>NC_062272.1:23283822-24533822 GCF_916048215.2 Malus sylvestris
TGATGCAGCATAGTAGAGTGATTGCCTATGCTTCTAGGCAGTTGAAGACTCATGAAAGAAACTATCCGACTCACGATCTTGAGTTGGCAGCTATTGTGTTTGCTTTGAAGATTTGGAGACATTATCTCTATGGCGAGAAATGTAAGATCTTTACAGATCATAAAAGCCTTCAGTACCTTTTCACTCAGCATGATCTTAATCTTCGTCAGAGAAGATGGTTGGAATTGTTAAGTGATTATGATTGCACGATTGAGTACCATCCGGGTCGTGCAAATGTGGTAGCTGATGCTCTGAGTAGAAAACCTCAAGGGCGACTTAATGCTTTGTATGCCAGTCGTGTTTCTCTTCTGGCAGAGTTGAGATCTACTGGAGTAGAGTTAGAATTGGAAGAGCAAAGTGAAGCTTTTCTTGCCAGTTTTCAAGTCAAGCCAGTTTTAATTGATCGGGTGCTTGCAGCTCAATCGTGGGATGAAGAGATTCAAGAATTGATCAATTTAAGAAATGAAGGGAAGAAGAAAGATCTCAAGATCCGAGGATCAGATGGTATGCTTATGCAAGAGAACAGGATGTATGTGCCTAATAATGAGGAACTGAAGAAAGAAATCTTGGATGAAGCACATTGTTCGGCTTATGCTATGCACCCAGGAGGAACTAAAATGTATCATACCATTCGACCATTCTATTATTGGCCGGGTATGAAGAGGGAGATTGCGGAGTATGTTAGTAGGTGTATTGTTTGCCAGCAGGTTAAGGCTGAAAGAAAGAAGCCGTTTGGGAGATTGCAACCACTTCCCGTTCCCCAGTGGAAATGGGAGAATATAACGATGGATTTTGTATAAGCTGCCACGTACACGAAATGGTTTTGATGGCATTTGGGTGGTTGTAGATCGACTTACCAAATCAGCACATTTTATTCCAGTAAGGGAGAAGTATTCTTTAAATAAGTTGGCTCAGTTATTCATATCGAAGGTTGTAAAGTATCATGGTGTCCCAGTGAATATTATTTCTGATCGAGATCCAAGATTTACTTCTAAGTTTTGGATAGCTTTTCAAGAAGCTTTGGGTACTAGATTGCTTTACAGTACAGCTTATCATCCACAGACAGATGGTCAGTCAGAGAGAACTATTCAGACACTCGAGGATATGTTGAGATCCTCTGTGATGCAATTTGGTGATTCTTGGCATGATCGTTTGGATTTGATGGAGTTTGCCTACAATAATAGTTTTCATTCGAGTATTGGAATGTCTCCATTTGAAGCACTTTATGGTAAAGCTTGTCGTACGCCATTATGTTGGTCAGAGGTCGGTGAAAGAATACTTGAAGGGCCAGAGATTGTGGATGAGACTACTCAGAATATTCAGATAATTAAATCTAACCTGAAAGTGGCCCAGGATAGACAAAAGAGCCTAGCGGATCGACATACCACGGACAGAATGTATAATGTGGGCGACTATGTTTTTCTGAAATTATCGCCTTGGAGAGGTGTGGTTCGCTTTGGGAAGAAAGGAAAGCTAAGTCCCAGGTACATTGGACCTTATGAGATCACTGAGAGGATTGGTGAAGTTGCTTACAGGTTGGAGCTACCTCCAGAGTTGTCTAAGGTACATAATGTGTTCCATGTCTCGATGCTTCGGCATTATGTGTCAGATCCTTCACATGTGATTCCTCCTCAACCATTGGAAATTAATCCGGATTTGACGTATGATGAGGAACCAGTGACTATACTGGATTGGAAAGATAAGACTTTGAGGAATAAGACCGTGAGCTTGGTAAAAGTATTGTGGAGAAACCATTCAGCTGAAGAAGCTACATGGGAAACAGAAGAACGAATGAGAGTTATGTATCCGAGGTTATTCTATGACTTTTGATGTTCTGGTTAGTGATTGGAATTTCGGGGACGAAATTCTATAAGGAGGGGAGATTGTCACAGCCCGTCCCAGAATTACTAAATACCGAGGACGTGAAATTACAAAAACGCCCTTAAACGGGATTAAGGTGCGTAAATTTGGTATTTGTTTTACACTAAGATCTTAAACTAGGGTTTAGATTTACATTTGTTTGGTCTAATAATTTTGTATTGGACTTAGGTGGGATCCCCACCTCCTGAAATCCTTCCCCAAAACCCGTAGGTTGTCTCTCTCCCTCTTTCTTCCTCATCTCTCCCTCAGAAACACTCTCTCTCTCTTACTCTCGAACTCTCTCAAGCTCTCGGACAAACACCAAGAACAACCACAAACGTGCACCAACGTCCAATCTAAGATCATCTTCGTGATCTTGGGAACTTCACGAGCACGGGGGTATAAGTTTCAGGTAAGTTTCATTTCTGAAATCCTAGTTTCAAAACACCCCGTGTAATGGCACTGTTCACGAACTTAATTTTGGTTGTGTTTTAGGTTAAACAAAGATCACCACGAGTCTTAGGAAGTCCTAAGGAGGCTCGGAGTGCCTCGTTTGAACAAAATGGACGTCGGGATCGTCGGGTTCGAGTTTGGCCGAAATTGAGGAATTTTGGAAGGTATGATCTAGTTGTTTTTAGGCCCTAAAACCCTTCCAACGTGATAGTACTTGTTAAATGCTTCATTTTGGTATAAAATGCGAAGAAATTGGTTGAAAAACGAAGGAGAATAGTAGATTTGAAATTTTTCCAGAAACCGGCGAACAGTCGCCGGCGACCGGTGACTCGCCGGAGAAGACAGGGAATCTTCCGTCAAGTTTGACGGAATATTCCGACGCCGTTAGTTAACTTTAACGGAAACCGTTAGTTTTTAACGGAATATACTAGGATTTGACGGAATATTCTCTAACGCCGTTCACTGTAGCCGTCAGTGTGCATGTCACGTGGCCGCGCGTAGGTCCGTGCCACGTCAGGCGCGTGGGGGCGCGTGAGGACTCCAAAAATTATTTTAAAAATTTGGGGATGATCCTGAGGTTGTGTAGGTCACTGTGGTATATTCATATACCCAATTTGAGCATCGTATGAAGAATTAATTACCTAGTTTGGTTTAGGTGCGTTAAATGTGCGTTAAATGATTGTTTTAAGTTATTTCACTTCTAGGTGGAACTTTTAACGAGGACGAGCACATCCAGGGGCGTCAAGGGGGTTACGACCCGGCGACATACCAGTGAGTGGGCATTTGTTTTTATATATACCTATATACTCGATTTCCCCAGAAATCAAATTTAAATGAAAAGTATATTGAAATGAAATGAAATATGATGTGATTGCCATGCATAGAATATTATGGATATTATGAACTGTCGTATGATGCATATATGTATGATGGTGCTGTGGAAGCACAGGTAAGTATTTAATTAATATTATGATGATGATGATGATATATTGAGCTCATATCCTGCACCATGGTTTAGTGCTTATAGTATTCACCGCATCGCACGCTCGCCTTGGATCCAAGTAGATGCTGGTCGTACAGTCCATGCGGAGTGGGTACGACGGGCCAGTCGTAGAGTGTTAGTGAGATTATGACTGGTGGGTGACCTTAGGTTATTGTATACAGATGATTGATGAGAGAAGCACTAGAGCGAATATTACCATGAGTCGTTCAAACTACATTAGGTAGTTCCGACTTATGTGCAGAAGGCCGGACAGGTCACGCGGAGTGACTCCGGCAGAGAGTGAGATTGATAGATGTTGAGCTCTAGGTTCAATCGTTCAGGGCTATTAGAGGGCCTACGATTGATTATTTCTTTTACCTGATTATATTATGTTAATGCATTCATACTAAACTGTTGAAATTGGCATGGTACATTCTTTATTGAATCTGTCATAAGATTGATGATTGAGACAGTTGAGATATATATGCTATATACTATTTTTCTGGGAAAGTATACAGGTTTTCCAAAAAGGGGTTATAATTGTGGATTTATGAAATGATTTGGAAAAGATTGATTTTCGCCCACTCACGTTTTCTGTTTTTCGCCCCTCCAGGTTCTAGTTGATAGTTGAGGCGTTGGTGGCCTACGAGGACTGCTTCGGCGTTCTGACAGACTAAATAAATGTAGGATTCACCCGAGGGTGTTGTAAAATAGTTATGTTCCTACTTGACTGCACCTAGATGCTTATGCTCTGTTTATGTGTGTTTAGTACACTCTTATGCACATAGAATGCTAGGTTGTAAATAACTGCAATTAGTGGTTTTTGTTGACTCGTATTTTATTATTAAATCGTTTCCGCTTGCGTTATGGTTACGTCACACTCACGTGACGGCCAGCACGTCCTAGTCTTCGGGTTAGGGTGTGTCACTCCACATTTTGTTGATTACACCCCAGGTTTTCATCCTTATTTTTACTACTCTATTGATTAAAACCTTATTACTTTTTAATTTTTGATTAAGGTCCTTTGTATTAATAATATAATTAATTATTTCAATAATAAAATATTTTTTATTTCTAAATATATTCATTTAATATTAAAAATGTTACAATTAGTATATTTATATTTATGACTAAATTTTTTATCATATATTTTTATTTTTAGTTTGTACCCATTTTTAATTTGCAACCCTTTTTTAATTTGTACCAATTTTCCTTTCAATTTTAATTTGTACCCATATATTAATTTCTTTTTGTGCCCATATTTTTTAAAGTTTTATTTGTATTGTACCCATATTTTTTTATTTATTTGTACCCATTTATTTTTGCTAAATGTACCCATTTTGAAGAATGTACCCATGTTTTGATACAATAATTTTTTGGTTATTTTTTATGAATGTACCCATGTTTACACACACACACACAAAATAGTATATTTATATTTTAATATTTTTAATCCCACAAATTATGTTTTTTATTTAAAATCTCATTACTATAAACAACTATAAATTTTAATTTTTAATTTAAAAAATATAGTAAAGTACATAGAAATAAATTATCAATTAATTTTAGGGACTTGGATCAAAAATTGAAAACCAACAAAGTTTTAGTCAAAGATTATTCATAACTAGGGACCGCATCCAAAGTTAATATTAAATAACTCATATATCTTGATATAAAATGACTGTTGAAGCCCTAAATAGTACACTCCCTAAGTTCTTTTAACTGCAAAACCTAATAATAATTCAAGAACATGTTGAGATTTTTTTTGTTTTCAAAGAGTTCAAATTTGAAAACATTTTTTGTAAATTCCGATATCACTTGTTTAAAGAAAATTTTCATAAGCTGGGGATGTAATCGCGATCGCAATCGCTAAGGTTGCAAGGAACCATGAGATTTTAATATATTGATGTTGATACATGCATAATCATTATGAATCAGAAACTGATTCTATTAGGCAATTAATAATGTATGGAAGAGAGAGTTTCATTTCTCTTTTTTTCTTTTTCTTTTTTTTATCAGTTGAAGGAAGAGACTTCAAGAAGAGAAAAGCTAGCTGAAGTTTGAAATCCGAAAGCAAAATAGGATAACAATGTAAGAGGTCAAGCAAGAACCAAACAAAAACAGGTAAATTATACAAATAGCAGTATACTAGAAGCGGCGTATTTTATTTCTTGGAATTCGACAAACAGAAGCAATTCTTTCTAAGACTGGATAAATCTCCCAACAAGGCAGCAACCACCTTTATTTCCTTATGTGGGGTGTAAGGGTAGTGAAGGAAATTAAGTAGGATGTATTAAGAGAATTTTTAATTTAAAAATTAAATATGGGGTGTTTTCAGTACATGGAGAATAATCAACAAAAATAGGGTGTTAAAATGCCATTCGAGTGTGGTAACTCTGGATTGGATGTTTATGAATACTTATTACGTTCACTTGTCTAGACACTCCCCCCCCCCCCCCCCCAACCCCCAGTCCAGGTATTGCTCTATATCTTCAGAAGAAACGATATGAAGGTACTTACCACCCAACTAGTTAATCGAAGAGTATGGTTAGGAAGATCAAATTTTTGAAACCAAACTAGTGATACATCATTTGATTTGCAAATTTAGTTTAAAATTTTGGTTTCTCTTGCTTATAGCTCCGTATCGTAGCGCAAGAAGCACTTGTTTTTTATCATTCCGTATATAATTTCAATATTCACATATTAGTGAGCCCTAAAACACCACTGCATCAACTACAAAGCTACCAAAAATGCCCAAAGTCTTGGCAACATCCAAAGCTTTGTAGACACTAATTCTAGGTTTATAAAAAAACCAAAACATCAAAGGCATGAATTCTTTTTAAGTCATTAACAAGGGAACATATTAGTAAGCTGGAAAGCAAAGCGCCGACGCCAGTGCCAAAGAACACGTATCTGTTACCTCCCCCAGCAAACATATTAGTGAGCACTACAAAAATAGAAATGATAATGAGTTCAATTCTCATTTTAAAGAAACGCGTCATAAATTTATTTCACCAAATATCTTATACTTATCGGTTATGAGTTATGACTCAAGACCTCTACTAAAAAGTGTTACTTTAATCAACATTTCCTCTCGCCTACACATAGAGAATAATTCAGTTGAGGATTCAAACTTGTGACGTCATTAATATTAGGAAGAGAAGCCACTTAATACTACGGTTTAGTGGTATTCCTCTTTACTTGTAAGTGAGAGGTCTTAGGTTCTATTATTACCAAAAGCGAATTTGAATCACATTATTGCTAGTTCATTGTGAGACTAAGCTCACTCTCTCCCCTTAGTGTAGATAATATCACTTGCTTGAAAAATAAAAAAAGATATTAAAAAAAAACATTAGGAAGAAAAGTATCACTAAATAAATAACTAGTTAGGAATAATAATTAATTCGAACTTCGATTTACATGGCATAAAACTACTGCCAATTGATAATTAACAACTTATGTGTATGACATTAACAGGTGTCGACAAAATCACATTTTCCAACCTGTTGGTATCACAAAGGTAATGACAGGATGCAAGGGAGGATGTATGTAAATAAAATAATATATACACATAGTAATTTACACGAAAATCTGGATTCACATTTTTTATGGATACAAAACAGATGACAGTATCAAGTGTAAAAGAATTAATATATAACAATATTTTCCTGATCCTCCTATGTGGACTGACATGGTGTTGATGGATGGTTATCATAGTGTGTATCAATAAGAAAATAATCCAAGTTTAATTTTTAATTAAAAGAATTAATCTGCAAAACAAATAAATACATGTAATGACAATGGTAAGACGGCATTAACAATAAGAAGGGATTTTAACTCAAACTTCAAGTGAAATGATACTATGATAGGCGTGTTGCCATGTCACGCCGTGCGTCCCTCCCAAATCAAGGTTTATGAGCTCGGAAAATGTTTTCATCCTTCATAACGATTCTGCCATGTCGTTCCTTGACGGCTTGAACCCTGCCAACCGAGGATTTGTTTGCTCATGTTTCCTGGAGCACCAAAATAACAACTTTAGACGTCAACTCTTTAGAGAATAATTGCATTAAGAAACTACTTCTCACGTTAACAATTCCCCTCAAGTCAGTGCATAGATATCACACATGCCAAACTTGATGATTGAGTCATCAAACTTCCTACTACACACGGCATGAGTAAGAACATCTGCCAATTGTTCTTCAGAGTTCACAAATGGTATTGACACAATCTTCTTCTCAAGTTTCTCTTTAATAAAATGCCTATCAACCTCCACATGCTTCGTCCTATCATGTTGCACTGAATTGTTTGCCATATTCCCTTGCAGACTTGTTATCACAATATAGTTTCATAGTCTCCTTCGGTTTGAACCCAAGTCCCCAAAGAACCTTCTGTAACCACAAAATCACATATTCCTTGTGCCAAAGCTTCAGCGGACAATCGCGATACCACTTTCTGTTTCTTGCTACGCCATGTGACTAAATTCCCTCCAACAAAAGTGAAACAATTAGATGTAGAACGCATGTCGATTACATCACCTGTCTAATCCACATCAGTAAATCCTTCAATTCTTAGATGTCCATGTCTTCCATACAAAATCCCTTTACCAGGTGCAGACTTCAAATATGCTAAAATACGCATGACAGCAACCATGTGATCTACACTTGGTGAGTGCATAAATTAACTCACAACACTTACCGCATAAAGCAATATCAGGATGAGTATGAGCCAAATAAATCAGCCTCCCTACAAGTCTTTGACATCTCCCTTTATCAACCGGTTTCTGATCCGGATACATGCCTAAATGATGCTTTTCCACAATAGGAGTATCCACAGGCTTACACCCCAGCATACCTATTTCCTTTAACAAATCCAAAACATATTTACACTGAGACAAGAAAAAACCTTTAGTTGAACAGGCAACTTCAACCCTAAGGAAATACTTCAAATCACCCAAGTTCTTCATCTCAAATTCTGCCGTAAGATTCTCTTGCAATTTCACAACTTCGTCGAAGTCATCTCCAGTGATAATCATGTCATCTACATAGATAGTCAGAGCAACTACTTTATTCAATCTCTGCTTCACAAATAACGTGTGATCGGAATGGCTTTGATGATATCCATTCCTCTTCATGACTTGAGTGAACCTATCAAACCATTCACGAGGTGGCTGTTTGAGCCCATACAGTGATTTTCGCAATCTATATAGTCCTGTTTTTCCCACCGGCATCATACCCAGAAGGAAAATCCATGTATACTTCTTCCTATAGATTTCCATAAAGGAAAACATTTTTCACATCAAACTGTTTTAGTGGCTAGTCCATATTTGCAGCTAAAGAAATAAGAACACGTATCATTTTGGCTATGGGGGAAAATATTTCTTGATAATCCACACCATACATCTAAGTATATCCTTTCGCCACTAATCTTGCTTTGTATATATCAATCTATTTGTTAGCTTTGTATTTAATTATGAACACCCAACGACATCCAACAAGCTTCTTCCCATTGGGCAACTTCATTACCTCCCAGGTCTTATTTTTCTACAATGCTAACATCTTCTCATCCATCGCTTTCACCCACTTTGGATCTTTCGAGGCTTCATCCACTCAGGTAGGGATTTCAATGGACTCCATATTATTCACCAAGGCTTAATGTTCAAGTGCAAGATTCATGCATGATACATAGTTAGCTATTGGATACTTCACTTTCCCTTCTGGAGAAAACCTGTTAAGAGGCACACCTCGATTTTGTCTTGGTGGAAACTTATACGTACTTACAATATTATTTGGATTAGTTGCATAATCATCTAAAATACTTACCTTAGGTATATTCAGATAAGATGTATTGGACAGCACTGTAGATCTAGAGAGAGGGTAATACATTGCTAAGCTCGGTATTGGATTCGGTTGTAACAAACTGTTCATGACTGTTCTCAGCATGAATCTGTTGAACTAAACTACCACTGTCAGTTGTTTCTTGCTGTTGTTAGGCATCACTGCTTTCGGCAGCAACTTGTCAAAACTCCCATATTCTATTCTCGGCAGAAACCTACTGGAACTCTTCCATGATGTTCTTGGCAGCAACTCTATTGACTCCCCCTGCATCCACAACCCCCCTATATCCAAACAATAAAGATCACCCATAATATTACTCTCTCATTGGTGATCTGAAGTCGAGTCGAGTGGAGCATAAAAATATTTAGATTTTGAAAATGTAACATCAATAGCACATACATATGGCAGGTGTCATGATGATAACACTTATACCCTTTCTGATGAGTGGAAAAACCAACAAATACACACCTAAGTGCACACAGACCAAGTTTAATTCGATGAATCGTTTGAATATGAACATACGCTACACACCCAAACACTCGAGTAGTGAGAGTATTCATGTCGACACTACCGGAGCATGTTGGGTGAGTACTTGAAGAGGTGTCTGAAAACCAACAACTCGGGATGGCATACGGTTGATTACATAAACTGCATAAGTGACTACTTCAGGCCAAAAACACTCAGGAACGGAAGCACCAATGAGCAAGACACGAATAGTTTCAAGAATATGGCAATTTTTCCTCTCCGTCATACCATTTTGTTGTGGAGTGTGAGGACACGTTGTTTCATGAATAGTTCCTTGAGTACGAAGAAATTCAGACACCTCAAAATTAATATATTCACCTCTATTATCAAAGCAAAAAACTTTAATAACTGATGAATAATGGGTCTGAATCATTTGAGAAAAAAACCGAACCACCATACTAACATCACTCTTATTTTTCAACACATACGACCAGGTCATACAAGTGCAATCATCAACGAACGTAACAAACCATTTAATTCCAAAAGAAATACTAACAGGGAATGGTCCCCAGACATCAGAATGCACAAGATCAAACGGAAACAATCTTGTATTCATACTTGGAGGAAACGAAGCACGATGCCTTTTAGCAAGAATACATACTTCACACTGTAAGTATAATTCATTTATTTCACAAAATAAACTAGGCAACACAGGTGGCCCAACTGGCGATGCATTAACCAAACTTCTTGCAAATTAATAACACGAGACGCTCGAACCGCATTAGCACTTCCATGAATGACGTCATCCATATAATACAGTCCCTCTCTCTTAGTGCCACGCCTAATTATCTCTTTAGTCTGAATATCTTGAAGTAGACAAAAGGACAGATGCATTAGTACAACACAATCCAACTGCTCAGTAACTTATGGTATAGATAATAGATGATGAGATAAGGATGGAACAAATAAACAGTGATGCAACAAAAGAAAAGATATGAGACACAATGTTTCCGCTCCAACAACCGGAGCATTAGTATCATTGGCAGTAGCTATGCACTTTCTATAAGATGTTATCATATATTGAAACAAAGTCTTATCGTAAGTCATATGACCAGTTGCACCAAAGTCGAGAATCCAACATGTATGATGATCAGTATTGAAGGCTAAAAGAACACGTCCACAATACATGCATTAGACGATGATTCACTAGTACAAGTCAATAGAGACTGGCTCGGATCACTAGAGAGCAGCTCGGCTTCCTTAGTACTTCTCGGTGTAGCAGCAGCCAAGGATGCACGTCCTCTGCTTGTTCCATTATTTGCACGCTCTTTTGCTCGCAAGCATTTCCGGAAACCATTCAAGTACTCCATGCTTCGCAAAACATGTATCCTCAGTGTGGCAGGTTTGACCACAGACAGTACACTTCAAATCATCTTTATTTTCTTTAGTAAAGGGACGAGAATTTATAGATGAATTTGAAGACCCATTGGAACAAAAACCCGCAGATGGCTAAGAAACCATAGCCACCGTAGGTACCCCTCCTTGGCTGATTGCGTTACTCTCACCCATCATGGTGGCATGGCGTTCTACCTCACACATAACCACATAGAACACCTCTTCAACAGATGGTAAAGGTTGAGTTCGTAGAACATCACTACGAACCTTATCAAAGATATCATCTAGACCTACTAGAAAAGCATAAACCCGATCCAGTTGAATCTCTTCTCGAAGTGTCTTCAAATTATGAGCACACTTCATCTTAATTGGCCTGCGTTGATCTAACTCCTGCCACACGTCAGCGTAGTAAAGACTAATGGGACGTTCGTCCTGACGAAGTCGGAATGACTTAACCTTCAGTTCATAAATATATGAGATGTTAGAGCCATCGTAATATGTTCGAGCAACCGCTTCCTATACTTCTTTGGTCGTGCAAATGTGAATGAAAAATCCCATGATAGTAGGATCCATAGAATTAATCAACCACCATTTCACAATTGCATTGCCCCGTCTCCCACATCTTATACTCAGCACTGCCTTCATTCAGTTCCTTGATACTTTCTGTCACGAACCTCTTCTTACCGCATCCAGTGATATGCATCTCCAACACTTTGGACCAAAGGGGATAGTTTGATCCATTGGGTTTGACAGCACTCGACGTAGCAGAAGCATCATTCTGAATTACCATAAAGTTGAGGACAGATTGACTAGTTGAACCAGTGATTCCACCCCCAAGTTTCTGTTTTGAGCCTCCCTCATTGTTGTTCACCATTGTTGTATTGCAGCAAACTCACGGTAGCACAGCAGCACACTCACGACAACACAACACGAACAGCTAACACAGTTCTTGCAAACACAACAGCAACACGATGAAAAAGTTTACAGTTAAGGTTACGGCAAACCAAGCTCGAATGCCAAATAGAATTATATGGCTGAATTACTTCATGTTATTCACAAGATTAACAATATATATACACGATCCTTGTTTCACAAGGAAACATAAAAGGACACAAAATATATCTTTCCTAATAAAGGACACCTAAAATATTTACATAAACTTTACATCTTTAATTAAGACTTACGTTAACAGTAAATACATATGAAGAATCGATACCTTGTTCTGAACAATGACTAAAATATCGATAATATCGACGAAATATCGCTAATATTATCGTTTTTCAGAGAGACCGATATTTTCCCTCGTATCCCTCTAATTATCGTCAAAATATCACGATATTATCGATAATATCGCGATATATTCGATATTATCGAAATAGTCGTCGTGGCTCCGTCGTCGGAAAGGCAACCGAGGCTGCGTCATCTCAGCTGCCCAGATCTCTCTCTGCAATCTAGGCTCAGACCCAAGATCTGCGCCTCAACGACGTCGATTCTGCCACCGTTGTCAAAGTCACGGCGAAAGAGGTCGCGGAACGGATCGCAGTTGTAAATCCAGAACCCGTGGTTTGTCCGAACGGTGAAGCAAGCGTGGTCTTGGTTGAAGCAGATGTGGAGCAGAGACGGAGGCGAGCGCGGCACCGGCGGGGCAGGTTCCGGGGGGAAAAGGAGAATGGGTGGTTGTTGTAGAGGTTGAGGTTGGGGTTTGGGGGTGATTGGGGGTCGTGGTGGTCATTGCTGAAGTCAACGACAGAGGTGGGGTTGTTGTCGGTGGGATCGGTGAGGAAGGCGGAGGCGGAGATGAAAGAGTGCGAAGAGAGAGAGAGAGAGAGAGAGAGAGTGTGTGTGTGTGTGTGTGTGTGTGAGTGAGTGAGAGCAGAGATGTGAGAGTGCGAAGAATATGTGGTGGTTGTGCAAGTTGAGGACTCAAAAAATTAGGTAATGTGAGATAGCAGATGAGGTTGACGTTTTGGATGGTTTAAAAATTGAAAACCATGGACTCTGAGATGGTTTTAATCATGAAAACCACCCAAGGTGGATGGGTGATGGGAAAGAGCAAGGTGAGGTGGACAGTTTATAAAGTGGAATATATATATATATATATATATATATATATATATATATATATATATATTGTGTGTGTGTGTGTATCTTATATAAATTATAAATTATTGTTTTCGATCACAATTTTACATAATTTAAGAGCATCTTCAATATAAATTTTAAATAAAACCCCCACAACCATATAATTCTTAAATAAAAAAAATTAAAGGGTAATAAGTCACTCATATATCTTACCATGCAATGTATAAAGTATAAAATATTGTACTAATTCATTATATATAAATGATTATGGTGTGTTTAAACTTATTTTATTAATTGCTACATATTTTCTACACTCACAATGATTGCTAGCTCGCTATATAATATAAAAATTTCCAAGTTTTTCTTACAATTTCCGTGGTTTTTATTCAATTTTTATCGATATCGATAATATCCCGATATTTCCATCGAAATTTCCGTATTTTTGAACTACCGATATTTCCAATATCATCGATATTTTATACCTGGTTCTGAACTGCCTTTTTATTGTGAATTTCATGACTCTTGGAAGACGATGGATAAAACGTTTCCCCATATGAGATGGGCATATTCTGGATGATCAACAAAAGGATTTCTATTGTGTTGATAAAACTTGTATACTCTTTCATTTCTCAACTGCTCTTCTCTTGAAGGTGGATCAGTATCATTCCACTTTAAAAATGTAGAAAGCAGTCCCATCTCACCGGTTGTCGCTGCATGCGCCCAAAATGTTCACGCTATCAAGATCCATGCTCAAAACAGTTATGAATTCTTGATTATATACTACAATATATGCATGCAAGTACGAACTAACAAAACCAAATATATATTGAATTCCTGCCCCACGTTTAGCCGCAAGGGCTCTTAATTCTCATATAAAATGGATTGTGTTTACATGGCTACAGAGATGCAACACTAAAATCATTTGATCTCAAACTAGTCAAAGATTATTTTTTTCCAATTATACTTACAAATTTTTGGAATCTGAAAGGCGGAGAGCTGGGCCAATGTACATCAGTGTCCTTGAAACATCTCCTCTATGCTTGAAGAAATAAATCAAGTTACAGCTCAAAAATCAAAGGTTCAGTCTTCAATGCCAAGCTAGAACTAGAAGCCTAGAACCTCAGTCAAACACTCATTTTGATCAAGGAGACAACGGATCCATACCTCAAACGGAACTACATCATTTGGCAATTCTCGTATCAATACGAACTCCGAATATCAAAAACAATCTTACACAATTGAGGGACAATAACAGAAGTAAGAGTAATGTAACAAGATATATATTTTATATGAGAGTATCATAATACTATAATCCTTGCTACCCTGAATAGACTTCCTCTTAATGTAACCAGATATATTTATATGACGGTCCCAGAATACTAGAATCCTTGCAACCATTGATAAGCCTCCTTTCAAGCGTAAACTCCTAATTGAGGGTACCAGAATACTATAATCCTTGCTACCATGAATATGCCTCCTCTCAACCCTTAACTGCTAAGGCATGCATGTCTAGAACATCCAAATTTAAGACTTGTGTGGCACATGTTGCGCAGTATTATAGATTAATACCCTGTTTGGTACCAGTACCACTGCTACCACTGCTTTTGGTATTTTCAGAATTTTCTTCTACTTGTGAAAGGACCTGCATAACTTCAACAAACCCAAATATGTGGGTTTTACTTTTGATTCTGCTTCCTAAGTTTCATCCTGCAATATTATTATTTGTGTTTTTCTAAATCTCTTATGGTTTTAACAACTTTAATTAGATTAAAGTTTATGATTTATATTTAAGTGCTGGGATAGGAACATGATAAGAGTTATGATGTGCCAAAATATAGCTAAAATACCTGTTTAGGTGATGCCCATATTTCCTTGTCAGTTTCCGTGTCCAAAACGTCTTTGTTTGCTGGCTTCAAATATTTAGCTGAGTTACCAGTGCATTCTCCATAGTATTTGTTCCCCCTGGTTGAATTGACTGTAGGAAACTGCAACTATTTTACACCAAAATACAGGAGCTCTGATTTTCACATACATACAGGCGGTGGCCCATCTTATCTGCTGGTTGTGTATATCTGTCAAAGACATTTAACATTTAACCCATAAGAACGAGGCCATAGAACCTCCCCTAGAAAACAGATGCATTAACATTTAATTTCTTCCAAACAGAAAAATGGAAAATAGACTTGGAGATTGATATATTTTGCAGAGCAAAAAATAAGCAACTGTAGTATAATAAGGATCACGCGTAGAAAGAAAAGCAACTTGAAAGAAGGCTATAAACATGTAAATTTCGTTGCATGCAAATGATGCATCACAAAGCTTAACATGGCATATGACTCATCACAAATGGACAAGTCATCAATGACATGTGGTACAAATCAAGCAAAGCAAGCTCAAAAACATTCCTAAAATTCAACAAAGGTGAAGAAATATCCTTAAAATCGGCAAGGGGTCCAAATTGCCCTCAAAACCGGAAAAAAAGCTAAAGTATCTTCACAAAACAAGCAAGAATTGAAGACCCTATAATTCGGCCAAGCAAGGGAAAGTGGTTGAAACAAAACACAAATCAAATCCAAATCCACCCAAAGGCATGGCTTTGGAAGTCTATAAATACAAGGTCCCAGGACAAACAAAAGGTCAACAATTTCTACATTCAAAGGCCGAAATTCTCACATTTATAAGAACCACTGCCAAATCTTTGAAGACTAATACGCTGCCAAAGCTCTCTTCAAAGAAAGCACAACCAAAGCCGAAGCTTTCTTTCGATCAAAGCCGAAGCACTCTCTTGAAAAATTAATAAGCACTCGTGCTGATTCCTTCAAGACTTTGTTGCAAGCTTAAAACTTGTAACGATGTTTGATTCAAGATCAACTCGTCAAAACCCTTGAATCAACATCACATTTGCTGCATGTCATACACAAACCTTGAGGTGAAGACTATCCATGCATTGTTTCAAGCTCCAAACTTGAACCAAATCGTTCAATCGTTCGTTCGAGATCAAGTCATCGCGACCCTTGGATCAACAATCTACGCATCTACATCAAATTTGAAGACTGAATCAGAGGAAAATTGTAAACAGAGATTGTAATCTTACAAATTCATCAATACAAATCTACTTTGTACACGTGTTCTCGTTTCATTCGTTACAAAATTTTCGTGTTTACAAATTTGGCACACCCAATGGGACATCTCTGCCTCTTATCTTTGTCTTCAAATCCGCAAGAAGCACAAATGGCATTAAGAAAGGATCAAGTTGTTCCCGCAACTAACGTGAAGAACAAGAACATCCTTGCGGCAAGTGGTGGCACTTTGGGTGTCACAACCCGAAGCAAGGCAAAAGCTCTTTCTACCCTGCCTTCCACTCTGCCAAATGAGTAAGAGCACCCGAGGCACAAGCCCGGGATCACCCTGGTCTCGTTAAGAGCGCCAACGGAAGAAAGCCTGAAAAGGCACTCTAAGTCGTTGACTTCTGATGTCTACTCAAGCAGTAGCTCGTATCCTGTAGCCATGCAAGACATGACTATTGGTGCGACTTCAATCAATGAGCAACTAGCACAAATAAGTGAAGCAATCACAAGGCTGACAAAGACCGTGGAAGAAAATGACTTACAGATTGCTACACACGTCAATCGTCTAAAGGTGTAGCATGATGAGAAAGCTGACCCAAAGGTTGATCCACCAAAAAAAGAAACCGACAAAGAAGATGAGCCTCTGGTGGAGAAAGCCAAAGAGAAGCTAGAGGTGGACCGAGCTACCATGCTCATGGGATCTCTCTCTATCCAACAACTGCAAGAGATTGTCACAAGCACCATTAAGGCGCAGTACGAAGGGAGCTTACATGATTCAATGATGTACTCAAAGCCATACTCTAAAAGGATTGACTCCTTGAGGATGCCAAGGGGTTATTAGCCGCTCAAATTCATGCAATTCGATGGAAAGGGCAATCCTAAGCAACATATTGCTCATTTCATTGAAACCTGCAACAATGTTGGGACGAAGGGAGACTACCTCGTCAAACAGCTCGTGCGGTCGCTAAAAGGTAACGTTTTTTACTGGTACACCAACCTCGAGCATGAGTCCATCAATAGCTGGGATCAGCTTGAAAGGGAATTCCTCAATCGCTTATACAACACCCGCCGCACCGTAAGCATGCTAGAGCTGACAAGTATGAAGCAGTGGAAAGATGAACCTGTCGTTAACTACATCAATAAATGGCATTCATTAAGACTAGATTACAAAGATCGGCTTTCTAAAACCTCCATGATTGAGATGTGCGTTTAAGGCATGCACTGAGGGCTACATTACATCCTTCATGGCATAAAACCAAGAACTTTTGAAGAATTGGCAACTCGATCCCATGAAATGGAGTTGAGTATTGCCAATCATGGGAAGAAAAAGTCGATCACCGACTTCAAAAAGGATAAGGTGTTCGCTCTAAAGATAGGACAAGACTGGGAAAAGCCCGCCAATGAAGCTTTTGTCATCTATACTACCCCTACTAAGACCTCAACCGCACCCCGTTAAGATTTCCTCTAAAAGCAAAACAAATGAGATGAAATGTAAGCCTTCTTACACCCAAGATAGGTACAAAAACACCTTGAGGGAACTGGAGTAGAAGACGTACCCTTTTCTTGACTCTGACGTGGCTGTAATGCTAGACGACTTGCTGGAAAAGAAGGTAATTGAGTTACCTGAATGCAAGCACCCTGAAGAGATGAATCGCGTTAACGATCCTAGGTGCAGCAAGTATCATCGTATCGTGAGTCATCATGTTGGCACGTGTTTCATCCTTAAGGAGTTCATTATGAAGCTAATACAACAAGGGCAAATTGAACTCGACCTAGAAAATACAACCGCAACACACACTACCACGATTGTGTTTGGATCCTTCGATCTCGTGCCTCTTCAAGTGACACTTGACCACTCACGTCCATGTTCAAGCTACACGGCACCTTTTACACAACCATCGCTTGGGGCAAGCGACCAAAATGCACCTACCGACGATGAAGAATGGTGGACATTGGTGACCTACAAAAAGACAAGGAAGCCATGACCACAAGCCACACGGCCAAAGGTGAAACAAGGGAGAAAGCACCACCACCTTAACAATAGGAAGCTCAAAATGAGCGTGAGAATTGCTAAGCCAACGTACGTAAAGGAACTTATGGAGTAAGAGCCACGCATTCTCGTCTCCTTGCACGAGTACTTCCTAAAGAACTTTTTCCAACAGTGCATTACCGCTACTTGTCACATGGTTAAAGTGGAGATAGAGGAACCCTCAAAAGGCAAAGTTATTGCCATCGAGGAAGAAAAGACCCTCATGTTCAAAGAAAGCATGCCGGCACACTTTAGCATCAATGAAGCATTGCTATTACCCAAGGAGATGTGAAAAGCACTAGTAGTGGTCTTGGCAAGTCCCGATGACCACGAAGTGCAAGTAAGCAAGGACGAATGCTTAAAACTTCGGCCACATGAGTATGCCAAGTGTTGTGCCGTCCATGATGCAATCAACTTCACTGACGAAGATTTGCTGCTGGGATCAAAGCCTCACAATCGTCCTCTCTTCATCTCTGGGATTGTAAGGAGCACAAAGTCAACCGCATGCTACATTGGATAGTGGATCGGCTATAAACATCATGCCAAAGTCAACAATGACCATAATCGGCATCAAGGTGGATGAACTATCCCTGAGCTGCCACCTAATCCAGGGTTTTAACCAATGAGGACAATGAGCGATGGGCATAATCCGAGTAGAGATGACCATTGGCGAACTCAAATCAAGCACGCTATTCCATGTGATTGATGTAAGAACTTCCTACAGCTTACTCTTAAGAAGGCATTGGATCCACAAGAATGGAGTGGTGTCATCCACCCTTCATCAATGATTGAAGTTCTATTGAGAATGAGTAAAGGTGATACAAGGCGACACCAAGCCCTTCACTGAAGTCGAATCACACTTTGCGGACGCCAAGTTCTACATGGATGAAGACATGGTGCCCGAAGCTCTTCCAAAAGAAATCAAATCCACAGGCAAAGCCGTACCTAAGAAACAAGAGTGGCAAGTCGTGCCCAAGAAACAAGAAGAGGAAACTGTGCCATCTTCAAGCAAAAACAACGATGAGCCTGCTAAGCCCGCAACAACCAAAGGAAGTGTGACGCCCTCAAAAAGATCAAACACACCCCGTCTTTTGATACATCCCCGTGTCAAGAAGAAAGAATGGGTAATCCCCATTCGAAACTGGAACAAGCAAAGCTGACATACAATTGCACAAGGACGATGTAAAGCTGCTCAAGACAAATGCATTTATACCTCTGATATAGCTAAGCGATGCTAAAATTTCAAAACCACCACAAGGTTTCGTAAAACCCCTGCCAAAGGGGGTGAAACCAAGCACTCTTCCACCTAAGAGAATCGAATAAGGTTTAGACCCAAACACTTACAAACTCATGTCAAAAGCTAGGTACGATTTCGCCTCCTCTTCAAACACCGTCAACGACAAATAACGTGACCTCACCGAAACTCAAAAGAATTTGAAGGAGCATGATTAAGAAGTTGACAACAACAAAGTTTGACTTGGCTTCACACTAAATACACCCGTGAAGATTTCAAGCAAAGCAAAAAATGTTAGCGCTCAACACATCAACGTGAGCGTTGAACAAAATTAAGAAGAGCCTAAACCCGCCCCTCAAACATCAGTCTTTAATAGGCTGAATCGTTCAAAACCCAGAATTTTGGCACTTGATCGTATTGGTGGTGAAGATCAAACTTCCATCTTCAAGCAACTTAACACACTAGCACCCCAAAGCTCTGTTTTTGAAAGGTTGTCAAAACCTAAGAAACAAAGCAACACAGCTTTCCTCCACGACTGTTGACCTTGGAAAGACTTGAAGAAAACAAGCAGCCTTCTAGAAAGAGGAAGACAACACCAAAAGGAGAAATGCTCGACAGTCTAGCAGCAAATGACAACATTTGATGCTCGATTCTTTCAAGGATGAAACGCTAAGCAACCTTGGAAGTTGACACAAAAGGACAACTGGCCCAAGATGATGGCACTGAACAGGAGGTCCAAGACATCTTCCACATCACAATCCAAAAAGACAAAAAAAATGAAATCCCAGAGGAAAACGGCACTACCACTCCATCACAGCTCGAGGATGAGTGGGCAAGCTATGGTTAATGATCTCAAGAAGCTCAACTTAGGCATAAGCAAGGAACTTAAACCTATTTTCGTAAGTGTACTACTAAGTGTGGACGAGATCAAGGAGCACTACCAACTGGAAATGCCCGACCTTGACCCTACCATTGTCGTGCATCGTCTTGTAGTCAAGCCTAGAACGTGACTGATAAAGCAAAGTTAAACCCGAGCTCATCCCATAAATTGAGGCCGAGATTGACAAGCTAATCGAAGCAGGCTTCATTCGAGAAGTGCAATACCCTATATGGATCTCCAACATCGTCATTGTCCTTAAGAAATTTGAACAACTAAATGTTTGCATAGATTTTTGCGACCTCAACAATGCTTGCCTGAAGGATGACTTTCCCATGCCAATCATCGAAATCATGGTGGACGCAACCACTAGCCATGAGGCACTATCATTCATGGACAGCTCCAATGGGTACAATCAAATCCGCATGGCTCCCGAAAATAAGGAACTAATAGCCTTACGCACTCCAAAAGGTATCTAATGCTACAAGATAATGCCCTTTGGCTTAAAGAACGATGGGGCTACATATCAACGCGTAATCTAAAAGAGCTTCAATGATATGCTACACAAAAACATAGTTGTAAAGACCAAAAAGAGATCCAATCACTTGAAGGATTTACTAATGGTGTTCAACAAACTACGGCACTACAATCTCAAAATGAACCCATTGATGTGTGCATTTGGCGTCACTTCTGGGAAGTTCTTCGACTTTATTGTCAAGCACCGTGGCATTGAAGTAGACCAATCGAAGATCAAGGTCATCCAAAGCATACCCGAACCAAGGAACATACACAAGCTGAAAAGTTTACAAGGGCGGCTAGCCTTCATCAAACGCTTCATCTCCAACATCGTTGGACGCTGTCAACCTTTCAATCAACTTATGAAGAATGACACTTCGTTCATATGGGATGACGCATGTCGCAATACCTTTGAGAGCATAAAAAGGTATCTGGCAAGCCCACCTATCTTAGGAGCTCATGTGCCTAAAAAGCCGCTCATCTCATCCTATACATTGCCGCACAAAAGGGTTTCGTTTGAGCATTCTTGGCACAAAAAATGAAGACCAAAAGGAAAAAGCACTCTACTACCTAAGTAGAACTCTCACTGGTGCCGAGTTCAACTACTTACCAATCGAGAAGATGTGTCTTGCCATAGTCTTCACCGTCCAAAAGCTAAGACACTACATGCATGCTTACATCATCCACTTAGTTGCTAAAGATGACCCAGTCAAGTACGTTATATCCAAACCCATTTTGATAAGGTGACTAGCTAAATGGGCGTTACTTCTCAACAATATGAGATCATCTACGTCCTAGCTAAAGTCGTCAAGGGACAAGCCCTAGCATATTTTCTTGCTGACCATCCAATCCCAACCGATTGGAAAATCTCAGACGACTTGCTTGACGAAAAGGTGTTCTACATCGACATCTTCCCGACATGGACAATGTTTTTCGACAGATCCGCATGAATGGACGGAGCAAAGGCAAGAGTAGTATTCATGTCGCCACAAAGATAAGTACTAGCCTATTCCTTTCGACTAAGCGAGCTATACTCCAACAACATCGCTAAGTACCAAACACTGATCATTAGGCTCCAAATGGCGATCGACATGGAAATCACAACGCTAGAAGTGTATGGCGACTCCAAGCTCATAATCAATCAACTCTTGACTGAATATAAAGTGAGGAAAGATGATCTCGTCCCATACTTTCGGCTAGTAACTCAATTTCTACAAAAGTTCGAGGTCGTGACACTAGAATATATGCTAAGAAAAGAAAATCACATGGTGGATTGGCCTTAAGTATGACGCTGGGAGAAGACGAAGTTGTGGACATGCCAGTTTTCCAAAGATGGGTGATCTCGCTCGTCATTAAAATACTACTGTATGATACAAACGTCATCTCAGTACTTCCAGTCGACACTAAAGAGTGGAGACAACCACTGATTAACTACTTTGAACATGGAAAGCTTCTAGACAATCCTAGACACTGCTCTAAAATACATCGACGAGCACCTCGTTTCCTTTACTACACAGAAACACTATATTGATGCTCTTTTGAAGAAGTACTTCTGACATGTCTAGGTGAGGAAGAAGCCAATCAAGCCATGGAAGAAGCATACTCAGGCGTATGCGGGGTGTATCAGTCTGGACCAAAGCTACATTTCTAGCTCAAAAGAATGGGTTACTACTGGCCAAGCATAGTGAAAGATCGTCTGGAGTATACCAAAAGGTGCCAAGCCTGCCAATTCCACACCAACTTCATACATTAACCACCTGAGCCATTACACCCTACAGTTGTTTCATGGTCGTTTGATGCATGGTGATTGGACGACATAAGATCAATCACACCAAAGTCATCTGCAGGAAAAGCTTACATCCTAACTGCAACAGATTACTTCTCCAAGTCGACTGAAGCCATACCCCTAAGAGAAGTCAAGAAGGAAATTGTTGTCCATTTCATCAAAAAGCATATCATCCATCGATATGGTGTGCCTCACTAAATCATCATCGACAATAGAAAACAGTTCTCCAACTGACTCATGGAGGAGCTTTGCAAGAAATACAAATTCAAGCAGCACAAGTCTTCCATGTATCATGCTCCGGCCAACGGTCTTGCGGAAGCATTCAACAAAATGATGTGCAACATCCTAAATAAGGTAATCGGCCGAACAAAGAAAAACTAGCACGAAAGAATAAGCGAAGCAATTTGGGCATATAGGATGACACATATAACTCCTACCCAAGCTACGCCTTATTCTCTCGTATATGGCGTGGAAGCTATTCTGCAGCTCGAAAGTCAAATCCCCTCACTAAAGATAGCTATACAGGAAGGCTTGACTAAATAGGAAAATGCAAAGCTACGACTTCAAGAGTTGGAAGCACTCGATGAAATGAGGCTCGAAGCTCAACAACACTTGGAATGTTACCAAGCACGGCTATCAAAGGCATTCAACAAGAAAGTCAGCCCAAGATCTTTCCAAACTGGAGATCTTGTCTTGCCATTACGAATGCCCATCATCACAACTCACAAAACAAAAAAGCAAGTTCACATCAAAGTGGGATGGACCTTACGTAATACAAAAGGTCTACACCAACGGCGCTTACTTAATCATGGTGAAAGACGGATTAAAGATCGGCCCCATCAATGACAGGTTCTTAAAGCGCTGCTACCCCTAAACTAAACACTCAATGTTCCTCGCCTGCATAAGCCTAAACTACACACGGCACAATGTTCCTCACCTACATGAGCCTAATCTGCACACGGCACAATGCTCCTTATTCACACGAGCTTAAAAGGCAACACTCAATACTTCTTGTTTGCACGAGCTTAAAAGGCAACACTCAATGCTCCTCACCTTCATGAGCCTAAACTGCACACGGCACAATGCTTCTTGTTCGCACAAGCTTAAAAGGCGACACTTAACTCTTCTGGCCCACAAGAGCGTAAACTGTGTACAGCAAAATCATCATCAAAACCATCAAAAACTAATCCATCGTTCCTTTGAACTACGTCATGACTTGATCTTTCCTCAACCAAGGGTACATAAGCAACTTGAAACTTCAAAACTTCAAGTATAGTCACATCACCAACAAAAAAAAATGCAAATACTTTGAAGAATAAGGAGCAAATTCAAAATGTGAATACCTTATTTCTTTAAAGGAAGAAGTCGGCTCCAAAGCCTTATTACAAAAAAAAAGGCTTAAAGTACAAAAAACGAACGACACTACTTGAAAGCTATGTCCCTAAAACTACGATGACGATCTTCAAGCAAGCTTTCCAAAGTCTTCAAAGTCTCCACATTGGTGGTAGACAAGATAGGCAACTCCAAAGCTATGCCTTTATCTTGCTCTAGTCGTGAAATCTCTTCTTGATGCTGAGAAAGTGTAGCTTCTTGCTCCAAGAGAACACCCTGAAGTCGTGATGCTTCGACTTCCAACTATTCTCGTTCTCGCACCAACGCTTCTAGAAGCGCCTGGACAGAAGCCAAAGAAGTCCATGTGGCTTGATAACCTTCCGAAACGGCTTGCTGCAAAGACCGAACCTGGGCAATTGATAAGTCTATTACCGCAAGTTGCTGAGCTTTAACCTCTAGATTCAATTTCTTCAAGGAAATAGCATACAAAGAAGAATATTCAATTGAGGTAGCCATAAGCTTGGCAATCTTGACTCTCAAAAATGAGGAATCAACATTAAGGTTGTCAATTGTAGAAACAAGCTTCAACAAGTCTTCCTTGAGCAATGCAAGGTCCTCAAAATGGCACTTTGAAATCTTCTTTTTAATATGGCTCTTGAAGACAATTTTCACTCAAGATCAAGACATCTTCAAGCCACTCCCAGTAAAACTCAGCAAAGACGACTTCTCCAATAATCGACAAGGTATTATTCCAAGTCATAGCTTTGCTATGGATGCGATCGCCAAGAAGCTCAAAGGAAGCCGGTGGATTGTCACGAACATGGTGCAAAGGATTCAAGATAAGAATCCTCGATGTACATGCCTTTTTCTTCGTATTTAGTCGACCAAAATTTGTCACTGCCCAAGATACTTCAGAAGACCACGACTTGACATGCATTAAGTTATCTTTCCCAAAAACAACAATCACCTTAGGGCCAATCAAACGGCGCACAAAGCTTCAACGTCGTTCCCCTATCTTGCGAATCATTTTCCTTTGCAAGAATGGTGATGGTATTACTCTTAAAGCACTTGAAAAATACCATTGCTACAACAAAACAAACAAGGCAATATAAGCATAAGAGTGGGGTGACAAGAAGAAAAAAAAATTGCTTCACTAAAGCAAACGACATGCGAGACAAACCTTGTGAGCGTTGAATGATGACGATGACAAAGAAACAACAACAAAAAGAAATCAATCACAAAAGTTTGAGCAGCATAGCAAAGAAGGCAACTACAAGACGATCCTTCAAAGCACGCTATAGTAGCAAAGAAAACCAAAATGCTACGTAATCACACTACGCAACCCCACAGTGATTACACAAACAGTTTCTTGCACTGCACAACAACATCACCACTGAGGGAAAACTGTGACCAAAAGGCACTACATAGCGTAACCCCACTACAGTCTTTTGCACAGCACCACGCGATAAAAAGTGATGCACTGTAATAAGCTTCAAGCAATTATAACTCACGGCAGTAAGCAGAGTCAATGTGCACAACAAGGATGTGTTGTGACAAGAACACACACCCAATTGTCCTATAAATAAGGGTCAATTGCTTCCTAATGCTATAAAGAGAATACATACCAAATAAAAAAAAGGAAAATCAAAAGAATGAAGCACATTCCAGCTGCAAGAATGAAGCAAATTCCAAGCAAAAAAAGGGCGAGCTGATTTCGGCACAAAGAAAAGAAAAAAAATGCTATTTTTGCAACAAAATCAGCAAAGAGAAGAAAATGAAACAAAGAAATAAGGAAAAAGCTTTAAAATTTCTAAAACATCAAAGGAAAGTACCTTTCCTTGCCAAAATACAAAAGGGAATCCCTCCAAGGCAAGGACAAGTCTTCAAGTTTCCCAAACCAAGAGGGAAAACACCCCCTTGGCCGAAAAAATGGAAAGGAAAAGGGAAAAAAAAATGCAAATCCTACTTATCCAAGGACAAGCATTAAATCTTTCCAAAACCTTGAAGGAATCACTAAAGCTTTCCAACATCTTGAAGGAAATCACCCTCATTACCAAAATTGAAGGAGATTCCTACCTAAGGGAGGAAAAGCATTTTTTCCCATACCCACAAGGAAAAAATTCAAGTCCCAAAATACACCAAATGTATTTTGTCAAAAATTATGGAAAATCAATACACACAATAAGTATGTGCTGATTTATCCATTTTCGAATTTTCTTTCAAGATCAAGCCATTTCGGCCCTTGAAGAAATTCATCATTTCAATTCAAGAAATACACCTCAACGGCCCTTGAAGGAATGTTTTCGTTCAAGAAATGCTCCTCTACGGCCCTTGAAAAAGCAAACTAATTCAAGACCAAGTCTCGAAGACCCTTGAGTTAGAACATTCGCATTGCAGGACTCAAGGTTCTAAAAGTCGCTAGGCGCTAGTCGGGCGGCGGGCTGGGGCCTAGCGCCTAGGCGGCTAGGCGGGCGCCTAGGCGGACTAGGCGGTTTAAGTAAATCTATCATATTTCAAGTAAATAAGTGTCTGCTTCTACTTGAAATATATATAATTTCATCATAAACTACAAAATAGAATGCATATATATCATGAAGTATTGGAACATAATGAAAACATGTGAAATAAGGATATAATGTTTGTTCATTCAAGTATGCAACAAGTCTCTTACAATTTATTGGAAAAAAAACAAAATGCAAAATGAAAGTTATGTATTTTCTATCTAAGTGAGTTGCAACCTAGGCGGGTCTAGGCGGGTGCCTAGGCGGGCTAGGCGGGTGCCTAGGTGGTCTAGGCGGTGGGCTGGGGCCTAGGCATTAATCGGGGCGGTGGGCTGGGGCCTAGCGCCTAGGCGGGGATTTTTAGAACAGTGGCAGGACTTCAAAACAAGTTTCCTTCACGTGACAAGCACATGCCTAAACGCGCTTTGAAGTGGGGGCATTTGTAGACATGTAAATTTTGTTGCATGCAAATTATGCATCACAAAGCTCCAAGTGATATATGATTCATCACAAATGGAAAGGTCATCAATGACATGTGGCACAAATCAAGCAAAGGCAACTCAAAAGCATTCCTAAAATTCGGCAAAGGGGAAGAAATATCCTTAAAATCGACAAGGGGTCCAAATTGCCCTCAAAACAAAAAAGAAAAAAGCATTGTCACAAAATAGGCAAGAAAGCCCTATAATTCGGCCAAGCAAGGGAAAGTGCCTAAAAGAAGTCATAAATCAAAGCCAAATCTACCCAAAGGCATGGCTTTGGAAGTCTATAAATATAAGGTCCCAGGACAAACAAAGGGTCGACAATTTCTACATTCAAAGGCCAAAATTCTCACATTGAGAAGAACCACTGACAAATCTTTGAAGACTAATACGCTGCCAAAGCTTTCTTCAAAGAATGCACAACCAAAGCCGAAGCTTTCTTTCGACCAAAGTCGAAGCACTCCCTTGAAGAATTAACAAGCACTCGTGCTAATTCCTTCAAGACTTTGTTGCATGCTCAAAACTTGTAACGATGTTCGATTCAAGATCAAGTCATCAAGACCCTTGAATCAATGAAATCCCACATCAACATCACCTTTGCCATAGCTCATACATAAATTTTGAAGTGAAGACTATCCATGCATTGTTTCAAGCTCAAAACTTGAAGCAAATCGTTCAATCGTTCGTCTGAGATAAAGTCACCGCGACCCTTGGATCAACAACCTACGCATCTACATCAAATTTGAAGACTGAATCAGAGGAAAATTGTAAACAAAGATTGTAACCCTACAAATTCATCAATACAAATCTACTTTGTACACGTGTTCTCGTTTCATTCGTTACAGAATTTTCATGTTTACAAAGGTTGCCAAAGAGAAACACTGCAAAACGTACAATAACTTCATTTCATTTGAATATGTCAATATGTCCACCTATACAGAAGATGTAACCAGTATCTAGACAGAAATTTTGAGCCAAAAATTGTGCTACTTAAACTTCATTCAGTTAGAGTAGTCAATGTCACATATATAAGTCGTTATACCTTCACTAATGTTCTTTATTTGATGTTGAAACATTTAAAACAATAAATATATGAAGTTTCTAAGTATATCTGTCTTAGAAACACGAATATCATGGAAGAGTGAACTACCAAATGTAGAGCTGCAGAAAAACTATTACCCTAACTACAAACCATTAGAATGCAAGAAACTAACATCAAAGTCATACAGTTGTAGAAAGTCTAGTTGATTAACTCACTATTCCATCTTTCAGGTTTTCTAGCTAACTTGGGTGCAACCCTCAAGGAGTAAATTTCAACTATGCATAAAAATGTCCATAGGTGAATTGTTAAAAGATGCAGGGTAAGTTTGATAGAACAAAAAACAATGCAAGAATCATTATTTAGCACATACATTCCTAATGAAGCTTCTGAGTTATCAACATATGAAGCATCAAGAATCTTGAGAGCATTCCACGCCTATTTCCATAGAAATTGACAATCTAGAATCATAATAAATTTATTAAAATGTAGCAGTACGGCAGAAGCGTGCGTGTGATTCAAGATATGACAATTGTAAACCATATAACAAGCTTCGCAGCCATGTAAGTTCGCAACATGTCCCCATCAAAACGAGTAATTGACCTTTGATTGAATAAAGCCAGTAGCTTTAACAGCTTCTGTAAATTTTGCAAACCATTGACACTTTGGATATGTGAAAACCACGCCAGCGGAAGATCACTTACACAAAAGGTGTTAACAGCTAGATACTACTGGCTTACCATGAGAAAAGACGCTTTGGATTGCACCCAAACTTGAGAGAAATGCCAAAGGTACGCATCCATGAACTATGAACATGCATATGAACTTAGCACTTTAATTGGGGCATGGCCTTTCATGCAATTGGTCATTGATCTTGTCATTCTATTAAAGAAAGCTCAAGGAACAAAGACTATATAATAGTGGCAACATACTATTTCTCCCACAGGATAGGCATAACCTCTGTCTAGAATCACAAGGCGGCGGTCAAGTTCTTCGTTTAGAAGAACATCATCTGTCGTTTCAAAATTTCCTACACCATACTCATAATCTAGAATCAACTAAGTGGAAGCTTTAAACTTTGACCCTGAGTACGATTACTTCTATCTCGGACTAGTGTGCTAAGTCAAGTACGCTCAACGACACCATGTGTCTAAACAGGTCCGAAAAAGACATCCTGACTAGGAAATCCTCAAAAGGAGTTTTATTCCAAAAGAACTTTGATATCCAAAAATATGCCTTAGCCAAGTCAACTAAATGTAGTCTGATTGGAAACACTCAGGTCCGATGCATAGGGTCTGGCAAAAGGATTCCAAAGGTGTTTCCGACCCATTTGCAGGCAACCAATTCTTTAATGAACTTTCGTTTAAGATTCACAAGGACGAACACATAATTTAGAATAGGAAGGAAACCCCTTTCTTGGCGACACAGTGCGACAATAAAAATCCTCATTCTGAGGGCAAGGTTAACAAACAAATAAACAACATATTAATTAAAGAGAAAATGACATATCCATTGAAATGCCGGAGGCCATTCCGAACAAATTTCTTCCCTTTCTAATCCTTCATTTGACAAATGCACTATGGCAAGTTCAGAGTAAAAGATTTTTATAGGCTTAGTACCCAGTGTCAGAGTAAGGTGATATTTTGATTATTGCAGTGAAAATCTTTACAAGTACCAAGTTTGAGAGGTGATGTTTCTCCGAATCAATGTTACCTAAGGGCTTTGCCCCGGCCCTACAAGCTTGCTCGTGTTTCACTTTGTTACTCATTACTCCGAAGCTAGATTACTTTGAAAAAATTAGTCGAATTAAAGTTTCATTTTGCCATTAAGAAGTAAACGATTAAAAGTTTCAAGTGCTTTATTCTAACAGGATCAATGACTTGAATAAAGTGGAATTTAATACAAAGGTGTAAACACATGTTTATTTCCAAAGTCCCATGAATAGGGCAAAAAGAGTAGAATTCTTAAGGAGAGACAATGCCCTTACCCCTGGCACAAAAAATTTCCTAAGGGTGCTACTTTCTACCAAGCAGTGGTGCTTATTATCCAGCTCGTTCGGACTTACCTTGAGAGAACACCAAGAGGGATCTAATAAAGAAGGACCTTCTCAAGAATTTCAACACTATGCTCAAGTTGAACCCATATGCGAAAATTGTGAGGAGTATATTGTTTTTGGTTATGGAGCAAAGTGTGGAAGCCTTAAGGGTAGAAAGGTCTATTATTGAAACGTTACAGTTCATCCCTGTTTCACTTAATATTTTTTGACAAAGGTAAACAAGGATGTGGCAAGTTGACACACCCCGACCCTAGGAGGTCAGAGCACGCTAGCAGTCACCGTGAGGTGACGTAACCATAAAGGCTAAGTGATGTGAAAAAGTGAATAAATTAAAACTAAACTAGAACTAATTTAAATTAAACAGTGAAAGAGTGTGCAGTCGTGGGAAAAACCCACTACAATTATTCAGAGCATAATAGACAGTAAGACTACAATGAAGTAGTCAAAGTAGCTAAAGTATACTTATTACACAACAGTGGATAAATTCATACTTCTAAACAGAGATAATGTCAAAACTGTCGAAGGTTCCTTGAACGCCACAAAGAGTACAGTTGTCCTGGAGGGGCGAAAAACAAAGTTGAGTGGGTCAGCAATACAACGTTTGTAAGAAAATTTTTATTTTCGAACATACTAATCCCTCACTGTAAAACAAGTATAGTTTTCTTAAAATATACTACGTAAGTATGTAAAGAACAGTATAACAACAATATAACTAGAAATATGCCAAGTCATGATATATCAAATGCCGCAGTTATACAATCATGTGATAATCAAGTATAATTAAGTCTTCATCCATCTAAGCTGACAAACGAGTTCGTACAAATAAATTTTGACACAAATATGACTGGGTGTAATCAATACGCTCTAGTACTACGATCACATGAAAGTTGGTGCAGAAGCACGGTCACATATGAGTCGCAGTTGCTTAATGCAATATGAATGATAGGACTAACACTAACTTGGATCCAAAGTGAGCAAACGGTGAGGATGTAAACATACACGTAAGGATTGGCCCTGGCCTTGGGGCGAGCACTAACACCGGGGTGCAACAAGATGAGCATGTACAAGTATGTATGAATGTCATAACAATAATATCCCAACCATATAGCAGCATTTATCACATTTAATATCACAATAACGATACGACAATATAAGCGTAAAAATGAAGTAAATACGCATTTATGGAAACTATAATTATGTATAGGTATAAAACAAACTGCCCACTCACAAATACGTCATCAGATTGTAGCCCCCAAGCCTTGCCTGACCCCTCAAGTCCTTGAGATACATTTCTTCTATATTTGAAATAATTATATTTAAATTAATTAAACACATACACAGAAACTTAAATAAAACCATCATAGTTTGCTCAAACCTAAGGTTTAAATATATGAAATCAATCTACTCGATGTCACGGACCTACACAAATTTTTAGAATAATTTTTGGACGCCGGATGTGCCGCCACGCTCAGGCAAAGCTGACGGAGGTCTAATGGCCGTTAGGAATATTTAGTGGAATATTCTGTTAAATCCTTAACAGAAGTTAACAATGTTACCTAACACCGTTAGAATATTCCATAAGGGTTGATGGAATATTTCATTGCCTTCTTCAGTGGTCCTCACCCGTCGCTGCCGTCTGGTTCGCCGGTTTCTGGGAAATTTTCAAACCTTCATATCTTCTTCATTTCTCAACCATTTTTTACAAAATTTATATGGAAATGAAGCTTATGAAGAGTAGAATCGCGTTATACCTTTTTGGAGTCCAAAAAATGGACGGAGATGGCCTGACAAGCCTCGAAAGGTACAGCTAAAACTCAACTCTTCAAAACCTCGTGTTTTTTACGTCAATTCCTCACCAAAACTAGTCTAGGAGTCTTAGGGAGTTGTAAGAGAGCTTCCCCGTACTTCAAAACTTCTCGACTCGGCCTGAAAATGTTGAACTCAAACTCACTGAGTTCGGACCTTTCGAGTTGGTGAGTCAAACCTTAACCAAATCATGATTTGGTTGCATGGCTATGCTCGTGGTGGTGAAGGGAACACAATGGGGTATTTTCAAGTCGTGTTTATGAAGTTTAATCGTCGAGTTTGCTTGTTGCAGAGAGAATGAGAGTTCGGGGAGAGAGAGTGTAGAGAGAGTTCTAAGTTTCTGATTGGTGACTTGTGTGAGTGTGAAGCTCACTAATTGGTTATGTAAAGGAAGGAAGAATCTAATTGGGTGGTGAGGAAAGAAACCAGGAAAAGGAATAGAGGAGGGTGATTTGTGAAAAGTGATTGGTTGATTGTGTGAGGTAGATGGAACACGGATCCCCTTTTTGTGGGATTGAATGACTATCAGAGTTTGTACAACCCTTAATGTATAAAGTCAGATTGCTTTAAATGTTTCAAACACTGTAAATCCATACGCGTGTGTACAAAATACCCGTTATTAATGTACTTTAACGAAGCGTAACTTTAACGTTGCAAGTCTGATTCGAGTCTAACGCGCGCTCACGAGTTCATATTGACGAGTACAATTTAATTACGATAGCGATAATAATAATTTAAGAACAATTAAACATGTCCACGTCACTTGCCAACAAGGGCAAAAAGTCACTTCACATACTCGGAGAGAAATTACATAGAAAATTAGGAACGGGTCGTCACACAAGTTCCTTGGCTACGTATCCTAATCATGTAAGGCTCAAAGTGGAGGTTGGGTATGAAAATTGAGGGACGGAATAAACAAAGGGGATCCATGTTGAAACTCAAAAGAAGGGACTTGGAAAAATAAAGTCAAGTCTAAGGTATTTAAAGAAGAGCTGCTGAGTAATCTCATCGTCAAATTTAGAAAGCCTCACTTAAAGATTTGCGTGTATGAAAGTCGAAGCTACTCGGAGATGCAAAGAGCCATCTCTTGTTATTTCATGCACAAGCAACATGAAGTCCCTCATCATTACTATCTATGTGCCACAATTCTCAAGGTTGCACGTCTGAATTTGGAATGTCAAAAGTGACGTGGGTTACGAAGTCGAGATGCCATGTCTTAGAAAAGTTTGAAACAGCACATATTCCAATTTACTCTGAAAGACATGGTCTTTGGATAACTATCAATTCTCAAGAAAAACAAGTCATTTTTAGATACATAATTATGGACAATTGTGAGACCATGATTTTTTAGGGTCAGAATAAGGCAAATCAGAATACAAATACTTCGAATGTCTGGTCATGAACTCAACAACTTCACCAGCAGAGTTGCTCAGACGGAGCATCGACGCCACCATCATCTTGTTTCAAAGCATTCGGCGAAGTCCGACGACTTTGCTGAGATTGACCATGTTTGTTCTGCAAGACACGAGAACCTAATCCAAAAAGGAATCAACAGGTTTCTATGTTCTTGGAGTCCTTACAATCTAAGAATTGGTATGCTCCACAAGTAATCATGCTCCTAAGAGGAAGTCGTATCTACTTTCTTGATATCATCTCGGATCCCTTCGGTTTAATATGGATTTCATATCCTAACAGGTTTCTATCTTAGCTAGTATGAATACACCCTTCTAAGGTTGATCTTTGGTAGCACAATTATTACTCACTTATACACTTGTTTACAGCTCGAGTCTTATAATATTGCTTACTAACTTGACTATCAGAGAGTCTTTGGCCCGCGCATACTACCGGTTATTTGTTCTTTTACAGGTAAACAGATTTATACATCTTCCACCATATATGGCGGTGCGTGAATTTGATTTCAACAGTCACCAATGGGAAGCACCGGAGAAAGAAAAATATAACATATCCAAAATTGGAGCAACTTCCGACGACTCTAAAATTTGCCTATACAACCTCCACTACATCCCAATATTGCAGATGCTTTAAGAGTACTATTTTCTTTAGAACTATTTTCGTGACGATTCAGATGGATAGACTCAAGAACACAATGTTGTCAGACTCTACTAACCAAGAAAATCTTTTGCCACGGGAAAAATTCATGAAATCCTAGACAAATATAATAATAATGATCAATATATAAATGAAATCCTAGACAATAAAGATAAGGACTGCTTCAAGTTTTTGTCCTCATATGTGCAACACAAATGGCTCACACTTTCACTAGAACTACTTCAACTTTAGGTTCCTACGGATTATTGCGAATCGATTTATTATTTGATGCAAAATAAGAATTTTGTTTTTTTAGAGCACTTCTTAAGAAGGTAGTAATTGGGTAGCAAAATTAGATTTGCTACGACACATAAGAAAACGCATTTGAAACGAAGGTAGCAATCCAATTAATAAATTAAAGAATTAACAACTAACCTTGTATATTTCTAACGCCAGTTGCTACTTTTCAAGTTAGCAAATTGATCTGCAATATATTTTAATAAGAAAATATTGTTTATAAAGAGTTGGAAATTAAAATATGGGCTCTAGAAGATTTTAACCTGAAAAAGAATTGAAGAGTTAATTGAAGTGTGAGTCGAAGAGAAAAAACTGTAAAACAGTATAAAAGTGTCAATGCGTTAGCAAATGATACATTTAAAAGAAATTTTGCTATGCCTTCATATAAAAGTTAATTAGTCATATAAAAGTTAATTAGTCAAAACAACTCCAACGATGAAGATTATTTAAAAATGCGCGCCCAACAAACCACAAGAACTTTAAGGGCTCGTGTAACATTTGTGATAAAAAGAAGCTTGCTATATATTCAGATCAAAAAGCAAAAACAAAAGAAACTACCAAGACTCCCGTATCACAAAAAGTGCACGTGTCATTTCGTTAACCCTGATTGTCTGGAATATCTATCCCTCTGCTCGTGTGTCTAGTCTAATGTCTTCCAGCGTTTCACACCCCCATCCCTTCTACTAATATAAAATAGAAAACGGAAAATTACAATTTCACACCAAAAAAAAAAAATAAATAAATATTTTGGAAGGTAGTGGACTGGCTTACCTTCAGTTCTCTCTACTTTCTAAGTTTTGGCGCCTTCCGAGTAACTTTATAAAAAAAATAAAAAAATAAAAAAACCTGAAAAAAGCTAGCAAATGGGCGGTGTAGTAGTGGGGGTGGGAATAGTAGTACGCTCCGTCCGTATTGCCGGTCGCGAGAGAGAAGAAACCCAGGCCAGCCACCTGGCCACAAGCTTGAGCTGTCGTTGTTGTTGTTGTTCCTGTTGGCTCTCATTGCCCCCCGTCGCTCTGTTCGAACCACCACAGCTCCATGATCTCCTCTTCCCATCAATCCCTCCGGGCCCTCCTCCTGCCGCGGGCCCCGCACTCGCCTGCTGCCCATTACTATTCTCATTCTGCTGCGCCCGCTGACGTGTCAAGCCCTCGCTCATTATCATTTCCGACCGTAGATACAGAAGATCCGACGGCAGTACGTCGCTCCATCTCTGCTGGAGCCCACCGGGACCAGACCCCGACCCGGTAGGGGACACGATGATCCGGTGCTCCAACCTCGTCCTGTCTTGGCCCAACAGGAGTCCATCTTTTCTGGGTCGGTCGAAGCATCCGACGGTGGCCGGCTCGCTCTTCATTCGGATTGCTGTCCAGCTGTCCAGCGACCTCCGAAACGACCACGTTTGGGCTTGATGATGCCCCGGTCTGTGTTCTCCGGCGAACGAGTGCCGCCCCGAAATCCGACGAAAAACCGGGTCGTTCTCGATCTCCAAAACGACATCGCTATTCTTCGGATGCAAGAGCTTTGCGGCGTCCTCGACTAAGAGGACGTCTTCGGGGTCGACCCGGTACCGGCAGAGGGGGCAGGTGGAGTGGGCGTCGAGCCACGTATCGACGCACTCGACGTGGAACGCGTGTTTGCATTTTGGCAGGAGACGGAGGACCTCGGTTTGGTCGAACCGGGTCAGGCAGACCGCGCACTCGAGCCCGTCCTTATGGCCGCGAAGGGACCTGAAGCGGAACACTGGTAGGGACTCGACGACGGAGCGGTCAATGCCTGAGTTTTTACGTGGGGCGGGTCCGGTGGGTCCGGAATTGGAGTTAGAGCCGACGATAACTAGAGCACCGCGCTTGCAGTGCTTGGCGTAGAGGAGAATAAGGAAGACGACTGAGAAGACGGTGGTGAGAACGGCGACGATTATGGCTATGCTCGGCCGGAGAGAGGAGGATCTGGTGGGGCCCGCGTTGTTGGGTTGAGGAGGATGGGGCGGTGAGGGAGATGGGTTGACAGAGCTGGCAATGTCGCCGAAGCCGGGGGTGGAGAGATGGGAATCTGCTGCTGCTGCGTGTGGGTGCGCGCGAGTGGTTTTGATGAGAAAAGAGAGGAGGAGGGTGGGGAGGAGGAGGAGGAAGAAGGTGGCGGGGGTGGTGGGCTTGAGAAAAAGAAAGAGGAGGCCCATTTTTCTGTAATTTTTTTTTATTGTGTATGAGGCGGGAGTGGCACCAGGAGGCGGAGGGAGGGAAGAATCTTGGCGGCGTGAGGGCGAGAGAGTTTGTAGTTTGTAGTTTTGTAGGCGCAAAAGGAGGAGGGGCTTCTTTCTTGAGGTTCTTGCCCAAACATACAAACAAAATTAAACCAAAAAATTGCATCTGTCGGTATCTATATCTCCATCATTTCCAACTAAAACTATATCATCATTAATGCATTTATTTCATTTTCCTCTCGTTAGATAATGCTAGAGATATTAAAATTTGAGTAATACTAAGGATATTCAATTTGTAGACTAAACTTTATACATTGAATGACATGGAAGTTGATGATTGAATTATTACTTAATCGTTGATAAACGTGCTCACTTTTTATTGATAACACCTCATTTGATTTGCTAATTTAGTATATGTTTATACCATATTTAAGGCCTCGTATTTAGATCTCGTACAAATACTCAGGGGACTTAAATGTAATTATGTGATAAAGGAAGGGGCAAATACTCAGGGGACTTAAATGTAATTATTTGATTTGCTAATTTAGTATACAAATGTAATCTCCTTAGCATTACTCTTAAAATTTCAGGAGTAATGCTAGAGAGATTAAATTTGTATATTAAATTTTGTAAAATAAATAACATGGAAGTTAATGATTAGTTTTGTCACATCCCTGCCCGGGGTCCACCACATCCCGAGCCCAGGCCCGCTCCACCACCGTAGAACGATATTGTCCGCCTTGGGCTTACCATTCCCTCACGGTTTTGTTTTTGGGAACTCACGAGCAACTTCCCAGTGGGTCACCCATCCTGGGAGTGCTCTGACCTCCTTCTCGCTTAACTTCGGAGTTCCTACGGAATCCGAAGCCAATGAGCTCCTAAAAAGCCTCGTGTTAGGTAGGGATGAAAATATACATTTAAGGATCACTTCCCTGGACGATGTGGGATGTTACAAATAAAAAAACACAAGTACGTTAGTCGACCTTAGTTAATAATCCAATCATCGATATAACCACATCATTTGGTTTGCAATTTAGTTTAAAAATTTTGATCTCTCAAGTATTACCCTTTCTTTTTATGAAATTTGATATTAGGAGACGAATTAGAACATAAATTCTCTTCATCATTGCAACTACAAATATTTTAAAGGGACTTTTAAAGATAAGGACTTGTCAAAGACGACTTTTTAAAATGCAATCAGAAAGGCTTTCAATATCTAAAAAATCCTTCATTTTAATGCATCATGACACATTACTTATAATACAACCACAAGTTTACCACTATTTATGCCATTTTTATTGTCTACCATCTAACATCCACCATCAAAGTTTGAAAAATATAATCGTATATTCATTATCAACCATAAAAGTAACCTCCATCTTCATTGTCTAAAAAATGCCATCTTTACGTCTATAACTACCTACCTCTTGTTTTTTTGTTTTTTGTTTTTATTTTTAATATTTATTCAAATTTGATATCGTGTGGAGGATGAACTAATTTAGGTCTAATAGTTTCGGTACGGTCAATTAGATATGTAATATAGTTTAGGTCCGATAGATTCGGTATAATCAATTTTGTACGATTTGTATTTTTTATTTTTCAGTTCACTAGTCCGATAAATTAGGTCCAATACATTATGTCCGATAAATTAAATACATTATATAGTTTAGGTCCGATAGATTCAGCATAATCAATTTGGTACGATTTGTATTTTTTTATGTTTTAGTCCATTAGGTCAGACTCAGTACTGTAAATTTGGTATAGTTCGTATTTTTTATGTTTAAGTCCATAAGGTCCAATCAATTTGGTACGGTTTGCATTTTTTACGTTTTTGTTCATTAGGTCCGGTAATTTTTGCATTATTCATTCGTTAGGCCTTATACATTAGTTATGATTTACAAAATGCTTTTCAAATTTTTTGTGTTTGATCCCTTAAAAGGAAATATATGCAAACTAAAAATACAATAAATTCATGAAAAAGTAATTAAATCTGACATGAAATATATAATTTGACATGTAATATATAACTTGACATGGACACAAGTCAAATGACTATTTTTAGTTTTTCATCTTACATACGGTATTATTAAAAACATGATTTTTTTAGCGATTAAAATGAAGTTTTTTATATTTTAAATTATAGTAATTTTTTTTCATTTTATGATGTAATAAATGTACAGATAACACTTTACCACAATATAGGAAAATACTTATACCTATGCAATTTGGTACTAGTTCGATCCCACCAATTCTCCTCTTTCCTAACTATCAACTATCTAACCCACTAACGCTATTATTTTTCCTATAACAAATGATGTGACATGTTTTTCTTTTGGGTCTACATGATGTGATGATGTTTGTTTAGGTAAGTTTGCAACAAATATGGATTCATTTATTTCTAACAAATAAGATGTGCTCACCATGAATCATGATAAGTATATAATACACCGAATTTATCCGATTTATGATCTTTTGTTTCGTTTTCCCTTTAATTTTTTAATATGAATCTACGAATTTTGAATTCAGTCACCTTCAAACGAAGCAAGGATAAAAATGTTACTACTACTAGACGAAATAGTCTTAGAAGCATTATTGAATCTTGATTTCAACCAGCTAGGGTTTAGGAAGATTTGCATTATTATAGCCATCGTTGCATTATTGTTCCTTAATTGGTTAGACAAAGACCTTACAGAAGAAGGAATAAATAAATAAATAAGAACGAGGACAAGAACGGAACAACAACAGCACTAAGCCAATAAGAATGGCTAGTTTTGATGTGGAAGATAGGATGTACTGTGGGCGAAGGAAATTCAACCCCGCGTGCGTCCAATGAAGTATATACCTAAACGAATCCAATCAATCACAATGATACGAAAGAGGAGATGGAACGAGTTTACAGTTAGGCAGCGTTCATGTTTAATAACATGTTGTCACATATAAATTTTGTATTCACGTGACAATGCGTTATTAGACTGAAACGCTATAATAATAGCGAATTCATTTTATATTGCTCATGTGATGTGAGCATTACACTGTATAAGAACAAGAAAACACTATAAAACGACACCATGGTGTAACAGAACACGTGATAGATGCTTGGGACTGAACTCAACAACGAACAGCGCACAAGGTTGGTACCCCGCTGTACCTGCGCCCTTCTTCTGGTTGATGATGGAATGTATTGGACTGGACTGCCAGGACTGGTCTAATTGTCCGTGTCTCGTGCGTTATTTCATGTTTGCTGCCAGGACTGGACTAACATAAGAAATTTTGTGAACTTTTGGTTACATATGAATCCAATTTCCAAACCAGCAATTTACCTTTTGAAACGGTGGTTTGCTTAAAAGCTATTTTATCTGAGCTCATCCACTACACAAGTAGTACAAGCTGCAGACATCTCCGTTCAAGATCCACCGTGCTTAAGTTAAAATTCAACTTTATCCCTTACAAATAACGATATCAATATTCTTGTAAAATATAGGATAAAAGAGGAGAATCTGACGGAAATTTATAAAAGAGTGCATTAAATGTGATGGAGCCTAATTTTTTACGATTTTAGTGGTAATTAGGGTGGTGCCTGTACAATGTTGTGGATTTTAAAATCATATAGAACATGTAGAAACTTTTAAGATATATACACATAAAAAATCTGTATACATATACAAGGTTTTAAAAGACGCTAGATGCTCAACTTAGTACTACAGTCTAGTGACACTTGTAATTGAGAAGTCTTAGGTTCAATTCTTGCCAAATAGGAGTTTAAACCACATTATTGGTAACCTATTGTGAGGCTAAGACTACGCGGTTAGGCGGAGACTAGGCCCTAGCGCCTAGACGGTTAGGCAGATACTAGGCGGACTAGGCATATTTAAGTAAATTCATTATATATTGTACAAATAAGTGTTATTTATATTTAAAAAAAAACATAATTGTATCGGGATATATAAATAAATAAATAAAATGATATATAAATTATAAAGTATTAAAACATATTGAAAATATAGAGAACAATCATAAAATGAGTGTTCATTCAAGCATCCAACAAATGTCTTACATTTTATTGACAAAATAAAATGCAAAATGATTATCAGTTTTTTGTCTAAGTGAGGGTTGCGACCTATGCGGGTTTAGGCACACCTTTTTGTTTTTTTTTTAAACGCCTAGGGACTAATTGAGATAGTGGCCAGCCGCCTAACTCCTAGGCAACGGTAGGCAGAGATTTTTAAAACAATGTACATATATGTAGAAATCTATTTAGACCAACTCTGTTAAAACCTTTAGCCCAAAAATTTAAGGCCAGAAATAGTTTTTTTCCTACAATGTTTTTGGCTTAAAATTTTAGCATGAAATTACTATAGAATGATTTTAGCCTAGTCGTTTTCGGTAATTTTTTTTTTTAAATAAAATTTATGTAGGTTATTCTATTTGTTTTTATGAACATTTAAACCTAAAATTATTTAAATTTTGATAAGTAATGAAAAACTAGTAAACTACCTCATTCATACACATATGAGTATACAAGTTCCAATTTTAATAACATGTTTATTGATACAAATTAGTATGAAATAAAAAGTTATAGCTCGTTTGAAAGTTCTTTTAAAATGACTAAAATCATTTTTAGTGAAAATATTTTTGGGTTTCCAAAGCACTTCAAGTGTTTTTCCAAAATTTATTGCATTTTTATTGAGGATTGGTTCCAAAAGCTTTTCATCAAAAGAGCTTTTAGCTATTCTAAAAGTACTTCCAAACGAGTGGCTCCAACTCATGTCTTCTATGAATCAAACAATATGTGAGTCTCACCTTAAATTCAGTAATATATTACCTTCAAGATCAAGAATTTAATCAACTAAAAATGGATAATCCGGTTCCCACTCCTTACTGCCTATATTCCTAACTTACGCAATTCGCCCATTCATTTATTCCTCAAATTTAAATAAGTAAACACGTTAATCCGTAGTTGAATACATACAAAACTAGGAATTAAATTAATTAGGATGCTAATTGGTCTCATACCTATTTAATACCCTTACTTATTGATGACTTATCTGATTTTGTGAATTCTACCATTCAACGTAAGTACAGACTCGTTTGAAAATACTTTTAAAATGATTGAAAACGTTTTTAATGCAAAAATATTTTTTGGAATCAAACCTTAATAAAAAGAGAAACCTTAGTAAAAAGACAAAAAAAAAAAATTAAAAAAAAAAACACGAAAATGAAAAATATTTTCTATAAAAACGTATTCCCAAAAAAATAAAAATTTCCCGACTGATAAATAGCAGCCCAATCTCAAGCAAAACAAGCCCATTCGTATTGAGCCAACTGTTAAAGCCTTTTGTTTCCTTTTCTCTTCTTTTGTCATTTTAATTTGTTTATTTAAATTATTTATGAAAAAATAGAAAAAGAGATAATAAAGAAGAAGGAAAGCCCCCTTATTGATTCAAGTAATTAACCCTCGGGCCTCGACGTCGCGATTCAGAAAGAAGGTGAGAAAGAGGCGAAGAGGGTTCGAAGCTGCTCAGCTGATCGTGAATTCGGCGGAAATTCCCCCAAATTGATTCAAGTAATTGGCTTTCCTTCCTCTAGGTTGTTCTTTGTAACCCTAACCCTAACCCTAGTCTCCAAATCCGCTGGCAGGGCAAATTATGAGTCTTTTTATTCTGTTTGTCGTTAATGTTGATAATGTTATGCTTATTTGAAACGCTGGTGTCGATAATTAAAGGTTTGAATTTTGCAGAAGCGTAGGCGTGGATGGAGGTACAGACATGCGGGAAACCAATTGACTCATTGCTCGAGAGGGTGCTTTGTATGAACATTCTATCTTCCGACTACTTCAAGGAGCTTTACCGGTTAAAGACGTACCATGAAGTCATTGATGAAATTTACAACCAAGTAGACCATGTCGAGCCATGGATGACCGGGAATTGCCGCGGTCCGTCCACTGCCTTCTGTCTGCTGTACAAGTTCTTCACCATGAAGCTCACCGTTAAGCAAATGCACGGTCTTTTAAAGCACGAGGATTCGCCTTACATAAGAGCGGTATGTATGTTAATCTGACATTATATACTCAACTTTATGTGTTGTTTTGAATTTGGAGATGACCGTGTTTCTCATTAATATGTTATGTGCTATATTTTTTCTTAATGGATAATCAGCTTACTTTTATTTGATTTTCAGGTGGGGTTCCTCTACTTGAGATATGCTGCAGACCCAAAGACTTTGTGGAATTGGGTTGAACCCTATATTAAAGATGATGAGGTAATGATAGATTATGTATTTCGGTTTTCAAGTTTCTTACCTTTTTATCATAGCTACGGAACTACTTTGAGACATTATCAAATGTGCCTGGCATGGACTTCTTTTATGTTATCGAATCATGTCGTCTTCAAAAGACTCTGGTGAAAGTAATAAAAACGGGCATGTGGTGTGTTGTTTATCCTGGAATGTTGCCACAAAGTAAAAATATTAGCTAATAGCTAATTTGAAGCGTGAACAAAAATTTATTTCACTCTGTAAATGGTTTCAGAGTTCATTTCAAGATTATACTTTTTGGCTTGGTGGGTATAATTTTGTAGTAGTCAAGGCTTGTCCATGGGGAAAGATGTTTCTCTCTGGGAAAAACAGAGGATTTCCTAACAAAGGGCAAACTCTGGTATTTGACGAAGATGTTTCTGTCATTAGATTGGATATACTGTTTGATATAGAAGGCATATATGATAATATAAAATATTAGGAGATGTTATATTTAACGCTTCATTTCTGTGAACCAACGAAAATATAAGTCATCTACAAATTTGGGTTCTCTTCCTTTTGGAACCTATGTTTACAGTTTACCAACTCTGAGTTTTGAATGATTCTTTGGCTCTTCTGCACGAATAGGGTTCTCAACATCCTTGCAAGTTTGTACAACAAAAAAAATGGATTATAAATTTTAAAGATTCTGGTCAAAGTCCTATGGTTCTTATAAGAGTTGTCCTTTGGTTCTTAAAATTCAAAAGCTGAAAATCACATTATTATTTTTTTCTTCCAATTTTGATGGATTGGAAACTCTTGAATTGTTAGCTGTTATATACCAATGATTGTGCTCTTCACAAAACATACTAACCATTTACTTGTGTCTCAATTTTCTTGGCATGAATTTGTGGTAGTGGCGGAGTTGCTATTACATGGAGTAGGTTCCTTTATCGGATGCTTTGTGTGTAAGTGTTAAATACGTTTCACTTGCAAATTTGAGACACAGGCGCTTCTTCAACTTAGTGAAGTAGTTCAATATGCTTTCGTTATGCCTTTGGCTGAAATGAAGTGATGTTAACCTACGTAGAAAATGTTACTAATTTAGATCCATGTAGTAAAGTTGTATGTGCTTGTGAAGTTCTTTTGAACTATCTTGGCCCGTGTTTTCTTAAGGTCTAGCTATTTATTGGCATAGATGGTCACACATATAGAGGGCGTTGGACATAAATTGCATTCGACACCAACTATTAGAATATAATATTAATCGTGTTCTGACACCTGTATGTCAGTATTTTCATAAGTTACAATATTACCATTGGATTTTCATCCAATGGGTAATAAAAAAAGGTTTAGAACAGTCATATTAGCCATCATTGGTTGAAAGGGTCTTATAAACATTCTAAGCAATGTTCTAAAAAGCAGTCTAGGCGGTAGGCGGCGGTGCTCCGCCGTGATTAACCCGAAATCGTTCATTAAATCGGCAAGGACATTAAGCGGTGTAAGGCGGCCGCCTGGGCGGGCTAGGCGTGCTCGACGGACGCTGGGCGGGCTGGTTTGGGCACAGCCTAGGAAAAAAATCTTCTGTCGCATGACTCACAACCTTCTTGTCTCCCCGAGTCTCGCCGTCTGCCTCTCTGTTTGCTTGTAGAAGGTATGTCTGCAATTGCAGAGATGGGTGCGGCGGCAGGTTGTAGAAGATGAGTTTGTAATTGCAGAGAGGTGCGACTGCTTTAGTTAGGGTTTTAGGCAATTAGTAACATTTTGCTTTAGCTAGCAATTGTTAGGTTTATTTAAACAACTAAGTCGGTGAAAGATTAATTAAAAAAAGAATGCAGGGCCAACCTTTTATTTTATTGAGAGGCCCAACAATATGGGCTTACAAAATGATACAACTTTGGAACTTTACATATACACTCATATTTAACATATATGGCTAGATATATTCTTTATTTTTATTTTTTTTTAAAATAACATAGTATCAATGTTTATTTATATATATTATGTAGTAAATTTAATTAATTTATATGATGTATTACTTAAATTTGCCTAGTCCGCCTAGGCCCTGCCTAGCCACCTAGGCGCTAGGCCGCAGCCCGCCGCCCGCCGCCCGACTAGCACCAAACGTTTTTTAGAACCTTGATTCTAAGTGGTAAGTGTCTAAGCCCTACTGATTAGGAGATAACTTTTATTAAAGTTTCTTTTCCAAATTTGTTGACTTGGCTTTGTCTCGATTCATACATTGACATGTAAGGATACATCTGGACATAATAAATTACACTGCCAAAGAGGGGTGTCACTGTTAAAGAGTTGGTGTAAATGGCTCTCTTTAACATTGAAAATTAGTTCACCAGAGGATCTGCAGTTAATGGTCAGAGTTGCCCATAGGATCCACAGTTGAGTGCATCATGGATTGGATATCTTGAATACTTTTTATTGTTCTCTTATGTTATTTTTTGTCACAAAGTCATTTGTATAACTCTTTGTATCCTGTGAATACCATCTGTTTCCACCTAATCTCATCTGTGTATAGTTCTGATATATTTCCCACCGATGCAACTTCTATGACAATGGTCACTTGTTTTTATTTTGTATTGTTATGTTAGCATATTGATTTTGCTCTCCCTTAGTTATTCATTTATGTGTTGGCTTTGGTTTCAGGAATTCTCTCCTGGTTCCAATGGACGGATGACAACTATGGGTGTATATGTGCGCGATTTGATGCTTGGGCAGGTTAGTTTCGTTGAAGAATGCACTATATTTGAATTTTTTTTGGTGAAAACAATTGTGTTCTCCATCTCTCTTCTCCCTCCCGTTCTCCCTCACTCTGGGGATCTGTTATGCCAGTTGTAATAGTCACAACAAAGCCACAGCCTAAGTATTTATTCTGTATGCATTTGCAACTGTACCATATCTAGAATGCTGATGTATCTAATTCTACTGCATACATGTCTAGCATTTAACCAGCCAAAAATACCATAACTTATTAATTTAGTCTGCCAACTGGGAGCTCTTTGTTCTCCAAGATATGCCTATTATCTCCCTCCAAAATCATGTTTCGATCAATTTTATCTGATTATTAGTTGGATAAGTTTATGCACTTTTTAACTGGAGAGGATATCTATAACAAAGTACACTAATGATAGTGATCCTTTTTTTTTTTTTTTCTAATGAAAGATAAAAGTCATGACTGGTGAGATTCGTGTACACCATATAGCAGAAATGTTGAACAAGTACCCTAAATATGAAGCTAGCTTCGCATTTAAACCAAGAATCAAGCTACAGTTTCTTTTGTTATCAAGTGACGGTACAGTTATTTACTTGTGTAGCGTGAGAGGGCTCTATGCACCTGCTTTTCGCTTCAAGAGTTCATCTGCTGAGATGCCACACCTAGTACTAAAGTGGGTAGGAGAAAGTTCACCAGCTAAAGTTGTTTGGAGTTATTGTCTAATAGAAAATAGTGGTTGACTAGAAAAAAGAAATGTACTTTCAATGTGTTTTTAATACACTTACGCACTCATATAGACTAGAAAGCATTGTGTAAAATACTTAGGGTTGGTTTGGTATTGCTGTGCTTTGAAAAAAAGCTGCTGTGAGAATAAGAGGCTATGTTGTGAGAATAAAGGGCTGTGAAATAAATCAGCAGAGTGTTTGGTAAACTTTTTTGTAAAAGTGCTTTTGGAAAAAAAAGCAGTCTGATAGTGGGCCTTTTCATTAAAGGAGCACTGTAGCTCCGTGTGCTTTGAAAAAAAGCCAGTTTTCCAAAACTGCAAATAGCAGCTTCAGCTTTTTCCTTTGATTTCAGCTTATTCTCATAGCAACTTCCAAAATAAGCCATTTTTTTCAGTTTACCAAACACCTAAAATCCTCACAGCTTTTTTTCATGGGTGCTTTTTTTTTTAAGCACCTCACTCCCAAACCACCCCTTAGTGATGCTTCTAGGACAGTAATTTAAAATCTTCTGTCTAATGCTCCGCCGATGCAGTCCTTTACAGTCACATCTACTGGTTTTCCAGATCACAGTGCGATTAAGGTCTGAATACATGTTCTTCTTGGAGTCTTGAAGCATGGTCTCAGAGTGCTACTATATAAGGTCTAAATTTAACACGTGAAAACAATACCATTTCTTCTGAATTTGAATTTCACCATGCTGAAATTGTCCAAGAGTGTTATGAATTGTTTGTTGGTTGGTGTTCAAAGCCGAAGTTAGATGATGATATATTTGCTTTGCGATTACAATATATGTAAATTTATATACATCGGTAGTTTCTGTAACTGATCATAGTTAATTTTTCACATTTTCTGTATAGTTTTTGATGCAGCTTATTTAGACAGCAATTGCTCTTAACATGCAGCACTATAAATACTGTTTTGCTGTCCACTTAACACTTTTCATTGCTATAGTTGCTAAAGTGATTAAACTTTGTTGTGCTATTGCAGTACTATTTTGATACCCTTTTCCCCCGCATCCCTGTTCCTGTTATGCGGCAGATTGTTGCTAATCTTGAGAAGATGAAACTCCCCACCAAACTATCTGGTATTACTGGAGAGGCTACCCGCCATGGATCTGATGACACAGCTCGTCGCCCACCTTCTGTGAAAGCCGCTCTTTCAGTTTCCTTTGGTCAACGTGCTCCGCATCGTGCTTCAACAAGGGACTCTTCACCTGTTCGTCGTACCTTACCGCCACCACCTTTTGACAAAGCCAGTAGTGATGATCAAACGACCCGTCGCAGTCAGAGCCGTGAATATTCTGACAGAGAATATTCAGACAGGGACAGGGGAAGGGACCGGGATCGCAATCGGGATAGGGACAGTGATCGGGATCGAGAAAGATACAAGGAACGAGAGCGGGACCGAGACAGAGCAAGGGATAGAGTTAGGGATAAGGAAAGAGAGCGAGAGAGAGATAGAGAAGGAAGTTGTGATTATGATCGGAGGTCCAAATATGGAGAGAGAGAAAGCCGAAGGGATCCATATGAGAGTAGCCGTGATGGCGGTAGGCATTCCCGTAGGAGTAGGAGTAGGAGTAGGAGTAGGAGTAGGAGTCGGAGTCGCAGTCGCAGTAGAAGCAGGAGTAGAAGTGGGAGCTTGCAAGCGGGCACCACACGTGATTGGAGCCAACAGAGAGATGTAACCAAGGATAGAACATGTGCATCTAGCAACCTGGCAAAACTTAGGGATCTTTATGGGGATGTAAGTGACCAAAAAGGTGATACCGGTATGGAGAGGATTCCCAGGGGAGATGGTGGTGGTGAAGAGGTGATTAGACTAGGCGGTTCTCGTTGGAAATAGCGCGGGGAGATTCTTGTCTTGGACCTGCTATCGGATCGGATGTGTCATTTGAGTCTTGTGGGCCGGACGGATACTGTTTTGATGATCATGAGCAAGGCAGAAAATGTTATGTTCCCAGGTGTTGTCTTTCGTTGCTCCATGTATACTAGACATTATTCGGAACTCGAGTCTTACAACTGATCCTCATGCGTTGGTTGTTGGGCATAATGTTAACTTTGTAACAGTAGTATGTAATGACTCAATTTTCAGTATCGTTTAAAGTCTCTGAAATTTTGTTTGTGTTAAAACATAGCCTACTTATCTGTCGGCAATTGACAAAGCCTGTAGGTCCCACCGCTGAGTGGACCGTCCTATTACTTTATCGCCTGCTTATCTGTCGAGATCGAGAATGAAAACCCACCATAAAAGAAAAGAAAGAGTTGAGTTTGACTGGTGCATTCTGCTCTAGGGAAGGCTTTATTCATGCACTCACAATTCTGTGTACCTCCCTAACAACTCCCCTCTTCATCTCAATCCCCACTCCAAGCCCCCAGATCACACATTACTACAATTCTCACTCCCTCTCAAATCTACACATGTCTTCACCTCTACCCGCTCAGCCACATCCCTTCTTTGCTGGTACGCTATTACTTACTCCTGTGCGATAATATTCTTTCATCCCACACTTCTCACTCTCTCTCAAATCTACAAATATCTCGACTGCTCTACATTTCACGGTTTGACAACGTAACTTAACGCAGTTTCCATCCACTCATCAAAATCTGATTTGGGTTTGTGAATTTTGCTTGGCAGATGGGGTTCAAGCAGCTACAGAGCACCTACTCACTGTGGACAATGGAGAAGCCCATGGCGACGTGAAATTCCGGATACGAAATCTGGCCAAGAAATCAGACACCACAGGAGCTTCCATACTCAATGGGTTGACCTTGGACATACCTAAGGGCGTCATCATGGGGGTCATTGGCCCCAGCGGCAGCGGCAAGTCCACGCTGCTCCGAGCTCTCAACCGCCTCTGGGAGCCCCCGTCCGGGACTGTCTTCTTGGACGGCCATGATATTCTGGACACGGACGTCCTCAGCCTCCGCCGCAAGGTCGGCATGCTCTTCCAGCTTCCTGTTCTTTTTGAAGGTAACCCATTTGATCATATGCCCCAACTAGCACTTTCTCTCTCTCTCTCTCTCACATATCAGATCAGAACATATCAGTTGCCAAATTGCTTTGCCAAATTAGGGAATTGATAACTTGTAACATGTGCTACACAGGTTGCTTAATTTATACGGTATTGACTTGGTTGCTAATTGATTGTGTTTTAGGTTGCTATATCCACCATTCCTCTTTCCCCTAAAGTATCTTGGTGTGTTCAGGGGGGACTCATATTTTTGGTCATTGTAATAGAGATTTATGGTGTGATTATAATATGATTAGAGAGTGATTATAATATGAAAACCGTGGTGGGTTGGATTAGTTATAAAGTATTTATGCATCTTTGTCACTGTTGATGTGAGCATTCTAATTATGGGCTTTTTATATTCTCTACTCTGGAGTTCACTAGAAAGTTTCGGAACAAAAATAAAACAAATTCCATGGTTCTCCGAATATGCCGAAGTTTTTACCCATTAGATTTTCATTTAAATATACAACAATGAAGATGTAATAGTTACAAATACTCTGAGACACCCTAAAATATTCTTTTCCCTTTAAGTTTATTGAGCCCGTTGCTGACTTTTCCTTTGGGGTGGGGTGGTTCATATCCAAAGCTTACTCTCTCACATTTAAAATTTAATACCCAATCAATTACTTTTAGGTATTGGCCTACCATGACCTAATTCTATAATAGCAGTGATTAAACCTACTTGTCCTATTGCTTGGATGGTGTTTTCCTTTTTTATTATTGAGGGTGACGGAATTCAAATACAAGACCTCTTCTAACATTGTGCAAGGAAAATACCACTAGAGTAATCGCTCGCTAGTTGGTTATTCTCTTTGTCTAAACTACGAAAAAGGGATTAACATGCCTGCACATGTTCAGAACAAGACCACTTTAGAAAATATCAAATTTGGATGATTGTAATGTCAATTATCCCCCTCTTTTGCCTCCTTTCTCTCAACAATCAAGATTAAAAGAATTTGATCTTGTGCATTTCAAATGCTGTTTGATATTTGTATTTGAATTTCTGGTATCAAGTCTACCTGGAAAGAATTTGGAGTGCAGTAGTATATGAATATCCGGAAATTCTCCCCCACACATTTTTTTTTTTTTTTTTTCGCGAGTAAACAGTTGAGATAACTCCGCCGTGTAAGTTTATCTTACATTGCCGGTCCCAAGCCCGGATAAAGGAGGAGGGGGAGGGCGTCAGGTAGTCGACAGCCGGCACTCCATGATCACGTCGAATCCTTATGAATATGAATCCAGAACGAAATCGCGCTAAAGCTAGGGCGTCACCCGTAAGTGGCGCGCTGTGTGGCCTGAGCACAATGATAAGTGAGCAAGGGTCGCTGTATCTCCATCGGCACCCGGATACAGTGTTAAATGAGCAAGGGGGCTATAGAAACTTCTTTTCGAACGACTCCACTCAAAGTTGTTTGAGAGCATATGCTCCTATCAACTTTACACGGGACACACAAAAGAAGTACTTTGATCCTATTAGACGGGGAAGGGTGAAGAAGCTAGGACAGAAGGGTAGAGTTCAAGAGAGCAAAATGCGTTTAGGAACGTGGAATATAGGAACCTTGACGGGAAAATCTATGGAAGTAGTAGAAGTTATGGTGAGGAGAAGGATAAATATTATGTGCCTACAAGAAACTAAGTGGGTTGGTCGTAAGGCAAAGGATCTAGAAAACTCAGGGTTTAAATTATGGTATTCGGGCACAAATAGAACGAGAAACGGTGTTGGCATCATCGTGGACAAGACCTTGACACAAGATGTTGTAGATGTCAAGAGGGTAGGAGACAGAATCATGGCAATCAAGATTGTAATAGGACAAGAACTTATCAATGTGATTAGTGCGTACGCACCTCAAGTAGGGTTGGATACGAGTTCGAAGGAGAAATTTTGGGAAGACCTTGGAGACTTGGTGCAAGGAATTGCTCAGACGGAGAAGTTATTTATAGGAGGAGATTTAAATGGACACGTGGGCAGGGAGACAGGCAACTATGGAGGTTTTCATGGTGGCCATGGTTTTGGGGAGAGAAACGAGGATGGGGAAGCTATCTTGGATTTTGCAATGGCATATGATCTCTTCTTAGCCAACACCTTCTTTAAGAAGAGAGAAGAACATGTGATCACCTACAAGAGTGGGTCGTCAAAAACACAAATAGATTTTCTTCTAATGAGGAAAGAGGATCGTATAACTTGTAAGGATTGCAAAGTTATACCAGGAGAGAGCGTGACTAATCAACATCGCTTGTTGGTGATGGATGTACATATCAAAAGAGTGAGAAAAAAGAACAAGACTTGGAAGTGCCCAAGGACTAGATGGTGGAATCTAAAAGAAGAAAAACAAGTCATTTTCAAAGAGAAAGTAATCACCCAGTGTGTGTGGGATAGAGAGGGGGAAGCTAACCAAATGTGGGATTCCATGGCTAGTTGTATCCGAAAAGTAGCAAAAGAGGTATTAGGAGAGTCCAAGGGCTTTGCCCCACACCAAAAGGAATCTTGGTGGTGGAATGAGGAGGTACAAGCAAAGGTGAAGGCTAAGAAGGAATGTTGTAAAGCCTTATACAAGGATAGGACCGATGAAAATGGTGAAAGGTATAGAAAGGCGAAGCAAGAGGCGAAGAAAGCTGTGAGAGAAGCTAAGTTAGCGGCTTATGACGATATGTATAAGCGACTAGATACCAAAGAAGGAGAGTTGGATATCTATAAACTAGCTAGAGCAAGGGAAAAGAAGACAAAGGACCTAAACCAAGTGAGGTGCATCAAGGATGAGGATGGAAAGGTTCTTGCTACAGAGAACGCGGTTAAAGACAGATGGAAAGGTTATTTCCATAATCTTTTCAATGAAGGACATGAAAGGAGTGCTTCTTTAGGGGAGTTGAGTAACTCAGAAGAGTGTAGAAACTACTCTTTTTATCGTAGAATCCGGAAGGAAGAAGTGGGTGTAGCTTTGAAGAAGATGAAGCTTAGAAAAGCAGTAGGCCCAGACGATATACCAATCGAAGTGTGGAAAGTTTTGGGAGAGACAGGTATAACATGGCTCACTGACCTTTTCAATAGGATTTTGAAAACGAAGAAGATGCCGAATGAGTGGCGAATGAGCACTTTGGTGCCTATCTACAAGAATAAGGGCGATGTACAAAATTGCATGAACTATAGGGGAATTAAGCTAATGAGTCATACAATGAAGCTCTGGGAGAGAGTCATTGAGCATAGATTGAGGCAAGAGACACGGGTTTCGGACAACCAATTCGGGTTCATGCCAGGGCGCTCAACCATGGAGGCAATCTATCTCTTACGAAGATTGATGGAAAGATATAGAGATGGGAAAAAGGATTTACACATGGTCTTTATAGATTTGGAAAAAGCGTATGATAGGGTCCCAAGAGACATTCTTTGGAGGATTTTAGAGAAGAAAGGAGTACGAGTAGCATATATCCAAGCTATACAGGATATGTATGAAGGAGCAAAGACTGCCGTAAGAACTCATGAAGGACAAACCGAAAGCTTTCCCATAACTGTAGGATTACATCAAGGCTCATCCTTAAGTCCTTACCTTTTTGCGTTGGTAATGGATGAGTTAACAGGACATATTCAAGGTGATATTCCTTGGTGTATGCTTTTCGCAGACGATATAGTGTTGATAGATGAAACTCAGGAAGGGGTAAATGCAAAGCTTAACCTTTGGAGAGAAGTGTTGGAATCTAAAGGTCTTCGCCTAAGCCGATCAAAGACAGAATATATGGAGTGCAAGTTCAGTGCAAATGGAGGCCAAAACGAGTTAGGGGTGAGGATCGGAGATCAAGAAATACCAAAGAGCGACCGTTTTCGTTACCTAGGATCTATCTTGCAAAAGAACGGAGAATTAGATGGAGATCTCAACCATAGAATACAAGCTGGATGGATGAAGTGGAAGAGTGCATCCGGCGTGTTGTGTGACCGCCGTATGCCACTGAAGCTCAAGGGAAAATTTTATAGGACGGCAATAAGGCCGGCGATGCTGTATGGCACAGAATGTTGGGCGGTGAAGCATCAACGTACACAAAATGGGTGTAGCGGAGATGAGGATGCTTCGTTGGATGTGTGGGCACACGAGAAAGGATAAGATTAGGAATGAGGATATCCGGGGTAAAGTAGGAGTAGCCGAAATTGAAGGAAAGATGAGAGAAAATCGGTTACGGTGGTTTGGACATGTGCAAAGAAGGCCTACTGACGCTCCGATTAGAAGATGCGACTATGGGACAGAGGTTCAGGGCCGAAGGGGCAGAGGAAGACCTAGGAAAACTTTGGAAGAGACCCTAAGAAAAGACTTAGAGTACTTGGATCTAACGGAGGACATGACACAGGACAGAACACAATGGCGTTCTAAGATTCATATAGCCGATCCCACTCAGTGACTTGGATTTTCCAAGTCTCCAACCGAGAAGTTTTCCTCACTCGGGAAATTAAGGGAACACTACCTCAACCTATATGCTCCACTCACAAAGCTTCAACATACAAGCTTCAACAAAAGAAAATTCAAAGAACTTAGCGAAGAAGGCTTTGGTGTATTTAACACAATACGTTGAAATGAAGGAAAGCTTATTTATTGATATTCCCGATAAGTTACAAATATGTACATATACTTGAGTCAAAATAAACAAACAAGAGGGAGCCTTCACAAAGGTTGCTTAGGAGAAGTCTCAGCAGTCGGTAGAGCCCCAGAAAGAGAAGGCACCGGAGGGGGATCATTCGGAGCCTCAATACTGGACAAAACCCTAGAAGGAGGAGGCATCAGAGATTGATCATTTGGAGCCTCATTACACGGTACAGCCCCAGAAGACGAAGGCAATAAATGCCTTTGGAACAAACCCACAAATCTCTGATGATCAAGTAAAACCTGACCATCAGATTCCTTCATCTGGTCAAGCTTCCTCTTCATGTTTGTAGCATAGTCATGCGCGAGCCGGTGCAACTGTTTATTCTCATGCTTGAGCCCTCTAATCTCCTGTTTGAGACTCATCACTTCAGCCGCCAATGATTCAACTTGGCGGGTTCGAGCAAATAGGCGTTGGGCCATATTAGACACAGAACCTGCACACTGAACACTGAGAGCCAGAGAATCCTTAACAGACAACTCATCAGACCGTTTGGAAAGTAGTCTGTTATCTTTGGGAGTGAGAAGGTTCCTGGCCACTACCGCAGCGGTCATATCATTCTTCATCACGGAATCCCCAACGGTAAGAGGACCAGTAGGGGAGACGAAGGATGGGCGCCATATGTTGTCTGGAGAAGGCGGGGCTGCCTCTTCAACAAGGTTCAAGTCAAAACGACGGTCGGAGGGGCCAGACATTTTCAAAGGTGTTGAAGAGAGAAGAGGTCGGACAAATCAAGATCTTAGAAGTGCAAGAATGGAGCTTCTACTGGTGGATATTCAAGTGTGCTTTGGAACTTAATGTCAGCCCCTATAAAAATCTGCACTCAACGAAGCTTCAGAAATCGAAGAGGCGTCTGCTCAGAAATCGAAGAGGCGTTTGCTTTCTCAAAAGCTGGGCTGCTCAGAGACCACGAGGGTCGATCTCAGAAATCGAAGAGGTGTTTGCTTTCTCAAAAGCTGGGCTGCTCAAAGACCACAAAGGCTGATCTCAGAAATCGAAGAGGCTTGCTTTCTCAAAAGCTGGGCTGCTCAGAGACCACGAGGGCCGATTTCAGAAATCGAAGAGGCACCTACTTTTCCAGCCTTGTCAGCACCTGTCACACGCACACTCAGCTTTGCGGAAATTATGGGCATTCTGTTGAAGATTTCTGGCGAAGTAGAAAGCACATGAATCGTACTGTTCAATCACCCACTTCCCACACGCAACAGTAGCTCATGGGTACCACAGATAACTTTGCCAAAGTTCTCTGACAAAGTTGAGACACGTGAAGCTTGCAGCTCCCACTACATCGCTCTGACCAAGAAGGGTAAAAGAATTGCAAAGAAACAACACTAACAAAGTTTAGACACATAAATTTTGAAGGTCTAGCTACCATATTATTACCCACAAGGGTAAAGGAACAGTACCACTGCTGGATAATTGGAAAGTCCCGGTGTGTCAACCTCTGTGCTTCGTGGCAAGGTAGACTAGCAAACATGCCCAACCTTTACTCACATTCGAGAAAACACTCCTAACAAGATTGCTTGCTCCAAAATCGAAGAGGCACCGCCCTCCGAATCTCGAGAGCCAGACTCCCAATATGATTACTTTCTCAAAAATCGAAGAGAGGGTAAAGGAACAGTACCACTGCTGGATAATTGGAAAGTCCCTGTGTGTCAACCTTTGTGCTTCGTGGCAAGGTAGACTAGCAAACATGCCCAACCTTTACTCACATTCGAGAAAACACTCCCAACAAGATTGCTTGCTCCAAAATCGAAGAGGCACCGCCCTCCGAATCTCGAGAGCCAGACTCCCAACATGATTACTTTCTCAAAATCGATGAGAGGGTAAAGGAACAGTACCACTGCTGGATAATTGGAAAGTCCCTGTGTGTCAACCTCTGTGCTTCGTGGCAAGGTAGACTAGCAAACATGCCCAACCTTTACTCACATTCGAGAAAACACTCCCAACAAGATTGCTTGCTCCAAAATCGAAGAGGCACGGCCCTCCGAATCTCGAGAGCCAGACTCCCAACATGATTACTTTCTCAAAAATTGAAGAGACACCACTCTCCGAATCTCGAGAGCCAGACCCCCAGCAGGATTGCTTTCTCAAAAATCGAAGAGGCATCGTTCTCCGAATCTCGAGAGCCAGACCCCCGACAGGTCTGTAATCTTCACACGCAACATCAGCTTTCCAGATACCACAAACCACTTTTTCAAAGTGCTCTGACAGAGTTAAAACATGTGAAGCTGGCAGCTCCCACTACGGTGCTATAACCAAGCAGGGTAAAGGAATAGCATTATTACTTGATGTTAGGGAGACTCCTATATATGTCGACTTCCATCCCTAACGGACAGGCAGACCTGCAAAAATGCTCAACCCTTTCTCTTATCTGAGAGGGCACTCCCAACAAAGCCTTTCGAAATATTCAGCTTTCTTTCCCCCCGATAATACCTCTGTAAACAAGCTATAGTAGAGCAAGAATATCTCATATCATCAGGGTTAAAAGCAAGAGTATCCCATATCATGCTTTTTCCCTGTCTTTTCCTTTGGCCTTGTTCTTACCTGCAAGACAAGGAGAAAGAGAGCAATCAGTCAGCACTTGGAATCAAGCTTCCAGCCAGGAACTGACTGCCTGGAACCCCTTACCTGATTACTTACCTGGCATTGCTCTCGAGTACTCATCTTCAACATCTTATGCTTCCAGGGAAGATACCGCATCTGCCTGAGGAACAGATAGGGCAAGTGAGAAGGATACAAGGAAGCATGTGGAGACAAGCGTAACAGCACACGTGCCGATACATCCACTACTCTATCAAAAGCAAAAGTATCCCATATCAGCAGGGTCGAACGTACTCTAGATTTGATGGACTTGTTTTGACCCTCAAATTCTTCAGTCGGCCTTATACTCTGGAGGAAACCAGAAAACCCTCCAGCCCAGTTCAAGAATAAGCCTGTGGAAAGTTACTTCTTCAAAAGCAAAAGTATCCCATATCATCTCTCCTCATTTTTCTTCTCTTTATCCTTCATGCTGCCTGCAAGATAGGGAGAATGTGAACAATCAGCCGGAACTCTGATTGCTTACCTTGTCTGTCACCTCTTTCAGCAGATCCCCCAACTCGGCGACTTGGGGGACTCCTACTACATGGTTTGTATCTCGCTTGACCAAGCATGAAACTACAAGTAAGCTTCAAGTGAAATTGATACATTACCTTGTGCATCTCCACCAGTTACAGATACCACCCCTGGATGGAGGAAGAGTACTTCCGGAGAAGATGCCACATCTACCTATGAGACAGATAAGGCAAGTCAAGACGATACCACACTCCGGTACTTAGAAGTTTCGTGGCTACGAGATCATTCTCCCACAATATTTCCTAATGTCATTTGTACTAAATCATTCACTTGTACTCACTCAAGGAGAGCTTGAACCTATGTACTTGTGTAAACCCTTCACAATTAATGAGAACTCCTCTATTCCGTGGACGTAGCCAATCTGGGTGAACCACGTACATCTTGTGTTTGCTTTCCTATCTCTATCCATTTATATACTTATCCACACTAATGACCGGAGCAATCTAGCGAAGATCACAAAAAGTGACCGTTTTCGCTACCTAGGATCTATCTTGCAAGAGAACGGAGAATTAGATGGAGATCTCAACCATAGAATACAAGCTGGATGGATGAAGTGTAAGAGTGCATCCGGCGTGTTGTGTGACCGTCGTAGGCCACTGAAACTCAAGGAAAATTTTATAGGACGGCAATAAGGCCAGCGATGTTGTATGGCACAGAATGTTGGGCGGTGAAGCATCAACGTACACAAAATGGGTGTAGCGGAGATGAGGATGCTTCGTGGGATGGATGGGCACACGAGAAAGGATAAAATTGGGAATTAGGATATCCGAGGTAAAGTAGGAGTAGACAAAATTGAAGGAAATATGAGAGAAAATCGGTTCCGGTGGTTTGGACATGTGCAAAGAAGGTCTACTGACGCTCCGGTTCGAAAATGTGACTACGGGACAGAGGTTCGGGGCCGAAGGAGTAGAGGAAGACCTAGGAAAACTTTGGAAGAGACTCTAAGAAAAGACTTGAATACTTGGATCTAACGGAGGACATGACACAAATGAGCGCAATGGCGTTCTAGGATTCATATAGCCGACCCCACTTAGTGGGAAAAGGCTTTGTTGTTGTTGTTGTTGTTGAGTAAACAGTTGAGATACCATTCTTTTTTTACTTTGATGCACAGGAGAGCAAAGCTCTACCAATATGTACTTGTGTATCTGTTTTCGATTGCAAATTAAGAATTGAGATCAATTCATTCTTCAGGCACAGTTGCAGACAATATACGTTATGGTCCTCAACTGAAGGGGAGGAAGCTTAGTGACGAGGACGTTCACAAGTTGCTAAACCTTGTAGACCTTGATTCATTCTTTGCCACCAAGACTGGTTCTGAAATGTCTGTGGGTCAATCCCAAAGAGTGGCACTTGCTAGGACCCTAGCCAATTCTCCTGAGGTAAAAACCCGTACATGATACCAGCAACTCCTTTTTATGTGAAAATACTTGACTCTCTACATTCAAGAAGTCATTCCTTCTCACAAACAAAATCACTGTTTGATACTTATCCAGACATTCCTCCGTTCATGATCTTAATGAGTTCATATGACATTTAAGGGGTCATTCTTTCGTGCAGACAAATTCCAGTTTGACATAGCATTTTTCTTATTGTGATCGTAATAAGTTACTTTTGCATATATCGGAATATGATTTAATGGTTAAAAAGGATGACTCCTTACATGTACCAAGCCAAACAATGTTCCTTTTTGTTACGTATGGCATTGTTGGTAATGTGTTGTATTATACTTTTGGGAAGGTTTTGCTGCTGGATGAGCCGACAAGTGCGTTGGATCCAATATCTACAGAGCACATAGAAGGTGCTTTAGTGAAGCTGAAGCAGAAACAGGGGATGACCATTGTAATGGTCTCTCACAGCATCAAACAAATCCAGAGGATTGCTGACATTGTTTGCCTCCTTGTGGATGGGGAGATCGTTGAAGTTCTCAAACCAGACCAACTCTCTCAAGCCAACCATCCCATGGCACTACGGTTCCTTCAGCTCAGCTCTTAAGTTCTCTCTCTCTCTCTCTCTCTCTCTCTCTAGATTGATTTGGGAATTTATATTGTTGTGTGCACAATATTTGCTTAGCATTTGCTTGATGATGCCTTCTGGAAAAGAAGAAACTTTTGCTAGTAACTACTCTGATATTTGTATTGGTTACAGTGATTCATATACATTTGAGAGGGGCCTAAGAACTATATTTACAGAATTTGTATTCCAACTCACATTTCTTTCTCTACTCCCGCATCACCATATATACACCACCATTACATATACACCACACATATACTTACACACACATATATAAACACTAATGTTTGGCTTTCTCTACTGAGCAAGTTTCCAATCTGACCAAAACTGGGGACTTTGCATGTCTTCGCTTCTTATTTGGCTTTGTTGTTGTCGTGGGTGATGACACGACAACCTCTTCGTGTTGCGCTTTGCTGAGCATGTTCCACATAATCTGTACATCTTCATATCCACACATTTGTACATCATCCTGAAGCTTTAGCAGACCACCTATTCCACCACCACGCTCGCCACCAACACCCCCTGCAACACCACCACCTGCTCATAAAGACAATGCAGCAGATATTCCTAATCCATAATTCACCTTACATTTTCTCTAGTAAAACGTCAAGAAAACTGTTATTAGTACTTTAAAAAGGTCGCAGCTGTAATGCACTCCTTGATGCAATTTCTATTCAACAAATAGTGCACGATGACTTTTCTGGAGTGCTAATAAAAGCTACGTAGAAATATAAATTCCTTTTCCATGGCTACAATAATCTGAGCCCACAAAGCCCAATTGCCATGAAAGGGTAGCAAGACTATATATGGCATTCGAATTTGATGGAGTACCAAAATGGCATGTTAACATAACAGTGGGAAAGAAAGCCAAGGGGAAAATTAGATGAAGTAGGTAGAGGGAAGAGGAAGAAGAACAAACCCAGAGATCTACGAAGTTTGAGGGTGGCAGAGAGAGCAATCAATGCCTTCCTTAACTTGTGCAGCCAATCCATCTTCAAGGTCCCAGCGCAGGTCAGCCCTGCCCTTCCACCAGACTCCACACTCACTCAGTCTCAACTCTCAACAACAACAGATCATCCTATCCTATCCTATCCTATCCTAGAGAGAGAGAGAGAGAGAGAGAGAGAGAGAGCAGATAAGTGGGTAATTGCCAAGTGGATTTCTGAATTTATACACAAACTATGAAGAAGAAGAAGAAATGGATTTGAATTTGGATTTGGAGAGAGAGGTGATGAGCGAGCTTGCGGCAAGAGAGGCACCGAATCCCCAAAACACGTTTCTTGATGAGCGTGCCAGGCGTCCATCTTCCAAGCCGCTCCATCAGCCACGACCCCCTTTTTAATTCCCTTCCTTCATTGTCTTCACTCTTGTTCTTCTCTCTCTCTCTCTCTCTCTCTCTCTCTCTACATTTCCCGTTCCAAGACCACTCTCAATACTCATCACAATCGGTTACTCTCTCGACTGACTGACTGATTGACTGAGTGGAATGCCTTGAAGTTGTTGGATTTGACTCCCTCGTTTTTGTTCATTGTTTGTTGAGAAATGCTAAGAGCCTCTCTTAAAGTAAGATTCTACGGGACTCTGGAGTCTTTGTGGACTTATTATTTTTTTATAATTCATCGTCAATTCTTGTGCTAACATTATAAAATATTATGCTAAAAGTACAAAGTAACAGAGAATTTACAAAGAATTTACAAAGTACACCATCGTCATCATATTATATACCTTTTTGATTCAGTTACATTCTTCCCTTCTGTTTACCATTCACTCTTTCTTTCATTCTTACGGTCCACCTCACTCTTCTAGTCAAAGTTCTTCCTAATATAAACTCTTCGAAAAAAAAGAAAACTAATAAAAAGGGATTGAAAACTTTGAGTTTTAATGATAAGGACAAAATAAAGGGTAAAGTGAATTGTAATATATTTGACTTTTTAGTGTAAAAATGTAGTTTTTCGTTAAAGTGAACAATACCGTGGACTTTTCGTTAAAACTCCCTTGAAAAACTTCATATGAGTCACTTAGCTTTTGCTTGTAAATAAGAAATGTTAAATTGAAATCTCATAAGACGGCAAATTCGATACAAAATTATTACATATGTAAAAACATCGTTATGTTAAAAAAAAATATTCTAATTGAACACACAACTACATAATTCATTAAAAATTTGTGGAGAAACGTATTATGGTTTTGTAAAATTATTAATTAGAAATGTGATTGTGTAAACTTAAAGTAGAATTCCTACAGGTTTTGGAGATCAAATCCTTATAGGTTTATATTACTTGCAAGACAAGAAAACCTATCATAATTAGTATAAATAAAGGTGCAAGGCCAAGGTGTGAGGACATAATTCTCATACACCTGAGTCGTTTTCTCTCTGGTGTCGCTTTCCTCTCACACACTTTTAAAATTAGTTTTACTACACGTTATCAGTAAGACGTGTCACTACGAGAATGAGAGGACCCCAAGGCAGACCTTGCGAAAGCTTTTCACCATCTTCATCAACATCCAAGTAGCCCTAAACTGCTAATTTATTTGATTTTAATTTAATTTATGCATTTCTCGGTGAAGTGGAGTGTTCTATGGTCGTTTACTCACAAGTGTCATTTAGAGTTCGGCATTCAAACAGTCGTACGACATTCACCATAAAATAGAACTTGGCTACTGAAAAAATCAGTAGCAGCTCCTGCTGCTCACCAATCACAGATGGACACGTGTCCAATCTGTGATTAAAAAATCAATCATTTGGACACGTGTCCATATGTAATTGGTGAGCAGCAAGAGTTGCTGTTGATTTTTTAGCAGCCAAGTTCTGTTCTTCAGCATAAAGACGCTCATTTTCTTTGAGTATCTTTGTTGCTAATATAGATTAGGTGCACTTATATTTTCACAACTATAGTTGAAGAGGGTGAATTTGGTGCAGAAGGTTGAACTTTGTAGCAGGAGGCATAACCTTGTGTTCAAGTTTTAGAACCCAAGGTCAAGAGTGTTCCTTCCTCGGCTGAAGTCGCTCAGTGTAGAAGTCATTAACGTGGTTCATCGTCACACCACCGCATCCATCATATTCCCCCGACCGAGCTCGATAGTGAATTAGGACAACATAAAACTGTAAACTAAATTCAAACAATACAATATCAACATTAAAAAGCACCACACCAACAAAATTCACAAGAAAATACCCACTAATCAAACCGATCAACCATATGGGGACCACTAAAAGTGTGAACAAACTCTAAAAATAAAGAAGATTCGATCTATTCACCACATTATTATGGCTTCCCATTTTTTCAATATATTTCTGGCATCGCAAGCCACCACAGTGCCCTTGTAAACAAAGCCAAAACATGCCTGACAATCTTCTAACTTAATCGAAACCAATTCATGCTATTGAACCTCACGGAAAAGAAATCCCCAATTTTTTTTCAACCCTAGGTCGTACACTGCCTCAGAAAGCAAAGCAGAATTAGAAGAAGAGATAGAAAGGTGAAGGAATTAGGTCATACAATAAGTGATGAAGGTGATTTTACGAGATTGCCCACGAGAGTGCACGTGACCATTTTTAACATTGATTTAGACGAACACCGACGGAAAAACGACATTGATTCGCATGGTTAATATTGAAGAACTAAACATCAATTTTCATATCATTTGTAATAAAGGGTAGAGGCAATACTGAGGAGACTAAATTTATAGACAAAATTTACAAACTAAATGAAGTATCACCATATAAATGAGCACGTTTATCAATGCTTAAATAATATAATCATCAACTTTCATATCATTTAGTTTACAAAGTTTGTCCCTGGAATTTAGAAACGTAAAGAATGAGAGAGGATCCTCGCAGGATCATCCAATCACATTCCTTCTTCGTACATCGTGTGACCAATTTTCGTCAGGTACTGTTTATATTCAATTTTAAATAAAAAATTTACAAGAATTATTGACCGCCCTATATAAGATGAACGAATGTGATTTGAGGATCTCTAAGATCCTCACAAGGAAAATCCGACGAAGATACTCATTCGTAAATAATTATTTGGGACAGAAATCCTATGTGCCATGTCACCATCCTACTAATGGGCCTACAAACTGGACGAAAGCTGTTGAAATAGGCATACGCAGTCGCCGGCCCATTCCCAACTCTTCCTCCTTTTGTATCCCAAGATTCCCAGCTCTAGGGTTCGTTAAGTTTCACCGCTCAGTCCCTTCACCCTTCACCCTCCGCCCTTCCTTGCTATTTTTGCGTACATCTCACAATCTGAAACCACCGAACAAACCTCAAAAATGGAGGCAGACACGGCGGTGGAAACAGGCCTCTCCCTGATAAAGCAACTGGCTTCGTGCGATAAAAGCAGCCGAGACAGAGCCCTCAGGGTTCTGCTCAAAACATGGCTGCCGGCGCAACTCAACGTCCAAGACGACCACATGAGGAAGCTCTGGAAAGGCCTTTTCTACTGCCTGTGGCACTCCGACAAGGTCCCGGTCCAAACCCAGCTCATCGATCGGCTCTCCGCTCTGGTCCTCAGCCTCCACCTCCCGCTCTCCCTCCACTACTTCTCGGTGTTCTTGCTCACCATGCGCCGCGAGTGGCCCGGCATCGACGCCCTGAGGTTAGACAAGTTCTACTTATCGATTCGCAGATTTATGACTAGTTTCTTTACTTTGATGAGAAATAATTTGTGGGATTTGGAGCTTGTGAAACGTCTGATGGGTGTGTTGGAGGAGAGGACTTTTTTTGCGGATGATAAGTGTTTGGGGAATGGGGTTAATTACCACATTGCCTCTGTTTTTCTAGAAGAGCTTAGGCCGTTTCTTCCGCTTAAGGCTGATGTTCTTGAGGTTCTGTTAGTGGGTTTTATTCGGGTTTCAGCTCAAGTGCCCGATAAGGTGTTGTTGGGGAAGATTAAGAGTAATATGTTCGATGTGCTGCTCGGGGCGGGGAAGAGGCTGTTGGAGGTTAAGAAGTCGGGGGAGGATGTAGATTTGGGTGATGAGGTTGTTGTCTTCGGGACAATTGCGCTGAAAATGGGGTTTGCGGGCAAGTTTTATGAATCAGGGTCTTCACCTGAGTGCTGCCAGGGTAATAGGAAAGTGTTGTTTGGCTTGCACGAGGGGTTTATGAAGTTGGAGAAAGAGTTGGAATCTTCTGGGATTGAGATTTCATTTCCTGATGTTGTTTATCAGGACGATGAGGAAGTGCCGAATTTGGTTCCCCTTGATAGTGAGGAGATGGACGTAAGTAAATCAGAGCCTGCTGATGTTGTCATGGCCAATGGGTCTGCTGGAAAGCATTTGAAGAAGTGCAAGAAGAATGAGAAGGGCACTGGTGGTGCTGATACAAAGGCAGAGAAGAAAAAGAAGAAGAAAAAGAAGAGTAAGGAGAATGGGAGTTTTGATTCAGACTCTGAAAAGAGCTCTACAGACAGGGAGAATGGGAACGGAGCTACATATGGTGAGAATTCAGATGATCATCAGGTCACTGATGCCGATGCTTTTAAACTTGAGGATAATGTGATATCGAACCTGCAGATGCAGTTTGAGAAGATTGCTGCTGAAGCCGGCTTGGATGACGATGTTCCAAGCGCCTGTGATTTGCCTACAGTTTCAGATAAGGGCCCTATCTCTAAGAAGAGAAAGAGAATGAAGAAATCTGTTGAAAAAGAAGCCGAGGGTGGCACCAATGCAAAGAGTGGAGAGAAGAGTGCAAAGAAGGTAAAGTTTTCCATGAAAAACAATTTGGTGTGGAAGCCCCAGAGCCCTTTACCTCCGCAAGATTTAAGACTACCTCCTTCTGCTACGCCTAGAGGAAGTGCACTCAAGAAAGGAGTACCTCCAGGTCCGATTAGGGAAATGCCTTCGCCTACTAAGAAGGTGAAAATGGTAAGAGTTGTTGCTGTCAAGAAGGCACGGAAGGCTGTCAAACGTATAAAGAAGTTGAAATCTCGTCCTACTTAGAAGATATCTTTTTGTATGATATCTTTTTGCTGGAATTTCTTTTTCTGTGTTTGTTTTTTCATACACAAACATTTGCCCCATATGTGCTCTTTCTTGTTGCCTATGCTCTATTGGGTTTATTCATAAAGTTAATTCTGACAATGATATTGGCTTATTCGTAAAATTGATTGAAATGATGCATTGGCACAGATGCCCTTTGTTTGCTACTTTGTTACTAACTGTTCGAGAACACACTTCCTCTAATGTTGTATAGTTCTATACTCTAGGAATCATCTATGGATGTTATGCTCGTCAAATGTATTTTTAATTAATTTCTTACTTTTCAAAACTAGATGTTTGTGATATTTTGCTCTATTGTTATTTGATTTTAGTTGCCTCCCCTTCGTCTGTGTAGATTTATATTTGGTTGCTAGCAAAGACCTTTGGAACTAGGATAGCAGCCCGACCATGGTTAGTTTGCAGCATATTGTGCTTTTATTTTACTTAATTTTTGTACTTCTTTCGGTGTTAGATGTGATACAAATTCCAACTTATTCACCAAGGGAGATGTAGCTTATTAGTGTCATGCATGTTAGAAGCATATTAGTGTCATGCATATATAGAAAGCTTGAGATTGAGTAAGAATGTCTATGTTTCTCTTGAAGCGACTTTGCCTTGGGGTTTTAAGAGGAGTGTAATACGGAGTGACAAAAATCTATGTTCAAAAGTGTGAGGTCGGAGAAGAATCAAGTGCAAATCCAAGAATATTGATTCATTGAACTCTTTGCTTTTTAGACCATGGTCATAGGTCTATCATCTTTCAAACTGCTTATACCTTGTTACCAGTGCATTCTGTTCTTGCTTCGTAAGTATCGTCCTGTTTTCACTTTTGGGAGAAACACCCCTCGACGTTATCTGTGTACAAATTTTGGTTCTTGTTTTGATGAGGTTCCTCCTAGCTAAAGTAAGAACATGTTCCTCACAAAAATGCCGAATCATCTGTGCAAATTTGTGCTTGAAGGTAGCAGGCGCCTGCATTGTGTTTGTTCATGTGATGTTAAAGCATAATTTTGAATGCTGTGATGATATTCTCTCTTTTGTTAACAATGAATTATTGCCAGTATCGCATCTTTACGTTCTTAAAAGGTTGGGTAAGAAGCTTCCATAGCGACACCTTGCATGTATTTTATTGCAATTAATTAGTGTATAAATTAAATGTAGTTAGATTAAACCGCATTGGCCTTGGTTCTTTCTCCAGTTCACAGAAGGTGGTGGTGCTCTAACATTTTCGTTTTTGAAACAAGTCGTCGTTGTGGAGCATTCATGCCCCATGAATCCATTTCTTGAAGCTTTGAATTCTTCATTTGTAAAACTTTTGTTATTATCAATTCAACCCGCATTCTTCCATTTCACAGTATGTGTAGAGAAAAACTTATGCATGATAACGCATTATTAGATTGGGACGTCATGATGATAACCTGTTGCGGTTCCATGAAGATCATTTTTCTCCAGTAGGAGCGGCAACCTTCCAAACTAGGTGATCAAACATCTCAGCTTCAGGCTTACTTGTGACATCCGAAACTGTCTCTTTTGGTTGTTGCCTAACAAAGTTAGATTGCTTGTGTGCTTAATTATACTCAAATCATAGCTCAAATGCTTTTTCTCCAAGAGAGTCTCTTGGAAGTGCTCGTATCTTAAATATTAACTGCTATAAACGCAGACATTAGCCAGTCGATTCTCCACCGTTCATGTCACAAACACTTCATCTGTCTATTTATTGGTCATGTGGCAGCGTTACAATTACTCCCTAATACAAAAAATATATAAAACATAGAGCATATATCTCAATCTTTTTACGTGGAATGGAGGAAATCGATGAAATTCATGCAGCAGAGCACTCAGGAGGAAATCCTTGCGGGAAGCGCTTGGTATCTCTGCAGTAGTTGTAAATCATGTAGTTCTTCTGAACCCATTTGATTCTCTCTTGCCCTGTGGAATCGAGTGACTGAGTTAACCAGCTCGACTCGTTCGGGGACTTTGAAGGACAACGGGAAGTGCCTGAAGACCAAGTGCAAGCTTGGGCGTTGAAGTTTCTGTAGGAGGCTGTGAAGGGGGCTTTGCTCCAATCCGTTTTCACAAGTCCGCCGCGTGTGGCCCAATCGTCTGCATTCCATAGGCTTGAGTATATCCACATGCCTTGGTCCTTTGGGAAAGAGACTCCCTTAGATTCTAAGTTCTTGAACTCTCTAATGGGTGTTCCATCTACTGAGAAGCTATTCAACAAAGAACAAAAAAAAAGTTTAGTATACATCATGCAAAAAATGAATAAAACTACATGCATGGGCTATCAGCCATGCTCTCTTTACGACTTTTGTGTTGGACTGTAAATTTAGACCACACGTTCATCAAAGAACTCAATCCAATCAATGGTTTAGATGTACAATTTGATGACAACATTAAATAGTAGAAAATTGTTTTCATGCTACGTATAGGTACCATATTTACTGGCTGTATCACTAATCATGTCTTTAGTTGTAAAAATGAGGATTCGTTAACACATAACTAAATATCTTTTGAATCTTATTTAGTGAGACATGTGATCAGTAATATGGTGCCTATAAGTAAAAAAAATAATAGAGAGAGGGAGGGAGCCTAATTTTACATGATGGTTTGAGGGTTCCACAAGATGGAGTAGGTATGGAAGTCTTTGGTGGGATCAAACCAAAGGTAGAACTGTTGCTCCCTATTCCCCTTCCCTTGTGTGAAAATATTTGTGTGCAGAATATAAGGGTCTCCACTTAGGTTGCCTAGAAACTCGAAGTCTATTTCGTCATGAGTAGAACCCAATGATGACAGCTGCAAAATCAACAAATACATAAAAATATTAGACCCGCAGTTGCCTGCATGATATAAATATGATGTATGAAAAACCAGAATAATTCACATAAATTAAGTTGCTAAGTAAGTTATACAGGATGAAGTATCGTATATAAATACTCACATAGTAAGCTGTAACGGTGCCAGCAGAGTTACCAGGCACAAGCTTTATCTGCATATCAATTTTTCCGAACAAGTACTGATTCTTCGACCGAAACCCCGACCCTGATGTCTTGTCCAGGGACAGCGTAAGACTCTGCCCGTTGTCGAGTATTTTTGCCCGACCATCGCCCCATGTTATGTCAAAATCTTGGTTGAAGTTTCCGGCCGACGTCGTCACCAAAACATTGAACACCAGAAGTACTAGAACAAGGAATATCTTAGTCATGGTTTGGTTTGTCAAATAGGAGAAATGGGGTAAAGCAAAGAGAGAAAGGTGTTCGGTGAAAATGCATGGGAATGGCAAGGGGTATATATACTAGTTTGATGGGTGCCGGGAGAGTGTGGGAGAAGTAGGCTAGTACGCGTATAGCTATTAGGCAATGGAAAGGATTGAATCAGTGGTGTGGTGGTGAAGTCGTTGGGGAATATGCATGCGTTTGCTTAAGAGATTTGGGTTGACTTGGCTCGGCTGGGTGTACATAGGAGATCAGTGGGGACCCTTAGACAGCTAATAAAGATGATGTGTCCATTTTGTCCAAGTTTCTTTACGTTCTTTCTCCAATTGCATGGATGGCCTTGGGAAATTGGGAAAATGATCTTTCTATTTCACGCGGTTGTGAAGTAATGGAAGGCAAAGGCATTGGGAGAAGGTTCAAACTTCAAACCCCATGTACATAATATCACAGCTGTTTAGTCCTATTAGTTTTTGGATATAAAAGATAAAATATTACAAAAATACTTTTACAGCAGATCGTTAATTCACTTATACATGCTATTTATTCATTTACAACAAGTCATAATTTAATATCGAATTCACTACATTATATGTATCGTCATCAAGTATATTTGAGTCGAAAGTGAGATTTTCTACAATCTAACGAGACCAAGTGACTCTAGACTAGCTAGTCATGTATGTCACAACTGTTGATTCTTTGTAGGTTAGATATAATTAAATGGTCTCGTGATACCAAGTCTTCCCTCTTAATTATCATTCATGCTCCCCAAACCAGAAAAAAAAATTATTAAACTTTGGTGTGGACTTCAACTTTAGTAATTAATTGGTGATAGAAAGTGAAGGATTTACTAGTACTATTCTGCTAATCGTTTCACTTGTCATAGATATATATTAACTTTGATTGACTATTTTTGGCAATAGATACAATCCCACGTCTACAAATGTCAAATATGGATCAGATTTAATTTGTATTTGAATCTGAAAATGAGTAATTAGAAGGATATAAATTCCTTCTAAGTTTTCAATTTTAGTTTACGATCAAAATAACAAAGCCTATTACATTAACAAATAAAATATGAGACAAAAATACGATCCACTAATACAAACGTTTATATTCTAGGTTAACAATGACTGATGTTATGTCATTAAAAAATAAAGCACAAATCACTATAAGGTAAATAAATAAATAAAAGACAGTACCATATCCATTCATTTACAAATAACGTATCTTGAACATATAAACTCAACGATTGGAATCATTCAATTTCTTAATAATTATTTGAAGACACTTCTACAAAAATCATTCGAATTGAAAATCGTTTAGTCATATCCAAACGTATCAAATACATGAAAGGATCATCATAAATATGTTACTTGGTATCTACACTGTTGATTTGTTCTATCCATTTCAATAACTAAATGATCTCCAATTCAATGATTTTTTGTAGGAATGATATGTAAATTAAAATTAAGAAATTGAATAGTTCCTATTATTAAATTTGAACATTATTTGCATTGGATGAATGAGCACATTAATATAATACGTACGCAACCACACATACTATACGTGAATTACCAAGTAGGCTTCATATAAAAGCATACCTAACCTTTTATGAATAAGTTGCGTTGAAGTAGTTCTTGTAGATTAGTTAAGGTATTGAAGGTAAAAGTCAAGATAATTGGTTATTAGTAAGTAGTTCGTGTCTGTACGTAAAATTGAAGGGCTTTTCTCGAACTTCGTGTATTGTATGTGGGAAGTCTTAAAACATGACGCACCATTATTTGAATTGTAGATGGAATAGTATGCATGGCTCCTCCTTCTCAATCGTCATGCCTCAGCCAGGCAGGAGGCAGCCAGGAATTTTTTTTATTGTGACCGGAACACGAATAGTACATCATGTGTTTCTATATAAGTGGTGGAAAATTTTACTTTTTAAGTTATTAACTTTTTAACACGCACATTACACCATTTATATAATAACACATGGTTTACTACCTTGTATGCCGATCACACTGAAAAATCTTCTCAGCCAAGGAAGGTAGGTTATGTAACATAAATGTCAATTTCTCCAAACAAACGAAGTCTTATGGTCGTCACCAGTCAAACGTTGCTTTCATGCAAAGCTGTTTCCATATGGACTTATGGGATAGGCCTATAAAATAAAAGATAGAATTTTATTCCTTTGTCTATAAAACCTAAAATATTCTTTTTCTCTAAGATTGATAAAAACTACAGTAAGAAAAATAGAAAGACAAAAAAAATAAAGCAATGACGTTTCTACTTGCATACATCGAGGGAAGTGGTTTTTTTATACATTGTTTTTTACTTTTTACATACTTTTCTTTATTTGTGGTATCAAACTGAATAAATCAAATAGAATCAACGATAATAATTAAATATGGGTGTTTAAGATACTAAAATGGACGTTAAATTATCATTTCTCTATATTTGAGGCAAGTTCTAATTTCCAACGTTTTGAGCTTAAAATTCAGCACATAAAAACTTCTTGTTTTGGGGACACTCTTCTGTGGGATTTTTCATAACCTCACCGTACGTTTTCATTAAATAAAACAGGGTAAAGTAGTTAGAAGTTGGAGACCAAATTCTATGTGTTAGTGGTTTTTTCACACATAACCGGAAAAAGGAAGCGCTTCTTTTTAATAATTCTTAAGAGCTTTCGTTAGATGATATTTGGTTAACGAACTTTGAGTGCACAGTTAACTACTCACTCATTCATATATTGGTTTGGAAAGAGAAGTATCATTAGTGTTTGGTCGCCCTTTCTGTTATCTCCAAGTTATTGTGAATGCATTGTTTTAGTTACATTGAAGAGTATTGAACTCTGAACTTAACTCCTACTCATCACTATTGTAAATGGTTCCTAAACCAAGCCATCATCCGTTGGTTCCCTATAACGACTCTGAACATGAAGGGGTGGGCGTGGACCGGTTTGATTCGGTTTGACACCAAAAATATAATTAAATCAACTAGTATTCAAGAGTTTGGTTTGGTTCAATTTTGATCAATACCATCATTTAAACCAAACGAAATCCAAACCATTGTTAATCGGTTTGATTTGGTTTGGTTTAGTCGGTTTGAGCCTATTCAACACATAAATAAAAAAAGGGAAAATTTGAAAGAGGTCAAATTTTATAGCTCATCTTTTGAAATAGGTCCAATTTTTAGTGACTTTTGAATTTTGAAATAGGTCCAATTTTTAGTCCAATTGGACCCATATCAAAAGACCCCATAAAAAAATGTTCACGATTTCAAGAGTTTGAATCTTCTAAACATCCACACATCTTATGCATTCCAATTTGATTGAAAGATTAAGTATTTTGGGACATTAAATGTTTACCAAGTCAAATAGAACTAAGTTTCAATTAAATAAAATCTCGTACTAGTAAACGATTTATTAATTACAACCTCACATAAGCACAAGATACATATATATCTCCTAATTGTTTATAGTGATTACAACTAATAATATGTTAAGACTTATAATATGTGTATGGTAATACCTCTAAATAACCTATAATAAGTTCGTATGTAAAATAAATATATTAATAATTAAAATATACATGGTCGGTTCGGTTTGATTTTTGGTTAGTTTCAAAAGCATCAACCTGAACCAATCCAAAAGTAAATCGGTTCAATTTGATTTTTAAATTGTTTGACCTTTTTCTTGGTCAAAATCAAACCAAACCGACCAATATGGTTCGAATTGATCGGTTTGGTAAGTTTGATGCGCAGCCCTAAGTTAAACTACGCTAGTACGTCGATGATTGAACCCCTTATGTATGGTTCAAATTGCCAAATCCTTCATCACCTATAATTGTCTATTGCTTGCTTTGTTTGTTCAGCAAACCCCAAAACTTTCAAACCTCCACCACTAGTGTTGCGTGGTGATTAGTCTTTCTTAATCCCTAGTTCAATCATTAAGGTCAAGATAATAAGATAGAATAGAAGCCACGTCATGTTTGACATGATTAGGTTGTTTATATTGCGGGTATCATGATCGAAAGATTTATTTAAGAGACCCAATTATCCTTGTAACACATTTTAAATTGAGTGAATAAAACGCATGTTAATCTGTGATCAAATGGATGCTGAAATGCCTTTATGAGTCTTTCCGGCCTCCGAAAATGATGGATAACCGTGATTTGTTACCAATCTGTGGTCAGATGGAGGCTGAAATGCCTTTATGAGTCTTTCTGACCTCCGAAAATAATGAATAACCGTGATTTGCTACCAATTTTTCTTCCTTTTATAGAAATAAAAAATAAAAAATAAAAGACATGTTAATCCAGTCCTAATAAAAAAACATAAGTCCTCGCCAAATGTTGCTTTCTTGATCAACCTCGGCCAGAGCGTAGAGGTTACAAGTTGCACATAATTGCTATTGTCAATTGGAAACCAAATGATTGAATTGGAAGTGAGCCAATAGATTTCTAAATGGTTCATTGAAACTATTTGCAATAATATGAGACCTCATTCGTCTGACTCCGAACACCAATCCCACTGGCAATATTAGTGGAGGATTCACTAACTGGTGCATTAATATGGAACCGGATCCCCTCCTGAGCTCAGGAGGCTGAGCAAATCACACGGGCCGTTGAAATTTGATCCAACAGCTGTAATTATTATAACTTTCAGAGAGGTCTCCTGTTTGTAACCGTTTGATCAAATTTCAACGGCCCAGATCTTTTGCTCAAGAGGCTTAGCCTCCTAAGTTCATGAGGGGATTTGGTTCCCATAAACATATATGTGTAAAGTCCACACGACACACACACACACATCTTTTTCAACATACTTTAATCCTTCTAAGAAATTAACTCTCTACATGGATATCATCTTCCTATGCCTATTCATGTTTGGATTTCAAATCACCAAAAGCACTTCTGTGTTGGACAGAAAAAAAAAAAAAAACAGAAGTACTTTTGGGGGAAAAACATTTGAAATACTTTATGAAAGAACCACCATTTGTGTAAATTTTTCAAGAAGCACTTTTAAGTGCTTTTCCAAGAAACACTTAATGTGCTTCTAAAAAAGTGCTATTAATGGGGTAAAAAAAGCACTTGAAGTGCTTTCTGAAAGGAACACCATTTGTGTGATTTTTACAAGAAGCATTTCAAATGCCTTTTCAGAAAGCACCTCAATGTGCTTCTAATGGAAGCGCTTTTACTGAAAGAGTTTCTAAACACAAGTGCTTGTACTAGAAATTGAATATTCATGCCAAACAATTCCAACAATCACACATTTGATAATAGTGTAAAGAGATCCAAAATCTACCTACAATGCAGCTCATAGGAACATTGTTCATCTACTCAAAGCAATCCGCAAACTTGACATTCTTTTTAATGAAGCAAACATGATGAGAACTTCAGTGCCTCCAAAATAGGGGCTTTTCAAGCATCTTGACATATGAGTTACGACATTATCTTCGTAACTACCTGCACAGTTTCACCTTTTTTTCTTTTTTCATCGTCCGCTTTTCTTATTGCTCATCCATCATTTTGGTGCCACCAAACAAGTTGGTAGAACTAATTTGCATTCCAAATCACTCGTGTTGAAATCGAGCAAGAAAGAAGAAGAAGAAAATTTGATGCGATGAATTACTCAAATAAACATTGGGAACTAATATTGGGACTCTGTCTACGAAAAGCTTAAACATTACAAGCAACATGGCCAATCAATATAACTCGAGGACCCAACACGTTTGATGAAGGACAATCAGATGGGATAGGAATACAGAAGATATCCAGACTGACTTCCCGTCCTTGGCATCACAACAAAGGTGTATCGGAATCACTCCAACAGTGGAAATAGAAAAATTCCGGCATCACACCGAAGGTGCCTTGGAATCACTCCAAGGTTCGTGCCTCACACACAAGCAAGAAATCAAATTTTTCTTGCACTAACAATGATCTTAAAAGAAAAACAAAGTAGCCCTTCTTATAGGTAATTGGCACATGAATCTGGAAAGATCCACATCAATATACTTAGGAATTCTAAAGATTCATTTATGACACCAAATACATTAATATTGTAACGTGGCAAGACTCAAAGATAATGAACTTGCAGACTCTGTGTAGACAAGAAAGACTTAGAATTTTGAACTTGGCTAGGTTTGATGCATCGCTCGTCCAAGAGGAATATCTGTAAACCTGTTGCTTGAACCTAACAAGATGCTATGGATACAGAACCACTCATGAAACTGCTCAGAAATTGCTCTCTGAATGTTTCCTTCCGCCCCCACTCTTCTCTATTCTTGTTCTGGATCATGACACAGCAAAAATTTAAACTAAACCCACAATAATGACATAGCAATTTGACCCTACTGAGGAATTGAACTTCTGGAGTGGATAACCTATAAACTTTTGCCCTGTAATCTGCAGTGATCTCATAGCTAAGAACCCGCTCACTAGCACCAATGATAAATGCAAAAACTCTTTACGATTGGGCCACATCTATATGCACACAAACACAAAAGACACATCCATTCTCTCAGAAGCAGCAGCCTCGACGATTACGTAGTTTGTTAAGTTTACAATAATATGCAAGTATTCACTCAACAGTAATATCTCTGCACACAAAAACTTCACACAATAAGAACTTACATTGATTACCCAACCTTCATTTCTTTCACAAGTTTGTTCCCTCTATTTTCATCAATGTATAATATTTGCTACCATTCATAGACCTATTTTGTTTCATACGCATTCTCGTTTCAACAAAAAGAGCTCGTTCTTACTATTCATATGTATTATAATTGCAAAAGAAAAGCTCGTACCACAACAACAACAAAACCTTAGTAAGGTCGGCATTGAATCCTAGAATGCCAATAGAAATAATGTTTTCTCAATGTTCTTCAAGCTTCAACATGTCTAAGCTTCAATCAAACTAGTTATATTATTATGTATTGAGAAAATAACCATCCAGAGGTTAAGAGTTAAGACTTTCATCAATAATGAGCTAGGGAAGAAAACAGCAAACTGCACAAGTTTACTGTGAACACAGGTTTTACAGAAACACACATCGGTTCAGCAAACATTTACCTGACAATAAGAATGTTCCCATAAGGTTCATTCAACCAAATAGGTATAAGAGATCAAATATCTAACGTATTCCAGCTGGACGGAAGTCCAATTTCCAAGTTCCCTCCACAATGCTACATTAACTCGATAAACATAAAACCCAAACCTAAAAACCACAAAGGAAACACAAAGAAAACCTGAAGACCATATGCATTGGCATTTAGCTTTGCCTTTGTTCACATCATCCAAGCAAACAAATTGCACAATGCAGTTTAAAATAAATAGACAAGTGGCAATGGGAAAAGAACAGTCGGCACATTCGGCCTGAGCTAAATTATAAAGAAGGGGGGGGGGGGGGGGGGGGAGAGCAGCTCTTTTTATTTACTCATAATGTAGGTACTGAGTATTTCCCCTACACATCTCATGCAACAAGATAATGAGTATAAGTTCATTATTAATCCAGATTATAAGTACACGTAAAAAGCAAACTCTTCCTCTATTAAGAACAATCAGTATATATAATAAGCACATCTAAAAAAATAATAAAAATAAACAAAACACATTACAACAAAAACATTAAAAATTAAGAAGGGATCTGTACATGTGAAGTTGGACGCAGAAGAAATAGAGTAATGGAATGCTGCTGCTACACCGGTGGAATGTTGGAGAAGGAGAAGCCCTTGTACCCTTTATACGCATAGTAAGCAATCCGCGTGTAATAGAAGCCCGGAAGAAACAAGATCCCACCAAGTATCGCAAAAAATAACCCTGAAATTATTGGAAAAAAAAAAAACCCACCACAAATTAAGAAAAAATTGAATAAAAGGGGTTTTACGTTTAGGGTTTGTGGGTAGATTACCGTGGGCTTTGTCGCCGCCGACATGGTTGTAGGCCATGAGGATGCCGATTACAAGACCGAGAGTGCCGGTGACGAGGAGGGCGAGGGCGAGGGCGATCTCTTTGATGGGAGGCTTGTTGCTGACTGTGTAGGAGTCCTCCATCATCATGTCCTCGTCTGTAATGGAAAACGCGTGATCGACGTACGCCATGGCTGATTGGATTGAGCTGTGAAAACTGGGTTAGGGTTTGTTTGGAATTCGAATTTGGGATTTTAGCTGAATTTTGGGTTTTAGTTTTGTGAAAATTCTAAAGATTGAAGCTTTGGAGTTTTGGTAATGGTCAAAAGAGGACAAGGGTCAGAGTCGGAGGAGGATTGAGGAAGACGAAGATGTGATGGACACGGCGATTTGTGTGGTGCTGCCACGTGACATGTACGGAGTATTACGTCAGGTGTTACGTTTTCTCTTTCTTTATATTTCAATCGGTAAATCGTCAAAATGGTCCCTGAAATTTGCATAACTCATCATTTTGATCCTTGAGATTCCAAATCAATAAAAGTGGTCCCTGACATTGTCCCTCATCCATCATTTTGGTCATTCTGTTAAAAACTCTGTTAAGTGTCCTAGAGCTTTTGGCCGGAAGTTTGGGCAATTTTCAAAGTTTCGTAACTCAATCGTTTCTTACCCAAATTCGACCACTAATATATCAAAATGAAGATAGTAAAGTGCAGAATAAGATTATACCTATTTCGAAGCCCAATGGTTCCCAGAGACGGCCGAAAAATAGCCTCAAAGTTGACTAGTCCGAGTGAAAACTTGAAAACTCGCCGGAAACTAGGTAAACTTTAAACGTTAATAACTTCTTCAATACTTAACGAAATCAAGTGATTCAAAAACAAAAATCACACTTATCAACAAGATGAAGAGAATGGTACATTTTCGATGGCTAACTCGCAGTGGTTTGGCCAGAAAACGACTCGAAAGTGGCTAACTGGATACCAAGACAGCCACTTTCGAGCCATTGTCTGGCCAAACCATGGCGAGTTAGTAGTAAAAAAAGATACCATTCTCTTTGTCTCGTCGAGAAGTATGATTTTCGTTTTTGAATCACTTGATTTAGTTGAGTATTGAAGAAGTTATGAACGTTTAAAGTTTACCCAGTTTTCGGCGAGTTTTCAAGTTTTCACTCGAACCAGTCAATTTTGAGGTTGTTTTCTGGCAATCATTAGGCTTCTAAATAGGTATAATCTTATTCTACACTTTCTTATTTTCATTTTGATATATTATGGGTCGAATTTGGTTAATAAACGATTGAGTTACGAAGCTTTGAAAATTGCCCAAACTTCCGGCCAAGAACTCCAGGACACTTAACGGAAGGACCAAAATGATGGATGGTGGACAATCTCAGGGACCACTTTTATCGATTTGGAATCTCATGGACCAAAGTGATGAGTTATGCAAATTTCAGGGACCATTTTGGCTATTTACCCTTTTTCGGTAGATCACATGTTGTATGATACGTTACATAAGTTAATCTCGTGTCACGTACACACACAGCGGATCTTTACTTTGCTTCAATTGGAAGTTCCTATTAACACATGAGTTTTAGTAAACATCTTCACCCAATGCAAGTGGCCCTTTATACAGTAGTGAAAAGATATTGAGTTCTTACATGATGGCGTGGATTTGAACTCGTCGATAGTTAATCTAACAAAATCCATCGTTTAACAAATAACAATACAAGTTATGTCACTTAGTACTACGGTCTAGTGATATTCCTCTTTACATGTAAGTGAGAGGTCTTAGGTTTGATTCTCGTCAATGGCGAATTTGAACAACATTATTACTGGTCCATTGTGAGGCTAAGCCCACCCATTTCCCTTAGTGTAGATAATATCGTATGTTGCAAAAAAAAAATAATACAAGTTATAATTGTCCACGACACATTAATGTTTTCACAATATTCATAGAGGAAAAGGCTCTCACAACTGAAGTAGTAGCAATCGGTAGAATTAAATGTAATTAGCAATACACATGATTATATACTCTACTCATCCACGTCTCCACTTTTGCAAGACTGCCAATTCTTTTCAATTGAGAAAATTCACTACTTGAATGCATATCAAAATATAATTCCCAAGTTGATCTTGAAATGCCAAGGGTTGACAAGTGAAAAATTCATTCGGATAAAACTTAGCACAAACAAATTAGCTTTTGTTTATCAAAATCTAATAGAGCTATTTTATCTAGCAATCAGAGTGCATGTATGAAAGACAACTCTAACCTTCGAATGAGCAGCATTCAAGTTATCCATGGATGTTCGCTGGAGTTTGGAGGGTCAATTGACCCCCTTGCTCCTTAATGGGTCCGCCCCTATGTTCAATGGAATTTCTTTTTATGATTCATAAGTTCAATCATGTTTTTCCTATAGTTTTGTTTCAACATTCATGCTTTTAGTGATTTGAATAAATTGTTAGAGTGGTATAATTTCGACGGAGTAGCTTTCTTGATATTTTGTCATCATAGGTACGAAGCCCCAATAAAGAATAGGACAATGAGTTCTTTTGCCGATGGTACCAATAAATAGCACCACTGTAGTGAGCCCCATTTTCGAAGCCTACATTGTCAGGCAGAATGACCAGCACTGCTCTCCAAGACTGATCAGTTTTGGAAGAGTAGATGTTGATCCTGATCAGCTGCTGCGACGATGCCCTCGACTCTTCAGTAACAAAAATGAGATTGTAAAAGGCTGACTTCAGTGGATCAAAAGCCAAGTTGATCAGACTCGCAAGTCCTTTTTGTTGCTTTCACACTTGGGTGTTGAGACACCAACTCTCAAATAACTCAATTTGCACGAAAATTCACTACTCAACAGAGTCCACTGGTGGAAGAATGTACTAATTAGCATTTCAACTCTTGTACACCATGGACAATCCATTATGGTAACCATGGACATCTATGGTAAAACACATACAATGCATATTATTGTTTACGGTAATTACATATACACGCATAACCGCAACCACAGTTAATATAAAGCATGACACGCCTTACAGATAAGAGCAAACTGGAGACGTCAAATGATTAATGTAAGACATGACGTTTCCTACAGAATAAGAACAAAATTGTCAAATGCTACAGGAAATGAAACGAGTTTATGAAGACAGTGTGCTGCCATTGGAAGCTATCAGAAGTGGTATTCTCCTTTTTGGAGACATACAATCTAGCAACTAGAAATTGTCCAAATTTACATTGGAGGAACGATTCGTACCCTCCAGTAAGTGCCCCTAACCACCAATTTTCTGCTCCTAGTTCGCTTCAACATAAACAATCATATGTGGATCATGTTCAAGCCTTAGGCCAAAAAGTTGATTCATTGTTGGGTCAAATTGTTGAGGAAAATAAAGAAATCGAGAGTCAACTTTCGGATCAACTAATTTTCTATTAGTTAATGAAAAAGGAAGGTTCCTGCAAACACTCGAGCTAATTCTAAAGGCGATAGTGCAAGCGAGGCCGAAGTTAAGCATGCTAAGTATGTGGTTATTCTTAGGAGTGGTAATATAATTGAGGCAACACTTTCACGGTTTCACCTAAGGAAGTTGAGAAAACTAAGAGTAATGATAAACATGACAAGGTCAAAGAATCTGAAAAAATGATAAGGAATATGCTCTGTTAGACGCTATTAAATAGGTTCCTGCTAATGCCAATTTTTTAACTGACTTATGCACTTATAGAAGAAAGCGTCATGTGAAGAAAAATTGCTTTTTTAGGTTATATGGAATCAAATACAATGCTAAGATTTTAGAAAATTTAATGACAACTTCAACGTGAATTCGATTCCAACTCCTTTTCCCCGTCCCAACCCTTCTTCAATTTAATCCCTCTCATTCTAATTACAGATTAGTAAACAAACTATAAGACACATGTCAAGTTAAGTGACGGGTATTTTATTGGATCAATTGAGATCCAACCGCGTCACCCTTTCAGTCTCGACAAGCTCTTTTTTTTTCCTCTAGTTTATGCTCCTGAAATCTCAACAATATTGTCAGATAGATCTATCACTTTAAATCGGCGGCTGAATCACGAGTCCCTAACGAGTTACGGGTGAATTCTTCTGATTTCGATGTATGAGAGTAGCACGACTCAATTTGTTGCCAAGAGTACAATTTAGGCCAAATTAAGGTGGCAGCAATGGTAACCAACTAGTGAGAGTATGAATCTCATATCGTCACAAAAATGACACAATTCGGCTTCTCATCCAAGTATTACAGCTACTTGGTTTCACATACTCATTTGCTTTCACATATCAGTCAACCCCCTCCTGATCCAGGCAGTATAATCACAACCGCTGTGCTGCTGAATGGAGTATGGCCAATTCTAAGGCTGACACTAAACCTGCTGGAGAGATCACTGTCTTGGCGTTGGTGCTTTCGCCCTACGTGAGAGTTTTAAATCTAATGTCAACGGCACAAACTACATAAGTTGTTAAATCACACAAACTGCTTAACTCACCACTTACCAGTTCAGTAGTTCTTTACTCTGTTTGGAAGAAAGGAAAAGAAGATGTGAGCCATACCATGTCTTCATCTCTTCCAGTCTATCCTCACTTCTTAAGCCTTCTTCCTTACTCCGCAAATTATATGACCTCCCTAAATTAATATTGGCTGCATATGCTGTAATTATTCCAGATTTTATAAAACAAAAGACATAACTTTCTCATATTAAAAGCCACAATCACATGCATACCTTCATCACGTTCATGCAGAACTTCATTGCATAGAGCATTTTCACGAATTGCCAAGTTTAATCAATATTGTGAACCTTGATTCGGTAACCTGACTGATTGCATCAATAACAGTTGGCTGGGAGTACAACGATTTTCAGGTGCACAATGCTGGTTTCTCTTCTGTCCCCGACTTCGACATGTATTGGTTGATTGATTGTTTCCATATGCTACTACTCTTTGAGTTCTTTGACCTTAACTGGGATGAAGACCCTGTCCAGAGACTTGTTTTCTTATCGAATGGGCAAGTTCTGCTTGAACTCTCGTCTGCACCACCAGATGCATAAAGAGAGGAACCCCATTCTGATTTGACCTTACCTGGTTCTACATTTCTCTCAAATTGATTTTCTTACTGAGGCAAACAATTGAAAGCTGTTCATCAACAGAGGGGAACCTCTTCCTATACCTCGATCCAACTATATCCTGTATTTTTTGGCACACCTCTTTCTATCATTTCCCTCCTTACCTTTGTAGCACCTTCCCAACTACCTCCTTCAGAGTACACCTTCGACAACAGTACATAAGGTGCATCATTTTCTGAAACCAACTGAACTAACTTCTTAGCAGTCCATTCTGCCAACTCTGTGTTCCCATGTATCCTACAACCGCTAAGCAAGGATCTCAGTACAGCAGGCCAAGGAGTATAAGGCATCACTTCAATCATTTGTCTAGCATCTTCAAGGTATCTGTGTCGTGAAAGCAGATCAACCATGCAACCATAAACATCCCGAGATACTGGTTCCATCTTGTAATCTGAGTTCATTAACTCAAACAAAGAACGACCTTGATCAACCCAACCCACATGACTACAAGCTGCTATAGCAGACACAAATGTGGCTTGGCTGGGCTTTAGATTTGCCAACCGAATTTTCTCAAAGATATCCATCGCTTCCTCGGCCAGACCATGATGAGCACAAGCCATGATCATAGCATTATATATAACCACGTCATCAGATCCAAGTGACTGGATAAAGGTCATCCTTGAATTTCCAATATCCCCGCATTTTGCATACGCATCTATAACTGCACTAACAACAAAGACTTGCATGAGGAATCCCATTTTGATGACAATGGAATGGACAGCTTTAGCTAACTGATAGCTTGCAGTATCGGCACAACTATTTAGAATGCTTCCCAAAATAAATTCATCAGGCTTCCCACCAACTTCTCTCAGAGAGTTGAAAATCTTTATAGCTTCAAAAAAATGTCCCTGATGCACCAGAGCAGATATCATAGTTCCCCAAGATATCAAATCTAGTCTCTCAAACCCTTTAAGAAACTCAAAGGAATCATCCAGTAGTCCAAATCTAACATAGCACTTAATTAATGAGCTACAAACATATCCATGGAAGGAGATGCCGGACTTGACAATTGCACCATGAATTTGTCTAGTCATATATTGGTGTTCATCATTATAGCAAGCTTCCAGTATGATGGAGAACGTGACTTCACTTGCTTCGACTCCCAAGTCCCATAAATTACAAAAGATCTGCATGGCTTCTGTATAACAATAGTTTGAATTATACCCAGAAATCAACTCATTCCAATAAGTTATGTTTTTGTAAAGTATGCCACCAAAAAACAAGTGTGCCATGTCCATAGCCCCACATCTAGAAAACATATTGATTATTGAGCATCTGACATTAGGTTCATTCCAGAACCCATATTGTAATGCAAGGCAGAAAAACTGACGCCCAAGGTTAAGATCAAGTAGCTCACTGCATTGCCTAAACAAGATTGAGAACGTAATATGGTTCGGCTTCATGTTTTCTAGCATGAACTCATGGACTAAGTTTGCAATTTCTCTTGCATTCTTGCCTTCAAAGAAGACCCCAAATGCGGTGTTCCACGATATGACATCTTTCGTTTGTATCCTATTGAAAACTTGCAAAGCCAAATCTATCCTACCATTTCTAGAGTACATATCCATAAGAGCATTCATGACTGAAGTACTTAATTTCAGCTCACTTTGGATGATCAATCCGTGAAGTTGCTTCCCAAAATCCAAATTTCTGACAACAGAGCAACCCTTTAGAGCATTAACAAAGGTGAACTGGTCCATGCTTATACCTTTGCATACCATCAAACATACAACTTTCAATGCTTCAAATCCATAGCCACATTGCCTGTAACCTCCAATCATAGCATTCCAACCAGCAGTATCAAGATTGCTTATAGACTCAAACACCCCCTTCGCCGATTCAATATCCTCCAACTTAGCATACATATTCAAAACAGAACCACCCACATAGCAGTTCTGTTCAATCCCAGTTTTCAATGCAAAACAATGAACACTCATGCCGAATTCATATGCTTCGATACTAGCACACGCTGCACACCCCTTGAGAACGCTACCAACAGTGAATTCATTCGGCCTCAACCCACTTCTTACCAGTTCCAAATAAACCTCCAAGCCCAATTCAAACTGACCGTCTTGGACGGCAGCCGAAATCATCAAAGTCCAAGTGACGAGGTTTCTCTCAGGCATTTCATCAAACAGTTTGAACGCATCATCCATAACCCCACATTTTGAGTACATTTTGATCAAATTATTGAATAAAAAAAAGTCATTAGTGAATCCCAACTTGATGACACGGGAGTGGATTTGGGTACCAAGAGAAGCTGACTTCAAATTCTCAGAGAGGGAAAGAGCAGCGGCAATGGCAGTTGGGTTTTCACCCATCACGAAATTGGAGGATGAAGTGCAGGATTTTGAACTGTAGAGTTTGGAGATTGCATGAAAGTGTCCGAGTGAAGGGCAGAGGCTGCCTTTTGAAAGTTTGAAGGTGAATAATCCCTTTGCCCACATTGCAGGTTGAAGTTGTGCCTTTTGGGAAAACGGGGAAAATCTTTTGAATTGTATTGGGTTTGTTTCAAAACTTTTTCAAATTGAGGTGTAGGAGTCTCTCATTTCTTTTTCTCATTCATTTCCCTCCCTCTTTCTCACATTTTGCTTTTTGTCTTTTTCTTCTCTATAAAAATATCAATATAAGATGTCAACCTAGTCTGATTGTAACCGTTCAAATATGAGGGAAGAGAGATTAGGAGAAGGAAAGAATCCTCCTCCGTGTAAATTATTGGGGATTTTTTATAAATAAAATAATTGCACAGAAAAGACTACACAAACAAGCGGATGAGGATCTTCTTTGGATCCTTTTTGTGGGGCTCCTAGGAATCCTTACATCATAGCTGTTCATCGTACATATTACGGTCAATTTTCGTTAGATACTATTTGTATTCAATTTTCAATGAAAAATTTAAAATGATTTTTAACCGCACGATGCACGATAAACAATTACAATGTAAGGATCCTAAAATCCCCACAATTTGGATCTAGATGGGATCCAAATCCCAAACAAGTAGCGGCCATCAGAACTAGGGGTAGGTTTGGTACAGTTGCCATACCAAAATTCTTGTGCCAATTACCACACCAAACTTTTGGTATAACAAAATCTATTATAATTACCATACTAAACTTTCGTTATGCTGAATTTCAATATGCTAAACAGTTTAGTTGACATGGCATGATATTGGTAATTATCGCTTTGTTTTGGGCCAGTTTATGGGTCAAAATTTGACTTTTTTTAATTCAAGTTTTTTCTATCTTTTATGGCTTTATCTCATATCTTGTGACCTAAATTGAAAAACCTAAATAGAATCTCCGCACTAAGAAACCACAAGCAGCAAGCACACCAACACCAATCCACATAGAGAGTGAGAGTGTCGAAGCAATGAGAGGCAATGAAGGATATTTTTTCTAAACATAATTGAAATATTATAGAATTACATATATATATATATTATATTATATAACACATGTTTATATTTTTTGGTACAGTACGGTAATATCATCGGTAATGGTATCGAATACCAATACCGTACTAAAAAAATTTCAGTTTGGTATAATACCGTGCCCTTACCAATTAGCACAAAAAATTTGGCAGAAAATCGGTATGGTACAGTCAAGGTATAAAATATCGATGATATCAGAAATATCGGTAGTAAAAAAACATGGAAGTTTCGATGGAAATATCCGGATATTATCGATGTCGATAAAAATTGAATAAAAACCACGGAAATTGTAAGAAAAACTTGAAAATTTTTATTGAAATTTTGCAGGATGTTTATTTAGTCAATTATCTATTAGTTTATCACAAAAAAAATTGGAAGGAAATGCATTGCATGATGGATTTAACTGATTTAAGTTGATTATATAGCGAGCTGACAAACATTGTGAGTGTAGAAAATATGTAGTAATTAATGAAAGAAGTTTAAACACACCATAATCATTTATATATAATAAATTAGTACAATATTTTACACTTTATACATTGCATGGTAAGATACATGAGTGACTTAGTAACACATAGAGTTCCTATCAAGGTCTAAAATATCGATGATATCGAAAATATCAGTAGTCCAAAAACACGGAAATTTCAATGGAATTATTGGGATAATATCGATATTTTAGACCTTGAGTACGGTTGACAATTCGGTTAACATGATAATTTGACAATAAAATTCACCCCTAACCCAGAACAACACAAGGCAGAGACAACAACGGTCCACCAATGTAGCAACAAAAGAGGGAAAGAGTACGCACCCAATGTAACGCTATAAGACCCTTTAAAATTTTAGTTGTCAATGTCATTTGTATCCCTTAAGTATATTAGATGCCGCTTCCATTTACCATGCTGCTGCGCAACACTGAATTATACTTGCAGTAGCACCCAATCACTAAGGTTTTCCTAGGGGTGGTTCGGTATGGGATACCAAACTGAAACTCGTGTCCCGATTCTCAAACCGAAATTTTTGGGAATCTCAAATTCAATACTGATCCCAAACCAATTTTTCGGGAATCCAGAAATAATTTCGGGATTTCGGGACAAATCGGGAATCCCAAAATGATTTTGGGCTTTTGGGCTTTTGGACTAAAATTTGACATATTATGTTTTGGGCTAAAATTCAACCTTTTATATTGGGCTGCCAATCTGTAGTAGACTAAATTTTCTTAATAAATTTCATAGGCCATTGTAAGTTACAAGTATACAACCAAACCAATATGTTGCAATAAAAATAAATTTAATCTGTAACTTACAATTTAATCTGTGCACAGATTAAATTTCATGGAGGACATGAGCATCAAAATTCTCATTAGTCATTAACGTGCATTTCACTCCTCCTTCCCCTCCTTATCTGTCCTAGTCATTTACAATGCCAAATGCCAAACGCCAAACTTTTTCGTGTTTCCCATGCACACACAGACACAAATATATACATTCACACCAGGAAGGATAAATCATACACAATTTATAGCAACGGTTGAGATTAAATCTCAACATAATCCAACGGCTATTAAAATTCTAAATATATATTTAAAAATTAAATAATATATATATATATATATTTTTTAGTTCGGTTTGGGATTACCGAAATCCCAAAAACTTGAGACCGATTCTCGTACCGAAATTTCGGGATCGGTTCGGTATTGGGTACCAAAATTTTTGGGAATTTTGGTTTGGGATTTTTTCAGTTCAGTTTCGGGATTTTTTCGGTTTGATTTGGGATTTTTGGGATTTTTTTCCAGCCCTAGGTTTTCCCATCTTATCCATTCACTCATATTCTTCCTCAACTGTCGTTCATGTCGGAAATTAGAGGCTCTCTAATTTGGAGGCTTTTGGAGAATCATTCAAGCAACCAAATTTAAGATTTCCCGGAGGTAACAACATGTAGATGGATTAGCATACAACTTCATTAAATTGTTGATGAAAATTCAATTAAAAAATGATCATTAACAAAATGATACATACTTATTGAGAATATATGTTTGTTTCTTAAAAACAAAATGACACGTTATAGTTGCAGTTGCATGACAATCAAATGTGAAATAAGTATTAACTATATATAAGAAGATTAGCAATTCCTTCTCGTCCATCATCTATCTCTTGCCTATAAGTAAAATTTTCATCAACAATCTCTTCATCTCTATTATCTTCCTCATGTCTAGGCAGAAATAGCTTATCATCATCATCATCATAAGGTTGAAACTCTTGATCTGTCAGATAACGATTCCTAATAAATTGTGTAAGATCATTGAAACAATCAACAATTTGTACCTGTTTTTCAAAAGGGAAGTTATGTATGTGACGAATCATTGTCCATCTATTTTTCCGAACACCAAATTTTTTTACTGTCGTCCATCTTAGAGATGAATGCCTTTGGTTAAATATCTCTTTTTCCCACTTGGCAAACTTTCATTTTGAAATTCAGAAAGATGATATCATTCACCCAAAATGACAATATTTGGCCTATTATATGTCACTTCTCTTTAAGCAATACAACCGCCAAATAAACTTCAATTGCCAAAATTTGCATAAGCAAGGGAACTTTAACAAAAAGCCCCGTTATTGTTCACTTTAATGAAAAACCACATTTTTGCACTAAAAAATCAATCATGGTACTATTTACTTTACACTTTATTTTGTCCTTATCGTTAAAACTCAAAGTTTTTAAAGCCATTTTCAATAGTTTTCCTTAAGTAAAGTAATATTGTTTGTATAAACAATCGATCACACGCCATATTGTCATCATAATAACTAGCAGAGAGCACACACTTTGTGTATGTGAACAATTTCTCTTAATAAGTGCATTTTTTTAATATTATATACTTACTATTTTGTCCTCCTTATGTAAATATTGTGTATCAAACGTGAGGGTAAAACAGGAAAAGTAAGTATAAAAAAGAGGGTAAAATAGGAAAAATTGGGATATGGTTGCCATTTTATCAAAAGGTACAAAATTACTATTTTGCCCTCACTTTGTCAATAGTGTGTAACATCCCACATCGCCCAGGGGAGTGGATCCTCTAAGCCTTATATGTATATTCTCATCTCTACCTAGCACGAGGCCTTTGGGAGCTCACTGGCTTCGGGTTCCATCGGAACTCTGAAGTTAAGCGAGTTCGCGCGAGAGCAATCCCATGATGGATGACCCACTGGGAAGTTCTCATGTGAGTTCCCAAAAACAAAATTGTGAGGGCGTGGTCGAGGCCTAAAGCGAACAATATCGTGTTACGATAGAGTCGAGCCCGGGATGTGGTGGGGGCCCAGGTCGGGATGTGACAATTTGGTATCAGAGTTAATCCCTAGCCGAAAGTGTGCCGACGAGGACGTCGAGCCCATAAGAGGGATGGATTGTAACATCCCACATCGCCTAAAGGAGTGGATCCTCTAAGCCCTATATGTATATTCCAATCTCTACCTAGCACAAAGCCTTGGGAGCTCACCGGCTTTAAGTTCCATCGGAACTCCGAAGTTAAGCGAGTTTGCGTGAGAGTAATCTCATGATGGGTGACCTACTGGGAAGTTCTCATGTGAGTTCCTAGAAACAAAACCGTGACGGCGTGGTCGGGGCCAAAAGCAGACAATATCGTGCTACGGTGGAGTCGAGCCCAGGATGTGGTGGGGGCCCGGCTTAGGATGTGACAATTTGGTATCAGAGCTAATCACTGGCCGAAAGTGTGCCGATGAGGACTTCGGGCCCCTAAAGGGGATGGATTGTAACATCCCACATCGCCTAGGGGAGTGCATTCTTTAAGCCTTATTTGTATATTCTCATCTCTACCTAGCACGAGGCATTTTAGGAGCTCATTGGCTTCGGGTTCCATCGGAACTCCGAAGTTAAGCGAGTTCGCACGAGAGCAATCCCATGATGGGTGACATTTTGGGAAGTTCTCGTTTGAGTTCCCAGAAACAAAATTGTGAGGGCGTGGTTGGGGCCCAAAACGGACAATATCATGCTATGGTGGAGTCGAACTCGGGATGTGGTGGGGGATCAGGTCGGGATGTGACAATTTGGTATCAGAGCTAATCCCTAGCTGAAAGTGTGCGGATAAGGACGTCGGGCCCCTAAGGGAGGCGGATTGTAACATCTCACATTGCCTAGGGGAGTGGATCCTCTAAGCCATATATGTATATTCCCATCTATACTTAGCACGAGGCCTTTTGGGAGCTCACTGGCTTCAGGTTTCATCGAAACTCCTAAGTTAAACGAGTTTATGCAAGAGCAATCCCATGATGGGTGACCCACTAAGAAGGACTCACGTGAGTTCCTAGAAACAAAACCGTGAGGGTGTGGTAGGGGCCCAAAGCAGACAATATTGTGCTACGTTGGAGTTAAGCCCGGGATGTGGTAGGGGCCCCAGTTGGGATGTGACAATTTGGTATTAGAGCCAATTCTTGGCCGGAAGTGTGCCGACGAGGACGTTGGGCCTCTAAGGGGAGTCGATTGTAACATCTCACATCGTCTAGGGGAATGGATCCTCTAAGACTTATATGTATATTCCCATCTCTACCTAGCACGAGGCCTTTTGGGAGCTCACTGGCTTCGGGTTCCATCAGAACTCTAAAGTTAAGTGAGTTCGAGCGAGAGCAATCCCATGATGGGTGACCTACTAGAAAGTTCTCGTTTGAGTTCCCAGAAACAAAACTGTGAGGGCGTGGTCGGGGCCCAAAACGGACAATATTGTGCTACGGTGAAGTCGAGCCTGGGATGTGGTGGGGGCCCGGGTCGGGATGTGACAATTTGGTATCAGAGCTAATCCTTAGCCGGAAGTGTGCGGACAAGGACGTCGGGCCCCTAAAGGGGGTGGATTGTAACATCCCACATTGCCTAGGGGAGTGGATCCTCTAAGCCTTATATGTATATTCTCATCTATACTTAGCACGAGGCCTTTTGGGAGCTCACTGGCTTCGGGTTTCATCGAAACTCCGAAGTTAAGTGAGTTTGGGCGAGAGCAATCCCATGATGGGTGACCCACTGGGAAGTTCTCATGTGAGTTCCCAGAAACAAAATCGTGAGGGTGTGGTAGGGGCCCAAAGCAGACAATATTATGCTACAGTGGAGTCGAGCCCAGGATGTGGTGGGGGCCCGGGTTAGGATATGACAATTTGGTATCAGAGCCAATCCTTAGCCGGAAGTGTGTCGACGAGGACGTCGAGCCTCTAAGGGGAGTGGATTGTAACATCTCACGTCGTCCAAGGGAGTGGATCCTCTAAGACTTATATGTATATTCCCATCTCTACCTAGCACGAGGCCTTTTGGGAGCTCACTGGCTTCGGGTTCCATCGGAACTCCAAAGTTAAGTGAGTTCGCGCGAGAGCAATCCCATGATTGGTGACCTATTGGGAAGTTCTCGTGTGAGTTCCCAAAAATAAAATTATGAGGGTATGGTCGGGGCCCAAAGCAGACAATATATTGCTACGATGGAGTCGAGCACCGGATGTGGTGGGGGCCCAGGTGGGGATGTGACAATTTGGTATTAGCGCCAATCCCTGGCTAGAAGTGCGCCGACGAGGATGTCGAGCCCCTAAGGAGGGTGGATTGTAACATCCCACATCGCCCATGGGAGTGGATCCTCTAAGACTTATATGTATATTCATATCTCTACCTAGCACGAGGCCTTTTGGGAGCTCACTGGCTTCGGGTTCCATCAGAATTTCGAAGTTAAGCGAGTTCGTGCGAGAGCAATCCCATAATAGGTGGCCCATTGGGAAGTTTTCGTGTGAGTTCCCAGAAACAAAAATGTTAGAGCGTGGTCGGGGCCTAAAGCGAACAATATCGTGCTACAGTGGAGTCGAGCCCAGGATGTGGTGGGGAGCCGGGTCGGTATGTGACAATTTGGTATTAGAGCCAATCCCTGTCTGGAAGTATGCCGACGAGGACGTCAGACCCCTAATAGGGGTGGATTGTAACATCCCATATCACCCAGGAGAGTGGATCCTTTAATCCTTATATGTATATTCTCATCTTTACCTAGCACGAGGCCTTTTGGGAGCTCACTGGCTTCAGGTTCCATCTGAACTCTGAAGTTAAGCGAGTTCGCACGAGAGCAATTCCGTGATGGGTGACCCATTGGGAAGTTCTCATGTGAGTTCCCAGAAACAAAACCGTGAGGGTGTGGTTGGGCCCAAAGTGGACAATATCGTGCTATGGTGGAGTCGAGCTCCGGATGTGGTAGGGGCTCGGGTCAGGATGTGATAAATGTGTATCAAAAGTGAGGGCAAAATAAGAAAAAAAAATTATGAGGGCGTGGTCGGGGCCCAAAGCGGACAATATAGTGCTACGGTGGAGTCGAGCTCTGGATGTGATGAGGGCCTGGGTCGGGATGTGACAAGTGTGTATCAAAAGAGAGGGCAAAATAAAAAAATAAAAAAATAGTGGCAAAAAGTTGACAATGAGGGTTCTTTTAATAATAGTATAAATTATGCAATAATATCTCAAATTTCTTCAATCATATCTCATATAATAAATAATAAATCAAAATCTAACTAGGGCATAGACCTCTAATCTAATCAATTTCATAATACATCAATATTTAACTATGGTCAACTCGATAGGACCCAAATTACGGAAAATCTCAAATATATATATGTTGTAGGCCTATTTGATTGAATGATCTAGGGTTTAGAGAAAGAGAGGGGCCGTCCATAATTAAAGAGAAGAGAGATTGATTTAATTGTGAGCTGTGTTTGATTCACCACATTGTGCCTTTATTTATAGTAGTAGGACAAGTAAAAACCTTTCCCTTTAGGATTACAACATTTAATAAGTAATCTACTCCTAGTAGGAATATAAGATATTTTCCCATATCTCCTATGATTTACACAATCACATTCCTATTTTAAATATGACTGCAACACTCCCATTGAGATTAGATTTTCAGCAGATAAGGTAAAATAGTTGATGAAGTCATCGGCATAACGGGTGATCGCGAATCTCAAATTTAAGTGAAGTATGCATTTGTAGTAAAATTCACAAAACCTCGCTATGGTAAAACCCAAGGCATGGGGAAATCCCATAGACTAAGGAGAAAAGTGAGAAGTATGCATAATGTCTAAAATGAACGTCAAATTGGACGAAGGTAGTGAACTCATCGGAGTATGATCATCCTAGGATGGGTGCCTCATTAAAACCTCGTTAGGTAGCAAAAACCCAGTGGGAAAAAATGCTCCTAATTGTAGGGAAAAAGAGTACATTAAGATCATGTGACTATGCTTCTAGATACTCCCCCTGAGTTAGACAAAACTTCTAAATAAGACAACTACAAGCGATTCACTCAGATAATTTACGCATACCGATTCCTTGGACGAGCTTCTGAGTAGACTTGGGCAACGAGTTGGTGAAAAGATCGGCCAGGTTGTCCTGGGAATGAATTTGGTTGACTTCAATGTTTTGATGTTGTTGCTGCTGGTGTGAGTAAAAGAACTTCGGCGCAATGTGCTTGGTGTTGTCTCCCTTGATGTATCCCTTCTTCAACTACTCGATACATGCTGCATTGTCTTCAAAGATTGTCATAGGAAGGTTAACGACTGATGTAAGATTATTAGTGCTTCGAATGTGTCCCATAACGTTTCTCAGCTGAAAAGCACTCACGTGATGCTTCATGTAGGGTGAGAATCTCAACATGGTTAGACGAAGTTGCAACTAGCGTTTGTTTGGTAGACCTCCAAGATATAGCGGTGTCTCTAATGGTAAAGACATAACCCATTTGAGAATGTGCTCTATGTGGGTCAGACATATATCATCATTTGCGTAACCAACAAGGCAAGAATCAATCCGAGTACCATAGGGGGTGGCAACACTTAGAGATTCACGGGTATAGAACAAGCCCAAATCCGTAGTACCCTTAAGGTATCGGAAAATATCTTTAACACCATTCCAGTGTCTGCGTGTGGATGCATTGCTGTATCTAGCCAATAAATTCACAATGAATGAGATGTTAGGTCTAGTGCACTGAGCCAAGTACAATAAAGCCCTAATTGCACTTAGGTAAGGAACTTTAAGTTCCAAAATCTCTTCCTCATCCTTATTTGGATGGAAAGGATCTCGTTTAGCATCTAGAGTCTGAACGACCATGGGTGCACTCGAAAGCTTGCTTTATCCTCATTAAAACGACGCAACACCTTTTGGGTGTAGTTCGATTGATGTACTAGGATTCCATCCGAACAATGCTCGATCTCTAGGCCGAGGCAATATAAAGTTTTCCCAAGATCTTTCATCTCAAATTCCAATTTCAAGTGTGCAACAATTTCCTCAAGCTCTGCGGGAGTCCCAATAAGATTCATGTCATCGACATAAACTGCAACGATTGCAAATCTAGAATGTGACTTCTTTATGAACACGCATGGGCATAGTTCGTTGTTTACATAACCCTGACTTGTCAAATATTCACTCAGACAGTTATACCACATCAGCCCGGATTGTTTCAATCTGTAGAGTGACATCCTCAACCTAATTGAAAGAGTGTTCCATGGTCTAAAACTATTTGAGCCAGTCAATGGAAGTCCTTCTGAAACTTTCATGTATATTTTCGTATCTAAATCCCCATAGAGATACGCGGTTACCACATCCATAAGCTGCATATTCAGTTTTTCAAAAACTACCAAACTGATTAGGTAGCTGAACGTTATAACGTCTATTACGAGGGAATACGTCTCCTCATAATCAATCCCAGAGCGCTAAGAGAAACCTTGTGCTACGAGGCGTGCTTTATATCGCACTATTTGATTCTTCTCATTACGCTTCCTCAAGAAAACCCAAGTGTAGCCAACAGGCTTCACGTGTGGTGGTGTAGGACCAATAGGTACAAATACCTTACATTTTACGAGCGAATCGAGTTCGACTTGGATTGCTTGTTTCCAGTTTGACTAATCGGTTCTACGTCGGCATTCATCGATGGAACGTGGTTCAATGTCATCGTTAAGCATGATGTTAGTAGCTACTGAGTACGAGAATGCATCGTCGACGATCATCTTATTCCTATTCCAAACCTCATCCAATACTGTGTAGCGGACAGAAATCTCACGATTCCTGGGAGGCCAGCATGTTTCATCTGAAGCATCACTGTAATCTAGAATAACCTCATGCGTTGGAACAAATGAGTGAGCGATGGTCGGATTCAATGGTCACTAGTTGGTGCCAGTTTCCTCTTCCGGGGTTGTGAATCCTTTGAACCAAGGGGTCTGCCACGCTTCAGGGTCGAAGCAGGTGATTGGCTAGCAACCAATGTACCTTTTCGCGTAGAGGGTGCAGCCTCTCCACCTTCGGGGATGGTCCGACCTTCCCAGGCAGGTTGTTAACGTACGTGGGGTACATCTATCCTTGCAGGTGTGTTTGCAACCGGTATATGTGATCTTGTCACCTTTGCTAGATCATTAAAAGCATCTGGCATGCATTGAGCAATGCTCTGAAGATCTATAATTCGTCGCACCTCAGTTTCAGACTGGGCAGTGCGGGGATCTAAATGAGACATAGTGGGAGCATACCAAGACAATTCGCGGCGTTCTACGGGAACGTTAGCATGCTTATCTCCCCTTAACGGCGGGAAGATTATCTCATCAAAGTGACAATTCGCAAAACGTGTGGTAGAGAGATCTCCTGTCAAGGGTTCTAAGTATTAAATAATTAATGGCAAATCATAACCGACATAGATTCCCATTTTTCTTTGAGGACCCATTTTGGTACGTAGTGGCGACACTATTAGCACATAAATGGCCCACCCGAACACCCATAAATGCAAGACGTCAAGCTCGTATCCAGTGACCATCTGTAACGGTGAATGTGGTTGGGTATTGGTGGGCCTTAGGCGAACCAACATAGCTGCATGCAATATGGCATGGCCCTAGGCAGATACCAGCAATCTGGTTCTCATAACCAAAGTCCGAGCTACCAATTGAATGTGCTTTATGAAAGCTTTTTCCAGGTCGTTTTGGGTGTGAACATGGGGCACAAGATGTTCCACATCAATCCCTACTAACATGCAATAATCATCAAAAGTCTGTGACGTAAACACTCCAGCATTATCCAATCGAATCAACTTGATCAAATAATCAAGGTGGTGAGCCCTTAGCTTAATGATATGAGCTAGAAGTTAGCAAACATGTGACCATCATGTTAATGCATCAACCAACACCATAAAGTATCTAAATGGTTCACAGGTTGGTTGGATAGGTCCACAAATGTCCCCTTGAATCCTCTAAAGAAATTGAAAGGGGTCGTGAATAATCTTTGTATATGAGGGTTGAGTATTCAACTTCCCTAAAGAACACGTTTTGCATGGTGGAACTCCAACATAGGGATGTAACTTATGCCTGTGTGAAGATTTGAGGATACGGCACATTATGTTACGCCTAGAATGTCTCAAACGGTCATGCCAAAGCAACAAAGTGTCCTGAAACTCAGGCATAGGGCCTTCCACACTGTGGGCTTCTATGCCGCGAATGGTTGTGATGTACAACCCACTTGGCAAGCGTTCCAACTTCTCGTGAATATGCTTCTGGCCATATTCATACGAAGTGATATAAAGAAATTCAGAATCATAATCTTCAGTGGTTTCAAGATGATATTGATTATCTCGAATATCTCTTCCGGAACGTGGAGAATAGAGTGCATCCTTAATGGTCAAAATTGTACCATTAGACAACATGATACGTGCATTTCCGTATCCTTCAATCAGGTTGGATGAGCCTGAAAGAGCTGTCAAATGAGCTTTCTTGGGTATGAAGTTAGTAAAATTGTGTCTTTCACGCAAGATGGTGTGCGTGGTTGCACTATCTGCTAGACAACTAACTTCCCCACTAGACATACCTAGAAATAAATTGATTGAATTGGTCACATGCATAAATATAAGTCCATTCATTCAATTAAGCAATTCGAGAAAATAATATCCAATCAAATAACAATCCATAATTCAAAACAAACCAAAACCAAACAAATTATTCCAAATACTTAGAAAAATTGTTCAAAATTAAATCATAAACCTAGCAAAATAGGGGGTAGGGCTGGCCATTCCTAGTGGGTTCGGCCACTAGGGGTAAACACCCTTAAAACATGTCTAATTTATTCATCCATAGGTGATGACGCCTCCTGAAAATCTGATATCTCCATTGATGTAGTTGCATCTTCCAGATGATCCACATGTACAAAGTTAGACTCATGACGAGAATGATACTTGGTAATAGCCTTAGGGGAAGCTCGGCATATACGTGACTAATGATCCTTTGATCCACAATGATAGCACATATCCAATTCAATAGAAGCGGGCTGAACGGGAGCTTTGCCCTTGTTCTTGAAGTTTGAGGCCTTAGGGGCTAATGGTGGACGTTGCTGGGTCACATTTCATCCCGTGGTTGGACTTGCCACCCATTGCCACGGCCATGACGATTCTTTCTTCATTTATGGTTGCTAAAATAGGTCGCATGCGCTTCAGGCGCGGCATTCGAGCCAGTGGGTCGAGCTTGATGATTCTTCAATAAACGTTGGTTCTGCTTTTCAGCAAGAAGTAAAACAGAGATCAAATCCGAAAACTTGGTGAATTTATGTGCCCTATATTGTTGCTGCATGACAATATCGGTGGCATGGAAGGTCGAATAGGTTTTCTCTAGGAGATCTGGTTCGATTAGTTCCAATTTGCAGAATTTCAACAAAGAATGGATTCTACAAACTTCGAAGTTGTATTCATTCATGGACTTAAAGTCCTGGAAGCGAACATGCTGCTAGTCATGTCTTGCTTCAGGCAAGTATATGTCTTTCTGATGATCGAAACGGTCGGCCAAAGCAAGCCAGAGGGTGCGTGGGTCCTCCTCGGTGAGATACTCAGTCTGCAATGCATCATGGATGTGTCTTCGAATGAAGATCATTGCAATAGCCTTCTAAGCTTCGTCAATAGGTTTATCAGTGATAAGTGCCTCGATGGTGGCTCTAATGCCCTTTATAATGAGATAGAGCTTCATGTCTTGAGCCCATTTCAGATAGTTTCTTCCAGAGACTTCTAGAGTGGAAAAATCAAGCTTGTTCAAGTTCGACATGTCCCTAAAATAAAGGGAAAAATGTGAGTAGTCATATGATAAGCCATAGACATATATCGTAGAACATACAGGTTTTATAGACATGTATTGGTTTAATTTATGCATGAAAACTACAGGTTTCATGTGATGTGTTTTGAATGAAAACTTCAGACTTCAGGTTTCAAAGGCACTAATTTTGAAACTACAGGTTCAATTTAGTTTTATGAACAATTAGTTCATAATGAAAGGTTCTTGCAAGAAACACAGAATGCAATATACTAATTTGAATATAGTGCATTTGAGGTTTTTCGGGAACTCAAGTGTGAGAGCTTCGTTACTACGAAAGTATGTGACGGTTCAAAGTATAAAAATAAATTATTGAATCATTAATGTCCAAAAGTGATCTTCAGGTAATAATTTTGGATTCATTATCAAATTAATGGATTGCAGGTCACTTTTAATTAATTCAATAAATCGGGCCATACGGGGTCGATTGTAGAAGCTAAATAATATTATTGGATCGAAAATATAGCCCCAAAAATATTTAGGCTTGGTGCCGTGGGTTAAGGGCACAGGTTGGGTGCCTTAAGTAGAAGGCATGGCCTAAAAAAACCTTGGGTTGGTTGCAGGAAAGCAGCCCACGGTGGCTGCAGGCCACGAGCCTGGGTGTGGGTGGCATAGGGAGGCCCAGAGAAAACTTGGGCCTTGGTCTTTGGCCCGAGAAGCTAAACCTAGCCTCAATGGGCTAGCTATATGTGCGCGGGACAGGGCTGCTACAAAGCCTAGCAACCATAGGGTTGTGACATGCAGATTGTGGGTCGATGGCAATAGGGAAGGGCTGCAGGCCCGTGCAACATGGAACCCAATCCAAGGCTTGGTTTTGTCCGAGAGAGTAGCAAACCCAACAGGGGCTGCGCAGGTAGTCCAAGGGCATCAGGGTGATGCCATCCCACGGTAAGACCAAAATATACCCAATATTTCGAACCTAGGGTTAGGAAACCCATATTTGCTTCTAATTTAATTTTATATAGTTTGACTCACAAATTCCACATAATTGCGATGCATGAAACAAATATATATATTGACAATATATGAACATATACAATATATATATATATATATATATATATATATATATATATATATATTGAAAGGAAAATATAAACATAGAGGGGTTCATGCATCATGTGGAATGTTTTCATGCTTCGTGGACGTTTCAAATATCTTCTTTTATTTTAAGCATACCTGATTAGCAGAAAACGAATAAGCCTTTGAATTTGGTGGATGATAGTCTCCTCCTACGATGCGTCAATTCCTCAGCTTCTAGCAAGAGCGTGCTGATAACGTGTTATAAGCCTATTTGATTTAATTGTGGGGTGTGTTTGATTCACCTCATTGTGCCTTTATTTATAGTAGTAGGATAGGTAAAAACTTTTCCCTGTAAGATTACAACACTTAATAGGTAATCTACTCTTAATAGGAATATAAGATACTTTCTCATATCTCATAGGATTTACACAATCACATTCCTATTCTAAATATGACTGTAACAATATATATATATATATATATATATATATATATATATATATATATGAGTCAATTACATTTCACCCTCCTTAGGTTTGGGGTCGATTTCAATTTCTTACAACATCTTTAAAACATTTCAATTTTATACATTTACTTATCATTTCATTTCAATTTCATACAACCGTTAAAAAATCTGTTAAGTTAACCGTTAAGTGATGACGTGGCAAATATGAGGTCCCCATTTGTGCTGACGTGGCTACCACATTTGTTTCACATGGCTAAACACTTAATAAAAAATTTAAAATATTAAAATAATTAATTAAAGAAAAATATAAAATTAAAAAATTAAAAAAAATTAAAAACAAAAAACAAAAAATAAAACCCAAAAGACCCTTTCGTCTTACCCACCCCTTCTCCCCAGCGGAGCTCATCCCCCATCACCCACCCCCTTCTCCCATCCCCTATCCCCCATCAACCATCCTCTTCTCCTATCCCTCATCACCCGAGCCTCCCCCACAACCTTCAATCACCATCTTCCTCCATATCCGTCAATCTCCATCCCAAAAACCAAAAACTGAAAAAGTTCCAAATTTTCCCACACTCAACGAACACAAAGAAATCCAAACATTTCCTACCCATTTTCTTTCAATTTCCCCCTAACCAAACACACCATGTTATATTTCGAAAGAATATGCAAAGCCTACCCATTCAATTTCACACCCTGTTACGTTCGGCTTGATCCTTTCATAGTGTACGTAGGTAGTCTAGTCTTATTACTAGATACAGCTAGAAAAAAAAAATAAAATTAAAATTAAAAATTAAAAAAAAAAAACCACTTTCATGAAATCAAGGGATGAACTACGTTTGTCTTGATCCCTTCACAGGGTACGTAGGCAATCTGATCCCCAAAATTAGATGCAGCCATAACTCATCAAAAATTACATTTTTTTTTCTCTCCAATGAATCAGCATTTGTTTGAACTCTTTGCATACGAGAGTTTAAGCTGAATGACAAGGCATAGGTGATTTTCACTTATGTAGAGCTAAAAAAAAAACAAGAAAAAAATGAGCCTAATGCATTAAAAACAATAATTGATATGCATACTTGATTACAGAGAGCTAAGTCCAAATAACAAACTGTATCTGCTCATGGGTACTGACAACATCTATACTTGGCTAAAATATTGAAAGCAACATATGTTTGAAAAATGGTGCAATTATGTTTTAAGGTAGCATGCAGTGTAAAAACCTGTAATCATGAAGGGAAGGTAGGCTGTGCTTTCGATCCTACTTCAACCAAGTGATTATAAAATCTACAAAGGGAAATATGATAAATAAAAAAAAAAAACATAAAAAATCTTCATGTCTCTCTGTCTTTTTGCAAAGAAAGAAGCATCAACTATCCTTTGTTCCAAACTTCCAAGATTTTTTCTTTGCTAATAAGAGGAGAAAACTGAGTATAAAACTAAAAAAGAAAGCTTAAGCCAAAAGATACAAAAGGACGCTTTTATCACGTCAAAAATAAATAGAGAGGTAAATGTGGTTTCCTCTTCTATATATAAAAGTGATGACAAGCATTCTGAAGTTGAACACGGAGGAGCAAAGAAGCAGCCAAAATGAAAACTGGTGTCTCCATCAGCTTCACTTTCATCATAATATAGGCCTGAAATAAGTCACCTTGATTCTGACCAACCTTTATAGCACCATCTTCCAGAGTAAAATCAAGATGATCAGAGTTCACTTTGGAAGAGAGAAACCAAGTGGGAGGATCACTGAAAGAAAAATTATAGTTAAGTGAAGCCAATGGAGAAGAACGCATGTACTCTAGACCCTTAGCAAACTCTTTCCCGACCTTGTCAACAGCTCCCTGGGTACAAATTTGGCCATCTGCATTTATTCCCTGAAATATATAATGCATGATTGGTCAAAACCTCAATATACGACGTGGTCATATTAGGCCTTATACGCTCAAAACAATTTCACACATAAGGCTTGAGGGGGCAATCTGTTGAACAAAAAAAATAACATATGAAAAAATAGAGTCCATACAAATTGGGTCAAACTACAAGGTAAAACAAAAATGTTGTTTGTACCATACTTGACCAATCCCGAAACTACGGAGCACCGGTCAACGTTATACCGTCAAGGACCCAGAAGAATTTCCCTCTAACCAGGAGGCCAATCACAACGCGACACGTGTCGACATCAAAAGCCAATCACAACACGACACGTGTCAATGTCAGAATGAAACTAAAAACTCCCTTCTATAAATAGAGATCGTTCTCTCACAATATTTCCTAATGTCATTTGTACTAAATCATTCACTAGTACTCAGTAAAGGAGAGCTTGAACCTATGTACTTGTGTAAACCCTTCACAATTAATGAGAACTCCTCTACTCCGTGGACGTAGCCAATCTGGGTGAACCACGTACATCTTGTGTTTGCTTCCCTGTCCCTATACATTTACATACTTATCCACACTAATGACCAGAACAATCTAGCGAAGGTCACAAACTTAGCACTTTTTGTTGTACCAAAGTCCACACTGATTTTGTGCATCAACAAATGTAATCCAGCCCAAAAGATGAGGATAGGCTTTACATACAAATACATCCAGGAATAAACAAAAATAAAATAAATAAAAATATTTATATTTTTTTCCTACCAAAGGGGGGAAGTAACGTGCAAAAAACAGGCGCTCCCCATTTTCTGCAACAAAAAGAAACGTGGAGTCAGAAAGGGGGGTTAACAGAAAGTGGCAGGAGGTCATGGCCTCCATCTCCCCCCACGTAACAAATTCTAGAGCCTTCTTGGGATGCCTATAAATAGGCATCAGCTACAGCAAGAGGGGGGACAGAAAAAGAAGAAGAGACTCTGCAGAAATTGAGAGACGACGGTGAAGAACGGACGACAAAGAAGAATAAAGCAAGAAAGCAAGGGGAAAACCAACAAAGCATTCAAAAGGTAAAAATCCATTTTTTAAAATTTTTCTTCGTTTGGTATCTCTCGGTCTCGCAGGGAATAAATAAGCAATTTGCTTCTCCAACCTATCCAATTCCCCAATGTCCTCCCAAATTGTAGCCCAACAAACCGCAATGAAACCACCACATCTCTCTTCTGCTGCGGCGATATACAATGGAGAACAATGGAGATTTCAGCAAAACGCACCGATTGGATTCAACCCAATTTCAAAAAGAAAGAAACCAGTTGCATGGGTGCCCAAAGAAGTTTTTGCATGGAAGGATATCACCTACCCATCGTCCCCAGTGATGGTTCGAGGTTCGTCGATAACGCGATGATGGTTACAAATAAGGCAACAAAATGGGTGCCCAAAGAAGTTTTTGCATGGAAAGACATCACCTACCCATCGTGCCCAGGGATGGTTCGAGGTTCGTCGATGACGCGAGGATGGTTATAAATAAGGCAACATTGACATATGCACACCAGCAACCACCGGGGACCGTTGTCCAGGTTGTTGCCGACTTCCTCAAGGTCCAAACAACCGCAACTATCCCTCCCTGCCTAGTGATGATACTCCGCTCCCATTCAAATTCCCACGAGTACAACAATCGTACAACCTATACCCACAGCAGTAACACCAGCCACGTCCTTGCTCCTTGCCAGCATGAGCTAAAACTGCATAAGGCATCAAAAGCTCCAATGGCTTAAAGTCCTCGCCTGCAAGAGTCTAAACTGCACAAGGCATTAAACGCTCCAATGGCGCAAAGTCCTCACCCGCATGAGCTAAAACTGCACAAGGCATCAAATCCAAACAAGTATCAAGCATACAAGGAACTACTAGTGACTTGATCCCTCAACGAGGGTACGCAAGCAATCTAGGGCTCTACTTAGATGCAGTCACAAAATCAAATAAACACTCAAATCCTCAAGTTACGATTTATTCATATTAGAATCAAAGGGTATTTCTTTCCCAAAAGAAAGGTTGTAATTAATAGGTGCGTAGCCTAGAATGGGTCGAACTCAAACTAATAAAACCCTCTTCGAAAAAATGAACGAGGGTGAAATTGTGTCGAGTGAATTATTTGTTTACATATCGTGTACAATTTTTGCTCAACAGGTAGTACTTGAATCCATGATCTAATATTTTTGGTGTACTGAGTTAGTCTCATACTTTGTTCTTGGCCAAAAGTGGCCTTAATCTTATAATTTCCATGAATTTTATGTGTTTTGGTCGAATTAGGATGGAACTCATGTGTATTTTTTGTGATCTGTTGAGATGTCTTCTTTGTTGTGAAAATAATCATGATAATGCTTATCATTCTCGCAATCAATTTCCTCGGAAAAACGCTTCCAACAAGCATGATTACTATTATGAAACTTCCCACATAAACACTTTGCAACCCTTGACATCTTTTACTCCAGCTGCATCATCCCTTAAACCACCACTGACCCGATATAATCAAGTCCTATCTCTTTTTAATTCATCTTCATCGTCCATCAAGCCTCCATCATCTTTGTCCAAACCACCGGAGGTTTCTTCAATCAATACATTTTCATCATCCCCTAAATCACGACAATCTTGTTCTATTGATTCGTATTCAACATCCCTTAAAACCCCAACATCTTCATCTAAGCTTCCCCAATCCACTTTTGGTAATTCATCTTCATCACCCCTCAAACTCCCAACATCGTCATTCAAATCATCCCAATCTTTCTCCAGTTCATCAACTAGCCCTCATATACCTTTGTCGTCATCATTTACGTTATATACTAAAACATCTAAATTCATCTCGTCCTCTAAGCCACCTCAAGCTTCATCTAGGCCCCATTCATCATCCCTAAAGCCTTCAACATCTTCTTCCAAACTATCTTCATCTTCCGCTAGACCACTCGTGTCCTCTTGTAAGCTCCCTCCTGTCTTTAAGCCCGGGCTATGCCCAGCATTCTGAAATGCAATAAATAAAAAGACAAAAAGAACTATGTATGGATTGAAAAGGTTACATCACCCATATACACCATTCCCATAGATATCAAGGATTTGATCAAGAACGACATTGTGCCCAAGGTTCTAAACCAGCCTTTGTGTGTAACAACATATAAGGATTACTTTGCTGCTCTGTTATATGCTGAAGAGTTCTACTTTGAGGTATGAATGAGTGTTTCCCTTTTGCAGTATCTTACTGGTTATATGCAATTTCAATTTCAATTCCAATTCCAATTAGCATTGTGCATTTCAGTATTTTATGAGCATTTACCCTAGTGCGTTATTGTTAAATTGTAGAATCTTGTGACAGATAAAACACTGTTATTTTCTCAATCTTGTATGCTTGTATTTGAATCAGAAATGGGCTCGCTTTCATTTGTATTAGTTGAATTTGAAGACGATTTTTATGTTTCCAACAAACATGACGTCAGCTTCTCTTTCAATATAATCTGTTTTTAAAAGAGCTCTCTCCTAAGACCAACTCCAATAGTGGGCTAAAAGTCAAATTACCCTCCAAAATTTCCCCTCAAACCCAATCCAACCCAAGGGGAAAATTTGGGCTAAATGCTAAATGCTAAACCAAGGCCAGATTCCTCCCAAAATTTAGCCCAGAAATCGGAATTTAAATTTTTCAATATTTATCGGAATTTAAATTTTTTTAGATTAAAATGTTCATAAAATTAATTTATGATAGTCTACATATTTATTTTTTTTTAAAATTAATGTAACAAAAAAAATAGTCTAAGTTCATTCTTTAATAATCCAGGGCTCAAAATTTAGGGTAGAACGGTTGGAGCAAAAAAGTTGTTACTTGCCTAAAAGCGAAAATTTTCTTGCTAAAATATTTGCCTTTTAGCCCAACCATTGGAGATGGTCTAAGAGCATTCCATCTACCCCAGTGCTGCTTTCTACGTGTTTTGAACTTGATCCAGATCAGTTTTCAGTAGTTCGTCATATTTTAAGCATTAAGGGCTCACCGCCTTACCTAGTATCAGGACGAAGAGCTAGAGTGGTAAAAAAAAGTATTGCGGTCTAGTGGTATTCCTCTTCACTTGTAAGTGAAAGGTCTCTAGTTCAATTCTTACCAAAGGCAAATTTGAACCATAATATTGCTGGTCCATTGGGAGGCTAACCCTAACCCCTTCCACCTTAGTTTAGATAATATAGTTTGTTCAGAAGAAAAAAAAAACCCCAAAAAATTTAGAAGAACAACACGTCGATTTTTCTCAAGAAAGACAAGATTGCCCTTATTAAATGGGCATTGCTCTCAAATACTATTAGGCGCAGCTTACCAGCCCTGAACGTCCAAGCATATGACTATGACAGCTCAAGGCTCCACTGCTCATGGGTTGGAAAAGTTAAAGGCATTAACGATATGATTAATTACTAAATCATATCTTTAATATATTCCCAATTACAATCAACTCTATCAAGTATGGAAGCCCTACCACAATCAATCACGGATACTTCCATCGTCATCCCAATATATTAGCTCCTAATTAATATCTTGTCAATATTTTTTCCTCATTCATCCAACGGAGGATACCTTGGCCGATAGGATGTCGTCGTGTGTAGGGCAAAACTCTAACCCTACGGCCGGCCACTTCTCCTATAAATATCATCATCTCCGCCAATTTTGGTAACCTTTTTTTCCATGCTTACAAGTCCTAAACACTCACTCTTTTCAGAGATATTAATTTAGACATCGGAGATCTATTCGCCAAACTCCCTCCACCCTCCCCCCACCTCGTGGGCGCGTGAGCATTTGGTTTTTTATCAAAGGTGTTAATTGTTTTGTAGGTACAAATTCGTCAAGACTGAAGACAGCAGATTTTTGTTACCACAAATTGGTGCTTTCGTTGAGAGCTTGATTCAAATACTCAAATAAGGCTCTCGCAATTATTTTAGAATTTTCTGTTACGTTGAATTTCTCGTACGCTCCTTGTTACTGAAATTTTTCCTAGAAAAATATTTAATTATTCCCTGGAGAGAGGATACAATGGTAGAAAATTCTAAAACCACGACGAATAGAACGCCCTACATTCAAGGATTTAGACCAAAGAATAAAGACCAAGACGTGGCTCCACATTGACTGTCCTCGAGGCGGAACACGACGGCAAGAGGAGCCCACCGCTGCAGAGCACCACCATCACCACGGTTACTACCCAATAGCAACCACGTGGCCATCAGACAACAGCCCATGCTGCCTTTGTAGCTGCAACCAACAGGCAAAAAGCTTAGGATCAGTAGGTTGTATGCCCAAGGCACGAGGCCCATGCTGTGGCAGCTCTTGCTATTGGCTAGGCGGCTGAAGACCAAGTCGAGGGGTAAAAATGAGCAATAGCAGTCCACGGGCCATAAGCCCAACTCGTTGTAGGAGTAGCCCAAGCCTAAGAGGGGCTGGCACAAACCCAGCGCTTGACCTAGTAGCTAATCAGGCGGGTTAGCCTACATGGTGACCCATTCCACTACCTAGAGTGATCCCAAATCGATTCAGCATATCCAGATTCAGGCCATTGGATTAACAACTGAGCAAGGATATTTTCACCCCGTTTTTCTACAGGTTTACCTCTTTCGGGCTCAAGTTTTGCACCTACAGCTTACTTACTACACTTCCATCACTCATGGAGATGCCCATCATCGAAACTCTTCCACCCTAAATGGTGATCAACACTTGTCCTGGCACGCCGCTGACTTAACCACCACCCTCGAACAGCAAACAACTTTACTGAATTAGCTCTTGGATCACATGGAGGCACATCGCACCCCAAACAAGGTGTCCAGAAGCAGGACAAGGGCAAGTGATCGTGACTTTCTAACGACATCCTGGCAAGTGGTTGTTCAATCCACCATGAAACGAGTGTTTTGGCATTGTACATCCTCGGCTTAGCCCTTGGGAAAACTTATCTCCTGCCTACGTGTGCAGAGAAGCATTCATTCCCAACTCAGCTCATCAGTCAGTGTGCACTCACAGGTGGGTCGACTCTTTAACGAGCATTATGAACATTCCAAGCAAAACGTCCATTCGCGGCTAAGCCCGCGAGGATTACCTCCTATCAAGCACAGGAGTAGGAAACACGATGGCCAGAGAGAAACACAAAAGTAGTCTGGCTCAAGTTCAACTAGCAACCTACGTCAACAGCTACAATAAGCAGCTCGCTCATAACCAGAGACGAGCCACATGCACCACAGCCATGGCATAGACGACCTGGATAAACGATAAAGCAACGCATACCATGTGAGAACCTGTATTTTGAAAATATATTTTACTACAAATATTATTTACAAGATTAATTTTGATTTTCAATTATATATTTTATTTCAACTTATGTTTTATTTTGTTTCAACTTAATATATATAATATGTACATATACATTAACCTATACATTTTAAATGTATGGTTTTCTTTCCAACCATTCTCCTATCTTTCATTAGATTGTGCTAGAAGTGCTTGATAAGCACTTTAGTTGTTGACTAATGGAAGCTATAACTTGAACATGGCTTCAATTAGCCTTAGGTGGCTGCCCCGTATCATTTCTTCCTTATTTGGTTGACACCTTGCATGCCACCATTGTCTGGCCGCCAAACCAACCAATTAGAGGTCATTGTTGGCCGCTTCACTCTTGTATAAATAGGGGCTTTCCCACTCCATTCTTTTACAACATGCAAAGGATGGTTGATTGTGCATGCTAAGGTTACATGCTTGTGCATGCACTTTACGTAGATTATATATATATATATATATATATATACACGGAGAGAGATAGAAAGAGAGAAAAAGATAGAGAGCTTAGATATAAAAGAGAGTGAAAGAAATACAGGGTGTTAGGAGTTTGTTCGTGGAGCTTGGCACTTCGGTTGGAACATAAAGTTAGGCTATAGCTTCGGAACTAAGATAGGGAGTTTCTTTGGGAACTTATCACCATTGGAGTATTTGTCTTGTTTAAGCTTTGTGAAATAGGTGTTATACTTGATATATTTCTATAATTGATATAATTGTGGATATTGGAAGATGATTTATTTACTGTTATTGTTGATAATGTGGATATTGTGGTAAGTTGATTATATGCATATATCAGTGCATATTGGAGTGGATGGTTTTTGTTGGTTATTCAAGATTGAGATATGAAATGGACCCTATCTTTTATGTGGTTGAGTTCGACTTTCATAGGGATTAGCAAGGGTGGCAAAAGTGAAATTATAAGAATGGTACCCTAAACCCTAAACCTTTGGGGACTCTGGTGACCGAGAGAAGAACCTGACGACAAAAAAAAAAGGTATTTGGGATGATTGAGTTACGGGGGTTAGGTTGTATACTAGAGCATTCGGACCACCACTGCTGTGAAACCCCGCCCAAAATTTAATGTATTTTCATAATTAATGGACTTATGAAATTACCAAATTGCCCTTGAGGCATAGTTGTTGACTTTCGTTGATCGTGTCGTCGAAACACGTAGTTTTAATTTAATTAAGTTATTTGTATCGTACCCATCGCCACGAACGCGTAAGCGCGAACGCATTCGAATTTGGAGTTATAACGAAGATTTTACGTTTCGAATATTTTCGTACTTTGTCTTTAATGGCATTGTTATGTGTGCCACATGGGGCCCATTTCTTTTTTTGGTTCCCCCTGGCCCCTTTTTCGTTTTTTCCTTTGGACTCGTGAGTCCCCGATCCCTTTTCTAAAAATATCAAACTATCTCTCTCCCTCACTTCACACTCTCTCTCTTTGTCTCTAACTTTTTCCCCTCTTACCCAAGCCCTCTCTCTACAACTCTCCCTCTCCTCTCTAAAACACACACATAGAGCAACCCCAAACCACAACCACGTGAGCAAAGAAGCTTCGGAAACCCCGTAACAAGTCGAGGAACCCTCTAACAACGTTGTCATTATTAATCGTCTTCCCCGCCATGTTTCATGATTTTCGATGTTGGTAACCTTCTAGAAACTCTTGGGATGTGTTTTAAGTATAGATCGAAGCTTGTTTTAAGTTGTACATACGTGTTAATCGTAGAAAATAGCTCGGAGTAGCTTTTCCAAATTTTCTAGTGAGCACTGCCACTTTTGAGGCGTTTTCCTGCTAAACTATGGCGAGTTAGCCATCATGATAGGTACCATTCTCTTCATCTAATTGAGTACTATAACTTTGATTTTTGAATCACTTGATTTGGTTGAGTAACGAAGAAGTTATGAGCATTTGAAAACTAGACTAGAAATCGGCCAATCTTGACCTGAAAATGGGTCGGATCCAACCCATAACCCTAGCCGGCCCAATAAGCCCTAAAGCCTAGACCCAAGAAAGACCCATTAAGCCCAAACCCAAACCCAAATCCAAACCCCAAACCCAAACCTAAGCCTAAACCTAGAAACTAACCCATTGACTTTGACCCAGACCTATTGACCGTTGACTTCCTGTCAATGTTGACCGTTGACTTTGATCGTTTACCATTGAACCGTTAATGTTGACTTTTTGTTGACTTTTTTTGGGTTTCGGTCAAGACCCCACCTAGGCTAATTTCAACATCCTGGATCCATTTTTTAAGTCTGTTTACCCAAATTCAATCGTTTTAGTAAAGTTTTATTAATTTGACACTTTATGTGCTTAGGTGCGTTTATTAGCGGCAATTCCGTTCTTCCTATTTCGCACGGCTCTTCGACGACGGAGTATCTGTGAGTGGACCCATTCTAAAAAGCATATTTTACTATTAGAAATGCATACATGAAAAACATGATTTAATGGTTACGTTTTATGACTAAATTAGATTTACACTTTATGATTATCATGCTTCACTGAGAATATTTTGAAATATCATACTTTATCAAATTTATGCTCTTGGTATATATATGATGGATGACTATATATTATTTATAAACATGTTTTTACACTCTTTGTAGTATATATGATGGATGACTATATACTATGATGATGTTTTGAGATATAGGTACTTATGTTGGAAAGATTATATTCAATGTTTTTGTGCTTATCTAGTGATCATTGTTCTGCGTACGGGTGATGATACTTAAATTGGCTTCGGCCGGGCGTTCGTAGATGGCTTCGGCAGAGAGATACTTATATTGGCTTCGGCCGGGAGTTGGTAGATGGCTTCGGCCGGAAGATACTTATATATGATACCACTAGTTAGCATACTATATGATATATGTTCTATGAAAGATTTTATGGCATGCTAGGGTTTTCGGAAAACCTATTACATATTATACTATGGAGTTTTCATAAAACTTTAGGGGTTGGTTAGTACGTTGATGAATAATTGTTTCAGTATTATATATATATATATATATATATATATATATATATATATCAACTTGGTCAACTCATATTTGTTTTACGCCCCCTCAAGACATAGGAATAAGGCATATGATCCGAGCTACGAGGCATTCCCCTACCAATGACATCGTGCCATCCTTTCTGCTTTGACATCATTGTAATAGCATCTTCTGCTTGTATTCTGAATTAGATGTATGCTCTGAACATGTCATGCATTATCACTATCATTATCATTGTTAGCAGTTGAATATTATCATATTATTTTATAAGGTTTATGTTGGAATATTACATCACGTAGTTCGCGCGAAATTTACATGCATGTTTCACATGTTCTCAGCATATGCATTCATTAAATGGCTTGCGTCACCCTCCGGTATTGGCTAGCATGTGGCCATCCCGATGTCCCCAGACATCGGGATCGAGGTGTGTCAGCTGCAGTGGTAAAATGCATGGTATGGGACATGCAGGTCGGTGTGTTTTATTATATAAATTAACAAGTTGGGTAATTGAAGTTAAGATGCATTCATGATAAATCATTTACATTTGATAACATGTTATAATTGATTTATGTGAGCATGACACATGGTTTAGCCTTGAGAATTATCCTTGATAAGATTTATGTCCCTACTGAGATGTGGTTTCGCTTTCCCTATACATTTTATACCTTGCAAGTTCTGTACGAGATTAACGAAGGGTAATTAAGGTGAGGTTGTGTTAGACAAGAGATTTTAAGGATTGTATTTATTTATGGACACCTTGTAAAGATTTTGGAGTTATTTATAGAAGAGAAGTTTCATTTTTATTTTTATTTTTACTTTTACCTGCGTGTTGGGTGCAGGGTCATATTTTTCTGCTGACCTCGGTTCCGGGGTGTGACAAACCAGCAGGTCAACACTAGGCAACCTAAGGCTCCGCTACCCCAGCATAGGCAAATCAAGGATGAAGTACAAAGACTCGTAGTGGAGCAATTACATAGATTCCAGGGCATTGAAACCACCTACGAAGCCTTTCGGATAGACGTGGCCAACATGAGAATGTCACCATTCACAGACGAGATTGAGCAGACGAAATCACTGCGCAAGTTTAACCTACCACATTTCACCCTTTTTAAGGAAAATGAAGATCCAGAGAGGCACCTAAAACACTAACGAAGCATTTTAATTCTTTACAAGAACAACAATGCCCTCATATGCAAGATTTTTGCCACAACCAGGACCAAACATAAGACTGGTTTCACACCCTACCACCGAGCTTAATCTGGAGCTTCAACGAACTTCCTTTGTTTTTAACCAAAGAATATTTGTCCTACTACTCGATCAAGAAGAAGTCTGACCACCCTTTCAATATGAAGAAATATCTTAAAGAGTCAGTCTGCATGTACATGAAAAGGTTTAAGGTGGAGAAAGCTAAGATCGTTGGATGTGACGATACCATAGCCATCTCAAAAGCTAAGATCATTGGATGCGACGATACCATAGCCAACTTTACATTCAGGTAGAAACTCCCAGCAAATCACCCTGACTTTGGAGAGCTCTACATTTAGATTATTATGCTTTCGTAAAAAAACACTCACTTTGGAATGAAGCCAAGCATGCCCAGCAAGTACCTAAGCAATCGCAAAAAGACTCAAAGGCAGCTCAAAAAAACACAAACGAGAAACAACTCAACAACAAAAGCAGGCCTGGAACCAAGCGCAGGGACCGATCCCTGGCGAAATGAGGCTTGATGTCGAAGACATACACCAAGTTCTTAGTCCCAATCCATCGCGAACTCAAGAATAAACCATGATTCAAACCTGCCACCGTTATCGAATGAGGACACCTCCAAGTTAGATTAGTCAAAGTATTGTGTAATCCACAAAGGTCTAAGACACATAATCAACAACTACTGCAATTAGAAGCAGTACCTCGAGGGATTGGTAAAGGAAGGCAGATACGACAAGTATGTCGAAAAGCTAACAGCCTAACCAAGGCGAGATACAGACACCAAAGCCGAACCCCCAGACAAGAAAATCTGAATCAACGGAATCTTCGCCAATCTGAGCATCTGGGGACAACCAACAAATCCTTGAAAAGAAAGACCCAGCAAGCGAGACCGATCAAACGATTACCTATATATTTTTCTTGTTTATAATAACGATTCATTGATTGACTTTCTTTAATTACTTATTAGGAGATAATATTGAACATAGTCACTTGGTATTATTACTCGGATAATACCTACGTTTCACTTTTTTAGGATGAATTCATTCTAAGGGTGGGCATGGCCAGGTCGGGTCCAAATTTTGATGAACCAAACCAGGCTTGTTTGAAAATGAAATAGGGCAAGACGGATCCTAATATTTAAAAAACAGAACTGGACCTAACTCAAACCATATTAAATGGGCTGGTTCTTACCAATCGACGAGTCCCTTTTTTTTTTCTAATTTACAATTTTTTTTTCTTTCTATTGACATATCACATAATTTCAATTTTCAACAACATATCTTCCCTTATGAAAGCAATTAGAGCACAACAGTACATCAACATAAAGCACAAGATACCAATCAACGAAAATAAGAACTTGATGTTGTATGATGAAAGAAAACCAATCAACTGTAGCAGAGAATAAGAATTTGATTATATAATTTAGGGAGTTCTAAAAAAAAAGACTTTTCACTGTTCATTCTTAATCAAAATGACATTTTATGTATGAAATGTCTATAATGGGTCAAGCTCTTTTCTTTATTTACTCTTATGCCATTATTTCATTATTGTAGCAAGGTCCACAATGATGTTGACATTTTTGTCTGATTACAATACATTATTTTGATGATGTTATTCAACTTATGCTACTTTTGCTAATTTGCTGCTAGTTTTTTATGCTTCCATCATGTTGTCGATGTTATGCAGCTCTTCTTCTGTCAAATTGTTCCAGTACTGTTCATCGCATTCTACTAGTTCTGCATCCCTTTCTCTATCTTCTTTCACCTTGTAATACATATCTTCTGTTTCTCCTTTGAAATTTTAAGGCTTCCAATATGGCTGATGGCGGGCTTTTGACTTGCTATAAATATGCATTTCATCTTCTTCTGCTACTAATATCATATCATACCTAAAATCTTCAAACTCATCTAAGGCAAACATTTGGATCCCTCGGAATTTTAGAATATTTTTGTATGAAGGAGTCCACCTATGTGAAGAGATAGAAGATAGTCTAAAGGACTCTTCATTATTCATGGCTATATGCCTAGCTTTCTCCTTATGCATATGTACATACCAATCTGGAGGACTACTAATAAAACTTATGCAAATTTCTTTCCACTTTTCTAGATAATCTTCTGCTACTTTTATAAGTTTTTCAGGAAATGATTCTAGTTTGGAAATACGGTTAATGAATATTTTATCACGATAGCCAAACTCGAATAGTAAGGTCGGGGTAACTTCTATCACATTATGCTTTTTCTGATGCTCATAACTAAAATGCCATGATCTAAAATCTCTCATGTTAATCCTGACCACAGCTATGTTAATCTCTGGTTTACAAATACAATTCTTTGTACTATCACAAAGACATGGTGGATACATCTTTGTAATAATATTCATCCCTGGTTTTGGATCAAAGATGGACTAATACAAAGCACATTGTAATTGTAATTGTAATTGTAACTTCTTCATGGACTGTGATATTATGCTCAGGATCTCATTTTGCATATCTAGTGGCATTATTCTTAATTTTGCTTTTGAAATTTCTTCTAATAAAATATCATCTAATATTAAGTCTGAAGATATATTCCTAAGAAAACTTTCATATTTTTCTTATTTTTCTTTGTCACTCAGAATCTAATGCTGCTCATTATTTTGATGTTGCTCCATTTCAATGTCTTCTTCTAAGAGCTCAATCTTAATTCCTTCTATGAGTTCATTAGTCTCTTGTTCTATGGGTTCAATAACCTCTTTTCCTTTATTCTTATGCTGATCAATTTCTAAACCTATTTTCAATTTTCTTTTCAAGGTGTCACTTGTCTTTTGCTACATTCTAAGAGATTGGAGTTCATGGTTCATTTTGGTAAACTTACCAAGTAATGACTCATGGTCCCTAGAGAGGACTTAAAGGTTGTGCTCAAGAAAATGAATATGATGTTGGCTTTGATGAAAATTAAAATTAAAACTATCAAACTCTTGTTCCAATACTCTAATTAATTTTTCATGACCTAACCTCATGCTTGGCTGCTTGATTTGGATATTCCAAAAATTATCTAAGAGAACCTGTTATCTATCAGAAAGCCCCGGTACCCTTGACCAATACCTCAGAGTTGAATTTCTGATTCCTTCAACAATATTGTCATTAAAGTTGAAAGTAGGTACTGGTGGTGATACTGGTCTGCTTATACTATTTTGGAATCCACTGAATGGTGGAAGTTGATGGTGCATCATTATGCTACTAAAAGGCACTCTTCTGCATTATGGTCTTGTGCTATTTGAGGATGATGGTCCACGATATTTCATTCTTGTTCAACAAATTAATCTTGATAAGATATCGGCTAATGTATTGTCATTACCTTTTATATGTTCAAAAATTGGTTTAAAACCATTTCCTGTAATTGAATCAACAAAATTAACCTATCTTTGGACTGCCTATTTATTAGCATGTATCTTGTTATAATGAGAAACTATATTTTGACAATCTATTCTAATCGTAAATATTTCATTATGTAAAAATAAAGAAAATGCTTCAAGTGAATTAATTATACCTAAAATTTTTAAATCTGTTGATGGTAATCTTGACTGTACATCACTAAATTTTCCTAATGAATATCTACAAACTTGTTCGTCAGACTTTGGTGACTCCTTATGCTTTTTCTGGTGTAGTATACTTGCCCATCCTAATGATGAAGCATCTGTTTCAACTATCTTGTAACTATCATCTAATGGTAATGTTAATGGCTTAAGTTTAGTAATTTCTTCTTTTATATTTTGAACTAATTTAATATCTTCACTATTAAAATATTTTTATCCTATTTTGCTAGTTTTACTATATAATACTGCTATTTTTCTTCCTAAATCAGGGATAAAATTTCTTACATAATTTAACAATCCTAAAAATACTTGTAGCTATTTTTATCTTCTAATTTATATGGAAATTCTAAAACCTTTTTAGCTATATGATCTTGTAATTGTATTGTACCTAACTTGATATACATTCCTAAAAATTCTATATCTTGCTTTTCTAATGCTATTTTATTTTTGCTAATCACAATTTGATTATTGATAAATTCTTGTAAAACATTATTGATAAATTCTTGTAAAACTATCTCTAAGTGCTTCCTATGTTCATTTCTATTTTTACTATATACTAAAATATCATCTACATAAACACTAAAAAAAATATCATATTTCTTGAAAATTTGATCCATCTTTCTTTGAAAGATCAAATGAGCATTTTTAAGTCCAAATAGCATAACAAGCCACTCAAAATATCTTTGTGGACTAGTAAAAGTTGTTCACTCAATTGATTCTTCTGCTAATCGTATTTGCCAAAATCCCAATTTACAATCAAATTTGTTAAAATATTTACTCTCTTGAATTTTATTTATAAACTCATCCTTATTTGGTAACTTATAACTTTCTTCATATGTATTATCATTTAATCTCTTGTAATTATAAACTATTCTAGTCTTACCTCTCTTTAATTCTGAATGTTTTCTCACAATAAATTCTGCTGATCTATGTCTAGACTTAAAGGGTCTAATTATTTTTAAATTTAACAACTCTTTTATTGGCTGCTCAAACTGTTTATCTATTAAACTACAAGGCATATCAGCCATCTTAATGGTTAAATCTGGGTTGATTATATATAATTTTGCTAGTATTTTATTTTTACTCCAATGTAACTGTGGGTCTTCTCTTATAATTCTAGTTTGTTCTGCTAATTATAATAATTCTTCTAAACTCTTTGGTTTATTTAACTATAATATTTATATACGGGTTCCTTCTTCTAAAATCGGGTATTCATGTTCAAATATGTCTTCATCAAACTCTTTTACGTTATTATGCTCATCATTTTCTTTTGAGTTTTCTAAATGATAACTATCTTGGCCACTAGACTCTTTTATACTTATGCTTTTGTATGCTTCTACAATATTACTTTGGTCAGTTATTGTAATGCCGCTTTTGAAAAATGTTATGTTAGGGTTCATAAATAAAAAAAAACCTTGTAAACATTTCAAAAAGTTTAAACCTAAAATGAATGGATATGATCCTATTGGTGAAACAAATGTTAATGGTAAATTAAATTGTTGTTTTCTACTTTAATAAACTCATTATTTATACAATATGTTAAGTAAACTAGTCTCTCATCAAATTGTGTTATTCTCACTGGTTTTGCTAATTTATGTCTATATTTTTCTGGTACTAACTCTTCTCTTATGACACTATTTGTACTCCCTGTATCTATCATAGCTATTGTTTGTATCTTATGTTCTTTTGCTAATTCTATTTCACAATTTATGGTAATTAAAGAACTATTTTTTGGTTTTTCTATACTATGAACAATATTTCCTAATATTTCAGTACTTTCTTGTGATTCTGCTGATTCTGCTGAATTAACTTCTAATAACCTATTACTATAACACTTTTCATATAATATTGAATATGTATTATAGTATTTATTTGCAACTAATTTACTACACTTATGACATTTTTTCTGGCCAACCTAAATTCATGTATTTATATTATTCTTCATGTTGCTCTTCTATGAATGCACACATATACTCTTCTAGATCACTATTTGTGCTACTTGAATCTTCTGAGTCTGAATCTATCATATTAATAATATCTATACTATAAACACTCTCATTATCACTTAAATCATCTAAACTAGACCTGGCATTTTCAACCCAACCCGTTAACCCGACCTGACATGACCCGTTAAAATTAGTTTTCAGGTAAGTGATAAACGGGTCGAGTGGTTAACAGGTCAACCCGTTAAATAACGGGTCATTTTGGGTGAACTCGCGAAACCCATTAATCACCCATTTCAACCGTTTATTGAGGACTTTTGTGTTATTTCAATAGTAAAACCCTTAGACCTCAGTGACTCAGTCCATCTCTACTCTTTCACGTCGTTGCTCTAAGAGACCCGTGTGCTCCTTCCCTTCTAGCTTCGGTTATCTCCCTTATCTTCTTCCCTCAAAGATTGCTCCTGGTAATCCTCTCTCTCTCTCTCTCTCTCTCTCTCTCTCTCTCTCTCTCTCAAATATGGGTTTTTTGTTGTTTTGGATCCGATTTCTTATGTTTTTGTTTCTGGGTTCTTCTGAAACTAAAGCAGAAAATGGTTTGGATAAAGGTTTGAACTTTGAGTTCTCTCTCTGCCATTCTTCTTTAATTCTCGATTATTACCATGCATTTGTTGTTAATCCTGCTTTTAATCCATCAAATTTCATAGTTGGTATTAGTACTGTAATTGTGCATTTGGTTCATAATCTGTGTTTGGAGGTGATTAAATGTTTGTCCTTGGGATTAGCTTGGGATTAACGTCTGATTAGTTGTTAATCCTACTTTAAGTTCTTGCTGTAGTATCTAGATTTCAAGAATCGAGTGCTCAGAATAAGACCAGGTTAAGGTCTGTGTCTATTCATCAAGCGGTGTTTTCATGTAGAAATACCATTTCATTGTAGAAATTCAGCAATTTGAAAGTGTTGTTTTCATGTTTTTTGGCAATTTCCTCTTGCTACTATTATTGTTTCTGGAGATTTGTATATGGAAATGCTATCCCAAACCTGCTATCGGTCCAAGAAACGATTTTATTGTTTTAGAATACGATATCGAATTCTTAATTGCCCTTAAAACTTGGTGTTTCCATGGTTCTTTTACTGGAGTCAATAATCAGTTAATTAAAAAAAAGGACTAACGGATGAAACGGGTGACCCGTTAGCTTAACGGGTTGGATTCGAGTGACCCGCTAGCTTAACGGGTCAGGTTCGGATGACCCGTTAAATTAACAGGTTGGGTTGAACCCGACCCAAACCCAGTAAACCCGACCCGTTTACAGGTCTAATCTAAACTGAATATCCTCATCTTCTTCTAACTTAAACAACTCCATCAAATGTATTTTTTCTTTCGACTGTTTACCTAATTTTGGACATTTAGGTCTAATATGTCCAGCTTCTCCACATGAATAACATTTACAACTACTCTTATCTTTTGTCGCTTTATATTTTCTAATCCAAGGTCTGCCACTTCTTTTTCTAAATTGTTTTGGAATATATTTTCTTTTCCTATATGTTCTTGAATGTCTTATACTGAAATTCTTATGCTATTTGTAGGGTTTATATGACTTATATTTCTTTTTGTATGTTTTCTTATGCTTATTTTTCTTATGACAACCATACTGTTGTGGTAAATCTATATTTTTACAACTCCTGTAAAATTGTTTCCTAATTTGTCTCTTAGCTTTTATTTGACTACACTCTTGTCTAAGTATATCATATACATGTTGAATTATAGGTCCTATTGCAATATCATTCTTCTTTGGATGCTTTTGTCATTCATTCCAAATCTTTTCACCTATTGGTCCTTTTATTTTTGTCATATAAGTATCTAACAAATTAATATCACTAATTCTACTTGTTTTTCCTAAATATTTAAAGAAATCTGTAGTATACTCAGTTATATACTGTAAATCACAAATTTGTAATTGTTCTAAATTTCTAATTGCACTTATTTGTTCTTTTTCGCTTCTGTCATCTAACCTATTATGATCTAAAAACTCTTGTTTAATCAAAGTAACAAAACCATCAATATTAAAATGGGTTTTAGCTGCCTAATGTTGTTCTAGATTTTGGACTTTCCATGATTGAAAATAATCAAAAACTAAACCATCCAAAGTATGCTCAAAGTAATCTAACATATTTTGTGAATTACTAAAATTTAACATTAATGCTGCATGTCCGCAGCCTTTTTCCCATCTTTCAATCGTTCTTTCTCAATCTTGGGGATCTACATTATCTAAATTTAATATGTTACCTGCTATATTTATTTGTTCCAACCCTTTCAAATATGGAATCCTATTTTTTCTAGGTGGTTTTATCATACTTTCTTCTATGAAATCTACTTTTGCTTTTTCATTATATTGTTCATTTGTTGGTCTCAAAAAGTGTTGATTAGTTCTACTTGCGTGTCCTGGATTTTCTACTCCTGATGTACTACTTTCTTCTACTGGATTACATTCTGCTTTCAATTCTAATAAATTATTATATTCTTTTGATCCTAAAATATGTCTACTCCTATTTCTAAGATTAATTTTGTCATCTCTTCGTCTAAATTTCTATGTAGTCCTAAATCATATGTCTTATATTTTTCCAAATATTGTTCGTCATCTAAATGATCAATATTTTCTATAAGTTTATCTACAATATGATCAAAATTTTGCTTAACTAAATTAATATTTATATTATCAAAAGTCATATGTATACTCTCATTTTCGATCTCACTCTCATCCTCTTCTATTTTTTCTAGTTGCTTATAATTACTAAACCTAATTGTTGCTTGACCTGTATTAGTTTTATATATTTGTACTTTATCTGGTTATCTATTTGTTGCTACTTGTAAATTAGGCAATGTCCACTAAGTTCCTTCTAAAAAGCTATTATCTATGGGTTTTTCTTCTATCATATTTACATGTTTACTACCGAATGTTTGAACTAAATTTTGAAACTCTAATTAAACTTATGATTATATCTATCAGACACTTTACCTATATACATTAAGCTATATCTATAAGACACTTTACCTATATACATTAAGCTAATACACAATTTTTTATACTTTATAATTCTTTGTTCTTATGCTCACTTTAATATATTTACTAAATTCATTAATCGTCATAACATAATTTGGAATACAACCTATGACTGGTAAGTTTGAACTTAAGTCTACTTCAGCTGTTGCTATTGCTGCTTGTTGGTGATTATCTCATCTATCATCATATATGTATACCTAATGCTTTTGTGCCTACTTGTGCTCTAGTTAATTCTGTTATTCCAATTAACATTGTTCATATATGAATCTGACTAAAATGTGATTTTCTCAAATGAGTAACTGCTTCTTTACTAATTAAATTACGTGTGACTACTTTATCAATACAGCTAACTTCATGTTGACTGGTGCTACTTACAATTCTGTTTTTATTTTCAAATAAACCTAATTGATACAAATTATATTTATTTTTTTGTGTTCTCTCAAAACATCTTCTAATAAATTCTTGTGCTTCTTCTTCATTTGGATAAGTATCTTCAGCTCTAACTACTTTTTTTCCTTTTTTTTCCTAAAGAGTTCCATTTTCTATTATCAAACGGATTTAGCTTAGGTCTTCTAATATGATTATTTGCACTTAAAGTTAAATTTTCTAATTTATCTAGCAAAGATGGTGGAAGTGATGAAGATGTGTTATGTAAAATTTGGTTTATTTCTGCTATTTGTTCTTCAACTTGATCTAATTTTTCAGCCAAACTTAAAACTAATTGAATAATTAAATTATTTTGCCTAATGGGAATATTACTACTGGCTACTTATGTTGAAAAATCTGTTAAACCTACTGGTTCTTTATCTAACTTACTAATTTCTTTTAAAACTTGAATATATTTTCTGCTAGTTCTATAATCGGTCATTAAACTAATAATTTATCTATTTTATTATGCAACTTATCTACTTGTTCGCTCAACTCTTTTTGCACTAATTGAATTTTCTGAACTTCTAATTTTAATTGCTCAACTACTTCTAATGATCTAAGTTCTACTTGCTTTGGCTTATAATCTATGAGATCAACAAGCTCTTTTATCTCTCTTTTGCTAGGAAACCTTTGAATATTTTTATTATTATCTTCTAACTGAGATGCAATATAATCTAAATTTTGTCTAATTATTTTTATGGAATTTTTCAGAAAATGCTCTAACAACTGGTTTAACAAATGATTGTGCTTATTATTTTCTAATTTTATGTTTTCTGCTTGACTAATAATAAGATCTACAATATTGTTGGCTTGTGGATTTTCTTCACTATGCAAAATATGATTATGCTTTCTCAATGGAAAATAACAAACTAAACTATTTTGGTCTAAGGTTATTTTTCTTTTTTGAAGTTCACTAATTTCTAAATTAAGATAATCTATCATAAACTACAGTGTACCTTTCTCTAAGTTATTACTAACTGGTTTCTTAGAAACTCTCTTTCTTCTCTCAAGGTCTCTAAAACTTGATATGTTGCTCTTTTTGCTTCTAAAAATTTATGCTCCACTTTTGTGTTATTATATCTACGAATAAATGAAGGATGTTCAAGGTAACCAAGATAAAACTTTTGCTTCTTCAAAGTACTGATAATTCTTTTGGATATATATGCTAATCTTCTCTTTATGCTACTTATAGTTGGATGTCTGGGACAATAAATACCTGGTGGCTTTAGTTGACAAGGTCTATAAGGACAATAATATATGTTGTTCATACAAAATAAACAAGTGTGATATCAGTTGCATCAATGACTTCCGTCCTCAAGGTACTTTACTATTATAATTATACTATTAAAATGCTAAACTTGGCTCTGATACCACATTTGCAACGCATGCCTGGTTAAATAGTTGGATGGCCATTATAACAACTAGACATAAAACCTTGCACATGGAACTCGACATGTTTCAGCATGACGGTCAGTCACAGTACAAGTATAAAGCCTTAAAGGCTGAACTCAGAGGTACAGAGAACTCAAAGGTACCCTAGTTAATGTCCAGTTATTTGTATGGCAAGCATTCAACTATAACAGAGTGCTCGAACAAAGTATGATCATCAGTTTAGCAGTTTAATAATCTAACGACAATAGTGTTTCCCTATTTTGGACTAGAAGTCTAATTAAACAAACAAACTAAAGAAAGAAAAGAAAACTTACTTAAGGCTTGGAGATTAATTGAATATTTACACTTGAACTTTTATTGATATATAGAATGTTTACAAAAGAAAAGTGTTTACAAAGAAAAGTTTACAAAGGATGCTAGGAAGGTTTTGGATGCTTGAGTGTATGAGGATTGAAGGATAGTGTGTGTATGGTGTGTCTCTGATGTGTTGTGATATTGAGGTGTGTTGTGTATGAGAGGAAAAGCTCCCTTATATACAAAACCAAAGTCCTAAACGACAAACAACTTTTTTGAATAGTGCACTGTTTCTGAAATTGTTGATATTGTTTCTGCATCTGCCACACTGTTTCTGAAATTGCTGATATTGTTTCTGCATCTGCCAAACTTGTCTTTTCCTTTTGCTTTTTAATAAACGTCATGTGGATTCATGTGAAATTTTCTGCATAATGTCCTGGTTGCTGCATGTTTTGTCTCCTTATTCAATTGTGTCTGAAGGCTTTCAAGGGCAACCTTGGTATTTTCAAAATTGAATGTCCTTATGGTTAAACGAAACATTTCTAAGGTGTTTTGGATAGTTTTCCCTATAATTTAATATCAATATACCAATTAAAGTATCAAACCAGCAGACTACAAACCCACACAAATAAACAGAGACAACAAGTTGTCGTTGCACAACAACAAGTCAAGCACAGAAGCAAGCATAGCACTGGGTGGACTTGGGACACACTGCAATAAATTCTCCAACGGTCTAGGACAGGACCCCGTTGCCTCATTTTTTGGACCTGTCCTACCCCATTTTGTAGATATAAATTTCGGATCAGCCCTGACGCACAGGTCTAAGGCTCGTTTGCCCACCCTAATTATTTCCTCCCCTTACAAATAACGTTGTCTTCCCTAACAATATGATAATCAGAATCGTTCAATTTCTTAATCTTCAGTTGAAGATCATTCCTACCAAAAGTCATTTCAATCGAAGATTGTTTAGTAATTCAGATATATCAAATAAATCAACAATGTAGGTATCAAGTAATATATTAATGACGAGCCGTCTATTTGTTTGATATATTTGGATGACTAAAAATATCTATTTTGAGATATTATTGCAAATATGATGTTCAAATGAAGATTAAGAAATTCATTGGCAGAGGCATAGAAGGACCAGAGTGATCATAGGTTTATCCTAACTTAGAAAAAATAAGATTAGTATTACACCTATTTCTATTGCTTCGCAACCCTTCTCAACACTTCAACAAATTCAATCATTATCTCTCTTCTTTTCCATCACAAATCAATAACCATTAAGTTAAAACCCTTCATTCACTTTTAATTATAAAAAAAGTCTGGTTTTCACTTATGCACTGTAGCGCTATTCCCCCTCTTCTTTTTTAATTTTTATATTCAACCATTTCAAAATTATTGAATAAATAACAATAAGGTTTGCAAAACTCTATTCAATTCTCTATTACTCTACCCTACCTCTTACTAGGGTTTGTAATTTTTTAGTAATGTTCTCTATTGAGTTTAATAATTTTTTTAATAGTATGCAACGGTTCCAAAATATGAAAACTCATCGAGAATAATAATGATTGTATACATATGTTAATTTTGACTACTTCATTTTTTGGATATATATATATATATATGTTTTTCTTTAGTAATTTTATAAATAATATTCTTCTTATATACTTGTGTGGTGCCCCTCTTCACATGAAATCTTGGCCTGCCACGAAAAAAATTGAACGGTTCTGATTATGAAATTTTTAGGGAATGCAAATATTATTCTTATTACTCTACGTTGATCATGTGACACTAGCATTATCTTTTTTACTTGCAATGAGAAGTTTTACGCTCAACAATTTTATGGACAAACACTAGCATTATCAGAGCACCAACCGCTTTCATCAAACGGTAACTTCGAAGTAGGACAATTTCTTTAACTGCCATTTAGGCAGAGCATTCAAGTCATACAACCGTTTTCATCACCACCATTATGGCACAGAGCATGCAAGTCGTGCAATTTTATTATTATTTTTTTTTTAAATTATGATTATTAAAGAAAGGGTGTGAGTTACTATTATAATAATTTAGAGAAATAGAATTTTTGAACGCATGCATGAAAATTCAACACCTTATCAATTAGGATATTAGACCACTTGCAATCCTACAATTCCAAAAACACAAATCCCATTTCACAAAACTTAAAAGTTCAAATTAAATTCCCTTTGAACTTGGATTCCCATTTTCAAACCATACATTGGCACAACAAATTAGGAATTTCTCAAAGCAAAATTGCCATTTGCAGAAGAAACTCAGAAAATTCTCAAAGCAAAACTGGAACATAGAGGTACGAATCTCATATCCTTGTTGATTTCTTACTTTCAAATTACTGTTAGGCCAAGGGCCATTTTAAATCCTCTATGCGTAGGGTCTTAATTAATTAGATTTTTTTTTTTTAAATTGCACAAATGACACCTATATTTCTTTAACTTATGTCATTTACCACCCTGGCTAATAAAGTTACAATAACCACCCAAACTAAATATTTTAACAATATTTATACTTGCTAGCTCCTGTATAGATATGTGGCATCATTTAACTGGAGGGGAACTCAAGCTCCGTCAATGTACCCGTCACCTAGAAAAATTTCTTGAGGAGTGGATGGACCACTTTCGAGATAATTGGGCCCAATTTTACAAGGAAGATGGAATTCGACCCTCGAAGCATTTTAGCGACCGACCATAAGTAGTGTGGGTTATTTTGTTGTAGTTTCAGAAATAATGTGAATTATTTTGGTTCAGTTTCAAAAATAATGTGGGTTATTTTGCTTAAGTTTCATAAATAATGAGGTTATTTTGATGTAGTTCCAGAAATAGTGTGAGTTATTTTGATGTAGTTCCAGAAACAATGTGGATTATTTTTGTTAAGTTTAAAAAATTGTGTGGTTATTTTCCTATAGTTCCAAAATTAGTGTGGATTATTTTGGTTAAGTTTCAGAAATAGTGTGGTTATTTTGCTATAGTTCTAGAAATAGTGTGGGTTATTTTCATGTAGTTCCAAAAATAATGTGGATTATTTTGGTTAAGTTTCAGAAATAGTGTAACTTATTTTGCTATAGCTTCAGAAATAGTGTGTGATTATTTTGTTGTAGTTCCAGAAATAGTGTGTGATATTTTAGGTGTAGTTCTAAAAATAGTGCATTGTATTTTGATTCAGTTTCACAAATAATGTGTAATTTTGTTGTGGATTCATAAATAGTATTTATTTTTCACTTTAGAAACAATGTGGATTATTTTGGTTCATTTCAGAAATAGTATGAATTATTTTGTTACTTGTCATGCTTGTTAAGCCCTTTTCTGATTTGGAATTAATTGATAAAATTCCAAAGGGGATCTCTTTTATTTTCTTCCTTCTCCCCCAATTTTTCCTACTTCATTTCATCTCTTTTTTTCTATGGTCAAAGTCGAAACTAAGAAGGCCCACCTTCCTTCTTCTCCTCCACCACCACCACAAAACCCATCATTTTCTCATCACCAATTCAAGCAAAATCATAACTAGTAGCAGTAATAATCTTCCTTCTCCAATACCAAAGTTATCTCTCTCCTCACTCACTCACTCACTTCCTCTTAAAGCTCAACAAAAGTATGAATCATAAATAAAGCCCCCAAATCAGGGAAAGAAGCAATTAAAGGTACAAAATTACTAATGCCACTCAACCCAAATGACCCCCAAAAAAAAGGAGCATAAGTTGAATTCCCAGAAAAAATTTCAGAAGCATACCATTGATAGCAAGTGAGGAAAAAGCTGAAGGTAGAAAAGAAAAAAACTTTCTCTACCACTACTCTTGCTGGTCTTCTTACCACCTCCAACCCTAGGTTATGGTCTAAATTTCCCCCCAAACTTAATCCAACCCAAGAGAAAACTTTGGGCTAAATGCTAAATGAGGAACTGAGGCCTAATTCCGCCCAAAATTTAGCCCAAAAGTCGGTGTGGGCCCCACCGAATGGATTACTTTTCAGCATTTGGGCTCCAAATGCATCCCACGATGACGCCTAACGCGCGAGGTTTCCGACCGTCAGGGACCCACCCACGTGGGCCTGTCGGCCACGTTTCGCATGAGCCCTAACAGCTCATTCCATTCAACGGTCGTGATCATCAGGCCGTTGGTTAATCCAACGGCCTAGATTCAAATTTCATTTTTTTTTTGTTTTTATATTTATATATTATTGAATCCAACGGCTGAGATCGAATATAATCAAATTTAATGGTAAAATAAAAGATCTAACGGCCCAAATTTAAATCCAACAGATAACATAATTAAAAAAATTATTTAACTCAAAATTCACCTAAAAACTCTATAAATACCTATGTATTTGTTCAAACATCCACACAAAACTCAATTTTCTCCTACAATTCTTCCAATTTATCTTTCTGCCATTTCTTTCCATTTCCAAATTGTTCAACATGGCAAGAGAGCATATTAGAGGTCGTAATTGGACATGTGAGTAAGATGTTGTTTTATGCTTGGCATGGGTTTCTGTTAGCGAAGATGGTGCAATTGGCACAAACAAAATAAAAAGGTTTTGTGGGATAAAATCATTGCAATGTTTCAAGAAAACTGCAACGGCGGTGGGCGGGACGGTGGTGGTGTTTATGATCAATGGAAGACTATCAACAAAGCATGCACTTTATGAAAGGGAAGCTTGGAGAGAGCCGTGGTTGGCATGGCTAGTAGAAGGAGCGCCACAGAAATTGTGAGTTTTTTTCTTGATATTTTATTTGTCATGTACATAATATTATTTGCAACTAATTATTTTTATGTATTTTTTGCATAAGGTGACAAAGCAATGGAAATTTACAAGACAAGAGTAACACCAAAAAATCAAGTTTTTAAGTTGCAACATGCTTGGGACATCCTCAAGGATTGTCCGAGGTGGGGAACCGATGCGGACCAACAATGGGGAAGATTATTTCAACGTGCACAGACAAATGCCGAAGATGAAGGTGTCGATGAAATGACCCCATCTCCTTCTTTTGCAAGGCCCCCAGGGAGAGATAAGCAAAAGGAAGCAAAAAGAAAAGGGAAGTCCCAAAATCCGATGAGTGGACACTTTGCTACCGGAATTGCAAAATTGAACGAAACTCATAGCTCTCGCCAAGAAGAAGCGGCCCAAATGTGTTTGCAAATGAAGGATAGGGAGCAAGATAGGTTTGAAATTAATTTGATGATGGAAGACCTCAACAAATACACTCCATAGAGGAAGAAGTTCTTAAGTGGTAAGCAAAAGGAAATTTTGTGAAAGTACGCCTCAAGGAGTTTATTTCAAGATGATGAATCCTCTAAACCTTATATCCCAAGTCAACCACGAAGTCCATCACCAAGTCAAGATGGTGGACATGATTATTAAGTTTATGTAGTGTATGAATTATGTGCTTTATTAATTAAGTTTATTAATTGTCGTTTGTATTAAGTTTATGTAGTTTATTAATTGTCGTTTGTATTAAGTTTATGTGGTTTATGTACTTTATTAAATTTATGTCTTATTAATTATTGTTTCTATTAATCTAGATGCCTTCAATAATTATTGTACTTATTATTCCACACTTTGATGTAGAATAGATGCCTTCAATAATTCAACCTCCATTCAATAATTTATCCAATGTACTAGACAAAATACTTTGCACAAGAAGACACTTAAATTTATTATTAGAAAATAACAACATAGTACACTTAAAATTATTACATAAATGCTCAACCAACATCATCAACGTTCATCTTCTCAGCGCCATACATGCTCAACCAAATCCTTGCGGAATGTGTCATGACCTTGAGGAGCTTGAATTCTATTTAAACGTCTCATATACTCACTCAAGGTAACCCTATCATGTCGGGTCTCATATGTGGTTAGAGCGAGATATTCAACATCTCTTGCAATAGCTCTCGCATGTGTTGGTTGGTCATCATCCACATCTTCGTCTGAATCTTCTTCAATTTCGATGTACTCATCTTCCACAATCATGTTGTGCAAAATTATGCACGTCAACATGATTGAATGGAGGTCTTCGATATGCCAAAATCATGCAGGCCCTCTAACAATCGCCCATCAAGCTTGTAGGATCCCGAACTCTCTCTCCACATCCTTCTTGTAAGACTCTTGCCTCTACGAAAATAATTTCTTCTTTGCACTATCAGGATGAGAAAAACTTTTGACAAAGGTAGACCAACTAGGATAAATATCATCAGTTAGGTAGTAACCTAGCTCATACCTATTACCATTTACCTTATACCGAAATTCTGGTGCCCATCCATTCACAACATTATCAAACAAAGGAGAAGACCAAAGAACGTTGATATCGTTGTTTGATCTAGGAGCACGGAAGAATGCATGTCAAATCCACGTGTCGTAAGATGCCACAGCCTCGAGCATGATGGTTGGTTTGTTATAACGGCATTTGAATTGGCCAACCCAACCAGTAAGACAATTCTTCCACTCCCAATGCATACAATCGAAACTTTTTATCATGCCAGGGAAGCCTCTTTTGTCTGCCTTGAGTAGTAGCCTTTTCAAGTCTTCACGATTTGGCTTGTGGAGGTATATGGCTCCATATATGACTTGAATTGCCTAACAGAAGCGCTTCAGGTTCTCAATAACAGTACTCTCCGCAATTCGACAATACTCGTCAGTTGAGTCTGCAAAGCACACATTAGCTAGCATCCGAAATGCAGATGTGAGCTTCTGATGAGGTGATAAACTTTGGCGGCTGACGGCATCTATCTTCCTTGCAAAGTAGTGGTCATGATTGACAACTGCGTTCAAGATGCTTTCAAAAAGCTCTCTCCTCATCCGAAACCGCCTCCGAAAATCATGAGCAGGAAATCTCGGACACTCGATGAAATAATCTTTCATCATTCGGTTATGACACTCTTCTCTATCACACTGCACAAATGAACGTCCCGTGACAGAACCACGATGGCTAGATTCGCCATGGTGCTCATATTGCATGAGCGAGTTTACAAGTTCAGCTTCGGTGTTTATCAATTATGCATCCTCAATGTCAAGCCTTGCTTGATATTGTGCCATATGCATTGCCCTGCTACGCCTTCTTCTATCACCCATTGATGAGATATTGAGGATTTTTTGGAAACAAAAACTCTTTGAAAGTTAAAAGATTGGTGAATATAGAAGATGATTGAAGGTTAAAAGATTGGTGAATATAGAAGATGATTGAAGGTTAAAAGATTGTGTGATCAACTAATATGGGACATGTGTTTATATAGAGGATGATTGATGAAAGTTGAAAGTTTGGTGTTGAACAGTTGGTGAAAGTTGAAAGTTTGGTGAAAGTTGAAGGCTTGCTTTGTGGAAAATTTAGTGATTTTTCAATATTTATCGGAATTTAAATATTTTTAGATTAAAATGTTCATAAAATTAATTTACGATAGTCTACATATTTTTTTTTTAAATTTAATTTAAGAAAAAAACTAGCCTAATTTCATTCTTTAGATCATCTCCAATGGTTGGGCTAAAAGTCAAATATTTTAGCCCGTAAAATTTAGCTTTTAGCCCAGAAACAACTTTTCTGCTCCAACCATTCTGGCCTAAAATTTTAGCCCGGGAATATTAAAGAATAAACTTAGGCTTTTTTTTTTTAATTAAATTTTTTTTTAAATAAATAAATATGTAGACTATAGTAAATTAATTTTATAAACATTTTAATCTAAAAAAATTTAAATTCCGATAAATATTGAAAAATCACTAAATTTTCCACAAAGCAAGCCTTCAACTTTCACCAATCTTTCAACCCTGGGTGGATTTTGGGTGAATTTTGAGTTAAATTTTTTTTTTAATTTTTTTAGCTGTTGAATTTAAATTTGGGCCGTTAGATCTTTTTTTTTTACCGTTAGATTTGATTATATTCGATCTTAGTCGTTGGATTCAATAATATATAAATATAAAAACAAAAACAAAAATTGAATCTAGGCCATTGGATTAACCAACGGCCTGTAGATCGTGACCGTTGGATGGAAGTAGCCGTTGGAGGTGCTATGGAATGTGGCTGACAGGCCCACGTGGGCAAGGCCCTCGCTGTCTGAGGCGTCGCGCGTCGCACGAGTTGGGATAGTGGGTGGGCTGCATTTGGCGCACAAACACCCCTTTTCACTCGGTTCGGTGGAGCCCACTCCGATTTATGGGCTAAATTTTGAGGGGAATCTGGCCTTGGTATAGCATTTAGCATTTAGCCCAAATTTTCCTCTTGGGTTGGATTGGGTTTGGGGGGGAATTTGGGGGGGTAATTTGGCTTTTAGCCCAACATTGGAGTTGGTCTTAATAATCTCAGGCTACAATTTTATGTCAGAAGGGTTGGAGCAAAAAAGTTGTTTCTGGGCTAAAAGCTAAATTTTCTAGGCTAAAAAAATTGGTTTTTAGCCCAATGGCTGGAGATGGGTTTATGGGGGCAAGTGGCGAAAACATCAAAATTTTGTTTTTTTTTTTATATTAATTTTTTAAGAAAAATTATGGATTTGTGTGTGAGGGTTATCAGATATAGCTACGGCGGCAAGTTCAGGTTTGGGCGACTGTGCACAACATGTGCAATCAAAGCTTCGATCACATAAATGTCTGATATTTTTCTTTGGGTTATTGATATTCATAGTAATTTTGCTCTCTTTAAGTCTGCATGCGTGTGTACAAGTGTGGGTGTGCCGAGCATGGAAGGATTTGAGATTATGGAAGTAGAGAATAGCAGAGAGATCTCAAAAGAAAGAGAAATGTTAAACGGGTCTGGGCGTGCCAAGTGTTGAAGGATTTAAGGGTAAAATTGGAAATGTCGTGTTTGGACCATTTTAATTGGACTGATTCAATATTGAGTTTTGTCATAACTATTAAATAAAGTTAGGGGTGTGATATCCACACATCCCTTTTTACTTCTCTCACACCTTTTTAGTTTTCGGCTGTCGAATAAGATGAATTGAAGAAGATCAACGGACATAAATTAACAAGGGGTGTGTGAGAAGTAAAAAGGAATGTGTGGATAGCACACCCCATAAAGTTATTACTAATAATTAAAAAGATCAAAGGGTAGTTAAGGTGCCATGTGGCAGGTTTGTAATGGATAAGATGAATGTATAATTGCTTAGTAGTTAAGCAAGGCAGTTACTAAATAGAGTAGACTATAAATAGTAGAAAATTCTTCTCTTGTAAGATTGTGTGACAGAAATAAGAAAACATTCATTTGAGTCTCTCTCTCTACATTTCTCTCTGTTCTTTATCGAAGTTCTTCTACTGAAACCCTAGATTTCCTTTCTGTTAATAATTACATGGTTTTTGGATAACATTCAAAATTTTCATGTTCTTATCATTAGTTTTTCCTATATTATAAGACGTGGATTCGTAATGTTGCTTATGTAGTACGTAGCAGTAGATGTTGCTTATGTAGTACGCGGCAGTAGTCTTGACTTGAGCTTCGCTTTCTTCAGTCAGTCAGTTGTTCATCAAAGCTCTCTTCAGTCAGTTGGCAGGTGAATCTGGTGAGTGCTTTCAAGTTGTTTCTTGCATCATCCATTTTCATGTCGATTTTTAGTGACTTCTGGAGATGGATTTTTGGCGGTAAAGATGAGCATGATTCTAATTCTGCTTCTCACGTTCAAAATCGCACACAAACCCGTTCCTATGAGCAATCTCAACCCCCATTTCCTCCATCTAAACCAGTCTCATCTCCCTGTAATCCATCTCCATCGTCCCTCAAACCCCCATTTCCTCCATCTAAACCACTCTCATCTCCCTGTAATCCATCTTCATCGTCCCTCAAACCCCCATTTCCTCCATCTAAACCACTCTCATCTCCCTGTAATCCATCTTCATCGTCCCCGAAACCTTCCACGTCATTGTTTAAACCACCGGAATCTTCTTCTCTCAATGCATCGTCTCCATTTTCTCCTAATCCCCCTCCGGTATGTGCTTCAAAACCATCTCCATCTTCCCCTACTGGGCCTGCCGTATCTTCCACTAAGCTCCATCCAACGTTTAAGCCGGTTCTATCCCCCGCCTCTTCAAATGTATTGGATCAAAAGGGGAAGAAAAGCTATGTGTGGGTTGAGAATGAGTCATTACCTCTATTCGCAATTCCTGACGATATCCAAGATTTGATCAAGAATGGCATCGCACCCAAAGTTCTAAACCAGCCTCTGTCTCCCGCGACATATAAGGATTACTTCGCTGCTCTCTTATATGCTGAAGAATTATACTACGAGGTACGCCTGAATCTTGCCAATTTCGTAATGCATTTTTCCTCTTAGTTTGTTAGTTAAGAAAAAAATCTTTTACTTAGAAAAAATTTGAAAGATAAGAGGGATACTCTCTGTACTGTATCTGCATATGACGTCTCGTTAAGTTGTGTTCGTAGTAATCTTACTGCAGGCATTGGTTGGTCGTATGAATTGGTTGATCGTAGGGGGTTGTGATAGATGCAACGTTGTTAATTTCTCGGTTTTTCTTGTATGCTTTGAATCCTTGCATTGAAGTAAAACTCATGCTTTTCTTTGAATCAGAAATGGCCTCACTTCGAAATTGGAGAATGTCCCTGTGGAGTTGCAGGAAGCAGCAATTTTTAAAAAACCAGACAAAGAAGAGAAAACCTTGGTAGCATTTGATATGGCTTATTTTCCTTCGAATCGCCCATTTCTTTTGTCGAGGGACTTGGTCTATGTGCGACCATCGGGGACAAAAGCTGAGCCATTTCAGGTAAACTACGATCATTGACCCATCAACATGCTCTGGATTCTAAACGTGTATCTCATTTCTAAACTTATCCATCAACATGATTTTACGTGTTATACAGGGCTTTATATATCGCGTCGTCAAAAGCAGTGTTGTTTTAGTGGAATTTGAAGATAACTTTTATGTCAATCACTATTCGGCCCAAAAATATGATGTCAGCTTCTCATTCAATAGGGTCTGTTTGAAAAGAGCTCACCAAGCTGTACAAAATGCATCAGAGGCTTTGTTTAGGAACTTCCTCTTCCCTGAGTCTGTTTCGCGTGCGAGTATTCCCACTGCATCGCGGCTGCTGTGCACCGGTCATAAACTTGATCCCAATCAATTATCTGCAGTTTGTCGTATTGTAAGCATTCGTGGCTCACCACCTTACCTATTGGCTGGCCAGCTCTGTGTTGAAAGGAGCGATTTTGGGCTATCTAGAACTGGACTGGTGGTTAGTGAAGCAGTGCACCAGTTATGTCAAACTTCACACGGAAATAGGATGCTCATATGTGCTCCTAGTAACCGCTGTTGTGATGGGCTTATGAGAAGCTTGTTGAAATGGATTCCTGAGTCGGACATGTTTCGAGCGAATGCTGCATTCCGCGAGAAAGATGAGGTACCCGAAGACATCCTCCCGTCATGCCTTTACAAAGAGCCCTACTTCTCTTGTCCTCCGACGGAGGAACTTTGTAAATTCAGAGTGATCTTCTCCACTTACATGAGTAGCTTTCGGCTACATGATAAGGGCCTAACTGCTGGACATTTTAGTCATATTTTTCTGGTGGATGCTTCGTCTGCTATTGAGCCAGAAACAATGGTGGCCCTGACTACTTTCGCTGACAAGAATACTACTGTTATAGTTACCGGTGAACCAGGAAACCGTTCGTCTTGGATTCGAGCTGACATTGGAAGGAATAAGGGGCTGAAGATTTCATTCTTTGAAAGACTTTCCAAGTCAGTGCCATATAATATAGAAGACTCAGTCCAATGTTCACCACACAATTGGAGCATTATCAAGGATTCAAGAGTCTGACTCATTGAACACCTACAGGCTACGGCCTGAACTTTATGGGTTTGTTTGTCAAGCGCCATCGAATGTGTACGTAATTATTCGAATGTGTACGGTATATGTTATCTTTTGGATGTGTACGTATAAGTTATTGTACTGACACGTCTTGGTGTTCTGCAGATGATTTCTTGTGTATTAAGCTTAAAAGTTCAAACCATTTTCGTAGATGTCTTGGTTTATGTATGCGGTTTATGAGATGGAGATTTTTTATGGTACTATGGAGTATTCGCCACTCCAAATCTTTTAACCTCTGATATTTGGTTGAAAACTCAACAACAACAATAACAACAACAAAGTTTTATCCCTCTGAGTGGTATCGGCTGTATGAATCCTAGAACGTCATTGTGCTCGATTTTGTGTCACGTCTTCCGTTAGATCCAAGTACTCCAAATCTTTTCTTATCACTTTCCAAGTCTTCCTAGGTCTTCATCTACCCCTTCGTCTCTAAACTTTTGTCTCGTAATCACATCTTCTAACGGAGCGTTTGTAGGCCTTAGTTTCACATGTCCAAACCACATTAACCGATTTTCTCTCATATTTCCTTCAATCTCAGCTACTCCTATTTTATCTCGGATATCCTCATTCATAATCATATCCTTTTTCGTGTGCCTACACATCCAACGAAGCATTCTCATCTTTGGTACACTTAGTTTAGGGTAAATTACAAAAAACTATCTTAACTATTGGTCTGACGACACTTTTATACCTCATCTTTTAAAAATGACAATGTCATACATCATCTTACGAATTTGTGCCAATGTCAGACCTCTGTCAGTTTTTCTGTTACTTTTTCTGTTAAATGCTAATGTGGCCAAAGACGGGACCCACTCACTAATCCAACTGGATTAAAAAATAATAAAATATATTTTTAATAATTAAGTATTCAAAAATTAAAATAATTAAAAATTAAAAATTTGAAAAATATAAGAAATTGCCTAAGGGATCTGGCCTTCCCTTCCACCTGCACCAACCCTTTTTCTTCTTCTCTTCGACAGCCACCAAACCCTTCCCCGTCCCCCCTAACCTTCCTCCACCACCCTTTCTCTCTCTCTTCTCTCTCTCCTCTCTCTGGGATGCGATCTCCCTCCTCCGTCCCTCTCCCCACTCACACCCATCCTTTCCTCACCACCACCTCCCATCCCTCCCCTAATACCTCCATACCCAACCTTCCTTCACCATCCCACCGCCGCCTCTCTTCCCCCATCTTCACTAGGGATGGGCAAATACTCATTTGTTATAGGTAACCGTGGTTATCTGCCCATTTAAATTTGACGGTTACAGTTACAGGTAACCATTTAGATAAATAAACGGTTATGGGTATAACCATTTACCCGTGAAATTTAAATGGGCAGTTATGGGTATTACTCGCTGTTACAAACGGGTACCCATTTAACCATTTATTTTAATATATATAAAACTATAAAAAAAAAGGTTCATAATATATATATATATATATGTGCCTCACTTGAGAGAAAAATATAGTTGATAGAACGGCCCAATGTTTAATATATGTGATTGAATGTACTAAAACATTAGAGTGTTCGACAGTTTTGTTTTTGAGTCTTTAAATGTTATATCGTCAATATTTGGCCAATTCAAGATAATGATTACCTTTAGTCTTTTGGAGTTTTGGTCATAATATATATATATATATGTGTGTGTGTGTGTGTGTGTGTGTGTATGTATACAAGAATATTAATTAACCTACAACCATGCATGATTCTTGTAATAGATTGACCGTCAAATAATTGGTAGACATCACATACATTCATAAATCATATTGCCGTTAATACAAAAATTCATGTTAAATGTATTTGTAACGGTATTTAATTGTTAGAAAAAGAAAATTATGACAAATTTCTTTTTAATTTTCAAGTTGTTAAAAAAAAATAGGTAGACGGTGAAAAAAAAAGTAAATAGGTTAAAAATGGATAAACGGGTACGCGGCTATAGTTAAATGGGTATACGGTTATGGTTAACCGTTTATAAACGGTTATGGGTATGGGTATACTAGTTTACGTAAATACAGGTTGTGCAGGTAAAAGCTTAAACGGTTATGGGTAAATAACCGCGATTACCTGCCCGCTATAACCGTTACTCATCCCTAATCTTCAACACCCCACTGAAGAAATCAAAAAAACCAAGCCCACATCCAGATCCCACACCAAAAAAAAAACACAAAAAAACAAAAATACCAACCCACACCCCAGATCCCCTTCCCCTCGGATTTGGATCCTCTCCTGAGCTAATGGAGAGGATCCTCCTGACCCATCATCTTGGACCGTTGGATTTTTATCCAACGGCTACAAACAGAGGAGTTCCTTTAAAGTTATAATAATTATAGCCGTGGGATAAAAATCCAACGGCCCACGATTATGGGTCAGGAGGATCTTCTCCATTAGCGGAGGAGAGGATCCAAATCCCTTCCCCTCCTACACACCCATCACCCTCCTACCTTCTCTCCACCCAGTCCCTCCTCTGATATCTCTCCTCCGTCTGATTCGCCGTCGTCCCCACACCTCCTCCGACCTCTCTCTTCCTCTCGACCTCTCGATTTCCTCCTCCTCTCGGCCGTCAAAACCCTCCTCTCCTTCCCACCTCCGCTCTCTTCGTCTTCAGACCCTTCTTCTCCTCCCTCTCTCCGCTGCTCTCCTCCTCGGCGCCGGTGTTGCAGAGAGAAGAGGGAGTTAGAGTGAGAGAGAGATGCGGGAGAAGATAGAGAAGAGAGAGAGAAGGGTTGGTGCGGGTGGTTGTTGGGTCCTTTTTTATTTATTTAGTTTTTTAATTTTTAATTTTTTTGGGTCAGTAAGCGCCATGGTTGTTGGGTCCTTTTCTCACCTCCACGCACCTCCACCTTCTCTATAACTGCAATTTACAAACACAACACCCAGAAACCCACCGACAAAACCAGAACCTCCATTGTTTGAGCACTCGGAGGAGCCACTTGGGTGTTCCTTTTTTTAGAGGAACGTGGATTTCTGGATCTGAATTTTGGGTCAAACGAGTGCGTTGACTTCATTGACTTGGGATTGGTAAATGATTTAGCTTGATTGGTCGGATTTGAGAGATGAATGTCCTGGAAGAGCAGAGAAGGAGAGGCATCAAAGAGTGCTTTTGTGTCTCGGAAATTGACCCTTTTGTTTTGCATTGGTTGCTTTTGTGCTGGGATGTTCTTCTCTGATAGATAAATAATTTAAATTTCCACATATTTAAAGCTTCAATTTTTCTTTGAAATCCCAGAGAAAATGATTGGTTTGGTGAAGTGGGTAGCTTTCTTCCCCCTTAAATTTGCTCAAAGATTTGGGATTTTGGATTGTTTTTGTAATCTGGATGTGGGGTTTGGTGGGTTTTGAATTTGATGAGTGATGGTGGATTTTTTAGCTTTTTCTGGGTTTTTGTAATTAATGCATCATTGCTGTATTTTTTTAATTGTTTAGTTAGTATCTTTAAAGTAGAGATTAATGATGATGACAGACTCGTTTAAAATTTAATTAGTGTTATTAATTGCTTCCTGGTTGGGTTCCCTTATTTTTTTGGCAGAATTGGTAAGTTTGTTATGTCCCTTACAATGATGATATTGGGATAGATCTGAATTTCATATAACAGATCCAATGCTTCAATTCAGACATCATTCTAGTAATCATGTTTTGTCTTCATTGTTTTGCTCAAGAGATTAATCTGTTGTCCCTTCTTCATTAAGTACTACGACATCACCTTCTGCACCGCCCGCCCTCCTTCCCTAGTCCTTTTCTTTCCCTCCCCTTGCTTCTCATTTCCGGAAAACGCACTGATCGGGCGACTCCTACATGAATTGAATATTTTATTATTTTTAATCTAGTTGGATTAGTGAGTGAGTGATGTGGAGCCAAAAATATTCACAAGGCGACACGTAAATTTTTGGACAAAAAGGACAAAAATACCCTTGCAGTACAACGAGGTTCCTACGCGCAAGCAGCGGGCAACCCTCTTTCAACCAAGACAGAAGTGCCCAAAATAGGTAACAATTCAAAGTCCATCTCATCAAATCCTTTCTACAAGGTAATTCCCAAACACATTCATTTTAAAATTATGTTAATTGGCTAATTAATGGGTTTATTGCCTAATTAACCCATTAATTGTCAATTAAACCATCCATTATATCCAAATAACCACAAAATACATCCAATTCAACCCTAAAACACTACATGGCCGGCCATCCCCTTAGCTTTCTACCTTCCCTATCTTTTCCTACTTTATTACCCAAATAAACCTAATCATTCAATTTGATAACCCCCCATTTATTTCTATCATATTTTATTAGTCAATAAAGTGGCTAATTAAACCACAAATTCACCAAAAAATGGACAAAGTGGCCGGCCACTTCCTTTGAAAAGTGGATCAACCTAGTCCTATAAATAGGGACCTATTTTCACCAAACACTCATTCCAAACATCTTGCAAAAAATCCCAAATACTCTAAACACTATTTCTCTCTAAAATTCTAACTTTGGCATCGGAGGTTCTTCGGCCAAAGCCCCCATTCATCGTGGGCGCGTGAGGCTTTTAGCCTTAACCTAAGGTGCTAGTTGTTTTGTAGGTGCAAAATCGTCCAAGATCGAGGAGGAGAAAATTTGCATCCACAAATTGGTGCTTTCATTGAGAGTTGAAATCCATACTCGTAGAAGACTATCGCACAAAAAGGTTTTTTCTTTATTTTCTAGTCCATTTGAATATTTTTCATACGTTCTTATTATTAGAATTTTTTACTTGCAAAGTTTCTTTGATAAAACATATAAGAAAAATATAATGGCTAGAAATTTAGAAAATTCCACAAGTGAAAATTCTAATATTCAAGAAATGGGATTGCGGAGATCCGTGAGGCTAAATGCGACAATAAGTGGAGCGGCACCACCACCACGAGTTTCCACCACGAGAACCACCGCGGTGGCTACCTCGGTAGTCACCCGTGGCGAGGTCCATGGTGCTTTCACCACGGCCCGAGCCGTGCCATCCAAGGCTCACGGCACCAAGGCCACGACCCAAGCCATGTCACTCCAAGCCCAACGTGAATTTAACGCGTTGCCAAGCCAAGCCCAAACCTCGCACCCATGTGCATCACACTCCGAGCAGCCTGCTCCAATCGAGCAGCCCACTCTCGTGGCCCAACCTGCTCTCACAGCCCATCCTGCTCCCGCCTAGCAGCCTGCTCTCGTGGCCCAGCCTGCTCTCGACGAGCAGCCTACTCCCGTGGTCCAGCTTGTTCTAGCCGAGTAGCCCACTCCCGTGGCCCAGCCTGCTCCTGCCGAGCAGCCTACTCTCGCAGCCCAGCTTGCTCTCGAGGCCCAGCCTGCTCATACGGCCCAGTCTACTCCCATGGCTTTCCAAGCAGCCCAAGTCGGCCCAAGACTATCTCAACCATCCAGACCTACCATCGAGTCGGGGGCATTCTCACCACATTTTTTCGCGAATTTGACATTTCCCAACTCAAATCTCGTGCCCGGAGTCTACCACTCTTCCATTGCTTAAGAAGGCACATTCCTTCCAAGCTCTTCCAACCCAAATGGAGAACAACACTTGTCTCGACAAGTCATAGAGTTGACAAGCGTCCTCGCACAGCAGACGACCTTGGTGAATCGGCTCTTGCAGCGCACCGAGATGCAACGTGCCCCAGACGTGGTGTCCCGAAGTAGGACAAGGGCAGACAAAGAACCTCTCCAGCAGCGTCTCGGTAAGCAGCCACTCGATCAGCCACGAACTGAGCATTCAGGCAGTGTGCACTCCCGATTGGGCCCCCGAGATAGCGTATACTCCCGTCTTAGAGCGTGGAGGAGCGTGCACTCTCGACTAGGCCCACAGACGAGCATACATTCACGGTTAGGGTCACACTCCGATAGTCAACATGAGCAGCCTTCCAGGCGAAGTGTTCATTTACGGTTAAGCCCTCAAGGAGCATCATCCACCTCACATCGGAGTAGGCAGCCCGACGGATGGAGAGAAACAGTCACTCAATACGGCTTAAGTGCAACCGACAGCCTGCGAAGAACTCGCTCGCCTGCTAAGAACGCGCTACATGCACTGCATCCGGGGTATAGACAAGCCAAACACATGGAAGAGCAGCCTAGACCAGCAAGTCACGGTTGGGGGTAGCCGAGAGCTCCGCTACCTCAACAAAAACAAATTCAGGAAGAAGTAGAGAGACTCTTGACCAAGCGATTACGCAATTTCCAACGCAATGAGGTCATCGACGAGGCACTACGACGGAACATGACCAACATAAGCAAGTCACCCTTCACGGACAAGATCGAGCAGGCAGAGCCTCCACGCGAGTTTAGCATGCCACATTTCACATCTTTCAAAGAGGATGAAGACCTGGAGAGACACTTAAAGCACTACCGAAGCACAATGATCCTCTATCAAAACAACGACGGTCTCATGTGCAAGATATTCACCACCACTCTACAAGGCGAGGCACAAGATTGGTTCTACACCCTGCCGCCACAATCTATCCGGAATTTTGACGAACTTTCTTTGGTTTTCACCAAAGAATATTCATCCTATCGCTCGATCAAAAAGAAGTCCGACCATTTGTTCGACGTCAAGAAAAACCCAAATGAGTCGCTTCGAGACTATGTGAGGAGGTTCAAAACAGAGAAGGCAAAAATAGTCGGATGTAACGACTCGATAGCTAGAGAAGCCTTCCAAAAAGGACTTCCAGCGGACCACCCACTATTTGGAAAACTGATAATGAAAGAATATCTAACTCTGGCAGACTCTTTCGCTCTGGCAGAAAAGTATGCACTTTGGGACGAAGTTCGACGATCTTGAATATGAAGTTCCCCACTACTCTGAAGGAGATTCAAAATCTGACTGGACGAGTAGTCACATCTGAAGCAGAAATAAGCTCTACCATCATACAAGAAAAGCTGGGGGCCCGACTACCTATATTCCACAATTTAAAAGCTCTCATCGATGCTATTAGTTGTATTCCACAGTTTAAAAGCTCTTATTGATGTTATCAGAAATTCAAAAGCTAACTTTGGCAATAGTTGTTGTAACCTAAAAGCTCAAGTTTTACCTTCAAACGCACGCAGTCATCATCATGATGCACCATTCTGCTGAATCCAGACGTGCGACGATAAATGAGTAGACCTTAGTGGATGCAAAGCTTTCTGACGAACACAACAACTCAGCTTAAAAGACACGCCAAGGGCAGAAGAACATTGTAAGGAACACTCAGAAGCAAGTTTTATCCTCGTCGTCCCAGAAGATTCTACATAAGAGCAACATGTACCGGCAGTTGAGCACTACCTTCTGCCGTGCGTCACACGGCCCTAGCCGACCCTTACTCCATTATTCAGCTCTAGAGTGGCCCAATATCGAAAGTTAAGCATCTCCTGCTACATGTAACATGGCCCTAGCTCCACGGCTCCCTGCCGAGCCTTCACGCCTAGCCTTGATAACGCAACAGAGCAGCCTAATGACGCCCCGAAGGCAGTCGAGCACACTTTAGCCGCACCTACTCCCTCAATGGAGATTTCTGGCATTTGCATGTCAACGGCGCATCCAACTACAAAGGCTCGCGAGCAGCCGTGGTTCTTATCACCCCAAACGGTTCAATGCTCGAGCAGGCGATCACTCTAAGTTTCAAAGCATCTAACAACGAAGCAGAGTACGAAGCTCCACTAGCAGGCCTTCGAATGAAAAAAGACTTGGCGGTGAAAAAGCTTTCAATTCATTCTGATTCCCAACTAATCACCAGCCAGACTACTAGGGGCAAAGGCATGATGATCGTGGCAACTGACTACTTCACCAAATAGGTAGAAGTAGAGCCCATGACGACCACGATTCAGACGGACATAGAGCGCTTCATATGGAGGAACATCATTTACTGATTTGGCATCCCTTAATCCATCGTCACCAACGACGGCCCGCAATTCGTGGGCAAAGATTTGGTGAAGTTCTTCCAAAAATATGGCATAAAGCAGCATATGTCTACGCCGAGATATCCTCAAGGCAATAGGCGGGCCGAAACATCCAAAAAGATAATCCTCAACTGCCTCAAGAAATCATTCACCAACAAGAAGGGAAAATGGCCAGACAAACTCCCCGGATGTCTATGGGCAAATCGCACCACCAAAAGACGAGCAACCGATGAGACTCATTTCTCTTTGGCATTCGGCTAAGAAGCAATCATTCATCCCAATGTCATCAAGCCAAGTAAGAAGCAATCATTCATCCCAATGTCATCAAGCCAAGTATCACCGCTCTACTACCAAGCATTGAGCAGAACAGTGAGAAGATAGCCACAAGATCTGGCAGAGGAGAAACGCGAGCATACAAATACCCGCATTGCAGCCTACCAGCAGCAGCTTTTCTCCAGCTACAACAAAAGAGCTAAGATTCGGCAGTTCTAGCCCGGAGATCTAGTCCTAAGAAAAGCCTTCATCACTGCCCGCGGAGAGGACTCCAAAAAGATGGATCCCATCTGGGAAGGCAAGTACAAGATCAACAGAGTAGGCGGCAAGAGTAATTACACATTCGCCACCATGAAACGACAAAAAGATCGAAAAGCAGTGGAACGCCTACAATCTGAGGAAGTACCATGTGTGACCTCCCGCTACATCAAAGCCTGAAGACTCAAACAGCTTGACGGGCACCACCTCACAAGCTGAGGACTATCCAGTTGTTATGCAGTTCCTACCTTACAGTTAAGTTCTCGTTCGTTTCACTCATTTTTCAATGAGAAATTCAGAAGTAATCACAACTTGGCTCGGCTGCATGCTTACAACAACTGATCATTCCTGCACTTCAAAAGAAGACTGCGCCCTTCTTAAGGACTCATCGCAGGAATTGCGCCCCCCGAGGGACCAACCATGCTCTCCAGTACGAGAGGGTAAACCAATTCCCCGACACCCATATGGGTCAGCTCTCTAAGACGGGAGGATAAACTTTACACTCCGAATATCCAGACGTGTATGAGCCTAGTTGCCCTAGTATAACTAGATGCACGATGGCTTGCGCTGGGATTCCTAGAAGTAGCCACAATGGTCTTTTTCAAGGCTTAGCTAACTGAAGGATTTTGGGTCTCTTGGCTTAATCCGTGGGGAACCGGGCCCTAGAGACGGAGGGGGCACATTACGCAGTACGCCCCATAGACAGCTACCCTGGAACCCTAAAGCTACTACCGAGTGCACTAAGGTAGCCTACGGATTCCGAAAGACTGCCTATGGCTTGCCCTTCGAGCAGTAAAGCCGCGCTAGACTTATACAACCGCACATTTTTGTGAAAAGGTTAAACAAGCTAGCGCGCATATACGAAGTTTTATCCACTGCATACATGCTACGTAGTCGATAAGCTTCACCTCTGCCAAGCGCGGAACAACCTACACCAAGTCCTAAAGTGTTGTGATACTTGCTACGCAACCTACAGAATTGAAGAAAGTCAAGGTTAACAGCCTAGTGGTTACGCGGACTTGTCTACTTCTGTAAGTAAGGCATCCGGCTGCCAACCCTATGGCTAACAACTTTGCAAAGTTCTACACCAACACCTACGGCTGTATAGGCTACGCGAGCTTGTCTGCTTATAAAAAGTAGCATGCCTGCCACTGGTCTATCAAGTCTAAAGGTTAGGGCATGAGCAAAATAAGCAAAGATGAAGACAAACGAAGGAAAACATATTTATAAACAAATAGCAAAGGCCGAAGGAGTTCAAGCAAAACAAGAGCTACAAGGAAAAACAAAGAAAATCCTAAAGGTTACCTAGAATACTACACTACAGCAGCTTGGACATCCCACGACTACTCAGTCGCCACACCTTCAACAGCCGTAACGCTCTTAGCAGCGGCATCATCCGACGCTTCACCCCCTGCTGCCCCAGCCTGGGCACTAACTTCTCCAACTACTTCACCAATGGAAGCCTTAAAAGTAAAAGCAAACAAGTTTTTCAGAGAAATAGAGAAGCTCATCTACTCCCTTCTCAGCATAAGCAGCATTCAACTTTTCATCCTTTGCATAAGCAGCAAAACGAAGCTCAGAAACTGCAAACTCAAGATCTTAAATCTGAGGTATTGTAACATTCAATCTCCTTCTCTGTACTTTCATACTTAACTTGGATCGCATCAAGCCTAGTCTTCAAGTCAACAATCTCATGGCGAGCGGTCTCAAGCTGCAGAGAAGCAGGGGCATAAATATTAGACCACTTCAAAGCAACAAGCTTAGAATCCAACCTCTTAATCTCCTCGACTGAGGAATAAGCTTCAGCTGCCATAATCTTCGCCACCTCTTTGACGGCCTTGCTATATATGCATCATAGCAAGCAAAGCAGTTCTATATTGGGTCGTATGTTTCGTAAAGGAACTTGGGCAAACAACCTTTTTACCGCTATCAACAAACTTGGCACAAACGTTCATGACTTCAAGCAGATCTAGTTTTAAAAGCACATAGATCGCAACAGCATCCCTAGAAGCAGGCTTAGTGGATTTCTCATAGCTGCCCACGCGAGCAATATCTTATTTCCTAGCAGGCGAATCAATCTCAGCAGCAAAGAGATTAGGCTTTGGCGCCACTTTAGCAGCAGAGTCCACTTTACCACTCTTCATAATAGCAAGTTTTTACAAAGGTGAACCAGACATGGCTCCCAACGAACGTCCTGGTACAAACTTCGGCACTCGGGGCATGATAAAACCTTTACGCTGAATAATTTTATCAACAATTGTACTAGCCATTCTCAACATGGAAGACGCCACATGCTCAGATCTAGCAACCTTATTTTTCTTCCCATTGGAAGAAGTCATGTCAATCACATACCTCTCGATAGCAGGCGGACCCTCATGAGCAGCGGAAGAAGTCTTCAGTTTTTTCTTAACTGGCATCTCATGAGCAGGCGGGAAAGATCTCTTCTTTCCATCTTCATTCATAGTAAGCTTCATGACAGCGATCAGACGAGCCAATGCATCTGCCTTGATCCTCTTTACCTCCTCTTTCGGGAACAGCCAACGACATTCATGGTACTCAGCAGGGGAGCTCAACCCAGCATTCCAGCAGGCAGGATGCCTGCATGCCCAACATTTCAGCAGCCCATGAGACCCACAATCTCTTCATTTCTCTCAATCGCCAGCCTGGCCCGAGTCAGGTCCAAAAGCCCAAATGACATGAGTTATGCGGCTCGCCTAGCACTGCGCCCCAGCGCCACAATCTGCGACCCCAGCCGCACAAACTGCCCTTAGCTCAAGCCAAGCCAAGTTGTCCAAGCAGTGGTCCCTGCCACGACATCTCCTCGGCCTATGCCGAGCCAACTCCTGGCCCTTGCCAGCCGACGTGCCGCACCACCCCGACGGTTGCCCCGCAATAGCACTATCCGAGAAGAAGGCAAGAAAAATTAAATTTTTCTTACATCGGTGCGGCACGGAGAAGACGAAGAAATCAACGAAAGACGGTCCTTTGCACGGGCAAGATGTAGAAGATTGCTAGAGGAGGGGGAACAAATATCCTCTAACTTTCTCTCTCTTGTGGGGTAGACTAAATTGCTCTCCAAAGTTGATTTAATAACCCACTTAAGGTGGACTTAAATAGGCTTTGAGAGAAGTTTATTTTCCCTTCCTATAAGGATCTAATTTCCAATTAAAGAGAGAATCTACATCAAAATAGGAAGCAGTCCTAAGTTTCCTAAAGCAAGAAGATCTCTACACCTGCTGCCCTTTTCTGCGAGCAGCCCAACAGGTGTGGGGGCATTTGTGTAGCCAAAAATATTCACAAGGCGACACGTGGATTTTTAGACAAAAAGGACAAAAATACCCTTGCAGTACAACGAGGTTCCTACGCACAAGCAGCGGGCAACCCTCTTTCAACCAAGACAGAAGTGCCCAAAATAGGTAACAATTCAAAGTCCATCTCATCAAATCCTTTCTATAAGGTAATTCCCAAACACATTCCTTTTAAAATTATGTTAATTGGCTAATTAATGGGTTTATTGCCTAATTAACCCATTAATTGTCAATTAAACCATCCATTATATCCAAATGACCACAAAATACATCCAATTCAACCCTAAAACACTACATGGCCGGCCATCCCTTTAGCTTTCTACCTTCCCTATTTTTCCCACTTTATTACCCAAATAAAGCTAATCATTCAATTTGATAACCCCCCATTTATTTCTATCATATTTTATTAGCCAATAAAGTGGCTAATTAAACCACAAATTCACCAAAAAATGGACAAAGTGGCCCGCCACTTCCTTTGAAAAGTGGACCAACCTAGTCCTATAAATAGGGACCCATTTTCATCAAACACTCATTCCAAACCTCTTGCAAAAAATCTCAAATACTCTAAACACTATTTCTCTCTAAAATTCTAACTTTGGCATCGGAGGTTCTTCGGCCAAAGCCCCCCCCATTCATCGTGTGCTCTTGAGGCTTTTGGCCTTAACCTAAGGTGCTAGTTGTTTTGTAGGTGCAAAATCGTCCAAGATCGAGGAGGAGAAAATTTGCATCCACAAGTGACACGTCAGCATTTACCAGAAAAACTGACGGCGGTCTAACATTGGCACAAGGTGGTCTAACATTGGCACAAGGCGGTAAAATGAGGTATAACATTGTCATTTTTAAAAGATGAGGTATGAATGTATCGTCAGACCAATAATTAAGACAATTTTTTGTCATTTACCCCTTAGTTTATGTACGTGTTGCTGCTTCACCACCCAACATTCCGTGTCATAAAGCATTGATGGCCTTATTGTTGTCCTATAAAATTTTCGCTTAAACTTGAGTGGCATACGATGGTCGCACAACACACCCAATACACTCTTCTACTTCATCCATCTAGCTTGTATTCTATGGTTAAAATCTCCAACCAACTCTGTTCTTTTGCAAGATAAAACCTAGGTAACGAAAACGATTGCTCTTTAGTACTCCTTGATCTCCAATCTTCACCTCTAACTCATGAACCTGAACTTGCACCCCTAACTCATTTGGTTGAAAACTCAAACCATATAAATTCAACCGTTAAAACGCCCGAGTATCCTATGCCGTATGAGCTTTTGGGGGAAGAAAGTGCAGTAATAGAAGCTGCTCTCAGAAAAGAAAATGGTGTACTTTAAACCTGAATGGGGAAAGAAAAAGGTTTATGGAACTATTTATAATAATCAGCACCCCCACAAATCGGGCATCCCCAATTCCTCATGCACAAACTTTCTATTGTTCCCACAGCAAGTAAAAAAGGCGGCAAATTTCCAGACCGAGTTTCGGAAGATCTTCGTTTCAACTAAGTACTTCTGCAAAGATTTTGATCTGCAGAAGTTCAGTTGTCAATTTAACAACTAATTCAAAACCACAAGCGTTCCTCTCAGAGAGAGAAAAAAATAAATAAATAAATAAAGCTAATAGCGAAATGATACAAACATAACAAAACGATTACTCGATTCAGAAAGATCACAGGACGCATGCTACATCACAGCATTAGTGTTTCAACATTCAGGAAGATCATTCTCAATGCATACAATCAGACGGATCTGCACGTCTTCACACTTGAAAACCGGTACTTGAACATGAACTTTGAATTCAATATTAACAAACATGACAAAAACCACCTACCCCATGTTTTAGGAGACCAACTGCTTGGATCTTGCTTGCTCGTCCCAGCTTCACCTGATATTATTTACTTTCTAGACTTTACAGGCAACCTGCACGTTAAATTCACAGTTTCGTTACTGAAGAAGAACAGAAACAGTAGGAAGAACAAACCAAGTATCACGAAAACCATCTTCTTGATCAATGATCCCAAGTTCCCAACACTGAATATAACATTGAATTAATTTACAGTTGCCACACACACACCAAGCATCGGAAAACTGATTCAGTTTCCAGTTTAGCGTGCTGCTCCCCAGTTGGGGGCGGTATTGGCCATTACATTTGATCCAACGGTTGGAACGTGCCTTCAAATGCAGCAGAGATGTATGTCGCACTGTGAAGGCAGAGCAGTCGAACCCCTGCTGCTCAGGTCGAAACACGACTAGCAAAGTAGTCGAAAGATGATTTACCAATACCAGAAAAAATGTTATGCATAAGTAGAAAATTCATAACCCGAACAATCACGAAACCTAGCAATGTAATGTAGGAAGAAGACTAACAAAATGTCGTATAATTGGATATGAAGCACGAGGATCGATTAGTCGGAGATAGAAAGACGATTGGAATAAATATTTTCATCATAAAATTGAAATTCTGGAAAGCCCTTTCCAGTTACAACAGCAAAACCTCCAGCTAAAACCCTAATTCTTCTTCTTCTTCTTCTTCTTCTTCTTCTCCTTCATTCTCTCTCCTCCCCCAGCAAAACCCTCCCAAATCCTACAAACAATTTGAACCCCTAAGAAAAACCCTAATTTAAATTGCATTGATACATTGCTTAAAATTCACAAATTTGCACAAACCCTTATTCTTCCTCTTCGTCTTCTTCGTCTTCTTCTTGTTCCAGCCACCCAAAGCTAGTTTAATTCTAACCTTATGAATCCTACTACAAAGAAATTTCTTCAAATAAAGGAAATCCAACTCTCTCACCTCTCCCCTAAAGGCTAAAACCACACAACCAACAACAACAAAAATAGCAAAACAGAGACATACACATATTTATATATACCAACAAAACACACCACCAGCCACCGCCAACGGACGGAACTCCAACCCAATCGGGTTTTTCAACGCTGGTCGTCTTCTCTCCGACCCGAATTTCCGTGCCCGCCCGACAAAGAAGCCAACAAATTGAGATGTCCAGGAAGGTAATTTCCCACTCTGGCAGCCGAGGCCTCGCCCATCGGCTGCTGCTGCAAGAACAACGAATGCTGCTGATGGTGCTGTTGCTGCTGCTGGTGGGACAGCGCTGACTGGGCCATCAGCTCCGGGGGCGGTGTGGCGGCGAAGCTCCACACCTGCCCGAAGTGCGGGGCCCAGAACCCGCCGGGTCCCCCTGCGTTGGGGCCTAGCATGGAGGCCATGGAGTGCCCGACGACTGAGACGGCTCCGTCGTTGTTGGCGTGGTTGTCGGAGGGGTCCTTGGCGGCGGAGGCGTCGTGGTTGTGGTTGTGGTTGTGGCTGTGGTTGTTTTCGGGGTCGTCGAGGGAACCGCGGACGCGCTTGCCGAGGATGAAGGGGGTGGGGCCCAGTAGCTGCGGTTTGTGATCGGAGGAGGTGGTGGAGGGGGCGGAAGAGGAGGTGTTGCCACCGCGGAGGGAGACGGAGACGGTGGAGAAGGAGGCTGGGGTGGTGCCCGTGCCGGTGGCGGCGATGATGGAGGGCTCGGCCTGGCGGAGGAGCCACTCGATGGTCTGGCCGTCGGACTTGTGGCCGAGCTCACGTGTGAGCTGGAAGACACGTGCGGCGCAGATGATGGGCATGCGGATGCGGCGGCCCCGTCCGTCGACCTTGCTGTGTCGGTCCTTAGAGGGTGGCTTCTTGACGGCTAAGACGCCGTTACTTGACGGCCTCTGCGAGGTCTGCTCCACCATAGCTCCTGCGCCGCCGCCGCCGTTAGTGAGCTCGTTATTAGGCGCCTCGGAATTTGACATGTGAAGAAATTGAAAGTGAGCTGCTCCTGCTCAGCTGGGTGTAAAGCTGGGTTTACACACCCACACACACAGTGCGTGTACGAGCTGTTCAATTTCTACAGGGAGATAAGAGAGGGTTGAGTGGTGGTGGTTTTCGGGGGGGTTTTGGGGGGGGGGGGGCGGTTCAGGTGGAGAGGGAGAGTGAGGAGAGGAGGGAGGTGGGCTGGGCTGAAGGAAACACAGCTCTCTCAAATGATTGAGCTTCCAGACAGGAGCTGGTGGAGACAGAGGAGGGCACATGGGGTGGTGGCCCCCACTTTTATACAAACACTCTTCCCCTTCACACCTCTTCCTTCACTGTGTGAAACACGCGCATTCCCAATCCCATAATTAATTAAAATGAAATTCTCTTTATTGTCTTTTTTTTTTTAACTAAATTTATAAAATTACATGTGGCAGTTTGTTGCATTGGCAAAAAATAATTATGCCCATACCCTTTGATACATGTTCAATATTCATGGATTTCCTTCCCATGTAACGATTAATTCACTGATGTTATTGCTCTACTAAAAACAATTATATAAATCAAAAGAAAAAAAATTTCACACATCATTTTTAGCATTTTACATTGTAAGTTTAATTTTGGCCATTATTTTTATTTAATTTATTCAATCTCATGTCTACAAAGAAAGAGGTGAGTGTATAACGTCAAGTATTATGCGTAAAATTCACTTCCTTTAGAGCAAGTCCACCGGAGTGGACTTTGCCCAGCACTTAGTCCAAATAGCAGCCCAGCACCCTGTCCATGTCCTCCAGCCCACGCAACAACCTGGCACCCAGCCCATGCTGGTCTCTGGGCCAGCACAAAACAGGCTGACCAAGAAGCTGGGCCATTTGCTGGCGCATGGCCATGTGGCCGATCCTGGGCTCTAGGATTTGAATATTTTTCAAATCCAACGGTCCAGATTAATTAACTACATTCAAATTAATTAAAAATAAATAAAAAAAATACATAATTTTTTTTTAAAAATACAGTAAAATTTTAAAAAAAGTTTTTTTTTTTTCTATAAATACCTAACCCTCATCTTCCACCTTACACATTAAAGTTATTTTTTAGTGTGTATTTTTCTATAAGTTTATTTGATGAGTATGTAATTTTATTTTATTGTGTATTTTTTTTTTAAGTTTATTTGAAATTTTATCCGAAATTGATTAAAAATCTTATCCGAAATAAACTTAAAAAAAAAACACACCAAATCAATGCGCTGGGCGCCAGTGCATTTTTTTAAGGGTGGAGATGCCTTGGCCCATTACTATTCACTTCAGTCTATTACTGTTCACTTGAGTGGATAAATGTACTGGGTGCTGGCGCAAAGTCCTTAGGGGTGGACTTGCTCTTATGTAAGAGCAACTTCACCCCAGCCCTTTAGGCTGGCACCCAATCCAAAAAATGGACCGGCATCCCGTTGATTTGCTCCACCCCAGCCCTTTAGGCTAGCACCCAACCCAAGCCAGGCCACAGGCCAGCCCAAAATCGACAGAGGGAAGAGACAGCCTATCTGACGTCAGATAGCCTTTTATATTTCCTTTGCGCTTGGCGCGTGGGAATGACGCCCTACTGGGCGCGGGTCTCCGACAACAAAACAGAGGTGGGCCCGCTTGTGTAGGCGCATTAAACCTTTCTGATGGGAGGCCACGTGGCCAGTCCTCGGCCGTTGGATTTCCAACTGCTAAATTTCTGGACCGTTGGATTTCCAACGGTCAAAAAAATTTCAATTTGAAATTGATATGGACCGTCCGATCTAGATATCAACGGTCCACATTTTTCCACTAGAAATTGAAAAAAAAAAAAGCACAACGGTTAGAATTATGATCGTTGGCCACGTGTCAAGGTATAAGCTGTTGGATTTGAATCTTTTCAAATCTAACGGTCCAAATTAATTACCTAAATTAAAATTGATAAAAAAATTAATTAAAAATTGTTAAAAAAATACATAAATTTTTTTTAAAAAAATCCTATAAATACCTAACCCCTCATATTCCACCTTACACTACATTTCAATATTATCAACAATTTTTACCAAAGCTTTCATATAATTTTTTAGAGAAAAAAATGACTGCGTGGAAGCTCATCAAAGATCTTACTTTGTGTGAATGCTGGGTTCACACTACTCATGACCCAATTACAAGTAATGAGATGGATAAGCGAGAAATGTGGAGTAAAATTACGAAAGCGTTTTGCGATGTACTTGGAAAAGACGCTAGAAGTAGTCAAGGTCTTCAAGCTTGTTGGAAAAAAAAAAACTCAACGCATCCTTTACTTGTTGAAAAAAAGTCATCTCTCATGCTTCTAGTAATCTGCGTAATGGGACAAGTTTAGCGGATCAGGTGACAATATTTTTATTTATTTATATGCATTTCACCCGCATCAATATTTTAAGTTACTTATTTGTGTTACACGCGCATTTTATAATATTGTCTTATCCCACATTCTAAAAGCACAAGCATTTTACAATGCAAAGAACCAGAACAAATCATTCAGCAGATGAGAATGTTGGCAAATTGTCAAAGATTGCCCCAAATACAAAATTGTGGCAACCGATCCAGAAGTTGTCATGCACGGCATGGGTCTACACAGTTCACCAGAGGCAGACACAACCGAACAAGAAGGCGACACATTTGAAGAGATGGAATGGACGCCTGAAGAAGTGCCAGAGACCCAACCGACTCGTCAGTCCCTCAGGCCTCAAGGTAAAAAGGCATCAAAGAAAAGAGGTAGTTCTTCCAAAAATGACTACTTTAAATATATGGACGAACTTGCTCGCCAAAGTGAACTGAACATGGCGCGGGAAGCGGCTAGAGATGAGGAAAAAGCTGCTGCTATGGTAGCAATATTAGCAGCTATTGAGAGACGTGATGCAGCGTCTAAGAGACAAAGAGATATAGTTAATCGAGAGAACGAGATGATTAAGAAGCACTTAATCGAGAAAATGAGATGCTTAGAAAATAAATGATGGCTCAAGCAGATTGTGATACTATGAACAAGCCTCTAGTAGGACTATCTCCAAATTCAAAATATTTTTGGACTTCGGAAAAAAGAGATGTGGTGCGAAAGAGGCATGCAAGAGATGCGGAAACAAATCGAGGGGGTTCTAGTATTAGCAGCTATTGAGAGACGTGATGCAGCGTCTAAGAGACAAAGAGAAATAGTTAATCGAGAGAACGAGATGATTAAAGAAGCACTTAATCGAGAAAATTAGATGCTTAGAAAATAAATGATGGCTCAAGCAGATTGTGATACTATGAACAAGCCTCTAGTAGGACTATCTCCAAATTCAAAATATTTTTGGACTTCGGAAAAAAGAGATGTGGTGCGAAAGAGGCGTGCAAGAGATGCGGAAACAAATCGAAGGGGTTCTAGCTACACAGATCCTAGCAACGAAGATCCTAGCACCACATATCCTAGCTCCACAGACTTTGTATAATTTCCTATTTATTTTTAGCACTTTATGTAATTTTGTCTTTATTTTTAGTACTTTATGTAATTTATTATTTATTTTTATTAATAGATGTAATTTCTTATTTATTATTAGTACTTTGTGTAATTTCTTATTTATTTTTAAAACTTTATGTAATTTCAAATTTATTTTTGGAACTTTATTTAAACATATCAAATAAGATAGTGACACGAGGCGTGTTAGAATTGGTTGAAAATCTTAGCGGAAATCTATTCACAAAATAGTACGTTCGAATAATGACACGTGACGTGACAAGATTGGTTAAAAATCCTATCCAAAATTAAAACTATTTTTTATTTATTATTTAAAAAAATTAATAATATTTTAAATGGGCTAGGTGTGAGCGCATTTTGTAGGGATGGAGATCGTTTGTGCTAGCGCATTTTTTAGACTTTGTGTCAGTGCATTTTTTAGGGGTGGAGATGCATTTGGCTTATTACTATTCATTGAAATCTATCACTGTTCACTGAGTGGATTAAATAGGTTGGGTACTGACACATTTTTTAGGGATGGAGTTGCTCTAAGAACTAGCTCAGTTTCAAGTTGTTTGAAACTTTGGCGCCCTCGTCCACCTTAGCCAAAATTTTCTTCAAATAATGGTCATGTGACAAGTTTAAAGGATATTTTTCAAAAGCATTCTTTTGATCCAAATACCCTATAATCATAGTTTCCAAAATAAAAAAAATTAAAAGGAAAACCCTATAATCATACTTACCTGATTGTTAATCGAAATTGGATACGCTTGTTGTATGGAATGACGAGAAACCCTTGACAAATGACCCTTGTACTTGTCTGGTGACCTTTTTATAACGAAACAAATAGGCGGAAGTGTTGCATTTTCACACATGTAGTTTCATGTGGTTAATTGCAAAAGAAATAAATAACTAGTTAGATAAAAGTGGAAAAATGAACGTAACGAAATTAATGGGTAACGATTTTCATACTTTTAGTCGTATGTTCTTTTTTTTTTTTTTTTTTTTTTGGAGCAAGGGTAACATACATTACCAACAACAAACAGTATAAACACTCCAACACAGAGGTCCAAAAATTACAACACAAAGGCCTAAGAATGAAAAACACAAACAGCCAACAGATGCCCAACCAAAAGTTGAGCCCAAAACAAAGAACACACAAAAACAACCAAAGTCGGTGCAACCTCCGCCAAAACCGCCGTTGCAACCACCAAAATAGTAGTCGTGCATGTAGATCCAGTCAAATTCAATCCCCACACAAAGCCACACCTCACCAACACCAGCAGCCAATTCCAAGCTTCACGCCCAGCACAACTACAGACCCCAGAGAACATGCAGCCAAGTGAAAGAAGCTCATGGCAGTCCACAAGCAACACTGCTAAGAAGGGCAGACAACAAAGAAAAGGTGGGGGTGCAAGGAACACCTGACCTAGTGCCAGCACCAAATCAAAGCACACCAACTCAAAACACCGCAACAAATCTCGGTAAAGGGTGATAGAAGTTGGGAAATTGGATGAAAATGGATGAGAGACAACAAAGGGGAGAGAATATGACAGATCGGCCAAAAGACCCAAGGAAGAAAACAGCGGATAGAAGAGGAGAAAGAGAGGGAGAAAGAAACAAAAGAAAACCCACTAATCCCAGCCGAAACTAGGATCGGCAACACTGGAAATGAACTCGATTGGGAACTACTCACACAGATCGGTGAGATTAACCCTCACACAGAGGGAAGGTCTCTCACAGAGAGAGAAAGGGAACAACTTTTAGTCGTATGTTCTTTAAATTGAAAATTTTTCAATTGGTTCCACACTAACCAAGAAAACGGTATAAACCTGAAAATGAGTGTAAATATGAGTAACCTAATTAAAACTGCCTCATTCAAATTCATCAACAGTGTCACTTAGTATTACGGTCTAGTGGTATTCCTCTTTACTTGTAAGTAAGAGGTTTTAGGTTCGATTCTCGCTAAAAACAAATTTATACTAAATTATTGCTAACTCATTGTAAAACTTAACCCGCTCTCTCATCTCTCAATGTAAAAATATCATTTGTTTAAAATAAAAATAAAATTCATCAACAGTGGTCTTCTCTGTTGACTGCTACTAGTAATTTTCTCTCGGTTCATTCAAAATTACGGTCAAAAGGAGGGGATAAAAACAGCAAAAATTACTGTCAAAATTACGGTGAGTCAAATGTAATGTACTTACTTACTGTTATACACAATCCATGCAACCTTATTGTTATTAATGCAAAAGGTTTGATTCTCTCTTTTCCCAAGCCAAAAGGGACAACGGTTTTGAACAAAAACAAAAAAAAAAAAAACAAAAAAAAACAAAAAAAGTTTAAAAGTCACTAGTACTCTCGTTTGGTTTAGGTCCTTCACTTAGAGGTCGGTTCTCTGCCCTCTCACTTCTCGTGTCCTTATATTTTGTGTGCTCACTGTTAAGCCACGTCAATATTTTATATTATTTTTTATAGAGATAATAAGACAAAAATAAATAGTAATTAAAATGTTGACGTGGCTTAACCGTGACCACACAAACAGGAGGGCACGGGAAGTGGGAGGGCAGAGAATCTGCCTCCCCTTCACTTAGGGCTTCAATGGTAATTAAAGTGAGTTTGATTTCTATATATATAGGAATTATCTTGGATAGTGCTATTCATACTCTTATTTTACTTTTTACATATCTTATTCAATTTCCGGTCGTCGAATTAAATAATAAATTCAAAATGACCAATAGACAAAGATTAACAAGGGGTCTGTAGAAAATAAAAAAGAGTGTGAGAATAGCACCACCCATCATGTTTTATTGGTTGAGGGTTTATGAGCTTGATTCTTATAACATTTGAATCAAACTCAATTTTCTGTTTTACTGTGAAAGACGTAAGTGAGAAATTTTAAGTTAAATTATGTAGATGATGATGTTTGTAACTCCTACAAATTCGTGAGTTGATACATAATTTCACTAGTGAAAGTCAAACTTGAACGCCATGAGTATGGAATAAAAAGCATAGAGTTCACAATTTGGAAGTCATTGGTTCACTGGATAGAATGAACAAACGGTGCAAACACTACAAGATCAACGTAACGGAGAAAAAAAAATCTACAAACTACAAAGACAAAAATGAAAACTCGTGTAATTAAATTAGTGCAATTTTGGGAAAGTAAAATGTCATGTGTTCTGGCCGATAAGATACAAACATAGCACTGCCTCCTTCAATAAATCAAAGGAAATATGTCCCACCATTGCTTTCCACTTTATAGTCCATTTTCTAACTAATCCCACCTACTAATCAATATGTATTCAAAGTTTCAAACCATCCCTTTTTCTTTTCTTTTCTTTTCTTTTTTTTTTAATTTCTTTTCTAACCTCTCAATTTTTTATTTTTTATTTTTTATTTTTAATCAGATTCTAATTCTTGAATTTAATTTGTAAGAAATTATATGCCTTTTTTTTAAAATAGCTCACATTCCATGCACAACATCAATGCTGAATTATACATTTGTTTTTTAAAACAAGCAATATCAGAAGAAGAAAAATCTAATTCAAGACTTTGAGTGTAGAGATAAATACTCTTAATTAACTTAGATACGAGTGTTGAATTAGAATAATATTTGCCTACACAAAATTTGTGAAGGAACTTTTTTTCAAAACAATTTATGACCAATTTAGGGAACTCTATGCTTACGATTAAAACCATTCTTAATATAAATCAGCCTATAAAAATCATCTCTCTAAAAATTCAATAAAATATGAGATCGTTTAGTCATTGAACTATATAAAAATGGATGGTCAGAATCAGTAAAAGTATTGCTTGCTACAGCTGGTTGACTAAACGACTTTAATTTTAATTTTAATTTTTTTTTTTTTTTTTTTTTTGCAAATACAATCTTTATAGAGTAATTTATAATACAAACGTTTCAGATCATAAACATGAAGTTTTGTAAATAGGTCATAAAGTATTTTCAATAGAAATTCGTTCCCAATTTTGTAGAAGCAAATATTGTTTGGTTAGATATATGCAAAACCCAAATTCATAATATTCAAGCCGTCGAAATGCTCAAGAATTTGGTTCCAAGACTCCGTTTCCTTGAAGAAAACCAGACTAAAGCTGAAAGGCCAAATCAGAGACAGCTTCTTGTTTCAGTTTTATTCAACATAACATTGTTCCATTAGTCAACCAACTTTCTTAATGATTGGGTTCAAATCTAAATTCCGGCTGGATTTGGCTTATAAAACAATGATTACTAATAGGCTTCCTACCCTACTAACCAACATATATCAGTAACAACCAGTAAGTACTATGTCATAACCTCGCTTAACACATGTTCTTGGGACCATAATTTTCCTTCCAAACACCTTTGAGGGGATTAACATTCTCTCTAATCATTGTGATGGCTATGTTTGTAGACATCCCAGCTTGATTTGCATTTTCATGCCCCTTTTATTGACAGCTTAAACTCGTTCTCACACACTCGCTTATGTGTAGCTACACTCAAGTCAAAACATGTGAACAACGTACACTTGGTGACATAGAGCACGTGTGACACGGATGTACTTTAAACAAAAGTCAATGTACTCTAATACCATGAAAGAGTGGTAATAAAGAAAGTGACTCAACTACTTATAAATCCTTGCAAAATTTCTTAACTTTTCAATGTGGAGCCCTACTTCACATCCTTACAATAGTCTCCACATGAGACTTCCGTAAATAGAACAAGAGATCATAAGATTTATCGAACTTTGTTAAGAACAGTGTAACTTATATATGGAGAGATTCTTTCTTATAATTAATGTGTAGTTCTAATAACGTTAGTATGTGCTAAAAAGGTAAACCATTGATCAATGAATGATTTTCATGTGGCGTTTAGTTACATGAGAGTATTTCATGTAGGTGCCAAGGGAGTATATTTACTTTAATTTAGAGGTTTGTTTTGGTAAAAGAAATATTTAGCACTTTTGTTATCCTTGTGATTTACGTCTCCTAAAATCTAAACAAAAAAATCTTAAGCATGAAAAACGTGTTACGCGGGTGGACGTGACCGCACGGTCGAAAGAGGGCGCGTGAGCTGTCTTGGCTTTAATGAGGTCAGTGAGTGAGTGAGAAAGAGAGAGAGAGTGAGTGAGAGAGTCGAGTGGTACAAAAATAACACATGATGCGGTGTGTTTTTATTTACGTAATATGCCACTTTTGTGGCTGTGAATTTTCGACTTCAAAATTTAGCATTTACCCCCTTCCCTCCCCCTCTATTGCGACAGTGATGACGTGGACCAATTCATGTCCTTGGTCATTGGATTCCAAACCCTAAAGATCAAACGGTTGATAATTCAAGTCTCTTTTGAATTGTTATGAGCTGGAAGTCTCGAGAAATATTTAGTTGTGACATAAACACTGATGGTATACCACGTGTTTTTATGTAAGTTGTGAAAATTTTTAATTTTTAAGTTATTAACTTTTTAACATACAAAACCCACCATTTATACAAGAAAACATGGTGTACCATCTCATATGACAGTTACATTAAAAAATTTCTCCCAGATTCAAACCCTACGCTGCAAAAAGTCAAGGTCATTAATTTTGAATTAGAGAAAAGTTTCTTGTCTGCATTATGAAGATTAATTAAGCGGACAATGACCTTTGCTGGTGTGACTAGTTTGGGATTAATTCTTTTGAAGAACCACTGTTAACCTAATTGTCGAAGATTGAGAAAAAGGGGAAGGGTGTCTGTCAAAATATCTTTAATGCCTAAGTCAGGGAATAGTTTGAGAAAAAACTATAACAGAGAGGACTTTGAGTAGCAAATGGTGATTACTTATTCCACCGTTCAACTTGACTATTTATACGAGCGAACCCTCATAGGCAGTTGGGAAGAGAGACCATAGGCCATACTAGGCAGACCGCTATGTTATGCTAGTGTGATGCAGACTAATCTTCGTAAGTTGCTACGAGAAGTCATGTTGAAGGCCTTTGGAAATAACTGTGCAATAGTGTTGGACTCCCAAGGGAGACCCTGAAGAGTCGATTTCTTGCCATCTTGGACCAAGAATGGCACGATGGCAGGATTGGGATATCAAGGGCACCTTGATATGTAACTGACTCAAAGACCTAGTACCTATAAGGCATGTAGATATTAGGCCCTTTGTGGTACCCTCTAGTTTGCTCACAACGTCAAGTAAAGCAATGATATTGAATTGGAAGTTTACGTGTCCCTTTGTTGAATGTGGTTAATTTATGTCTAGAAAAAATAAAACAAAAAATCAAATCACTAGTAATTGTAATTCATTCCTTGCGTATTATATCAAGTTATAGAGTCGAAGGCAATTGGCCAATGTAGGACGCGGTGATCGTCGCAACTCGCAACTACAACTTTAATTGCAAAAACAAAGAAACAAATTGCAAATCAATTGTAATTTATTCTCTGCATATGACAAGCAGCTAGAAAATCAAGCCTAATTGATTCTTCCATTTTTCAACCCCCTAAAGAAAAACCAAAATAAGTTGGTCGTTGAATGGCAGGCTGGCTGCTGGCAGCTGGCGGCTAGCTTGGCAGCAGACCAACAGTTGGCTACATATCAAATCTCAGAAATTATTGTTACATAGGTCCATGTGCTTTCAAATAAGATTTTTTTTTTCCGCTGAAAACGAGGATAACTAGTAATAAATTACGATTATTCACTCATTTCAAGTCTAAAGATAAAGAGATTATAGAAAATTTCACCATGTCCGTATCAATGAAGTAAACTCACCAACTTGAAGCATTAAACCCGAATCTTCTATATTTTTTTGTTTATTGGAGAGTCTCAATCCGCACCTTTACCACTAAACATTATTGTATGTAGTTGTGCCCTCGAATAAGTTGTGTTGTGGTATTTTACTAATATGTCTTGAGACTCTTGACTAATGTAAAAACCTTGGTTTAATTTGCCCCGCATTGGTCCATGTAACACGCTTTTTATCTTTCCTAATTGGAAAGCAGAGTGCATGTAAATATTAAAAAATGACACTATATTACACACACGAGGGGATATTGTACGCTAATAACGCCTCCTTCCTCCTTGGATTAATAATTCTCAATTATTTCATTTAATTATGTTTTAATTATATATTTTGCCAACCACTACATTATAATTATGTTATTTTGGTGATTACATAATCCCCCAGTTGTGGGTTTGCTAATTTAGAAGTATTCAATATTGACGTATGAATGATGGAACATTCCTCTGTCAGCCCTTAAATAGTAGTTGTATAGTTGATCATATCATGATCTTCTTAATTTTTATTCAAAGAATTGACAATTTTTAAATTATAATTAAAGTCTGATCAGTACATGTTCCTGGAATTCGGGTTTTGTGTTTGTTTATATTTGGTATGGGCTGGCCCTCCCACCTCCAATACGCAACAAACCTGATTCAACAAGATCTTCAAGCATGACAGCAATTTGTTTAGAACAAGTTCATTATTACATGGTGAACGGTTTAATAATATGCTAAGTGAAAAAAAAAAATTAACATATGACAAGAAATTATTGAATCGAAACGCCTCAGTAGTTGTGAACCAATTTTATGTGAGTCTTTCTCTTCATGCATGCGTTCATTATATTTGCCTTTAATTTTTATTTTCTTAAATAAAATGACATTTTGTGGTAAGTCACGATTATTCATCATTTTCGAGCTTGAAGAGGCTAAGGAAAATTTCACCTTGCCAATGGACACTGTCAAATAAATTCATCAACTCAGAGTATCAAACGTGAAATCTTAAACATAGTGCGATTGGGACAAACCACATATTGGCTAATCATAATAAATAGTATTAAACCCGTCATATATAGAAGTATAACGTAAAACATATCTATTACAAATAAAAAACAAATCGTAGGTAGGTGGGGGCAAACAATAATTTTTCTTTTTACCTTTTGATTTGCTTTGCTTGTTGGATAATGCATAAGAATACAATGGAAATTGTAAACAAATAATGGAATTCTCATAATGACATAATAAGGATCAAGATTCCATGTTTATTTAAGCGAAAATGATTTTTCCCCGCCCTTTTTTCTGGTTGTTGTTCCTCCATTTTTTTTTTTCATTAAGATGAGGTTAATAAGGTAATTAACTAACCACCTCCAAGTCACCAACTTTCATCTTACATAAACTTGTCCGTCTTTTCCAAAAGAAAAATAAAAATTGTCCATCACGTATTTAAATTTTGAGAGAAAATTGTTTTCATTAAGAATTCAAAACGGATGGGATAAAGAATGAAAAAATTGCACTCAAAATTTTACTTTACCTCTAAATTTTATTTTGTTTCACCTTATCCCTATATTCATCATTTGTGTTGTGTTTTATCTCATTTCATCAACTAAGTTAACCGAGGCGTTAGTTTCATTGACATTATAAGACGTACTCTTTGGTCTTTTCAGCTCGTGTTACATTTGAGACATCTGAAACTACAAAATTCCCTATGGCACAAAAAATAAAAAAAACAAATCCCTGCCAAAGTTACCCAAATTTCCTCCTTGACAATGCTTTTTGGCTCAAAATTTCAAGATTATCATTAAAATTCACAATTTTGCTAACTATTCCTATATTCAATGGTAAAAAAAAAAAAAAAAAAACCAAAGAGCCTTGTTGCGTAATCGAAATTAACGCCTCCTTCAACCCTCTCTCATTCCTCTAAAATACCCTAGATCTGAAACTTTCAACAGGAAGCGCCCTTAATCCGTCCTCCAAAAAACCTAGATATACAACTTAACAGATGTCGTCCCATTGCTCCGGCTTGAGGCCATTGGCAGCCTTCTCGCCTCCATCCTAGCCTTCCTCCCCTCTATCCTCTTCCTACCCCTTCAACCCATCTTTTTCTTTATTCTCTACTCACTCTTCTCTTGTCGTTGACTTTGGCTTGAGATGTCCTATGCCAACCTCCTCTATGTGTTGTCCTTACGAACGATGGGTGACCCACTTGTTTCTGCTATCTACGCTCATGCCAATTTTGTACCAACGTCTCTTCTGTGGACACATCATCCGCATTAGTGTAATTTTCAATTAGTTATATGTGTGTTGCTTCGACAATTTGTTTGAATTACTTCGGTGATCTATGTAGCCTCGCTATTTGCAATGGTTTTGGATGAGGAAATCGGTGCTAGGTTTGTCACATCTTTCATATTTGTGATAGATTTACTTCTAGACTCTTGGTTCTAGTGGTTTATTGTGGTGGGCATATAAGGGTATAAAATCTTTTCCATTTTCAGCCCATTACACTAGAGAAAATGTACCCATCTGACACCTCTTATATTTAGTTATTCTTGTTAATGAAACAACGTATCGCTTTTGTAAAAAAAAAAAATTCATTATGGTCCCAATAAACAAGAAGCCTACCAATTAGAATTTAGAAGTGAACTGTAATGACCCATCCCCAATTATTATGATTTTTATAATTTTAAAAAGTGAATTTACGAAAATGCCCTTCGAGGCAAAGTGTTGACTCTGGTTGACTGCCGTGTCGTGTCATGTAAAATTCATTTTCTTGGTGTATTCTCGTAGTACCCATCGATACGGGCGTGTGGGCGCAAACGAAGCACAATTTGGAGTTATAACGAATGAGATATTAACGTTTAAAGTTGGAGACATTTTAGTAAATTAATAATTTCAAGAAAAATCCAGATTTTTGGAGAAATTTTTTGGAATGCCACATGTGTGGCCCAGATTAAAAGAAAGAAGTAATTGGCTGTACAAATGCTGTATAAAGGAGAGAAATGAGGGAGGAACCAACCAGTGAGAAGGGGTAACCAATGGGTGAGGAGAGAAAGGAGGAGAAAAGAGAGAAGAAGGAGGCATGTGATTAGGATCCTTCGCCCATCAACCTGTGCGACCTAACCCGTCAGGCAGTTTGCCGACACATTTTTTTCGTCGGTTTTTCAGCGAAATAAAACCTCCCATCTCCCCTACATGAATCCCCTACCTCTTATCTTCCAATTCCACAAAAAATTAGAGAAATTTGGGTGTGAATTTGTGAAAAACCGACAGCAGGGCTACAGACTCATGGCGGCCATTCCTCAAACCCTGAAGCTAAATCCTTCAATTATGACCACCAAAACACTCATCTGGAGTCCAGGAACAAAGTTTGGGGGCATCGGAACTGCTATGAGGGTTTGGATGAAATAAAGGCTTTTCCAAGCCAAATTGGCCTTAGTCACAAGCGTCGATCATTCGTGACGCCTTGACGTTTATGCTATGGAGTTGTAGTGCAGACTTCAGGTGAGTGGGCTTTTTATTTTCTATATATACGTATATATGTTTTCCATTTTCCCAGAAATTGTTGGATTTACGTTTTAAATGCCATGACAATTGCATTACATTTTAGTATGTGCATTACTATAGCTATGCATATTATTGCATGACGCTTTGGACGCCCATGTAAGCTTCAGGTGAGTATATATTGATGGTAGTGATTGCAATGTGTATGGTATTGTTTAGAGGCAATTAGTGCTCATTATCCTGCACCCCGGTGTTAGTGCTCCGCCTCGGGCCAGGGCCAGCCTTCACGTGATCGTTCACCTCTCACACCGTACGCTCACCTTGGATCCAAGGCAGGTGCCAGCCTATCGTACAGACCACATTAGGTGGTTCTGACTCGTAGGTGACTTGCGATTTATCGCACAACCTTCACGTGATCGTAGCACTTGAGCGTATCTATTTACACCCAGCCTGTCGTACATACCACATTAGGTGGTTTTGACTTGTGTGCAGGAATTGGTTAATAAGTTATAGGTTCAGCCGTACAGGTCACGTTAGGTGACTTCGGCTGACATATCATTTTACGTTGATTTATTTCACCTGGCTTACATATTTCATTGTTGAAATGCTATGACATGGCATACTTGGTTTTTACTGCCTTTGTGCATTGTTTTTATGTATATACGTAGTATTATTTTCTGGAAAATTATACGGGTTTTACGGTGAGGGGTTATTATTTTTGGAAAAGAGAAATGGTTTTCAAAAAGCTTTGTTTTTTCCCACTCATGTTTTCTGTTTTACGCCCCTCCATGTTTTAGATGCTGAAAGTTCGTACCGACGATGATTCATGGTGAATCTTAGTATATGTGGCTACCTCTGAGGGTATGATCTTTACCCACACTACTGTACTTTACTTATGCTCTGACATCGTGTGTGAATGGGTTCATTCCCGCTCACAACGCACTCTGGTCTTTAGACAGTTTTAGATTTAAATTTATTCACATTTTCCACATCATTATACTTTATGGTTTCGTCACCTTCTAGGTGTCGACCAGCACAGCTCGATTCAGAGTCATAATGAACATTCCTGGTCAGGGTGTGTCATGAACTCAATTAGCGCATGTATATATGTTTGTACACGTGAAGCTGCTTAAAATTTCATACTTAAGTAGAAAAGGAAGATGATGAATAATAATTATATGGGTCCAAACCAAATGACACAAGAATTACCTTCCAAGAACAACTCATCATGCATGTGAAACTTAGTGATGGGTCTACATCCATCTACTCACAACATTTTGAATCTTATATTTTTGTACGCCTTTTAAAATTAACTCCAACCAAACCTTTTTATTGCTCGAATAACTCCAACCAAACACTCACTACGCATGGACTCTGCATGGACATGGATCACCCAACAGGATATTTTGTGGGTTATAAGGATGAGGATACTCTTTGGATTTTCTTTGTGAGGATAAAAAATCACAATGATTTCTAATTGCACAATGTACAATAAAAAGATAAAATGCTAGGATCCTCATATGCTTGACTCTTAATTTAATTAACAGATGATTAATCTTAATTTCCATAACATTTAAGTAAAGTTATTCATTTGAAAGGGATGAAATGAATCAAGTTTGCCCTAATTCTGTTTCCCACAAAAGCGGAATCAACTCAAGCAGGAGCTGTGAAAGTCATCTGAAAAAAGGTCATGCATCATATGAGCAGACTATACCTGACCTTATCGGGATTCAGGAGTCGGCAGACTCTGAAACAAGACCTGATTTAATAATTTAATATTTTTTTCCTTTTGAAAACAAGGGGCCACACATGACATGAGGTTCCAAATTGTCCACCAAATCATACAGCTGGAGCCCATCTCAACCATTTTTGTAGTGATTAATTTCATGGAAAATGACTTCGGGAAGGGAATTGTGTATTATTTTATCATGTTGTGTGATTATAAATTATTTAATTTTTTTATTTAAAATTAAATATAAATAGTATCTAACAAAAATTAATTGTATAATATATGATGAACGACTAAGATGTGACAATCTCTAAAATCCTTACAAAGTATATTTGGAGAGGATCCCTTTCCTTCTAGAAGGGGAGGATAATACCATTATTAGGATGGGAATTCTCTCCTGATTTTTTTTGTGAGGATTAGAAAATTATTTTATTGTGTTTGTTAATTGTATATTATGTAGTCAGTTTTCGTCATGTATTATTTGTCTTCAATTTTAAATGAAAAAAATTCAAAATAATTTATGATCACAAAATAACAGATGAACGGACACGATGAGCTGATCATCGGGATTCCAAATAGAATCCTACTCCTCATTATTATTCGTGTTATGGAGTTGGTCGACAACGTACATATCACTGACTAGTTCCGAGTTTTATGTTGCATCTCCGTAATATTGGAGACTTTACTGATATTGTATCATAGAAGGAGAACATATACTAAGCTCTATAACATAGCATACACCGGACTTATGTGAAGAGTTTGATCTGCGGTTAAGTATTCAATAATCAATACAAATTTTATTGTTATACGATACATCTCCAAACTTTAATTGAATTGGAACTTTAATCTTTCAACTAAACATCCATCAATATCAATCCCTGACTTGTAGAACAATTAGTTATTTTAGGTATCTCTGTTGGAACTTTCATAAAACAATTAGTCACAAATTTTAGGTAACTTGTCAAAATGTAAAACAATTAGTCATTTTAGATGAAAAATTCTAATTCTATAATCTAGAAGAACAATTGTTTTATGTTGATGCACAAAATCTGTTCGATCTTGGACCAAATTAGATCGACCATAAATCACATATACAAGAATACATCGATATATTTTGGTTCACCCCAAGTTGGGAAAACATTCACGTTGGTGTAGATCCGGTTTCACTATGTAAAATAGGAGTTACATTGTAAATAGAGGATTGTTGCTAGGGCGGTTAGGGCTTGCCATCCTCCTAATGAGGGTGAGGGTGAGGGTGAGGGATCCCTTTTATAGAACAAGTGTTTCCCTCCCATCTTACATACTTCATGGGCTAAGTAGTAAGGACCATCTATGGTACAACATGAGTCCCCCAAGTCTTCAGTCAAGAGAGTATTTTGGTTGAAGACTTCAAATGCAGTCCATGCGTGGGCTGAATTGACCAGATGTCGTCTAGAATCGATACTTCAACATGAGGCGGTGCTCAACGTGAAACAATACTTGGCTAGAGGCCGTGCACGTTGCGAGGTTGCTCGACTAAAGACGGTGCTCGCACAGAGGCGATTGATCGGCTAGAGGCTATGCTTGTTGCAAAGCAACTAGGTTAGTGGCGTTCCTCGTTGCAAGTATGTCATTGATGTGAGTGTGCACTCAATATGAGTTGATTCTTGACATGAGTTGATTTTGCTTGTCAGGTTCGCATATTGAGTCTGTGTGTCGAGTTCACAAGTTAGGTCCACACATAGGGTCTTTAAATAATTGTTTTATTTAAGCTCCATAGTTTAGCAAAATGTAATTAATTGTTTTATTTAAACAACTTTTCATAGTTAGGAATAAAAAGGCTTTTTAAAAGTGTGATGGTTCTGAATTCAATGATGTCATTTGCGGAAAGTTTATGCACTAATCAATGACATGTTTATTGTTTAATACAATTTGTTAGCTCGATAAAACTTGTCTTTTGTTGGGATGCTTTGAAATATTCCTGCGGCCCAGCATTCCTGTCCTGTGACTCCTAGTTGCACAAAACATTAAGGATTGAGTGGTTCATCTTTAAACACTCTTGTTTATTTAGACACCTAATTTACTTCTGCAAAATTTTTTAGACGCCCAAAATAATTTTCTAAACTTCTAAAAAATACCCTTTTTTCACTTTTTATTAATTTGTTTTCCTCTCAACACCCAATTTTCATTTTCTTTAGATACCCATTCTCCCTTCCCATCATATCGCAGATATCTCGACTTAATTGCCATAATTAGATCCAAATAAGGGCCATGCTCTTTGTTGAGGTCCAAAAATATCACATGCAAGCCCAATCAAATCTCAATGCTCAATTATCATACAAGCCTTAAGCCAAGCCCAAAATACATGCCACAATTAGGAATCGAGAAGGGGTTATATTTGTAATCATGTCATGCTACGTTAAACCATGCATTTGTGTAAATCACAACACGCTCATGCAAACGCATGCATATTCGTCACGCCAAGTTTTATCATACTAATCACTATTGATACTAAAATAAGCCCAAGTCACATGCCCGGGCTTGTCAAGTGACTTGTGGTGTAGATGGTTATAAAAATGCATTTGGCCTATATAGAGTCAAGATTATAAAAGACTTTAGGTTGCTTGGGAGCCCAAAGAGCCAAGCCCATCTACATGGGAAAAGTTTGAGAGAGAACCAGCTTAGTTTCCTCCTTTCCCTAGCAAGCTAACCAACTTATTTAGGAATGAACTGAACTCTAAGCTATAAAGTTACGTGAAGGTCCAACATAGTATGCTTTTAATTAGGGGTGGTTCGATATGGGATCCCAAACCAAAAATATTGGGGACTGGAATTTGAAGACCAATTTCAAACCAAAATTTCGGTATTCCCAATTTTCGGGATTCTCAAAATGTTTTCCATATTTCAGGATGTATCGGAATTGGGTTTTGGGTTTTGGGCTTTTGGGCATAAATTTGAGATTTTCGGGTTGTGGGATAAAATTTGGGCCCTTGGCTTAAAATTTTGTTGCCCAATTTCATATCTATTGAAATTTAAGTTTTTTTACCTATTACCAATTTGAAATTTCTTACCAATTGAAATATCAAATCATTCTAAGTCAAATTGACGTTCCAAACTACTTAATTTCATATTTATTTCTAATATAGTTTACTCTCAAATTACTTAAATTCAACATTCAATATGCGTGCAACCAAAATAAATATACATATATATTTTCAGTTCGGTATGGATCCCAAAAATTTCGGTATTATTGGTTTGGGAATTTTTCGATATGGGATTGGAATTTTTTTAGTTTGGTTTAGGATTTTTGGGAAAAATTTCCAGTACTACATTTAATGAAGAGAAAGGATGACTTTCCCTTCCTAGCTCATGCAGAAGACGAACGCTTGAAAGCTAGGAGACACGTTACTAGAAGTGCCTATGGAAGTCTGACTCAGGAAAACAACCCTTTTGGAAGAAGGTCCAGAATAGGCTTCACCAGACCCAGGACACCTAACTGTCTTGCACCAAAAAGGAAATGGAAAAAGAACTAGGGAGAAAGAAAAGGGAAGACCAAGCCACAAATAAAGATTCCTTAGGAACCCTAAAAGAGAATCATTCACCTACAAAAAGAGATATCATAAGCCATTAGAGAGAGGCATGATAACACAAAGGTTCAAACCCAAAGAGAGAACGTGAGAAGATTGTGCTGCACCAAGCTAGGGAAATCTTTCTCTAAGTGCAAATATCCTTGAAACCTCAAGAAACATCACCTCTGCAGCCTGAGTGTTTTCCATGACCTTCCTCTAAATACCCTAACCATCTAAGCCTTGTTACCACCCTAGGAAACTCAGATTATCCAACCTAGGACACCATACAACCATTGGTTAGCACGTTGCCATTTCAAAATTTTACCGGTGTCTAAAAAAATAATTGTGTTTTTTTTTTTTAAATCACTAGGACCATCTCTAACCCTTGAGTTAAAACCTAAAATTTTTAACCCAAAAAATTTAGGTTTTAACCTATAAACAATTTTTTTTCCTCCAACCCTTCTGGGTTAAATTTTTAGCCCAAAATTATTAAAGAATGAATTTAGGTTTTTTTTTTCTTAAAGTAACTTTAAAAAAAAATAGTGTAGACTATCCTAAATTAATTTTATGAACATTTTAACTTAAAAATATTTAGATTCCAAAAAATATTAAAAAATCACTAAACCGACACCATGAAACTCGAGGAACACCATGAAAGAATATGCCACACATAAAAGAAATTTTTTTAATTACTTTAGCCGTTGCATTTAAATTTGGACCGTTAGAATTTTTTTTTACCATTAGATTTGATCATATTAGATCTTAACTGTTGGATTTAATGAGTTTATATATATTAAACTACAAAAAAATACATATATATGGTGGGTCAGCCCTACTAACTCAAGAGGAATCCTGTGCTAAATTTGCCCCAAAAAAGTTTTGTTAAAACTTATATTTGCCCCAAGGGTTGGAGCAAGTTGGGGTAGGTTTAAATCCTAAAGTTTAAGTTTCACTCCAAGAGTTGGAGTAGGTATAAGCACTTTGGGACAGTTTAATATATGGGTATAAAAGCATTTTTCATTTTAACAAAAGTGATGCTTGTCCAGAGATGAAACTTGAGTGTAAAAAACCACTTATAAAGATTTTGTTCCAAAAAAAAAAAAAAAATCTAGCAAAAACTATTAAATTATCAATCTATTAATATTTTGACCAGAGTTTTAACATGTCGCGTATATATCAAGAGAATGTTAACCGAGTTTCCTAAATTTGCTTCATCCTGTGATTTTTATTTCTTCTTATTTTGTTGCGAAAAAATGCATGGAGTAGTGGTTTCTGCACTCACCTTTCGACCTTAGCAAGTTGAATCCGAATAAGAGCAGACCGTGTAAATAGTAGCAGCTCTATTTGTTTCTATTTGTGTGCATAAGCTCACGGGTTAGCTCAAGTGCTAGCAGGTCAAGACTCGCTCGGAAGAACATTGAAGAAATGATAAACTTCGTCTTCATCGATTACACCTACTTCAGTTGAGCAAACTAAGCAGCAAACTTGCTTGACAGTCTCGTTGCCTGCAGGAGCTGCCTCATTCTCAGAAGATTCTGTCCCTCTTTTGCCCTTTCTAGGTCTTGCTTCTTTTTCATGCAGTACTTCATCACTTCCAATCTTGCAGATCTCAACAAAAATTGCTCTGTATTGGGTCAAATACTTTTCATGCCTGCAAGAAATCGCGCTCAGATTAGCCACCTCAAAAATACAGGCAAAACCACCAAGGCAATCTAATCACTGCATCCTTCAACGAGCTCACCATAAGCGACCTTGATAGTCTCTCCTCCCGTCAATGTGAGTTTCTTCATCAACTATGCAAGAAAATTAACAAACATATAGAAATCAGAGATTTCCAGGCCACGATCACAGCTACTCCACCTCAAACAACCATCCCCATCACCACTGCATACACATGAGTCTTCTTAGGTTGGTAATAAGGTTGTGCTATCAGTTAGCATCCATGTGTACTAATCTGCTGGGTATAATGCTTCGCTCGTATTAATTTGTTTTGTTTCATTTACGGCTGTGGTATTTGGGTTGATGATATTTTGATGAGCCCAGCATTATCTGGGCTGGTCTGGATTCTGGAAGGAGTTGTCTCGTTTTTGGTTATCTTGGCCCATTAATGTAATCCTTCTATTTTGGATTGTTTTCGTCTTCCACTAGATTCGTCTCTTATTTGAATTTTTGTTTTGTTTTGAATACATCAATATTCTTACACTAAGAGGAGGATGAGTTCAGCTAAGCCACATAATATGCAACCTAATTTGGTATCGAATTCTCCATCCATGAGATTCGAACATAAGACCTCTCATTTTCAAGTGAAGAGGAATACTACCAGGATTTAGGAGAGAAAAATGGTTTTTAGAAGTCACTTTCCAAATAATTTTATAGGAAAAACCATATCATTTTATAAATTTTTAACATTCTTAGCAATCGTGGGCGTGGTCATATTGGCTAAATACACTTTGAAATTCTCCATTCAAATAAAAGAAGATCAAAACGAGGAGTGGTCATCAAACCGATCGAACTGATCAAACAGATCGGTCTGAATCATGTTCATCCATTGGATTTGCTTTTGACTAAGAGAACAATTTAAAAATCAAACAAAACCAAACTGATTTACTTTTGGTTAAAACCGAACTGAACAAAAAGTGTATTCAATTCTTAATTTATTTATTTTAAACATTTTGGAGATTTATATGTAGTTTACGTCTCAACATAATATAAGCTTAATAATTATTATTTTATGCTTATGTAAGGTTATGATTAATTAATCGTTTGGTAGTATGTGAATTTTTAAATTGAAACATAGTTTTATTTGACTTGATAAATAATTATGTTTTGGAAAACTTTATCTTTTGATTGAATTGGAATGTGAAAGATGTGTGAATGTTTAAAAGATTAAAACTCTTGAATGTTGAACTTTTTTTATTTGTGTTGGACTAGGCTTAAACCAACCAAATCAAACCGATTATCAATGATTTAGTTTGGTTTCAATGGTATTATTGGTAAAGAACCAAACCAAACTATTAAATGATAATTAGTGTGGTAATAGTTTTGGTGTCAACTAAAAGTTTGGTTCGATTTCTAAACCATTTGAGTTTTTAATGATAAAAATCAAACCAACAACTACAGTTTGCCTTGGCTAGTTTGATCTTCATCAAACGGCAAGTTCTTTTGTACAGGTGGTCTTATGAGACCATTTTGTCACAAAATAAAGCCAGTTGAATATATTTCAATATAAAGGTTTCAATTAGATGCGTGTGACTGCACAACCACGTGATCTGAAGAGCGACTTTAAAATTTTCCTCACCAAAAAAGAGATGTTAAATCCGTTTTTCATTGAAAAAAGAGGAAAGTGAAATGGGAGCTAGATGATAAAATTTAGCACAAAAATGCTTTTTCCGACCCATCCACAGTGGATGGCACAACATTTTGTATCTCGTTTCGTGGCCAATAACCTCCCACGCCAAGTGACACAGACACGGCTTTTCCCCTTCACTCAAAACCCAGACTCTTTTCGTCCCTGCCCTCCCTCGACTCTATCTCCTCATTCGACAGAACATGGACACCGTCGTCTCCACATCGGCATTACTATCCATCCCAGTAGCTTCACTCCCACCGGTTCGTACAATTACTTCAAGCTCTTACTCTAACAAGCTCTTCTCCGGCTTCTTCTACGGTTCTGGAAGCCGAATAAGACAAGTGGGTTTTCGAAACTATTCTTCTTCCGCTCGTGCAGTTCGCACAGTTCGCACAGTTCCCAAGTTTTCAATTGCTTCGAGTGCTGGGATTCAGGAAATTGACGAGACCCAGTTCCAGGATTCGGTTCTTAACTCGGACCGTCCGGTTCTCGTCGAGTTCGTCGCCAGTTGGTGCGGTCCTTGCCGCTTAATCTCCCCTGCTATGGAATGGCTCGCTCAGGTTCCTGTCTCTTTCCCTCTCTCTCTCTCTCTCTCCGACTTTTTGGAGCATAGTCATTGTTTGTATGTAGTAAATTTTGAAGGGAAATTACATATTTTTAGAGAAAGAATACAAGAAATACAATGCTTAATTTCCAACTTAAATTGTATTAATTAGTAGGAATACAAATTTAGCTCAAGAAGTTGATTGGGTACGATCAAAATGTAATGAAGAAATGCAAAGGGGTATTGGTTGATGGAATCTACGCAAGTAACACACAAGAGAATAGTTTGGTTGGAGACTTGGAGTTGGGTAAAATTTTGTTTATTTATTTATGTGTGAGCCTTTCCTTTTCTGTTTAATATTGTATGCTTTGGAGTTGAACTAATGTAATAATGTGCAAGTGATAGGCCGTAGGTAATTTCTGTTTAACCAATTTGGGATTCCTTCTATAATAAGCACTTCTGCTCATACGAGCTTCCTACTAGAAGCACACCAAAACTTTTATTAAAAATCGAAGTGTTGCCTGACAAAGCAATTGGAAGTGATTCGTTAAGACCCCATAAAGCTCCAACTAGTGCGTTTAGAATCTAGAAGCGTTTTCAGTTATTTATGTCAAACACTGGTAGAAGTGGTTTTGGTTAATTGGAAGCCCATTGAGTCTTTTCCAAAGCATTCGCAAAAACGACTCTAGTAGTCTCTCTTCCAGATACGATTTTTGAATTCTTGTTGGTCAAGAAACACAGAAGCGATATCATAGTCTTTTAATATGTAAGATCATTTTGGAACTTGGAAACGTTGTAAAGAGATAGGGAGGACAAGTAGCACCTTCAAGATGTGGTATCAATTTGCCTTTTATTGTTGTCCAAACTAAAGAAGTTCTCTGAAATATAAGCTTATTTGTTGCACTCAGGAATACAAAGACAGGTTAACCGTTGTTAAGATAGATCATGATGCAAACCCAAAACTGATTGAAGAATACAAAGTTTATGGGTTGCCGGCTTTGATTCTCTTCAAAAATGGAAAGGAAGTTCCAGAAAGTCGGAGAGAAGGCGCAATTACAAAAGCGAAGCTTCAAGAGTATGTAGATGCTTTGTTGGAGTCAATGTCAGTTGCATAGTTCCAGTTCCACTAAATTTGAAGATATTCCAAATTCCATCAGGTTCAATCTGTGTAATATGAGTAATCCCTTCCTCTTTTTCTTTTCAGTTTCTTATAGTGTATTATACTTGCATTCGATTGTATAATTTGAGCTGTAAATTTTCGAAAACTATCCTCTGAGTACATGTTGCCTTATTTTGTTGAATTAGTACTCTGTCTCCTCCAATTTTGGCTTCTTTTCTTCTCCACCTAGATGGGTGATTATATGGAAGATTACTCCGAATCTAGACTGTTCGCACATGAATGTAAAAAGGGCGGTATATTAGTTGCGAAGTTGATGATTATCGACTGTATATGATCTACATGCTCATATAATTTGTGTTTGAAAAAAAATAGTTGTGTATTCTTATTGATTTACAACTCGAAAATGAGTAGGACAAAACAAAGGGATTCACAAATATCATCCCCATATCCCCTAATTGTCTGTCTATCGGGATTGGTTTCTTTCCCTAGTCAACTTTTTGTTGTTATATCAGAACCCAGATGCTTGGATTTTTTACAAATCCCCCACTGTGATTTACTCAATCAAACTACAACTTTGTCTTGCCTACCAAAATTGACAGCCTCATCAGGGATGTACTTGCCCCAGAACCAGTGAGCTTTCCAAACTCTATTCATCTCTTCAATCTGAACATTCTTCGTCTTGGGCAGGAAGAAAGCGATGAAGATGGTCACAATGATCACAAAACCGGCAAAGAAAAAGAAGAGACCAAACTTTAAGTGGCAAAGCATGCTGAGGAAGACTTGGCCAATGATAAAAGTGAACAACATGTTCACCGAGACGTTGATGGTTCGTCCGGCTGATCGGATCTCCAGAGGGCAGATCTCGCTCGGTACCAACCACCCTAACGGACCCCAGGACCATGCAAACGCTGCTACATATGCACAGATCGAGAACAAGATCCAATTGGCTTCAGTTTTTGTAAAGAATCCGACTCCGCTGAGACCAAACTTCATGCCTATCATCACTCCCGACAGCAATCTAGAATGTAAGTTTAGTAAGAAAATGTCCTTCACAAATTAAAGCAGGCATGTGTTCCTGAAATTGATCATGCGTTTAAGTACGTGGCACAGGATCATCTGCACACCACCTTGAAGGAACAACACCCTTCTTCCGAACTTATCGACTGCGAGAATGGACACCAAGGTGGCAACCATGTTAACACCGCCGGTGATGACTGCGGACATTAGGGAAGCTTCGTCTCCAAAACCCAAAGTCATGAAAAGGACAGGTGCATATGATTACATTGATCCCGGTGAGCTGCTGGAAGAATGGAACGAGAATGCAAATGACGAGTTGAGGCCTATAGCGCGGCTGTGTAATGTTGGTCCATTGGTTTTCCACTTTTTGGGCATCGTCAGTAGCAGCAAGAAGGTCTTGGAACTCATTATCAACGTTGTCGGTGCCGCGGATTTTTTTCAACATTTTCTTAGCCTTCTCGGGGTTACCTCTTTCTAGGATGGAATTTGGAGTGTCGGGAAGAAAGATTGCGGCGAGAGTCATCGTCGAGGAAGGGACGGCTGCTAGAGCAAGATAGACCCGCCAGCCATATCCGCCCCTGACCTTGGCTGTGCCAAAGTTGACAAGGCCTGCCACTAGAATACCAATGGTGATGGGCCCCATGTTCAATGCTCCTCTAATCTTTGTTGGAGCCATTTCCGCTAGATAAACTGGTACGGACTGCAAATCACCATGACAATTTCGAATTAGTTAGCTACCAATCTAGCTCTAAGTTTCAAGAATGCTAGAGAGGTCATATTTTCACGCAAAATTGACACAGACCACATTATGAGGTATATGTTGGTACATAACCTCTTACATAATGCTGTTTCAAATGCGTTATTACTATAAGGTTCGTGTGTTTTAATAAACGTGTAATTAAAGATAGAAGATATAATTACCTGATTAGCAAATCCAACACCAATACCAAGCAAGAGACGACCGATGATTAGAACTATAATGTTATTGGCAATACCATTTAGGATAGAGCCAAGAAGAAACACAAGGCCTGCCACAAACATGGAGATTTTCCGGCCAAATTTCCTAGTCACTAATGAAGCAAAGAAGGAAGCAACCAAGGCTGCAATGTAGAGGCAAGACGTGAACAATGTGAGGAGTTGGCTGTCAAATTTGCAGTACTGGTTTTGATTAGCAGTCTCATTCTTCATTTTATGGAACACAAATGGGAAGAACTTGCTCAAGAACGACTCCATTGAAGTCACTCCACCTGCATATATGCATGATATTCAAAACCCGATTAGTAGTTGTTTCTCTTAATGCTCTCAATTCTCTTAAACAAAGAGAAAATTACAGAACTAATTACCTGAGATTCCGGGATCATATCCGAAGAGGAGACCACCCATGGCAGCCACCACACAAGTGAATATCACAAAGATGGTGACACCTCCTTCATAGCTGCACCCTCCTCCGCCGCAAACATACGCTCCTCCAGCCATCACTCTACAAAGTTTTGACGGCTTAAAGCTCTTTGTAGTTAGAGAATATTAAACCAATTCTCACAAATCTTTTATAAATCCACTACAACAAAAAGAATGACTACAGAAAGATTTAAATCCCTTGAATATCTTTGTTATCTCAAATCCGAAAATGTCCCAAGTTTATAAAGGCTCCAAGCTGCAACAAAGCCAGGCTGCAGTTTCAACAACTTGACCTAATCTTCATTTTTCTAGTTTCTGAAACTCTATACCTCCTTGTTAATTTTGCCATATTTATGTATAAATAGTTGGACATGTTAGGATATGAGGATAGTACCGAAGTTCTTGTTTCGACTAGATTATGATATGTAGTTGTTGATATTACACCATTAATCTTGCTGTCAGGAGCTCTAAATTTGGCAAAGTGTGATGATTGATATATATGAACGGATATGGTCAAAACTCAAACCGTTTAACAGGCATGTAGTTTATGAAACGCCATAATAATATATCTTGACGATATAATTACTCATAATTCTGATGTTCCGTGATGTCGAGTCCTGGTGTGTGCTCCTGCTCGCCTCTTAATTTCTTCCCAGTGTTACTTCTCATGTTTATACTTGTATAAAGTGGAGTGGGATATCATGTTGTTTTCAGATAGTTTGTATCCCAAACAAGTTATTAAACTATGATATTTGTTATAAAAATTATTTGATTTAATTTTTTGCTTCAACTCGTCTTATGTTATTGTGTACACATATCAGTACAATTTTCTTGTGCGCATGAGAGTCCTGTTAAATGTAATTAATATTCAGTTGTAATTATAAGAACATCAAATGTCATTTTGTGTGATATTACATTATGACTTGTGTGGCTTCGTGAAGGCCCACGTTGGTGTTTTCCTTTGTCTTGAAAAGCTAACACGGTTGGAGACAAGTAGGTGAAAGTGTGCTAAGGAATGTGGTAATGTATTGATAGAAGAGAAAATCTCTCTCTAAAAAAATCTCTCCATTGAAATCAACAAAGAAGACAAAGGCCAACCTTCTGGTTTTGTTGGCTCGTTGGCTCAAGGACTATTTTCCACATAAACTTAGTTTGTTATTCTCTTCTCCATTTTTATCCAAACCTTACACATCTCTTATGAAATCTTGAGCTGACACGCCTCAATCCCGATATCCTTAAATATCAGGGTAGACACGTGCTTGCCGACACTTGAGGATGACGAAGCCATTTAAAACATGCATACCACTAAAAATAGGTATTTAGAAAGAGATACACTAATGCAGAACCGTGTTCAGAGCATTTAACTACTTAAAAATAATGTGAAGGAATTATAAGAGAAAGGTACGAACCGATGAATGGATCCTACCCAGAGGAGACTCGAAGATGCCTAAGTTTATAATAATACTAATAATAGGAAAATCATTTTCTTTATGAACATACTAACCCCCTATTTTGAAAACGTATATATATACTACATACGGGTCTTTTTTTCTGAAAACCCTAGCATGCTATGAAACCATTCGTAAAACAAGTATGAGTAAAACCATGCTCAATAATTGTGCTATCATCACCCGAAGGAAAATCCATAAATCTTGTCAATACTGTACTCTCTAGGGGTATCATAGTCGCTCGAAGGCAGTACCTGTCCATCACCAAAGGTGAAGCTGTACGACACTGGGTTACACCAGTGAAGAAACATGGTAGGCCTCATCACTCGAAGGTGAAACTATACGACTCCGGGTAACGTTGGAGAAGAAAATATATACATCACACATCGACACTAGCTGTGGCTAGTGAAGCTGTTCGACACTGCTTTCGGCAGTGAAGCTGGGGGTATATCATAATATCTCATCTCATTCCTCATCAACTGTGTCCTATGGCCATAAACGTCATAATACCTGTGTTGGGTGGATGTGTTGTATGATAGCCCACTAGATAGCACCGAAAACATATCTCAAAATCTCACATCAAATCCGGAGCTCAAAACCTCAACACATATATCCATGATAATTCAGATTTGTAAATCCATAGAATTCCATATATGAAAATTCCAAAATTCATAACCTTTTGCAAAACGTAAGTGAGATAAATCATATCTATCTCGTAAATTGTAAATATAGAAATTTGGAAAACAATATATAAAACATATTCAAACCATGAAGTGTGAAATGCATGCTAGGCTAATATTTTTATAAAAATATGTAAGTTTAGAAGGGGTCCACTCATGATATTTTGTTGCCCAGGAACCGCTCAAGCTAGCGAGGATGAAGTCACTTTCCACCGATGCACCTAACCACAATTAGGGACCATTTAGTAAAATTTTACAAAAACATTAGAATTTGGGAAAACAGACGGCGAATTTGGAATCAGAACGTCAAAAGTAGCCTAGGAGGGGTCCTAGTCGAAATTCGAAAAAGTTAACCCAAAAGTCAACGTTGATGATCAACGGTCAACGGGTCAGGTCAACGGGTAGGATCCGGTTAGGGTCGTCGGGTTGGGCCAAGATGCTGGTTTGGGCTGAGTTGGATCCAGTTTGGATATGGGCATAAAGGAATGGACCAGGTTAAGCTAAAGGTTAACGAATTGGGCCTGGGTAAATGAGTTTGTGGATTAGGCCGGATACAAATTAGATTTGGGCCTGATTTAAAGTTGCGGGTCTGGTTGACCCGAATTAGCTCGCGGGTCACCAGACCCATCGAAGAAGAAAACTGGACTTTTGGTTAGGAAACATAAGGAAGGTGGTCGGGAAACTTCCTCTGCTTCGATTGGGGTTAAATCTACATTATTTTCAACAATTTAAAAGCCAAAATGAAGGTAGGGAGATAAGGAATGAGATTATACCTCTTGGTCTCACGTTGTGGCTGGACTTAATGGTAAAATTGCTCGAAAGTCAACGGACCCTCGCCGAAAAACTAGAAAACGAAGGACATATACTAACAAGGTTAAAACCCTTGATCTTCAACCCAAAATCCACCCATATAGCAAGAGAATATCACCAAAAGCTGAGGAAATTCTTATTTAGTCAAGCTCACCTTGGTTTTTGGGTTCTAAGTTAACTCGACGGAGAAAGTGGCGACTCTGCCACGTTAGCATTGCTATAGAGTTGACCGTGACGAGAAAGGGAGAGGAAACATATATGGTGTTAGTTCATGGGGAAGAGGGAATCTTGACGCCGTCATCGAAGTTGCGTGGTGACATAAGCGTGGTTTGGCGCCAGTGATTGCAGAGAGAGAGGAGAAAGGAGAAAGGAGATATGGGTGTATTAGAGAGCAAAAGTTGAGAGAAATGATAGGGTGTCACCGAGCAAAGCTGTGATAGTGGCCAGAGTAGGTGACTTGGGGAGAGGGTTGCCAAGATAAAGGATGAGAGAGAAAGAGAGGGAGCTCCAGAGATAGGGAGAGAAGTCTGGGAGAGAAATGAGAGGGAGAAAGTTCCAGAAGATTGGGGAAGGAACTTCCACGTGTTAGCTCAGAGGTGGTCTAAGGTGGAAAATATCTCTACTTGAAAAATTACCAAAATGCCCTTACATTTGGAATCCCTTAAAATCTTCGTTTCAGTTTCAAATTCAATTTCGCTTGCGCCTATGTGTTCATAACGACAAGTACTACGGGGCTACGCCAAGGGAATAAATCTTACTTGACACGACGATGCGGTCAACAAAAGTAAACATTTTTGCCTCGAAGGGCATTTTCATAAATTCACATTTTAAAATTAAAAAACTTGTAATAATTGGAGACGGGTTGTTACATGAGCAAATATTCTAGCTTGATACAAAAGATCCAACATGGTATCAGAGCTTTGTTGGATTAACTAAGTTATGGGAGTTACCTTGTGTTCTTCAATTTGGGGTTCTATTTCTTAGAAACCCTAACTTTCAAATTCGAAGGAATCAATGGAAAATAGCAGCAACAAAGATAACAATCTCTCATCTCCAATCTTTGATGGTGAAAATTATGATATTGGAGAGTAAAGATGAGGACCTTATTCACAACTTTTGGGCTATGGTCATTTGTCAGTGTTAGGGTTGTTGAACCGAAGGAAGGTGTGGAGCTATCTACAGCAGAGAATGCACTTTTAGAAGAAAATCTCAAGAAGGATGCTAAAGCTCTCTACTTCATTTAGAAATGCTTCTCAGATGAAATCTTTCCGAGGGTCTCGAACGAGATGAAATTGAAGGATGCGTGGGATGTCTTGGAGAAAAAAAAAAAAGAGGTGCAGAAAAGGTAAGGTCTGTAAAATTGCACAGTCTTAGAAGAGACTTTGAACATGCTAGGATGAAGGAAAATGAATTGTTGAAAGATTACTTGACTAAACTCACTGATGTTATAAATAAAATGAAATCATATGGTGAGAAGTTAAGTGATAGACGAATTGTTGAGAAAATATTGATTATTTTACCTCAATAATATAATTCTATTGTGAATGTCATTGAGGAAACTAAAGATTTGAGTTCCTTGTCTATTCGAGAGTTAAAGAGTTCACTTCAATCCCTTGATCATAGATTAGATAGGCATGCTAAATACTTAGTTGAGAGTGCATTTCAAGCACTTACAGTGGATGTGAAAGGAAGATAGTAGATTAAAAGGAAACCAAAGAGTTCATTTCAAGCACTTACAATGGATGTGAAAGGAATAGAACAGTGCATTTCAAGCATTTTAATCATTCTGATGATACTTATTTGTTTAAAAGGAAACCAAAGTGTCCTAGATGTGGTCCTTTTGGCTATATACAAAAAAGATTATAATGTGAAACTCAACCAAGTTGCAAACTATGTAGAAAAAGAAGACAAAGATGCTAGTCTTTTTTATGAGTGTCATCCAGCTATGACTGAAGACAAAGGAAATGATATTTGGTTTGTTGACAATGGATGTAGTAATCACATGATTAGCAGCAAGAATCTCTTTGTTGAGTTTAATGATATAAAGAAGACAAAGGTCAAGGTGAGTGTTTCTTATTGTGCAGCTGTACTCAGAGGGCATTGTGGCAATCAAAACAAAGAAGAGTACATGATTTATCCAGGATGTGATGCTTGTACCTAAGCTTGATTAGAATTTGCTTAGTGTGGGGCAACTGATGAAGAGTGGTTACCATGTTCACTTTGGTGATGACTTTTGTGAGATATTTAATAAGGAAAACAAACGAAAAGTTATTACAAGGGTTAGAATGATTGAGAATGCAATTTTTTCATTGACATTGAAGTATTCTAACTAGGTGGCAATGAAGGTGGATATAGTTGATTCGTCAAGGTTATGGTATAGGAGGTTGAGACATCTCAATTTCCAAATTTTGAAACATTTTTAACTTGTCATGGTATATGGGCTCCCTACAATACATGAAGCACAAGAAGCATGTGAGGGTTGTGCTATGGGAAAACAACATCGAGACTCATTTTCAAGAGATGGATCATGGAAAGCATCAAAACCTTTGAAGCTCATTCAGTCGGATGTTTGCAGACCAATGAAAACCGTCACTAATGAAGGTAACAAATACTTTTTGATTTTTGTAGATGATTCTTCAAGAATGACATGGCTTTATTTATTGAGTAATAAATCATAAGTATTCTTTGTGTTTAATAAGTTCAAATCGATGATGGAAAATCAAAAGGGTTTGACAATTAAAGTTCTTAGAAGTGATAAAGGTGGTGAGTATACCTCAAATGAGTTTGGAAGATTCTGTTATGATATGAGACTTGAAAGACAACTTACTGCAACTTATTCACCACAACAAAATGACAAAGTCTATGTTACATGAGAAGGGGATGCCTTATGAACTTTGGGGGGAAGTCGTATATACTGTTGTTTACCAAATTAACAAGTCTCCAAATAAAGCTTTGAAGGACAAGACACCATTTAAAGCATACATGGCCGAAAACCATATGTAAATCATTTGAGAGTGTTTAAGTGGATTTGCTATGTTCACGTTCTTAAGAACCTCAAGTACAAACTTGAAGAAAACAATGAGAAGTGTATATTTTTGGGGTACAGTGGTCATACAAAGGGTTATATGCTATGTGATTTGGAGAAAAAAGAAAATTATCATTTCAAGAGATGTTTTCAATAAAAAAGTATTTTGGGATTGGAAGAACAAATCCACCCAAAATTCTTGACTCAAGTTAATGATAGCAACGAAAAATGAAGAGAATGAAGTTGAAATTGAAAATGAAGATCCACCACAATCTCATCCTCAAGAAGCAAGCTTTTCATCACCACAATCACAAGCAAGCTCTTCATCATCACAATCACAAGCGTTTACACCTAGCTCAACTCATACTAGGATGAAATGGCTCAGTGACATGTATGCAAGTTGTAATTTATGTGTCATTGAGCTAGAAGGTTTTGAAGAGGCTATGCAAGATATAGCTTGGCAAAAAGCTATGGAGGAAGAAATCTTAGTGATTGAGAAGAATTCTACATGGGAATTGGTGGATAGGCTTTGTGACAAAAATGTCATAGATGTCAAGTGGATTCACAAGATAAAGTTGAATTTGGATGGTTCAATCCAAAAGAATAAGGTAAGGCTAGTTGCAAAGGGCTACTCACAAAAACTTGGAGTAGATTTCCATGATACTTTTGCACCGGTCGCAAGACGTGAGAGACTATTTGGATCCTAATTGCATTGACGGCTCAGAAGAGTTGGTATTTGCACCAACTAGATGTCAAGTTAGCATTCTTGAATATGTTCTGAAACAAGTAGTCTATGTTGATCAACCAAATGGTTTTGTTGTGAAAAATGAAGAAATGAAAGTGTACAAGTTAAGGAAAGCTCTCTATGGGTTGAAGCAAGCACCTCGTGCATGGTACTGGGAGATTGATGCTTACTTCATCAAGAATAACTTTGAAAAAAGCAAGAGAGACTACTTTGTACACACAAAAAATGAAGGTAAATAAAACATCCTTATTATCTCCATCTACGTTGATGATTTGGTGTTTACTGGAAGTTGTGCAAAAATGATTTCTGATTTCAACAGAGATATGATGAACAAGTATGAAATGAGTGATTTAGGCTTGTTGCATCATTTTTTAGGAATTAGTGTGTGCCAAACCTATGATAGCATCTTTATCCTTGAAAGTTGAATGAGTGGGTGTAAGTTTATATCTACACCTCTTGTTGCTAATGAGAAGCTACAAAAAGAAGATAGAAGTGGGGAGGTAGATGTCTTATATTTTAGGAGCATTGTTGGAAACTTGATGTATTTAATTGTTACAAGACTAGATATTATGTATGTAAGTTCATTGTTGTCTAGGTTTCATAGTAAACAAACTCAGATTCATCTTGGGACTGTTCAGCATTTAAGGTTCACTGGATTTTGGCATTCTGTATGAGAAATGTTGAGCCAAAAGTAGTTGGATTTTGTGATAGTGATTGGGTAGGTAGCATGGATGACATAAAGAGTACATCGGGATATGCTTTTTTATTAGGGACTGGTGTGTTCTCATGGACTTCAAAGAAGCAAGACAATGTTGCTCTATCGACTGCGAAAATTGAATATGTATCAACTACTTTGGCAAGCACTCAAGCTATGTGGCTAAGGAAGATCATGAATGATATTGGTGAGAAGCAAGAAGAGTCAACTCCTCTCCTTTGTGACAACAACTCTGCAATATCAATGTCTAAGAATCTTGTCAATCATGATGCTACTAGGCACATCATAGATGTTGTTGAAGAAAAAGAAGTTAACCTAGTCTATTGCAGAACAGAGGAGCAAGTTGTTGATATCTTCACCAAAGCATTGCCAAAGATCATGTTTCAATGCTTAAGGACACTATTGGGAGTTCAACAACTTCACATTAAGGGGCAGTGTTAAATATAATTAATGTTCAATTGTAATTATAAGAACCTCAAATGTCATTTTGTGTAATTGTAGACATCGAAATTTGGGTGAAATAAATGTTGACCAATAGTTACAATTTCAACGCTCACGTGTCATATAAAATTTACACGTAGCGTGTGACTAAATGAAAAATCAAAATAAAACGGAAAAGTCATCAAGCAGGACACGTGTCAACACCTGGCAGAAACGATTTATTTCATCTGAATATCATATTCAAAATTAGGCCTTGGAAAATTCTATAAATAGAAGCCATTTCATTCATTTTGATGGGACAAAAAAATTCATAACCAATTGATATTACACCAAAACCTTAACGCTTTGAAACTCTAAAGCTCTCAAGCAAATTCCGAAGGATCAAGAAAGCTCTATTCGTTCTTCGTCAACTCAACCTCCAAGATCAAGCCCCGACGGCCCTTGGATCAACAATTATACACCTTCAAGATCAAGCCCCAACGACCCTTTGAAGGAACTTCCACCAATTCAAGATCAAGCCCCGACAACCCTTGAAGAAAGCGTTCATCATTCATCATCCGTTCATCATAAGATCAAGCCCCAACGACCCTTTGGATCAACAACATCAACAAATCCACACATCCAACCGTTCTTCAAGATAAAGCCCAAAAGCCCTTGAAGATCCATTCATCAACTGTTCATCAAGATCAAGCCCCAAAGGCCCTTGAAGATCCGTTCATCAACAGTTCTTCAAGATCAAGCCCAAAAGCCCTTGAAGATCTGTTTATCACCTTTCAAGATCAAGCCCAAAAGCCCTTGAAGATCCATTCATCACCGTCATTCAAGATCAAGCCTCAACGGCCCTTGAAGAAACTTTTAACTGTTCATCCAAGATCAAGCCTCGACGACCCTTGGATCAATTGCACATCCAAAAATACACACCTTATGGAGATCGAATCAGAGGATCAAATTTGAGAGAGATTGTAACCCAAAATCATCAAATACAAATATTATTTTGTACACATTGTTCTTGTCTCGTTTGTTTCAGGAAAATTTCGTGTTTACAAATTTGGCACGCCTGGTGGGACAATCTCTACCTCTCATCTCTTTGTCCGTTCAAGGAATCCAAACACACCTCAAAGTCAATGGCATCAAGCAAGGGACAAGTTGTTCTCGCAACCACCAAGGGAAGGATCCTGAGCACTTCTGCCGCAAACGGACAATCCATTGGCGCCATAATTGCTCATTAACATGCCACTTCAAAGTTGGTGCTGCTAAATGAGCAAGAGGAGCATCAAAGGCGTGAGTCCGTCATCAACTTGACCTCGCTGGGTGCACCGAAGCATGCTGCTGAGGCACACAAGATGACATCCCAAAGTAGCCAACGATGTTCTTCGTCAGCATCCTGGATGTCTAAAGGAAAGTCACGTATATTGGTTGCACAAGTCATGACCATCGGCGTTACCTCTGTTGAAGAACAACTGGCTCAAATGAATGAAGCTATCGCAAGGCTAACACAGATTGTGGAAGAAAAAGACTTGCAAATCGCTGCACTCGTCAGCCGACTAGAGCCATAGGACGGCGAGAACCCTGACCCAGAGGATGATCCACTAAAGAGAGGAGCTGGCGAAGAAGAGGAGCCTCCGGTGGATAAAGTCGATGTGAAGCCGGAGCCAGACCAAGTAGCGGCACTCATGGGATCTCTTTCTATCCAGCAGCTGCAAGAGATGATCACCAACACCATCAAGGCGCAGTACGAAGGGAGCTCAAATACCTTCGGGTTGTACTCGAAGCCTTATTCAAAGAAGATTGATGCCCTGAAGATGCTAAGAGGTTATCAACCACCAAAGTTCATGCAGTTTGATGGAAAAGGAAACCCAAAGCAGCATGTTGCACATTTCGTCGAAACTTGCAACAACGCGGGGACGGAGGGAAACTACCTTGCCAAGCAGTTTGTGCGCTCGCTGAAAGGAAACGCCTTTGAGTAGTACACAGACCTAGAGCCTAAGTTTATCAACAACTGGGAGCAATTGGAAAGAGAATTCCTTAACCGCTTCTACAGCACCCGCCGCATTGGAAGCATGCTAGAGCAGACAAGTACGAAGCAATGGAAAGATGAGCTAGTCGTGGACTACATCAACCGATGGCGCACTCTAAGTCTTGACTGCAAAGATAGACTTTCGGAGACCTCCTCGATCGAGATGTGTGTTCAAGGCATGTAGTGGGGATTACACTACATCCTTCAAGGCATCAAACCATGGACCTTTGAGGAGTTAGCCACCCGCGCCCATGACATGGAGTTGAGCATCGCCCATCATGGGAAGAAAGAACCGATAGCCGACTACAAGAACGACAAAGTTCTTGGGACAAAGGTGGAGAAGGCTGCGTGGAAATCCACCAAGGAAGCAATGACGGTCAACACAGCTCCCGTTAAAGTCTCTACACGAGGCAAGGTGATTCAAACCGAAGCTTTTCGTGATCAAGAGATGCGTAGACGCACTTTGAAGGAGCTTGAAGAGAAAACTTATCCATTCTCCGACTCTGATGTGGCTGCCATGTTAGAAGACTTGTTGGACAAAAAGGTGATCGACTTACCTGAGTGCAGATGGCCGGAAGAGATGAATCGTACTGACAGTCCAAGGTACTGTAAATTCCACCATTTCATCAGTCATCCAACGGAAAAATGCTTTGTACTGAAAGATCTCATCTTGAAGCTAGCACAACAAGGGAAAATCGAGCTTGACCTCGAAGACACGGTTGCGGCACACACTACTACTATCGTGTTTGGATTACTCGATCATGTGCCTCTCCGAAGCATGCGTGACCATTCCCGTCAATGTTTAAGTCACACAGCACCTTCTACACAACCATCACCGGGGGCAAGCAACCAAGATGCATCTACCGGTAATAAGGAAGGGTGGACATCGACGACCTACAAAAAAATGAGGAAGCCAAAACCATAAGCCACAAGGCCAAAAGATGAGCCTAAACTCGCCCTTCGAACTTCAGTCTTCGACAAGCTGAATCATTCAAAACCTAGAATTTCGGCACTTGATCGCATCAGTGGTCAAGACCGAACTTCCGTATTCAAAAGGCTTAAGACGCCAACACCGCAAAGATTTGTCTTTGAAAGGTTATCAAAACCCAAGAAACAAAGCGGCACAACTAGATCTCATCCGCAGCGGTCGGCTTTGGACATACTTGAAGAAACTAAGAAGCCTTCTAGAAACAGGAAGACAACGCCAAAGGAAGAAAAGCTCGACAGTCTAGCAGGAAAAGACGATGTTCAAAGCTTGATTCCTTCAAGGATGAAGCGCCAAGCAACTTTGGAAGTTGACACAAAATGACCACTGAAGGTAAGGAGGCGCACCATCATCTACACCGGCCAATCTTCACGGCAACAAACCCAATAGGACCGCACTGAAGAGGAGGCCCAAGAAGACAAAGAAGACGAAATCCCGGAAGAAGACGTCACTTCCGGCTTTGTCAACTTAAAATCTTCATCTCAATCGCTGGGGGGCATGCTCCAAAACCATGCCAGTCAAGCCAAGTGAAGTTGAAGGATGGACTCATGTCACTCCAAAGAAACTGCATAAGAAGCATATGTCTTCTCCACAAGTGCACCAATCGGAAATAGGGCAAAGTAGCTTTCGCCAACCTCCAAAGCGATGTGAAAATGTTGAAGATGAGGAAATTTCGACACAAAGATCGACCACGCGCGATCTCTTCTTCCTCAGAAAATTATTCAGCTACTCGGTCAAGGCTCCTTGCTATAAAGATTGCGAAGAACGCCTCTCCAGGCAGCAACCATATCTTCCACAAGTTCACCAATGGGAAAGGGGGCAAAATAGCTCCTGTCAATCTCCAGAACAATGTGAAAGTGTTGGAGATAATGAAACTTTGACACGAAGATCATCCATCCCCATCACAATGCATGACCTCTTCCCAGAAGACTTCTTCAACTACTCAGTCAAGGCTCCTTGCTATGAAGATTGCGAGGAACGACTCTCCCGGATCGATTGACCAACCAACTCCTGCTCCTTGTTCGCATGAGCCTAAACTGCACGAACCAAAGCTCATTGTCCGCACGAGCCTAAACTATAGGACACGAGGCTCCTCGCTCGCACGAGCCTAAACTGCATGGCACTAAGCTCCTGGTCTGCATGAGCATAAAAGGCAACACCAAAAGCTCATTGCCTGCATGAGCGGAAACTGCAAATGGCACCAAACGCTCCTGGCCCGCAAGAGCATAAACTGCGTACGGCACCAAAAAAAAAAAAGTATTTGAACTACGTTATGACTTGATCTCTTCTTTGGAAGAGTACGTAGGCAACTTGAAACCTCAAAACTTCAAGTACAGTCACATAAAAAAAAAGAATTTTATTACAAATACAAACAATATTCTTCCTACAAAAAAAAAAAAAAAGAAAAAAAGAAAAAAAAGAAATATATATATATATATATATATATATATATATATATATATGTACATATACATATATGTAAACAACTCCAAAAAGCCCAAGCTTTCCTCACGAAGGCAGGTCTTTTCTCCCATCAAGAGCCTCATCAACAAACTGCAGAAACCACATTTGCATCTCGGATTGCAGATGAGTGGCAAGCTCGACTGTGTCTTTCATTTTGTGACCCTTCGTCCACATCACCATTAACTGTTTCTCCTCGCGGATCTGGGAAACATCACTGCTAAGCACATCGAAATCCATTGCAGTAGCTTTCTTCATATTACTAAGCTTGGAACTGTGCAGCAAATATGTCAGGAACAAGGTTGAAGCTTCAGCGCCTTGCTGGCTCTGTCGATGTTTTCGACGACTTGAAGAATTGTTCGGCGCTTTAGTCTTGGAGGCTTACGCAAGGACAGATCCAATAAACACCCAAAGCTCATTGACCTCCGGTATAAGGTCAGACACCCAAATGGATGGTGGTAATCCGCACTCTGGTCTTGCAAATTATTTACAGCCGCCTGTGTTGACTAATGCTATTTCGCCTATGCTTGATCGTGGAACTAAGAGCCTTGGGAACACTAATCTTGTGGCATCTGCAATGCTTGCTCAATATGCTTTGTCCAATAATTTGCAGTTTCAACAAGCCGCAGTTTGTAAGTTCAAATGCTACTGTTAGCAATGAGTATGGGAGATCTGCGAACATAGTATTACCCACAACATCACCATGTTCCCCACCTCTGCCATGAAAAAAAAAATATGATGATGGTGGACGGCCACCATGTAAAAAGAATATATATATATATATATATATATATATATATATATATAATAATAATAAATAAATAAATAAAGGGGAATGAGAGGCAAATAAACAAAGCCTTTCGGTGCATAACATAAAGAAAGAAAATGGGAGACACCATGATGATGCTTTTCTTTCTTTTGGAAAGCAACAACATGGGGACAGACAGCAAGATGCAGAAGCACAGCGGCATAGCATGGCAAAGAGGGCAGCGTCTCCGGCGTTAAACATTATCCTTTGCAGCAATTGGCAGTAGCAAGAAACAAGGCGAGCCCATCATCCTTCGCAGTGAGCATTATTCCCTATTGCAACTCAGCCCCCTTGTAGCAGCTTTTGTGCAGCAAGCGTAGCAAACGGCAATGGCAGTGCAACAACCTTTGTATAACAACCCTCATGCAGCACCAAGACTCACGGCAATGTCACCACCGAGGGAAAACTGTGAACAAAAGGCACTACACAACAAAATCCCACTGCAGTCTTTTGCACAACACCATATGGCAGCGCACCACCGAGGGAAAACTGTGAACAAAAGACACTACACAGCAAAATCCCGCTGCAGTCTTTTGCACAACACCATATGGCAGCGCACCACCGAGGGAAAACTGTGACCAAAAGACACTACACAACGAAACCCTGTTGCAGTCTTTTGCACAACACCACACAGTAAAAAGTAACGTTTTGCACCACCTCAAGCTCCAGCTGCTTCTGCACCTCTGCCATGGCTGCTGCCTTCGAATGAGATTGACAAAACCGAAGTTTGTCAACACACACACAAAGACCTCATCCGTCTCTCTCTCGTAGCTGCCAACAACTTCAAAGACCGTCGTCAAACGACTAGCCGGTTGTGAAGCTCGACGCATTGAACTACCTCCAAGCTCCCGGCTCCAAGCTCGACCCCGTGCCCTCCATTGCTGAAGCACCGGTGCCCCGAAGCTCCGTTCCATCTTCTGCCCATCATCAAAATTTATACAAAAAAATATATATTAAAAAAAGGGATGGTGGAGCAAAGGTGGTGCCTTAGCCAGCACCATGAAAGAAAGAAGAAAGAAAATGATAGTGCATCAGCACCATGAAAAAAAAAATATAAAAAAAGAAGGTGGAATCTTGGTGCATCTGGCACCATGTGTGGAAAACAAAGAAAATAATATATATATATGTAAAAGATAAAGGTTTCGAAATGCTGCATCTGGCACCATATGGAAAAAAGGATAGTGGGTGCATGATTAAAAAAAAATGTAAAAGAATGATGGTGCATCTAGCATCATGTGCAAATATATATATATATATATATATATATATATATATTTATAGTATGAAAAAAGCCTCATTTATTGATTTCTCTGAAAATTTGCAGAACTGTACATTTTACATCAGTAAAAAAAAAAAAAAGAAGATCAAACAGGAGAGAGCCTTCACGAAGGTTGCTCGTGTGAAGCCTCATCACTCGGCGGAACTCCAGGAGGAGGAGGCACCGAAGGTTGATCATTTGGAGCTTCATTACGCGGTACAACCCCAGAATATGAAGGCAAATGTTGTTGGAACAAACCCACAAACCTCTGATGTTCAAGTAAAATCTGACCATCAGATTCCTGCATCTGGTCAATTTTCCTCTTCATGTTTATAACATAGTTATGTGCAAGCCTATGAAACTCTTTATTCTCATGCTTGAGCCCTCTAATCTTCTGTTTGAGACTCATCACTTTAGCCGCCAATGATTCAACTTGATGGGTTCGAGCAAATAGACGTTGGGCCATATTAGACACAGAACCTGCACACTGCACACTGAGAGCCAGAGAATCCTTAACAGCCAACTCATCAGACCGTTTGGAAATTAGTCTGTTATCTTTGGGAGTGACAAGGTTCCAGGCCACCACCGCAGCGGTCATATCATTCTTCATCACCGAATCCCCAACGGTAAGAGGACCAGTAGAGGATATGAAGGATGGGTGCCATATGTTGTTTGGAGAAGGCGGGACTGCCTCTTCACCAAGGTTCAAGTCAAAACGACGGTCGAAGGGTCCAGACATTTTCAAAAGTGTTGAAGAAAGAAGAGGTCGGACAAATCAAGATCTTAGAAGTGCAAGAAGGGAGTTTCTACAAGCGAAAATTCAAGTGTTCTTTGAAACGAACTTCATGCCTCTATAAAAATCAGCACCCGACGGGATTTCAGAGATCGAAGAGGCGAGCTCAGAATTCGAAGAGGCCAATTCAAAAATCGAAGAGGTGCTAGCTTTCTCAAAAGCTGGGCTTGCTCGGAACCACGGGCTAATATTCTTTTCCAAACGCGTCAGCACCCGTCACATGTAAACTCAGCTTTGCAGAAATCACGGGTAATTTGTCGAAGCGCCGATCCCAGATATCGAAGAGGCGCTAGTCTTTTTCAGCCTCGTCAACACCTGTCACATGCATACTCAGCTTGGTGGAAATTACGGACAATTTGTCGAAGATTTCTAATAAAGAAGAAAGCATGTGAAGCCATACTGATCAATCACTCAAATGGTTGTCGACACAAGTGAAAGAATAGTACCTCCACAGGTATTAAAGAACTTCCTATAACTATCCACCTTCACCCTTCCATAGCAAGGCAGACATACATAACCTTTCTTCATCTTCGAGAATGCCTTCCACACGAAGCCTCTCGAGTCACTTAGTGTTCCTTATTCCTTGGGGCACCTCTGTAAAAAAATGACATCAAAAGCAAAAGTATCTCATATCACCAAGGTAGAAAGCAAGAGTATCTCATATCATGCGTTCTCCCTATCCTTTCCTTTGTCCTTGTTCTTACCTGCAAAGACAAGGATAAAGAAAGCAATATACCGGAACCTCCACTCAAACTCGGCATATGGAGACAACGTGCAGAAGGAACAAGCAGAAAAGAATGCGGCCTGCATAGTCAACTCAGCAGAAGGAGTCTGAGTTGAGGAACTCAAGAAGCTGCCACATCTGCCTGGAGAACAAATAAGGAAATGCGGCATGCACAATCAACTCAGCAGAAGGAGTCCGAGTTGAACAATTAGAGAGAAGAAGGGGTCTGAGTTGAATCCAAGAGCTCGAGAAGCTTCAACAACATATTGACGGCACCATCGTCGAAGAACAAAGCCTCGCTGTGCAACACTGTCAAATCGCCACCACTTTTTCGAAAGCAAGAGTATTTCATATCATGCTTTCTCTCTGTCCTTTTCTTTGTCCTTGTTCTTACCTACGGGACAAGGAGAAAGAAAGCAATCAACCAGCACTTGGTATCAATCTTCCGATCTGGAACCGACTGCTTGGAACCCTTCCCTGATTGCTTACCTAGCACTGCTCTCGAGTACTCGTCTTCCACTGTTGCTGTACTTCCAAAAAAGCTGCCACATCTGCCTGGAGAACAGATAAGGCAAGTGAAAATGATACCTTGCAGCATGTGGAGACAACGTGCAGAAGAAACAAGTAGAGAAGAATGCAACCTACACAGTCAACTCAGCAGAAGGAGTCTGAGCTGAGGAACTCAAGAAGATACCACATTCTGCCAGAATAATAGATAAGGCAAGGGAAAATAATACATTGAAGCATGTGGAGACAAGCACAACAAAGCATGTGCCGATTCATCCGCTATTTCTTCAAAATCTAAAGTATCTCATATCATCAGGGTTGCAATCACTCTGGGTGGAAGACTCGTTTTGACCTTCAAATTCTTGGGTCGACTCGCTAGGCGTTGTGGGCTGCACGTGCCGATTCACCACCCTTGAATCAAATCCTTAAAGATTAAGTCACCAACTGGAAAAAGAGCCCATCAATCTTGAAGATCATACCGTTGACCAAACTGCTTAGGTGTGAATTAGAAAGATTGAACAAAGCAACAAGCCGTCACCTTCACCTTGTGCTTGCTTGCCATGTGTTTGAGTCAACCTTCAAGAATCAAGCCTCAACGGCCCTTGAAGAAATCTCCAGCCCAATTCAAGATCAAGCCTCGATGGCCCTTGGATCGACATCTACATTAAGGGACTTCAAAACGCATCTCCTACACGGGACAAGCACATGTATACGACGCGCCTTGAAGTGGGGGCATTTGTAGACATCAAAATTTCGGTGAAATAAATGTTGATCAATAGTTACAATTTCAACGCTCACGTGTCATATAAATTTTACACGTAGCGTGTGACTAAACGAAAAATCAAAATAAATCGGAAAAGTCATCAAGCAGGACACGTGTCAACACCTGGCAGAAACGATTTATTTCATCTGAATATCGTATTCAAAATTAGGCCTTGGAAAATTCTATAAATAGAAGCCATTTCATTCATTTTGAGGGGACAAAAAAATTCATAACCAATTGATATTACACCAAAACCTTGAAGCTTTGAAACTCTAAAGCTCTAAAGCAAATTTTGAAGGATCAAGAAAGCTCTATTCGTTCTTCGTCAACTCAACCTCCAAGATCAAGCCCCGACGACCCTTGGATCAACAATCATCCACCTTCAAGATCAAGCCCCAACGACCCTTTGAAGGAACTTCCACCAATTCAAGATCAAGCCCCGACGGCCCTTGAAGAAAGCGTTCATCGTTCATCATCCGTTCATCCTAAGATCAAGCCCCAACGGCCCTTTGGATCAACAACATCAACAAATCCACACATCCAACCGTTCTTCAAGATAAAGCCCAAAAGCCCTTGAAGATCCATTCATCAACTGTTCATCAAGATCAAGCCCCAAAGGCCCTTGAAGATCCATTCATCAACAGTTCTTCAAGATCAAGCCCAAAAGCCTTGAAGATCCGTTCATCCAACCGTCTTTCAAGATCAAGCCCAAAAACTCTTGAAGATCCGTTCATCACCCTTCAAGATCAAGCCCAAAAGCCCTTGAAGATCCATTCATCACCGTCATTCAAGATCAAGCCTCAACGGCCCTTGAAGAAACTTTCAACCGTTCATCCAAGATCAAGCCTCGACGGCCCCTGGATCAATCGCACATCCACAAATACACACCTTACGGAGATTGAATCAGAGGATCAAATTTGAGAGAGATTGTAATCCAAAATCATCAAATACAAATATTATTTTGTACACATTGTTCTTGTCTCGTTTGTTTCAGGAAAATTTCGTGTTTACAGTAATATTACATTATGACTTGTGTGGCTTTGTGAAGACCCACGTTGGTGTTTTCCTTTTTGTCTTGAAAAGCCAATATGGCTGCAGACAAGTGGGCGGTGTGTTAAGGAAGGTGGTAATGTATTGATAGAAGAGAAAATCTATCTTTTCTAAAAAAATCTCTCCATTGAAATTAACAAAGAAGCCAAAGGCCAACTGGTTTTATTGGCTCAATGATCATTTTCCACAAAAACTTAGCTTGTTCTTCTCTTCTCCATTTTTTATCCAAACCTTGCACATGTCTTATGAAATCTTGAGTAAATATTCTAGCTTGATACAAAAAAATCCAACAAGGCCTTTTTTGATCAGGTGTGACTTAAACAAAAAATTCCTCTCATTTTTCACAATAACAAATGTTAGGTAGTTAGGGACTGCATCCAAAGTCTCACATTTTACAATGATAAAGTACGGGGAACTTGTGGCTCAAATGTTAGGTACATTTATATGTGAGATTATGTTCGATTTTCCTTTCTCACTAGATATTGCTTATATAAAAGCAAGTTTTAAAATGTAGCGAGGATGATGTCATTTCATCCAATATTTCTTTCTTATCCAACATTCCCCTCTGTGCTCCACAAAATGAAGAATAAGACTGATTAAATAGCTAATTATCTTAGGATGCTACCTTATTTTCTTTCTTATTAAGCACAACCTCTTGTTTTTAATCCACCATTGTTGTTACAAAGAAACTTGCAATTAATCAGGATTTTCACCATTAAGATTCATCAATAATTTTGATTAGTTTTGTTATACCACCAGGAAATAACTTTAATATCCAAATTTCCTTATTTACATGGCTTTTCCCATTGCGGGCCTGTCAAACTCTATGACTACATCCATCCATTCCCAACTGGATACTCTTCAGATCCTTTTGGCGAAGATCTTGGGGATCCGTGAATCGTGTTCATACATCGTACATCATACGGTCAGTTTTTGTCAAGTACTGTTTGTGTTTAATTTTAAATAAAAATATTTAAAATAATTTCTAACCGCACGATGTACGTACGATGAACGAACAAGATTGGCGGATCCTCGGGATCCTCACAAAGAGGATCCGGATCCATCCATCCATTCATAATATAAATCATGTATATGTACATACACTGCCAAATTAATCTTATTCTAATCCAAAATCCAAACCAAGAATTTGCCATGATAATATCCTATCAAATTCAACTCTTCAAACCTAAATATGGCAAATACAAGAAGGAAGGAAAGAATTTCGATTAGGTTATTTAGTTGTCGAGACAGCCAATATTTAGTTACCTTTTGGTGCATGCATATGCCTTATAAACGTTACGTTTTTGGATTTTAGAGATAAGATTAAGGAACAAAGAGAATTAAATCATTCTTATCTTTCTTCTCTACCCTTGTTCTTGATAATTGGGTTTGCTTATAATTCAAAGAGGCTTTTAGGACTTCGAAACTTTGTTCTGTGATGGCTGGAGGGGCCTTCGTTGGCGATGGCGGAGGGAGGAGCTATGAAGGAGGTGTCACCGTCTTTGTGATATTCACTTGTGTGGCGGCTGCCATGGGCGGTCTCCTCTTCGGATATGATCTCGGAATCTCAGGTAATAAATTGTATAATTTTCCCTTTGTTTAAGAGAATTGAGATCATAAAGTGAAACAAGTACTATTAAAACCGGGTTTTGAATAATCGCTCGTATACATGCAGGGGGAGTGACTTCAATGGAGTCGTTCTTGAAAAAGTTCTTCCCATCTGTGTTCCAAAAAATGAAGAATGAGACTCATCAAAACCAGTATTGCAAATTTGATAGCCAGCTTCTCACATTGTTCACGTCTTGCCTCTACATTGCGGCGTTGGTGGCATCCTTTTTGGCTTCAACGGTTACTAGGAAATTTGGTCGAAAAATCTCCATGTTTGTGGCAGGCCTTGTGTTTCTTCTTGGCTCTATCCTAAATGGTGTTGCCAATAACATTACACTTTTGATCATTGGTCGTCTCTTGCTTGGTATTGGTGTTGGATTTGCAAATCAGGTAACGCATACAAGTCTAAAGTGATTCTACACTTTTAGACCACAAATGATGTGTTAAACTACGTATCAAAGTATCATAATAATTGATTTCATCATAAAAGGACCTCATCTAGCGTATTACGTGGTTTGCCAATGTGATATCAAACATAATCACTTTATACCTTAGGCCCGAAAAATTTGATGAACTTGCGATTGACACGGCCCAAGCTAAAAAATTTAGGGTTGGATTCGGGCTACCTTAGGGCTAGCTAGCTAACTGATTCATAATGGCATGGTGATTTTGTAGTCTGTTCCTGTTTATCTAGCGGAAATAGCTCCAACAAAGATTAGAGGAGCACTAAACATGGGGTTCCAAATGGCCATCACCATCGGTATTTTAGTGGCTGGTCTTGTCAACTTTGGCACTGCTAAGATCAAGGGCGGCTTTGGCTGGAGAATATCTCTCGCTCTTGCTGCCGTTCCTTCTCTGCTGATGACTCTCGCCGCAATCTTTCTTCCTGACACTCCAAATTCCATCCTAGAAAGAGGTCACCCCGAGAAGGCCAAGAAAATGTTAAAAAAAATCCGTGGCACAAACAATGTTGATGATGAGTTCCAAGACCTTCTTGATGCTACTGAGGCTGCCAAAAAAGTCGACAACCAATGGACGAACATCACACAACCAAGATATAGGCCTCAACTTGTCATTTGCTTCCTCATTCCATTCTTCCAGCAGCTCACCGGCATCAATGTGATCATGTTTTACGCCCCAGTTCTTTTCAAGACATTGGGTTTTGGGGATGAAGCTTCTCTAATGTCCACAGTCATCACTGGCGGTGTTAATGTGGTCGCTACCTTGGTCTCCATTTTCACAGTAGATAAGTTTGGAAGAAGAATATTGTTCCTTGAAGGTGGTACGCAAATGATGATATGCCAGGTACACAATTAATGACATGATCAATTCAATGAAACTAATTCATTATTACCAGCTTAATTTAAACAATAATAGGAAATGTCTCATTTTTTTTTTCCTTCAACTAAATCTGAATTTCTAAAGTATATTTTCTAACTAATTAAACTTGCATTGCAGGTTGCTATCGGAGGGATGATAGCCATGAAGTTTGGTCTCAGTGGAGAAGGATCATTTACAAAACATGAAGCCAATTGGATCTTGTTCTTGATATGTGCATATGTAGCAGCATTTGCATGGTCTTGGGGTCCGTTGGGGTGGCTGGTGCCAAGTGAGATCTGCCCTCTCGAGATCCGATCAGCCGGACAAGCCATCAACGTCTCGGTGAACATGTTGTTCACATTCATCATTGGTCAAGTCTTCCTCAGCATGCTTTGCCACTTAAAGTTTGGTCTCTTCTTTTTCTTTGCCGGTTTTGTGTTGATTATGACCATCTTCATCGCCGTCTTCCTCCCAGAGACTAAGAACGTTCCGATTGAAGAGATGAATATAGTGTGGAAAGCACATTGGTTTTGGGGCAAGTACATCCCTGATGAGGTTGTCATTGGTAGGCAAGTTTGATTGACAAAATAAGAGTTGGATTTGTAAATAATCCAAGCACCTGGTTTTGTAAATAATACAAGTACATCCCTTGTACTCAATTTTTGGGTTTTAAATCAATAAAATCACATTTTATTTTCTTTGTCTACCAAATGGGTTTGATATATAACCAATTACCTAATAGTATAGGCATACTCTCTCTTCACAATTCACAATGGAGATGTTTTAAATTTGAATTCTCCGTTCGCATTTTATTAAAAGAAAGAAGATTTGATTAAAAAGAAGGGAAACGATTTGAGCACAATAATTTACTATTTTGCATACTTTTGTTTATTCATGTCTTCTAATTTTGTTTTACTTTATTCAATCTAAACGCTAAAAGTAAACAAGAGTCTACGAGGAGAAAAAAATGTGCTAGAAGTAATGTCAATCATATATATGTGCCAATACCTTGTTGGTTGTCAATAAGGTTTAACATAGACGTGATTTGAATTAATCAATTAGTACCCAATCATTAGATGAAAAGAATTTGCTGAGCATATTGATCAGAATTTTAGGAAAAAAAAAAGTCTGAACTTTAAAGATTTTTCTAGATTTTAATTTTTTTTAAATTTTTTATTTTTTTTTATGGCAAAAAAACAAAAACCGTTTGATTAAGTAGCTGAAGGACTATATAGTCCACGTGGTCCTCGAGTCCTGCTCACTCGGCTGACTCGCCTCATTTGGTGCGTGAAGAGACGGCATCTACATTATATTGCCTTAGACGCAATCTCTGCCAATCGAGTTTGTGGGCTCCATCTGTTGCCAATTGCAAGATTGGGTCAGTAGAGATGAGGGTTTTAAGAGCAAGTCCACCGTTGGTGGTTGCTCGGGGGACAGGCTCCAGGAAAGGGCTGAGGGCCGGTGGGAGGAAGTCCAGTGTTGGCTGGCGAGGGAGCCCGAGCAGGCCCGAGTGCCAGACCGGTGGATTCATGCCAGCCCGAGCGCCTGAGGTGGATTTGACGTCAACTGACGTCAGACGCCTTTTTTAATATTTTTTTTCTATCAGGTTCTGCAGGTGCGTCCAGGATGGCGGTGAGGCGGGTGAGGGCGTGAGGAGGGTGGGATGGGGAGTACGGAGGTGCGTCCAGGACGACGGGCGGGATGGGGAGTACGGAGGTAGGGGTGAGGGAGGAGGCGGGGAGGGTTTGGGGGATGGTGGTGCTAATGAGGTGAGGGTGAATGCGAGGGTGAAGAAGGTGAAGAAGAAGAGGAGCCACGGTGAAGAGAAGAGAGAGAGAGAGAGAAATAAATAAAATAAGAGAAATAAATAAAATAATAATATTTTATGGATTGGGTGAGAAAAAAAATATTAATATTTTATTACCAATTGCCAGGGGAAGGGTTCCAAGGGTGGAGATGCAAATGGCAATTACTGTTTATTAAGGGCAATTACTGTTCACTAGGTGGATTGAATAGTGGATTGCCAAGGGGGAGGGCTCCAAGGGTGAAGTTGAGCAACTCCAGCATGGTCCATTGTCCCTAGGGCAATCTACTATGCTATCTATCCAGTGAATAGTAATTGTCATTAATGAACAGTAATTGCCTTTTGCATCTCCACCCCTGCACTCAATAGCACTGGCAATTGGCAATAAAATATTAATATTTTTATTTATTTATAAAATAATACAAAATAATTTTATTTGTAATTTCGGATAAGATTTTTAATCGTTTTCGTTGCGCCACGAGTCATTAATCGAAAATAATATAGCAATAAAATATTAGTATTTTATTTATTTATAAAATAATACAAAATAATTTTATTTGTAATTTCGGATAAGATTTTTAATCGTTCTCGTTGCACCACGTGTCATTATCCGAAACGACAATTATTGGTGATGGATTTTCGATAAGATTTTTAATCGTTCTCGTTGCGCCATGTGTCATTATTCAAAAAGACAATTATTGGTGATTGATTTCCGATAAGATTTTTAACCAATCACGTCGCGCCACGTGTTACAATCTGTTTACAATCTTTGATGATAGATTTCCACAAGATTTTTAACGAATGACAGCATGCCACATGACATTATCTACAACCTAATCCTTTCTGAATCCTTCATATAATCCATCATCCATCCTCAAAAATCTCACACCAATTTTCTCAAGATCTCTATCATTATTCATAGTTTCCGCTTCCTTATTCACTTAAATTTCTATCATTATTCATAGTTTTTGCTTCCTTCTTACAATGTCTTCTTCTTCCTCAAGGATGATGTGGGAAATCGATCAGCAAGAGGAAGAATTGTTTAACCAATCAGAAGGAATGTTCAAACGCCAGACGGCCCAAAATCAGAGGGAAGAGGATAAGGAGCGTAGACGGAGAGATGACGAATCAAGAATGGCAAGAGCCTCACATCCCGTCGAGTCATCCAAGCTATGGTTCAGATCTGCAGGCCCAGCTGTGCTGTAAACATTGATAGAGACAAGCAACGATGATATGAGTATCTCTTGGACGATTATTTTGTCCGTAACAGTGCATTCCCTGATATGTACTTTAGACGTCGTTTTAGAATGGAACGTCATTTGTTCAACAAAATCATGGGCGCTGCTTGCAACCATGATTCTTACTTTGTGCAAAAGTCGGATGCTTTTGGTGCTATGGGTCTCCTGCCTGAGCAAAAAATTACTGCTGCCTTGCGGATGCTTACGTATGGAGCATTTACAAACTAAGTGGACGAGATAGCGAGGATGGGAAAATCAACCATTCTTGAGTCCCTGATGAGGTTTTGCTCAGCAATCGAATCTATCTACACCGCAGAGTACCTCCGGAAACCTACTAATATGGACTTGGAAAGACTTCTGAAGAAATGGGAGATGCGAGGTTTTCCAGGGATGATTGGAAGCATTGACTGTATGCACTGAACTTGGAAAAACTGTCCAAGTGCATGGCAAGGCGCTTATGGGGATAGAAAAGGATAAAAAAGTATCATTTTGGAGGCGGTGGCATCTTTTGATACATGGATTTGGCATGCCTTTTTCGGGGTTCCGGGAGCTCAAAATGACCTCAACGTGCTTGCACAATCCCTAGTGTTCAACGATGTCCTGCAAGGATAGGCACCAAAAGTGACATACTATGTCAACGGACATAAGTACGACGAGCTATACTACCTAGTAGACGACATTTACCCAAGGTGGGAAACATTTGTCAAAACAGTGCCATGTCCGCGAAGTGCAAAGGAAAAACACTTTGCAAGCTGTCAAGAGGGGTGCAGGAAGGATGTGGAGCGTTGTTTTGGTATCCTCCAAGCTCGCTGGGCAATTGTTAGGGGTGCTACCAGAATATTTGATTTAGATTTAGAGTCGCTTCGATCCATCATGATGACGTGCATCATTCTTCACAACATGATTGTGGAAGATGAGTACAATTATGATATTGTTGATGAATATGAGCCAAACATGATGAATAATTCCAGAACACAAATATATTGTGCTCATGACGCTACCGAAGAACCCGTGCAACACGAGCCATTAGAAAGGGATGGACGTTACAATGATAGGGTCATTCAACGATATATTGTAATTCAAAGGCCATATATGCACAATGCTCGCCAAATTGACTTGATAGAGCACCAGTGAGAATTGAAACAAGCTGAAGATGATAATTAAGTTCATTAGTGTTTGTTTTTATTTGGTGTGTTTATTTAATTTTATGTGGTGTGTTTTTTTAAGTTCATTTAGTGTTTTTTTTTTGGGTATGTTGATGTAATTTGATTTGGTGTGTGTTGATGTAATTTTATTTGGTATGTTGATGTAATTTTATTTGGTGAGTTTCAATGTGTTTTGAATAAAGATTCTCTTAGTATAAATAAATTACCAAATTAAATAAATAAGAAATTACAACCCAAATTGATTGGAAACAACATAAAGTACTCTATTCAATAAATAAGAAATTACAACCCAAATTGATTGGAAAATTATGGGCTCCGATTACAAACAAAGTGATTGGAAAATTATGGGTTTGTGAATGGATAATCATCACCTAACCAATTTGTGGTGCTAGGATGATCTTCTCTTGTGGTGCTAGGATGATCTTCTCTTGTCGTGCTAGGACCATCTCCTTTTGCTCTCGCTTCTCTTGCACGCCTCCTTCATACCATGTTTGCTTTCTCTGACTTCCAAAAATATTTAGAGTTTAGAGACTTCCCTTCTAAAGGCTCCTTCGTAATGTCACAATCTCGTTGAGCCATTATTTCTTCTCTAACATGTTCCCTTTCTTGACGAAGTAGTTTTCTTTCTCTCTCATTAGCTTGAAATTCTTTCTCAACAGCTGCATCTTTTGCATCCTCTCTAGCCTTATTAGCCTCAAATTTGGCAATTTCCCGGGCCAAACTCAATTCACCTTGGCGGGCAAGTTCTTCCATATACTTTGCATAATCATTCTTGGAAGCATTACCTTTTCTCTTTGAAGCCTTCCTACCTTGTTGAGGCCTAATTGGAAAACGGGTTACCCCAACGCTTGTTCAACGGGGGCATTTCAGGCACTTCTTTTGTATCATCTTCATCATGATCATGCGAGGCATGATCGGGCGTAGAGTGTAGATGGGTGCTGTTAAAGGCCACTTCTGGACCGATAGACACAACTTTGAATTTAGGACAATCTTTGACAATATTCCAACACTCCCACATGTTGAACGATTTGTTTTTGCTTGTGGTTTTGGCATTATACCAAGTTTGTGGTTAAAGGTCCTACACAATGCGGGAGAAGAAATAATTATAATCAAAGTAGGTAATGTAAATTTGGGTATGGTACAAACAAATAAAAAATATATTGTTACCTGATCCGCTAAACTTTCCCCACTTCGAAGATTAGCACTAGCTTGTGCCAAGGCGTCTCTCCACGTACTAAACGATTTGCTCAGTAGTCTCCAACGGCTGGACAAAGATTCTTTGGTTCTTTTCCCACCAATTTTCTCAAGATAATTGGTATGAATAAGACCCCACATTTCTCTCAACTGCATCTCATTACCCGAAATTGAATCATGAGTAACTTCAACCCAGCTAGTACACAACGTAACATCTTCAGTAAGCGTCCAATTCGTACCTGCATCATTAGTCATTTTCTTGGGAAAAAATTGGATTGAAACTTTGAGAGAAAGATAGGTATTTAAGAAAAAGCAAATATATAAAATTAGATTTATAGAAAGATAGAAAAGTAGATTATAGAAAAGGTAGGTATTTAAGAAAGATAGGTATGAAATTGGATTGACACTTGACAATATATGAAATTAGATTTATAGAAAAGTAAATATATAAAAGTATGAAATTGATTTCAAACTTGACAATATATGTTGAATTTATAGAAAAGTAAATATATAAAACTATGAAATTGGATTGAAACTTGACAATATATGAAATTAGATTTATAGAAAAGTAAATATATAAAAGTATGAAATTGATTTCAAACTTGACAATATATGTTGAATTTATTATAGAAAAGTAAATATATAAAACTATGAAATTGGATTGAAACTTGACAATATATGAAATTAGATTTACAGAAAAGTAAATATATAAAAGTATGAAATTGAATTCAAACTTGACAATATATGTTGAATTTATAGAAAAGTAAATATATAAAACTATGAAATTAGATTCAAACTTGACAATATATGAAATTGGATTGAAACTTTGAGAAGATATGAAATTGTGGTGTGAGATAGAAGATAATGAGAAGGTATTTATAGAAAAGTAAAATCAATTTTTTTTTTAATTTTTCAAATTTTTTTTTCTGATTTTTAATAATTTTTTACATTTTTAATTTTTTTTATTCATCTAATTAATCTATATCGTTGGATTTAAACCAATTTGAATTCCAACACTCCAGATTGTGCCACGTGGCACAATGGTTACATTTCTGATTTTTTAACTGTTTTTTTTTTATTTTTAAAGTCTAATAACGTGGAGTTGATCTCAGATCTAATGGGTGATATTAAATGAAGTTTTTATTTATTTTTTTTACCGTTGGAAATTCAACGGTTCACAATTTATATCCGTTGAAATCCAATAGCCGTGGGGAAGCCACGTGGCTCCCCAACGGTAACAAAAAAAATCTGCGCCGCGAGCCCATTTTTTGATTTTGTGTCTCTTGACGCGCGCTTGAATGGCACGCAGTTAATAGAAAAAAAATTAATAAAGGCGTTTGACGTCAGCTGACGTCAGACCCATCTCGGGCTCAAGGGCCGGCACCAATCCACAGGCCTGGCGCTCGGGCTTGCTCCAGCTCCCTCGCCAGCCAACGCTGGCCTTGCTCCCTCGGGCGATCCGGCCCTGTTCCTCCCACTGTCCTTCCAGCGATTCATCCTGCTGGAGTTGCTCTAAGTGGCTTTTGTCTTTTAGCCCAATTGTTTGGGTAAAATTCAACCCCTTGACTTATTCTTGGGGATGTAGGACACTTTTAGCCTAAATTAAGCCAAGAGCTAGGTATCTATGTACATCCGAAGCCGGGATGCATCGCTGAAAATAAAAAAAATTTAGTCCCACAATATTCTTTAAATTAATAATTTTTGATAGCCTAAACGTAGTTTTTGTTGGAAATTATATATTATAATGTGAAATATTTTAATATATAATTTTAAAAATTGAATGAAGAATAGTGTTAACCGTCTTTCTTAGAAATGTTATGTTATTTTGGTGCATTCCCTTGATAAGTGATGTATACTTATAGATGAAAATTTACATCTTTTTAATAAGGAGTAATTGGGTTCTATATAAACCCATGAAACCATTGGTATTAAATGAAAGAAAATTAGAGTTAGTTTTTACTCTTGAGAAATAGTGTTTCCCCACTTTGTTTCTCTCATTCTTAGTTTGTTAAATTCCGAATCGTGTCTTTAAAGTACGAAATATAAAAAGTTTGCTAGAGTTTTAAGATTAAAGTGCTTTGACTTCGGATTATAGATTGTTGAATTTTAGAAGATGGACGCCTACCGAACTACAAGCACAATAAGTGTAGGGGCGAAATTCTGTTTTTAGGACATTGCATTTATGCAAGCCTCAATCTCCAAGCTTGTCAATATTTCTAACTTTCTCACTAGATGTTTATATTAATCTCATACATAATTGATGTTGTGATTCTCTTTATGATTATTATTATTAGAATTTTATTGTTATTTTCTTATTTTCTAATATTACTCCAACAGTCCTTGAATAGATTTAGTCCACCATAACTTGACACCTTAGAGCACGTGTTAACGCTGAAATGAAAGGTAGGGTTAGGGCTGCTCAATTGCCTAAACATACAAAAAAGAAGGTCCATCGATTCAATATATATGATATTTGGGAATATTAACGCCCTTGCCCTTGTCCTTTTTCTTTCCAAAACGGATAGACTTGCACAAAAATAATTCTTGTTTACAATGAATAGTTCCTTACTGCCTTACCTCTGTCGTTTAGGTGCTTTTAATAGATAGACGTTGACAATAGAACCACGCTTTTCTTGAAATGCACTGGAGCCCAATGAGCTATGAATGATAAGATTAAAAGCACACCACAAAGTAGCACACAAATATCCTATTGATTTTCCTTATTAACACTAAGATTTGTCAATTGTAGCATATGAAAATAAGGGTCTTTCACGCAAAAAATTGTTTTATCTAACTACTTAAAATGTCACATAAACTGGGCTGCTGTCCCTACTGGCCAGCCATCGAAAAATAATTATTAGACCAACTTACACTTATCTAAATTCTACAAAATTTTATATGAAGACACTAGACACACAGAGTTACGCTCGCACAAGTTTTTGGGATTTTTTGAGTTGATTTTCTATTTAAATTAAATTGAACAAAAACAAGACAGAAACAGATTTTAAGTAGTTCACAAATTAAGAAAAACGAGTTAGGGGAACTGCTATCCACCACCATATAATCATGCAAACATGTTATGTTTCATTCAAATTCCTTTTATTTCCAGATGAAGATGCTCAAGTTGGCTCAATGTTAGAACTCAACCTGTTACTCTTTCTTATGTAGTATGTTAAGAGAATGGCGTTTTCAACTTAACTTAGTTCCTAGCATGCAATCTAGAATGGCGTGTTCATAGATTTAACAAGTAGAAATCATTAAGAATGAAAAGAGTTTGAGTCATCACAAGACATCGTAAGTACTGGCGTTGTCTTACTTATTCTAGAAATTAGTTCACATGTTAATCGCAATTAACAAGTACTACTCTAGAACATATGTAGGTCCTCATTCGAAAAGGGTAGGCACACACATATTCATAGCATTAGAATCCTAGATATGCTTACTACGTATGCATCCATAGAAAACAAATAAAGAATTCATCAATGAGACAAGTAGTGAACCAATTTTCATCCATTCATAAAAGTATTTCAAACGAAATGTCATAACAAACTTGCAATCATATTCAGGGCTTCAAAACAGCCCCTAACTACTAAAAATTTAGTTACACACAATCCTTAAGTTAAAACAAAAGATAGACATGAGTTTGAGAAGATAGAACCGAAGGAAATCGACCGAGGCCTCCTCCCTTTCCTTCCTTCCCCAACGCTGCTTTTAAACCAATTCTTGCTGCATCATTTTGTTCTCCTTAACTCACCCACTAATAGTCATTTAGTGATGACAATAAGTGAGAGGAAATGGTAAAACAATTGTAAATCTTTGGGTAGCCTTTATGCCAATTACTCCCACTTAATTCTCATCTTTTTTTCCATTTCCTTTGATATTTGAATAGGTATCAGCTGACTTGTTCTTGGCTGCATCAGTTTTGATTGTTAGATTTATTGGGTTTATTGCTTCCATTGCAGTTACAAACTGCTCAGCCTCTTGGTAACCTTTCAGTGTTAAAATGGCCATAACTTTTTCTAGCAAATGATATTAACAATCCGCGAAATGCTCCAAAAAATAGACATCCGTAGCTTTTCGGCTCATTCTCTAATTCATTCTAAAATGTTCGCAACTTGCTTCCAAAGTCAGCTGATCTGCACAGGTAGTTTTGACGAATTTGTTACTTAAAATCCCACTTGTGCTATTTTTCTTTTATTTGCTTGACAAATCCCACAAAACACAAAAACAAAGTAAATAACTCAAAAATATAAGGAACTAACTAAGAAAAGACAAGTGAATTTGATGTAAAATATATATAAATACGAGCTTATCAATGAAACTTGTTCCCAAATGGATCAACGGACGATATTAAACCCTGAGTTCTCACATAAGACAATTTTGTCGATAAAAAAATGGGGTAAAGCGACATGATCTCAAGCATTCTTTATGCGATTTATATAGTTTCGGAATAGATTGAGCTCTGTTACTCTGATTACTGGAAAGAAGAAGTACCCTCTCTAGGGTTTACCAGATAAAGCTTGACTGGGTACTCTCTCCCTTTTTTTCCCTCTCTTTCTATGGGGTTCGTGCTCTAGAGTTATGCCAATCTAATAGATTTTTGAAAAGAATGGCTTATAAATAAATATTTAATTGTTTGAATGTTAAGACCACACCAATTCCTCTGATCAACCTTGACCTTGTAACAAGCAAGAATGGTGAAGATGGAAGGAAAAGAAAGATGACTAATGCGACAAGTGAAATATTAATTTTGTGTCTGCAAATCTAGCTCTTGTAACCGAATACAAAGGCTTATTAGCCTTGTGAATACCTTTTGGCCCAACACAAAACAAAATAACAATTTATAGAATCTGTTAGAATCTCCTTAACGGCCATCCATAGGCTATTCCTTAATGATGAATCACATCATTCTTCTTTAGAACTATTGGGTTTTGCGTCTCGAAATTAGGTATTTATTACCAACTTTGTTTAGTGTCCTTTTTGGGTCTGGATTTTGACTTTTTGGTTGGTTTCCTTGTTTGGTGGAGAGATTTTGTTAATTACCTATTTGATTAGGTTTTGGGTTTGTAAACCTAAGTCCTATGCTCTATAAATAGGACATTAGGGTTGGTTTATTTTGTGTGGCTTATTCGTGTGGCAATTTGGTGAGAGTTAATTTGTGAGATTGTGAGTTAGAGAGCAATTTGGGAGAATCTTCTCCATTTGTTTTGGGTTCTCTACTCATTTGGTTTAAGGTTTGTAATTTGTGGGATTTGGATTGTGAGAGTTTAAACACTCTTTTGTAATCTCTGTTTGTTTAGTGAAATTCTTCGCCATGCTTCACCTGTACGTCAAACCACATTAAATCTCATTTTTTCTTTTGAGATTGTTTCTAGCTTTCATATACGACGTTGATATTTGGTACTTTGTTAGAATTTGCTTCTGTTTGCGCATAAAAGTACAACAAGAACTACACTGGCGATTTGATTCTCCTTCTCGAAGATATATATCCTATTTGGATTCAACCAACTGGACTTTGCCTAGTCCGCAAATGTGCGCAAATTTGGTTCCAATAGAAACATTTAACCACTTACAATTAACTATTTAGTGGAGACCCCAAGCCAACAATGCTTCTTGCTTTACGAGGGTTAGGGAGTGGAATATCTATTGTACGCAGCCTTACCCTTGCTTTCAAAGAGACTGATTCTACAACTCAAACTCGTGACCTTTTGGATTGCTTTTTTGTCACAAAAAAGCATTTTTTTTTGTTACGCCAAAACTCACTCTCTTGCAATTAACCATTTATTTTAGAATTGGGCTCCACTCATGCAAGATAAATAAATTTCATGGTTAATTAACTAAATAGATAGGTTCGATAAAAAAAAATCCTATTTAGATAGGATCTAGGTCAAATATAAGACCAGCTCTAGCGGGAGCAATTGCTCGATGGACAGACCTCAGCACAGGGCTTGATTGCCTGAGGGAGGAAGTCAAGTGTTGGCTGGCGAGGGAGCCCGAGCAGGCTCGAGTGCTAGGCCCGTGGATTCGTGCCGGCCCGAGCGCCTGAGGTGAGTCTGACGTCAGATGCCTGTTTTACTTTTTTTTATTTATTTATTTTTCTGTCAGGCGTGTGGCGTTCAAGCCCAAGTGGGCGCGCGTCAGGGGACATAAAGTCAGAAAAAGGGGCCCGCGGTGCACTAATTTTTTGTTACCGTTGGGGAGCCATGGGCTTCCCCACGCCCGTTGGATTTCAACGGCTACAAATTGTGAACCGTTGGATTTCCAACGGTAATAAAAATAAAAAAAAACCTTATTTAATATCAGCCATTGGATTTGAGATCAACGGTCTATGTTATTCAACTTTTAAAAAAAACAAAAAGAAAAAATAGTTAAAAAATCAGAAATGTTACTGTTGTGCCACGTGACACAATCTGGAGTGTTGTAATTCAAATTTGTTTAAATCCAACGGTATAGATTAATTACGTGAATTTAAAAAAAATGAAAAAAATTATTAAAAATCCAAAATTTTTTTTTGAAAAATAAAAAATATGATTTTACTTTTCTATAAATACCTTCTCATTATCTTCTACCTTACACCACAATTTCATATTTTCTCAACTACTTTCATCCACATTCCTATCTTTCTCTCAAAGTTTCAATCTAATTTTTTTCCCAACAAAATGACTATTGATGCAGGTACGAATTGGGTGCTTTTTGAAGATGTTGCATTGTGTACTAACTAGGTTGAAGTTACTCATGATCTGATTATGGGTAATGAGATGCAATTGCGAGAAATGTGGAGTCTTATTCATACTAGTTTTCTTGAGAAAATTGGTGGGAAAAGAACCAAAGAATCTGATAGGAGCATATTTATGCGACTTAGTTAGCTTGTTTTCTTGCATTTTCATAGCTAGTTTCTACTTATTATAGTGTTTTAAGCTATTTTCGTGTGTTTGTAGGTCCAAATGACAAAGTTGGCAAGAAAGTGCATTTTGGAGCATTTTAGAGTAGTTTTGGGCTGGAATGGATAGCTTACATATGGAGCATAAGGAATGGACGAATTTGAAGTTCAAGAGAGGCTAGGAATGTGCTAAAGAGTTGAGGAAATTAATTCAAGACATTGAAGATAAGGAATCAGCTCAAAAGAAGGAGATATTATCCAAACTGCCTTATCTTATCCAACCTTATCTCATCTAAATTAACCTTATCTTATCTTATCTTATCCTATTCTAATCTTGTCCTACCTTAATTCCAGCTGCAAGGGGGACTCCTTATCACATTAGAATACTTAATATCTAATTCTAAAAGCCCTGAAACAATGCAAATAACCTGATCCTTTTTCCTCTAGAAAATTTAATCCCTTTCTAGAAGCTTTGTGCTGAATTTCCTAGTCCTATTCCTCTAGGATTGTGTAATCCTTCTCCTCCACTACTTTGCGCAAAACCCTAGCCTGTAAATACATATTTTCTGCCACAATTCAAACCACCACCCTCTACCATATTTTCCTACACCACACACCCACATATTCAGATACAATTGAAAGAATTCTTGGAGCCTTTTGCCGTGCCTTGCCATTCAACATTGGATTGCTAGAGCGTTCTTAGGTGTGTTCTATCTTTTATTTTCAATGTCTAATTTAAGTTATCTTTGTTTAATTGCGAACATGAGGAACTAATTTCTTTTTAGTTAGAGGTGAAATCGAAGCCATGATTATATGCTTTGTATGAATTGATTACATCTAGTTATTGTTTCTTGAGTCTTGAATGTGATTTGCTTTTCTAAGTTATTAAAACTTGTTTATGTATGTTGATTGAGGATGCATACTTAGTTTGCATGCATAAGCTTGATGCTAGAGTGTAAGGGAGTTTCACCTAATCGTTATGAACTTATATTCACAAGTAATAAAAGTCACTAGTCATGATTGTGTTAAAATCCTGGGCAGAAGTATCATGCTTTTCATAGTTATGAATGCCTCGTCAATGCTTATGATTTTCAAAGAACTTAATGACCTTTGATATGTTTTCTATCATGCTTTTTATAGTTAGGGGACTTGAGAAAGATAATTTGGTTGTGATGCGTATCCCGTCCAATTCAATGAAATAAGGAAAATCTGATGGTTAATTTGTGCTATCACGGTTAACTTGGGGTGTTGTCATTCATAGTTTAAAGGAATAATAAATGGAAATTGGTTTGTTTGCATATGTCATGTGTGGAGAAGGACCCTCTAACTAGCCTTTTACCCTTTTTAATTCACCAAATTCATTTTCTTAAAGTGTTTTATGCAAAGTTTCTATTTTGAGTTTTAAATTCGTCAAAAACAATCCCCCTTTCATTAAGTCTTGTTAGTTGAGTCATAATCTGTTTTCTTTTAGTCTTTTGAGTCAAGTTAAGTCTTATTTTGGTTAAAACCACTCGTTAGGTCTATAATTGAGTCTTTTTTATTGTTTGTTGCTGTTTTAAGTGTTTTGAGTCAGTTTTGAGTCTATAGAGTCTAGTTTAGTGTTTTTTAGTCTTATTTGTGTTGATTAGCAGCCCTAGTTAATCCCTAGTCTAGAATGATCCCTACTTGCCTAATACTACAATTACATGTTTAATAGGGTTTAATTTGTGTGTCAAGTTAATTTTCACATCAGAATCGATATCCAGTCGTTGGAAATTACTTAGCCAATCGTTTAGTACGCGGAGAGACGCCTTGGCACAAACTAGTGGTAATCTTCGAAGTGGGGAAAATTTAACGGATCAAGTAACAATATATTATTTATTTGTTAGCTACTTTGATTATAATTATTTGTTTGTATTATTTATTTGTTACCTACTTTCATTATAATTATTTATTCTCCTGCATTGTGTAGGAACTTCAAGCACAAGCTTGGTATAATGCTAAAACCAAAAGCAAAAATAAATTATTCACCCGGTGGGAATGTAGGAATATTGTTAAAGATTGTCCTTAATTCAGAGTTGTGCATGTCGGTCCAGAAGTTTTCATGAATAGCACCCTCTACACCTGATCATTCAACCGGTGGGCATGTTCATGAAGATGACGTAGAAGAAGTGCCCGAAACGCCCCCCCTGAATAAGTGTCGGGGTCGACCCGTTATCCAATTAGGCCTCAAGGTAAGAAGGCTTCAAAGAGAAAATGGAGTGCTTCCAAGAATGATTATGCAAAGTATATGGAAGAACTTGCTTGCCAAGGTGAATTGACTTTGGCCCGGGAAATGGTGAAATTTGAGGCTGATAAGGCTATAGAGGAGGCAAAAGTTGTAGCTGTTGAGAGAGCATTTCAAGCTAATGAGAGAGAAATAGAGCTACTTAGGCAAGAAAGGGAACATGTTAGAGAAGAAAGAATGGCTCAACGAGATCGTGACATTATGAACATGCCTTTAGAAGGGAAGTCACCAAATTCTAAATATTTTTGGAAGTCGGAGAAAGCGGATGTGGTGCGAATGAGGCGTGCAAGAGAAGCGAGAGCAAGAGGAGATGGTCCTAGCACGACAAGAAAAGATCATCCTAACACCACAAATTGGTTAAGTGATGATGAATAGAGCACTTTGGGTTGTAATTTATTATTTATTGAATAGAGTACTTTATATTGTTTCCAATTTATTGAATTTGTACTTTATTTAACGTGAGAGTAAATTTGTTTAATTTGGTAATTTATTTATACTAGGAGAATCTTTATTCAAATGACTTAAACACATCAAATAAAATTACATTAACATACCAAATAAAAAAAAAACTCACTAAATGAACTAAAAAAAACACACCAAATAAAATTCAATAAACACACCAAATAAAAACAAACACACTAAATGAACTTAAGTATCTTGAGCTTGTTTCAATTGCCACTGGTGCTCTATCAAGTTAATTTGTTGTGCATTGTGAATATATGGCCTTTGAAGTGTAGTATATCATTGAATGAGCATTTCATTGTAACGTCCATCCCTTTCTAATGGCTCATGTTGTATGGGTTCTTCGGTGGCGTCATGAGCACAATATATTTGTGTTTTGGAATTGTTCATCGTGTCTGGCTCATATTCATCAACAACATCATAATCATACTCATCTTCCACAATCATGTTGTGAAGAATGATGCACGTCATCATGATGGATCGAACTGACTATACATCAAACATTAGGGTAGCACCCCTGACAATCGCCCATCGAGCTTGGAGGATACCAAAACAACGCTCCACATCCTTCCTGCACCTCTCTTGACAGCTTGCAAAGTGTTTTTCCTTTGCACTTTGCCGACGTGGCATTGTTTTGACAAACGTTGACCACGTTGGGTAAATGCCATTTACTAGGTAATATGGCCCGTCGTACTTACGTCCGTTGACCTAGACATGACTTTTGGTGCCTTTCCTTGCAGGACATCGTTGAACACTGGGGCTTGGGCAAAGACATTGAGGTCATTTTGAGCTCCCGGAATCCCAAAAAATGCGTGCCAAATCCATGTATCCAAAGATGCCACCGCCTCTAAAATTATACTTTTTACTCCTTTTCTATCCCCATAAGCGCCTTGCCATGCACTTGGACAATTTTTCCAGGTCCAATGCATACAGTCGATGCTTCCAATCATCCCAAGAAAACCTCGCATCTCACCCTTCTTCAGAAGCCGTTGCAAGTCCATGTGAGTAGGTTTTCAGAGGTACTCTGCGATGTATATAGATTCGATTGCTCTGCAAAACCTTATAAGGGACTCAAGGATGGTTGATTTCCCCATCCTTGCTATCTCATCCACTTGGTCTGCAGATGCTGCAAATGCAAGCATCCGCAAGGAAACAATAATTTTTTGCTCAGGAATGAGACCCATAGCACCAAAAGCATCTTTCTTTTGCACAAAGTAAGAATCATGGTTGCAAACAGCAATCATGATTTTGTTGAACAAATGTCGTTCCATTCTAAAACGATGTCTAAAGTACGTATCAGGGAATGTACTATTACAGATAAAATAATCATCGAAGATATGTGTACCTCGTCGTTGCCTACTTTTATCAAGGTTTGCGGAACGGCTAGGCCTGCAGATCTGACCCACAGCTTGGATGACTCGACGGGAATGTGAGGCTCTACCCATTCTTGCTTTGTCATCTCTCATTCTACGCTCCTCATCATCTTTAATCTTATTTTGGGTAACATTCCTTCTGATTGGTTAAACAATTCTTCCTCTTGCTGATCGATTTCCCACATCATCTTTGAAGAAAAAGATATTGTAACGAGGAAGTAGAAACTATGAATAATGATACAAATTTTGATTTTGGTGAAGAAGGAAGCGAAAACTATGAATAATGATAGAGATCTTGAGAAAATTGGTGTGAGATTTTAGAGGATGGATGATGGATTATATTAGACCTGACAATTTCTTACACGACCCGTTGACACGACACGAAAATAACGGGTTTCAGGTCAACACGATAACTAATCGGGTCATTATTGGGTCACACGATAATAACCCGTTAATAACGGGTCCTTAACAGGTTTACACTAGAGTGACACGCGGGTAACCTGTTTCGACACGATAAGAAAAAAGTTATTTTGATGATTCCAATTTTTTAAACTACTAAAAAAACTTACTATAAAATACAATAGATATAATGAATATGTATATATTGTTTATTAATTATTATTCTATATAAATTTTAAAATGTAAGTTTTATTTATTTATTTATTTTTATAGGATATTATAAGCAAAGATTGAGATTAAAAATCATAAAACACATTAAAAATAAAAGTATCAAGTAATTTAAAAATACCAAACACATTAAAAAAAATTATAATAATTAATTTAGATGTACAAAAAATATGAAAAAAATATGCAAATGCTCGTGTTCGCATCCTCTACGCTTTGAGGATGGGTATATGATCGTTTGAATTTTTAAAACATTACAAACTATCATGAATAGTAATTTTAAGGGAGTTCAAAATAAACAAAATTCATAATCATTAATGTATAAGTTTGAAATATGTGAAAGCATAATAAAAGTTCATAATTGCATCCTCAACGCTTTTACGATAGTTACATGATCGTTTAGGTTTTTTAAAACCCTCCAAATCTCATGAACAATGTTTTTTATTTGAGTGCAAAATGAATAAAATGAATAAAAATTATTGTAGAAGTGTGAAAAATGTAATCACTTGTAATGAAAAGCTTTACAACTTTCATGAAGGGGGTCAATTCCAAAATTTAGTAAGTATACACTAATTTAGTATTATGTTTTAAAATTTTTTTGGGTCAAATTATGTTTTTCATTTTCATTTTTATTGATTTAAAATATATTTTTCTTAACAGGTAACGGGTCGGGTCATATTACCTGATAATATTTCGGGTCGGGTCATATTATCCGTTTACTTTAACGGGTATTACACGACAAGATCCGTTAAGCTATCGGGTATGACACGAAAATGACACGAACACGAGAAACACGACACGAATGCTAGGTCTAGATTATATGGAGGATTAATAAAGGATTAGGTTGTAGATCCATTTGACATGCCGTCATTCGTTAAAAATCTGATAGAAATCTATTTTCAAAGATTCTGAAAAGGTAATGACATGTGGCACGACGACATTAGATATGGAAATCCATCACCAATAATTGTCTTTTTGGATAATGACACGTGGTGTAATGATTAAAAATCTTATCCGAAATTACAAATAAAATTATTTTGTACTATTAAAAAAAAATATTTCATTGCCTATTGCCAGAGCTATTCAAGTGCAACGGTGAAGATATAAAAGACAGTTATTATTTATTAAGGAGAGTAGGCGGATTAAATAGTGAATAGCCGGAGGTTTCCACAGTGGAGTTGTTCTACCAAAAATCGAGTTGTAGGGATTGTGGCAAATTTGAGTTCAAGTAGGAAAAGTGACATAAAAGTCGAGTTTCGTGTGGTAGAAAATTTTTCATTTCCTGTTCTTCTCCTTCAACCTCCATCAATCTTTGGTCTGCAATCGAAGAAGAAAACACCAGAGAAACTGACCCCCTTCATCTCCTCGGCTGGTTCGCAACCTGTTCGCAGGCAATCATCAAATTCAAATAAATCCCATTTTCGGAATCAAAATCCAGTAAACGAAGAGAACCCAATTCTTGATTTTAGCTGCGGGAGACTGACGAACGATTCAATTGGAATTTGTTTGGGCGAATTAAAAGGTTAGGCTTTGAACACTTTCTATTTATTCTTTTCAATTGGGTATTGGAATTTTGAATGGTATGGGATTGGATGTATGATGTGTTTAGTTTTGTACAGCTTGAAATGTTCCTATTGTTTTTGTTCATGTAACTTTGGGTCATTGTTCATTGTGGGATGAGATTTGGGATCCATTTCTTTGTTTCGGTTTTCGCATATCGAATTTTCGAGAGCTATTTGATAAGAGCCAGGCCTGTTCAGGGTCAGGTTTTATAACTCAAACCATTTCAAATAGCTGTTTGATAATAGGACGTTTAGATAAAAAACAAAGCATAGAGATCATTTACTAAGAAGTGGTTTAGATAAAAAAACAAAGCATAGAGATCATTTACTAAGAAGTGATGGTTTCATGGGTGTAGGTTGAATGTTTGTTGAGTGTTGAATCGTTTGTTGTTTTATGTTTGTTCAATGGTGTAGGATTTTGGGATGAGAATCAGTAAAACAGAGGTGAATTTGAAGAGGCTGCTTGCAGCTGCGCCTCAGCAACAGAACCAGGCAAAACTTGTACATGTATGTTGTTATTAGAATTATAGGTTACAAAGTTTTATCCATTTGCAGGTAATTGCTTTGTGCCAACTATTTCTGTTTTCTCGGCGTGATATTTACAGTTCTAGGTTTTTTTTGTTGGTTTTTGCTTTGGGGATATGTGCCATTTATGGATGACTAAGTACAGCTACTTTGCAGTATGTTGCTACTTTACGAGAACTGGTAGAACAACTAGCTGAAGAGAGAACTCCAGAAGGCTTACCAAGGTCAGTATGTGTTTTATATTCTCCCTTACTTTTGTTTAACGATTATTTGTTCAATAGTTTGATGCATGTTCCAATACGCTTCCTTTCTTTTACCTTACGAACCGTTACAGATTTTGGTAGGTATGATGGAAATATTGATTCACATTCCAAACACTATTTTCTTGATACTGGGTACTAATGGTGGCTACACAGATCAACATTTTCATCTTCTCTATTTCTATGTATTTTCTTGATACTGTGCCCTACTTAAGAGTTTGCAACATTCTTAGTTTACTAATTGATATCATTATCTTCAATTTTATACCCAGAGTTTCAAAGGCTGTTTTGAGTGACTATTCAGAGAAGATTGAAGCCATTGCTTCCAAATTAGCTGCTCCACCGGTGCGTGCATATGATCTAGAAAGCATACACGTTGCCTTTTGTTGAAGTGTTGGTTTTATGTACTTTAAACCAGTTACATTGGCAAAATGTGTACTTTAATTTACAATGTTCTGTGAATTTCTATGATTCGAATCAATTTTACTAATAGTAGATTTAGTTTGAAAGCCGGGAAATTATAATGATAAGGTATGCGAAACAAAATATTGTTAGGCTGAAACAAATTTCTTGGGAGACTGGTTGACATGACAACTAAAATAGTACAGGTTTTTTTTTTCTCAGCTGTGGTGGATGGTTGGACAGCTTTTAGTTCTTATGCGGGGAACAATTTCTAGAGATAGTTTATAGTTCAAGTGTCCACACCATTTCATGCTGCGTGTAATTTGTTGTGTCAGTTCATGGCATCTCAAGAGTGAATCTGTAATATATGGATAATGTTCTATTGCTAGATATCTGACATGGTATATTGAATATTATGAATCTGGCATAGTATACCCGATTAACAGTTTGGCAAGCAAATATTTCTTTAGAATGTAATGTATTGTTTGTTTTTTGGTCGAAGAATGTAATGTATATATGTGCAATATATGGAGTTCCTTGCTCCTAACTGTGATTTCTTTCGCCAATTCCCAGCCTGATATTCAAACACCCGAAGAGCCCCTTGCAAGAATTTCTGTCAAAGCAAACTCTTCTGATACAGGAGACAATCAGATTCCCCCTTCTCCAGGTTTGAGAAGGAGATTTGTGTAAGTGAATGATAGTTGGGATCACTATGGTTTCAGCTCCTTCTTATCACTATGGTTTCAGCTCCTTCTTAGTGATATTTTGTCTGCAATAACTTGTTTTATTTTAACTGTGTTTTTGTTAAACAGGCCAATCTCAAGTACTGAAGATGGAACTCGTGAGACTGCTGGTGTTGATTCTTCAGGGCCTGTCAAACTGGATGCTGCAGCCCAAGAACACATTGAAAAGCATAGGTATATTCACAGTATCTCAATTTTTTCTATTAAACTGGAGTCATGAGACTGGATGAAATTGAAAATGGGAGTTCTAGGATGTTAGTCATTAATTAACACAGTGACGCAATTATATGTGTTTTCAATATGAAGTTACTTTTGTTTTAGTAAAAATAGAAGTTGATTGTTGCTTAAAAAAATGCATATGGTTTTTGTACAAATAGAAAGGACACGGATGCTCACTTGGGACATCAGATAAGTTTAGAACAATAGTCAGGCAACTTTGGGATGTGTTCCTTCTTTCTGTACAATTTCTTGCTTTACTTTGATGGTAACAAACACAAGACGCTACCCAAAGATAAATCTTGGCCTACAGCCCCCAGCCTCTCTGTTATTCAGAGTGCTTAAGGAACTAGGAGGACCATCCAAATTGTAGCAACCCTAGTCCATGGCCAACCCATGTCTTTCCTGCCATCTGCAGTGATTCTAAGATCCCTCTGCATGTTTGTACACAATTGCCAACAGATGGTGGCTCGAATAATGTGACCTTGAACCAGATAACCCATCAGAGTAGATACAGTTACTGTTAAGAGAGGAAATTTCCTCAATCCCAAGTCAATTGATGTCCATAAAGTAGAACACGCACAATTCAGCCGTTAAGACTTTCAAATGTTAATTACTTTCCACATTATGTTTTCGATTCTTATAAACTTTTCTCTCTTGTTTACAGAAAGCTTCAAGAGGATTTGACGGACGAAATGGTTGGATTGGCTAGGCAGCTCAAAGAGAGTAGTCTCATGATGAGTCACTCCCTGGAAAACACTGAAAAAGTAAGTACCCTGAAATATCTATTGCAGGATGTTGTAATGTCTATAGAGTCAATACTTTTTGGATTTAGCTGGCAGTGGTTTGATTTGTTTAGGGCGACACTGAAGGGAAGTTTTGGTGAATATTGCTTTGGATTTAGAGGGTGTGAGATTAGGAGAAATTCTTGAAAAGGAAAATGTTAAACAAAGAAACGAATGTTGGGACTGTAATGAGGTCCTAAGAGACGGGGGGCTAAAAATTAAAAAAAAAAAAAAAAATCTGTCGAGGAATTTAAGTGGTAACAGGAGAACTGATTTAATTTTTGTTGAGAAATAGTTTACAGTCAAGGGGTTTGGGGAAGCTTGCAATATGAATCTGATCCGGTTTTCCATGTTCATAAATTTAAAATAAAGAAGGAAGTTGAATAACACAATAAGAAATAGTTTACCGTAAAGGGGTTTGGGGAGGCTTGCAATAGGAAAAGAAGGATACGCTGCTGAGTATCTTTTATTGGATCTCTGAAAAATTTGGAATACAATATGTATTCTTATATAAGCTGTTGACTGTGCTAGTCATGATTGTAATGGAACGTATGTTGTCACAAGCGAAAACCCTTTAATATTCAGATATATGGCAATCATTGGAAAATGTTCCCAGCAATAATGCAACATCGATTGTTACATAAATTTTTTTATCTATTTACTCTTTGGTGTGTCTTGGATGTAAATGGAGTGCTGATGGAATGACATGTATGTTGATCTCATAACTTAGTTATGGCATGTGTGCAGATACTTGATTCTACAGAGAAGGCTGTTGAAAGTAGCTTGGCAAGCACTGGTCACGCCACTACACGGGCAGCAGGTATATACTCGAAGACATCCAAGACTACTTGTTTCACATGGCTTCTGATGTTTGTCATGACATGTGTATTTATCATGGTGGTTCTTTTAATTCGCGTCACTTAAGGGTGTGTTGTGTTAGGAAGACTCATCTTTCGTCCCATAATTTCTATATATATTTTGCAATGTTGAACAGCGACAGTCTACAAATTATGATAGATATAATTTCTCAGAGCATAGAAATGTTGTTCGATCACTAGACATGGTCAGGGAATGGATTCAAATGTTAATGATACTGCGACGCTAGTTATCGAAACATTTCAAGGGACTGCACTACAACTTTCATTGGTGCAGGTCTTGCCACTTATTGTAATTAGAATTAGCAAATATTGACTTACTACTGCAACTGTATTTGTCTGGCCTTGATCCTTATTTTGGGGGCTTTGTCTTCTCAAGCCACGTCTCGCACTCTCCAAGATGCATCAATGTACGGAAAATATGAGCAATGAATGGCTTGTTATGGATGTGCATATACCGACATTAACGAGGAGAAGTGTTTCAATATATTCAAGGAAAACGTGGAGTCTATAGAATCTTCCAATAGTGATGCAAAACAAAACCTTACAAGTTGACCGTCAATCAATTTGCAGACCTTACAAATGAAGAATTCAAAGCCTAAATGGATTCATGGGGCACGAATGTTCCACAAAGACTTCATTCAAATCTAAAAAGGGATATGCTATTCACGCACATTTTTTACTTCTCACGCCTCTGTTAATTTTTATTCTTTGATATTCTTTAATGCATCCGATCTGACAACCGAAAATTAGAAATGTATGGTGAGAAGTAAAAAAGGGGTGTGTGTATGGATGGCACACCCCATATGAAAATGCTACAACACCGCCAACTGTAGATTGGAGAAAGAAAGGAGCCGTGACACCAACCAAGGACCAAGGCCAACGTGGTAATCAATTTTATTTGTAGACAATCTTGAAACTTAACCAAATGGTTTCTTGTACTCTAAATACGAATCTATGTCCATTAAATTAACCACTATTTAATTTATACTACAAAAACAACATGATATTTAATTGTAATAAAATGCTTGCAGGATGTTGTTGGACTTCTTCAGCAGTGGCAGCCATGGAAGGAATTACTAAGCTTACAACTGGTAAATTAATGGCTTTGTCCAAGCAAGAGTTTGTTGATTGTGACACAAGCGGTGTGGAACAAGGCTGTGAGGGTGGTTCTAGCCCTATTATTTTATTATATGTATGAACGAAAAATCGGTTGAATGCTTGTGTGTATCGTATCGAGATTTGCGGAGCGAGGATTACTTTATACATGCAAAGGATTTCTGAAATGTTCTATAAATGAGATCGATTAACTTTTTGATCACATAAGTAATATTATTGGTACTCACACGAGCTTCATAACTTATCCGAGTTTTCTTTTCCCAATACACCATTTCCATGGTGTAGATGGCGTTTTTGCAATTTGATATGTTTTTGTACTCGGTACGACCTTTTTTATATGTTTTTGTAGGTATGAGGTGTCTTTAGCAATAGTGATGGAGAATGAGCGCTTGGAGTGACTAGGTTCACCTTGTACCTCATAATGTACAGTTACGTTCTAACGTCACGTACCGATTTTGGACGTAGCTTGGGATCGGGGTGTGACAAGTTGAGTGTAGAGAAATGGCTAAAGGACTTATAAAATTATTTGGTTTAGAAGACTGCTTACAGAACTTGGATTTGCTTGTAAGTTTGTGATGAATCTAGTTCAACATAATCGTACCAAACATGTAGAGGTAGAAAGATAATTTATAAAGAAGATCAATTGGCAAATATCTTGACAAATATAGGTCAGGTAAATCTCATTTGGCAAGTTGGGTAGTAGCGACATCTATGCACCATCTTGAGGGATGTTGATAATGTCAGCTCACTTGTAGGCTGTTGATTAATTGTAATTATCACTGTTCTAAAAATCTCCACCTAGCATTGCTTAGGTGCTAGGCGGCTGGCCACCACCTCGATTAGTCCACAGATGTTTGAAAATTTTGAAAGTGCGCCTAGACCCGCTTAGGCGTCTGCCTAGCTCGCCTAAACCCGCCTAGGTCTTGACTTTCACTCAGGCAAAAAATCGAGGGTAAATTACACAGTAGCCCCTCAGGTATTGAGGTTTATTACAACCTCATACAACAACTTTAAAACATTTCACTTTCATACCTCATGTACTATTTTATTTCAAAACAATACCTCCGTTAGATTTTCCATCCAATGGTCTGTTAAATGCTAACGTGGCCTTCATTTCCCCCACCTATCTGTAACTCCCCCAGAAGAAAAAGAAACCAAACCCCTCACCCTCCCGCCGAAGACCCACTTGCCTTTCCCCCCTCGCGACAACCCACTTGCTGTGAAACCCCCCCTCCCCCGCGACGACCCATCTGCTGTGAACACCCCCCCCCCAGCGCGACGACCCACTTGTTGTGAAACCCCCCCTCCCCGTGCGACGACCCATTTGCCGTGATCCACCCCCCCTCCCCCGCGACGACCCACCTAGGCACCTCTGCCCTTCTCGTCGATGATAAGCTCGCGACCCCCCTCGGGCGACGGTTGCAGGTATTTGGGTTGTGGGTTGTGGTTTTGCAGGTAGTGGGTTGCGAGTTGTGGTTTTGCAGGTAGTGGGTTGTAGGTATTTGGGTTGCAGGGGTTAAGAAAACTAGTGAAAAAAAAAAGCAAATAAGTGATTAAAGGTGGGGGCTTTGAGGTGGGAAAAGTGGAGGGGGATATGGGTTTTGGAGGAAGGAGACGCGTGGAGGCAGAGGGTGGCGGGGGAAAAGGCGGGAGATGGGTGGAATTCGAAGTTCAAACCCTAGAGAAGGAGAGGGAATGAAGGAATTGAAAAAAGGGTGTCAGGGAGTGTGTTGGGGTTGGTGTGGAGGAAGAAGAAGAGTGGGAGAGATGGGTAAGGGGGTAGGGACGGACGGACGGGAAAGAAGAGATGGGTAAGGGGGTGGGGGTGAGATGTGGGGTTGTGCGGAAGGGGATCTGGGTTCAGGTTTTCTGGTTTTTATTTTTTATTTTTTTTAGGGTTAATATTATAATATTGTTAATGTATAAATTTTTTTTTTTTGCCATGTGGCAGCCACATCAGCACAAATGTGGCAATTACGTTCAGCATTTAACAGACCATTGGAAGGAAAATCTAACGGAGGTGTTGTTTTGAAATAAAATAGTACGTGAGGTATGAAAGTGAAATGTTTTAAAGATGTTGTATGAGGTTGTAATAGACCTCAAACCTGAGGGGTTTCTATGTAATTTACTCAAAAATCGATGACTTTCAATAAGATGTAAGAGACTTGTTGAATACTTTGATGAACACTCATTATATGCTTGTTCCCCATGTTTTTAATATGGTCTAATACTTTATAATATATATCTCATTTTATTTTTGTAATTTATGTATACCAACATAATTATATGTGTTTTTTAAGCATAAATAGACACTTATTTATACAATATATAGTAAACTTAGTTAAATCCGCCTAGTCCGCTTAGGCCCCCCACCTAGTCCTTGCCTGGGCGCCTAGGCGTAGGCCCTAGGCCCCAATCTGTCGCCTGACTAGCGTCTTTTAGAACATTGGTTATTATTATAATTTGATGATATGTTTCCTATTTAAATTTATTTCATATTGTAATTAAAATTAGAATATGGGACATGTTGGAACCAAAGTTTTGCACCATTGTAGGTGGTTGAATTGTGCAAATTCGGCCACCTACAAACAAGAGCAAACAACTGCGAATAACCTTGGGTACCCAAAGACTCTTCTCGGTCAAATTAGTATAAATATGATATAAAACTCAAGCAATGGGCTATTAAGCAAAGTATGTGTATGAAACCACTACCAAAGATATGCCCTAGATGAGGGTATTTAAACTAGTCGGGAGAGAGTTTTTTTAGGATAATGATATCCGTATTAAACCAAGAGAATTCCAAAGGATATCTAGCAAATATATTGTTTCCTTGTAGGATTGTGTGAATCTCCAAGATTATAAGAAACTAATATGGTCCCAGTTGGATCAGATTTTTGTACCTTGAAGACCAAGCATGGTTGATCTCAGCAAGGTCAGGGGACCTCGCTTACTATTCTGGAGCTCAACAGAATGTGTGGCATCGTTTGTCCCCATTTAGGTAGCTTAGACCGATCTGACTCTTTGAGTCTGTGACTATTCCCCAGGTATTTGTAATCCGATCCGCCTTATTTCGTCCCAGCAAAATTCATGGTCCCATATGACACAAACACATTTCTCTAAGCAAACCCTAATATCTCTTTAGACTCATTTGGAATTGCTATTTAAAAATAACTTTTGCTTTGAAACACGTTCAGTAAAATCTCTTCTGTTATAAGAACATTGAAATTTTTAATAAAAATGCAAGCACTCTCAAAAAATGCATTTGAAGTGCTTATTAAAAAAAGTACACAACATGTGCTTTTTCTAGAAAGAACTTCCTATTTTCTATGCTAAACATAATTGTACCCTCTATATTTATCTCCTAAAAAAGAAAAGAATTATATCATAAAATTCCACATAAACCTAATTTTAGCATCTCAGGCTTAATTGTACAAGAAAAGTTGCTCAAAATTTCAAAATCGTATGAAAGGAGAGGTATAAGAACTAAAAAGGGAGAATGGTCTTCAATCCAAAAATACACAAAATAAAAAATTGTAGTCAATCGTAATTGAAATACAACATAAACATTTGCCATTTACAGCGATTTATATTGTTGCCAATAACAATTGGGTTGCAAAGAAAAGGACGAAGAGAAGAGAAGAGATCATGTGTTGGAGAATTACAATACGAAAATACAAAAATAATAAATAAAAGAAATATTTTCTCTTCCAAGAAGAACGCACTTCATGATGTTAATTTCAAAAACTACGTACTAACACAGCATAAATATCACAACCTTAACTGGTTCTGATCTTTTTGGCAGGAGTATTTGTACCAGTGATAACCATAAAGAGTGATTCGAGATTGTCTGGAACCTTAAAAAAGCATTGTGATTGTGAAGGCCATAACCTCCTAAAATTTCTTCTGGCAGCTTGGCGAGGTTTCTTGGGTGGTGGTGGGCACACTAATGGTGGTTGCTTCGCCATCACGTGAGCAGCAGGTGACTTGGGTGTGTGGCATTCTTCTTCATGTTCCAAATGCAAAAGCTCCTCCGCCGCGGCTGCCTCCTCCTCCTCCTCCTCCTTTGTGTTGTTTAAAGCTCGTGGAATAGGAATGACAACTCGCACTGGAGTTATTGGCCTGAATTGGTCTTCTGATATATCAAGACCCATTTTTTCTTGGGACTTGGGAGTTAGAAAAGTTTTCTTGGCTGAAACAATTAAGCTTGCTAGGTCGTGTAAATTAATAAATTGTGGCCAGAAAGGGAAAAAGAAGGCGTGCTGAGGAAATCGAGAGGGTGTTATGATGGATGGTGCTGAAGGAGAGGCAGATATCAACATGAGAGAGAGAGAGAGAGAGAGAGAGAGAGAGAGATTGAGGGTATACACGATGTGATTGAGGGTATACACACCACTACACGCTAATATGTAAACAAGACTGCACATGGGAATGATGAAAAAGTAGCAACCAAAAGTGTTGGAATACTGCGATGCAAGACAAGGCAATATTAAAGAAATAATAAATATTGGAGTGTTTTTCTTCCCACCCAGCAAATTTTGAACTTCTCATTTCGCCCCTTAGGTTGAAGCCTAAACCTAAACAAAAAAACAATATCAGATAAATATGCAGAACTGTCCACTGATACCCCAACTACTTCCTACCTCCGCCTCCTGCAGAACACACTCTCTCCATAAACGAAATCGGACAATGTTTTAAATCAGTCATGCATAGGGATGGGCAATAGTTATGGCGTGCGGATAACCGCGATTATTTACCTATAACCGTTTATGCTCATACTTGCATAACCGTTGGGTAAGTGCCTAAATGGTTATACTCATACTCATACTTGTTTATAAATGGTTAACCATACCCATAACCGCATACCCATTAAACTGTAACCGTTTAATACCCATTTACCCTTTTTAACCCATTTATCTTTTTTTTTTACCATTACCCCTTTTTCACTCTTCTACATGTTTTTTAACAACTTGAAAATTAAAAAAAAAATGTCATAATTTTCTTTTTTTTTGACAATTAAATACCGTTATAGGTACATTCATCATACATTTCCGTATTTTAATTTTTTAAGTCCTTATATCATTCCAATAGTTGAAATAATAGTTTACGGACGATATTTTTAACTGTTACCAATGAAGGTAAATATAATATTTGCTAAGTATTATTGGGTTACAAAGATAGTTTAGAAGACATTTCTGTCAAATCATTTCTGTCAATTTCACGGTTACCTGCAATGAATTTAAATTAATTTTGCTAATTCCTTGATGATGAGAATCATCATTCCTGTAGCAGTGTTATTGAGAGAATGACCGATGAATTTCCTGCTAATTTATTGGGTGCTAAGTATTATTAGATTGAGAACATGGTTTGCGTTAATTTTATATATATATAATAAATAGGTAAACGGTTAGCCGTTTATAACCGCGGTTAAGCTCATTTAAATTTTACGGATAAATAATTATACCCATAATTATTTATTTATCTAAACGGTTACCCATAACCGTAACCGTTTAATTTAAATCAGTGGGTAACCGTGGTTACGCATAACCAATGTGTATTTATCCATCCCTAGTCATGCAACACCAAGAAAGTTAACGTGTGGCGTGGTGCAATTGTTTGGGACACCGTCACATTGCCCCTGATGTTTATCTATCTCCTCAACGGCTCTCTATGTCAACATCTCGATGAGAGAAAGAACGAGAAATGGAGAAAGACAGTTACAAGGGACGGGGAGGCGGTGAAAAAGGAGATGGGGGTGTCGGGGTAGCTGCCAACATAACAGCTCCAACACTTTGCTTTTTCCTCTTTCTCTGGTCTTTGGTTTTTGTTTAAAGGGCAAACTGGGAACACTACAAAATTTGTTGGGTGGAAATTACTTTGCTGGTTAGAATACAGAAGCAATCGTCAACTAATTGTGATCCAGTGAGTGAGTGACTGACAAGACTTCCACTCATCACTCATGACATTTCAAGTTTTTGCTTTTTTCTGTCTAAACCATGTTGGCCTGCATGTTTAATTTTCACACTACAACTTTACTTTCAAGTTGTTTGTCCCTGCTGCTCCTCATAAGTATAGTGCTCCTCTTCCCTAAGCATGTAGATTTAATGTTTTACACCAATTGGCCATACTAATTATCTCTAATGTTAATTCTTAGAAAACAAATTAAATTAAGTACAGCATTGTTCATGTATGTATTATGTTGCACGTCAGTGATTTATTTTACAAAGTTTGAGAAGGAGAAGTTCTTCTCGTCCCATGTGTGGATAAGTGCTTTACCACTAGATTATACAGACTAACAATTAAGTACAATAGATTAATTTGTTCTATGAAAATAAGTCCATGAAAGTGTTTACTGATTTTATACTTATCCTTGTTCTCTAATCTCTGTTAAGAATTTGATCTTGAGCAATGATGATGAACAGTTTGCTTAAGATCCAAAACTAATAGTAATATTAAGCTGCAGACTGCAGCGACAGGCAAAGTCTGCTGAAGTCACATTATCCACTCTCTTTATTGGATTGTATAATACGGTAAAGGCAAAAATAACAAACTGTGCGGCATCACATTCACATGTCCGTGCTGCTAGCTGCAGGTGCATGCGTATTTATTCATATGAAATATTCTACGATGAATCCGAGTATAAGATACTCTGAGTTTTTTTACTATTACATCTTGATTTTGACATTTTTAATTAAAGATATGATTAAAAAATCTCAAGTATTCAATACTTTGGAGAACCATAAAATCTCGTCAAAACGTTGCTTAATCAAGAAAAATGAAAATAGAATTTGAAAACTGGCGAAGAAAAATCAAGTACATACTGTATGGGGAACAATAGTCTTCCATGTTTCTTTTTTCTTTTTTTAATAAAAAGGTTGTTTCCATAGTTCATGTTAGACCAACCTTGGATTCGGCTCATAATAAGCGAGGCTATTATCAGTTGGTCCGCAATTGATCGGCTTATTGAGTGCCGGAACTGCAGGAAAAATTAAAACTTTGGTGTGGCCTAAGTTCCTAACTTAGTGCTTGATCATGCTGAAAGACACAACAAAGTCACTTAAATTTGACGTGCTCAGGTTTCATTGTCCACCAAGTTAAGGATTAAAAAACGAAAACTGAAAATTGTATAAGAAATGGAAAAAAAACACATGGACAACCCAGTCGGCATACGAACCACCTCCCTTGTCGGAGTCGGCGTCGCCCAACTCTTGCTGTTGAAAATTATAGTTTACTAGGAGCAGAAAAGATGTGAAAAAGCCGTGGAACTGAAGTAGTTATTCATTTACTGTTAAAGGATGCAAAGGCAAAGGAAATGGGATACTCAAACAATCAAACAAATATCTCTCTAGAAAACAAACAAATGCACCCTTTTCATTTCAAAGCTTTATTCTATTTAGCAAACTTAGCTCCTTTTATTTCAAAGCTTTATTCAATATTGCAAGCTCTTTCATTTATTTCAATTAAAGTCAAAACCCTCTGTCAATTCATCATAGCTTTGTTATTTACAAGTATTCCTCTTTAAATCTCTCTCTTCTAATAGCTAAAAGCATTTCAATACATTATCTCTCTTTGGAGTATTACTGTCATTTCAATGCAAGCTTGATTCAACATACATATTGTGATTGTGATTGATCTATCTACATAAGGAACTTAAGTTGAGCATGTCCCATTCAATGACACAATTTCTTGGTTAGAAGTCAATTACGTGCAATCCCCATCACTAAAATCCCATCTGGTAGCGGTAACTAGTAGTAGCACACTTACCATCTCCAAATTCCTTTTGTAGTTCAAAGTTCCTTTCCTTCTTGTTCATTTTACTCAAACTTCAAAAGCTCTGTTGCATTGCTTGTAGAATTGATTTCCTGTATTAGAACTTACTTTCCAAACACTCTCCTTACTTGCAAGAACTTGCCCGATTGGCATTGGTACTTGCCTGACAGGCACTGGAGCTTGCGCAACTGGCATCGGAGCTTGCCCGATTAGGCTTATACTTTGCCCCGAATATTGTATTTTCCATTTCTATCACCCTTTTTATGCAAGTTATTATTTTGTTGACTAACATTTAATAAGCATCTAACTGTCCTTTATTTCCTGTTTTTCCTTTCTGTCATTATTTGCATTATTTTCAGTCTTTATATTTACTTGATTGTTGCAAACTAAGTTAGACTCAGCTCTAATTAGTTTGTGGCTGCCTTTTGGCATAAACACAAAGAAATTATTAAGTTCTTGGGGACAAGGCAAAGAAAATAACTTAACATAGATTAAGCCCCTCTATGGCCCTGTCTTTTGATTTGAAGCTCGATTTACTTGTGGTTCAAGCAAACAACTTAATAAACAACATACAATCAATCAATTTGTTGGTCTGAGCCAATAGTGGCACACCTGAAAACAACTAACTCCTTTAAGATAGCCTCAAGGCTTGGCCAAGGCTTCCTAAAAGCACCCTTAAACTGACATTGTTTTCACCATACTTGCAGGGGGAAATATGGCGCCAACACATGCAACTTCAGTGTCTTGATTAATATATACGTTAGCAATTTCGTCTTCACTAATGTAATGAATCTTGGAACAACTTCATTAAAATGTTAGAACTGAATTTTTGGACAACTTGATAATTATTATTGGCCTTGCATCACATATAAATTTAATTTAGAAAGCGATAATCATCATTTGTCAAATTGAATTTTATAGAAAAGGAAAACTAACGAAAAGGGCTTGAAAATTTTAAGTTTTAACGATAAGGACAAAATAAAGGGTAAAGTGAATAGTACCAGGATTGACTTTTTATTGTAAAAATGTGGTTCGTTAAAGTGAACAGTACCGTGAGCTTTTCGTTAAAACTCATTTTTAAAAATCCACGATCCATATAGGCTTTGGTTCAATTTATAAATCGATAAAAATAGCTTTCAAGTTCAATTAGCATTATCCCAGACCTTTTTTTTATCCAGCCTCAATAGGCAAAATCCAAATCTTAACAACACACACGTGTGCATATTTCAGGCTCCATAAAGCGTATCAATTTATAATCAACAACAACAACAACAAAGACTTATACCATTAAGTGGGGTCCATTTATGCATCCTAGAATGCCAACTGCGCTCAGTTTTGCGCCAAATCTTCCGTTAGCTTTAAGTACTCCATGTCTTTTCTTAGAGTATTTTTCCAAATCTTCCTCTGCCCCTGCCCTTTTTGCTCTAAGCCATTGTCTCATAATCGTATCTTTTAATCTGAGCATCAGTAAGTATTCAGTTCACATGTCCAAACCACCTTAACCAGTTTTTCTCTTATCTTCAATTGCAGCTACTCTTACTTTACCTAGAATATGTTTGTTCTTAATCTTGTTCTTTTTTATGTGCCCACACATCCAACGAAGAATTCACATCTTCACTACACTTATTTTTTAGCACATGATAATGCTTGACCACCCAACATTTCATACTATAAAGCACTCCTGGCCTTATTTTTGTCCTAATTTTCCCTTAAGTTTTAGTGGCATACGACGATCGCACATGTCACACCCTGATTTCGAGATACGTCCATGATTGACATGTGACGTCACCACGTACCTGTTCGATTATCATGCCTCGTTCTTGAGACATGACAAAAAACAAACTAACAGATCAATAACGTAGTAACTATTCCTTTTATTTCATGGCTGCATCTAACCTCTATGTTATACTGCCTACGCGCCCTGAGACGGGGATCGAGCCATTCGTAGTTCACACTTTGATAAACTCTAACATTTCTCATGGCATTCATAAAACTCTAGATAACTCCTGACGTAAGTGTAAGTGATGCACCCATATGTCATTCCATCTTTCACATACTTCGCAATGATTTCCAATAATGAAACCACTGTTAGTAACATTTCAATGGACCAATGATGCACACAGTTTAACATTTAACCACGTTAATCAATCAATAAGATCAATGATCACTTTACTAATCGTAATAAAGACAACATCCGTAAGGCTTGCCATAATTCTCTACCAGGATTCTAAAGTAACATCATTGTAACCCTAAATTACAAACACAAGCATAACCTTGAGCAACATCTACTCACAAGAATCTAGGGCTCTGAAAACCAATTAGGAAAAGGGATTCTGAACCACTCAACTGAGTCCAACGAAGATAAGGTTTCAGACCAATCAATGGAACAAAATAGGAATAAGGATTTCAGACCACTCAATGGAATCCAACGAAGATAGGGGGTTTTGGATAATTAATGAAACCGAATTGGGAAAGAGATTCGAAACTACTCCACGGAATCTAATGAAAATAAGGTTCTGGACCACTCCATGGAACCCAATTCTAGAGTGCATATGGTCCTCATGTGCGGATTAACTAGACGAAACCATAAGTATCAATTCAATAGTGTGGTCCCCAAGTGCAGATTAACCAGGCAAGACCACCTATGGATCTAATGTGACCAAATAAGCAGTGATCTCCCATGGGATTAAACAGGCGGAGTCAGCCCTAGAATGCGTATGGTCCCCCAATGCAGATTAACCAGGCAGAACCATAAGCATGTATCTAATAGTGTGGTTCCCCGATGTGGATTAATCAGGCAAAACCACCTATGGACATAATGTGATTAAGTAGGCAATGACCCACCAATGAGGATTAACCAAACAAAGTCACTCCAAGAATGAATATAGTCCTGATAGGATTAAAAGCACACCACAAAATAGCACACAAACGTCCTATTGATTTTCCTTATTAACACTATAGCATATGAAAATAAGGGTCTTTCCCGCAGAAGATTGTTTTATCTAACTACTTAAAATGTCACAAAAATTGGGCTGTTGTCCCTACTGACTAGCCACCGAAAAATAATTATTAGACTGACTTACACTTATCTAAGGTCTATCAAATTTTATATGCAGACACTAGACACGTAGAGCTACACACATACAAATTTTTGGGATTTTTGAATTGATTTGCTATTTAAATTAAATCGAACAAAAACATGACAAAAGTGAATTTTAAATAATAAAAATAGATTGTAGTTCACAAGTTAAGAAAAACGAGTTATGGGAATTGCTATCCACCACCAAATAATCATGCAAACATGTTATGTTTCATTCAAATTCCTTTTATTTTTGGATGAAAATGCTCAAGTTGGCTCAATGTTAGAACTCAACCTATTAATCTTTCTTATGTAGTATGTTAAGAGAATGACGTTTTCAACTTAACTTAGTCCCTAGCATGCAATCTAGAATGGCGTGTTCATAGATTTAATAAGTAGAAATCATTAAGAACGAAAAGAGTTTGAGTCATCATAAGGCATCGTAAGTACTAGCTTTGTCTTAGTTATCCTAGAAATTGGTTCACATGTTAATCGCAATTAACAAGTACTAATCTAGAACATATGTAGGTCTTCATTCGACAAGGGCAGGTACACACATATTCATAGCATTAGAATCCTAAATATGCTTACTAAGTATGCATCCGTAGAAAACACATAAAGAATTCATCAATGAGACAAGTAGTGAACCAATTTTCATCCATTCATAAAAGTAATTCAACGAAATGTCATAACAAACTTGCAATCATATTTGGGGCTTCAAAACAGCCCCTAACTACTAAAAATTAGTTACACATAATCCTTAAATAAAACCAAAAGAAAGACATGAGTTTAAGAAGATAAAACCGAAAGAAGAGAATGCCAAGATTTCCTCCTTCCTTTCCTTCCTTCCCCAACGTTGTTGCCTTGCTTTTTCTTTCTGTTGTATTTTTTTTTCTCCTCTCCTTTGCCGCTGCAACCTGAAGCCTTTTTGTTCTTGCTTCCTGCCCCAGTTTCTTCTCCATAACTCACCTACTATTAGCCATTTAGTGATGACAATAAGTGAGAGGAAATGGTAAAACAATTGTAACTCTTTAGGTAGCCTTTATGCCCATTCCTCCCACTTAATCCTCATCTTTAATTCCATTTCCTCTGATATTTGAATAGGTGTCAGCTGACTTGTTCTTGGCTGCATCAGTTATGGCTGCTAGATTTATTGGATTTATTGCTTTCAATGCTTTCTTGTTAGTTACAAACTGCTCAACCTCTTGGAAACCTTTCAGTGTTAAAACGGCCATAACTTCTTCTAGAAAAATGATATTAGCAATCCGTGAAATGCTCCAGAAAATAGACATCCGTAGCTTTCTAAGAATATAAGGCTCATTCTCTAATTCATTCTGAGCTGTTCGAAATTTGCTTCCAAAGTCAGCTGATCTGCACAGGCAGTTTTTACGAATTTGTTACTTAAAATCCCACTTGTGCTATTTGTCTTTTATTTGATTGACAAATCCCACAAAACACAAAAACAAAGTAAATAGCTCAAAAATATAAGGAACTAACTAAGAAAAGACAAGTGAATTTGATGTAAAATATATATAAATATGAGCTTATCAAATACCCCCATACTTAGCTTTTGCTAGTCCTCGAGCAAAACAAAGAAAACATGAAAACGTAGCAACATGAAAAACATTAGCTTCCCCCTATGTGACCCTCATAGAATTTCATTCAAGAAAACAAATCATCAAGAACCTTAGCTAGCACCAAACAAGCTAATCCAAGCTCATCTTCCTTATTCAAATGTTAGCAGTAACCTTTTAATCATCCTTGAAGTGTAACGTGTGTAATAGCCATGCTAATGCAATTTCAAGCTTTTTTAAAATACCACATGCAAACTAGTGACCTTCTCACGGGACATACACTCAATCGCACATATGTTTAGTTTAACGTGTTTCACTCAAAGAATCCAATGTGAAAGATCTACCATAAGCTTGCATAAAGATCTCATCTCTACAACCATAATTGCAAAACTTAAATCAAGATGACTTTTATTGGATGTAATAAGGCTTAGGGAGAGGGTTATAGAAATGAAAGGATAGGTAATGACAAGTTCCAAGCTACATGGCAAGCAATTCTCTTGTTGAGATTTATAAGAACTCAAGCTCTCCAACCACTCCCCTAAACTGAAACTTAAAAAAAAACTTTTTATTTGCTTTGTATACAAATTTTCTTTTTCTTTCTGTTTTTATTTATTTATTATTTTTACTTTTTTTTAACAACCTTGCACATAACTAAATACAAACATGAAATACCCCCACACTTATTCTTTTGCCAGACTCCTTCAAAGTACTTCACAAACATTTCTCATAAGACAATCTCACATTGCTCACTAGCTAGCTTGGAAAGGGTAAGGAAAAATGTTTAAGGTATAAGGGTAGACCTATCTGGTGATAAGAAATAAAAAGCTCAACATATACGGCTCAAATTAGCAATCTAATGATATTTTTTTTCTTTAGGAAAACATGCTTATTTGGGCCATTGTGATAAACCTAATGCCTCTATCCTTTTCAAGTTCATGCAATCAAATGACAAACATTTTGAAAGATCATTACACAAGTTCTAGAGATGTAAGTCACATAAGTTCATCACACATGAAAGAATATGAGTGTGAAAAATTCACACACTTTCAATAGGCTAAAAAACTCACATAGGATGTATATTGTCACTATGTTCACACATGAAGCTTTAAGTCATGCTTTAGTTTCACATCAACAAGGCTATGTGCATTTGGTTTTTCAAAGATGATTAAACATGTACAAGGCTAACAAGAGAATAAGGAATTTCACACAACACATGATTACTAAGTTCTTGATCACCGTGGTTCAAATTTGATCCAATTATATCATTGGGTTGGGAAACTAACAAAAATCTAATTCAAAACAATAAAGAAAATAAGACTACTTTTTGATTTTCAAATTTTCTGAATGTTTTTTTTTTGTTTTTTTGTGGTTTTTTTTAGAGTAAACAAAACTAACTAAGAAAATAAAAAGAAACAACACGGACACAAATCAAACCAGTTCTTAGTCAAAGGGACGAAAATTTTCAATTTGGTCATTTTTTGAATCCTTACCCCCAAACCTAAACTGGACATTGTCCTCAATATCAGAAAACACAATAATGCATAAAATAAAAATAAAATAAAATAGTACGAAACAAAATAAAGCATTTATACTGAAAACTTCCCCAATTTGCAATAAAATCAAACGATGACCCCCAAACTTCAATTCTGCAATCAACTCCAATGGTGGACATGATCAAACTTTACTACAAAGAAAAGAAATAATTCAATTTAGCACGTAAGAAAATTCAGAAAACAAAAACAAACGGAAAATTGAAAATGACAGAAAAAGACAATGAATAGAAATATTGGGTTGCCTCCCAATAAGCGCTTGCTTTTACATCCACAGTTGGACAGCACCAAGAGTAATCATCCAAGGGGAGATGGTTCTGGGAGGGGTACAACCTCCACATCATGCTCCGCAAAAGACTCATAATATGGCTTAAGTTTATGCTCATTCACTTTGAACACGTCTCCAGTCTTTGCACTTTGGATTTCCACTGCACCATGAGGAAAAATATTAGTTATAACAAATGGACCAACCCATTGAGAACGAAGCTTACTTCGAAATAACCGAAGGCGAGAATTAAATAGAAGAACTTTCTGTCCAATGACAAAGCTCTTCCTTAAGATCATCTTGTCATGAAATGCCTTTGATTTCTCCTTGTATATTTCGACTAGACTCATATGCATCATTCTGAATTTGGTCTAACTTATTCAATTGAAGCTTTCTCTGTTGTCCGGCAACACTCATGTCCATGTTGTAGGCTTTGATCGCCCAATAAGCTTTGTGCTCTAACTCTACTGGAAGACGACATGGTTTCCCATAAACTAACATAAATGGGGACATTCCAATAGGAGTCTTATAGGCAGTCTTATAAGCCCACAATGCATCTTTCAAGCACATGCTCCAATCCTTTCTACTAGGACTCACAATTTTCTCCAAAATTTGCTTCACCTCACGGTTTGATAATTCTGCTTGACCACTAGTTTGCGGATGATAAGGTGTAGACACCTTATGTGTGACATTGTACCTCCTAAGCAACACTTCAAATGTTCTATTGCAAAAGTGACGACTCTCTCCATCGCTGATGATTGCTCTAGGTATTCCAAATCTTGCAAAGATGTTAGTCTTAATAAAATTTGAAACAACTTTTGAATCATTAGTTTTGGTGGCTTTCGCTTCCACCCATTTAGAAACATAATCCACAACCAATAAAATGTAAAGAAAACCATTTGAAGATGGAAAATGTCCTATCAAAATCAATGCCCCACACATCAAAGATCTCAACAATCAAAATAGGAGTTTGTGGCATTTGATTTCTTGGGCCCAAGTAGGGATGTCAATTCTAACCATTAAACCTGATAACTGTGGATAACCGCCCGAATGGATTGGATATGGATATGAAAATTCGGGTATGGTATGGATGTGGGGAAAAACCGTGAACTTTATTCGGTTATGATTTTGAATATGGTTATAGGGGTCCCCAATCCGTATCCGTCCCCTAATCCGACCCAAATATTATATATATATATATATATATTTGATATATAATATAATTTTATTCAATTTACCGAACTCTCCCTATACTAATTCATTATGCATGCAACAAACCCTATACTATCTTTATTATGCACCATGCATAGGGCATACCAACAACCTCATCAATTCAATACTCTTATTGTTATACTCAACCAAATTAATTCATTGAATCATTTTATATATCAATTATCAAATGTTACAAGTTTATTAGATTCATCTCTATTCAAGAGTTTCACTATCAAGAAATTGGTGCATGTTATCATGAACAACTTCAAATATATTGTTATGTTTTTTGTAATTGGATGTTGCTATTTAATGACGGAATTAGTATTTACTAAAATTTATAATGCATCAATTGGATGAATATAATTTTTTACGAAGATGGATATAACCAATAACCAATTGAAAATCTGTTACCCGGTGAATATGGTTATGGATAATCCCCGATGGTTAATTTGCGGTTATGGATATGGTTAATTTTTGTGGTTATGGGGATGGATATAGAATTTTCGTCCCCAAACTGAACCGTTGCCATCCCTAGGCCCAAGTTACGTGTTCGTTGACAATGATCACATGTTGCACAAAACTTGTACGCTTCCTTAAACAAACTAGGCCATAAAAACCACTCTCTAACACCATAAGGGTTGTCCTCTTTGCTCCAAAATGGCCACCACATGCATAAGAATGACAAAAAGTTAGAATAGATTTAAACTCAGATTCGGGGACACACCTTCTAATCATCAGGGCAATATCGTAGTATTTGGCGATTTTGACAAGCTTATCTTTCTGAGCACGTGTAAAATCATCCGGAATCTTTTTGGTGACCATGTAATTGATAATATCTGCATACCAAGGGTCAGTAGCCTTTAATGAAAACAATTACTCGTCCAGAAAACTCTCACGTAAAGGGATGAAATATTCCTCTGTGTTTGAATGCACAAGTCTGCTAAGATGATATGCTACAACATTCTCACTCCTTTTCTTATCCTTGATCTCTAAGTCAAACTCTTGAAGCAGAAGTATCAATCGAATGAGTCGCGGTTTTGCATCTTTTTTTGTGAGTAGATACTTCAAAGTTGCATGGTCAGAAAACATAATAACTTCCCAATCAAATAAGATCTAAATTTTTCTAAAGCAAATACAATAGCTAAAAGCTCATTCTCTGTTGTTGAATAATTCAACTGTGCATGATTGAGTGTTCGAGATGCATAATAAATGACATGTGGCACTTTGTTGACACGCTACCCTAGAACTACACCGACGGCATAGTCTGAAGCATCGCACATCAACTCAAAAGGTAAATTCCAATCTGGTGGCATGATCACAGAAGTCATGGATAACAACTCATTAAGCTTGTTGAATGCTACCACACACTCTTCATTCATATCAATTGTTACATCCTTTTGAAGCAAACGGCACAAGGGTCTAGAAATCATTGAGAAGTCCTTCATAAACCTACAGTAGAAACCTGCATGTCCAAGAAAAGAACGAACCTCCCTGACAGTAGTAGGGAGGGGTAAAGAACTAACAAGTTCTACTTTAGATTTATCAACTTCAATTCCATTTTCATATATGATATGCCCTAGAACTAATCCATGTGAAACCATGAAATGACATATTTCCCAATTTAAGACCAGATTAGTTTATTGGCAACGTTTTAAAACTAGGGACAGATTATGTAGACATGTATCAAAAGAATCACCATAAACTGAAAAATTATCCATGAAAACTTTAATGATTTTCTCAATCATATTAGAAAAGATACTTACCATACACCTTTGAAATGTGGCGGGGGCATTGCAAAGTCCAAACGGCATCCTCCGATATGCAAATGTGCTAAATGGACATGTGAAAGTCGTCTTTTCTTGATCCTCTAGAGCAACTGCAATTTGATTATATCCAGAATAGCCATCAAGAAAGCAATAATGAGAACGATCAGCTAACCTTTCTGGAAAGTGATCTTTGCGTGTGGTGCTGTTTATCTTCCGATAGTCTGTACAGACTCTCCAATTATTTTGCACACGTGTAGGCACTAGCTCATTAGCTTCATTCTTAACAACTGTGACTTTGGATGCTTGAACATGGCTCACTCACTTGTTGTCTGAGATAGGATATATGATGCCAACATCCAGAAGTTTGATAACTTCTTTCTTGATGACTTTCATCATGAATGGGTTCAAATGGCATTGAGCTTCCCTTGTTGGTTTTGCACATTCATCCTACAAAATCTTATGCATACATGTAGCTAGATTTATACCTTTGATATCTGCAATACTCCAAGCTATGGCAATTTTGTGATCCTTCAGTACTCGGATCAGTTTCTCCTTCTCTTCTGCTGTGAGTTATGATGATATGATGACCAATAATGTTTCATCCTCTCCCAAAAATCCATACTTCAAATGTTCAGGAATCAGTTTAAGCTCCAATTTGGGTGCCTGAACCACGGAAGGAAGAGTTTTTTCGTTAGAAGTAGAAATTACAAAACTAGGTTCACAAGGTTGAATGTCGTCAAACATAGTAAAACACAAATTCAAGGCATCTAAATTAGCTACAGTGAACAAAGTGGGTCATCAGCGTATGGGCCACCGCATGCAGTGGCCTGTGGCCACAACATTGCTGAAATTCGACCAATATCAAATTGATACAAATTACACCACAATGAAGCTCACATCGAGGGAAGAAAATGTTATACATGTGCCAAAGTCCAGATCTGAACGGAAAACAGTGAAAACCATCGAAGAAAGTGCAGGTGGACAGTAAACTTGTGGAGCTACTGTGACACCACCGCTGCACGAACGTCCTATCCAAGACTAAGGTTTTGCTTTAGGCGTCAAGGGCTTCTCAAGGGTTGTGGTGGTTGCCAGCATTATCAACAGGAACAACGAGATCGTTGTTCGTTGAATCCTTCAACTTTTCGCTCGTCGATCCACCCGTCCTACGGTTGATCGCTGGGCTTTACTCGAGGTAAGGAGAAGAGTCGATCATGAGTGGTGACCAAGATCGACGTTGCCTTAATTTGCAAAAATCAACATTAAACATGGGTCGCGTCGCCGGTTAGGTCAATGAACGTGGGTCAACCTTCCTTAAATAGATTATGTCCAGACTTGGGTTGGGCTACTATATATAAAGGGACCAAATTATCATTTGCCACTGCCTTTGCTCATTTATTTCTCCTTCGTTATAACTTCATTTTGCGAATGGCTTTTGCCTACGTGCTTGTGAGATCAAACTCTATCCAAATACTCGAGGTAAGGAGAGGAGTCGACCATGGGTGGTGGCCAAGATCAACGCTGCCTCAATTTGCTGAAATCAACGTTAAAGATGGGTTGTGTTGCCGGTCGAGTCAGTGAACACGGGTCGACCTTCATTAAATAGAAGATCATGTCCAGACTTGGGTTGGGCTGCTATATATAGAGGGACCAAACTATCATTTGCCACCGCCTTTGCTCACTTATTTCTCATTCGTTATAACTTCATTTCGCGAATGGCTTTTGCCTACGTGCTTGTGTGATCAAACTCTATACGAAAATATTAAGAGTGACCCTGAAAGATCTATGAATTTTTAATGACTAATTACAGAAAAAACAAACTTTAACTAACCAACCAGAAGTCCAAAAACTAACGAAAAATAAAATTAATAATAATAATTTCTTGAAAATACATAATACGAAAAATTAAATAATGAAATATGGGAACGAGATTTTATAGCACAAACATTCGATGCAGTTTTCTACTTCATCCATCTAACTTGTATTCTATGGTTGAGATCTTCATCCAATTCTCCGTTGTTTTGCAAGATAGATCCAACATAGCGAAAGCTTTCGCTCTTTTGATACCACATGAGAGTTATTATAATCACTAATGAAAATCATGAGAGTTTTTATTATAGGTTCTGATACCACATGTAAGACTTATAAAATACATAAGTTAACAAATTAAGCTCACGAACCATAATCATACAAGTATCAAAACTATAGAAGCAGACGAAGAAGAAGCTATAGCAAACCTCAATATAGTGCATCTTTTCATGTAGAGATCGACAATGATGAAGCCATGAGTCTTCTATATCAAATCTTCTCCTCTCTGAAAAAACCTTAATGCTCAAATCAACAATATGCATTTTATTTAATATAGAATGTATATATTGCAAGAGCATAGGCCTAGTGTATATACATGTTCAGCCCATTTGTCTCTCCTATTAGGATCCAAGTGGAACACTGACAAGAAATCCTTATTCAACAATGAGTACATAAACTAGGATGGAAATTGTGTTTCAATGCCTGGTAACGTTTGAAACAATTCAAAACCTCCGTCTATTATGCTTCTTTGCACTTAGTTGGCTTTGAAAATACATTATCATATTTGTATTCTAATAGTTGTTTGCTAATAACACAATGTTCACGTACATTAGAAGGAAGAATAACAAGATTTGTCATCATTTTGTTCAGATATAGTCTTCTACAAATTGAGATTCAACTGGCCATGGCAAAAGAGCCAAAGTCATGTTGGATCATTCACCTTGGAAATTAGACTTCTAGATGCTTTTGACTCGCAGCGGATTGCACCTTTTTCGCTGGATCATAAACTAACCACAATTTCATTCTCTTGTAGCTAACACAAACTTGACAGATTGCTTTTTACGTCATGAACATAACTCACAGTAGTACGAGATGCTCCATTTAAATGGGGAAAAAAAAAGTTACTTATACTACCACTCATACGATTATTTTCAGCTTAGTTGTGTCCATATAACAAATGTTTGTTTTAAATTCCTCCTCTTTCACATGGTACTCCACGAAAACTTAAATATATGTTATAAGGCTATGGTGAATCAAACATTGTGACTTAAAAGATAAGAACTGAGTCCCAAACTTTGGTGCATTGGATTGGAGAGGTTTTTACCAAGTTTGTCATAAATGTCGTAGGATCATAATTAGTAAGGGAATGCACATGTTAAGAACCTTCTCATTTTAAGATTCCCAACACTGTTTGTCATCCTACAATGTTACGCGATGATTTGAATAGCTAAAATGGAACCAAGTTTAAAAATGTTGATCCATCTTACATTCACCCAATAAACACTTGACAACCATCATGTTACCCAGTTAAACAATGAAATCTTGACAACAATTATTGGACAGCTGAAAGATTTCTAATTTGATTAATTTTCTATGGAGTTAATCTTTGAGCGATTTCTACTACTCAGTATTACGGTATGGTAATATTCCTATTCGCTTAGAAGTGAGAGGTCTTATGTTTGAATCTCGTAGATGGCGAATTCGATACCAAATTAGGCTGCTCATTATGTGGCTTAGCCAAACTTCCCCTCCCCCTAATGTAAAAATATCGATGTATTCAAAAGAAGAAAGAACAAAAAAAACTTTGGGCGATTTCTTTAAAGAGTGAACTAGATAATAAATGATTCTGATTATGGTGTAACACAAGTGATGCTCACCTAAGGACTTTGAGGACTTGTAAGGACCAGCTCTGTCTCGAATCATAGGATTTTATTCAGCAAGATATAGCGGCTCAAATTATTTTACATTTCAAAATATCTTATTTACACTCCTTTTTAATTTCAACCCATTTTGTATTGAGAGCCCACGTTTCTTTTACCCTCACGATCTCTCCCATGTTCTTTTCTTTCACACAGTCCTCCCAAGTCCTAACATGTAAGAATTCCTTGACAGCTTAATGGCCTATAAATCTACTCCCAAGAAAATCATCTTAAGCACTTTATTTCTCATACAGCCTTGAACTTTCTTTCCCAAATTCATTTATCCAAATGGATTTAATAGGCCATGATTTAAAATACAGATGCACTGTTACTGCAAGAAAACCAGATGTTCAAAATAAAATAAAATAAAATAAAGGAAAATCAAATAAGCCGTACAAATTCATGTGTTCTGCAATTTAGGACAAAATTTTTTTTGAAAAAAAAGGTAATCAGAGACTGAAGAAATTTTTGTGAATCAAACAAAAGAACAAATAAAATTGGCATCGCACAACCTTTTAATACAAAAGGATGAAAAACATTGACGAAGATGCAGTAGGAGAGATTTGCGAGGGTAAAAGAAAAATAGATTGGGGTTTTATCACAAATGGTCTTTGAAATTGACCATCACCATTAAAATGGTCTATGAAATTGAAATCAATCAATGTAATTCTTGAAAATAAATGTCGCAAATCGATGTGATCATTCTGTCATAATTCTATTAAAAATTTCATTAAGTGTTGATATGATATATAAATGAGTCTCATAAGTCATTTTTTTTCCTCACAAATGGTCATTGAAATGACCCGCGACTTCAAAATGATCCTTGAAATTGACATGCAACATAAAAAATGGTTCCCGAAATTGAAAAACGATCAATGTATTCCCGCAAGTAGGTGTCCCAAATCAACGTAGTCAACCATATTTAGGGCATCCGTATTTAGAGCTCGTATAAATACTCGGGGGACTCAAATGTAATTATGTAATAAATGGGGGGGCAAATATGTAATAAGTGAGGAGCCCTTATTCTATAAAAGGGCCTCCTCACCCTAAAAAACCTCAAGCTCTCATCCTCACAAACAGAGAGCTCTCTCAAACTCTCTCTTTCTCTGATGGACTCCCCCTTACCCTTGTAACCCATACATACAGTTAGAGAGAAATACAATCAACATCAGTGTGGACTTAGCCCAAACATTGGGGTGAACCATGATACATCTTGTGTTCTTTACTTTTTTGCAGATTCACGGTTAGATTTACGTTGTTCCAAGACCCTCCGGTTTTGTGCATCAACATTTGGCACCGTCTGTGGGAAACGACACGAAAAACTATGTCGGATCTCTTTCATTTTTTCACCTCCATCGTGAATCTGCAAAACCCACACAGAGACACAGACACAGAGCTCTCTCTCTCTCTCTCTGCCTCTGAACTCACGCCTTTCCCCACAACCCACACATTTTCCACTTCTCAAAAAAGCCAAAAAAAAACCCCCTAACAAAAAAAAAATAATAATAATAACCTCCAGAAATTGAAAAGAAGCGGATCAAAAAACCAAAATGTCTTCTCTCATCACAGCAGAGATCAAGTCCAAGGTAGACGAGCTCTACCATGGACATGAAATCTGCCAACAGAAATCAAATGAGCTTCTCTCAGAAACCTGCTTACCCAATGGCCTTTTGCCCCTCAAAGACATCGAAGAGTGCGGGATCGTGAGGGAAACCGGCTTTGTGTGGCTCAAGCAAAAAAAAAGCTGCACCCACAAGTTTGAAAAGATAGGGGCTAAATCCAACGCCCTAGGGGCCCTTAAGAAAAAAAAAACCCTCTCTCTCTCGTCACTTACTTTCTTTCTCTGCACTTTCCAATGGCGACCACATCTTCCTCATCGAGGGTGAGAACCCGGGCAAAGAAAAGCGGCCCTGTGCTCCGGTCGCTCTCGCCTTCCGAAAAGTTCTACACCGCTTCCAATGGCAGGATCTCATCATCGGCGTCAGGTTTCGTTTATTTAACGAGCTCAAGCTTCTCGTCGCCGACGTCAGCTTTATTCCACCACCACTACCACTACCACCACCACCAGGACCACCATTACTACAATCAGCAGATCAACCACCACTACCATCATAGATTCGCATCTCCGACGTGTGTCAACCTTTACACCTCCTCATCTCTGTCTCCGTACGTTCGGTTCTCTATCAACCACTGTTTGATCTCTCCCAACCACCATTGGAATCGATTCATCACCGTCTCCAAGAAAACTGGACCGATTTCGATGCCGAAGAAGACCTGTATGTGCTCACTGACATCGTATTCGGGATCATTTTGCTGCAACCTCCATAAAAACCAGGGAGGGAGTGAAAACACCGAATTTTTCCCGTCGAACAGGTTGAATATGAGCAGGTCTACTATGACGAACACTCTGGTACGAATTAGTGGAGTCAAAGGCGAGTGGATGAAGCGAACCTTGACCGCTCTGATTCGCCCTTGTGCGCACCAGTAGAGGCGGAGAGCCGGGTTCCAGCCACGGCCCAGCAGACTCTCTGCCATGTCCACCGCCGACTACTAGTGGCGGCGGGTTACGATTCATAACGAATTTTGGTTTACAGAGTGAAAGAATGGACACAGGTTGGTTGGTTATTTTTCGGTCATTTCTTCTTTTTTTTTATCTTTGAACCCGACGAGTAGAACTCGCAGGCGCACATTGCAGCCGCTTTTGATCTAATCTGACCAAATCTGATGGCACAACTGAGTCGATTCAAGCAACTTAGACGAGTTATGAAGCGGATGCGCTGAGTCAAGCCGACGAGTTTTACACTTAGAACTTCATATTTGTACAGTTGAATGATAATCATGTGCTATGGGTTCTCTTTCGGGAATTGACAAGAAAAAGCAAAAGGAAGTCTGGAGATAAGAAAAGCCAAGGAGGAAGTGGATTTACAGTCACTGCTCACCCATGCTGTAAACCTGCAAAGCAGAAAGCAAAAGTAAAGAAGAGAATAAAATTTGAGAGATTGAGATTTGACTAAGCATGACCGCAAGTGGTAGGGGACAAACGGTAAAGAAGAGATTAATGATTAATTGGGTGCACATGCATGATAGCAGCGCAGAGACAGAGACAGAAAGAGAGGTGCGGTGGAAAGAAGAAAGGAAAAGGTAAAACATTCAACAGGCGCAATACTCACATGGAAAAAGATCTACAACAACCCAGTACGCAATAGGTGCAGCACACACCAACGATCTGCAACTGTCGAAGCTTTTGTGTCGAAACCTTTGTTTTGAATGATGTGATTTACTTTTCTTATCTTTTGACATCTGTATAACCCCAACGGAGGGTAATAAAAAAATAAAAAAAAATAAAAAAATAAAAAACAGCAAGCCCAAAAGAGCTAGGCCCTATAGCTCCAAATTTATTTGGCACTCTGCCGCTATTATCACCAACCAGGTGATTAAAAGTACATCTAATACTCCAAAATTATTCAGCAGTCTGCCGCTATTATCACCCACTAGGTGATCAAAAGTACGTCTAGTATTCCAAAATTATTCGGCAGCCTGCCTCTATTATCATAAACCAGGTGATCAAAAGTACGCCCAGTACTACAAAAAAATTATTTGGCAGTCTGCCGTTATTATCACCCACTAGGTGATCAAAAGTACGTCTAGTACTCCAAAATTATTCGGCAACCTGCCGCTATTATCACCCACTAGGTAATCAAAAGTACGTCCAGTACTCCAAAATTATACATGAGCATCACTCATGTCAATCATACATAAATATTCATGAGCATCACTCATGTCAATCATACATAAACATTCATGACCATCATTCATGTCAACATTCATGAGCATCACTCATGTCAACATCCATGAGCATCACTCAAGTCAACATCCATAATCATCACTCATGTCAATCAACATAAACATTCATGAGCATCACTCATGTCAATCAGCTTCGAAAGCTTCATTTACGGAGCTCCAGCTTAAAAGCTTCACTTTAAAAGCTTCACCTACAAAGCTTCAGTGCATGGTATACAAAGACTGCCTCCGAACAACCGCCATTTCGGGCCATACATGGATTGAAATTGAAGTCTTTAGCCAACAACCTCTATTGACTAAAGACTTGGGGGGACTGCACTATGTACCAATATATTGGGCTTCCACAACTGGGCCTCGTGAAAAATACTCGGGGGACTTAACCCATTATTCATGTATTGAGGAGCGAACCCTTATTCTATAAAAGGGACTCCTTCACCTTCATTAAAGAGTATTGCCGCCAGCTGAGAAACCGTCTCGCCGCGAGCGTCAACTCTAGCCCATCATTTATGTATTGAGGAGCGAACCCTTATTCTATAAAAGGGACTCCCTCACCATCATTAGAGAGCATCGCCGCTTGCTGAGCAATTGCCTCGCCACGAGCATCAAATCTAGCCCATCATTCATGTATTGAGGAGCGAGCCCTTATTCTATAAAAGGGACCCCCTCACCATCATTAGAGAGCATCGCCGCCTGCTGAGCAACCGCCTTGCCGCGAGCATCACTCATAACCCATCATTTATGTATTGAAGAGCGAACACTTATTCTATAAAAGGGACTCCCTCACCATCATTAGAGATGATCACCGCCTGCTGAGCAACCGCATCGCCGTGAGCATCAACTCTAACTCATCATTTATGTATTGAGGAGCGAGCCTTTATTCTATAAAAGGGACTCCCTAACGCCACATGCCGAGCCAACCAAGGCAACATAAGCCACAAACCGAGCAGCCTCGCAACATGTGCTACTTCTAGTTAAGCATCATTTCACATTGAGCACTACCTCATATCGAGTATTCAATTCTAGACGACATCTAGTTACTTCGGCCCACACATGGACTGAATTTTAAGTCTCCAGCCAAAAGACTTTCTTGACTGAAGACTTGGGGGACTACTATTTGTACCATACTTAGGGCTTCCGTAGTTAGAGCTCGTATAAATACTTGGGGGACTCAAATGTAATTATATAATAAATGAAGGGGCAAATATGTAATAAGTGATGAGCCCTTATTCTATAAAAGGCTTCCTCACCCTCACAAACCTCAAGCTCTCATCCTCACAAACAGAGAGCTCTCTCAAACTCTCTCTTTCTCTGAGGGACTCCCCCTCACCCTTGTAGCCCATACATACAGTTAGAGAGAAATACAATCAACATCAGTGTGGACGTAGCCCAAACATTGGGGTGAACCACGATACATCTTGTGTTCTTTACTTTCTTGCAGATTCACGGTCGGATTTACGTTGTTCCAAGACCCTCCGGTTTTGTGCATCAACATAGTCCTTCCATTACAATTTTGTCAAAAATTCTATTATGTGCTGATGTGACACATAAATGGAGCTTACAAGTCTAATTAAATTTAAAAAATTACAAATAGGTTTAATAATGGGAATTATTATTAGCACTCCAAAAATCTCATTCTACACTCCAAACTTTCTATATTAGGAAAGAAATATACACTTGTGAGGAGTGTAGAATGAGATTTTTGGAGTGCCAATAATACTTTCCTTAATAATTTAATAGTTAATAAAAAGTTGTGAACCCAAAAACCCAGTTCTGCAATCACCTATGATCCTAGTCCACATTCCTCTACCTCATTCGTTGTCTATTATCTAAAAAAAAAATCTCAATACACTCATCTTTACACACTTCAACACCCTTCACTGAATTGAACCTGGATCGAGATCACCTTTAGTGACAGCTTGGCTGATTGACAATGATTTCTAGGACATCACCGTTAACATTTAGGCGATCAACATCCTCACAACCTTAATCTTGGAGAGCTTGTTCGGCGCTTCCCTACTGGTCTAGTGACTCAAAGAACAGCGATGAATGCCTTGAGATAATGAGGTTATAACTGAGGTGTGTATTATTGGTTGAAAACTATTTCCAAACTTTCTCTTAGGCCTTGATTATGCCTTGTGCCTTTGCAAATTTATGGAAAGAATCTCTCATCAGAGTAGGTCCTACTCTAAGATTAAAAAAATTCATTGTGCAAAAAGATATTTAGACAACTTTTTTAATAAATTATTAAACCTACATCAACACATAACAAAAAAATGTACATAACTGTGGCGGAATGATCGTATTGATTTGCGACACCTATTTTCAAGGACTACATTAATTGATTTTCAATTTTATGGATCATTTTGATGGTGTGAATCAATTTCAGGGATCATCTTGATGACGTGAGTCAATTTCAGAGACCATTTGTGATAAAAACTCAAACAGGTTCCACAAAATGGGTCAAATTAAGAGTGATAAATAGAGTGTTTTAAGTTGTGAAAAAATTTGAGCCTCTGGATCTAATTTAATAAAATTCTATGGTTGATATAAAGTTGGTCCTCACAAATCCTTAAAATAAGGACCTTACGTGAGCATCACTAGGTGCAACACTAAAGGCAAAAGAAGAGTAAAAATAATAGTAATGTAATTCATATATCTATTTTTAATTCTTACACCTCTTATAATTTTTGGTCGTCGGATCGAAAGCATTGATAAAAATCAATAATAAAAAATTAATAAAAGTGCATAAGAAGTAAAAATGAGTTTGTAAATATTACTTAAAAAAAATTCAAGTAAGGTACGACTGAAAAGATCCATAGCATCTCCAACTCATAGCTTAAATTTTATATTTTTTTTCATAAAAATGGAGTTAATACACCCGAAGCACTAGATACGTGGGAGAAGCTAAAAACGTCGCATCTATATCGTATCATTCATGTCATTGACATTTTAAACGCCCCACAAGTCACAACTTGGATCTCACAAGTCAACGAACACAACCAATTGCATTTGCTGGCCTGGCCCCCACCCCGGATACCTAAATAGTCCAAATTGACTCTCTCAGCATAAAACGACATCAAAACTAAGAAAAAAAACAAAAGGATTATTCCGATGCGCGCCCTTTTTGACTATTTCCACACGCAACGAAGATTTCAACCAAAGAATCCAATGCTCCGTCCACCAACACAATTAATTTCGTATATAAAAAAAAAAAAGAAAATTAATAAAAAAATTGAATAAATTCAATAACTCATCAAAAGTATATATTCCATTTTCCATCTCTCTTTCGCCCTTCTTTTCTTCCATAATTTACATCATATACCCCTCCGTTTCCATTACACCGTATATTTCATTTTTGTAATTCAGCATCATTTTCTTTTGACTTGTGAAATAGCGCTAAGTCCACATGCTGTGTACTTCTCCACTGTCACGGCGTGCCTTCAACGGTGACGATCGGGAATCAAACTGTGGACCCCGCGTCACTCTATTCAGGACGACTGGAAAACAAGGCCCACATTAGCGGCTGTGAGGGAAGGGTAAGGGTGCGGGTGACGGTGCTCAGCTTCGTAGGTAACGACGAGCATCTTGGGGTCGTCCTGTGCTCTCTCCACGTGTTTCCTTGCTGGACACCCTCTCACTGTACTGCACCTATAATACCCTCTGCAAACAAATAAATACAATTAAAATTAATTTATGAGCTTCATGGAAAAAGAACATTCAGATCTGTGTTTGACTTTCAAAAGATGTGCGGTTGAGATTTAAAGAAGAGGAATAATACCTCGGGTGAGGTGAGCCCTTGATCGGCTTTTGACCATACTTTCTCCAGGCGAACTCGTCCGCAGGTATATCGGCGGTTTTCGAGCTAATCGCCGCCACTCTGATCGTCCTCTTAACCTTAGACTTCCTACAAATAATTAAAACAAATATTCATTTAATACAATAATCTTCAAACAAAAATGCTAAAATCAGTACCTTCTTTTCTTGTTCAAAAAAAAAAAAAAGTACCTTCTTTTAGAACAATGGCAGTGGCCCGACGACGACGACGTTTTAGCGGGTTCGCCCTCGTGACACCGTTTCCGGTGAGATTGTGGAAGGGGCGGTTTTCCAGCGGAGAAAGCCGGAGGCGTAGGCACAGAAATCGATGAGAAGGTTTTACCGTTGGAAACGCTGCCGTCTCCGATTGTGTTTGAGGAAAAAAACGACGACGTAGTGGAGACCGGAGGGGACACAGTAGTGGAGTAGTCCTTGTCCGATTTTGGGGTTTGAAAAGCAGTCAAAGTCGTCTGAGGTTTCGGATGGACCGAATCTGAAGCTGGTTTGGCCGGTCCGCGACGGAACCGGGCGTGACCGGTCCGGTTCAAGACGGAGATTAGGTGCTTGAACTTGGTGACGGTGAAGTCGCTGATTTCCCGGCAATCGAGTGGAGTGTGGGACGGGGTTTGATTGGACAGGGTGCGGATGAGGTGCTGCATGCTTTGCAGGCCGGCGGAGGCAGCTTCTTGCACGGCAGTCCGATCGTCCATCTTGGAGAAGCCAACTAGATCTATAGCCATCGGAGCTGGCTTTTGCTTTGAGAATACAGAGAGACTTGGGAGGGAGGATTGATGGAGTTATGAATTGGGAGAGTTTGAGAGAAGGGAGGGGGTTGGGGGTTGGGGGTTAAAAGGGAAACGAAAAGATGGTGTAAAAGTCAAAGGATGGGATCCAAGGGTAGAGATTTTTGCATGGGACATGATGACACGAAGACAAAACAAGTCTGAAGGGGGTTGGTGATGGGTCCCACGTGAGGCAAAAGAGGAGAAAGAGGGTTCCGTCTTGTAACGCACTGACTTTTTAGCTTTAATTATTGACCAATGGCCGCGGCATTCTGAGTTGCGTATGTTGACTTTATCATCTACTCAAATCAACCAAATAAAGAATAATCATGTTGTATGATCTGCTTTTCCTTTCAAGATCTCATCATATCATATACGATATGCTTGCAAGCTCCAAGTTGCAACTAATTAAATACGATATTCTCCTAGTTATATTTTCCTTCATTTTTGTTTTGTTTTCTGTATGGATGCTTGTCAAATCTGGATCTGTAATGTAGCGATTGTCTATGCATTGTATATCATGTGGGAACAGCAAAATTGTGAAGCTTTCGTAATATTCAAATTGCCCTTCTTTCATAAAAATAAAAAATAAAAAAAAGTGTTAATTGGCACACACGCAACAAGCATTTAGCAAGATGCTAGTTAATAATTAAAAGTCGTCTATGTTCACTTTGAGTGATTAAAGAAAGAACGTTTCCATGGGAAGTGAATATAAGATTTTCATCAGGCTGATCTTGAGCCGCTATCCAAGCACGAATATTGTTATCACACTTACTTGTGTTTTATCATATAGTGAAAGTTAATTTTAGAGTATAGGCAATTTTAGAAGAATGGTTATATGCAGTGGCGGAGTCAAGATTTCTGCCAAGATTTTATTCATATGGGGGTGCAATAAAAGATCAACCAAAATGAATTTTGGCCCCTAATACACAGACCCCTAAAACCTTTTGTGAATGAAAAAAAGCTAAGGAGATCAAATTTTTAGACTATTCTAGTAAACCAGATGATATAGTGTTGATAAATGGGCCACGCTTTAGTGATTAAAAAACTAAGGCCATCTCCAGTTACGAAGGACCAAAGATAACTTTGGGCTATGTTTTTTTTTTAACTTTTTTGGGCCAAATTTTTAACTTGATATGGTGTCACTCAGTACTACAGTCGAGTTGTATTCATCTTCACTTGTAAATGAGAGGTCTTGAGTTCGATTCTCGTCAAAGACGAATTTAAACCATATTATTGATAGTGCATTGTGAGACTTAGCTCACTCTTCTATCCCCTTAATGTAGTCTATAGCCCTTAGTTGAAGATAGCTTAAGTACTGTTTGTTTGTTTGGTGTTGACAATTTAGTGGGTGAGTGAAGGTTAAACTAATTACTTGACCTTGCTTTTCTGTTGCAAAACATGGAGTCAAAGCCTGGGTGGTCTACCATGCAATGCAATTCAAAAGATGGAAAACACTTTATTCATTGTGACCTTGCTTTTCTGTTGCAAAACATGGAGTCAAAGCCTGGGTGGTCTACCATGCAATGCAATTCAAAAGATGGAAAACACTTTATTCATTGTGCTTTCCTCATCCACGACCACGACTAGTAATTTGACCAATTTTTAGAACGTTCCTCATCCTTCCACGCAACTCCCAACAATTTCAAAGGAATCCCTCCTTATCATGAAACCTCGTTGAGAACTGCGACGGAGCAAACGCGATGGACCAGCAAACTAGGTGCTGGATCGTGATCCCCACTTCGCGACCTAGCGTTCCGTCTTTTCGTTTTAGGGGTTTGACATTTTTATAAAGTGAATGAAATTGTCGACCCGATTTCTCTTTCGTCTAAACTGTCTAAAATATTACTATTATTTACCTTATGTGTTGGTGGTCTTATTTTTATCGAAAATATATTACAAATGTAGTATAAAAAATATAATAAATGTAACTTTATTGTTTACTTATTGTTTATCGCTCAATTATTTTTCACTCATCCTACAACCACACGACGCTGCTAGTGATTGATTTTTTTTTTAATTTATTCGCGTATGACGTGGACCTTTAATATTCTAAACGCGTGCCATACAATTTGAACCACTCGTGAGACAGCTCCAGATTACGTCAAGACAATATAATGCATGGTCAAGTGAAGTTAAGAGGGCTTGGCAAAGAAAAGTTATAAATTAAAAATTAAAAAAAAATTAAAAATAAAGAGGAATTTGATGTATGGGAAATGAAATTTGAGAATGAGAATTCCCTTCACACGTTTGATGTATCCATAGTCCATACTTGAAAAGTCGGGAGAAAAAATGTAATGTGTTAGAGAATGGATGAGAAAACCAACGGATTTGCTTTTCCCAATCTTTTTCATCATTTAGTACGAACTTTTAGTGTTTATTTAAAAAACAAAAAGACTAATGAAAATGGATCGGCAATTTTTTTCTTTAACCAAAAACACGTAATGAATTTTTATTAAGAGTAAACTGCCGATTTGCCCCCTGAACTATCACCCAACTTTCAATTTGCCCCCTGAACTTTTTAATTAGAAAATTAAGGACTTAAACTAATTTTTTTGGCCGATTTCCCCCCTACCGTTAGTTTTTCATAAATTTCATCCAAATTAACGTTAAATCTTATCATGTGCAAACCATATAACTCTCATTTGTGGACAAAAGCGTCATTTCACTAGACCTTCAAACAGAAAAGCTATAGAATCACACATATTTGCATAGGTTTATATTTTAGAAATCTAAGGTTTTCAATTATTTTAAAGAATGAAGTGACCGAACTACCCACACATGTTGTGCATATGCTTCCATTTAACAGAAATTTGGATGCAATAAATGAGAAATTAACAGCAGGGGGCAAATTGGCCAAAAAATTAGTTTAAGTCCTTAATTTTCCAATTAAAAAGTTCAGGGGGCAAATCGAAAGTTGGGTGATAGTTCAGGGGGCAAATCGGCAGTTTAAGTCTTTTTATTAATGATAAGAACAAAAAATATGTCCCTGATCTAGATATACGTCCAGAATCAACACGTGACGTCAAGATGGTAGTGGCGTGATAGTATATCAAAATCATACTAGACCCAGTATTTCAATAAAATACATAAACCAAGTTCCTAATAAATAATGCCCTAGGCTCGCAATGTGAAGTACTGAAATAAAAGATAAATAAAGACAAGGGACCTAGTCACTCTAGATGCTCAACCCCAACACAACTACCCTTGAAATCTCACGTATCTAATGATACATGTCAACCTGCAAAAGCGGTACTACACCATGGGAATGCTGCATCGGGCAAATGTCACTAGTCTTAACACACAGAAATGAAAAGATAGAAGAAATGCGAAAAGTCAAAGAAGAGAGAAAGAAAACTTTGTTATTACAACAATAGCAGTTTCATTACATTGGAAAATGACTTAGCTCACTATATATAGTGACTAGAATACTTGGCCACCAAGGATACTTGTAACTAACTATAACAATCAAGACTATAAGGGGGCGTTTGTTTGCCCTCATTAAGTGGGACTGGACTGGAGTGGACTAGCTGTTAGTCCAATATTGTGTTTGTTCCATGCTGGGACTAACATTAATGAGACTAAAGGGGACTAGCATGGACAAAACCCTTCACTAAGAGGTCTTAGTGAGACCCCCCAATAACCATGGGACTAGCTAAGACTATCCTCTCTCGTCCTCGTCATGCTCAACAACCACTCCTGATAGACTCTTCGTCATCTCCGGTCACCTAGATCATAATAAAATATTAATAATTTATATATTAAATAATATAATATTAGAATTTGTTATTATCCAGCTTCTTAGTCCAACACTGCACCAAACGCTTCACTAAGTTAGTCCAGCTTAGTCTAGTCTAAGCCAGTCCAGCTTAGTCCTTGAAGCTAGTCCAGTGCGAGATAGTCCGGCCCAACAAACGCCCCCTAAGATCATTACACATGTCATAGCAGAGATTATGCCACTTGGCATTCTTATGGTTAATAACTAGTAAGGGAATCCTTGAAATATGACTCCGCCTTTAATCAAATAGTTTCAGCTAAGTCCAACGAATGTGCCTGTGGCAAGTCGATTTCACCCAAAAAGTTTGGGTACTCATATAAGTTCCAAAGCTCGTGTGAGTAGTAAGTAGACAAACTATGGACTCACAATATAAACTAGGGTTTACTAAATAGGCTATGTTATACATCCATAAGTACCAATGCTCATCGTCTATTTCCTACCACAAGCTTCCTAGCCATGATAACACAACCTCAATCGTGTTTCTAGTCAGTCGCACATGTCATCTCAAATTCTCCTAGATCACTAATCATCCATGTCATGCATAAAGCAAAACTGTAGATCCAGGATGGCATAATTGGGCCCAAGCCCACATTTCATATGATTCCAAAAACCCTCATGGAGCTATCTAGCAAAAAAATATAGAGTTCTAGAACTACTCTTTAAAACTCGACAAGCCTGAATCATTGGTATCACAACTACTCAACGGAACCAACTAGGAATAGGATTCCAGACTAATTCAATGGAATTGTAACAACCCGTCCTAATTTTACCATTTTATTAATTTTAAAATAGTGAATTGACGAAAATGCCCTAGAAGCGAGTGGGTTAACTTCCATTGACCGTCGTATAGCGACATATATGATCCATTCTTTTAGCATATATGTGTAGCTTTACATCCATTCTTTGTTGGAAGTATGCCCACAAAGCCACTCATTTGATGTAATAGCTTTTGGAATACTTATTGTATTAAACTTTTATATGTTTAATGAAGGGCAAAGCTTATTGTTAATCATTATTTATTGTATCTTGTGTTTAAGCAATAAGGGAATTCAAGGAATGTATTTGATCTAAGAGATAAGTGATTTAAGTAAGTTAGATTAACGAGACCTTTCTCTTATGTTCATTCCTAAAACGTTTCTAGCCATAGGATTGCCAATTGGGCATTAACAATCCGCTAAGGTTAGTATGTGTTATGTCGACTCAAGCGCGAGTATGACAAGTCTCAATTCATTTAGTGTTGGACACTAAGGCAAACATATAGGTGCTCGAAAGAGTGATCGAGTACACTGAACAACGATCAAAAGAGAGTTCGAACATACATGTCATGTAAGAACTCGAGAGTTGCAATATGCAAAGTAGTCCTTTGACCTGAGGCATAATAAATGTCTAATGGTTAGGTCCTTGATCTTTGATCATGTTAAAGGCATTCCATTGGAATGTCCACGACATTGTTGGGGTCAAGCTATCTAGTCGTGTAGGCATATGAATGCACAACAAGGGATCTCTAACCTTCCATGGTGGAAGGAGAATACTCTAAGATATGATTCGAAAGTCTTTGGCCAAAGCATATGAATATGACTTAGGAAGTTTGTTCCAAATCATATTCAATTGAATCATATAGATAAGTATCACATTGGATAGTAGACATGAAACAAACTATCACTCAAACAATGTGATTAAGAGTATTGTATTAGAGAATGAACGTATTGCATTGTAGTTGTAACTGGATAGGTTCTCCAACCACTTCTACTTAGCTTGGGTAACCATGATATGCTGCTAGGTGTCACTCATGGTTTGTGGAAGCCCTAAAGATTAGCAAACACTAATTTTAAGGGAGAATTGAAATGTGGTTTCAATTCGCAATCGATCGTTAAAAGTAACAATCGCCCACTACCTTGCTAAATGGAACCTAATGGATCGTACACCGAATAAGGATGTTGGTGAAGAAATTAAATGAAATGGATGAGCAATTAAATGGTTTAATTGAAGAATGGTCAAGATTAATTAATTAGTTAATTAATTATACGAAATGTTCGTATTGGGCTTATATGTTGGTTTTAGGTTTCGGGGCCCAAAAGCGTTTTGGTCCACAAGGCCCATTATGTTTAAGTTGTATGACAACTAAAACAAAATGGGCAAATTAGCCCAATAACAAGGTAAGGCCGGCCATAGGGTGAGGGGTTGCAAATTTGGATTAATTACAAGTTTGCCACTCACATGTGATGAAGTATAAATTCAACTTTATAGCTTTATTTTCATTTAGGGTTTTTCTTGGTGAAATGAGGTGAAACACTTTCTCTCATTTTCTCTAAAGAGGCCGGCCACTTAGAGGAGTTTTAGCTAGCAATCTATTCTTCTCTAAGTCATCCATTTCATCTTCACAATCACATCCTTGGTGAAGAGACTTAGAGACATCAAACTTTTGGTGTTTTGGAGAACAAATCCTCAAATCCTCAAATAAGCAAATGAGCACTAAAAGGAGGAAAATCACAAGGAAGATCCAAGGAGCAAGGAGGTGACTTGAAGGCCCTCCACTTGGGTGAATCCCTTGTGTAAACAAGGATGAGCTTCAAGGGTAAAGAAACTCTAAATCTTACCTTCTCTTTAAATGTTGTTAAAGAGTTTATTGGTTCACCATATACTAGGCTTTGAAAGTCATGGGTTTTATGAATTGTTTTTGAATGCATGCCTACTTTAAAGTGTTAATAGTTTGCATATGTATTCAAATGTTCTTACTTGTTCTGAGCTAGGACAAATTTTTCCTTCAAGTGGTATCAGAGCCTAGGCCTAGTTTATGGTGAATCCTTTTGGGTTTTGTGATTTTCATGATTTGTGATTTAAATGTTGTAAATGTTACAAGCTTTGTTCTTGCTTTTGAATATAAATTTTGCTAGAAACTTTAGCATCTCAAATGTTGTAGATGTATTTCATTTAAGCATGAATATTGGAACTAAAATTTGGTGCCATGTATGTTGGGAAATTCGGCCAAATCCAAAGGGTGATTTTTTGGGTTCATGTTTGTCTTGTTAAAATGGTATTAAAGTGACTTTTGGAACCCCTAAGTACCCTAGGATATTAGCCCTCTTTTGAGTGGTGAAAATTTGAGTTTTGGTGAGTGAAAACATTCATGGAGCTATTATGAGTTTTCATGAGTGTTCTTCAATGTTCTTGAAGTTCTTGCCAAGAACAAAAAGTTTTGAAGTTTTGATTCAAAATATTTATGTTTTTCATAAAGTTTTGGTTTATTATTTGATGGGTGATGGTTATTGGTGAGAAGTGATTAAATGGCTTTAATGTTTGTCATAGACTTTAAGTTTTCTTATCTACCCATCCAAATCACCTTTACCTCACCCACCAAAATCAACTTGCAAATCTTTTTCAAAAATTTCAATTGTTCACTCCTTGGCCGGCCACCCTAACAAGTGGGGTACTTTTTGGGCCTTTTATGCAATTACATAAAGTTTTGATACTTTTATGTATTTGCACTTTGGCCCAAAAGTTTACGTTTTTACGTTAGGGCCCAAAAACTCTCAAGGACAAATTGTTTTGATCCTTTAATGATGTTTTTACATTATTAAAATTTTGGGTTCTAGTTGAAATTACATGAAGTTATGGACTTTTGTGTTTTTCAAAGTGACCCCAAAAGTTTGTGTTTTTGCATTGTGGCCCAATTGTTGTGGTCATAGTTTCCTTTTGGCCCAAATAAAATGAGAACAAAATGGTTTTGTCTCTTTAATGAGAATTGGATTTTCATTTCATTTAGTTCCATTTAAATCAATTCTATGGATCCAAAAACCAATTGTTTAAAGTTGTTTTCTTAGTTAATGTGATTGATTAAGAAAATGGTGATTATGAACCAAAGGCCTCGATAATTGAGCTATGTGATTGGCCACTTTACATTATGAATGTTTGGGTTAAGTAGTGTAGAATTGAATGTAATTTGATTAATTCAATTTGTTGTAAATGGACATAAGTCCATCATTTGTGTTGTAAAAGGGCATAAGCCCTTCTTATTATTTCATGTATTCCTATTTGTTTAATTGTATGCAAATTGGAATAGTTGGGTCAAACGCCCAATAGGAAATAACGGTTTAATTGGATTAAACGCGTAACTAAAATCAACAACTATCTACCTTAAACCCAAGGTCCAACACAAGGCTCGTGTTGGATCAAATCAAACGGTTCATAATCATCCTAAAACCTAATATGACTTTATAGTCCATATGAGGATGCAATGCGTTCGTTAGTAGTTCCATATAGTCTTGCTTGTTTCAACGAAACAGTGGGAGTATTATATGCTACTAATTCATATTAACTTGGACCAATAGTTGTGATAGGCCCAAGTTCTTTTAATAAGATTAAAATGATTTTGATGTAGCCCAAACTACTCCCTCAACAAACGAATATTAAGTTGATAAGCGAGAGATGTTTTGAACATCTCTTCGTAGGCCTTCCACCGTGGTGGGCTCCAATCGTTTGTGACTCATGCACCGGCTTCACCCTATCATGGGGGAGTTCAAAGTATGTGCTTACATCCAGGAGGAGTCCATAAACATATGATGAGGTGAGTGTAGGCAACGAGGATAGCCGACATCGTATCATCGTGAGGCTATTCTTGAACCCCTTCACAAACTAAGCATGGTGGGAATAACTTAACTAAGTGCAATGGAGCCGACATCGTATCATCATGAGGCAACATTCTCTAAAGGCCAAACGGATGGGTAATTACAAAAGTTGTAAATGAATAAAGCGTTATTCTCTCATCATTATTTTTGCTAACCAACATCGTATCATCGTGAGGTGGGCTTGGTAATGGTGAGTCTTCCATACCCCGCTTAGAGTTCAAAATAACTCTCGAATTCCATTGAGGGATGTGGAATTTGCCAAAAATAGTGGGTGGTACTATTTGATTTAAGACCCAATCAAGTAGTTTTAAAACAAACAATCTAATACGATTTCTGTTATGTTATGTAGTTAACGACATGCCTAAAATAATACCCACCATTATACTTGACAAAAGGGGCCTTAAGGGCCAACGTTTCCTTGCTTGGTATTGCCACATTGAGAATGTCTCAAAGGTGAAAGACATATTGTATGTGCTTAAGCAATCCCCTTCTCATGTACCTCCTACGAAACTAGCTTCAAAAGAGGAGTGTCAAAATTATGTTAGACACTATGAGGATGACTTACAAGCCAAATGCTTAATCCTCACTTCACTTGGTGAGGAGCTTATGAAGCTACATAAGCACATGGACACTTCTTGTGCCATGGTTGAAAGTTTGCATAAGATGCATGACAATGAGACTAGTAATGTACGATTCTCAAATGTTTGTAGTCTAATGAATGCCAAAATGGCAAAGGGGACATCGGTCCATAAACATGGACAAAAGATGGAAAGGATCTTTCAAGATCTTCAAAGTTTAGGAACTTCCATCGATGGGAAAATGGCCCAAGACTTTTTCCTTGCATCTCTCTCGGATGATTTCACTAAGTTTATTGTAAACTATAAAGTGAATAGATTTTATCATTCTTTAAACGAGATGATTGACATGTGCTGTAAACTTGAAAAAGGTTTCAAAATGGACAGTGGGAGTGAGAATGCAAACACAAGGAAAAGGTTGCATAAGAAGAAGGCAAAGAAATCCAAAGGAACATGCTTTCATTGTGGAAAGGATGAACGTTGGAAGAAGAAATACAGGGTGCGCATTGCGAGCCTTATGACACGAACTTTTGAAGAGACTATTTCTATCATAGAGAGTTCTTTTACAGTGAGCTCCAATTCCTGGATATTTGATTCAGGCGTTAGTCAACATATCTATAATACGATGCAGGGACTAGCGGGGAGCAAATCACTACGCAATGGGGATATGGTTGTGCGAGTTGGGAACGTCACTAAAATCTCTGCAAAAGCAATAGGCACCTACATGCTTAACCTACCCTCTAGGGAAGTCCTGGAACTTAAAAATTGTTTATATTTTCCTTCATGTATAAAGAATTTGATTTCCATCTCTAAGCTTTTACGAGATGGGCACTCAGTATTGTTTGACAAAATGAGTTGCACTTTATACTTGAACGGTCGTATTATCTCTCATGGTAATATGATAGAGGGACTTTTTCACCTAGAGACGAATGGTGGGATGCATTGTATTGCAGGCGGGAATACCTCAAAACCCAAAAGGGCTAGAGAAGAAGTTAACCAAGAAAAGATGTGGCATCTTAAACTTGGACATGTGAACCTTGATAAGATTCACAAGATGTCGAAAGACGGATATATCCGCCCATTAGGTAATGACCAGATGGGTACTTGTGAATGTTGCTTGAAAGGGAGGATGACCAAATCTCCATTTACTGGAAAAGGAAAGCGTGCCACTGAAATTCTAGGGTTAATCCACACTGACGTATGTGGACCTATGTCTACTACGTCGAAAGGAGGCTTCTCCTACTATATCACATTCACCGACGATCACTCTCGGTTTGGCTATGTGTATCTTATGAAGTACAAGTCAGAATCCTTTGAAAGGTTCAAGGAATTCAAGAATGAAGTTGAGAAGCAAACTGGGAAACAGATAAAGATCCTAAGATCGGATCGAGGGGGTGAATATCTGAGTAATGAGTTCCTAGATTATCTCAAAGAGTGTGGAATAATATCACAGTGGACTCCACCGGGAACTCCACAACTTAATGGAGTCTCTGAAAGGAGAAATCGAACCTTGATGAATATGGTTCGTTCTATGATGAGCTCCGCCGATCTACCAGTAACATTTTGGGGATACGCTCTATATACAGCAGCTTACTTGCTTAATAGAGTACCTTCAAAATCAGTTTCACAAACGCCCTATGAGATATGACATGGAAGAAAGCCAAGTCTTAATCACATTAAGATTTGGGGTTGTGAAGCATATGTCAAGAAGCTTGAAGCTACTAAGCTTGAAGCGAGATCAGTAAGGTGCTATTTTGTGGGATATCCTAGAGAAACTATGGGATATGAGTTCTACCATCCTGACGACCAGAAAGTCTTTGTCGCCAGAACTGCTAAGTTTCTAGAGGACGAATTTGTTCTCAAAGGAATTATAAGCAAAGAGATGGAAATTAATGAGATTAATGATGAACCACAAACAAGCACTCGACAAGTTGACAACCCTGCTTTTGAACCCCTAGCTCCACGTAGATCTGAACGGGTTAATAAGCCACCTAAGAGGTATGGCTTAGACAATAACTTTGTAGAATTGCACCTTCTAGGTGACAATGACACAAAGGAGGACCCTAGGGACTACACTGAAGCAATGTCCGACATTGATTCAAAGAGATGGCAAGAGGCCATGAAATCCGAGATGGATTCCATGTATCAAAATCAGGTCTGGATTCTTGTAGACCCTCCAGAAGGTATAGTACCTGTTGGAAACAAATGGGTCTTTAAGAGGAAGATAGGCGTTGATGGGAACGTGGAGACTTATAAGGCTAGACTCGTAGCCTAGGGTTACAGGCAAATAGAAGGGATTGACTATGAAGAAACCTTTTCTCCTGTAGCCATGATTAAGTCCATTCGGATTTTGCTTGCTATAGCTGCATACCATGATTATGAGATCTGGCAAATGGACGTGAAGACGGCCTTTCTGAACGGCTACCTAGAGGAAGAGCTCTATATGACTCAACCCGAAGGTTTCGTGTCCAAGTCTGAAAAGACTAAGGTATGCAAGCTTCAAAGGTCCATTTATGGACTTAAGCAAGCCTCCAGGAGCTGGAACATTCGTTTCGATACTAAAATCAAAACGTTTGGTTTTACTCAAAATGAATACGACAATTGTGTTTATCAAAAAGTCGTTGGGGATGCAGTAGTATTCCTAGTGTTATATGTAGATGACATATTACTATTCGGGAATGACACTGCAGTACTTTCTTCTGTAAAAGTGTGGTTGTCCAAAACCTTCCACATGAAAGATTTGGGAGATGCATCTTATGTACTTGGGATAAAGCTCTATCGTGATAGATCCAATAAATTAATTGGATTATCCCAATCTATGTACATAGATAAGGTGCTAAGTAGGTTCCAAATGGAACAATCTAAGAAAGGTCTTCTTCCTGTAAGACATGGAATTCACCTTTCTAAGTCCATGGGACCTAAAACTTCTGAAGAGATACGGCAGATGAGTGCTATTCCTTATGCCTCCGCCATAGGAAGTCTCATGTATGCCATGATATGCACAAGGCCTGATATCGCATATGTTGTGAGCATTACTAGTCGATATCAATCTAACCCAGGATCAGAACACTCGACAGCTGTCAAGACCATCCTTAAGTACTTAAGAAGAACTAAGGACATGTTCCTCGTTTATGGAGGAGCAACAGAGTTGTGAGTGGAAGCCTATACAGACGTAGATTTCCAATCTGATGTCGATGATAGAAGTTCCAACTCCGGATATGTATTCACTCTGAATGGTGGGGCTGTTAGCTGGAAAAGCAAGAAACAAAGTGTAATTGCTGATTCCACGACAGAGGTAAAATATGTCGCTGCAGCTGAAGCCGGCAAAGAAGCGTTCTGGATGAAGAAGTTCATTACTGAACTTGGAGTGGTTCCAACCATTACATCACCAGTAACTTTGTACTGTGATAATAGTGGGGCGATAGCTCAAGCCAAGGAACCCAGGGCTCATCAAAAGAACAAGCATTTTGACAGGCGCTTTAATATCATTAGAAGATATGCTGCCGAGGAGAAAGTCAACATCCTCAAAGTTGCCTCAGCCGATAACGTAGCAGATCCACTGACAAAGCCAATGTCTCAAATCCAACTTGACCGTCATATGGAAAGGATGGGTATTAGATACATGGGAATGTGGCTTTGAGTGCAAGTGGGAGATTGTTGGAAGTATGCCCACAAAGCCACTCATTTGATGTAATAGCTTTTGGAATACTTATTGTATTAAACTTTTATATGTTTAATGAAGGGCAAAGCTTATTGTTAATCACTATTTATTGTATCTTGTGTTTAAGCAATAAGGGAATCCAAGGAATGTATTTGATCTAAGAGATAAGTGATTTAAGTAAGTTAGATTAACGAGACCTTTCTCTTATGTTCATTCCTAAAATGTTCCTAGCCATAGGATTGCCAATTGGGCATTGACAATCCGCTAAGGTTAGTATGTGTTATGTCGACTCAAGCGCGAGTATGACAAGTCTCAATTCATTTAGTGTTGGACACTAAGGCAAACACATAGGTGCTCGAAAGAGTGATCGAGTACACTGAACAACGATCAAAAGAGAGTTCGAACATACATGTCATGTAAGAACTCGAGAGTTGCAATATGCAAAGTAGTCCTTTGACCTGAGGCATCATAAATGTCTAATGGTTAGGTCCTTGATCTTTAATCATGTTAAAGGCATTCCATTGGAATGTCCACGGCATTGTTGGGGTCAAGCTATCTAGTCGTGTAGGCATATGAATGCACAACAAGGGATCTCTAACCTTCCATGGTGGAAGGAGAATACTCTAAGATATGATTCGAAAGTCTTTGGCCAAAGCATATGAATATGACTTAGGAAGTTTGTTCCAAATCATATTCAATTGAATCATATAGATAAGTATCACATTGGATAGTAGACATGAAACAAACTATCACTCAAACAATGTGATTAAGAGTATTGTATTAGAGAATGACCGTATTGCATTGTAGTTGTAACTGGATAGGTTCTCCAACCACTTCTACTTAGCTTGGGTAACCATGATATGCTTCTAGGTGTCACTCATGGTTTGTGGAAGCCCTAAAGATTAGCAAACACTAATTTTAAGGGAAAATTGAAATGTGGTTTCAATTCGCAATCGATCGTTAAGAGTAACAATCGCCCACTACCTTGCTAAATGGAACCTAATGGATCGTACACCGAATAAGGATGTTGGTGAAGAAATTAAATGAAATGGATAAGCAATTAAATGGTTTAATTGAAGAATGGTCAAGATTAATTAATTAGTTAATTAATTATACGAAATGTTCGTATTGGGCTTATATGTTGGTTTTAGGTTTCGGGGCCCAAAAGCGTTTTGGTCCACAAGGCCCATTATGTTTAAGTTGTATGACAACTAAAACAAAATGGGCAAATTAGCCCAATAACAAGGTAAGGCCGGCCATAGGGTGAGGGGTTGCAAATTTGGATTAATTACAAGTTTGCCACTCACATGTGATAAAGTATAAATTCAACTTTATAGCTTTATTTTCATTTAGGGTTTTTCTTGGTGAAATGAGGTGAAACACTTTCTCTCATTTTCTCTAAAGAAGCCGGCCACTTAGAGGAGTTTTAGCTAGCAATCTATTCTTCTCTAAGTCATCCATTTCATCTTCACAATCACATCCTTGGTGAAGAGACTTAGAGACATCAAACTTTTGGTGTTTTAGAGAACAAATCCTCAAATCCTCAAATAAGCAAAGGAGCACTAAAAGGAGGAAAATCACAAGGAAGATCCAAGGAGCAAGGAGGTGACTTGAAGGCCCTCCACTTGGGTGAATCCCTTGTGTAAACAAGGATGAGCTTCAAGGGTAAAGAAACTCTAAATCTTACCTTCTCTTTAAATGTTGTTAAAGAGTTTATTGGTTCACCATATACTAGGCTTTGAAAGTCATGGGTTTTATGAATTGTTTTTTAATGCATGCCTACTTTAAAGTGTTAATAGTTTGCATATGTATTCAAATGTTCTTACTTGTTCTTAGCTAGGACAAATTTTTTCCTTCACTCAACCCAACATTCCCGCAGGCAGGATGCATGTATGCCCAACATTCCAGCAGCCCATGAGGCCCGCGACCTCCTCATTTCTCTCAATCGCCGACCTAGCCCAAGTCAGGTCCAAGAGCCCAAAGGGCATGAGCCATGTGGCTCGCCTAGCACTGTGCCCATGAGCCTCAATCTACGGCCCCAGCCACACAAGTTGCCCTTGGTTCTAGCCAAGCCAAGCAACCCAAGCAGTGGTCCATTCCACAACACCTCGTCGGCCTATGTCGAGCGACTCCTGGCCCTTGTCAGCCGACATGCCACACCTCTCCAACGGTTGCCCCGTGACAGCATTATCTAAGAAAAAAACAAGAAAAAATAAATTTTTATTACCTCGATGCAAGGCGGAGAATACGAAGAAAGCAACGAAAGACGGTTCTTTGCACGGGTAAGTGTAGAAGATTGCTAGGGGAAGGGAACAAATATCATCCAGCTCTCTCTCTCTCTCTCTTGCAGGGTAGAATAAATTGCTCTCCAAAGTTGATTTAATAACCCACTTAAGTTGTACTTAAATAGGCTTTAAGAGAAATTTATTTCCCTTTCCTAGAAGGATTTAATTTCCTATTAAAGAGGGAATCTACATCAAAATAGGAAGAAAATCTTTACACTTGTTGCCCCCCAACAGGTGTGGGGGCATTTGTGGAGCCAAAAATAATCAAGAGACGACACGTGGATTCTAGGGTAAAAATGACAAAATTACTCTCGAGGAACACCGGAATTCTTACGCGCGAGTAGTGGACAATAATCTCACAATTAAGTCAAAAGTTCCCACAATAGGTATTTATTCAAAACCTATTTCATCCATCCTCATCAAATCTTCTCCACAAGGTAACCCCCAAAACATTCCTTTCAAATTATATTAATTAGCTAATTAATTGATTTATTACCTAATTAATCTATTAATTGGCTAATTAACTACCAATTACACCCAAAAAATGCCACAAACGGCCGATTACCATCTCTCCAAAGGGGGGCAACCATGCCCTATATATACTACCCCATTTTCTCTAAATTCTCCAAACACTTTTCCCTCAAAATTCTAACTTTGGCATCGGAGATTCTTCTGCCAAAGCCCCCTATTCATCGTGGGCGCGTAAGTCTCTTGGCCTTGACCAAAGGTGTTATTTGTTTTGTAGGTGCAATTTTGTTCAAGAACAATGAGGAAGAAATTTGTATCCATAATTACATTTTGAAAAGGTTCTTTATTTTTAGGCCCACTAACCCTTGTTTTTCGCCCCTCCAGGTTTTAGTAGCAGAGCTTTCGTATCGATGAGGATTCTTGGCAAATGTTGGTATAGGAGTGTACCCTGGACGGTATAATTCTTATCCTACCTTTACTATATTGTACTTATGCTCTGACATCACGTGTGAGTTAGGTTCACTCCCACTCACATGCGCACTCTTGCATTTAGGCATTTTTAGGTTTAAATTTACTCACATTTTTTTACATCACTACACTTTATAGCTTTTTCACCCTCCGAATGTCGGCTAGCACAACTCGATTTGGGGTCCAGGGGGACATCCTACGTCGGGGTGTGTTAGAATCATAGGATATAGGGTTCAGACCAACTTAACGAAACCATGTAAGAATAGAATTCCATACTAGCTTAATGGACTCCCACTAGGAAGCGGTCACCCATCACAGATTTACAAAGGACAATCACTCTTTACAACCCTAGGTAGGCAATGATCACCCATCATGGATATACCAAGCGTGATCACTACTAAAATTAGTGTGGTCCCCAATGCGAATTAACCAAGTAGGACTATAGGCATAAATATAATAATGTGGTTCCCAATGCAAATTGACCAAGTAAGACTAAAGGCTAGTTTGGTATTGTAATGCTTTACAAAAAAAAATGCTTTTGCTATGCTATAAGAATAAACAGCTGTAAAATAAAGCAATTGGGTGTTTGGTAAACTTTTTTTTATAAAAGTATTTTCAACAAAAAAATAGTGCTTGAGTGTTTGGTAAAAGTTTATATAAAACTGTTGTGGTTATATTAAATGACTAAAAGGGATATGTACTTAATCTAATATAATTTTGTCCTTGTAACCTTTTTTCTATAAGTTTTATTCATAACTTTTTTTATTTATAATCCTTTTAGAATTTCTAGAGTCATTGATCATACTCTTTTTTCTTTCCATCTAACATCTTCCCCTCTTCATTGGGTTTTTCTCTCGTTTTCTCTGCCTAACCTTTCCTGTTTCTCACTAGGTTTTGAAGTGTTTTTCAGGGAGAGGGAGAGAGAAAGAAACGAACCTGTAATTTGAAGGGTTGGGGATTCTAGAAGATTGGTTCTACAAGAAGAAGATAAGGATCAGATTAGTCATTGGGCTTTCCTAATTTGCAGAAATATGAAGAAGCAAATTTTTTTATGAGGATCCAGATGGGCGAAGCTTTGAATTTGGGGGCATAATCAGATTTACAAAAGAGCGCATGAGTAGGTGCAATCTGGGCAAGTCCACAATGCAAAAACCGAATCTAAATCCTAATCTGGTCTCCTGGAAAAGATGGTGGTGTTTTGTCGACATGGTTTTTTTAGGGTGGGAATGGGAGAAAACAGACGAGAGATGGAGGAAGGACGTCCTTCTAGTTGGTATGATGTGTAAATTATTTAATTGTTTAATGTCATTTTGGGTGCTTGAAAGTTTCATTGAAGGGCTTAATTTTGGATGTTTACTAAACGCAAAAAAGCAAGGAACTTTTTTTATAACCGTTTTTTTTTTTTTTAATTTAAGCAGTATCAAAGTGGTACTAATTCTTATAAAACTAGTTAGTGATCACCCATTACGTATATTTACGTATATATTAAGCATGATCACCTCTAAAATGCGTATGGTCCACCTTGTTATGGATTAACTAAGCAGGACCATGGACATACATAGTGTGGTCCGCTAATGCAGATTAACCAAGCATGACCAATTCTAGTGATACTAGACAATGGTCACCCGTCATGGATATACTAAGCACGATCACCCCTAGACTGCATATGGTTCCTCAGTACGGATTAACCAAGCAAAACCATAAGCATATGTATAATAATATAGTCCCCCAATACGAATTAACCAAGCAGGATCATTCATTTACCACATTGCTATATGGTGCAGCCTCTTTATCAACATCACATCAACTAAGCATGATCTACATAGTGGCACACATACTATCGATCCCACATGACAATCAAGTATCTAGTCACACAGAAGTACAAGTTCTACAGAATAATTTTGATATGGTTACCGACTCATCCCCTCGTACCAAGAATGACACATTATCATTACTCTCAACTCTATCTCTTGCTAGGTAGTAATGCATACTTTAATAGAGCATTCTTATCATTATAATCATTTGATAATCTATGTAGGGACAATTAACAAACTACTCACCTTGCGTCCAATGCAAGCGCAAACGTGAAAGCACGTTGACCGTAGCTCATATATCATTTAAACATATCAAAGTATATAAACATTCTTTAGCTTACTAATTATTGAATACATCTGTTGAGCAACCCAACAAACACATAAATCAAGGTAAGGTTCCACTTGCATGCAACCTGAAGTGAGCATCACCAAGGATGGCACGCCGAATGTATGCCCACTAGGTTCTATCGGGTTTCTAATAATGGTAACTTCAATATCCAAGAATGATAGGAACATGTTAGACCAAAATTCAACACATGGTCAAAGTGGCCCCTGCTAAGGTCTATAATTGTAATTATTTCAATCTAGAGATTTCACACATCGATTTTTTATTCGTAAATTCATAAGGGCATCATATTACTTACACAACCACATATTATGATTTCAAAGAGATCCAACGGTCGGTCTCCTACAACAAAGGTCATGCGGCGGTCAATTATTGAACTATGTTTTGATGGTCGAACCTCGTCAAGTAGACAACAAAAATGAAATCGAGGCATGAAATTTAGTCTAAGAATACATGCCAGATCATTGGCTACACGCCGTGTACGTGGTGGCCGGCAACCAAAACCTTGTCAGATTCGGACCAACAACAAAATGTACTCAAAGTATACCAAGTTGTAGATCTTGGAAAGTGGAGTAAGACTTATACCTCGCTGAAGCTTGAAAATGGCCGGAGGACAATGAAAACTGCCTTTGAAGTCACATATTCACTGAAATTTTGTGGTGTCGTCATGCTGTTGTGGTTGTACCCAGGAGTGATTGGGACCCATTGATCTCCTCCTGTGTTCTTGGGTTATCAACCAGGAGTGATTGGGACCCATTGATCTCCTCCTGTGTTCTTGGGTTATCGACTAGTGGTGGTGGTTAACAAGCTTGAGAATTGTCAATAGGGGTGGGCATAAAAACCGAATCGAACCGTGACAAAAAAAAAATCGTAAAAAATAACGTTGACCAAAAAAGTCAAAACCGGAACAAAAACCGAACCAAACCGTTTCAACCGGTTCCGGTTTGGAAATATTAAGAACCGGAGGAACCAGACCGACCAACTTTTAATATAAATTATTGTTTTATTATTATTTTTATATAAATAAGACTTTTTTCCAAGAAGACCATGTGCATAAGCCCAATATTTTTCTTCACTTCTCTCCCCCTCCTTTGTTTTTTTATCACTTTTCTCCCTCTACATTATTTTTCTCCACTCTTTTCCAGTATATTATGCCTTATGTACATTTTAGTTATAATTTAATATCTACACTTTGGTCTTGTATGAGCCTTTCTTTCTTTTAATTTATATTTATATGCACACTTTCTATCTTCTGGTCACAAATCTTGTAGAAAATTAGAAAAAACATATATATAATTTTGGTTAGAACCGTAAACCGGCATGAAACGAACCAGAACCATCATGAATTGAGCCGTACGATTTTAGTAATAAATTTAAACGAAACCGCACCGAACCGAACAATTGAAATTTTCCAGTTCCGTTTCCATTTTGAAGGTGGAGCCGGGCCGAACCGGACTGTGCCCACCCCTAATTGTCAAGCTTTGACTTCCACAAAGTTTCTTTTTCCTTTCCTTATATCTTTATTTATATTAAACTTGATGGGCTTCACTTGCCTACAAGTAATACAAAACCTATAAAAATGATCTTCTAAATCACATATCTACTAGAATTTATACAATCATGTTACTAATGATAATAACTGCAACAATTTCAAAAGCTTTCTTATCACTTACTAGGGGGAAGGAGGGCCATGTGGTTGTTTATTTTCTGAATCCAATGAGAAGTTGGTCAAAGAAATTCAGATTGGGTCAAGCCGATCCGTGGCCCAACTACAACGTACATAGCTTGAGGGACTGGACCAACTCAGTTCACCTGCTTTTAGTTAATCTTATGCAAAGCTCGCTACAAAATATAAAACACATGACATGGGGACTCCAACAAAACAGTTGGCTTTCCGTTTTAGATTTTTGTTTAACCAAATACATTCAACAAAAGCTAATAATTCCCTTGAGTAGCGAAGATGATTTGAAACTAAGCAAAAACATTTATTTATCATTAATCTTCATAAGCACTTAAGTGAAATGCCCACCTACACAAGCAAATTAAAACCCTTTGGGTTACTTAATCAAACGTTAGAGTATTTACCATCTAAATCTTAATCTAATTATACAACCCTATCTCTATCTTTGCCAATGGAGAGCCTATGCTACGTAATTGGTTGACATATACTGTTGAGTATGTGACTGTATCCCCTCGTCAAGTAACCACAACTTAAACAAGTAAAGAAGCATTGAAGGGAATGTGATATAGATTGGAAGGAAGTGGACTTAAAGTAACGGACATATTTTAGAGAAGTTCAAATTAATGGTTTATTGGCCAAAGAAGCACAAACCCATGAACAAATAGATGCACGCGGAAGGGTAATGCCAGAAAGACTAAATTTGTAGATTAAATTTACAAACTAAATGATTTGTCACCAATTGGAATAAGTAAGTTTATCAACGCTTAAGTAATAATTGAATCATCAACTTCCGTATGTCATTTTGTTTCTCAGTATTGACAACAAGTGCAGTTTTCCGTATTTTTTAAGCTCTCTTGACTACCCAATTAATCTAATGATCTTCAGCACACTCCATATATGCTAATGCCAGCACATGCAGGTTAATTAAAATTTAAAAAAAAAAAAAAAAAAAAAACTGCCATGCAAAGAATTGACTAATATATAGTTTGGTTTTTTGAGAGTGATTTTAATGGAAAATCGTACTTGGAGAGTATTATTTCAACACATGATTCAACATGTTTCATGAATTACTAATTAGAGGATTCAGAAAATTTTCAACGGATAAGCTAACTAAAAATATTACCATAGAAAACAGAGAAATTATAGAACATTTTTATATGTTTGGTGATGGAGAGGAAAATTCGATTGAAAATGTTATTGGTGTAAACAAGGATGGTGCATACTGCACAGCTTAAAGGAAAGGAGAGCTGGCAAGGAGGGGGATGAATGAAACTGATTAGCTTTAACATGTTTTTATTGTTGTAGTTTTGAGACCATGCTTTATTTTTTAGAGTTGACTGCCACGTTTTTGAGCTTGTGGTTACGTAATACTTTTAATATGCTTTTATAGATTTGTTGACTCTCTTATGTTTATTATGTTTTTTTTTTTTGGAAATTGGCATGCTCCACTAGCGATATAGTTTTTTGCATCTATAGAACTTTCACCAAGGATAAATAAATAAATAAATAATTATATATTTTTAACTACACCTCTATTAAGTAATAACCTTCTTACAATAATTATAAAATGGGTTTGGCCTTAAAATTATGAGAATAACACTAAACTATAATGTTTGAAGATATCAATCGAACATAAAACCTCCCATGTACAAATGAGGAAAACTATTACTAGATTGTATTGCTAGTGGCATACCTAATTTAGATTGTATATTTTGAAAAAAATAATCATATTCATTGATAATGAAACATATGTATGCATCGAAAGGATAGGTACATAGTAGTTAGCCTCATTAAAATCTTTTCAGAGCTTTCAACCCGATCGAGGAAGAAAGAATACATGCACCAAGACCTAATTTAAATTGAGAAAAAAGAATATCACTAGACCGTAGTGTTGGAGATGTAGTCAAACATAAGGTCTTCCATGTACAAGTTAAGAGAAATATCACTATGTCGTAGTGCTTATTGGTATGTTATTTTTGAAATAATTACGGTATTTATTGATGATGAAACAAATATAATATATATATATATATACACACACATAAAAGATAGGGTGCACAATAGGTGGCCTTGTCAAAAACTTCAGAGCTTTCAACCCGATTAAAAGAAAAGGTATAACAATTAAGTACCAAGTGCTAATATAAATTTACAAAAGCAATAAAGTTATAATCTAAACCAAAATCCAATTTAGGCCCCAAAATCTAATTACCTCCTAAATGTGTAATGTTATACTTACGACATTTTTCCTACTACATTTATACCATCTTTTAATAGAGGTATGATCCACCAACACATGTGAGTTTTATTTCTATTAGAGAGGTGGTACAAATGTGGTAAGAGTAACATTTTTAAAAACTAATTAATAAGATAATGATGAGTAACTAGCTTGACTCAAATATGCAAGATAGTCGCTTCCTGGTTTAGTCTTGTTAAATAACTATTAGAGCAACTCCACTTCTAAAAAATGAGTTGGCCCAAAGTCCATTTAATCCACCCAAATGAATAGTAATTGACTACAATAAATAGTAATTAGCCAAGTGCATCTCCACCCCTAAATCCAACGAGCCTAGTCCATTTTATTAAAAAATTATTAATTTTTTATTATAAAAATTTATCATTTTATTTTTAATTTCTGACATTTTCTTTGTTTATAAAAAAAAAATCATTAATTTATGACATTTTATCTATTTTTTAATATTTAAAAAAAAAAAATTTGGCCGAAAAATATGGACCGTTGATTTGAAAATCGAACTGTCCAGATTGTGCCACGTCACTAGCCGTTGTGTTTGAATTTCAAAAAATTTTGACCATTGGAAATTCAACGGCCCATAAAACTAGCCGTCGGAAATCCAACGGCCGAAGATGCCCCACGTGGCCATATCCCACGCCCCTTTAGTGCGCCTGCAGTGCGGGGCTTGCTGTCTGTATCCTTGTCAGGAACGCACGCCCATGCGCCTGACGCAAAAAAAAAAATTTAGCATCAGCATGACGCTAGATATGCCGATTCCTCTCTCAATTTATTTTGGGCTGGCTTACAAACTGGGGTGAACTTTCGGCCGACCTATTTTTTGGGGTGGAATGAGTTTTTGGGTGCCAGCCTATTTGTTTAGGCTTTGGGCCAACTTCCAAAGGAGGGGTGGACTTGCTCTTAAGAAACTCACATTCTTAAGGCAATCTTGTATTCTTCATGTATGCGATTTCCCTTTTGTTTTGATTGAAGGTGATGATATGGAGCATCCAAAGGTACAGGACTAATTTGAGTGGTCATGATTACTTTAACCGTAGAAAACTTCAAAGATGGTAAAATCCAGAGGAGTAATATCCAGACAGCGTGCTGCTACCGCGGATCACTGACAATTGCTCAAAACATGTGCATCAACGTCTACAGTGGCGCTTGCTATGCTTATCTCTCTGCAACTAACCCAATTCCTCTATAATCCAACCCCTCCAGCCATTTATGTACATGATAGCTATCACACAAACTCGTTCATAAAAAACTATTCGTTTCTGTTTTCATTTGTTAAAACAAAACAATATATATTAATTAGCAGCTAGCTAGCACAGATTTGTACATAAACTTGCTTGTAAATTCGTTTTTATTTTGTAGGACAGAAAACCCTGCCACAGCCACCGTTTTTTCTGCATTTCACAACAGCGAGAAGATACCCTCTCTCTCTCTCTCTCTCTCTCTCTCTCTCTCTCTCTCTCTCTCACTTAAACAATCTTCGACAGTCTTTGATTAAAAAACAATTTGTTCTAGGTTTGTTGTCGACATTGTTCATGCATCAACCCTATTTCTCCAAGCTCTTGTTTTTTTCGCAAACTTTAAAAAAAAAAAAAAAAAACAATAACAAAACCTTTTTCTATAAGAGAGGCACCAACAACCATCTTACTCTTCATCTCCATCTCTCCCACTCTAATACTCATGAAATTAAACAGCCCAAAACAACAAAACCCGTATCTTCGTTTTTGAAAAAACACAACCATGATTACTGGCAAGGACATATACGATGTTCTAGCAGCCATAGTCCCCTTATACGTGGCTATGATCTTAGCCTACGGTTCCGTCCGGTGGTGGAAAATCTTCACGCCCGACCAATGCTCCGGCATAAACCGCTTCGTCGCAGTTTTTGCGGTCCCATTGCTCTCCTTCCACTTCATATCCTCCAACAACCCTTACGCCATGGACTACCAATTCATCCTCGCCGACTCCCTCCAAAAAGTCGTCATCCTTGTCGCCCTCTTCCTCTGGCAAGCCTTTTCCAAGCGCGGCAACCTAGAGTGGATGATCACGCTCTTCTCCCTCTCCACCCTCCCCAACACCCTCGTCATGGGCATCCCGCTCTTACGCGCCATGTACGGCGACTTCTCCGGGACTCTGATGGTTCAGATTGTCGTTTTGCAGAGCGTTGTCTGGTACACTCTCATGCTCTTCATGTTCGAGTACCGCGGCGCCAAACTGCTCATCTCCGAGCAGTTCCCGGAGACTGCAGCTTCGATCACGTCGTTCAGAGTTGACTCTGACGTCGTTTCCCTCAACGGTCGAGAACCACTCCAAACCGACGCGGAAATCGGGGATGACGGGAAACTTCACGTGGTGGTGAAAAGATCGAATGCGTCATCGATGGTTTCATCCTTTAAGTCACATGGCTTGAACTCGTTGACTTCAATGACCCCGCGAGCTTCGAATCTCACAGGAGTGGAGATTTACTCTGTCCAGTCCTCCCGAGAGCCGACCCCGCGGGCATCCAGCTTCAACCAGACAGATTTTTACGCCATGTTTAACGCCAGCAAGGCCCCGAGCCCCAAACATGGATACGCAAACAGTTTTCAAGGTGGATTTGGGGACGTTTATTCGGTGCAATCGTCAAAAGGGGTGACGCCGAGGACTTCGAATTTCGACGAAGAGGCAATGAAGATGAGTAATATGGGTAATAAGAAAAGGGGGGCGAGGAGCATGAGTGGTGAGATCTTCAATGGTGGTGCTGTCTCTTCCTACCCGCCTCCGAACCCCATGTTTTCAGGGTCTACGAGTGGTGGGCCGAAGAAGAAAGATAGTGGTAGCGGCGGCGGCGGCGGTAGTGGTGGGGCAGCGCCTAATAAGGAGCTTCATATGTTTGTTTGGAGTTCAAGTGCATCGCCAGTTTCCGAAGGGAATCTTAGACATGCGGTTAATCGAGCTGCTTCCACTGACTTTGGGGCGACCGATCCTTCCAAGGCTGCAGGTCTTCATCAACATGAAGGTGCTGCTGCATCGAAAGGTGAGCAAATACTTTTACGATCCCACACCCCAAATCATGTTTGTCCATTTTGTAAATTGCTGGAAATTACATCAGCAGCTTTTGTCAATTGACACCTTATCAATTGGACAAAAAATTCATTTTTCTATAGCAAATCAAGGAGCTTCATTGATTTCCCTTGACATAGATCTGGTCTCTTTCCCCAATCTGGACAGAATTGTTTGTCAAAAGACGTGACATGTTATGATATTTGATAACTGTTTCGTGTTTATTTTTAGTTTTAGTTTGATTTTTTTTAAAATTAAAAACAATTATCAAACCAGTTTTCAATTGAAAACTGACAGAGTTATTAGAAATAAAGTAGAGATTTGTGAAAGATCATATATTTGAGAAAATAAAGCATTGCTACATCATTTAGTGAATAAAATTTGACGAACGCATCAGCTATTAGAATTTCTTGTTCAATTTACGGGTTCATTCTAGATTGTAATTTGGTTAATTTAAATATATTCTTAACTGCATGTACAGGTATACACGAATTAATTGAGAATATGAGTCCTGGGAGGAAAATGAGTGGAGATAGGGAGCTTGAGATAGAAGAAGGATCGAATAAGTTTCCACCGAGTGTGTCACCGTACAGTAGTACTAGTTGCCAGAAGAAAGTGGATATTGAAGGTGGTGTAGCAAAGAAGCACCAAATGCCTCCTGCAAGTGTCATGACTAGGCTTATTCTCATCATGGTCTGGAGGAAGCTCATTAGAAACCCCAACACTTACTCCAGCCTTCTTGGCGTGGCATGGTCTCTCATATCATACAAGTACCTCTCTCTCTCTCTCTCTCTCTCTCTCTCTCTCTCTCTCTCTCTCTCTCCATATGGTGCTACACGTATCACATGAACAAACTCTATCCAGAGGGGAAAATTATTGGGTCTCATCTTTACGAAAAATGTGATAAAAAATAGTGTAGTAAATACTTTTATTGGAAAGCAACATATAATGTAGTTCAAGTGTTTCATAAGCACTCGTCTTATACACTTCAAACTTATTATTTGATTTTTTTTACATTCCTGTCATCTTTTCTTAAAAAAAAAAAATTTGTTAGAAAATATCATGTACGTCCTTTCCCTTTAGCCTAGTAACGTTATCGAAAATTGATTCACTAAAATTAGTTTCTCCAATTATTGGCAGGTGGAACATCAAAATGCCAACAATTGTTAGTGGATCCATATCAATATTATCTGATGCTGGATTGGGAATGGCTATGTTCAGTCTCGGTATATATTTATCTTCAGTTGATTTATTGTATTGACCTTATTGTACCATATGCATTTCAAATGAATCTTTCTTGTTAACTAATGATAGATCTATCAATTATCACTTACAATTCCAGGATTATTCATGGCTTTGCAACCGAAGATCATAGCTTGTGGAAAATCTGTTGCAACATTTTCAATGGCTGTTAGGTTCCTAACCGGCCCAGCAGTGATTGCTGCAACTTCTATTGCTGTCGGTCTTCGTGGAGTTCTGTTGCATGTTGCAATAGTTCAGGTTCGCCAACTCAACCTTTCCAACCATTCCCACATTTCTAAAATCTTATGTTAACATTTTTTTGTCAAATATATGGAAACCGTTAGTGTGTAAGTGTTTATACTGAAATAGCATAAGAACGAAGTGTAAAACTGAGTTTGAATGTCAGCCCTTGGATTACAGTCCAAGCGTGCAGCTAAGATGTAATCTTAGGATAAGTGATACTTTATGCCATGTGTCATTACCTCATAGGGTAAATGAATGGAGAGTTAGATTTGAATGATGTAATGAGGGAATATTCTCATTCCCTCTAACGGTTACACGTGCACAGAGTGTAAGTGAATGAATAAAGTTGCACATTTGCTTCATCTTCAAGCTCTCTCTCTCTCTCTCTCTCTGAAATCTCTTTCTCGCAGTTTCCAGTTTCTTAAATTTCCAGCTCCATTAATTGTTGATTGTAGCTTACATACAAGATAACAGTCTGTGTATACTAATATGGTATCAGGGCCAGGTTCGGGCATGTGCAAGCTAAAGGCTTGTCACCAGGAAGGACTTGCAAACAAGCTTGGACTCTTAACATAGAGTCGGTCTGTTCCTGAAAAATATTTAAAACAAGTTTGGACTCCATTGGAGCCGACCTCTGAGTTTCCATTATCAATATGTGGATCTCCACGTGTGAACCATTAAATGAGGTTACGCGTGAGGGGGAGTGTTAAATGTCCCACATCGGTGGATTCAAAGTAACCCAATGGGTTTAAATAAAACTACCCTACTCTAACTAATACCGAGGCTTTTGTAGTAAAACCTCACACCTAACGGATTGGATAGGTGGTAAAGTTAGGGATAGTATCGGTGTCGTTAAAGTGGGGGCGGGTCCGGCGATCAAAAAATCCAACATTTGCATCATTATCCAATCACAAAGGCCTCACAAACCCTAATACATATATAATACAAAGCTTAATTTAACACAACGTAATTCGATATGCAAACTATATATGCCACAAGATTACGTATGTAAATAAATGCTTAATTTCATTTTTCTTTCTGCAGGCTGCTCTTCCTCAAGGCATAGTTCCTTTTGTATTTGCCAAGGAATATAATGTCCATGCAGACATCCTTAGTACCGCGTAAGTTTATGTATTTATTTATTTATTTGAAGAAGAAAACCACAAATGACATGATGAAAAAGGGACATGATTTCTAAATACCCATTTTTCTTTTTTCTGCACATTCATGTTCATTGTTGTCTTTGATTCTTCTTTATTTATATAATCTCAACATAAAAAATAAATAAGAGTTACAAAAGCATAATAAAGCTGTGCGGAAGTCACTTTCCATGAAAAAAGACTCTGACTCGTATATTATGGTGTTGCAATTATTGCAGGGTTATTTTTGGAATGCTCATTGCCCTGCCCATAACAATACTCTACTATATCCTTCTCGGGCTCTAGTTTCTGAGATAATCAGGACAGAGGAAAAACACATACAACTGCACATCCAACTCAGGCTTAGGTGGATGGAGAGGATCAAAATGTCTTTAACAAAGAAAATCATATGCATGCCATTGGATTCAGTGTTCAACAAAATACACACCATCCTCGGCATGTGACAACTGAGTAGCTTGATATGCCGTTTACTTCAATAATTAGTTTTTCTCCCTCATGGTAGTATTATATTATTTTGGTTAGATAGAAATTAAGTAATAGAATAGAGCTTAGAATTAGCCAGAGAAAGGTTAATTAATTGTTACTTCTTTCTTTTTATTCTTGGGGTGCAAATTTTTGTGTTTATCATATTTGTTACCCCAATATCAATGTAGCTCTTTGCTTAACTTGGACACAAAAATCATCCAATATATAACTACGTTCTCTTATTTTTTGTTTTTTGGGGTTTGAATCAGTAAATTGAAGGCACACTGTTTGAAGTTTCTGAGATATACCGTTGACTTACTGCTGAGGTTATTGTTGACTCTATTCTATAATATATATAGTTGGGAAATAACTTCTATAGTTTAATTAAGAAGTTTGTGTTAGGCAAAAAAATTTAATTATTTCTATTCTCGCAAAAGATAAGAGAACTTTTCATTTGTTAACATTACAAAGAGAATCCTTTTAGGATCCTATATTCATACATATTATAATTTCTTCGGCACAATGGATGTAAAATTTTACTAAACCATATACAAAATTGTGTTCAAATATGTCCTAGATTTGCAACCCGTCTTCGATATCTAAAGAAGATGTCAGGTGTCTTTTATAATAGTCGATATAGGAATTTGGATCTCATTTTTTATGGTTTGAATTGAGGTTTTGAAATCGCCTTCACTAATAATCTTGTTTAGTCGCCTCTCAATTAATTTCTCCTTGTAGTGCTTGCTTTAAAACCAAAGTTTCAGCGTGCAAACAGAAGAATAACATGTAGGAAAGAGCTAGCTTGCAATACTTTGTTATGAATATGAGTTTTTTCGTAAACAAGTTTAAATTGTATCTCTAAAGAAAGGAAAAAATATATATAACTATTGTATATTTAACGGTATCTGCATGAGTATGGAGTTTCTATCATTATATACAGAAGGAAAACAAAATCCTTGAGCAATATCCTCTTTACTCAACAATGTGCATCACACAAAACTAACACGATGGATGATAAATCATGTTATGCTACGAGATATTTTTTCAAGCGCCGAGTGTTAGTATTATTTATTTGTATGATGTATTTTTTCGTGTTCTTCTACTTATTTTATGACACGTAAAGTACCAGCTTGAATATCAGTCATTTGAAAATTTTCTCTTATATATGCTACTTCATGACTGTGTGTCGAAAATTGTCTTGCGTAAAAAAAAAAAAAAAAAAATCTTTAATATTTTGATTGGACGCAAAGATGGAGACGTCCTAATTAAGTCTGAGTTTCCCTACTTTGCATGTGAATGTAATTTGAGTTGAAAATTAGTCGTTAATGGTAGAAAAGAAAGGCCTAGTTAGCTTCAATGCATAGTTCCAAACATTGCCTTTTTAAAAAGCATTGCTTTGTGTAGTTTTATATGTTAAGCATGTGACCGTACAGATTAAAAGGAGGCCGCTGCTTCGCAGAGTGAATAAAATTTAGCTTCACATTACATTGTTCTTGTAGGTCATATATAATGCATTTGAAGACAAATTTGATGGTTTTATAAAATTACAGAGGACAAAAGCATTTCGTCATATTATACATCCATGTCTTGAATTCTGCATTATCTTATTAGACATACTAAAATAATTGAAAAGATATGCAGCATACATACATATATATTCACTGCGTTCCAAAACCTTTTATTAGCACCAAGTATTGGCTTTTAATTTATAGATTCACCCCTTCCAGTTCAGATCCACATATACGCTATCAATCATTCAATCCTAATGTAAAGGGAATTTTCCCTATACAAATGAATATCGGTCATGGGGTAGGAGAGCCCTCATCATAACCATGATCCATGTCAATGTATTGCTAAGGACATTTTTTTAATTTCCATTCTAATGAATCGAAACTGTCTAACTTTAACGTTGCCTTCTAAGAACCATCCATTCACAAAATTATCTATAAGCAAGATCGCACAGTTTAAATAATTTTTCATAAAAATGGCATCATAAAAATGGCATCGAAACTGTCTAACTTTAACGTTGCCTTCTAAGAACGTTTCCATTGCACCGCAATATATAGATGGACATGTGTATATAAATTACCATTAGGTTAGATCATGATCCAAAACCATGCATGTGTTGGGTTTCTTGGTATCACTTCAAAGGTGATCTTGCCAGCTCTTCTTAAGCATAAACAATAACTATGGGATTTAGGATGAGATTCTATGGGAAATTAATCAATAAAATGGATCTGAAAGCTTTAAGACGTTGGACAACGAAAAGTATATAATTATTATTTGTTATTCATCTATGTTATTATTGACATCGTTTGCATTATATAATCTAATGCTTCCTCACGTGATGAAGCAAAGGAGTGTCTTCTATAATGTTAATTAGACTAAAATTTCAAGTATATTATGCTTAGTGCACATGAAGGTGTTTTTCTTTTTAAATCCCTGTCTTCTCCCTGATACGTGTGCTGCAATAAACAAAACAGAGTTAACAGCTCCTGTAAACCTTATTGTGGATATCATGAATTTTCTTCAGCAAAAGCTGTGGCCCATGTGATGCGGATGTGGATTGCATGGCTGAGTTTCTCTGTGTGCGTGCAGATCAATCTAGTTGTAGTTATTATTGTTTTCTCAAACGAGTTCCAATTTCCAAGGTTCAAGGCTTCAGCAAATCAAATTTCTGGGTTTTCTGAATTATATTTAGAAGTGTGTGCAGTTCATTTTATTATACAACTAGGGTTTAGTCGTTTTTCGACAGTTTTATTTACATAGCAGACTATGTGCTTTTACTAAAAACCAAACAACGCTGTTCTAGACTATATTTCGTTCAATCTCGGTTCTTGATTGCTTTTGATAAATAAAGAGGATTCAAATTTGAGATTGTTTTCAACATTAAAAGAGAGATACAACACCAACTAGACTATTTCAAAGTAACTGCCAACATTTGCATCCCCTTGGCAACTTATATCAGTGGTCATTCTTCTTACAAAGTAAATAGCGGTTCAATTTTCTAGTTTTGTCTGCAATTTAACCGGAATAAGAAATCAATACTTCGGACCACACAACCTACATTGAATGCGTAGTAACTACAAATATATGTATATACATATATATATATATATATATAGGGAAGTGTTATCGGCACTTCAAAAATCTCATTCTACACTCCTCTTAAGTGTATTTTTCTTTCTAAATATAAATAGTTTGGAGTGTAGAATAATCAATTTTGAGTGTCAATAACAATTTCCTAGATATATATTGCAAATTTAAAGGAATGTTGGAACAAGTTATTAAGTATGGGTCATGACTGAAGATAAACTAATTAGCAGCAGTTACTCAAATCTCGAGTTTTTATGGGTACAGTTTGAATGCTAAATATGAGAATCCTTAGAAAATGTTGCACCAACACCAATAAGAAAGTAGCGTTCTGGTTTCAGTTTCCAAATATAAATATTTTCATTGAAAAATCACAATTTTTTTTCATGAGTAATCAACATAAGCCTAATTATTTCGATAGTGCAACAAATATTTGTCCCATGTGAGAAGACTGTAACACATAGCAACTTGTTGAGCAACTTATATAGAATGGGTGCAATGCATATCCTGCCAGTTATGTGTTGCTCTCCACATGGCAACGTATTGTACCCGTGTCATGAAAATTGCTCTCTTGATGGAGCGTGGACAACAAATAACTAGGAAAATATTGAACAATTGGAAAGATGATTTGACTTGTTGCACCAAAACCACAATCAAAACTTCCCAAAATCAACGTCTATTCAAAGTCGACCGGAAACCAGTGAAATTTAGCATTCAAACAATCGAAGACAAACAAGAGAAAATTTGAGAATTTTGGTAAGATGAATTGAACCCTAAATGCATATCTGCAGTGAGTGAGCGATCAGGGATTTTATTATTACAACCATGAATAACACGGGCAAAGTCACATTGCTTAGTGTTGAAACTTGAGTGTGCATTTATCACGTAAACGGTCCATTGGGCCTCAATAAGTTTCCTAGTGCATTTGGGCCTCTATAAGGGTTATTTAGGCCTAATTGGAGAGAAATAATACATCAACAACAAAGTCTTTTCCCACTAAGTGGGGTCGGCTATTAATTGGAGAGAAATAAAAAGAAAAATATAAATGAAGTTCAAATTCAAACCTAAGTTGCATTCTCTAAAAAAAAAAAAAAAAAAAAAAAAAAAAAAATCTAAGTAGGTATGCACATTTTGAATATTTCATCATTTCCCCCACTCCCTCAATATTTGGTTAAACTGGAAATTTAGCCCATCCTACGGTCCTACCCCTAAAGTCAATTAACTTATTCCCATATGCTCTTGAACACCTTCAAACTTTATACTTTTTTCAACATTGAAAGAGAGATGTGTGGCAAATTCACAAAAAGTTATTCTGAGCATCACATGTAAAAGTTTACAAACATTTTTTAGACATATAATAACTTTAAAAATTAAATCATGGTTTCATCATTCATAATTTATATAACAAATAACAATACAAGTTACAATTGTTTGCGACGCGTTTTTATATTCTGAAAACACTACATTATAACCTCATTATCAATAGAAGAAAAAACATTGCTCTAAATATAAACTATCATACTATCACTCAATCATTAATCTCTCATTCGGTTATGCAATAGACTTTCTTAATATTCATAACGGAAAATACTATCTCCTGAAGCAATAGCCACCTTTAGAACCAAAGCCAATGCAATTTGCAAATATACATGATTATATACTTTATTCCTCTTCTCAGCCCTTTTTTTTTTTTTTTTTTTTTTTTTTTTTTGCAAAACTACCAATTCCTTTCACTTGAGAAAATTCACTATTTGAATGCATATCAAGAATATAATGCCCAAGTTGACATTTAAAAAATAATAATAATAATAATAAGGGCAACTCCTCTTATCATGGAGCCAAGTTCCAGAAAACCTTCTTGTTAGAAATAAGTCAACAATCTGTGATTTATTATATATGAGGATTGATGATTTTCAGTGATATGAATGATATGCAGATGCATGTATTTATAGTGAGCATATGTCTGTTTGCAACAAACATGTTTTTAGGAGGCGACTGTTCAACGTAAAGGGCATGTTGCTCCATCTGTTTCTCAAATACGCTCTCAGACTTCATCTGAAAAGATGAGTCTTTTCATAAATAATAAATAATTTAATTAAATTTGAAATTAATTAAAAATAATTAATTAAAGAATTTAATTTTCAGAGCCCCAAGGCCCAAGGCCCATCTTTTGATAATTAATTATATATATTAATTATTAATTAATTATCAATTAATTATTACACCCCAAAGCCTAATCCCAAGGGTGAGCCCAATTTTAGTCTCCAAAGTCCATCACTCCAATCACTTTCTATAAATGACAAAGCCTTATAAAGTGAGAAAATCTTGTGGTGGTGAACAATGTTGGACAATGAAATTCCACTCAAAATTTCCAACAATTCTTACTTTTCTAAGAGTGGATTGAACTATCAACTCCGGGCTTCGTTCTCCTTTTCTTTATTAAGCTATCCACGTAAGTCTCAATCGGCCGAAATGAACTAGAGGACTTTGTGAGACCCCATTCATTTGCTATCTATCTCTCTGAATCCATTTCTGCTACGAAGAGGAATGTTTAGATCTTTCAATCTTATGACGGGTGCTCGGATTTTCTCATTTGAATAGAAAAGGAGTCAAGCTGTTGGATGACATGTATGAAGAGCAACTCCAACCACTAAAGGGACAACATCTATGTCATCCATGAAGATTCACCTGAGTTCAAAGGGTAGGCTGACCCCCCCTCCCCTTAATGGATCCGCAAGTGAGAGATACCACTAACGTAACAACTAGTTAGTAAAACTATAAGGATTGATCATGAGTTGTATGTAAATCTAGTTGGAATGCAAGGGTATGCGATCCAACTTTTCAAAGAAAATATAAATACGCATATAAAAACCGAAACCCTAATACAGAAGAGAACAACCCAAGTAAATTCAACTAAAATAACTTCATTTATGTGCTACTTGTGCCTCCTACAACAAAAATCTCTTTTACCTATTAGAAGGTATTCATGACTTGAGAACCAGAGTAGAAATTAAAAAAGAGATAAACATGTACGGAAAATGAGAACCTAGACACTAAAAAGTTGATGGATTCTCCATGCTCCCCTTCTTAATTAACTAGTCTAGTCTTCATCTCTTTGGCTTCTTAGCTAGTGTGAGAAACATAAAAATAAAAATTAATTAACAAATTAGGAGACTAATTAATTAATTAATACAACAAAGGGAAAGAGAGAAAGAGGGGCCAGATAGTGTGTCCTATGGCCATGATGGAAAATCATCATATTTCCTTTTGTCTTTGAGCATTTGTGCTAGAATGTGGCCTTCTAACAAATCGACCCTGAAACAAAATAAGAAAACCAATATTCAGTCCCTGAAACAAAAAGAGTTTCTATGATGGGGAACAAGTACAAGTAAAATGAGGTTTTGTGTTGTAAACGTGAGCGTAGTGATATTAGTTAGAGCGGAAACTCCACAAGTACAAATTTTTCTTTCCACAATTCAAATTAGGCTAAAATAGAATATATCACTTGTATTAAAATAAGCTTCGTTTTATTCTATCAAGATGATCAATTTTTTTTCAATCGAATTTCTATTTTTTGTTAATAAGATGTTGTTTACGTAGATCATTAGTTACTTCTCTAAGTAAGTTTTTACTAACATGCATATTATCAAAATATCCACAATCAGAATTTGGATTATCGATAGTATCAATTATACGAATAATGTTTTACACAAGTTCTCTTCAACTTTCAAGGGTTTCATTTCGGTGCAACGTAGCATGAAATGCTACGAGTATTAGATGATATAGATTCATGGGACCACAATAAAAGCAATAATTTAAATCAATTTAGATCATTCAATGCTCGTAATATTACATGCTGGTATAATAGGATGCTATGTATTATGGAAGAATTTTCTCAAATGCGGACATGGATTGCTCACAACTTGAACTAACTAATAATGAGAGAAAAAGATAGGGAGGGAAAAACAAAAAAAGGAAACATAAATACTAGTCATGAGAAATGTGTTGTAAAGCAAATCATCACAACCATCATTACATCTTTATTTATCTTTTATTTATGGGAATTGTTATTGGTACTCCAAAAATCTCATTCTACACTCCAAACTTTCTATATTTGGAAAGAAAAATACAATTGTGAGGAGTGTAGAATGAGATTTTTGAAGTGCTAATAACATTTCCTTTATTTATTTCTTATTTAATTTGAAACAAAATTAATCAATTCGAGTGTCAAGTCTACTCTATTTTAGATAAATTAGTGTGTATCTTATCTTTTGTAGAAAAAAAAAAACGATGAAGAATGTTTTAGGAGAACAGAAGTACCTTCATTCTGGGTCGTTGATCGGCATTGACTTTTCTAACTTGGTATCTGATCTTCTTAGTGAAGAGGCGAGTACGACGTTTCTCCTTGTAGCGCAAGACGCTAGCCTCCCTCAATCCTCCGACGTCTGAGAATAAATCAATATGCGCTAGCCTGGCCTGCCCAAAACAAACCCATTTATCAACAAAATAATCATTTAGAGACAAAATGAGAAGGACACATCTGTCATTCTATCACATATTTTGTATTTTCGCAAAAGATTATAGACCCAGAAAATGACCAATGCCGCCTTCAATAAAATAATAAATATTATGACTCCAAAAGGAAGAAGATAATGAATTCTATGATTTCGACCCCAAAATGATACTATGAATAAAAAAATGTAATTAATCGTATATTGAATATTAAAGATATGCTTTGTTTTAGACTAATAAATACTTTGGCACTTACAGCAAAGCAATCGACTTGGCAAAGTTACAAGTGATTTTTCCGTCATTCGAGCCTAAAATATTGTTAAGTCAGAGGAAAAAAAAAGCTTAAAATTTTTATAAGTTACTAATTATAGCTCCTAATTTTCTATTTTTATATAAGTTAAGAAATGTAACGGATGTAAAAATATGATTAGTTACTAATATAGCATTACGTGGGGTGCGTAGAATAATTTAACCAACTTTACGACCTAAATTTTTAAGAGTGAAGATTTAACGAACGTCAAAAATGGTAACCAAAACAAAAATGGATTAATAAAAAACTGAGTTCATTTTATAAAGGACCCACTTTATTAGACTGACATAAAAAACAGAGGAGCAGATTTTTTTTTTTTAAGCTCCAGACTTTGAACAGGTATAAGTTTTCCCGGAATTCGATTCCCCGGCAAGAGATGAGAAACGTACAGCGACATCATTCCCCGCCGCATCAGATCCCGGCATTTCCTCCGAAAACGGCGACGCTTTGTCCGACCAGGCATTCAAAACGTCGTCGTAGTCCAACTTCAGCTTCAGCCCGGGCTCTTCCTCCGCCGGGGGCTTGGGAATCGGACTCGCCTCCTTCGGCGATTCCGCTGTGATTCTCGATTCCAAGACCGACAGTTTCTCCACCTTCTTCTTCTTCTTCTTCTTGGCTGTGGCCGCTGCCGGAGCCGGGGCGGAAGATGACAGAGATTTGTTGAATCTGGGCGAGATTTCAAGAACATCTACGGTGGGAAAACTCCACCAGTTCCCCTCGTCGACGTGCCTCAACGGCCTCACTCCTCCTCTTCTCGACCCGAACTCGAATTTCCCGCCAAATCCGAGCCCTATTGGGTACCCATAACAGGAATTCCAAGTCGAATTCGGTTTTGGATTCGAATTCTTCATTTGCCCGCCTCCGCCATTGTTAGACTCCTCCTCCAAGTCCATGTTCACACTCATACTTCCCATGATGCTATCAATCCCCTCTTCAATTTCCTCGTCGAGAATCGACTCCGCATCGAAATCTTCCTCTTGGAAATTATACCCGTCACTCAACTCCATGGAATCGGAATTGCAATTCGGTGGGGACTCGAATTCCCCCGGACTCCGGCACGGCTTCTCGAACGAATTCAGGGACTTGGGCTCGAATCGGGAACTGGATTTTTCCTGGAGTTGGTGGTGGAGCAAAAACCCGGAGTTTTCGGCCTCGATGACTCTGAACGGCAGGAGCAACTCCGCGGATTGGTCGAAGAAGGAGTCGTGAGGTTTGGTGAATTTTCTGGGATTTGTGAAACTTTTGGAGGAGAAGATGTTGGGGTACGCTGTAGAGAGCAATGCGGCGGCTTCATTGTATGTTTGGTTGGGCCGTTTTCGGGGGGTACGAGGTTTTCGTGTCGAGATTGCGAGGCCGGAGTTGCTGGATTCCGAGAGAGTTGAGGAGGGAGAAGAGGTGGAGGTGAAGGTTGATGTGGACGGCGATTTAACTATGTCAAACTCGAAGGCATAGGTTCTTCCGCCGCCGCTTAGGCACGAAGACATTTTGATGATTCCGAGGAACAACAGGCAAAGACAGAGAATTTAGAAACAAAAAATTCAGATTCTTCAGCTGAAGAACACACAAAACAGAGGAGATGAAGTCATGGAATTGTTGAATTCAAGTTGTTTGGAGGACTAAAATCTAAAAAGCCAAAATCTTTACTCAAAAGGTACAAAACCCTAAACCCTAAAAGTAGAGGAAAGAAAAGGTATTGGGTTTGAAATGAAAAGTGGGAAAGGGCCAAGCAGCTTTCGTGTGATTAAAATAGAAAGAACCACTGAGAAATGGGTTTTTTCTGGAATTGCAAAACTGGAGCAAGGGAATTAAAATTTGATGGGACACATGTTGAAAGGTTTTTCAAAAAAAAACCCCAATAACTCTTCTATTTTCTCTTAAAAAACCAGAGTATCCCAAAACCCTAGAGAGAAAAGAAAACCCAGGTGACTGAAACTATATCGAAGGGAATCAGTAAATTGGGTATTGGCTGATGCAGAAAAAGGAATTTATATATCCCAGAAAGGAAAGTTATCCAATAAAGAAAATCGAAGACTCTGTATATACTGTGAAAATTCAGCACCAAAAGAGGGGAGAGAGAGAGAGAGAGAGAGATGGGGAGAGACAGAGGAGGTGGATTTTTTTGCAGAATAGGTCACGGGGCGAACCAAATAAAAGGGTGTAAAGAACCGTTGGGAAGCCTGTAAATATACCACAAGCATATGAAGAGACACTGATTCTCTGTCTGTCTCTCTCTCTCTCTCTCTACAGACCAGAGGCAGAGGGCACTGGGAGACTGGGAAGTGCCTATGTATGAGTGATGGAGATGAGACAGGGGAAGAGACAATGCTCAGTTTCAGCAGTTCTGGCTGTGGGACCTTTTTTTTTTTTTTTTTTTTTTTTTTTCTGCCTTTTCTTTCTCTAATTTTCTAAATATCTTTTTACCATTTCAATCATTTTATCTTGTATCTCAGAAAAAAATATATATATATAAAGTAGTATTTTATTATAGTAATGAAAATAGGTGTTGCTCTTGCATCATAACGTAGGTTCGAATCTAGTTAAATTTTTAATCTAATATCTAATTTAAGAAATCCATCATCTGACAAAATATCGAAAAAAGAAATCATTTTATTTTGCTCACCTTCTGCTCTTGCATTTTTTGCATTTTGCCCTCTTTCATGTTAGGAAATCATTTTTATTTTTTTGAGTAAACAGGAGGATACCTCTTTGTTGCCCTTTCACATCAATTAAATTCACACTAATTTTTGGGTTAATAAAATTCCCAATTGTCACAAGTTCTATACATGATTAAATAATAATAGAGCAACAACAACCCAATTATTGAGAACAACTTAAAAAGATTTTGTCAAGCTGATTAAAACAAACAAAAAAAGGTATCCACAAATAGCATAAAATACCAAAATGTCTGTTAACTACTTAATATATGTCCGTTTTAAAATTACTTTTGAGAAAAGAAACGGTACTAGAAATTGTTTTCATTTCTTGTTTTTTTATTTTCATGGTATATACCATTCCATTTACATTTCTACCATATTCTCCCACAACCCTTCTTCTATCCTTCTTCTATCCTCATTTCTTCCTTATATATATATATATACACATATATATTAGTTGTACTATTATAAAAGGAAATGGGAGATTTCGAAACTATTACAATAATTTAAAGAGGATAGAGTTTTGAACCCGGGATGCATGGATAGAAACCCAACACTTTATCCACTAGAATATTAGACTACAAACAATTTCTTATATTTCCTCTTTATCCTAACCAAAAATTAAAAACTACAAATGAAAGATGGTTTTTTTTCAAAGAAATGGTTTTTCTTTTTCCAAATTAAAATGGCTTATAATGTCTCATTGTGATTATGATTGTAACACATAGAGAAAAAAGATAAAGACATAGATCAAAATTGAAGTATGGTTACTTAGATTGTGTAAGTATAACTCAAGAGGAGGGACCTGATAAACACATTTTTTTTCTTCTACACACTTGTATTCAATTATGTTCATTGTTTTTGTTTGATTTATTTAATAATAACAAAAAAAAAAAACGTGTAAGATGTTTGAAATTCATGTAAAAACAGCTCCGTAATTCAAGTGACATGAAATAAACAAGATATTGGTTTTAAGCTCGAATTATTCACGTAAACAAATAATAAAAGTGGCATGTATTTAAGAAAATATGAAAATAACAATGAGATAACACTAGAATATTGTGGTGAAAAATATTGGCGATCCAGATATTCGCAAATCTCATCCAATCTTAGCCATGGGACAATCATGGATGGATGTCTTGTTTGGATGATTCTTAGTATGCCACCCATACCACCTGCAAAAGTGACTTGAGATTTTATGGAAAATCCCTTTTCTTATCTGCTGACGTGTAGACTACTTATTGGGCGGTTGAGATTTCTAGGGCTGACTGGACTGCGTTTTTAGGGTTTGGATGACAGTCACGTGTATCAAAAACTAAGGTGGGTTTCTGGATCTCTCGCAATGATTTGAACCTTTTTGTTGTTTGGTGACTTTTGCCAATTTCAGTGTGCGGTCGATGAGAATCCTACGTTGAGCTTATTAGGTTCAATAACTTAAAGATTACAATATCAAATTGTTATGGCTTTTGCACAAATCTTGTGACCCACATCCCATTATTCCTTGTGTTCCAATTATAATTAACCAAATCACACAAAATTTGTACCATAGAACAAGATAGATAATCACCCACTAGTCTCCCTCAATCAGCCAATAGACTTGTGGTGTGTCAAGGGCAGATTGTAACGAGTGAAACAAAACTGAGAGCGAGATTGTATTTGTGTACTTCATTAAAACGTGTCCGACTTCATTCTCACTACATGCATGATATATAAGATAGTACTAAATATAATCTCTTTAATGTTCGAAAGAAAGTTGAGTTTTTCTTCTTATTAAGTGGTCAAAATGATGGTTTCTTTTATGGTATTGATTAAGTTTCTCATGTTACCAAATTAATTTTTTTACAGTTTGTTTTGTCCTCAGACTATTTTTAATTGACAATAATTAAATGTAATTAATTTTGAATTTGAACTTTACCATATGTTTAGATGAGGAACTTTCAAGGTAACACTTGAATTTTAAAGTAATTGTTTTTTTTTTTCAAATTCACTACAAATTATAAATGTATTTAAATTTGACTCAATCTCATTCTAATGCACAATGAGTCATAAATAACTTCGTGCTATATGGAAAGTCATAAGGGTCACTACAAATTATAAATGTATTTAAATTTGACTCAATCTCATTCTATTGCACAATGAAATGAGTCATATATAACTTCGTGCTATATGGAAAGTCATAATTGAACTTAGTTATAACTCTAGAGTACTCTAAAATTGACTTCGTTCCTCTCTAATCCATAAGGGTAAGAGTTACAAGGCAATTTTAACTCATATATTATATCCTATTTCATGCACCATCGTATTCAAACCAAATCTTCACTACTACGAAATCATTTAGTAGTGTCGCTATGATAACCGACAAGAAACGTATATTACTGTCAGATATTAAGCAAAATCCGACATAAAATGGATGCAATGGTGGATATAATAAGCTATAGAATTGCCAGCGTCAGGAAATGAATTTTTCGACAGAAAATACTCTAAAACCGATAGAAATTGTGTCAGATATAACCGACAGAGAATATATTAATAATGAATAAATAAGAGCATTCTCCATCGGATAAAACTGACAGAAAATATATAAAAGCGACAGAACTTGTGTCGGCTATAACCGACAGGGAATATATTAATAATGAATAAGTAAGAGCATTCTCTGTCCGTTAAAACTGACAGCAAATATATTAATAATAATAAAAAATATAAAAAGGACTTGAGAGCATTCTCCATACTCCTTCTCGTTGAGCATTCTTTTCTCCTTCTGCTCGAAATGACCCAACAATCATCGAAACAATAGGTATGAAGTGAAGCGAAAGTTCGGATTAGAATATGCAACTAATGAGCAAACCAGATTGGGCAACATGCTTGAACCCCCCCCATGCACGATGGAATTTGAAGCTCGAATTCAAAAGATCCAAAACCCAACTCCATCCATCCCAGAAAAACAGAAGAGAAAACCCACATCTTCCATAAATTGAAGAACGAAGAAAAGCATGGAGATCCCAAATCACACACAACATTCAAACATCAAACACTTACACAATCAACAGAAACGACCACCATAAATAGAAGAATGAGAAAAGCAATGAAGAAAAAAGAGAGGCTCACTCGTCTTTCTCTTCGGTGCTCTGTAAGGGGCTTCGATCGGACTCTGAGGAGCAAAAGGAAGGAGAAAGAACAGATGAAGCAACGGCACAGAGAATCAGAGAAAGCAAAAATCCAAAAACCATGTAACGGGGAAGAAGAAATGTGCGTGTACGGTGTTTGAATGCGGTGGGTTGGACGAATCTGGAGTTGGAAGAAATAAGGCGTACCCTCTTCGTCTTGGGGCATTTCGTGGCTGTTTTCTTGGTAGTTATGCGGAGGATCATCTTCCATGGCCTTGTGGGTGCGCTTCTATGCTGGCATTGCTCTGGTTTTTCTCTTATTTGTAAATTAAAAGGAGAAGGGAGAATGCTTAACGAAAAATATAAAAAGGAGAAGGAAATGAGGAGAGGAGAAAAGGGGGAAGGAAGGGGGAAGGGAGAAGGCACCGGCGCAAGGAAGAGATTGAGGGGTTTTATTTTGGAAAATTATCATTACTGTCGGTTATAACCGACAGAAAAAAAAATGGCGGCAAAAATCCCCCAAAATTCCCTTCCAAAATTTTAAATTCCCTCCCAAAATTTTAAATTTCCCCCTAAAATTTTGCTATGATTTAAAAAAATAAAAAAATAATTGTTTGGTTTAATAAATAAATAAATAATATGTATTTAAATAGTGTTGATGACACAACCCAACCGAAGCCAAGGCATGCTGGCCGTCATGTGAGAGTGACGTAGCCATGTGCACAGTGTGGAAGCGGTAAAGATAGCAAATATACGAATAATTAAAAACCAAATTACTAGGGTGCACTACTAAACGAAAGTGATAGAAGTTAGTTACAACAGTGAACACTCATAATCAGAGCATAATAAGTCTAGGCGCGTACTAGTAAGACAAGTACTAGTTACACAGTACCAGGAATGTCCTACTATTATTCAAATAGGTTAGAACTGCCGACGATCCCGAGCCACCAACAGCAACTTACTTAGAACCTGGAGGGGCGCAAAACAAAAAACGTGAGTGGGAAAAAACAAATGTTTTACAAAACCATTTCATTTATCAACATACTAACCCCTCACTGTAAAACATGTAAGATTTTCCCAGAATTAAGATATAAGCACATACATATATGTGTGTGTATATATATATATATAGATACATATTAATTCAATTCATGCTTCACATAATCATATTCATACGTATGCTATGCCAAAATATAACAAAGTAAACAATTCAGGTAAGAATAATTTCATAGAAATTATGCTTAACTCTATTCTCTCATAAAAGCCGGGCGATAGTTCGCTAGTCACCTATGAGTTGGAACCATGAATAAGGTCTGTACGACAAGACTGTGCACTTAAATTGGATCCAATATGAGCATATAGTGCAGGAGGTGACATAAATAAATAGGCCTGTGTTTCACTTCTCTGGCTAATTCACAATCACCATAGGTGCAGCTTTATGAGCTTAACATTACTTAATCACATATCACATATCACGTATCACATCATCGATGACTCACACAACCAAACATAACTTACCTGAACTCACCTGTGCCTCCACATCACCACATTCATATATATATGCAACCATGCAATGCATATTCAAAATATAGAAGCATTTGGCATATTATTTCTAGGCATACTTTCCTTAAAAATGCATTTCTGGGAAATATATCAAGTATATAAATATATACTGAAAACAAAAGCCCATTCACTGATAAGTCGAAGGGTCGTAGCCCCCGAGTCGCCCGTGGATACGCTCATCCTCGGGATAAGCCTCACCTATATGCGAATTAACTATAAAAACATTATTTTAAAACACATATACAAAACTAGCTAATAACGTCTCATACATTACTCAATTTTGGTATTTAAATATACCAACGTGACCTACACAACCTCACGAACATCGTGAAATTTTTAGATAAATTTTTAGGTGGCTCACGCACCCCCATGCGCTGGGGAGGGCACAACCTCACACGTCCAACACACGCATCATCTTCAACCTCCAGACGCTGGAACTGTTCACCGACGCCGGATTCTGGGCAGACCTTCAAACTCACTATTCTCCTTCGTTTCTCAACCATTTTTCATGCAATTGGTACCAAAATGAAGCTAGGGACATCTACAATCACGTTATACTACTTTTAAGCCTTGAATTCCACTAGAATCTACCTGAGGAAGCTCGATAATCCGGTCGACTTGAAAAGCTTCGATCTCGACCTTCCGACGTCTAAACTCTTCCAACGAACTACCCCAAGGCTCATGAGGACCTCCTTAAGCCTTCTATGAGCTTAGAATTCCCTGAAAATCGAAGAATAAAAGTTGCATGAACAGTGCATGGAATCGGACTTTGTGGTTCTACGTGAAATCGAAGGTAACCTTACCTATTTTTGGTACCTTTGAACTCATGAGGACTTTAGGAACACAATGGTGCCATTTTCAACCTCGATCTGCAAGGTTTGGGGTGTTCTTGCCCTTGTCTGTATGTAAGAAGGAAGAGAGAGAGAGTGAGAGTCCGAGAGAGGTGAGAGGACACGGGGGAGAGGAGAGAGGGAGAGTGTGTGTGGCCTAGGATTGGTCAACCACCAAAAGAAAACATAACTTAATCCTAATTGGTTCCAAACAATTAGGATTTAAGTATATTAACCCAAAGCTACCCTTAAACCACATTACACAACTAACGTTCAAGGGTATTTTTGTCAATTCATGTCGTCGATAAATATATATATGGGACGGGCTGTGACAATCTCCCCACCTTATAAAATTTTATCCTCGAAATTACATACAACCACCACATCCACTAATAATCATAAAACAATAGTGGATACATCTCTCTCATCCGATCCTCTGTCTCCCAAGTAGCTTCTTCCACTGAATGATTTCTCCATAACACTTTTACCAAACGAACTGTCTTGTTCCTCGGTTCTTTATCCTTCCAATCTAACAGAGTCACTGGTTCCTCATCATAAGTCAAGTCCGAATTGATTTCCAAAGGTTAAGGAGGAATCACATGTGAAGGGTCTGAAACATAATGTCGAAGCATCGAAACATGAAATACATCGTGTACCTTGGATAACTCTGGAGGCAACTCAAGCCTGTAAGCAACCTCACTGACTCGCTCAGTGATCATATATGGTCCAATGTACCTAGGACTCAATTTTCCTTTCTTTCCAAATCATACAACACCCTTCTAAGGTGATAGCTTTAGAAATACCCAATCACCTACATTATACTTCCGATCAGTGGCATGCTTATCTGCTAAGCTCTTTTGTCGATCTTGGGCCGTTTTCAGGTTAGACTTAATTACCTGAACATTTTAAGAAGTCACATCCATAATCTCAGGGCCCACTAAAACTCTTTCGCCAACCCCTGACCAACATATAGGCGAACGACAAGATTTCCCATAAAGTGCCTCAAATGGTGCCATACCAATGCTCGAATGATAACTGTTGTTGTAGGCGAACTCCATAAGATCCAAACAATCATGCCACCTATCCCCAAACTGCAGCACCGAAGATCTTAACATATCCTCTAATGTCTGAATGGTCCTATCAGATTGTCCATCTGTCTGAGGATGATATGCCATACTATAAAACAATCTCGTACCAAAAGCTTCCTGGAATACTATCCAGAACTTAGAAGTAAATTTGGGATCCCAGTCCAAGATAATATTAATTGGCACACCATGGTACTTCACAATCTGCGATATAAATAACTTAGCTAATCGGCTTAACGAATACTTCTCCCTTATAGGAATAAAATGCGCTGACTTTGTAAGCCGATCAACTACCACCCAAATGCCGTCATAACCATTCTGTGTGCGAGGAAGCTTGTACACAAAATCCATAGTAATATTTTCCCATTTCCACTGTGGAACGGGAAGTGGCTACATCAACCCAAACAGTTTCTTTCTTTCAGCTTTAACCTGTTAGCAAATGGCACACCTGCTCACATATTCGGCAATTTCTCTTTTCATACCTGGCCAATAGTAAAATGGTCTAATGGTATGATACATCTTAGTGCCTCCTGGATGCATCGCATATGCCGAAATATATGCTTCATCCAAAATTTCTTTCTTTAATTCTGCATTATTCGGCACATACATCCTACTTTCCTGCATAAGCATGCCATCGATTTCTCAAATCTCAAAATCTTTCTTTTTACCTTGGTACCTTGCTTGAATTATTTCATGGGTCTCCTCATCAATCATTTGAGCCTCAAGCACACGATCAATTAAAACTGGCCTAACCTGGAAATTAGCAAGCAAGGCTTCTCCTCGATCTTCCACTCCTAGCTCCACTCCAGTGGACCTCAAATCTACTAGAAAAGGAACTAGACAATCATAGATGGCACTAAGTCTGGCTGGAGTCTTTCTACTAAGTGCGTTCGCCACCGCATTTGCACGACCAGGATGATACTCAATCGTGCAATCATAGTCACTAAGTAACTCAATCCATCTCCGCTGACGAAGATTAAGATCTCTCTGAGTAAATAGATACTGAAGACTATTATGATCTGTGAAGATCTTACATTTCTCACCATAAAGATAATGTCTCTAAATCTTCAAGGTAAAGATGATAGCTGCTAACTCCAAATCATGCGTAGGCTAATTCTTCGTACAAGGTTTCAACTGTCTCGAAGCATAAGCAATTACCCTACCATGTTGCATCAATACACAACCCAAACCATTTAGAGAAGCATCACTCTAAACCTCATAATTACCGCTATCATCTGGAAGTGCTAGAACCGGAGCACGAGTGAGATCGTACTTCAACTGCTGAAAACTTTGCTCACATCTATTATCCCACTCAAACTTAACATCCTTTCGAGTCAACCTCGTCAGTGGCAGAGCAATCACTGAAAAATCCTTAACAAACCATCTATAGTAGTCTGCTAAGCCAAGAAAACTCCGTACCTCGGTGACGGTTCGAGGTTGCTCCCAATTCTCCACAGCTGCCACTTTCTGAGAATCCACTTGAATGCCTTGAGCAGAAACGACATGTCCCAAGAATGCCACGTGATTCAACCAAAATTCACATTTACTAAACTTAGCATATAGTTGGTGTTCCCTCAAACTGCTCAACACCAACTTCAGATGTCTAGCATGCTCAGCCTTAGACTTAGAGTATACCAAGATATCGTCAATGAAGACAATAACAAACCTGTCCAAATATGGCTGGAATACTCGATTAATCAATCCATAAAAGTTGCAGGTGCATTAGTTAACGCGAATAGCCTCACAAGAAACTCGTAATGACCATATCAAGTCCTGAATGCGGTTTTAGAGACATCTTCATTTTTAATCTTCAGTTGGTAGTATCCCGACCTCAAGTCAATCTTAGAAAATACGCAGGCACCTTTGAGTTGATCAAATAAATCATCTATACGAGGCAATGGATAAAGGTTCTTAACAGTTACCTGATTCAGTTGCCTATAATCAATGCACAGCCTCAAAGTTCCATCTTTTTTCCTTACAAATAAAACTGAAGCTCTCCAAGGTGAAGTACTAGGCTGAATAAAACCTTTATCCACTAACTCTTGCAACTGCACTTTCAATTCTCTTAATTCAGCAGGAGCCATTATGTAAGGAGTTAAAGATATAGGATTCGTACCTGGAAGCAGATCAATAACAAACTCCAACTCTCTATCTAGCGGCAACCCAGACAGATCCTCAGGGAATACATCTGGAAAATATCTGACCACACGAACATCCTCCACACTACTAGGAGTATCATCATTCAACACTACATGAGCCAAATATCCCTGACAACCTTTCAACAACAATCTCTTTGCTTTCATGAATGAAATAATACCATGCCTCACCCCACTAGGCTCTCCTACAAATGTAACTTCAGGTAATCCAGGACAATGAAATGTGACTATCTTCCTATAACAATCTATCTTGGCACGATTATAGGGCAACCAATCAATGCCCAAAATCACATCAAAATCCATAATATCCAATGACATAAGATTAGCCGGCATAATAATACCCTTTACTATCACTGGACATCCTGAATATACCCAATCCACAAAACAGCTATCTCCTCTAGGCATAGAAAATTCTAAATTATATCTTAGAGGTGTAGGATGAGGTTGTGTCACTTGAGCAAATGTATTAGAAATAACAGAATGCGTAGCACCACAATCAATCAACACCCTAGCAAAATGACCAAGAATATTTAACATACCCATGATTAAATCTGGATTATTCTGGGCATTTTGCAGTGACATGTTATGGATACGCCCCTGATTCTGCTGTCGTCCACCGCGACCTCTGTTGGCATGAATACCACGTCCCTGCCTCTGCTGACTCGACTGCCTCGAAGATTCTGCACTACTAGCAGCAATCTCTCCCTGCTGGGGCTGTCCCCCTTAGTACCACTGAGATCCTCCGGCTAAATGAGGCTGATAAGATATAGATCATCCCTGATACTGAGGATACCCACTATGATACTGAGGATCTTGAGAATACTGTTGCTGCTATCCTGAGGTGTAGGGAGTGGCGTCGCCCTGGTAGTGGTAGGCACCTCCTCGTCCTGTCTGAGTATAACCACCATATCCTGCAGCGTGCTTGGTAGGTGCAGGTGGTGAGAATAAAGGCTGCTGGGGTCTTTGCTGACTCTGAGGGCATTGAACAGCCCTATGACCCATCTGTCCATAAATAAAACATCCATTGTTGCCTCTCCTACACTTCCCAAAATGTCGATTATTACACCTGCGGCATAAGGGAGCACCAGATCCACCGGAACCACCAAAATCTCTCTGCCTCTAGAACCTAAGACCTCCAGTAAACCTGCCACCTCTCCTCTGCATATTAAAACTCAATTCCCCGCTAGAAGAGTTGGAACTGCCACAACTCCTCTTAAAGTTCTAGGTCTTGCGGGGTCCCTGAAAAGCTTGCCCTTTTCCTTTATTATCTATCATCTGGCCCTCATTATTTCCTTCTTCATCCTCACTTTCACTAGGCATGTTCTTTGAGGCCTCAATCCTCAGTAAAATCTCATAAAACTCTTGGTAAGAGGCACAATGAGTAGATGTCGTTATGGAACGTCATTTCTTCTTAATACCCAAACTGAAACGGCGAAGCATCTCTACCGGATTAGCAGCAACCTCCAGATCATATCTAGACAGATTAGTAAACATCCTGCAATACTCATTAGCTGACATCTTTCCTTACCTCAGATGAGTAAACTCATGTTTCTTAAGATCGATATATGCAGGAGGAATGAACCTTTTCCGAAATCGCTCATTAAACACTCCCTAGTCCACAATCTCTTCTGGGGTCATCTCATAAGATTCTTGTCTCCACCAAGATGCAGGCTGTTCTCCCAAAAACCAGGTAGTCTCTCGACCCACTTATTAGGAGGAAGATTTCCCTGACTCTGCATCACCTGAAACGTCTTCTCCACATGATTCAACCATTTTTCTGCCCCCTCATGACCTTCATTACCCATGAAGTGAGTCAACTTCAGATTATGGACTGTCTCAAGAGCTGTCATCTGAGGAGTACGGAATGCTGTCTGAATGGCAGAAACTATAGCTTCCACTAATTGAGCAATATCAGGGAAACTAGATTCAGCTGGTTAATGGGGCTTTCTACGAAGTGGCATAGTTTAGACATAAGACATCACAAGGATTAGAACATTTAAGAATTATATAGGACTGCTAAACCTAGGCTCTGATACCAAATTGACACACCCCAACTGAGGCCAAGGCATGCTGGCCGTCACATGAGAGTGACGTAGCCATGTGCACAGTGCGGAAGCGGTAAAGATAGCAAATATACGAATAATTAAAAACCAAATTACTAGAGTGCACTACTAAATGAAAGTGATAGGAGTTAGTTACAACAGTGAACACTCTTAATCAGAGCATAATAAGTCTAGGTGCAGTCCAGTAGGACAAGTACTAGTTACACAGTACCAAGAATGTCTTACTATTATTCAAATAGGTCAGAACTGCTGACGATCTCGAGCCACCAACAACAACTTACTTAGAACCTGGAGGGGTGCAAAACAGAAAACGTGAGTGGGCAAAAACAAATGTTTTACAAAACCATTTCATTTATCAACATACTAACCCTTCACTGAAAAACATGTAAGATTTTCCCAGAATTAAGATATAAGCATATACATACACATACATATATATATATATATATATATATATGTAGAATCATATCAATTCAATTCATGCTTCACACAATCATATTCATATGTATGCTATGCCAAAATATAACAAAGTAAACAATTCAAGTAAGAATAATTTCATAGAAATGTGATATGCTAGCCGGAACTCCTGAGGTAGTCTGTACGGCTGAATTCATAGCTCAAACTTAATTTAGCCGGAGTCACTACTATGACTTATACGGCAATATACTGTACATAAGTCGGAACCACTAAAAAGAGTCTGTACGACAAGATTGGGTGAAATATAATTATGCTCATCTCTATTCTCTCATAATAGCCGGGCGATAGTTCGCTAGTCACCTACGAGTCGAAACCATGAATAAGGTCTGTACGACAAGATTGTGCACTTAAATTGGATCCAATATGAGAATATAGTGCGGGAGGTGACGTAAATAAACAGGCCTGTGTTTCACTTCTCTGGCTAATTCAAAATCACCCTAGGTGCAGCTTTATGAGCTCAACATTACTTAATCACATATCACATATACCTCCATAGCACCACATTCATATATATATGCAACCATGCAGTGTATATTCAAAATATAGAACCATTTGGCATATTATTTCTAGGCATACTTTCCTTAAAAATGCATATATGGGAAATATATCAAGTATATAAATATATATTGAAAAAACAAGCCCACTCACTGATAAGTCGAAGGTTCGTAGCCCCCGAGTCGCCCGTTGATACGCTCGTCCTCGAGATAAGCCTCACCTATATGCGAATTAACTATAAAAACGTTATTTTAAAGAACATATACAAAACTAGCTAATAACTTCTCATACATTGCTTAATGTTGGTATTTAAATATACCAACGTGACCTACACAACCTCACGAACATCGTGAAATTTTTAGATAAATTTTTAGGTGGCTCACGCGCCCTCACGCGCCGCGGATGGCACAGCCTCACGCGCCCAACACACGCATCATCTTCAACCTCCAGACGCCGGAACTGTTCACCGACGCCGGATTCTGGGCAGACCTTCAAACTCACTATTTTCATTCGTTTGTCAACCATTTTTCATGCAATTGGTACCAAAATGAAGCTAGGGACATCTACAATCACGTTATACTACTTTTAAGCCTTGAATTCCACTAGAATCTACCTGAGGAAGCTTGATAATCTGATCGACTTGAAAAGATTTGATCTCGGCCTTCCGACGTCCAAACTCTTCCAACGAACTACCCCAAGGCTCGTGAGGACCTCCTTAAGCCTTCTATGAGCTTATAATTCCCTGAAAATCGAAGAATAAAAGTTGCATGAACATTGCATGGAATCAGACTCTGTGGTTCTACGTGAAATCGAAGGTAACCTTACCTATTTTTGGTACCTTTGAACTCACGAGGACCTTAGGAACACTATGGTACCATTTTCAACCTTGATCTGTAAGGTTTAAGGTGTTCTTGCCCTTGTCCGTACGTAAGAAAGAAGAGAGAGAAAGTGAGAATCCGAGAGAGGTGAAAAGACACGAAGGAAATGAGAGAGGGAGAGTGTGTGTGGCCTAGGATTGGTCAACCACCAAAAGAAAACATAACTTAATCCTAATTGGTTCCAAACAATTAGGATTTAAGTATATTAACCCAAAGCTACCCTTAAACCACATTACACAACTAACATTCAAGGGTATTTTCGTCAATTCACACCATCGATAAAAATATATTTGGGACGGGCTGTGACAGTTGATGCACAAAATCAGTGAGGACTTTGGTATAACAGAAAGTGTTAAGTTTGTAACCTTCGCTAGATTGCTCCGGTCACTAATGTGGATAAGTATGCAAATGGATAAGGATAGGGAAGTAAACATAAGATGTACGTGGTTCACCCAGATTCGCTACGTCCATGGAGTAGAGGAGTTCTCATTAATTGTGAAGGGTTTACACAAGTACATAGGTTCAAGCTATCCTTTAGTGAGTACTAGTGAATGATTTAGTACAAATGACATTAGGAAATATTGTGAGAGAATGATCTCTGTTTATAGAAGATAGTTTCTAGCTTTGTTTTGACATTGACATGTGCCGTGTTGTGATTGGCTTCTGATGTTGACACATGTCGCGCTATGATTGGCTTCTGATGTCAACACGTGTCGCGCTATGATTGGCCTCTTAGTTGGAGGGAAACTCTTCTGGGTCCTTGACGGTATAACGTTAACCGGTGCTCAGTAGTTTCGGGATTGGTCAAGTATGGTACAAACAATGCTCCCCTAAGTTCCCGAGTGAGAGAAGCTAATTGGTTAGGGACTTGCAAGATCCTAGCCATTGGGTAATCATAAAACTTCTAAGTACCGAAGTGTGGTATCATTTTCATTTACCTTATCTATCTCATATGTAGATGTGGCATCTTCTCTGGAAGTACTTTTCCTCCATCCAGGGGTGGTATCTTTAAATGGATGAAGATGCGCAAGGTAATGTATCAATTTCACTTGAAGCTTACTTATAGTTTCAGGCTTGGTCAAGTGCGATACAAACCCTATAGTGGGAGTCCCCCAAGTCGCCGAGCTAGGAGATTTGCCGAATGAGGTAACAGACAAGGTAAGCAATCAAACCTCCAAGCAAGCAACCTGGATCAGAGGTTCGACTTCAGCTTCTAGTTGATTATTCTTCTTCTCATTGTGTCGTAAATAGCAACAAGGATAAGGAGAAGCAAATGGAGAAGAGATGTTATGAGATACTTTTGCTTTTGAAGAAGTAACTTTCCACATGCTTATTCTTGAACTGGGCTGGAGGGTTTTCTGGTTTCCTCCATAGTATAAGGCCGACTCAAGAATTTGAGGGTCAAAACAAGTCCATCAAATCTAGAGTACGTTTGACCCTGATGATATGGGATACTTTTTCTGTTGATAAAGTAGTGGATGTATCGGCACGTGTTCTATTACTCTTGTCTCTACATGCTTCCTTGTATCTTTCTCACTTGTCCTATCTATTCCTTAAGCAGAGTTGTATCTTCTCTGGAAGCATAAGATGTTAAAGATGAGTACTTGAGAGTAATGCCAGGTAAGTAATCAGGCAAGGGGTTCTAGGCAGTCAGTTCCTGACTGGAAGCTTGATTCCAAGTGCTGACTGATTGCTCTCTTTCTCCTTGTCTTGTAGGTAAGAACAAGGCCAAATGAAAAGATAGGGAAAAAGCATGATATGGGATAATCTTGCTTTTAACCCTGATGATATGAGATACTCTTGCTCTGGTGTGGTTTGTTTGTAGAGGTATTATCGCGGGGGGGGGGGGGGGAAGAAGCTGAGTATTTCGAGAGACTCTGCTGAGAGTGCCCTCTCAGATGTGAAGAAAAGTTGAGCATGTTTTTTTATTTGCAGGTCTGCCTGGCTGTGGAGGATGAAGGTCGACATATATAGGAATTGTCCCAACAGCGAGTGGTAACGATGTTCCTTTTACCCTTCTCGGTTATAGCAATGTAGTGGGAGCTGCAAAATTCACGTGTTTTAACTTTGTCAGAGCACTTTGAAAAAGTGGTATGTGATATCTGGAAAGCTGATGTTGCATGTGAAGATAGCAGACAAGCTTTTTCTAAGGAAATCTAGCTCTCGAAGTTCGGAGAGTGGTGCCTCTTCGATTTTTGAACAAGCAGTCATGTTGGGGATCTGGCTCTCAAGATTTGAAAAATGATGCCTCTTCGATTTTTGAGAAAGCAATCATGTTGGGAATCTGGCTTTCGAGATTCGGAGAGCAGTGCCTCTTCGATTTTTAAGAAAATAATCCTGTTGGGAGTCTGGCTTTCGAGATTCGAAGAGCGGTGCCTCTTTGATTTTTGAGAAAGCAATCATGTTAGAAGTCTAGCTCTTGAGATTCGGAGAGAAGTGCCTTTTTGATTTTTGAGCAAGTAATCATGTTGGGAGTCTGGCTCTCGAGATTCGGAGGGCGGTGCTTCTTCGATTTTTGAGCAAGTAGTCTTGTTGGGAGTGTTTTCTCGAATGTGAGTAAATGTTGGGCATTTTTGCCAGTCTACCTTACCACGGAGCACGAAGGTTGACACACACAGGGACTTTCCAGTTATCAAGTAGTGGTGTTGTTCCTTTACCCTTGTGGGTAATGGTAGGGTAGCTGGACCTTCAAAATTTATATGTCTAAACTTTGTCAAAGATCTTTGGCAAAGTTATCTGTGGTACCTGAGGAGCTGATGTTGCGTGTGGGGATTGTCGACATATTTTACTTAGGAAAATCTGCTTCTCGAAATCCGGAGAGTGGTGCCTCTTCGATTTTTGAACCAACGGCCTTGTTGCCCTTTCTTTTATAAGGGCATCAATTGTGTGCAAGAAGTACGTTCAGAGAGTTATTGCTTGCAGGAATTTTCCCGTTATTTTTGTACTTCAGAGATTTATTGCACTTCATTTCTCCTTCATCATTTCTGAGAATGTCTGGCCCATCTGACCATCGTTTTGACTTGAACTTTGGTGAAGAAGCAGCCATGCCTTCTCAAGACAACCTATGACACCCATCTTTCTTATCCCCTACTGGTCCTCTTACCGTTGGGGAGTCTGTGATGAAGAATGATATGACCGCTGCGGTGGTGGCCAGGAATCTTTTCACACCCAAAGATAACATACTACTTTCCAAATGGTCTGATGAGTTGGCTGTTAAGGATTCTCTGGCTCTCAATGTTCAGTCTGCAGGTTCTATGTCTAATATGGCCTAACACCTATTTGCTCGAACCCGCCAAGTTGAATCATTGACGGCTGAAGTGATAAGTCTCAAACAAGAGATTAGAGGGCTCAAACATGAGAATAAACAATTGCACAGGCTCGCACATGACTACGTTACAAACATGAAGAGAAAGCTTGACCAGCTGCAGGAATCTGATGGTCAGATTTTACTTGATCATCAGAGGTTTGTTGGTTTGTTCCAAAGGCATTTATTGCCTTCATCTTCTGGGGCTGTACCGTGTAATGAAGCTCCAAATGATCAACCTTCGGTGCCTCTTCCTTCTGGGGTTCTGCCCAGTACTAAGGCTCCGAATAATCACCCTCTGGTGCCTCATTTTTCTGGGGCTTTGCATACTGCTGAGACTTCTCCTGAGCAACCTTTGTGAAGGCTCCCTCTTGTTTGTTTATTTTGATTTATGTATATGTACATATTTGTAACTTATCAGAGATATCAATAAACAAGCTTTGCTTCATTTCAACGTGTTGTGTTAAATACACTAAGGCGTTCTTTATTAAGTTCTTTGAATTTTTTCTTTTGTTGAACCTTGTATGTTGAAGCTTTGTGAGTGAAACATGTATGTTGAGGTAGTGCTCCCTTAATTTCTCGAGTGAGGAAAATTTCTCGGTTGGAGACTTGAAAAATCCAAGTCATTGAGTGGTCGTGAGACTTCCGAGTATCAAGGTGCAGTAGCATATGGTAGGAGTCCCCCAAGTCTCCGGTTGAGGGAGTTGACGAATGAGGCATTTCCTTTCTAAGTGGTAGCCCAAAACTCTTCCTTCATATATATTTGTTATGAAAGTTGTTAGGCCCAAAGAAGAGGAGGCCTAGGCATTTTTTTTTGAATTTTTTGTTTTCATTTACGAATTTTCGAATTTTCAAATTTTTTAATTTTCGAATTTCTGAAAATATATATATACATATATATATATATATATATTTTTAAAGCTTTGTAAGTGAAACTTTAGTGTTGAAGCTTTGTTGGGTACCATGAATTGATTTTGCTTCACACTATCTTGATCAAGATAGTGTGAAGCTTTTGTAGGTGAAGCTTTTGTGTAGAAGCTTTGTAGGTGAAGCTTTTGTAGGTGAAGATTTTGTGGGTGAAGCTTTTGTAATGGGTGAAGCTTTTGTGGGTGAAGCTTTTGTGGTAGGTGAAGCTTTTGTTGGTGAAGCTTTTGTTGGTGAAGCTTTTATGGGTGAAGCTTTTGTAGGTGAAGCTTTTGTGGTGGGTGAAGCTTTTGTGGGTGAAGCTTTTGTTGGTGAAGCTTTTATGGGTGAAGCTATTGTGGGTGAAGTTATTGTGGGTGAATCTTTTATGGGTGAAGCTTTTGTGTTGAAGCTTTGTAGGTGAAACTTTGGAGTTGAAGCTTTGTAGGTGAAGCTTTTGTGTTGAAGCTTTTGTAGGTGAAGCTTTGGAGTTGAAGCTTTATAGGTGAAGCTTTGGAGTTGAAGCTTTTGTTGGGTACCATGAATTGATTTTGCTTCTCACTATCTTGATCAAGATAGTGTGAAGCTTTTGAGAATTTGTAGTTGTCCTCCATTGATGAAGCTTTTGTGGTGAAGCTTTGCTGGATGCCATGAATTGATTTTGTTTCACACTATCTTGATCAAGATAGTGTGAAGCTTTTGAGAATTTGTAGTTGTTCTTCATTGATGAATCCTTGTTGAATTTCCCAATGTCCTTTTTTTTTTTGGGAAAATTAGAAATTTTAAAATGTGGGAGAGACAACATATACAAATTTTTCTTCCACACTGTTGAGCAAGAGATTGTGATGCAAGGCACACCTTGTAGTAGTCGAAGGTTTGGATGAACCGTATAAATTGAATTTGCTTCGAACAATCTTGATCAAGAGTGTGTGTAGCTTTTTACGAGTTGTAGTTGCCCTTCATTGATGAAGCTTTTGTTGGCACCATAAATTGGTTTTGCTTCACACTGTCTTGTTCAAGAGTGTGTGAAGCTTTTGAGAATTGTGGTTGAACTCCTTTGATGAAGCTATTGTTGGTACCATAAATTGGTTTTGCTTCACACTGTCTTGATCAAGAGTGTGTGAAACTTTTGAGAATTGTGGTTGCCCTCCATTGATGAAGCTCTTGTTGGCACCATAAATTGGTTTTGCTTCACACTGTCTTGATCAAGAGTGTGTGAAGCTTTTGAGAATTGTGGTTGAACTCCTTTGATGAAGCTCTTGTTGGCACCATAAATTGGTTTTGCTTTACATTGTCTTGATCAAGAGTGTGTGAAGCTTTTGAGAATTGTGGTTGCCCTTCATTGATAAAGCTCTTGTTGGAACCATAAATTGGTTTTGCTTCACACTGTCTTGATCAAGATGTGTGAAGCTTTCTACGAGTTGTAGTGTTTGCATTGTTACAGAGGAGAAATGTCTGAAGTAGATACAAGAGGGATGAATAGCTTGATCTTCATATGCCATGCACTGAAGTTGTTGCAATAAGACTTTGTTGGTGACTATAACTCTTGGTGGGCATAAGTGCTCCCTTAGTTGAGTTGTAAAGCTTGAGGGTTTTTGATTATTTGTGAATGCTAGGAGTTCACATGTACAAGTTGTACCACTCGTCTTCTGGTAGGTGGAATGAATGGTGAGTTGCTTTCATTACTTGGTTGGTGGTACGAATGTGAGTTCCTTCTTCACCTTTCATCACATTTCATCACCTGGTTGGTGGCACAATAATGAGTTCCTTCTTCACCTAGTTGGTGGCATGAATGGCAAGTTGCCAAATGATATTAGAGTACGAGTTGTACGTTTCATCACCTGGTTGGTGGCATGAAGATAAGTTCCTTCTTCACATTTCATCACCTGGTTGGTGAGAATAAGCGCAAGGTGTCGAGGCATATTGTAGCAAGTGTCGAATAAGACAAAGTATGTTGAACCCTTTTGAAGCACAGTTGGCTTATGTTTGAATGTGTTGGAATGTATGATTGAACAAATATACTGTGAAGCTATTCGTTTATTTATATAGTCTTGTTGACATATACTTAGACTTTGTTTCATGTTGGAAGCATTCATGTCAAAGCTTTGAACCCGAGTGTTTCATTGCTAGGAATGTAAGAGGATTAGGACCAAGTTGTCTAAATCACATCTTTATTGAATTCATGCCAAATAGTTGTCGTTACATAGGATGCCGAACGGCTGAAGCTTAACATTTGTACAATGTGAGTTTACTTGTAATAGTACTCCAAGTGATCAGCGTTTTATGGATGGCTAAGGGTTTTGCCATTGGAGCTTCTAAGCTTGTAGGAGCCAGGGCGATTGATGCCAACAACTTGAAACGGTCAATCCCAGTTTGAACTAAGTGTTCATTCACTCGGGACTCTGTCGTAGAGTAATCTTTTCTTCAATACCCAGTCTCCCACTTTGAAAGAACGAGGTTTGACCCTTGAGTCATAGTAGTTGGAGATGCGTTGCTTATAGGCGACATTCCTCAAGTGAGCCTAGTTTCTGTGTTCCTCGACTAGATTTAAGTTGAGGGTAAGTTGTTTGTCATTTTTTCTTTGCACGTAGTTCTGGACTCGGAACGTTGGTTGCTCAAGCTCAATTGGGACAATTACCTCTGTACCAAAGGCAAGTGAGAATGGGGTTTCTCCTATTGATGTCCGATACGAAGTACATTATGACCAAAGAACTTAGGGTACAAATTCTGGCCAACAACCTTTAGCCTTATCCAAGCTGGTTTTCAAAGTTCGCTTGATTATTTTGTTGATGGCTTCAACTTGTCCATTAGACTGGGGATGATCGGGGGAGGCAAAACATAAGTTGATGTTGAACTTAGAGCAGAACATCCTGAACTTATTGTTGTCAAACTGTCGCCCGTTGTCAGTGACTATCGCATTGGGAATGCTGAATCTGCAAAGGATGTTCTTCCATATGAAGTCTTCTATTTTTACCTCAGTAATGGTTGCCAAGGGTTATAATTTGGCCCACTTTGTGAAATAATCAACTGCAACGATTGCATAGCGAACCTTGCCCTTCCCTACAGGCATTGGGCCGATCAAATCAAGTCCTTATTGGGCGAAGGGCCAAGGGCTGATCATAGGAGTGAGCGGCTTGGTAGGGGTGTGAGGAATAGTTGCGTAGTGTTGACACTTATCACATGAGCGGGATATTCTGATGGCATCTTGGTGGAGTGTTGGCCAGTAATATCCTTGGCGAAAAGCTTTGTGTGCTAGGGATCGAGATCCAGCATGATCTCCGCAGACTCCTTCACGTATTTCCTGATGGACAGTTTCCGCGTCTGCGGGCGTAAGGCATCTTAGGTATGGTAGGTTAAAACCCCGCTTGTAGAGTTGGTCATTAATGATCAAATAACGGGTAGCCTTGTATCGAATCTGCTTAGCTTGGACTTTGTCATTTGGAAGGGTGCCATGAGCAAGGAATCTATAAATCGGGGTAATCCAACTATCCCCCTGTTGTAAGTTGCACACTTTCGCAGCCATGGTGCTGGGTGTTGCCAACAATTCGACTTGAATTTTCCCCCCAATCTTGTCTTCCACCGTTGAGGCGAGGCGAGCCGAAGCATCTGCATGACTGTTTGCCGCTCGAGGAATTTGGGTGATCTAGTAGTGAAAGTGTTTGAGCAACAATTGTGTTTGTGCCAGATATGCTACCATGGAGCTATCTTTAGTGTTAAAGTTGTTGGGACCTGGTTAACCACCAATTGGGAGTTGATGCGAAAATTATCTTAACACATAAATTTAACCCTCTTTTGACAATTGTAGTACAAGTATAAGTAGGGATCGTTCTGGACCGGGGATTATGAGGGCTTGCTAATAACCTCTAAACTGACTCAAAAACAATAAACTAAATTTAAAAACACTTAACAAGACTCACAAGACTCAAGGCAAACTTAAAATACTCAAAATAGCTTAAAACAACCAAATAAACTTAAACTAGACACTAGGAGTGACTTTGACGAAAATTGGCTTTTACTTGAATCAAAACACTTAAAAAAACACAAACTAAAACAGATTTGAAACGCTTTGAAACAAGAAACTAAAATGGGGGGTTTTGATTTGGATGAAGTTGGAACAAACAAACAAGTATGACAAACTAGATAGGTTGTAAGACAAATTTGAGAAATAAGATGATGGATGGGATAGCTAGAGGCTTTTTCTCCACACATGACATTTATGCAAATAACTTGATTTCCAGTTACTACTTCATTGAATTATGAACGACAATGCTCCAAATTAATCGTGACATCACTAGTTAACTCTCAGATTTTCCTTGTTTTATTGGATTGGATGACATCATTCGACAACCCAAAACATTCTTCAAAAGTTCCCTACATGACATCATAATAGAGATATAATCAAAGATCATTACGTTTAATGAAAATCATAAGCATTGACAAAGCACTTGTAACTATGACATCATGTCGCTTATGCTAGGAATTTAACTTAACGCGATCGTTTATAAGCGACCTTCACTACATGTGAATATAAGTTTGTAACGATTATGTGAAACTTCTTTATATTCTAGCAACGGATTTATGCATGCCAATTAAGTGTCGACCCTTAATTAACAAATACAAATAAGTTATCAATCAAATAGTTAAGCCAATTGCATTACGATTCAAGAGTTCATAACTGGAATTTATCAAATTATATTGCACACATAATCATGGCTTTGAAATCACCCCTAGCCGAGAGGGGTTTAGCCACTCATATTTACAACAAAACAAAAGGAAATGAATTTAAACATTAAAAACAAAAGAAAGAAAACACCTAAACGCTCCAACGATCCAAGTTGGACAGCAAGAACGTCCAAGCACCTTCCTTCCCTTCCTTTGCTACGACATAAGGTGTTGGTGAGTGTTTGAAGGTTTGTTTATATGAAGGAATGGATGTGAAGATGAATGGATGTGTTTGGATGAAGGTTGTGTTGAAATGGGAGTGAATGATCTAACAAAGTATGAACTCAATTTATGTTACACACACTTCCTTTTATAGAAAAAGTGCATGGCAATGGAGGGGAACATGGAGTGGTGTAGCAATTGAGTGCAATGATGCATGAAATCTGAAATGATGGAGGGAACAAGGAATGGTGTAGCAATTGAGTGCAATGATTCAATGTAATGATGCATGAAATCTGAAATGATGGAGGGAACAAGGAATGGTGTAGCAATTGAGTGCAATGAGTGGTGTTTGAAATGATTCAAAGGTGAAAGTGAAGTGATGATGCAAAACATAGGGATAAAATGGAGTGGTGTTGCAGCTAAGGAACATGAATGATTGTGCACATGGTAGAGAAAGGAAATGGAGGTGGAATGATGCAACAAATGAGTCAATGGAGGGAACATGGATGATGATGCATGGCATAGGAATCCAAAGGGAGTGCAATGGTGGTGCACGACAATGATGGAAAGGTGAATGGTGGAGTGACACCCCTTTGTGGCTGAGCTCTTTGTCCTTTTTACATTAATTCTTCTTTCTCTTTAACACATTCTTAGCTTCTTTAGTCTTCAATTTCGTCCATCCACCTTGCTCCATGCATGTGCTATTCATTCTAAGCCCAAAATGCACCAAAATGCACCAAAATGCATCTTATTGCTTCATAAGGCCTATGGACCTACAAACACACGAAAATAGCTTAAAATACATAATTAACTAAGAAATAACAACATAAATTCATGAGAACAAGCTAACTCAGTCTCATAAATATGCTCCTATCAGGAGTCACTGAAGATATCAATTCATTTAACCCTAAGGTGTTAGGCCAAACATAAGCCTGCTAGGAGGGCTTCATATTCGGCTTCATTGTTCGACGCCTTGAATTTGAAGAGCATACTACATCACCACTTTGTCAGGGGTCGTAAGGACTAGTCCTGCTCTACAACCATGTTGGTTGGATGAGCCATCAACATATAGACTCCATGCTGAGGCTGTTGGTTATATTTTCTGAGCTTCCGAGGGTAATGAGACCACTTCTTTAGGCGTAGAAACAATGTCAACAGTATATGTAAAGTCGGCGATGAAGTCTGCCATTGCTTGACCCTTCTCAGCTGTCTTTGGTTGGTAGGAGATGTCAAACTCACCCAATGCTATAGCCCATCTGATCATTCGCCCAGAAGTGTCAGGACTTTGAAGTATCTGTCGAAGAGGATGATTGGTAAGCACGATGATGTAGTGTGCTTGGAAGTAAGGGTGAAGTTTTCGAGTAGACATGACCAATGCTAGAGCCAATTTCTCAATGTTGGAGTATCGTGTCTCCGCATCTTGTAAGGCCTTGCTAGTGTAGTAGACATGCCATTCAACATTACCATCATTTCGAATGAGAACGGAACTTACTGCTGAAGCTGATACCGACAGATAGATAATGAGAGTGTCACCAACCTTAGGTTTGGAGAGCAGAGGGGCTTTACTCATGTAGTCTTTGAGGTTTTTGAATGCCTCAGCACATTCATCAGTCCATGTAATGTAGTTCTTACTTCCCTTAAGTGTTTTGAAGAAAAGAGCACATCTGTCTATGGCCTTAGAGATAAACCTAGTTAAGGCTGCCACCTTGCTAGTAAGGCTCTAGATGTCTTTTGAAGTTACCGGTTCCTTCATGTCGAGGATTGTTTTGATCTTCTCAGGATTAGCCTCAATGCCTCGTTGGCTTATCATGAAGCCTAAGAATTTGCCAGAGCCTAGGTCGAAGACACATTTGTTGGGGTTCAACCTCATTCGATACCTCTTCAGAATGGTGAAAGTTTCAGATAGGTTGGTGATGTGTTGGTCAGCATGTTTGCTCTTGACTAGCTTATCATCAACGTAAACATCCATGCTCTTCCCAATCTGTTCGGTGAACATTGAATTGACCAGTCTCTGATAAGTTGCTCTTGCATTCTTTAGGCCGAAGGGCATAACTTTATAGCAATATAGTCCCTTGTTAGTAGTGAAGGTTGTGTGTTCTTCGTCCGGAGGGTTCATGAGGATTTGGTTGTATCCTGAGTAAGCATCCATGAAGCTCAGGAGTTCACACTATGCCCTAGAGTCTATAAGTTTGTCTATGAGAGGAAGAGGAAAGTTATCCTTCGGGCATCATTTGTTTAGATTGGTGTAATCGACACACATTCTCCACAAGACCTTTTGGAGCAGGAGACTTTCCTTGGTCGGATTCTTCTTAACTAAGACAACATTTGCTACCCACGTTGGATAATTGACTTCGCGGACGAAGCCTATGCCTTTAAGTTTTTCAACTTCAACATTCATTACCTCGTACCATTCAGCGTCATAAGATATTCGCTTCTGTCTCACTGGCTTGGCCTTGGGGTCAATACTTAAGCGATGACAGATGATATCGGGAGAGATGCTTGGTATGTCCTCGTATAACTAGGCGAAGACCTTAGTGTTCTCCTGCAAAAAAGAGATCAATGACAACCGAATAGGTGGTGACAAGGTGGTGCCAATCTTCACCATGCGATCCGGATAATCTTTTACGATAGAGACCTTCTCCAACTCTTCAGCGAGTTGTGCTTGCTGGGTGAAAGAGTCATCTCGAGGATTTGATGCGAAATATATAAGCACACAAATTAAACCCTCTTTTTGACAATTGTAGTATAGATGTAAGTAGGGTATCGTTCTAGGCCGGGGATTAGGAGGGATTGCAAATCTATTCTAAATTAATTTAAAAATATTAAACAAGACTCAAAGACACAAAATTAGGCTAAAAACTCTAATAACTCGAAACACACTTAGAATGACTCAAAATAATGAAAACAATTAAATTAAACACTAGGAACTAAAATGGACGGAAATTAAATTAAAAGACTAACAATAAAGAAAACTAAATAAATAAAATAATTTAATAATGGATGGGTGTTTGGTTTTGATGAAAAGTAAATTAAACTTAATTAAATTACAGAATTGACAAAAACATAAAATTAAGGTAAAATGATAAATGACGGACTAGCTAGAGGGTTCTTCTCCACACATGTTATACTTGCATACAAAATGATTTCCAGTTGTTCTTTTAATAAATTGTGAATTTCAATACTCCAGATTAACCGTGAACAGCACTTTTTTAATCTTCAAGTTTTCCTTAAGTTATTGAATTGGACGGGAAAACGCATACAACAATTCAAAACATTCTTCAAAAGTCCCCTACGTGAAAAGCACAATAGAGATACAATCAAAGATCATTAAACTTTGTGAAAACTATAAGCATTGACGAGGCATTCGTAACTATGAAAAGCATGATACTCTTGCCAAGAATTTACTTAACGTGATTGTGACTAGCAACCTTTACTACTTGTGAAAATAAGTTCATAACGATTAGGTGAAATTCACTTATATTCTAGCAACAAATTCATGCATGTAAATTAAGCGTGCACTCTCAACCAACATACACAAATCAGTTTTTATACGAACGGATAAGTAAATTGAATTCACAACTTATAAATCACAACTGAAGGTAATCAATTCATATTACAAATATATTCATGGTTTCGAATTAACCTCTAACCAACATAAATTTAATTACACATTATTAAAACAAAAATAAAATAGAAGTTTGGAAAGATTAAACCGAAAGAGAGGATCTGCCGTGCTTATGTGCTTCTGCCCTCTGTCTTCCTCTCCGTTTCCTGCGCCAGTCTCTCCCCGCGCTGCCCTTCATTTTATTCTTCTCTGCTTTTTATTTTTTTTTTTCTTTTTCTTTCTGGCAGCCTTGCTGCCTTTCTGTCCGTGCTATCTGCTGCCGCAAGGCAGCTGTCTGCCTTTGGTTCTCCCTGACACCCCTCTCCCTGCGTTTCTGCGTGCTCTCTGCGAGCTGCCCAAAGGCAGCTCCCCCTCTCCCGCTCCCTGACCGCGTTTTCCTCTTCCCCCCCTTCTGTCCCGTACCCCCCTTCTCTTCTTTCTTCGCAGTCCTCTTATTCCCTTTTTTCTCGCTGACCCCCTTTCCAGCTGCGAGCTGTCAGTCTTTTTCCCCTTCTTTGGATTCTTTTTCCGTCCCCCGTGTGGACTCCTCCATTTCCTCTGCTTTGCCAGTTGCTGTCCCCTAATTCTTCTGACTTTCTTGGATCCCTTTGTCGCTGACCTGCTTTCCTCCAGCTGCAAAGGCAGCTTGCTTTCCTCTATATTCTCCTCCCGATGCTCTCCTTTTATTTTCATTTAGTTTCTAGCAGCCCCACATAGCAGAAAAATAAGTTCTTTGGATCATGTTACTCCTACAAACACAATATATCAAAAGTATCATAAATACTTAAAGCTTCCAAATAAATTAGACAAGAAAAGAAATATAAAATGATGAAATATATAGTTTAAATATTGGTTTACCATTTAGCGTCACAATGGGTTAGCAAAATTGTAATTTAAATTTGCTTTTCACGAATAAAATTTCACTTGTTCTATTTTTATTTTCTTTGCATAACAAATCCTATAAACACAAAAATAGCGTAAATAGCTCAAAAATATAAGGAACTAACCAAGAAAAGACGAGTGAATTTAAAGTAAAAATATATATAAATATGATCCGATCAGGATTATCGGGTTGACTGTTGCCACCGTGAAGATCCAAGTTGGCTTCGTTTGGACTGGTCTTTATGACTTGGTTATGTATAGAAAGAGTTTCCTTGGGCAGAGGCAAGTGCTATTGCTTGACCAAAGTGTTGTAACATGATCGTGCACTAAGTTGATCTCCTCTGATGTAACCATTGCCATAGGGGGTTGGAAATTTCATCAACAACATATATGTGGATACCATGGCCTTGAGATTATTGATGCCTGTGCGTCCAAAGATGACATTGGATGCCGTTGGGCAATCAACCACCAGGAGGTTAGTGGTAATGGTAGCTGTGTAAGGGCCTGTACCAATGGTGAAAGGTAAGTGTATGCTCCCTAAAGGTTGCACGATATCACTCGAGAAGCTTATCAGAGGAGAAATCGAGCGATCGAGCTAGTGTTCAGCTAGATTAAGTGCCCTGAAGGCTTCAGCAAACATGATATTGATCGAAGCCCCCGTGTTTACCAGGATTCGTTGTAATTCAAAGTTGGCTATGTGAGCTTCCACGATCAGTGGGTCATTGTGAGGGTAGATGATACCTCTTTCTTCCTCATGGTAGAAACATATTGGATCCCAGTTAGCCTTTTGACACTTGCCTCCCTTGATGTCTTCCACGTGAAACACTTGGTGACCAGGCCTTAAAGCTCGTTCACTGTTTTTCATGGCTCTGTTGGAAGATTCAGATAACGTTGGTTACGTGAAACACTGGGTGTGCTGCCGCTTATGGAATATATCACATTCACTTAGCGTTGGTTACGGTTATCCCTTGAAGGGTGAATGAGGAATTGATCAATTTTTCCTTCACGAGCCAAAGCTTCAATATGATCACGAAGGATGATACACTTCTCGCCGTCATGGTCGTTATGCTCGTGGTAACAGCAAAACGTGCCCGTGTTCTTCGTTGGCTTGTAACCCGACTACCTCGGCATTGGCTTCGGTATCAGGTGTGCTATGCTGAGGTAAATGGCCACGCATGTGGTGTTCAAAGGTGTGTATGTTTCATACCTTGGGGTAGGGCCTGTCCTGACACGTGCTTGGCCTACTGTGTTGACTGCCTGGGGACGGGCATTATTGTGGCGATACCCTTGGTTATCGCGATAATGTCCCTTACTTCTTTTACTAAAATGAAACTGGTGAGGATGAAAATCTTTCCTTTTGCCCTAAGATTGATATGTCTATTGACTTGGCAAAGTATTAAGTAAGGCAGGGGGAGGCACTGTTGCCGTTTGGAAGGTTGAGGTCTTCTCATTTAGGTGGGTCTGGCTTCCACTCATCACTTGTTGATAAGGGGTGGCTGTGAGGGGTTTCCCTTGGTATGTCCTTGCCTCGGCGGAGGCATGGTTAAAAGCTTGGGCCATCACCTCAAAGTAAGTCTTCCAAGTTTTGGCATTGATCATGTACTTAAAGAAACAATCACGTAGGCCTGCTATGAAAGCTTTGAGGGTAGTCTTGTCGGCTGCCTCGGCACAATGGGAATACTCATGGCTGAAGAGACCAACATACATACGTAATGACTCGTCTGGCTTCTGACGAATAATGTACAAGTCATTCGCAGAGTGCAAGTGATCGGTCTGGAAAATATGTTGAGAAACAAACAGTTTCCTCAATTCCTCAAATGAGTCTACCATCTCAGGTGGAAGACAGCAATACCAGTTTAGAGCTCCACCAGAGAGGGTAGAGGGGAAGAGAAGACATCGCTCTTCGTCGGTGTGCATCCGGTATGCCATGGTGGACTCAAAAAGGTTAAGGTGTTCAATTGGGTCCTCCTTTCCAGTATAGAGTTGCAAGCCAAGCTTCTGCTTTGTCTTTGCTTGGAGGGCGTGTTGAGGATCTTCTTTGTAAGAGGGCCAGGCCTAGGTTAGTTCCAATTAGGTATCTCAGCTTGTCGTTTGGCCTTCAATTTGTTTACTTCCTTAAGAAGCTGTAGGACAAGAGGGTCCTGAGTGTAGTCATGTACCACTGGAGCTTTCTTTTGTAAATCTCCATCTCCTCTTGGAAGTATGAAGGTTTGATCAAAACCATGTGATTTTTCCCTGGACTCGTCGTATTGACTTCCAAGGTATGTCTGTCGGAACATCTTTGAGTCCTCTATTCCTTCGTGTTTCTTTAGGATTTGTTGCCCATTCCCTAAATTGGTAGTCGACCTGGGACATGGGAGGGGACCGAGTCTTTCAGAGACCCTTGGGTCCTTGATCTTCGAGCTTACATGGATGGGATTGTCTCGATGTTGCTTTAGGAAATCTCAACAGTCGAGAAAGACGACTTTCGATCCTTCCACTCATTCTGTAAGGAGGTGTCTTCCTCCACTTCTCCTGCTTTGGGTCGAAGCAGCTGGGTTGAGAGAAGTCTCATGTTTTGATGATTAGCTCGCTCCTCATCAGGGATACCCATGTCGAAGGAAGGTGACCCTCCGTGTTGGGGGGCACCCAGATGATGGTTGATGTCCACAGGGGTAATGAGCTCGCGTGTTTGAGTACGCCTAGTTTCGTGCAGCGTCTCAAAAAGCTTCTCATACTACTCCTGGAGGACCTCATTCTTCATTACTATCTTATTGTTCTGAGCTTCTAACTTATCGACTTTAGCTTGAAGAGCAACCATCTTTCCTTCATTCTTTTGTTGCCTCGCTTCAAGTGCAAGATGGGTGTCATTTTGCGTGTTGTGGCTTCCTTCGCTCCTCATGTTGGAAAGGGATGCCTGGTCAAAAGAGAGTGTACAAATGGTGGAACCTAGCTTAACAAAGCTGAAAATAGTGGGAATAAGTGTCGTTCCCACAGACGGTGCCAAATGTTGATGCACAAAATCAGTGAGGACTTTGGTACAACATAAAGTGTTAAGTTTGTGACCTTCACTAGATTGCTTCGGTCACTAGTGTGGATAAGCATGTAAATGGATAGGGATAGGAAAGCAAACATAAGATGTACGTGGTTCACCCAGATTGGCTACGTCCACGGAGTAGAGGAGTTCTCATTAATTGTGAAGGGTTTACATAAGTACATAGGTTCAAGCTCTCCTTTAGTGAGTAGTAGTGAATGATTTAGTACAAATGACATTAGGAAATATTGTGAGAGAATGATCTTTATTATAGAAGAGAGTTTCTAGCTTTGTTTTAACATTGACACGTGTCGTGTTATGATTGGCTTCTTATGTTGACACGTGTCGCGCTATGATTGGCTTCTGATGTCAACACGTGTCGCACTATGATTGGCCTCCTGGTTGGGGGGAAACTCTTCTGGGTCATTGACGGTATAACGTTAACTGGTGCTCAGTAGTTTCAAGATTGGTCAAGTATGGTACAAACAAATAGAATACTTTTAAAATTTAAATAAATAATTATTTGGTTTAATAGATAATAACTCATGTAAAATATGCGATAAAGAAACAAAAGATAATTGTACAAAGAAAATGTCATCACACAAACTAAATATTGTCTAATTAGTAGTTGAAAAACATAAATAAAAATTTAGCACAAATTACTTTTCTCACTTCAACATTTACGCAAATTTAACGGAGATATGCATTCTACGAAACTAGTTTCCATGATCTAACTGTCAAACATGTTTGTAGATACTACAAAATCGCATACGTAAAAAATCGCAAAAATAAAACATTCAAAGATTAGGTAACGAAACAAAAGTTTTCGACATTTATAAGCGACAAATCACAATTTAACAGTTATTTTAGCTCTGGTTTTGATGATTTTTTTATAGCTACACTCCTTGACCCTATAAGAATGCAATGAACGAATTCGATCTTCAATTTAAAATATTTACACTAGTGGATACCACAAAATCTTATTTTATACTTAATGGAAGTATAATATTAAATCTAAGTGTTTGTTTAATCTACCGTTTTGATGCAATATGCATTCTATGAAAAAAAATTCAACGATTAAGCTGTCAAACTTATTTGTACACACTTTGAGATTGCATAAGTAAAAAATCATAAAAGACAAACATTAAGAAATTATGTAACGGAACAAAAGTTTTTCGACGGTTATAAACGAAAAATCACAATTTAATGGTTACTTTAGCTCCAATATTAATGATTTTTTACAGTTACACTTCTCGACCCTATAAGAATGTAATGAATAAATTTGATCTTCATTTTAAAATATTTACACTAGTGGATACCACAAAATCTTATTTTATACTTAATGGAAATATAACATTAACTCTTAAGTGTTTATTTAATCTACCGTTTTGATGTGATACACATTATACGAAACTTTTTTCAATGATCTAATCATCAAACTTGTTTGTACACACTTCGAGATCGCATATGTAAAAAATCACAAAAAAAAAATGTTTAGAGATTAGGTAATAGAACAAAAGTTTTCAACGGTTATAAACGAAAAATCACAATTTAACGGTTATTTTAGCTCTGATTTTGATGATTTTTTTACAGTTACACTCCTCAACCCTATAAGAATGCATTGAACGAATTCGATCTTCAATTTAAAATATTTACACTAGTGGATACCACAAAATCTTATTTTATACTTGATGGGGAAATATAACATTAACTAAGTGTTTGTTTAATCTACCGTTTTGATGCGATAAGCATTCTACGAAATATTTTTCAACGATCTAACCGTCAAACTTGTTTGTACACACTCTGAGATCGCATACGTAAAAAATCGCAAAAAACAAACGTTCAGAGATTAGATAATGGGACCATGAGTGAAAAAAAAAACATTCAGAGATTATTCTGGCAGCCGCTCAAAATTCTGCTTTGTTCATGTCGGTTATATTTGACAGGGCCATGAGTGAAAAAAGAAATATTTAAACCATGTCTTTATTTATTTATTTATTTATTTATTTATTTTTAATCAATATAACTTTTAAAATATTAAAATAGTCAATTTCTGTCGGTAATAACAGCCAGAATACTAAAATAATAATCGCCAGAAACAAATAATAAAACAGTCAATTTTTGTCGGTTATAACCGCCACCATTAACTAAAAACCGTCGGAATATGTTAAAAATATTAAAAAAAAAATTCAAAAATATTGGCGGATATAACCAACATAATTTCATTGTTATCCAACACTAACTGAATAATCTGTCGGATATCTTTTATCCAACATAATGACTTATTAAACCGCTACCATCATCCGACACCTAAAGCTGTAGTAGTGCTTTGACGACAAAAGAGACGAAAGAAGCAATCCAAAGAAAGATTTGACGCTTGATTTATAACTTTTAAACTTTTGTCTTTTGAAATGGAGATATAGCAACTGAATGAAGAAAAAAAAAAGAAAAAAAAAAGAAAAAAACATGTTACAACATCACAAACTAGATATTAGTAATTAGCAAGGAAGAAAATATCGGTAATATCGGAAATATCGGTAGTCTGAAAACACGGAAATATCGATGGAAATATCGGTAAAATATCGATATCGATAAAAATTACATGGAAACCACGGAAATTGTAAGAAAAACTTGGAAATTTTTATTGAAACTTTGCAGGATGTTTATTTAGTCAATTATCTATTAGTTTATCACAAAAAATTGGAAGGAAATGCATTGCATGATGGATTTAACATTATCAAGTTGATTATATAGCGAGCTGACAAACATTATGAATGTAGAAAATATGTAGTAATTAATGAAAGAAGTCTAAACACACCATAATCATTTATATATAATGAATTAGTACAATATTTTACACAAAAGCCTAAAAAATTAAAATACTAAAATTTTACTTTCCCACCCCCAAACTTATTGCACACCTTGTCCTCAAGGTGTGTAAAAATAAACAAAGATTGAAGAACAAAAATAAAAACTGTAAAAGATAAAACAAAAGCCTAAAATAAATAAACTATAAGAAAAGGAAAATAGAAAACAAAACAAAGAAATTAAAATAAACAAATAATAAAACAAAAAGAAAAGAAGAAGAACAAAAATAAAAACTGTAAAAGATAAAACAAAAGCCTAAAATAAATAAACTAGAAGAAAAGGAAAATAGAAAAGAAAACAAAGAAATTAAAATAAACAAATAATAAAACAAAAAGAAAAGAAGAAAAAGGACAAAGATCACCTGGATTCGAACTGAAGACCTGGTGCTATTGAAGAGAAACACGGCCCAACACGTCCAAGTCCACACTTGTGTCAAAGTGCAGCAACAACTACAATATATGCTGATGCAGCAGCTTCCTGTTTGAATTGAAAAACCCTAGCAGCTGCTACATATTTTGCCCTTGCCTTGAGCCCAGAGCCTCAAAAGGCTCTCTATCTCTCCGTAGCAGACCATCCCTTTCAATCTCTCCATTGTTTCTCAGTTTCGCACCCCTTTTCAACCAAGAGCCAAGCAACATCCATACCCCTTTTCGCACCCCGTGGCTTTACCTCAAATCGGTCATCCTCATCGGCACCCTCTACTTCCTTTCCCTCTGCTCCTCCCTCGCCTTCCTCGTCGAGCCCGTCACCATGTCCCGCAGGCCGCGACCTCTACCTCTCCTCCGTCGTCCCCATTGGCGCGATCCTCCTCATCCGCGTCTCCCTCTGCTCTCTCTCTCTCCTCTCTTTCAGCCGCTGATCGAATACGATCTGTGAAATGCTTGCTCATTGATCTCTGAGCTCCGTCCGATCCGCGGCCTTCCAAAGATGATGATCTTTAGCACTGTAACTGCCGGTGAGGTACTCGATCTCTCAGCTTCTACTGTTTTCTTCCAGATCTTGCTCGAATTCAAGCCCTTGCTTCTCGGATTAGTGTAATTTTGTCACTGATTTTGGTATAAAGTGGTGATTTTTGTTGAAAGATAGTGATGATTTTGTTCCGTTTGGTTGCAGGTTTCGTTCTTGCTCGGAGTTATTCCGATTCTCCGGCGAGGTTGTGACTGACTGTCGAGAAACCAAAAATATCGCGATATTATCTAAAATATCGCAATATTTTGACAAAAATTCCTCAGATACCTATTAAAATATCGGTAAAGCAAAAAACCGATAATATCGGCGAAATATCACTGATATTATCGATTTTTTCTTCCATGGTAATTAGTAATACTTTAAACTTATTTTGAGGGAAGATGTTGTTCGTTGAATCTCACCTCCCAATGTAAAAAACGAAAAAAGAAAAAAGAAAAACAATAAAATACTGGTGGAAAGAGAAATTACTGTTGCTAATATCCAACTATATTTTCATTCCTTATTGTGGACGAAGAAATATGTCAACATGCATGGCGCTTTTTTGGATCCCGCTCTGATTCTCCAGACTCCCAAACTCCAGACTCATATTATGCTTTCAAAGATATTTTTCCAAAATATCCAGATAATGCATCATTGTCATCTTGTGTTTTTTTATTCTCAAAAGAAACCGTAGATGTGTGTGTGTATATATATATATGTGCGTGCGTGTGTGCGTGTGTGCGTGTGTGTGTTTCCTGTGTTACAAAATACAAAGTGGAAGGTTTGTCCCCCATTTGCACAGCGGAACTGAACATTTTTCTTTCATAGTTTCATATCTTAACTCCCAATTATTTCTTTTACCTATTCGAAAAACTCCTCTTTTATACTTCAGGAGGTAAAAAATAATAATTATATTTAAGGACCTTGAACGAAAAGCTTCTAGTACTATTTATTTTAAGGAAAAACCACATTTTTACATTAAAAAGTCAATCTTGGTACTATTCACTTTATCCTTTATTTTATCCTTATCGTTAAAACTCAAAGTTTTCAAATTCTTTTCATTAGTTTTCCTTTATATTTATGGATTAGTATTCTTTAAAATAATTTATTAAAAATACAACAATAAATTTATGAGGTGAAATAACAAAGAAGATGCGCAATCAGGTGAGATCATGTAACCTACATAATTTCATTGTTATCCGACACTAACTGAATAATGTGTTGGATATCTTTTATCCAACATAATGACTTATTAAACCGCTACTATCATCCGACACCTAAAGCTGTAGTAGTGCTTTGACGACAAAAGAGACGAAAGAAGCAATCCAAAGAAAGATTTGACGCTTGATTTATAACTTTTAAACTTTTGTCTTTTGAAATGGAGATATAGCAACTGAATGAAGAAAAAAAAAGAAAAAAACATGTTACAACATCACAAACTAGATATTACTAATTAGTAATACTTTAAACTTATTTTGAGGGAAGATGTTGTTCGTTGAATCTCACCTCCGAATGTAAAAAAAGAAAAAAGAAAAAAGAAAAAAGAAAAACAATAAAATACTGGTGAAAAGAGAAATTACTGTTGCTAATATCCAACTATATTTTCATTCCTTATTGTGGACGAAGAAATATGTCAACATGCATGGCGCTTTTTTGGATCCCGCTCTGATTCTCCAGACTCCCAAATTCCAGACTCCAATTATGCTTTCAAAGATATTTTTCCAAAATATCCAGATAATGCATCATTGTCATCTTGTGTTTTTTTATTCTCAAAAGAAACCGTAGATGTGTATATATATATATATATGTGTGTGTGTGTTTCCTGTGTTACAAAATACAAAGTGGAAGGTTTGTCCCCCATTTGCACAGCTGAACTGAACATTTTTCTCACCCATTGTGTATTAATTTTTATAGAAAGTCATAATTCATAGTTTCATATCTTAACTCCCAATTATTTCTTTTACCTATTCGAAAAACTCCTCTTTTATACTTCAGGAGGTAAAAAATAATAATTATATTTAAGGACCTTGAACGAAAAGCTTATAGTACTATTTACTTTAAGGAAAAACCACATTTTTACATTAAAAAGTCAATTTTGGTACTATTCACTTTACCCTTTATTTTATCCTTATCGTTAAAACTCAAAGTTTTCAAATTCTTTTCATTAGCTTTCCTTTATATTTATGGATTAGTATTCTTTAAAATAATTTATTAAAAATACAACAATAAATTTATGAGGTGAAATAACAAAGAAGATGCGCAATCAGGTGAGATCATGTAATCAAAATTATATATACAACGAGTAAACATTAAGGTGTGAATTGTCTATTTCGCTCTATTCCATAATTACCATCAAGTACAAGATGAAACTGACAATAAAATTGTACAAAATTTATCACTGAACCCACACTCAATAATCAAACTTTATCATCTCACAATTTTTATCCTACATTCATTCTGACTAAAATCCTAAGAGCTGTCATAAAATCCTACCATCACCCAATAATCAAACCGGGTTGCTTTCGTTTCCTCTCTAGCTTCATGTTAACTTGATCAGTAAGAGTAATAAATACAAGCCATATCACCACAAGAAACAAAAAGAGTCGGAAAGCTTTCAACACATTGAAATGTTTTTCATGTCATTACCAACACCTGTTTAAAGTGTGAGTTCTCTTCTCGTAATTGGTTCAATTCTGCTTCCAATTTAACTATGTATGCCTGTAAAAGTAGCATATATCACTCAAATAAAAATTACTACCACCATCCTTCAAGAAAATGTGATGAGAAATTCTACTGAAATCAAAACTGCCGATTCAACTGCTTGCCTAGCAGCTATTGAACTTTCTAATCTTCAATTAGAAATTCATCACTCAGTTCTACGAATCACATTCAGGATAGTTACCTGGACTACTCTATTAAGAGCTTGGCGAAGATCATTTCCTAGCAGCGTTGATGGTGTTGATCAATCCATCTATAACAATTGGTTGCCATGACAAAATCTTAATTCTTCATTCACTCATTTGGGATTTTATTTTCTAAATAGGGATAAAGATGAATTTACATATTGAATTGAGTTTATGAGAGTAGTTTAGGTAGTAAATTTGAATTTGAAGAGAGATTGATTCTTTAATTAAAAATAATATGGGTGTAGAAAGTAAGTTAAGTGTAGAAAGAAGTTATATGGGTTTAAATAAAATTTCTCATTGTTTGGCGATCTTCTTAAGAGTAGGATTATGAATTATGATAATTAAAGATTTTTTTTTCGTTTATTGGATAAAATTATATATTATATTATATATCTATTGGGAGCAAAAACTTGGGGAGCCTCTTCAATTGTGGCCCTGCGAAATGGCTCCTCTGGGTCCCCTCAAAGCCGACACTAACTAGTACTATAATTTACTGGTATCTTCTCTTTATTTGTAAATTGCAAGTTTAGGTTTGAGTCAAAGTAATGGCTTGGAGGATTTAATATTTGTATTAAGTTCAATGCTTGCTTAAATATTGCTTTGTGATTTTAATTCAAAATTTTCAAAATAGAATATCGCTTTATGAAAACAAAAACTATAAAAAAAGAAATAAAAAAGAGGATACATGATTGACTTTTAGGCTCATCATAGTCTACCACCGATATTAACAATATTGTTCTCAATTACTTATTACCAAGTGTAAAAATTTTATTATAAAAAATCTTAATAATATTAGGGGTGAAATATTTTATATATAAATTGTATAATATTTATTATATTCAAAATCAACTATACAAAATTTCCATGGTCGTGCATGCAATCATAACCAAAATCAACAGTAATGGTAGAAGTTTTAAAATAAAACTGGCCGTCCATATTTATTTTTCTTGCAGTTTCTCAAAGGGTAAAATGGTAATTAAAATGTTTCTCAAAATAGTGAGTGTAAAATACGAATTCTGAGAAGCATTTCAAAAATAGTTTGAATTTTGAGAATTTAATTATAAACTGGGTGAAAAGTGGGCAACTGGGCCAAGGGCATTGCCCACGCTCTTCTGAGCGCAGGGGTCAAGAGTACTGCATGCAGAAAGATCCCCATCAAAATAATGACTGAAGGAACACACTTCCCTCCCATCTTAATATCTTTACAAAGGTGACTTGGAGATACCACAGCCCTTCAAATCGGATAAACACAAGTTCATCCAACAACATCATATGACTAACAAGATTATGTGAGATTAGCTCTTCTTCAATAGCCACGTACAAGGCATATACTCTTCTTTGAAGGGATAATCTATTGCACCAATAATCCTTTCATCCCTCCCCTCCCTGGGTTGAAAGACTTAAACACACTTGGTTAGCTACAATAATTTGATATCGAACTCATTATCTACATAAGTCAAACTTAAGACCGTCACCTACAAAATAAAGAAGAGTATTACTAAATTGTAGTACTAATAAATGACGTATATTATCACATTTACTATTTTGGATTAACTACATTTTGCACTACAAGGTTTTGGAATTCTTTGCAAATGAGCCACGAAGTTTCAATTTACGCATATTACACCACGTGGTTTTTTAATGACACCAATGTAACACCTCCGTCAATTTCATAAAAAGTTTTACTTCTCACACACCTCTCGTTAATTGCTACCGTTTGATCTTTTTTAATTCAGTCGATTCAACGATCACAAATTAAAAGAGTATATATGAAGGAAAAAGGGGTGTGGATAGCCCACCTCTTTCATAAAAAATTAAAATAAAGTACTAACAGTGAAATTGACTATCAAGGTGTGTTTCAAATGTGGGACCATACTATTAAAAAACAACACAGTGTAATATGCTAAAATTAAAACCTTGTAGCTTATTTTTACAAAATGATCTCCAAACCCTGTGGTGTAAAATCCAGTTAACCCAACTTTGTGCATCCTATCTTTTTCTGCTTTAATCAATAATACTCACGCATTATTACCTTCAACATCACATGATGTAGAAAGAGATGGAGCACACACTCATCACGGGATCACGTCAGTTCAGCATTTCTCTATCAAATAGACTAATCTTCAAATTTAAAACAGATTCTTATGGTTCTTGCATTGTATAGACACGCTGCCATTGTTACAATTAGATTGCCAGTATTCTTCTCTTTTCATCAGTAATAGTGTGGAGCCAAAAATAATCAAGAGGCGACACATGAATTTTTGGGTAAAAAATGACAAAATTACCTTTGAGGTACACCAGAATTTCTACTCGCGAGCAGTGGACAATCATTCATTAATCAAGTCAAAAGTGCCCAAATATGTATTTATTTATAAACTATTTCATCCATTGCTCATCATATCTTCTCCATAAGGTAATCCCTAAATCATTTCTTTTTTATTATATTAACTAGCTAATTAATTAATTAATTATTCAATTAATTTGCTAATTAAACACAAATCATGAACTTGACCCACAAATCCATCCAAGTGGCCGGTCCATCTCCTCCCAAGGTGGCCGACCACACTTCTATATAAACCCCCTCATTATCTCCAAAACTCAACTCCAATTCTCTTGCTAAATTCTCTAAATTCTCCTAACACTTTTCCCTCAAAATTCTAACTTTGGCATCGGAGGTTCTTCGGCCAAAACCCCCCCCATTCATCGTGGGCGCGTGAGGTTCTTGGCCTTGACCTAATGTGTTATTTGTTTTGTAGGTGCAATTTTGTCCAAGAACAAGGAGGAAGAAATTTGCATCCACAAATTGGTGTTTTCATTGAGAGTTGAGTCACATGTTTGTAGAAGACTCTCGCATCTAAGGTTTTTTGTTTCTTTGCTTATTTGTAGATTTTTCGTACGTTCTTGTTCTTGGAATTTTTATTTCTAAAAATTCTTTGATAAAACGTAAACGAAAAGTACAATGGTAAGTGATTAGGAAACCTCGACAAACGGAAATTCCAATGTTCAAGGTTATGACCGCGACGATCTACAAGGCTCAACATAGCTATGAGTGGAGCGGCACCCCCACGAGGCACCACCGTGGCAACCATGACATCCACCTTTGGCAAAACCCACGGCTCTAAGGCCATAGCCCAAGCCATGCCACTTCAACCTTCAAGGGCCCAAGCCCTAGCTAAGCTGACCTGTGCCGTCCAAACCTAACGCATTGCTAAGCCGAACCTAAGCCACACGCTGAGCAGCCCACTCCCGTGGCCCAACTTGCTCCCTCGGCCCAGCCTGCTCCTGTGGCTTTCCAAGCAGCCCAAATAGGTCTAAGATTAGTTCAATCGTCCCAGCTTTAAATTTCTGGGCCTACAATTAAATCGGGGGGGGGATTTTCACCACATTTCTTCGCAGATTTGACATTTCCCAACTCAAATCCCGCGCTCGGAGTCTACCACACTTCCACTGCTCAATGAGACGCATTCCTTCCAAGCTCTTCCAACCCAAATGGAGAACAACACTTGTCTCAACAAGTTATAGAATTGACGAGTGCCCTTGTACAACAAACGACCTTGGTGAATCAGCTGTTGTAGTGCTTCGAGATGCAATGTGCCCTAAACAAGGTGACCCGAAGTAGGACAAGGGCATATGAAGAACCTCTCCAGTAGCGTCCCGGCAAGTAGCCACTCGACCAACCACGAACTGAGCGTTTGGGCAGTGTACACTCCCGATTGGGTCCCCGAGATAGCGTATACTCCAGTCTTAGAGCGTGAATGAGCGTGCACTCTCGACTAGGCCCACAGACGAGCATATATTCACGGTTGGGGTCACACTCCGATAATCAACATGAGCAGCCTTCCAACCGAAGCGTTCATTCGAGGCTAGGCCAATAATGAGCATCATCCACATCACATCAGAGTAGGCAGCACGACGAACGGAGATAAGTAGTCACTCAATTCGGCTCAAGTTCAACCAGTAACCTGCGAAGAATTCCCTTGCCTGTTAGGAATGAACCACATGCACCGCAACCGCATCATAGATGAGCAGAGTACGCAGAAGAACAGCCTAGACGAATAGGTCATGACTGGGGGCAGCCGAGAACTCTGCTACCCCAACAAAGGCAAATTTAGGAAGAAGTAGAGAGACTCTTGATCGAGCTATTACACGATTTCCAACTCAACGAGGTCATTGACGAGGCACTACGACGGGACATGACCAACATAAGCAGGTCACCTTTCACAGAAGAGATCGAGCAGGCAGAGTCTCCACACAAGTTTAGCATGCCATATTTCACATCTTTCAAAAGAGATGGAGACCCGGAGAGACACTTGAAGCACTACCGAAGTGCAATGATCCTCTATCAAAACAATGACGATCTCATGTGCAAGATATTCGCTACCACTCTACAAGGCGAGGCGTAAGATTGGTTCTACACCCTGCCGCCATAATCTATCTGGAGTTTTGACGAATTTTCTTTGGTTTTCACTAAAGAATATTCATCCTATCGCTCGATCAAGAAAAAGTCCTACCACTTGTTCATCATTGAGAATAACCCAAAGGAGTCACTTCGAGACTATGTGAAGAGGATCAAAGCAGAAAAGGCAAAGATAGTTGGATGCAACAACTTGATAGCTAGAGTAGCCTTCCAAAAAAGGATTCCCAGCAGACCACCTGCTGTTCGGAGAATTGGTCATGGAATAAGGTCTAACTTTGGTAGACTCTTTTGCTCTAGCAGAGAAGAATGCACTTTGGGACAAAGTTCTCCAATGCATATTCAAGGCAAATCCGAGCGATCTTGGATATGAAGTCCCCCACTACTCTGAATGAGATTCAAGGTCTGACTAGATGAGCAGCCACATCTGAAGCAGCAATAAGCTCTACCCTCTTACGAGAAGAGTTGGGGGCCCAACTACCTGTATTCCACAGTTTAAAAGCTCTTCTCGATGCAGAAACCAGCTACCAGAAATTCATAAGCTAACTTTGGCGACAATTGTTGCAACTCGGAAGCTCAAGTTATACCTTCAGATGAACGTATTCATCCTTATGATGCACTATTCCGCCTAATCCAGACGTGCGACAATAGAGGCATAGACACTGGTGAATGCAAAGTTTTTAGACTAATGCAACAACTCGGCCCAAAAGGTGTGCCAAAGGCAGATGAACACTAGAAGGACACACTTAGAAGCAAGTTTTGTCCTTATCGCCCCAAAAGATTCTACATAGGAGCACTATGTACCGGCAGTTAAACACCACATCTTGCTACATGTCACACTACCCCAGCCAACCCTTACTCCATAATTCAACTCTAAAGTGGCCCAATATTGGTAGTTGAGTATCTCCTGCTACGTGTAACATGGCCCCAGCTCCATGGCTCTCTACCACGCATTCACAATGCAACAGGGCAACCCAATGATGGCTCTACGGCTCCTTAGTGCGCCTGCACGCCTAGCTTAGGTGACGTAATAGAGTGGCCTAACAACACCCCGAAGGTAGCCGAGCGCGCCCTAGTTGCGCTTGCTCCACCTAATGGAGACTTTTGGCATTTGCATGTCGACGGCGCATCCAACTACAAAGGTTTGGGAGCAAGTATGGTCCTTGTCACCCTAGACGGTTCGATGCCTGAGCAAGCGATCACTCTAGGCTTTAAACTTAAGGCATTTCAAACTTACACCTTTACTCAAGTTCCACGGGCAGACAACGCTCACGTAGACGCACTAGCCGACCTAGGCTCCAACCTCGACCACTAACTCAAACACTCTATTCCGGTGGAGTATCTAGACAAGCTAAGCATAGAGACGGAGCCAGCAGCCGTTGTGTCACAAGTTAGTACAACTCCAAACTGGCAAGATTCCATTATAGACTACCTGGTCAATGGCACATTCCTCATGGAAAGATTGGAGTCTAGAAAGCTCCAAATAAAGGCAGCACGCTACTACATATGGAACGACAATCTCATCCCAAGATCTTATATTGGATCACATCTCCGCTGTCTAGCGCCTTTCGATGACCTAAAAGTTCTAAGCTCAATCCATAAAGAAGTTTATGGAAATCACTCTGGAGGCTAATCCTTAGCATATAAGGCTCTAAACGCATGCTACTACTGGCCTACCATGCACGGAGTTAGTACAAAAGAATGACTGCTGCCAATACTACAAGCTGGTACCAACTTTGCCTGCTAGCAAATTACATTCGTAGACGAGTCCTTGGCCGTTCATGTAATGGGTAATCGACTTGGTAGGGCCAATGCCACCCGCTACCGAGGGTAAATGCATAACGATCGTGACAACCGATTACTTCACCAAATGGGTAGAAGCATAGCCCATGACTACCATGACACAGACGGGCATAGAGCGCTTTATATGGATGAACATCATTTTCTGATTTGGCATGCCTCAATCTATAGTCATAGACAACACCCCGCAATTCTTAGGTAAAGATTTGGCAAAGTTCTTCCAAAAGTATGATATCAAGCAGAACATGTCCACGCCGAGATATCCTCAAGGCAATAGGCAGGTCGAAGCATCCAACAATATGATTCTTGACTGCCTCAAGAAATCCCTCACCAACAAGAAAGGAAAATGGTCAGACGAACTCCCCGGATGTCTATGGGCATATCGCACCACCAAAAGACAAGCAACCGGTGATACTCATTTCTCTTTGGCATTTCGCTCAGAAGCAATCATTCATCCCAATGTCATCGTGCCAATTATCAACACTCTACTGCCAAGCATTGAGCAGAACAGTAAGAAGATGGCCACAAGCTCAGATCTGGCAGAGGAGAAGCGTGAGCAGACCATCACCCGCATCACAGCCTACCAACAACAGCTTATCTCCAGCCACAACAAAAGGGCCAAGATCTGGTAGTTCCAACTTGGAGATCTAGTCCTAAGAAAAGCCTTCATCGCTACCAGCTATAAAGGCTCCAAAAAGATGGATCCCATCTGGGAACGTCCGTATAAGATCAGCAGAGTAGGCAGTAAAAGTAGCTGCACCCTTGCTACCATGAACGATAAAGAGATCGAAAGCAGTAGAACGCCTACAATCTAAGGAAGTACCATGCATGACCTCCCACTACATCAAAGCCCGAAGACTCAAGCAGCTCGATGGGCATTACCTTGCAAGTCGATGACTATCCAGTTGTTATGCAGTTCCTACTTTACAGCTAAGTTCTCGTTCGTTTCACTCATTTTTTAATGAGGAATTCAGAAATAGTTTACAACTTGGCTCGGCAGCATGCTTACAACAAATGATCACTCCTGCATTTTAAAAGAAGATCGCCCCCTTCTTAGGGACTTATCGCAGGAATTGCCCCCTCCCCCGAGAGACCAACCATGATTTCCAGTGCGAGAGGGTAAACTAATTCACTAACACCCATCTGGGTCTACTATTCAATGCGAGAGGATAAACTAATTGCTCTCTAGTGCAAGAGGGTAAACCAATTCCCCGAAACCTACATAGGTCTGCTTTACAAGGCGGAAGGATAAACTTACACTTCGAATATCCAGACATGGATGAGCCGGGCTGCCCTGGTATAACTAGGTGCATGATGGCTTGCGTCGAGATTCTTAGAGGTAGCCACAATAGTCTTGTTCAAGGCTTAGCTAATTGAAGGATTTTGGGTCTTTTGGCCTAATTTGTGGGGAACCAGGCCTTAGAAACGGAGGAGGCACATTACTCAAAACGCCCTATGGATGGTTGCCCTGGAAACCTAAAGCTGCTACCACTAAGGTAGCCTACGAATTCCGGAAGACTGTCTACGGCTTGCCCTTTGAGCAGTAAAGTCGCACTAGACTTATACAACTGCACTTTCTTGTGAAAGGTTAAATAAGCTAGCGTGCATATATGAAGCTTTATCCACTGCCGACATGCTACGTAGTCGATAAGCTTCACCTCTGCCAAGTGCAGAACGACCTACACCAAGTCCTAAAGTGTTGTGATACTTGCTACACAACCTACAGAATTGGAGAAAGCCAAGGTTAACAACCTAGTGGTCATGCGGACTTGTTGCTTCTGTAAGTAAGATGTCCGGCTGCCGACCCTATGGCTAACAACTTTGCAAAAGTTCTACACCAACACATATGGTTGCATAAGCTACGCGGCTTGTCTGCTTATACAAAAGCAGCACGCCTGCCACTAGTCTATAAAGTCTAAGGTTAAGGCATGAACTAAAGAAGCGAAGATGGAGAAAAGCGAAGGAAGCAAGTGATAGGGAATTTACCACACACGCAAATGGGTTAAAAAACTCCTATAATACTTGCACAAGGATATTGTAGTATAAATGGTTCTTGCAAGGTCGTTCTCCACATGGAGTATTAAACAATTCAAAGCAAACCAAATTCCAATTAATTATTGTAAAACAGAAATTTGAGATGATTGATTTTTATGACCTAATTTAATGAAACGAATTTAAAATACCAATTTATAAAAGCACTAGGGTTCCGCCATCACCTAGCAATCCTATGGATTTTTACCAATTACTTATGATCTACACATGCCACTTTGAAGGTTAGGTTTTCCTAATATATATCCTGCTTGGAACCTCCAACATAGAACGTATATCTAACATGCAATCCATCTGAACGTTTGGATCAAATATGAACATGAGAGACTCATTAAGTTTTACGAAAACCCTTTAAAAAACCATGCAACCCTTAAGACATGGTGTTCATCTTAAGTGAAATTACAATTACTAACCACAAGAAGCAAGCATCAATTTCAGGGAACATTCCGACCAAAATTGCATCAAATTACTTTTCTAAAGATCTTAATGGTGATCAGGCATTAAGACAATCAGATACTTTTAATCACGGTGATTAATAATTCAAAGTGTGCATGCAATCAATTATAAGCAATTAAATAAAAATCACATATGCTAAGGCTCAAGGCTTCGCCTTAGCAAAAAGAATTAGTTACACATATTCATAATTGAAATCATATAAAATATTATTATATAGAAAAGGATTGAAAACACCTTAAAGTAGAAAAACTTCAAGAACCCTAGCAATTCTCTCTGTTTCCAAAGTTTCATAAAAGCAAGCGTACCTCCAAAACTAAGAATGACAAAGCAATATAACCTGCTATGCCATTGCACAATCCCTAAAAACCAGGTCCTCTATTCCAACTAGGAAACTAAGAATAATAATAAAATATCTTAGAAAATAAAGTCCTAATTAAGCTAGGATAATCTGCCAAGTACTTGTCCAGCCATGTTTTAGCCTCAAATATCCTCCAAATCCGACCATGATAGATTGTTTTGAAGATCAGGACGTTCTGAACACATCTCCAGAAGGCCACAAACCCATATGAGGTCATCTTGGGCTCCAAAAACGCAATTCAAGCCCCAAAAGTCACTATTCCAGCTCCGCGCATTGCTCCTTTTGCTATGATGGAAAAATATGATATTTTGACATGATCAAGCTAAATGACTCATGAACGTCCTCCAAAAATTCGTCCATTTGGTTCTATTTTGCTCTAGAGGAAGTCAAAAGTCATATATTGAAAATACAATTCAAAGTATCAAAATTCTTCCAAAATATACTAAGAATAGAGTAAAATATATAATATGAAATTGACTCATCAGCAAGTTTATTAAATTTTCTAGCAAAATTGATAAACGACTAGCCAAGGCGAAAGAAGTTCAAGCAAAACAAGAGCAACAAGGAACACAAAGAAAATCCTAAAGGCTACCTAGAAGACTACCTTTCAGCAACTTGGACATCCCACGACTACTCGACTGCCATACCTTCAGCAGCCGCAACACTCCCAGCAGTAGCATCATCCGGCGCTTCACCCCCGGCTGCTCTAGCTTGGGCATCAACCTTTTCGACTACTTCATTAATGGAGGCCTCAAAAGTAAAGGCAAACAAACATGTCTTCCGGAGAAATAAAAAAGGTCTCGAAACCTCAAGCCCAGCCTTTTCACCCTTTAGCTGCTCGTTCTCATCGAGCAGACCAACACGGACTCGTTGCAGCTTATCCACTTCATTCTTCAGACTTTCGTTGATCTTCAGTACACCTTGAAGTTCCAACACTTGGGGTTCAAGCCTATCGACAGTTCTCTTGAAGTGGATCACTTGATTATAAGCAGTAATCAACTCTTCATCATTTGCATAAGCAGCGAAACGAAGCTCATAAACTACAAACTTAAGATCTTGAATCTGAGGTATGTAACATCCAATCTCATTTTTTGCACTTTCATACTTAACTTGGATCGCATCAAGCCTAGTCTTCAAGTTAACAATCTCTGGGCGAGCAGTCTCAAGCTGCATAGAAGTGGGGGTAGAAATATTAGACCCCTTCAAAGCAACAAGCTCAGATTCCAACCTCTCGATCTTCTCGGTAGAAGAATAAGCTTCGGCTACCACAACCTTTGCCACCTCCTGGTAGCCTTGGTATCCTCTTGGTCAAGGAGCATAGACTCGACTGTCAGAATAGCCGTCTTCTGCATCTTTGCAAGTAGAGCAGTTTTCCTACACTAGGCTGCATACTTCACAAAGGAACTTGGGCAAACAATCCCTTTAACCCCATCGACAAACTTGGCATAAACGTCCACGTCTTCAAGCAGATCTGGTTTCGAAAGTGCATAGATCTTAGCAGCCTCCCCAAAAAGCAGGTTTAGCAAATTTCTAACAGCTGCCCACGCGAGCAGTCTCCTCATTCTTAGTAGGCGAATTAGTCTTAACAGCAAAGGGAGTGGGCCTTGGCGTCACTTTAGCAACATAGTCCACCTTATCGCTTTTCATAATAGCAAGTCTATCCAAAGGTGAACCAGACTTAGCTCCTAATGGACGTCTTGGTACAGACTTTGGCATTTGGGGCATAACAGGACCTTTACGTTGAGTAATCATATCAGCAATCGTACTAGCCATTCTCGACATGGTAGGCGCCACATGCTCAGATCTAACAGCCTCATTTTTCTTCCCATTGGAAAAAGTCATGTTAATCACAAGCCTCTAGACAACAGGCGGACCCCTACGAGCAGTGGATAAAGTTTTCAGTTTTTTCTCAACCGACATCTCTTGAGTAAAAGGGGAAGATTTCTTCTTTCTACCTTCATTCACAGTAGGCTTCACAACAGTAATCAGATGAGTCAAGGCATTCGCCTTGATCCTTTTTACCTTTTATCTCGGGAGTAGCCCACCTTTCTCCCGGCGAAGAGAACTAAGCAGTCAACGTCACTCAAAGTACTCAGCAAGAAAGCTCAACCTATATTGGCTTTTCGCTCATTTTTTTCTCTCGGACCAACAAGTAGGAGGCCTACATGCCCAACATTTTAGCAGCTTATGAGGCCTGCAACCTCCTCATTTCTCTTAATCACCGGCATGGCCCATATCAGGTCTAAAAGCCCAAAGGACATGAGCCATGTAGCTTGCCTCGCATTGCGCCCCAGCGCCACCATCCACGGACCCAGCTGCACAAGATGCCATTGGCTCTAGCCAAGTTGAGCAGCCCAAGCAGTGGTCCCTACCACAACACCTTTTTGGCCCATGCCTAGCAGACTCCTGGCCCCTACCAATCGACATGCCGCACCACCCCTACGGATGCCCTGTGACAACACTATCCAAGAAAAAAAAACAACAACAACAACAACAAAGCCTTTTCCCAATAAGTGGGGTCGGCTATATGAATCCTAGAACGCCATTGCGCTCGGTTTTGTGTCATGTCCTCCCTTAGATCCAAGTACTCTAAGTCTTTTCTTAGGGTCTTTTCCAAAGTTTTCCTAGGTTTTCATCTACCCTTTAGGCCCTGAACCTCTGTCCCGTAGTCACATCTTCGAATCGGAGCGTCAGTAGGCCTTCTTTGCACATGTCCAAACCACCGTAACCGATTTTCTCTCATCTTTCCTTCAATTTCGGCTACTCCTACTTTACCTCGGATATCCTCGTTCCTAATCTTATCCTTTCTCGTGTGCCCACACATCCAATGAAGCATCCTCATCTCCACTACACCCATTTTGTGTACGTGTTGATGCTTCACCGCCCAACATTCTGTGCCATACAACATCGCCGGCCTTATTACCGTCCTATAAAATTTCCCCTTGAGCTTCAATGACTTACAACGGTCACACAACATGCCAGATGTACTCTTCCATTTCATCCATCTAGCTTGTATTCTATGCTTGAGATCTCCATCTAATTCTCCGTTCTTTTGCAAGATAGATCCTAGGTAGTGAAAACGGTCGTTCTTTGGTATTTCCTGATCTCCGATCCTCACCCCTAACTCATTTTGGCCTCCATTTGCACTGAACTTGCACTCCATATATTCTGTATTTGATCAGCTTAGGTGAAGACCTTTAGATTCCAATACTTTTCTCCAAAGGTTAAGCTTCGCATTTACCTCTTCCTGAGTTTCATCTATCAACACTATATCGTTTGCGAAAAGCATACACTAAGGAATATCATCTTGAATATGTCCTATTAACTCATCCATTACCAACGCAAAAAGGTAAGGACTTAAGGATTGTTGATGCACAAAATCAGTGAGAACTTTGGTACAACAAAAAGTATTAAGTTTGTGATCTTCGCTAGATTGCTCCGGTCATTAGTATGGATAAGTATGTAAATGGATAGAGACAGGAAAGCAAACACAAGATGTACGTGGTTCACCCAGATTGGCTACGTCCACGGAGTAGATGAGTTCTCATTAATTGTGAAGGGTTTACACAAGTACATAGGTTCAAGCTCTCCTTTAGTGAGTAGAAGTGAATGATTTAGTACAAATGACATTAGGAAATATTGTGGGAAAATGATCTCGTAATCACGAAACTTCTAAGTACCGAAGTGTGGTATCGTCTTCACTTGCCTTATCTGTCTCATAGGTAGATGTGGCATTTTCTTTGGAAGTACTCTTCCTCCATCCAAGGGTGGTATCTTTAACTGGTGGAGATGCACAAGTTAATGTATCAATTTCACTTGAAGCTTACTTGTAGTTTCAGGCTTGGTCAAGCGTGATACAAACCATGTAGTAGGAGTCCCCCAAGTCGCCGAGCTAAGGGATCTGCTGAAAGAGGTGACAGACAAGGTAAGCAATCAAAGCTCCAAGTAGTCAGTCCCAGATTAGAAGTTTGATTTCGAGTTCCGGCTGATTGTTCTTATTCTCCCTATCTTGCAGGCAGCATGAAGGATAAAGAGAAGAAAAAGGAGAAGATATGATATGAGATACTTTTGCTTTTGAAGAAGTAACTTTCCACAGGCTTATTCTTGAACTGGGCTGGAGGGTTTTCTGGTTTCCTCCAGAGTATAAGGCTAACTGAAGAATTTGAGGGTCAAAACAAGTCCATCAAATCTAGAGTACGTTCGACCCTGCTGATATGGGATACTTTTGTTGTTGACAAAGTAGTGGATGTATCGGCACATGATCTGTTACGCTTGTCTCCACATGCTTCCTTGTATCCTTCTCACTTGCCCAATCTGTTCCTCAGGTAGATGTGGTATCTTCTCTGGAAGCATAAGATGTTGAAGATGAGTACTCGAGAGCAAGGCCAGGTAAGTAATCAGGTAAGGGGTTCCAGGCAGTCAGCTCCTGACTGGAAGCTTGATTCCAAGTGCTGATTGATTGCTTTCTTTCTCCTTGTTTTGCAGGTAAGAACAAGGCCAAAGGAAAAGACAGGGAAAAAGTATGATATGGGATACTCTTGCTTTTAACCCTGATGATATGAGATATTCTTGCTCTGGTGTAGCTTGTTTGCAGAGGTATTATCGGGGGGAAAGAAAGCTGAGTATTTCGAGAGGCTTCGTTGGGAGTGCCCTCTCAGATATGAGGAAGGGTTGAGCATTTTTGCAGGTTTACCTATCCGTTGAGGATGGAGGTCGACATATATAAGAGTCTCCCTAATAATAAGTAGTAATGCTATTCTTTTACCCTGCTTGGTCATAGCACGGTAGTGGGAGCTGCTAGCTTCACGTGTTTTAACTCTGTCAGAGCACTTTGAAAAAGTGGTTTGTGGTATCTGGAAAGCTGATGTTGTGTGTGAAGATTACAGACAAGCTTTATCCAAGGAGATCTGGCTCTCGAAGTTGAGAAAGCGATGCCTCTTCGGTTTTCGAACAAGCAATCCTGTCGGGGATCTGGCTCTCAAGATTCGGAGAACAGTGCCTCTTCAATTTTTGAGAAAGCAATTCTGCTGGGAGTCTGGCTCTCAAGATTCAGAGAGCGGTGTCTCTTCAATTTTTGAAAAAGTAATCATGTTGGGAGTCTGGCTCTCGAGATTCGGATGGCGGTGCCTCTTCGAATTTAGAGTAAGCAATCTTGTTGGGCATGTTTGCTAGTCTACTTTGCCACGGAGCACAGAGGTTGACACACAAGGACTTTCCAATTATCCAGCAGTGGTGCTGTTCCTTTACCCTTGTGGGTAATAATATGGTAGCTAGACCTTCAAAATTTATGTGTCTAAACTTTGTTAGTGCTATTTCTTTGCTATTCTTTTTCCCTTCTTGGTCATAGTGATGTAGTAGGAGCTGCAAGCTTCACGTGTCTAAACTTTGTCAGAGATCTTTGGCAAAGTTATCTGTGGTACCCATGAGCTGATGTTGCATGTGGAAAGTGGATGATTGAACAGTAAGATTCACGTGCTTTCTACTTCATTAGAAATCTTCGACATAATGCTCGTAATTTCCGCAAAGCTGAGTGTGCCTGTGACAGGTGCTGACAAGGCTGAAAAAGCAGATGCCTCTTCAATTTCTGAGATCAGCCCTCGTGGTCTCTGAGCAACCCAGCTTTTGAGAAAGCAGGCGCCTCTTCGATTTCTGAGATCAACCTTCGTGGTATTTGAGTAGCCTAACTTTTGAGAAAGCAAACGCCTCTTCGATTTCTGAGATTGGCTCTCGTAGTCTCTGAGCAGCCTAACTTTTGAGAAAGTAAACGCCTTTTTGATTTCTGAGCAGGTGCCTATTCAATTTCTGAAGCTCCGTCGAGTGCAGATTTTTATAGAGGTTGACATTAAGTTCCAAAGCACACTTGAATCTCCACCAGTAGAAGCTCCCTTCTTGCACTTCTAAGATCTTGATTTGTCCGACCTCTTCTCTCTTCAACACCTTTGAAAATATCTGGCCCCTCCGACCGTCGTTTTGACTTGAACCTTGTTGAAGAGGCAGCCATGCCTTCTCTAGACAACGTATGGCACCCATCCTTCTTATCCCCTACTGGTCATCTTACCGTTGGGGATTCCGTGATGAAGAATGATATGACCGCTACGGTGGTGGCCAGGAACCTTCTCACTTCCAAAGATAACAGACTACTTTCCAAACGGTCTGATGAGTTGGCTGTTAAGGATTCTCTGGCTCTCAGTGTTCAATGTGCAGGTTCTGTGTCTAATATGGCCCAACGCCTATTTGCTCGAACCCGCCAAGTTGAATCATTGGCGGCTGAAGTGATGAGTCTCATACAGGAGATTAGAGGGCTCAAGCATGAGAATAAACAGTTGCACCGGCTCGCACATGACTATGCTACAAACATGAAGAGGAAGCTTGACCAGATGAAGGAATCTGATGGTCAGATTTTACTTGATCATCAGAGGTTTGTGGGTTTGTTCCAAAGGCATTTATTGCCTTTGTCTTCTGGGGCTGTACTGCGTAATGAAGCTCTAAATGATCAACCTCCGATGCCTCCTCCTTCTAAGGTTCTGTCCAGTACAGAGGCTCCGAATGATCCCCATCCGGTGCCTTCTCTTTTTAGGGCTCTACCGACTATTGAGACTTCTCCTAAGCAACCTTTGTGAAGGCTCCCTCTTGTTTGTTTATTTTGACTCATGTATATGTACATATTTGTAACTTATCGGACATATCAATAAATAAGCTTTGTTTCATTTCAATGTATTGTGTTAAATACATCAAGAAAAAGATAAGGAAAATTAAATTTTTCTTACCTATGTGCGGCACGAAGAAGACGAAGCAAGCGACGAAAGACGATCCTTTGCATAGGCAAGATTTAGAAGATTGCTAGAGGAGGGGGAACAAATATCCTCTAAGCTCTCTCTCTTTCTCTTGTAGGGTAAAATAAATCGCTCTCCAATGTTGAATTAATAATCCACTTAAGGTGGACTTAAATAGGCTTTGAGAGAAATTTATTTCCCTTTCCTAGAAGTATCTAATTTCCAATTCAAGAGGGAATCTGCATCAAAACAGGAAACAATCTTAAGTTTCCCAAAGCAAAAAGATCTCTACACCTGCTGCCATTTTTTGCGAGCAGCCCAACAGGTGTGGGGGCATTTACGGTGCAAAAAATAATCAAGAGGCGACACGTGGATTTTTGGGTTAAAGGGACAAAATTACCTTCGAGGCACACTGAAATTCCTACGCACGAGCAATGGACAATCATCCCTTAATCAAGTCAAAAGTGCCCAAATAGGTATTTATTTATAACCTATTGCATCCATCCCTCATCATATCTTCTCCACAATGTAACCCCTAAATCATTCATTTTTATTATATTAATTAGCTAATTAATTGATTAATTATTCAATTAATTTGCTAATTAAACACAATTCATGAACTTGACCCACACATCCATCTAAGTGGCCGGTCCATCTCCTCCCAAGGTGGCCGGCCACACCCCTATATAAACCCCTTCATTCTCTCCAAAACTCAACTCCAATTCTCTTGCTAAATTCTCTAAATTCTCCAAACACTTTTCCCTCAAAATTCTAACTTTGGCATCGGAGGTTCTTCGGCCAAAGCCCCCCATTCATCGTGGGAGCGTGAGGCTCTTGGCCTTGACCTAAGGTGTTATTTGTTTTGCAGGTGCAATTTTGTCCAAGAACAAGAATGAAGAAATTTGCATCCACAAATAGCATAGCGTTCAATTCATGGTATTACACCAAGAGTTTTTTCTTACAAACACTACAAGACAGCACCACATTTATCACAGTTAATTCACCACGGACATAAAAGACTCGTTGTAGAATATCCAATATTACCACGGACATTTAAAGTCTGTTGTGAGTAAATGGTTTTAACAACGGGCAAAATTGGCCCGTAATAGAACATGTTAGAATAATAACGTGCAAGTAAAGCTTGTTGCAGTTATTTGATATAACCACGAGGGTAGCCCGTTGTTGAAATAAATTTAATCACAGCGCCTTCTTGAAATCAATCACGGTATATGAATGTTGTAGGTTAATTTATTTAATATTACTCTCAAATTTGTTATCAGAACCAACTCTATCTTAAACCCAATCTATATACCAATTCCAGATCTGATACCACCAACCACCCAGTCTCACCCATTCGCTTCCTTCGACGGTTTCTCTGAAATCTCCAAACTACTCATTTCTCTCTCCAAAGCCCCCGCCCCCCTCTTCTTCGAAATCGCAACCATCTTCTATCCGGCGCCCACACAAGAACTCGTCACTGACGCAGAGCCCGCCAGAAGCTTTCTCTAGAGAACAACATGTCGGTCGTCGTCCCCATGGCCTCGCCCAGTCGCTGGCTCGACTTGGATGACCAGCCATTCCTCAATTCCAGGATTAGTATGTCTCTCGATTTCTTTGTAAATATATTAAAATTTAATTCCGTTTTTTGAAATGATACCGTGATTATTCTGCAATTAAAGTGTAATTATGAATAAGTATGTTTTTTACAATTCAATTTTGGCTAAATGTGATAAAGATTAAAGCTTTACTTAGTTTTGGTTCAATACGATAAGGTGCAAGAGAAAGGGATATGTTGATAACTAGGAGGCAAGCATGCCTTCTCCAAGCATGACCAAGCATAGAACGAGCAGTGTGAAATTTTTCGGGGTCGAATTGTGCCCTGACAATGTGGCTGTTGCCATGGTATTTTGTTCAAGTTGTCCTAGGCCTTGCAGGGCTTGCTGTCTGTTTTTAACTTTCCATTTAAAAGACGATTTGCATCTCGACCTGGCTGAGGTACATTTACATTCACACTTTCTGTTATTTTTTGGAACTGGTTTGCTTTACATTTGTAGCTGTAGTTATTAAAAGTGGCATTCTTGATGAATTGTGAACTTAAATTGACGTTGGTATGCACTGATTGGTAAAGAATTTGCTTTGAGGATGCTGATTAGTATGAAAATGGTGCTAACCGGGGTACGATAATGGGATTCTAGCTTTGAATTACTGATGTGAGACATTGTTTTTCTTTGATAAGTGAATTGTTTGTATAGTTTTGGTTTCTGACAAATTTATATGTGAAGGATCTCCCTCAATTGGTCCCGCTCTCATTTTCAATTTTGATGTCCTCGAAGACTCAACGATGCTATCTTTGAACCTATTTTTGTTTGTTTTCCTAATTTTTTGGCCTTTTGTTGGTGAACTGCTATTATAGTGACTAATAGAAGTAGAAAGAAGGAACAAGGGGTTGAAATTTGGCTAATTCTGCCAATATAGATGTTTTGCAAGTGGCTGGGTTTTGCTAGTTTAAAGGTCTTAATGCTTCTTTTTCTTTTACTATTGCTTTTGTTATTCAGGGTTATTAAACTTATTACAATTTGCAAGTTACTCTTGAATTATTAAGCTTTCATTTAAAAATAAACAAAACAAGGAAGGAAAAACAATGAATTGAGGTATATTTGATATGTATGCTATTTTGCACTACAGTGAATCGTACAGATCAATTAAATTCTAGGCGGCGAATCTTCACCATTGATGAAATTGTGATTCTATGTTTAACTTCTACAGGTGCGTCCTCTGTATATTTCTATAATTTCAATTTCTGAAATATCTTTTGTTTATTAGATTTTACTTTCGATATGGTTACTATTGTTTATGGTTTATAAAAAAATAAAATCTATGTTTATGGTATTGGTTTGGTTAATCTTGTATAGTATATATTTGCAGAATTATACGTAGTGGCTCTATTTAGTAGGTTCATAATCTAATCATGTGTTTATCTTTTCTCAAGGACTCCTCTTATTATAATTTTGTCAAGAGTTCAATTGCAAAGGAATGCATGAGTAGAAAGGTTTAGAGGCAGAAACTCTATTCACTTTTCTTGATTGAGATCAAATGTATATTTCCACCCATACGAGTACCAAGATTTTTTTTCTTGTGATCCATATGCTTATGTCCATGCAAATAGAGAGGCAGCAATTGTTGAGGCTCAAGTATTAGGGGCAGTAGTTCACTCCCAAGGTCCTTTGTTTGGAGATGTTCAAAGAAATCTGAAGTCTTCAAGTGTTCTTGTTATTGGAGGCATATTTGATACTTTGTGGATAGTTTGGTATTTCTAGTATAACTCATCGTTAGCTTTAGTGTGCAGTTTGTAATATTTGATTTTGCGATTTGTTTATGTAATTATTATATTGTAGTAAATTTGTTTATATATTAAATGATTTATTATTATTATATTTTTTTTATTTTTGGAAATTTTTTTATGACGGTCATTAGCCGTGGTCAATTTGTAATTCACAACGGCTATAATGAATGTGGTGTTAGATCACAATCTACCACGGGCACAATCCGTGTTTATCTCACATTTGACAACAGGCATAGTCCGTGGTAGAAACTAAGACTTTCTATCACATCCAGATTACTAACGGGCACAGTGCCCGTGGTGGATTGCAATCTATTACGGGCATTGACCGTGGTAGATGAGCTTTTTTCTACTAGTGAAAGTGATATTCTAATCAGTAGTATAGAGTATTAGATATTTTGAATTTTTTAATCGTTAAATCTTGATTAGCTAATGGTTAAAACTTAAAATATTTGGAGTATTTTATACTATAGAGCACAATAAATTTTTCTTCTAACCAATAACCACTTTACTGTAAAAAGATGAGAAACCGAAATATGAGTGTAACTATATAAGACTCTACCAAAGCCAATTGGTCTAAGCACATATGCGCTATACCACGCATATACCTAAAAATAACATAAACTTCATCAGTCTTCTTAAGATATATATGCTTCGTTTTATATAATTAATTAGGCAAGAGTTGCCATATAAACCAATTAGCAATACTTCTCTTTCTAATATCGAAAAAGAACCTATTCGAATCCTCCTGTTTCGTTGGTCATCAAAAGAGAGACTGTATATCCATCATATACCAAATTGAGGGTATAAGTTCTTAATCTTGATTAGTTAAGTTCAACCATGTAATTAACTAGCCGCTTGTTAATTTCAGCATAGAACTCTAAACAATGAGATAACCAAGTGATAGAACTAGTAGATCCATTAGCCTTTATCTAAAAATAGTCTGTGTACGTACCTAAGGAAAACAAGAAACCTGCTGTTTGTGTATATTTACAGCAAACAGTAGGTGCAGAAAAGATACAACCGATGAGCACTGCATCCTTTCTGGAATGGAATGTGGCCATGAAAATGCTACTCGATCGTGCTAAATTTCAAAGGCAATGGCCCCATTCTTTTTCAAGATAACTAGATGGTCTGAAACTTGAAGGCTAAAACGTGGGCAGCTACCCATTCTACCTATCTTCCTAAAGAAGTGAGCTTCTGAGATGTGAATAGACAGCATGGATTTTGCTTGAATTTAATATACGTAAAAGTGAATGGCCAAACAAACTATAATCCTGAGACCGGACCACCTGTTATGGAAAGATCCATGCATAGTATAATCACATGCCTAGGGCTGGCTAGGAGTGAGTATTGGGACCATATATACATATATACAGACTTTTCTCTCCTGTGCACCAAGTCATGTGTGCATGAACCAGTTCAATCTAATGATGCCATAACCATACTCCAACAACAGTCTACAATGCCACAATTACACAATAACGATACTACAATAATACAACGACAAAACCGCCATGGGTTACGCATCACCCGACTTTACTATTGATGTTATACAATATGTCATTATGGTGTTAGATTGTTGTTGTTGTAGTGTCATTATGGCATCGTTAGACCCAACCGGATCATATGCAACCATGCACACAAAATGCATCTTGAAGAACATGTTGATACTGTTTTTAGATACACCAAGTTGCGCTCTTTGCTCGAAACCCAAGAAATATATCTCTCTTGGTATAATGTGACAATGGAAGGAAATTAAACCATAAGTAAATTGTAGCAATGGTCTCTCAACTTTAATCAAATTGAAGCTATGGTCCCTCAACTAAAAATTCATTACCATTGGTCTCTCAACTTATCAAAATGTGTTGCTATGGTCCTTTTCGTCAACTTCATTAGAATTTTGTCAAAATAAGTTATGTTGGAAGGATCATTGCTACAATTGGGGTTCCTCTACTCATCAAAACGTGTAGCTATGGTCATTTTCGTCAACTTCGTCAGAATTTTGTCAAAATGAGTTATGTTGGAAGGACCATTGCTACACTTGGGTTAAAATTAAGGAACCCTTGATTCAATTGGGTTAAAGTTGAGGGACCAATAGTAATGAATTTTTAGTTGAGGGACCATAGTTGTATATTTTGATGAATTGAGGGACCAATGGTAATGGAATTCTAATTGAGAGACCATTGCTCCAATTGAGTTAAAGTTAAGGGACCATTGCTACAATTTACTCTTAAACCATAGCCTTAAAGATTAGAATTCAACTAAAAAACCTTTAAAATTAATTCGAAAACTATAATCTAGAAGAAAGTATAAGAAAACTCAAGCTTATGACTGAATAATACAAAAATAACAAAATTACGAACAAATTATCGGGTTTTTATCACAAATGGTCATTGAAATTGACCCACACCATCATGATAGTCCATGAAATTGAAAATTGAGCAATGTATTCCTAGAAAATAGGTGTTGCAAATCAATGTAGTTCTTTTGTCATAATTTTGTCAAAAATGGTGACACATAAATGGGCCCCATAAGTCTTTTTTTTTTCTTTTTCTTTTGTCACAAATAATCCCTGAAATTTAAAATTGATCAATGTAGACCTAGAAATACGGCTTCGAGGGACATCTCATTGAATTGAACAATTATAAGAAGGTGATAGATTCCTTATTGTGCATTCATGTATCTTCACACTCATACATATGAACCCGAATATTACACTATTAGGCCCTGCAATCTCATTGAGGGCTTTAAGGTGAAACTGAAGTTCATATCTATAAATATAAGATAATTATATGCCTCATGTTTAAGAACTATTTGCATGCTACAACCAGAAGCTTTGTAACATTTGACATGTTGTATAAGCATCTATACGTTTAAGCTTCTTGTATAAGCATCTATACATTTAACAGACAAGCACCTATATATCCATCACTTTCCAAATGGCTAGGAACTTTATTTAAGGACTGAAGTGACTATGGAATGCAAGTCTCCCTGCCCTAATCTTGTTTAGGACATTGCTACCATACTTTCAATCTTATGGACTCATTCATAGAATTATTTTTATAATATAAAGCCAAACTCATGAATCCCTGAGGGAGGATTGAAAGAGGACGTTACAGGCTCTTTTATATGAATAAATCTTGCTCATTTATTTGTTAATTAATATGTAGTTATACAAAATTGGCTTTTAGGGCACAACTCCAATATTGCCCCTAAAATGGGTGGACTTGCTCTTAGGATGGTAAAGGAGTTAACTTGCCCTTACTATTCACTCTGATTAGTACTTGCCCTTGTGCACTTCCATGAAGGAAATTTTGGGAAAAACATGTTCATTTAAGCAACATCTATAGCATGCAATTAACAATTAAAAGGCGGAATCATGCTTGTATGCACTTAAAAACAAAACATTAACCATGAAATTCAAAGCCTAGTAGATTGGTGAACCAAGACTCAACTCAAATCAAAGTGAGTTGAGAAATTTATACCTTTGTAGATTCCTCTTTGCATAAGCAAAGGCTAATCACCCAAGGAGAGGGCCTTCATTCCTTGCTTCTTAGATCCATGGATTTGGATGGAAGAATATGTTTCTCCAAGTTCTCAAAATAGAGAACCTCTAAGTCTCCACACCAAGGTAAGATGTGAAGAAGAGATGAGTGACCTTGGAGGAGAAAGATTACTAGCTAATCCCTCCAAGGGGGCCGGCCTCTTAGAGAGAAAAGAGAGAGATATGTTCTCTCCAATTCTCTAAAAGAAACCCTAAATGAATTTTGGCTATAAAGTCATATTTATACCTTTATTCATTGGAGTGGCAAACTTGTAATTAAGTCCAAAACCCACTCCTTTAACAAAATGGCCGGCCATAGGGTTTCATTGGGCTTTTAAGGCCTTTGTGAATTATTTGTCATGTGTCATACAACTTAAGTCAATGGGCTTGACGTTCGAAGCCCATTGGGCCTTGAGGCCCAAAACTATCTCGAGGTCTTTAACGAACTTATTCGTTTGATTAATTAACATATTAATTAATCCTTGCCATAAATAATTAAACCATTTAATTATTCTTACTCATCTCCATTGTTTCTTCAATCTCCACCTTACACGGTGTACGATCCATTAGGTTCCTTTTAGCGAGGCAGTGGGCGATTAAAACCATTTCAAATCGATTGTGAATTGAAACTTACTTTCAATTCTCCCTTTAGTGATTATACACGTTTAGGGCTTCCACAAACCATGAGTGACACCTAGCAGCATATCATGGTTACCCAAGCTAATCAGAAGAGGTGGAGAACCTATTCAGTTTAGGATTACAAATGCAATACGGTCTTTCTCTAATACAATACTCTTGAGCACATTGTTTGGTTTGATAGTTTATTCATGTCTACTATCCAATGTGATTCGTGTGCTTATATGATTACCTTGAATGTGATTTGGAACGACTTCCTAAATCTCATTCATACTCTGGCCAGAGATTCTTAATCATATCATAGAGTATTCTCCCCTAAACGGTTTGAAGGTTAGAGATCCCTTGTTGCGCATTCACTTGCCTCCATGGCTAAGTGGCTTAACCCCGTTGATGCCGTGGACACCCTCCTGATGGAGTGACTTTGACATAATCAAAGATCAAGGACTTAACCACAAGATAACTATGATGCCTCAGGTCAAATGACTACTTTGCATTATCTCAACCATGAGTTCTCATGTGACATGAGTATGAGAACTCCTCGTTGATCATGTTCAGTGGACTCATTCATTATTGAGCACCTACATGCTTGTCTTGATGTCACACACACCAATGACTCGAGACTAGTCACTCTCCCTGAGAGAAGACACAGCACGTACTGATCTTAACGGACTGTCAATGCCCAATTGGCAATCCTATGATCAGGAACGTTTAGGATGTGTCTACGAAAGAATGGTCTCATGAATCTAACTTCTTTAGATCGCATTCTCCCAATCACATATTCCTTGGACTTATCGTTTAAGCGTATAACATTTATATGAGACAGCTCAAACAATAATCTTTGCCCTTGATATTAAACTAGATTAGTTTAACATGTGAAATGTCCGTAAAGTATCATCATATGATTGGTTTTAGGGCACATTTCCAACAATCTCCCACTTGCACTAGAGCCAATTAGCTTGGTCATCAGTGATGATACCTCTTCTGTAGTCATTTCATAAATGGCTGAGTAGTAGGCCTAGACAATGGATATCTATATGTTATCCATAGAAGCAACCTTGAGAATAACGACGTCACCATTATACATGATTCTCAATCATGTGGTTCAGTCTCTCATTTGAGTTCGGATCGTGATGAGACCTTGATTCCCTGGCTTGAGTTATCGCCCTATTAGTGTCAGACACTTTTTGGTTGGAACTAAATAGAGAGTTCATAAATGAACTTTCCCATCCAAACAACATTGTTGTAAACTTCTATATGGCAATATATTTTGCATTCATAATGGAACACACTAAAGTCATTACTTTTAATGTTTCCATCCAAATATCTCTTTAGTCAGAATAAAAAGATATCTGATTATCTCTTCATTCATAATGAAGAAATATCCAATGATGGATTAGATTCATAATCTAATACATTTACGCTTCATTTACGTTACTCTAATTCTTCCTCATTCTTTGAGGAATGTATCCTTTAGTATTTCTTAAATACTTAAGGACTCACTTGACAACTGCCATGGTTCTGATCCTGGGCTTGCACTGATATCGTCTTGTACCTTTCTAGGTACAACTCATATCAATGTTTTTCATACAATATGAAATACATATATCTCCTCTCTGCGTATGCATAAGGGATTCTATTTACGCATTATTTCTTTGGGAGTCAAAGGGTACGTTCCCTTTGAGAAGGGCAACTTGCTAGTCTCACTAGAGTCGTCCTTCTAATTGAAGTTTATCATCATATGAGAAACTTCCTAGCATCTCTTGTCTATTATTAGGGCTTGATATAATCCAATTATATCCTAAAATCTATCAATATAGATTTCCATCCCATGTATATAGATTATGTCTCCCATATACATTCTATCTTCATATAATGTTTTAAAGTCATAACTTTAATGAAGAAGTATTCTTTTCATTTCCAAAATCAATATATCATATATTTGTTTGTATATATATATATATATATATATTCAAATTTAGGAACATGATTAACTCCCACTAATCTTTTGTAAACCTAGTAAACAAAAGATTCATTTACATCTTTATGAGAAATCAAACGTTTTGATCTTTCTCTCATAAGACATTTACAGCTCCCACTAGCTTGCTAAGATCCATGATGATTGGATCTCTACAACTTACATGTCTTGTGATTCATAGTTTTAGACATATATTATCAAGACTATCTTAATAATGGTTTCGGAAATCCATATTATGTCCAAACATTGAATCACCATTTAGTTGTAGTTAGCAATCTTCGAATTAATTGAAAACAAGACTACGTCAAAGATGGTTTCTTCAAAGTCAACCATTCTCTTTGATTGTAGTCACCTTAAGCTACCAATTAGCTATTTAAGGTTTCATTATTTCGGGTCAAATGGTACTTTACCATTTCCTTGAGTATATATTGTATATACACTCAATGTAGTCATAAGGATTTTCATTCTTATTTCTTTCGAATTAAGAGGTGTAACTCTATGACATAGTCATAAAGTTCAAACAATTCAACTGAGACGGTTTATAAATCCTTCTCGACTACCTTGGAGCTTGTGGTATAGGAACTAGGTTGTTATATTTGTTGATCACTATCTTGTTTCTTAAAGAACCATTCTTTGAGTTCTATCTCTCGTTCATTTGCTCTATCTTGGGCAAATCCTAGTGTAGGATTACAATGAACTACCCAACAAACAACATTTGTTAGTTGGTTTATAGAAGTGATATCCAAATGTTAATTTAAGGATATCCACAAGATAATTCTCAAACAAATATTGCTTATTAGCACACAACCCTAAATCTTAACATGATTAAGATTTGTCTTTCTTTCCAACTACATCTTATGGAGTCATGAAAATTTTGGAAGATCTTCTAATTGACAATCATATTGTCTTAGAAGCATATATCCTATATATGGGTAATTGATAACATCCAACGAACTAAATCTTATTTTAGTTCGTTCTTCTCCTAATGGAGAAATCCATTATCTTTTGATGCTTCTTTCCTTGATATTTTTCAAGGAAACTATTCTAAAGTGTTATCTTTCCTTGGATCAAATTTAAGGAGGAAAATACTTTAAACGTCTTACTCATCAACTTACATTTCTTGAATTCTTTGAAACCTTTTGCAAAGTATTCGGACTTGTGTTTATTCAAAATAAACTATAGTCCAACCGAGAGTGATCTTCGGTGAATGTCATACAACATGAGTAGTATTATGTTGTGGACAAGTGCCACTAACATCTAAGTGAATTAACCTCAACAACTTTGTGATTCTTTCTTCTTTCCAAAAGAATAAAGATTCGAACATTTCGCCTCCATACAATTTTAATAAGAAGGTATTGGATCCGGATCTAACGATCTAAAGCATCCATCTTTGACCAACTCGTAATTTATGTTTTAGAGGTATCACAACTTTAGTTGGGATTAGTCACTACCTTGCAACCTTTTGGGTTTTAAGCATCGTTATATTCTAAACAGTTAACACTACCATATCATCTCTACTATAGAGACAATCAATTAGATTACTATAATCCAATCATTGATTAATAAAGAACAATGTTTTGTCAAACAAAACATTCATCCATCTCTACTATAGTGACGGAATTAAGTTCCTTAAAATTGGAATGTAAAGACAATCTTTGGTTTTTTTAATTTCTTTGGTAGTTCATATGAGGAAGTAAGTACTATCTGCTTTAGCAGAGATCTATATTTTATTCACGTTCCGAATGTGAAGCACCTTTTTCTTCTCCCATATATCTTCTACTTCTTATTAGTCACACTTTTACAACGATTGTAAAACATAGTTACTAATACGGAATCAAGCATTCAAGTAGAAGAACCAACTATTTTGAACTATTCAAGAACAATCTACAACACCTTCGAAAGGTGTGTTCTTGACACTTGCAAGACATTTCTTGCAAATACCCCTTCCAATGTCCATCCTTTCATAAAGAAAGTTTGTTCCCTTGGAGTTAATTTTATCTTCTTTATTTGACTTCTCCATTGACTACAATAGTCATGGTCCCTAAACTCCCACTATCTCTCTTGAAACTTATTTCAATTGTGTTATACACATCAAACATTTTGGAGAGCATGTGTTTATTGTTCACTACATAGTTTACAATAAACTTAGTGAACCATTAGGATAGGGACATAAAGGTGAAGTCCTAGCCTAGTTTCTGTCTCGTTAAGTGGTTTAACACTTCAACACTCAATGATTCAAAATCATCATAAGTCCATGTTGATGGACTATTTTTGTCAACCAACCATTATGTTCTAAACATAATTACAAACTTTCAAGAGTTGTCCAAGGCAACTCTCATTTCTTCATACAACAATTTGTAAGTGAAGAATCATGGCACATAAAGTGTCCATGCCCTTGTGCTTTGTTCTCAAGTTCTTTGTTCATTTAACAAAGAAACAAGCACTAGTGTTTGCATTGACTAAGGGTTGTTCAAAGCAACTTTTATTTCTTCATACAACAATTTGTAATTGAAGAATTATGACATTAAAAGTGTTATCCTCTTTATGATAGACTTTTTCTAACATATTCTTCTAATGATACATTATCAATAGGAAGATTGTGAGGATGAGACTACTTAGGTACATTTACAAGCCATTAAAGACAATCTATGGTTTTGTAGTACCAAGTCCAGAAACTAAAGCTTTCGGCTTTTATTTGTCAAGTGTTGGATAGCGTTTGCAAACATATTGGTAAATAAATACATAACGAATATAAATCGATTGATTTTAAGCCATTTGATCCGGGTCTTTAAATCAAATAGCACCACCCACTATTTTTTGGCAAATTCCATATCCCTCATTGGAATTCGAGAGTTTTGGAGGAAACTCTTAGTAGGGTATGGGAGACTCACTACTACCAAGCCCACCTCACAATGATATGATGTTGGCTAGCATTAATAATAATGAGAGAGTACGCTTACTCATTTGCATCTCTTGCAAGTACCCATCTTATTTGGCCTCTAGAGAATGTCACCTCACAATGATATGATGTTGGCTCCATTGCACTTAGTTAAGTCATTCCCACCATGCAAGTTCGGGTTGGGGTTCAAGAACAACCTCACAATGATATGATGTTGATCATTCTCGTTGCCTACGCTTCACAACATCAAGTATGCATATAGACTCCTCCTGAGTGTAAGCACGCACTTTGTACTCCCCCATGATAGGGTGAAGCCGGTGTACGAGTCACAAACGATCGGAGCCTACCACAGTGGAAGGCCACGAAAGAGTGTTCAAAGCACTCTCACGCTTCTCAACTTAATAATGGTTTGGTTGAGGGTTTTTAGGTCTCATCACATATAAATATTCATTTTAATCTTTATTAAAACAATTTTGGTCCTATTACAACTATTGGTCCATTTGATTGTTTTAGTTGTATATAATACTCCCACTATGCTTATAAAACGGTTTTTAAAGCAAGAGTATATGATACTACTAACATAAACTTTGCATTCATTTGATGGACTATATAGTTGCCTTAGGGCCTTAGGATGACTATGAACCTTTGTTTAGATTCAACACGAGCCTAGTGTTGAATCTCGGTCTAGGGATGATGATTGATTTTAGTTACGCATTTAATCACATTAAGGCGTGTTGTCTTAGGGGCGTTGGACCCTCTACTCCATTTTCATGCATATCAAATAAAAAAAGAAAGGAGTACTTCAAAGTAAAGATGAGCTTATGCTCTTTACAACATTTGAATAAAACAAATTACTTTAAAGTAAAGTAGAGCTTATGCTCTTTTACAACATTTGATCAAATCAAATTACAACCAAAATCTAATCTACACATTCCCATGGTTCAAACAAATTTGAAACGGCCTTTCACATAGCTCAATTATCGTAGGCTTAGGATCATAATCACCCTTTAATTAATTAACGCTTTAACTAATTAAACTTGAATGCAACATTTTCATTTGGTTTTTGTATCCATAAAATTGATTTAAATGGAGCTAAATGAAATGAAAATCCAATTCTCATTTAAAGAGACAAAACAATTTTGTTCTCAACCTAATTTGGGCCAAAATGCAATTACCACAACTTTTGGGCTATATTGCAAAACTTAAACTTTTGAGCTCATTTTGTAAAAACACAAAAGTCCACTACTTCATGTAATCACAACTAGAACCCAAAAATATCATCAAATGCAAAAACTTCATTAAAGGAGCAAAACAATTTGACCTTTAGCGTTTTTGGGCCTTTACGTAAAAACGTAAACTTTTGGGTCAAACTTGCAAATACACAAAAGTACCAAAACTTTATGTAATTGCATAAAAGCCCTAAAAGCACCCCACTTGTAGGGTGGCCGGTTTTAGAGAGAGAAGGGAGTGATGTGTGTGTTGATTTGTAGTTTTAGACATAAAGCATGCACGTGGTGCATGACATAAATGTCATGCAAGTGGTGCATGACATAAATGTCATGCAAGTGGTGTGTGTGAAAGGGAATTAATCCTTACACACCCACCAATATTTCTTACACCTTTCTAAATAAATATCTAACACATTTAAACATTTGAAAAAATATAAAACATAAACTTTATGAAATAAATCAAAACTTTGAATCAAAACACCAAACTTTTTGTTCTTGGCAAAAATGTCAAGAACAATGAAGAACACTCATGAAAAACTCAAAACATTTCCATGAACATTTTTCACCCAAAACCATTCAAACTTACGGGAAATAACATATAACCAAACTAGGGTACATAGGGGTTCCAAAAGTTACTTGAAAACACTTTTAACAAGTCAAACAAGAACCCAAAAAAACACCCTTTGGATTTGGCCGAAAATTCCCAAAAACATGGCACCAAATTTTAGCTCCAATATTCATGCTCATATGAACTACATCTACAACATGTGAGATGGCAAATTTTCCAACAAAATTTACATTCAAAGAAACAAGAATAAAGCTTGTAACATATTACAACATTTAAATCAAAACTATGAACTACAAAACCCAAAAGGATTCACCAACTACTAGACCTAGGCTCTAATACCACTTGAAGGAAATTTTGGGAAAAACATGTTCATTTAAGCAACATCTATAGCATGCAATTAACAATTAAAAGGCGGAATCATGCTTGTATGCACTTAAAAACAAAACATTAACCATGAAATTCAAAGCCTAGTAGATTGGTGAACCAAGACTCAACTCAAATCAAAGTGAGTTGAGAAATTTATACCTTTGTAGATTCCTCTTTGCATAAGCAAAGGCTAACACCCAAGGAGAGGGCCTTCATTCCTTGCTTCTTAGATCCATGGATTTGGATGGAAGAATATGTTTCTCCAAGTTCTCAAAATAGAGAACCTCTAAGTCTCCACACCAAGGTAAGATGTGAAGAAGAGATGAGTGACCTTGGAGGAGAAAGATTACTAGCTAATCCCTCCAATGGGGCCGGCCTTTTAGAGAGAAAAGAGAGAGATATGTTCTCTCCAATTCTCTAAAAGAAACCCTAAATGAATTTTGGCTATTGGAGTGACAAACTTGTAATTAAGTCCAAAACCCACTCCTTTAACAAAATGGCCGGCCATAGGATTTCATTGGGCTTTTAAGACCTTTGTGAATTATTTGTCATTAAGTTGTCATACAACTTAAGTCAATGGGCTTGACGTTCGAAGCCTATTGGGCCTTGAGGCCCAAAACTATCCCGAGGTCTTTAACGAACTTATTCGTTTGATTAATTAACACATTAATTAATCATTGCCATAAATAATTAAACCGTTTAATTATTCTTACTCATCTCCATTGTTTCTTCAATCTCCACCTTACACGGTGTACGATCCATTAGGTTCCTTTTAGCGAGGCAGTAGGCGATTAAAACCATTTCAAATCGATTGTAAATTGAAACTTACTTTCAATTCTCCCTTTAGCGATTATACACGTTTAGGGCTTCCACAAACCATGAGTGACACCTAGCAGCATATCATGGTTACCCAAGCTAATCAGAAGAGGTGGAGAACCTATTCAGTTTAGGATTACAAATGCAATACGGTCTTTTTCTAATATAATACTCTTGATCACATTGTTTGGTTTGATAGTTTATTCATGTCTACTATCCAATGTGATTCGTGTGCTTATATGATTACCTTGAATTTGATTTGGAACGACTTCCTAAATCTCATTCATACTCTGGCCAGAGATTCTTAATCATATCATAGAGTATTCTCCCCCAAACGGTTTGAAGGTTAGAGATCCCTTGTTGCGCATTCACTTGCCTCCATGGCTAAGTGGCTTAACCCCGACGATGCCGTGGACACCTTCCTGATGGAGTGACTTTGACATAATCAAAGATCAAGGACTTAACCACAAGACAACTATGATGCCTCAGGTCAAAGGACTACTTTGCATTATCCTAACCATGAGTTCTCATGTGACATGAGTATGAGAACTCCTCGTTGATTGTGTTCAGTGGACTCATTCATTATTGAGCACCTACATGCTTGTCTTGATGTCACACACACCAATGACTCGAGACTAGTCACTCTCCCTGAGAGAAGACACAGCACGTACTGATCTTAATGGACTGTCAATGCCCAATTGGCAATCCTATGATCAGGAACGTTTAGGATGTGTCTACGAAAGAATGGTCTCATGAATCTAACTTCTTTAGATCGCATTCTCCCAATCACATATTCCTTGGACTTATCGTTTAAGCGTATAACATTTATATGAGATGGCTCAAACAATAATCTTTGCCCTTGATATTAAACTAGATTAGTTTAACATGTGAAATGTCCGTAAAGTATCATCATATGATTGGTTTTAGGGCACATTTCCAACATTCCACTCATTGGGCAAGGGCACGGCGATTTCCATTCAAAAATATTTTATTTTTATTTTTTAGGTAGCTTTGTTGACCGTGTGTTGAAGTTTGTTTAAGTGTGAAACTTTGTAAGTTTGTTCTTTGAAAGTAAAATGATTCTCTAATTTCAATACTTTTTTCCAAATACAAGGAAAAAGTAAAGCATTACAACAAACATAATTAATTAAAAATTAAATGTGAATTCTAGCATAACCAACTACGATATTGAAACAATATTATTCTTAATAGCCTACAACCTAGGAGATAAAATTAGTAGGGCTAGGTCCATTGATACATCCCAACTTGGAATGTTCACGTGTCCATCCGAATCGTGATGTGGTAGCTGATACCTGGAGGATGACGAAGCCATAAAGTAAGGTTGATGTGTAAAAGTGAGAATAAATTTAAACTTTAAATAAATAAACCAAAGTGCACAACGTGATTGGGTGGTAACCCTTATTACAAAATGTGAAGTTCAAAGCATAGTGCAAAAAGATGAAAATGGTCTCATCCGTAAAGGATGATTATTTAATACATAAGCAACCTACTTTGACCGAAGAACAGTCAACTACTTCCACTGAAACGTCGTACTCCCACGAGCTCATTCTCTCCGTCCTGGATGGGTGGAAAACAAGGTGAGTAGGCCTAGAAAATAAAGTTTTATGAAACCTTTTTGAAAACGTGTAACCCCTCGCTATAAAACAAGTATATGATTTCCCAAAGTAATGAGTTAAGGGATATAGAGTTCTACTACAAAATATCACTTCAACAACTCAAATCGCTATCATAAAATCACAGTTATGAAAATCATTAAAAATCATGGCTATGAAAATCACTGCTCATTATCTAAGTAAGTAGCTGCATGAATACTCTGGGTGTAGGTTTTATGTTCTAGTATTACATCACGTGAAGTTGGCACTACGCGCATCACATACGAGTGTAATCAACAAACCTAGGGACATGTTGGCACCTAACTCTGGATCCAAAACGAACGTAAATGGTACATGTGAACATACACGTGAAGCCCAAAACAATACAACTAACTAATAAACACTGTCAAAACATGTCACAATGAGCAGATATAATAAATAAAGATGTCATGCCACATTTTTATACTCACAGTTAGTAAAAACATAAAGTGTAGAAAATCTAATGATAAGATAAACAAGGCATGTCACATCAATTATGTAAGAAAACAGTTATGCAAAAAATCACATATATATAGATATATTTAAAATCAAAAGACCCACTCATTGGTATGTCGTAGGGTTGTAGCAGCCTAACCTATTTTGCCTACGGTACTCCTCTAGATGGTCCTCTCTTATATAGGAAATTACTATACTAATCATTAAACTAATAATAATTGATGCAAAACACCTAATTTCGCCCTTAGTTTGCTGAAAAATGGAATTTAGAGACAATTGGTATTGAATTTGGAAAAACAAACTGTGGAAACCAAATCAGTGTGTCGAAATAACCTAGGAAGCGTCCCGGGGGATTTTTCAAAAAAGTCAACTTTGGTCAACTAACGATCAACAATCAATTTTAACGGAATATTCAGCTGCCTAATGGAATATTCTGTTAAAGTCAACGGGATATACCTTAGAATATTTCATCCAGATTCTGAAATGGATTTGGGTCGGATTCGGTTTGGTTTGTTGTAGATTTTCGTCGAATTTTTTGGGAAAAATTCTAACGCTCCGTTCAAGGCCATTTCATAACCAAAATTTGCCCATATATCAAAACGAAGCTTAGGACAAGAAGAATACGATTATACCTATTTCAAGGCCAAAAGTTGGTTGGAGATCATCAGAAAAAGACCTGAAAATGACGGCCCGAGTTGGAGTTCTTCATTTTCGTCAATTTTAAAGTGGATTTCAGCATGCAAGCTTAAATGCACGGCCTAGGGGTTGTGGGAAGTCATCATACACCTTTAAACTCGACCACATAAACAAGGTTTGGTTGGGTTTAGCTTGGAAAAAAATCCTACAACTCATCGAAAAACATGGTGGGTTAGGAAATCGTCTATGCGTTCACCAAAACATGCATGCATGCATGAAATCTCACTAGAACTTGAAGAAACCTTGAGAAAGAAAGTCAAAGCTTATCGAGATAGAAGTGGTTTGGTTCATTGGTTCTGTTGAGATACATAACGAAAAGTTCATATTTTTCCCAAGCTAGCCACAACCACAAGTTTTTGGACGAGTTGTAGAGATCATTAGGAAGCTTTTGGGTGAGTTTGTGCAATTTTTGGGAGTGGTATGGTGGTTTGGTGCTTGCGTCCGAGAGGGAGAGAGTGACAAGAGATCCGCGAGAGAGAAAGTTAAGAGATGTGAGAGAGAGTTTAGGGCGTGTTTACTAATCGAGAGAAACGGAATTGCACATTTCCCAATCCATTTCAACGTTTACTAGCAATTAAGGAATCAGAATTTCTGTGAGGACCACCCAATATTAGGAATTCAATTCCAAAATTGCCCGGAATTGGATTACCTCTATAGAGGTAATATTTGAGTTTCGGGTAGAACACTCCATCATGAATCAAATTTTTGTACCCAAAATACCCATGTATACTCCTAAAACACCTATACCTTCATAAAAACCAAAACTTTTCATTTGGGCAAACCAAAACACCATATTTCTATCTTTCCCAAATAGCCAAACGATCAAAGTTTCGTGTTGTTTTCAGAAAACCAAGCCCCTCTACGTTCACAGCACCCAACAAAAACAAGAAGAAGAAGAAGAAGAAGAAGAATACGATGATGAAGAAGAAGAGAAAGCAGTGAACCTGAAGCAAATTATCAGAAGGGGAAGAAAGCCCACGTAACTACGGTGACGCAAGAAAATGCAGAGCCTTCATGTTCTCTCTCTCCTCTTTCTCTTTCTCTCACTATCTCTCTCATCTGTGTGTGCAAAGCAGAATATGGAACAATGATGATATAGAGAACCCATGGGTTCTAGAAAGCTGTTGGGAAACTTATTTCTGTGCAAAAAAATGCACCAATATTTTCCAATGGTGCCAACCAACCAATATTTTCCAACGGGAATTGTTAATATTTTAATAAAACCATATATAGATCTGTGTGTGTGTGTATGCATGTGTGTGTGAAATTGTTAAAAAGTTATGAATTTTTCTATTATTTAGATTAAGGGTATTTTAGTAATCATATTAATTTTCATTCCAATTCAGGTGAACTGGTAAACAAATTATATGAATTTTGTTTCATTTTTACTCCGATTCTAGAACATTTAAGTAAACAGCTTCAACATGAATTTGATTTTTACTCATCCTCAATTCAATTCCTCCTCGATCCAATTCCTCTATTTGATTATGGTTACATAAACGCACCCTTAATGGGTAGAGAGAAAGTGATGGAGTGTTATCATGGAATTGATGGTTGAGTGTAATGAGAGAGAGAGAGAGAGAGAGAGAGAGAGAGAGAGAGAGAGCCGGCTAGAAAAAAAATGAGAGAGTGATGGTGATGGGTGTAAGTTGTTGGAACAAGTAAGGGATTTTAAAACCCAAACAAATCATTTTTTGTTATTGCCACTTGCATCACATTAACCCAAATAGTTAGTACATGCAATCATTCTCTATGCACGAATGCAGATTTCAGTGTTCCAAATAGGACTCATGCATTGGTGCGTGCTACATGGGAAAGTTCCAAGTTTTGAATTTCGTCTCAGTTATTTTTTTTCTTCACAATTTTGAACATAACTTGTTTGTTATAATTCTGAATTAAGTTCTGTCTATGGCCACGTGTTCAAAAAAATAAGTACTGTTCAAAAGTAGTAAAATAAGAGTGGTAAAGTGAAAGGAAAATTGAGGTCCACATGGAAGGCTTGCGTGGTGTGACGACCCATCCCTAATTTTCTATGTAATTTCTCCCCAAGTATGTGATTTGACATTCATGTCCTTGTTGGCAAGTGGCATGAATGTATTTATTCCTTTTTTTAAAATTGTTTTTCTCGCTATCATGATTAAACTGTGATTTCATCTGTACAAACCTTGTTGATAAGGCACAATAGATTTCTTGTGATTTCATTTGTACAAACCTTATCCATTTTTCTTCTTAAAAAGGGTGATCTGTACCCAAGGTATTAAATATCGGTAATATCGGAAATATCGGTAGTCCGAAAACACGGAAATATCGATGGAAATATCGGGATAATATCGATATCGATAAAAATTACATGGAAACCACGAAAATTGTAAGAAAAACTTGGAAATTTTTATTGAAACTTTGCAGGATGTTTATTTAGTCAATTATCTATTAGTTTATCACAAAAAATTGGAAGGAAATGCATTGCATGATGGATTTAACATTATCAAGTTGATTATATAGCGAGTTGACAAACATTGTGAGTGTAGAAAATATGTAGTAATTAATGAAAGAAGTCTAAACACACCATAATCATTTATATATAATGAATTAGTACAATATTTTACACTTTAGTACCACATAGAGTTCCTATGAGGTTCAAATTTTTCACTATCTTCATCATCTCTATGTGTAGAGTGAGTGTATTGTGAACAGTAGTTATCAAATGATAAATCCCCAAAATAGTTTTGCATGTAATTGTTAACATGCCACCCATATGGATCCGAGATTGGTTGAGGTTGTCCATAAGCAAAATCATTTAAAGATTGAGTCTGGGATTGTTTCCATGAGTCGCTCGATTCCATCCCAACAGGAATGGGATATGAAGGGTAGGGAAATGGTTGGTTATGAGTATAACCATAGTTACTACTTCCCACTCCAACAGAGTCCGAAGTTCTAGATAACGAGTCATCTTCTTGACTTGACAAAATCCCCTTGCCTCTTTCTCTACGAGTATAGTCCTTCCCTATGGCACCAATTCCTGGTCCTGCCCGCCTACTGCCATGGTCATCATCCTGTGTTGCATGCGTGAAGTTTGCCTCACCAGTGAAGGGGGTCATAAATCCGGGAGGTGGTCCATAATAGTTTCCATATCCACCACCACTACCTCCAGCTCCACTGTATCCTTCATCATTCCCACCTCCGGTGGTAGGTGAGTCTCCTGATCTTGTACTAGAGTTATCATTAGTATCAGCACGATGTTGTGGTTGTGTAGGATTGGAAGAAGGTGGAATTCCAGTGTTTCTTGGTCTTGGGAGCAAAAGTTCTTCCAAAGAGTCAGCGCTGCTAGATCCCACCTCCTCATCTAATACTCTTTCTACATTTATCCCTTCATTACGTGCTTCTTCAGCAACTCTGAGAGCTGGGTTGCCTTCATCATCATCTAAATGAAGAGGTCTAATCCATTGATAAAGTTGGTTACCCTCTGTATCATCATCTTCACCAACAATATCAAACACATCTAGTGGGTCACCACGGTCGACATGATCTATTTCTGCTTCCTTATCTCGAATTTGAAGCTTCATGTTGTAGTAGCCATAAACTAATTTTTCCAACCTACTATGAGCCAACCTATTTCTTTGCTTTGTGTGTATAAGTGCAAATGTGCTCCAATTTCTTTCACAAGCAAATGAGGAAGCTGTTTGTGATAATACTTTGATTGCTAACTTTCTCACAGTTGGTGCATCGGTCCTATACATGATCCACCATTCAGCTACAATGAAAAACAATGTTGATAAGCCTAATAACTCGAACAAATTCTATTATAAACTTATAGTGAAATATGTTTACACTCACTAGGAGACATTGTTGTTCGAGCAGCAATTGATGTTGGTTCTCCAAAAGTTCTTCTTGCATCTTTAAACCATGTTAGCTGAATTCAATAAATCGTGTTAGTTTAATCCAACAAAGTAATTATTATAATTTAAGTAATTGTGTACCTCATTTCCAAATTGGCCAACTTCTGGTGATGCAGGGTCCAATTTAGAGTATACATTATGTACAACACGTATAAGGGCACCATCATCTCCAACACCGGGTCTGTATTGGTATCGAGGATTGAAATAATATGCTGTTCAAAAGAAACACATACGCTAATAAGAGAAAAAATACTTATGCAACTAAAGAAATGAATTTCAAATTATGACATAATTTATACCTGCTGCATGCAAATCGTGGTATAATGTTTTATACCATCGGTCATCAATTATCTTTATGACCCACCTTGCGCCAGGTTTTCTTTCCAATTCCTCCTTCACTACATGCATCAACTCATATACTGCCCCCATAGTAGGATACACTTCTGTGTCAACAATCCGTAAAACCTTATAAAGAGGTTCAAACAGTTGGCACACATGTTCTGATTGAGTCCAGAAAGCATGATCAAGCACTATACTTTCCACCATACGACCTGCATTTGAGCGGCTGAAATTGTGGTTGGCCCAATCGTCACTAGTGAATAGTTGCTTCAACCCTGCTTTCTTCTTAAGTAGGCTGTCTAATGCAATATAGTTGGTGGCGAATCGAGTGGTAGCTGGACGAATAATTTCTCCTTTGCAAAATTCACGCATCTTTGCCAACAACCAACCATGGTTGTAAATATAATTTGTGATCGTTCTAGCTCTTTTTACAACATTAGCAATATTCTCTCTCTTCCCCATTGCCTCAAACATGAGATCAATACAATGTGCTGCACATGATGTCCAAAACACATTATGATGCTTCATTAACTTTTTTCCAGCTTTGACAAATGCAGAACCGTTGTCGGTCACAACTTGGACAACATTATGCTCTCCCACCTCCATGATTACATCCCTCAATAACTTGTAAATATACTTGTAGTTCTTTATATGGTCTGAAGCATCAACGGACTTCAAAAAAATTGTCTTTCCCTTGGAGTATACCATGAAGTTTATGATAGACAATCTGGTTGGCCCAGTCCATCCGTCACACATGATTGTGCAACCATTAGTTTCCCACTTTAACCTCAACTTGTTAACATACTCGCCAATGTCTTTATGCTCCATTTCCAAATATTTGTTTCTTACCTCATAGGGAGTGGGAGGTTGTACTCCAACACCGGCCTGTTGACATCCCAATACCATATTTTTGAAATGATGTGATGATGCCTTCTCAGCAGGGACATTTTCATAGATAAAGAACTTGCTAATTAGACGCCCCATTCCCTCCTTCACATTACCTCCCTTGAAATAACTCCAAACACTCTTTTGACGTGCTTTGGATGAGTTATATAAACTTGGGGCTATTGGTGGTGTTGGTTGTGATTCTCTAAGACTGCCTCCCCGTCTCATTTGTGCACCACCACTTGTCCCGAAACCTTGTCCTCTATTAGGAATTTTATGAAGGTGTTCTCTTTCCCATGCTGACTGTTTGGAGGCACGTAATGCTTGTTTGAAACTACGTCGTTCTTCAGGTCCCATGTCATCATCACATTCGTCCTCATCGTCATCATCATCACTGTCAACTGCTTGGCCAATGCCTTCTCCTCGTAGCCCAGCTCGAATATTTTCCATTCCATATGCTTTCTTTTCCTTCTGGTGTTTTTTATTTTTTAATAATGTGGTGATGAATGCCTTCACTTCTGGGGGGACACTATCGCATCGTTGGACATTATGTCCTGGATCTAATCCACTAAGATGGTGCTTAAGTCGTGTCACTCCGCCACTCTTCATTACATGACCACAATATTTGCAAATTGTGCCATGTTTGTTTCCGTCTATTGGGTCTCCATATTCCCAAGCTGGATCATGTTTTGACATCTTAAACGTACCTGTATTTATTTTGCATGGAAATTAGGCAATTATTTTTTGGCCAAAAAATATAGTAGTGACGGTTATATAAGAGAACCTAAATAATAAAGTTATTCTACAAAAGAATTAAATAGGAAGTAAACAAAATGATTGTAAGGTGTAGAAATTATAAAAATAATATGGACTAATAAAACCTAATATTAATGAATAATAACCAGTTTGATAATAAAATAATAAATAACATTAAACATATTAAAATTATCCTAGGGAATAATTATACAACATTACTTAATTACTTCAAAAAATTAACATATTATTTGTTTCTTAGATCACATGCACGGGTCCACACAAATTTTTTTGTATAATTAACCTCCTTATATATGTACATTATCTATGTATCCAACTTAACTAGTGTTTGTATTATATATTATTACAAATTGTTAAGAATTAATAAAACTTCTTTCTTTTTTAGTGTTTTTAAACCTTTTTCTTTTTTTTTTTGTTTTTTGAGAAAAGTGTTTTAAAACCTTATTCTTTCCTTTTCTTTTCCTTGCCGTTTCTTTTATATTCTTTGAAAATGTAGACTAAAAGGATTGATTATGGACCCTTTTCGTGGGAGGTATGTAGAAATTGTTTAATCAAAATGGATAATCAGGAGCAAACGAGCTCGAACAAAGCCATAAAGCAAAGTTAGTAAATGTTTTGCCCCTTTTTGGTGTTGGAAAGTTCATTTACGATAGTGTGAGGATGTGAAATTAAAGAATCTCATGCATGTGTCCACACAAATTTTTTTGTTGTTGTATAAATTACAATAATATAAATGTAAGTTTGTAAACTTACCTTAAATGTAACAAATCTGGAACTTTCGATGTCGTACGTAGCAGCAGCAAAACCTCGACGATCCTCTGCAGCTTGCCGTCTGTGAATAAATGAGAGAGAAAATGTTTTGGAAAGGATCTGAAAGGGCTAAGGGAAGAAGAAGAAACATAAATGTGTAATAGAGGTTTTTCAATTTTCAAAGGGTCAAAAAATGTGTGATGATCTGATACTCCACCTCTGGGACGCACACGGTTTTGAACTTTTGGCAGTGTTTTTTTTACACACACACATGGGTTTGACAGTGAGAAACCACTCCACCATACATTTTTGTCTTGTCACTGTTTTTTTCACACACGGATATATCTTTTTGTCTTGTCAAGAATTTTTTCACGGAAAATGATTCTCATGTGATTTAAAGGTGTAAGGCTACATGCATGTATGGCAGTATGGGCATATGACAGTTTGGTTCAGTTTCAGTGGGTTTTCTTTGATTTTTTTGCAAAATTATTGGCACACACACACTCACACTAACCTAACATCTCACAGTCACTGGCACATTATTTTCACATCTTTTCACCTCTGGGTGCAAAATTATTTTCACCTATTTTCACCTCTGCAACACTCTGCAACACACACATTCACCTATTTTCATCTCTGCAACACTCTAACACACACGATGCAACACGCACACACGCACACGCAACACACACACACGCACACGCAACACGCACACACGCACACGCAACATGCAACAAGCACACACGCACACGCACACACGCATACCTTTCTGGATCCTTCTCTATCTCCCTCGGTCTCTTCGTCTCCTTCTCTCCCTCGGTCTCTCCGTCTCCTTCTCTCCTTCGGTCCGGTCTCTCCATAGTCCATCCAATATGCTGGGTCACCTCATCACCTTAGACTCTCTCGAATCTCGATCTCGATCTGGATCCTTCCCTCAGTCTCTTCATCCTTCTTCTTCTCCCTCAGTCTCTCGAACTCGATCCTTCTCCGGTTCTCCCCCCCATCTCTTCTTTGCAACTCCGCCGAGCACCATCACCACCTCCCCCCCATCTCTTCTCTGCAAATCCGCCGAGTTGCTTGGGGCCTTTTTACGGTCTCTCTACACCCTGGGGGACGTGATTTTGCTGTTGTTCAGCTCGTACCCACCACCTGTGGTTTCCTCCTCCCTTTCTCACCTCCCGCCGGCGGTGACGACGACGAATATCGCGATATTATCGCTAATATCGATAATATCGCGATATTAGCGATATTATCGCGATATTTTAAAGATATTTTAATTTTAGTAAAAAAAATATCGTTCGGTCAAAAAAACGATATTATCGGCGAAATATCGCCGATAATATCGATTTTTAAGACTGTCTGTACCTTACACTTCACCACCAATCATTTTAGTTCCTCAAATTCCTCACCCAATCAACTCTCCCTCTCTCATTCTTTTTGGACCAATAAAAAACCTTCTTTTTTTTTCTCTCTCTCTCTCTCTCTCTCTCATCTTTTCCATCTCTCTCCTCATTTTGTAACTCTCTCCTCTCTGCAACTGCAAGGACCTTCACAACCACTCACAAATCGAGTCCAAATACACCATAATCATGATCATCTCGTCCTCATGATCACAACTATGCCAACCGATTCTCTAATGGTTGAGTTTTAAGTGGTCAACGCATAGCGACTCGGTAGCTCCAACCCGGTCGAGTTGGCATCATCTTGATCCCGGTAGAGTTACAAGGTTTTAGGATGTGGGGAAGCTTCTGCTCAACTCCCCGTGGCCATTAGACTAGTTTTGGAGAAGCGTTAATGTCGAATCAAGCATGTTCAAGGAGTTGAGCTTTTGGCCCAGACTTTCGAGCCATTTTCAGGCCATTTCCCATCCACTTTTGGACTTTTGGAAGGTACAACTTTGTTTTACTGTTCACGAGCTTCATTTCCATATAAATTTCGTGAAAAATGGTTGAGAAATGAGCAAGATATTAAGGTTTAAAATTTTACCCAGAAACCGGCGAAGATTTTCAATTTCCAGCGAGTTTAGATGGCGGCGACTGGTGATGACCCATCGGATAAGACAATGAATATTCCATCAGACTTGACAAAATATTCTAACGATGTCAGGTAACACCGTTAAGGTGACAAATATTCTAACGATGTCAGGTAACACCGTTAAAGTCCGTTAACTGTTCAACGGAATATTCCATCAAGTCTGATGGAATATTCTTGGATTCCGTAGCTGAAGGATTATTTTGTGAAAAACATGTTCATTTAAGCAACATCTATAGCATGCAATTAACAATTAAAAGGTGGAATCATGCTTGTATGCACTTAAAAACAAAACATTATCCATGAAATTCAAAGCCTAGTAGATTGGTGAACCTTGACTCAACTTAAAACAACATTTGTTAGTTGAGAAATTATACCTTTGTAGATTCCTCTTTGCATAAGCAAAGGCTAATCACCCAAAGAGAGGGCCTTCATTCCTTGCATCTTAGATCTATGGATTTGGATGGATGAAATGGTTCTCCAAGTTCCCAAAATTGAGAACCTCTAAGTCTCTTCACCAAGGTTAGATTGGAGAAGAAATGAGTGACCTTGGAGTAGTAAGATTGCTAGCTAAACCCTCCAAGGAGGCCGGCCACTTTAGAGAGAAAGGAGAGCTTATGTTCTCATCCTTTCCCCAAAAGAAAACCCTTAATGAATTTTGGCTATAAAGTCATATTTATACCTTAATTCATTGGAGTGGCAAACTTGTAAATAAGTCCAAAACTCACTCCATCTCTAAATGGCCGGCCTTAGGGTATTTTTGGGCTAATTGGGCCTTTGTGAATCATTATTCATTAAGTTGTCATACAACTTAAGTCAATGGGCTTAACGTTCGAAGCCCATTGGGCCTTAAGGTCCAAAACTATCCCGAGGTCTTTAACGAACTTATTCGTTTGATTAATTAACATATTAATTAATCCTTGCCATAAATAATTAAACCATTTAATTATTCTTACTCATCTCCATTGTTTCTTCAATCTCCACCTTACACGGTGTACGATCCATTAGGTTCCTTTTAGCGAGGCAGTGGGCGATTAAAACCATTTCAAATCGATTGTGAATTGAAACTTACTTTCAATTCTCCCTTTAGTGATTATACACGTTTAGGGCTTCCACAAACCATGAGTGACACCTAGCATCATATCATGGTTACCCAAGCTAATCAGAAGAGGTGGAGAACCTATTCAGTTTAGGATTACAAATGCAATACGGTCTTTCTCTAATACAATACTCTTGAGCACATTGTTTGGTTTGATAATTTATTCATGTCTACTATCCAATGTGATTCGTGTGCTTATATGATTACCTTGAATGTGATTTGGAACGACTTCCTAAATCTCATTCATACTCTGGCCAGAGATTCTTAATCATATCATAGAGTATTCTCCCTTAAACAGTTTGAAGGTTAGAGATCCCTTGTTGCGCATTCACTTGCCTCCATGGCTAAGTGGCTTAACCCCGACGATGCCGTGGACACCCTCGAATGGAGTGACTTTGACATAATCAAAGATCAAGGACTTAACCACAAGACAACTATGATGCCTCAGGTCAAATGACTACTTTGCATTATCCCAACCATGAGTTCTCATGTGACATGAGCATGAGAACTCCTTGTTGATCGTGTTCAGTGCACTCATTCGTTATTAAGCACCTACATGCTTGTCTTGGTGTCAATCACACCAATGACTCGAGACTAGTCACTCTCACTAAGAGAAGACATAGCATGTACTGATCTTAACGGACTGTCAATGCCTAATTGGCAATCCTATGATTAGGAACGTTTAGGATATGTATATGAAAGAGAATGGTCTCAGTAATCTAACTTCTTTAGATCGCATTCTCCCAATCACATATTCCTTGGACTTATCGTTTAAGCATATAACATTTATATAAGACGGCTCAAACAATAATCTTTGCCCTTGATATTAAACTAGATTAGTTTAACATGTGAAATGTCCGTAAAGTATCATCATATGATTTGTTTTAGGCCACATTTCCAACGGTAGCTTCTGCCGTGCACGTGCTAGCGCGTGTGGTCATGGGTTGGGCAGCGCGTGAAGGCACATTCGGCCTCCGGTCGGCGAATGGTTGACACGTACGAGTTTGTGACTTCGAGTAGAACATTTTCGTATATTCAAACCTTCCGTTTGAGCAAATTATGGGAAGTTTTTCCTAAGTTTTATGTATATGTGTTAGTTAATTTTTACTAGTTGTTTCACATATATGGGAGACTTACCTTGAGGACGTACGTGGACAAGTGAGTAGGGGGCTACGATCCTACGACATACCAGTGAGTGGACATTTTGTTTTCATATATATATAATACTTTTAAGTTGATTTATGCATGTTATGCCACATTTTACTTACTTTAAAAATAATGCCATGGTGGTTGAGATTTATATTTGATCATGGCATATTCATATGCATTTTACCTGATCATAAATATTATGTTATTATGTAATGCCAAGTCATTCTACAGGACGCGCGTGTAAGTTCAGGTGAGTCTTTTGAGTTGTTTGGAATGATTGAATTGTATGGCATGCCTATATTCATATAGTTCTCTCATCATTGCTGCACCGGTGTTAGTGCTCGCCCCGTCCTTCACGTGATGTTCATTTTGCACCCCACGCTCGCCTTAGATCCAAGTAGGTGCTAGTCTTGTTGTATAGGTCACATTAAGCGACTCCGACTCATAGGTGACATGCATAGTGCTTGTCTTCACGTGATCGTAGCACTAGAGCATATATTATTATTACACCTAGTCCTGTCGTACATGTCACATTAGGTGACTTCGACTCATGTGTTAGCAGAGATGGATAAGCAATAGGTGCAGTCGTATATGTCATATTAGGTGACTCCAATTGCGTGCTAGTATAGATTGTTGAACACATGATTATATTCATATTGTCGTTGAGATGTTCTGTTGTGGCATATTCCTGAATTTATTGTTGGCATGCATTTGATTTCATACTTATACTTAGTATGATTTCTGAAAACTATACTTGTTTTACAGTGAGGGGTTAGTATGTTCAGAAAACAAATGGAGTTTATAAACCTTTATTTTTGTACACGCTTACCCTTCTGTTTTTTTTCGTCCCTCCAGGTCCTAGATAACTAACCTACTCTGTGGCACTCGAGGATTACCCGGCAATTTTGACATATCTCCATTTTAACGTAGGAACTTATCATAGTTGTGTAATAAGCAAGGAAGAAAATATCAGTAATATCGGAAATATCGGTAGTCCGAAAACACGGAAATATCGATGGAAATATCGGTAAAATATCGATATCGATAAAAATTACATGGAAACCACGGAAATTGTAAGAAAAACTTGGAAATTTTTATTGAAACTTTGCAGGATGTTTATTTAGTCAATTATCTATTAGTTTATCACAAAAAATTGGAAGGAAATGCATTGCATGATGGCTTTAACATTATCAACTTGATTATAGAGCGAGCTGACAAACATTATGAGTGTAGAAAATATGTAGTAATTAATGAAAGAAGTCTAAACACACCATAATCATTTATATATAATGAATTAGTACAATATTTTACACAAAAGCCTAAAAAATTAAAATACTAAAATTTTACTTTCCCACCCCCAAACTTATTGCACACCTTGTCCTCAAGGTGTGTAAAAATAAACCAAGATTGAAGAACAAAAATAAAAACTGTAAAAGATAAAACAAAAGCCTAAAATAAATAAACTATAAGAAAAGGAAAATAGAAAAGAAAACAAAGAAATTAAAATAAACAAATAATAAAACAAAAAGAAAAGAAGAAGAACAAAAATAAAAACTGTAAAAGATAAAACAAAAGCCTAAAATAAATAAACTAGAAGAAAAGGAAAATAGAAAAGAAAACAAAGAAATTAAAATAAACAAATAATAAAACAAAAAGAAAAGAAGAAAAAGGACAAAGATCACCTGGATTCGAACTGAAGATCTGGTGCTATTGAAGAGAAACACGGCCCAACACGTCCAAGTCCACACTTGTGTCAAAGTGTAGCAACAACTACAATATATGTTGATGCAGCAGCTTCCTGTTTGAATTGAAAAACCCTAGCAGCTGCTACATATTTTGCCCTTGCCTCGAGCCCAGAGCCTCAAAAGGCTCTCTATCTCTCCGTAGTAGACCATCCCTTTCAATCTCTCCATTGTTTCTCAGTTTCGCACCCCTTTTCAACCAAGAGCCAAGCAACATCCATACCCCTTTTCGCACCCCGTGGCTTTACCTCAAATCGGTCATCCTCATCGGCGCCCTCTACTTCCTTTCCCTCTGCTCCTCTCTCGCCTTTCTCCTCGTCGAGCCCGTCACCATGTCCCGCGGGCCGCGACCTCTACCTCTCCTCCGTCGTCCCCATCGGCGCGATCCTCCTCATCCGCATCTCCCTCTGCTCTCTCTCTCTCTCCTCTCTTTCAGCCACTGATCGAATACGATCTGTGAAATGCTTGCTCATTGATCTCTGAGCTCCGTTCGATTTGCGCTCTTCCAAAGATGATGATCTTTAGCACTGTAACTGCCGGTGAGGTACTCGATCTCTCAGCTTCTACTGTTGTCTTCCAGATCTTGCTCGAATTCAAGCCCTTGCTTCTCGGATTAGTGTAATTTTGTCACTGATTTGGTATAAAGTGGTGATTTTTGTTGAAAGATAGTGATGATTTTGTTCCGTTTGGTTGCAGGTTTCGTTCTTGCTCGGAGTTATTCCGATTCTCCGGCGAGGTTGTGACTGACTGTCGAGAAACCAAAAATATCGCGATATTATCTAAAATATCGCGATATTATCTAAAATATCACGATATTTTGATGAAAATTCCTCGGATACCTATTAAAATATCGGTAAAGCAAAAAACCAATAATATCGGCGAAATATCGCCGATATTATCGATTTTTTCTTCCATGGTAATAAGTACTTCTCTCGTTCGACTGCTTTACCCTTATATTATCTATGCTCTGAATATTTGTAGTTTTTGGGTTATAACCACTGTTGTGCACTCATCCTATTAATTAATTAAGTTCTAGTTCGGTTTTAATTTATTCACATTTTTCTTTCATCACTTGCACTTTTGGTTACGTTACCTTCACGTGACGGCCAGCACGCCTTAATTCTGATCGGGGTGTGTCACGTGGCATCTCATGGGCATTTTAGAAATTTCATTGCTATCGGAAATAAAAACATTAAATTTCGGGACGGGATGTCACATCCATTTTCCCTTGGAACGTATGGAACTCCCTTATCTTCCCTAGAAAACCTTCACTCATGACGATATTTTTTTCGCTTTTCAAAAAATGTTTTGAAAATTAGGAGACATATCGTTGAGGCAGCGGAACATGATATCTCAATCTTTCTCGTCTTGCTTTTCTTGCATATTTAACTCTCTTTCTCTTGCCTTTGTTTCATCTCTAGCCTTGTCCTACTCGTTAAATAACTTGTCTTGTTCCATATTTAGTGCATGTTGGCGAGCTAATTCGTCAACTAATTTTGACTAATCATTAATCGAAAATTCCCTCTTGCAACTCTTTTCTTAGCAGCCTTCTTACCAATAGGCCTCATGCCTTCTTGGTTTTATGTGAACGATTCAATTGGGGTCTCTAATGGTTCATTCAATGGTGACTATTCAATACTAGATTCATGAAAATGAGTCTTATTCAACCCAACTTATGGACCACTAGGCAGAACTCTGTACTTCGGAGTATGCTTTGCTATGTTCCAACATTCATGCCTTGTGAATGATTTCTTATTTTCAAGATTGAACGACATTTGTACTTGTAGGTACTAAAATAAACATTGTGAAACAACATAAAGGTCTAAATAATAACATGTTAATTAGATATTAAGTTTGTTTGTACCATACTTGACCAACCCCGAAACTACTGAGCACCGGTCAATATTATACCACCAAGGACCCACAGAAGTCTCCCTCCAACCAGGAGGCCAATCACAACACGACACATGTCAAAATCAGAGGCCAATCATAACGCGACACGTGTCAACATCAGAGGCCAATCACAACACGACACGTGTTAATGTCAGAATGAAACTAGAAACTCTCTTCTATAAATAGAGATCATTCTCTCACAATATTTCCTAATGTCATTTGTACTAAATCATTCACTAGTACTCACTAAAAGAGAGCTTGAATCTATGTACTTGTGTAAACCCTTCACAATTAATGAGAACTCCTCTACTCCGTGGACGTAGCCAATCTGGGTGAACCACATACATCTTGTATTTGCTTCCATGTCTCTATCCATTTGCATACTTATCCACATTAGTGACCGGAGCAATCTAGCAAAGGTCACACACTTGACACTTTTTGTTGTACCAATGTCCTCACTGATTTTATGCATGGCGCCGTCTGTGGGAACGACACTTATTCCCTCTTCAGCTTTTTTAAGCTGGTTTCCACCATTCGTACACTCTCTTTTGACCAGGCATCCCTTTCCAACATGGGGAGCGAAGGAAGCCACAACACACAGAATGACACCTCTCTTGCACTTGATGAGAAGCAACAAAAGAATGAACAAAAGAAGTTTGCTCTTCAGGCTTAAGTCGATGAGCTGAAGGCTCAGAACAACAAGATAGCGATGAAGAATGAGATCCTCTAAAAGCAGTATGAGAAGGTCTTCGAGATGCTCCACGAGGCTAGATATACTAAAACACACGAGCTCATCGCCCTTGTGGAAGTCAACCATTAACTGGGTGCCCCCCAACATGGAGGGTCATTTGCCCTCGACCTGGGTATTCCTATTGATGAGCGAGCTACTCATCGAAATGGCGACCAACATGAGACTTCTCTCAACCCAGATACTTCGACCCAAAGCAGGAGGAATGGAGGAAGACACCTCCTTACAAAAGGAGTGGAAGGATCAAAAGCCGTCTTTCGCGACTGTCGAGACTTCCTAAAGCAACGTTGAGACAATCTCATCCATGTAAGCTCGAAGATTAATGACCCAAGGGTCTCTGAAAGACTCGAACCCCTCCCATATCCCAGACCGGCTCCCAATTTGGGGAAAGGGCAACAAGTCCTAGAGAAACACGAAGGTATAGGGGACTCATAGATGTTTCGATAGACATACCTTGGAAGTCAATATGGCGAGTCCAGGGAAAAATCACATGATCTTGATCAAACCTTCCTACTTCCAAAAGGAGATGGAGATTTACGAAAGAAAGCTTCAATGGTACATGACTCCACTCAGGACCCTCTTGTCCTACAGCTCTTTAAAGAAGTAAACAAGTTGAAGGCCGAACGACAAGCTGAGATACCTGATTGGAACCAACCTAGGCCTGACCCTCTTACAATGAGGATATTTGACTCCCCCTCCAAGCAAAGACAAAGCAGAAGCTTGGCTTGCAACTCTATACTGGAAGTGAGGACCCGATTGAACATCTTAACCTTTTTTAGTCCACCCTGGCATACCGGATGCACACCGACGAAGAGCGATGTCTTCTCTTCCCCTCCACCATCTCTGGCGGAGCTCTAAACTGGTATTGTCGTCTTCCACCTGAGACGGTAGACTCATTTGAGGAATTGAGAAAACTGTTTGTTTCTAAACACATTTTCCAGATTGAATGCTTGCACTCTACGGATGACTTATACACTATTCGCTAGAAGCCAGACGAGTCATTACGTATGTATGCTGGCCGCTTCAGCCATGAGTATTCCCGTTGTACCAAGGACCTCAACCTTCCAAACAGCAGCGGTGCCTCCTCTTACCTTACTTAATACTTTGCCAAGTCAATAGACATATCAATCTCAGGGCAAAAGGAAAGATTTCCATCCTCACCAGTCCCATTTTAGTAAAAGGAGTAAGGGACACTATCGCGATAACCAAGGGTATCGCCAGGATGATGCCCGCCCTCAGACTGTCAACAGAGTGGGCCAAGCACGTGTCAAGACAGACCCTACCCCGAGGTATGAGACATACACGCCTTTGAACGCCACATGCGTGGCCATTTACCCCAGCATAGCACACCTGATACCGAAGCCAATGCCGAGGCAGTCAGGTTACAAGCCTACGAAGAACACGGGCACGTTTTGCTGCTACCACGAACATAATGGCCATGACGGCAAGAAGTGTATTACCATTCATAATCATATTGAAGCTTTGGCGCATAAAGGAAAAATTGATCGATTCCTCATTTACCCTTCAAGGGATAACCATAACCAACATCAAGTGAATGTGATATATTCCATAAGTGGAGGCACACCCATATCTGAATCTTCCAATAGGGCCATGAAAAATAGCAAACGAGCTTTAAGGCCTGGCCACCAAGTGTTTCATGTGGAAGACATCGGGGGAGGTAAGTATCAAAAGCCTAACTAGGATCCAATATGTTTCTACCTTGAGGAAGAAAGAGGTATCATCTACCCTCACAACGATCCACTGATCGTGGAGGCTTACATAGCCAACTTTGAAGTAAGAAGAATCCTGGTAGACACGGGGGCATCGGTTAATATCATGTTTGATGAAGCTTTTAGGGCACTTAAAGTAGCTGAACACTTGCTCGATCGCTCAATTTCTCTTCCGATAAGCTTCTCCGGTGATATCGTGCAACCTATAGGGAGCATACACTTACCTTTCACCATTGGTACATGCCCTTACACAACTACCATTACCACTAACTTCCTGATAGTTGATTGCCCAATGGCATACAATGTCATTTTTGGACGCATAGGCATCAATGTTCTTAAGGCCATGGTATCCACACATATGTTGTTGATGAAATTTCCAACCCACTATGGCAATGGTTACATCAGAGGAGATCCACTTAGTGCATGATCATGTTACAACACTTCGGTCAACCAATAACACCTGCTTGTGCCCAAGGAAACCTTTTCTATACATGACCAAGTCATAAAGACCAGCCCGGACGAAGCCAACTTGGATTTTCACAGTGGCAACAGTCAACCCGACGATCCTCGAGATGACTCTTTCACCCTGCAAGCATAACCCATTGAAGAGCTGGAGAAGGTTTCTATATCAAAAGATTATCCAAATCGCATGGTGAAGATTGGCATCACCTTGTTACCACCCATTCGGTTGGCATTGATCTCTTTTTTGCAAGAGAGCACTGAGGTATTCGCCTGGTCATATCTCTCGATATCATATGTTATCGCTTGAGTATTGACCCCAAGACCAAGCCAGTGAGACAGAAACGAAGATCTTATGATGTTGAACGATACGAAGCAATGAAGGCAGAAGTTGAAAAACTCAAAGGCATAGGCTTCGTCTGCGAAGTCAATTACCCAACATGGGTACCAAATGTGGTCATTGTAAAGAAAAATCTGACCAAAGAAAGTCTCTTGCTCCAAAAGGACTTGTGGAGAATGTGTGTCAACTACATTGACCTAAACAAAAGATGCCCGAATGATAGCTTTCTTCTTCCTCTCATTGACAAACTTATAGACTCTACGGCAGGGTGTGAACTCCTGAGCTGCATAGATGCTTACTCAGGATACAACCAAATCTTCATGAACCCTCTGGACCAAGAACAGAGAGCCTTCACTACTGACGGGGGACTATATTGCTATAAAGTCATGCCCTTCAGCCTAAAGAATGTAGGAGTGACTTATCAGAGACTAGTCAATTCAATGTTCGTCGAACAGATGGGGAAGAACATGGAAGTTTACGTTGATGATATGCTAGTCAATAGTAAACATGCTGACCAACACATCGCTAATCTATCTGAAACTTTCACCATTTTGAAGAGGTATCGAATGAGGTTGAACCTCAACAAATGTGCCTTCGGCGTAGGCTCTGGCAAATTCTTAGGCTTTATGATAAGCCAACGAGGCATTGAGGCTAATCTTGAGAAGATCAAAGCAATCCTCGACATTAAGGAACTGGTAACTTCAAAAGACATTCAGAGCCTTACTGGCAAGGTGGCAGCCTTATTTAGGTTCATCTCTAAGGCCACAGATAGATGTGCTCTTTTCTTCAAAGCACTTAAGGGAAGTAAGAAGTACATTACATGGACTGATGAATGTGCCGAGGCATTCAAGAACCTCAAAGACTATATGAGTAAAGCCCCACTGCTATCCAAACCTGAGGTTGGTGACACTCGCATTATCTATCTGTCGGTATCGGCTTTAGCAGTAAGTTTCGTTCTCATTCGAAAAGATGGTAATGTCGAACAGCCTGTGTACTATGCTAGCAAGACCTTACAAGATGCGGAGACACGATACTCCAACACTGAGAAATTGGCTTTAGCATTGGTCATGTATCCTCGAAAACTTCGCCCTTACTTCTAAGCACACTCCATCATCGCGCTTAGCAATCATCCTCTTCAACATATACTCCAAAGTCCTGACACTTCAGGCCAAATGATCAAAAGAACGATAACATTGGGTGAGTTTGACATCTCTTACCAACTAAAGCCAGCTGAGAATGACTAAGCAGTGGCAGACTTCATCGCCGACTTCACATATCCTGTTGACATTTTTTCTACACCTAAAGAAGTGGTTTCATTACCCTTGAAAGCTTAAAAAATAGAACCAACAGCCCCAGCATGGAGTCTATATGTTGATGGCTCGTCCAACCAACAGGGTTGTGGAGCAGGACTAGTTCTTACGACCCCTGACAAAGTGGCAATGGAGTATGCTCTTCGTTTCAAATTCAAGGCATCGAATAATGAGGCCAAATATGAAGCCCTTCTAGTAGGCTTACGTTTAGCCAAACACCTTGGGGTTAAATGAATTGGTTAAACGAATTGATATCTTCAGTGACTCCCAATTGGTGGTTAACCAGGTCACCAACAACTTTGACGCTAAGGATAGTTCCATGGTAGCATATCTGGCATCAACTTATGTTTTACCTTCCCAGCTCATCCCTAGTCTAATGGACAAGTTGAAGCCATCAACAAAATAATCAAGCGAACTTCGAAAACCAGTTTGGACAAGGCTAAAGGTTGTTGGCCAGAATTTGTACCCCAAGTTCTTTGGTTATATCGCACTTCATATCAGACATCAACAGTAGAAACCCCATTCTCACTTGCCTTTGGTACAGAGGCAGTTGTCCCAATTGAGCTTGAGCAAGCAACTTTCTGATTCCAAAACTACGTGCAAAGCGAAAATGACAAACAACTTACCCTCAACTTAGATCTAGTCGAGGAACACAGAAACCAGGCTCACTTGTGGAATGTCGCCTACAAGCAGCACATCTCCAACTACTATGACTCAAGGGTCAAACCTCGTTCTTTCAAAATGGGGGACTGGGTATTGAAGAAAAGATTACTCTGCGACAAAGTCTCAAGTGAAGGAACAGTTAGTCCAAACTGGGATAAATCGTTTGAAGTTGTTGGCATTAGTCGCCCTAGCTCCTTAGAAGCTCCAATGGTAAGACCCTTGGCCATCCATGGAACGCTGATCACTTGAAGTACTATTACAAGTAAACTCACATTGTACAAGTGTTAAGCTTCAGCCATTCGGCATCCTATGTAACAAAGACTATTTGTCATGAATTCGATAAAGAGATTATTTAGACAACTCGGTCCTAATCTTCTGACATTCCTAGCAATGAAACACTCAAGTTCAAAGCTTCAACATGAATGCTTCCAACATGAAACAAAGTCTAAGTACATGTCAACATGACTATACAAATAAATGAACAGCTTCACAATATATTTGTTCAATCATACATTCCAACACATTCATACATAAGCCAATTATGCTTCGAAAAGGTTCAACATACTTTGTGTCATTCGACACTTGCTACAATGTGCCTCAACACCTTGCCCTTATTCTTACCAACCAGGTGATGAAATGTACAACCCGTACTCTCCTTCATGCCACCAACCAGGTGATGAAATGTACAACCCATACTTTAATATCATTTGGCAACTTGCCACTCATGCCACCAACCAGGTGAAGAAGGAACTCATCTTCATGCCATCAACCAGGTGATGAAATGTACAACTCGTACTCTTCTTCATGCCACCAACCAGGTGATGAAATGTACAACCCGTACTCTAATATCATTTGGCAACTTGTCACTCATGCCACCAACCAGGTAAAGAAGGAACTCATCTTCATGCCACCAACCAGGTGATGAAATGTACAACCCGTACTCTCCTTCATGCCACCAACCAAGTGATAAAATGTACAACCCGTACTCTAATATCATTTGGCAACTTGCCATTCATGCCACAAACCAGGTGAAGAAGGAACTCATTTTCGTGCCACCAACCAGGTGATAAAATGTGATGAAAAGTGATGAAGGAACTCACCTTCGTACCACCAACCAAGTGACGAAAGCAACTCGCCATTCATTCCACCTACCAAAAGACGAGTGGTACAACTTGTACATGTGAACTCCTAGCATTCACAAATAATAAAAAACCCTTAAGCTTGACAACTCAACTAAGGGAGCAATTATGCCCAACAAGAGTTGTAGTCACCAACAAAGTCTTATTGCAAGCTAACAACAACTTCAGTGTATGGCATACGAAAATCCAGCTATTCAGCCCTCTTGCATCTGCTTCAGACATTTCTCCTCTGTAACAATGCAAACACTACAACTCGTAGAAAGCTTCACATACTCTTGATCAAGACAGTGTGAAGCAAAACCAATTATGGTGCCAACAAGAGCTTCATCAAAGGAGTTCAACCACAATTCTCAAAAGCTTCACACATTTTTTAATCAAGACAGTGTGAAGCAAAACCAATTTATGGTGCCAACAAGAGCTTCATCAAAGGAGTTCAACCATAATTCTCAAAAGGTTCACACACTTTTGATTAAGACAGTGTGAAGCAAAACCAATTTATGGTGCCAACAAAAGCTTCATCAATGGAGGGCAACCACAATTCTCAAAAGCTTCACACACTTTTGATCAAGACAGTGTGAAGCAAAACCAATTTATAGTGCCAAGAAGAGCTTCATCAATGAAGGGCAACCACAATTCTCAAAAGCTTCACACACTCTTGATGAAGACAGTGTGAAGCAAAACCAATTTATGTTGCCAACAAGAGCTTCATTAAAGGATTTCAACCACAATTCTCAAAAGCTTCACACACTCTTGATCAAGACAGTGTGAAGCAAAGCCAATTTATAGTGCCAACAAGAGTTTCATCAATGGAGGGTAACCACAATTCTCAAAAGCTTCATACACTTTTGATCAAGACAGTGTGAAGCAAAACCAATTTATTGTGCTAACAAGAGCTTCATCAAAGGAGTTCAACCACAATTCTCAAAAGCTTCACACACTCTTGATCAAGACAGTGTGAAGCAAAACCAATTTATGGTGCCAACAAAAGCTTCATCAAAGGAGTTCAACCACAATTCTCAAAAGCTTCACACATTCTTGATCAAGACGGTGTGAAGTAAAACAATTTTATGGTGCCAACAAAAACTTCATCAGTGAAGGGCAATTACAACTCATAGAAAACTTTACACACTCTTGATCAAGACTATTCGAAGCAAATTCAATTTATATGGTTCATTCAAACCTTCGACTACTACAAGGTGTGGCTTGCATCACAATCTCTTGCTCAATAATGTGGAAGCAAAATTTGTATATGTTGTCTCTCCCATATTTTCAAATTTCTAGTTTCCCAAAAAAAAAAATTGGGAAATTCAACAAAGCTTCATCAATGAAGGACAACTACAAATTCTCAAAAACTTCACACCAATTCATGGTACCCAACAAAGCTTCACCAACAAAAGCTTCATCAATGGAGGACAACTACAAATTCTCAAAAACTTTACACTATCTTGATCAAGATAGTGTGAAGCAAAATCAATTCATGGTACCCAACAAAAGCTTCAACTCCAAAGCTTCACCTACAAAAGCTTCAACACAAAAGCTTCACCTACAAAGCTTCAACTCCAAAGCTTCACCTACAAAGCTTCAACACAAAAACTTCACCCACAAAAGCTTCACCCACAATAGCTTCACCTACAAAGCTTTAACACAAAAGCTTCACCCACAAAAGCTTAACCCACAATAGTTTCACCGACAAAAGCTTCACCCATAAAAGCTTCACCAACAAAAACTTCACCCACCACAAAAGATTCACCCACAAAAGCTTCACCCACCATAAAAGCTTCACCCACAAAAGCTTCACACTATCTTGATCAAGATAGTGTGAAGCAAAATCAATTCATGGTACCCAACAAAGCTTCAATCTCAAAGCTGCACCTACAAAGCTTCACCTATAAAGCTGCACCTACAAAGCTTCACCTATAAAGCTTTTGAAAATTCAAAAATTCAAAAATTCGGAAATTGAAAATTCAAAAATTCAAAAATTTGAAAATTCGAAAAAAATATATATGAATGAGGAGTTTTGGGCTACCACTTAGAAAGGAAAATGGTGAAGTTTTGTTACTTCAGAAACTTGGCTACTAGCAAAACACCTCCTTCGTCAACTCCCTTGAAGTTTTGGGGGACTCCTACCATATGCTACTACACCTTGATACTCGGAAGTCTCATTACCTCAACCTACATGCTTCACTCACAAAGCTTCAAAATACAAGCTTCAACAAAAGAAAAAAAATTCAAAGAACTTAGTGAAGGAAGCCTTGGTGTATTTAACACAATACATTGAAATGAAACAAAGATTATTTATTGATATCTCCGATAAGTTACAAATATGTACATATACATGAATCAAAATAAACAAATAGGAGGGAGCCTTCACAAAGGTTGCTCAGGAGAAGTCCCAACAGTCGGTAGAGCCCCAGGAATATAAGGCACCAGAGGGTGATCATTTGGAGCCTCAGTACTGGGCAGAACCCCAGAAGGAGAAGGCACCGAAGGTTAATCATTTGAAGCTTCAGTACGCGGTACAGCCCCAGAAGACGAAGGCAATAAATGTCTTTGGAACAAACCCACAAACCTTTGATGATCAAGTAAAATCTAACCATCAGATTCCTGCAGCTGATCAAGCTTCATCTTCATGTTTGTAGCATAGTCATGTGCAAGCCTGTGCAACTGTTTATTCTCATGCTTGAGCCCTCTGATCTCCTGTTTGAGACTTATCGCTTCAGCCGCCAATGATTCAACTTGGCAGGTTCGAGCAAATAGGCGTTGGGTCATATTAGACACAGAACCTGCACACTAAACACTGAGAGCCAGCGAATCCTTAACAGCCAACTCATCGGACTGTTTGGACAGTAGTCTGTTATCTTTAGGAGTGAGAATGTTCTTGGCCACCACCGCAGCGGTCATATCATTCTTTACACAGAGTCCCCAACAGTAAGAGGACTAGTAGGGGATAAGAAGGATGGGCGCCATATGTTGTCTTGAGGAGACACGGCTGCCTTTTCACCAAAGTTCAAGTCAAAACGACGGTCGGATGGGCCAGACATTTTTAGAAATAATGAAGGAGAAATGAGTTCCAATAAATCTCTGAAGTACAAAAATAAGGGAAAAATTCCTACAAGCAATAACTCTCTGAACGTACTTCTTGCACACAATTGGAGCCCCCTATAAAAGAAAGGGCAGCATGGCCGTTTGTTCAAAAATCGAAGAGGCACCACTCTCCGGATTTCGAGAAGCATATTTTCCTGAGTAAAATATGTCGACAATCCCCACATGCAATATCAGCTTCTCGCATACCACAAATAACTTTGCCAAATATCTGTGACAAAGTTGAGACACATAAATTTTGAAGGTCCAGCTACTCTCCGAATGTCGAGAGCCAGGTCCATAATAGAATTGCTTGTTCGAAAACCGAATAGGCATCACTTTCTGAACTTTGAGAGCCAGATTTCCTTGGATAAAGCTTGTATGCAATCTTCACATGCAAGATCAGCTTTCCAAATACCACAGACCACTTTTTCAAAGTGCTCTGACAAAGTTAAAACACATGAATGTTGCAGCTCCCACTACATTGCTATGACCGAGAAGGGTAAAAGAACAGCGTTACTACCCGTTGTTGAAACAATTCCTATATATGTCGACCTCCATCCTCCATAGCCAGGCATACCTGCAAATAAAAACAAAAAATGCTCAACTTTTATTCACATCCGATAGGGCATTCCCAGCAGAGTCTCTCGAAATACTCAGCTTCTTTCTCCCCCCGATAATACTAATGCAAACAAGCCACACTAGAGCAAGAGTATCTCATATCATTAGGGTTAAAAGCAAAAGTATCCCATATCATGCTTTTTCCCTATCATTTCCTTTGCCCTTGCTCTTACCTGCAGGATAAGGAGAAAGAACGCAATCAGTCGGAACCTAAAATCAAACTTCTGATCTGGAACTGATTGCCCATAATCTTTTCATGGTTGTTTACCTAACATTGCTCTCGAGTACTCATCCTCAACTGTTGTCAAGGTCACAAAGTCCTCCGGCAAATACCTCAGAACAGTTGATATGATATTGACGCTTTACACTGAAGCTGCCACACATGGATGAGTCGCTCAGAAGTAGTGCTCTGAAGGACCATTTAAATGTAAAGGTTGCATTCCACTCTTGCATCGGGGACAAATGCTATAAAAGATTGAAGCAGAAGGATCAATGATGAACTGGAACAGATCACTACAACACGATGCCCTTCCTGCAGAACCATACAACCCAGACAGAGGAGTCTAAATCAAATCCAAACCCAGCATCGCTGCCCTATCCAAAAAACTCGAAAAGCTTTAACAATCTTTCGCTGACACCATCGCCAAAGAGCAAAGCCTCGCCATACCACACCCACTACTTTGTCGATAGCAAAAGTATTCCATATCATTAGGGTCGAACGTACTCTAGATTTGAGGGACTTGTTTTGACCCGCAAATTCTTGAGTCGAACTTATACTCTGAAGGAAACCAGAAAACCCTCCAGCCCAGTTCAAGAATAAGCTTGTGGAAAGTTACTTCTTCAAAAGCAAAAGTATCTCATATCATCTCTTCTCCATTTGATACATTACCTTGTGCATCTTCACCGGTTAGAGATACCACTTATGGATGGAGGAAAAGTATTTCAAAGGAAGATGCCACATCTGCCTATGAGACAGATAAGACAAGTAAAGACGATACCACACTTCGGTACTTAGAAGTTTCGTGATTACTCAATGACTTGGATCTTGCAAGTCCCCAATTAAGAAGCTTCCCTCACTCAAGAACTTAGGGGAGCACTGTTTGTACCATACTTGACCAACCCCGAAACTACTAAGCACCGGTCAACATTATACCGCCAAGGACCCACAAGAGTCTCCCTCCAACCAGGAGGCCAATCACAACGCGACACATGTCAACATCAGAGGCCAATCATAACGCAACATGTGTTGACATCAGAGGCCAATCACAGCACGACACGTGTCAATGTTAGAATGAAACTAGAAACTCTCTTCTATAAATAGAGATCATTCTCTCACAATATTTCCTAATGTCATTTGTACTAAATCATTCACTAGTACTCACTAAAGAAGAACTTGAACCTATGTACTTATGTAAACCCTTCACAATTAATGAGAACTCCTCTACTCCGTGGACGTAGCCAATCTGGGTGAACCACGTACATCTTGTATTTGCTTCCCTATCTCTATCCATTTGCATACTTATCCACACTAGTGACCAGAGCAATCTAGCAAAGGTCACAAACTTGACACTTTCTGTTGTACCAAAGTCCTCACTGATTTTGTGCATCAACAAAGTTTATTAATAAAAAAATGTTATTACTTTATTGGCTAGATTATTGCCATTTCGATAAACTCCATCCGCTATTACAAGGGCTTCTTGCCAAGCTTTCAAATATTTATGTAAATGTTTGTACCTACTATTGCTCAGTTTAGGATGTGCCTTGAATCTGCTTCATAAATTGTGCATAAATCGTCTTTCACATTTGTTGCACCCTCATATCATTCATGTGACCAGGTCATGAGTAACATACACGGAAAACCACAAGCAAAGTAACATCTTCCCCGATCAACCAAATTGCTTTCTCACTCTTTTTTTTTTGGTAGAAAAAGGATTTGTAAAGTGAAAAACAAATATAGAAGATTGTAATAAAAATTATATTGAGTTATGATGTGGGAATGAAAAATATGGTTGGGTATTTATAGAATAATAATAAAAGAAAATCATTTTTTTTTTAATTTTAAATTTTTTTTTACTGTTGGATTAATTGTGGCCGTTGATTTTTTACTCACCTGAAATCCGATGCACTAGAACGTTACACATGGCATAATAGTAACATTTTATACGGTCCATAACATTCAGCCATTGGAAATCCAACGACTCACAAATTGCCACGTTGTGGTGGCAGTTGGACTGTTGCAGCAGACACGACAACATAAGTGTTGGTCCACTTGCCAAGTTCACACATGCATTGCACATGCCAGACACAAAAAAAATAAAACAACGTGACCGACATCAGCTTGCCTGCTAATGCAAGGCCGAATATAAGTTGTATGGGCATCTTGGACGGGCTTCACATGGCCCACCACTTACCCACTTCTTCTAGGCCCATTGGAGCAATTTTTTTATGGCAACTTTAGGCCCTTGCCCATGCCTTTACCTTTCACCAATGGATGAATTTGCATAAAATTAGAAAGAGTGAGATCACATGCTATAACACGTGCCGTTCATATTTGATATTCATCTTCACTTCTAAGTGAGAGCTTTTAGGTTCGATTCTCGCCAAAGACAAAGTTGAACCACATTATTAAGGCAAGTCCATTGTAAGACTTAACTCACTCCCTCACCCCCTTAGTATAGATACTATAGTTTGTTCAAAAAAAAAAAAAAAAAAGGGTACGGTCTCTTTTAAGAGAAATTATTAGGTAATACTGTACTACCATGTCCGTTATACTCCCATTTGAAATATGGCATGTGCACCATTTTATTCACAATTGGACATAATTTGTTAAGGGATTTAAATATTTAAAAAGTAAAATTCCCAGCAACCATCCTCAGTTCCCGACAAATACCAATCTCAGCCATCCACCTTCACAGCTCCAACCCCACCAGCCAATCTTTGGTTGCCATGGTTGTCATGGTTCTAGTCTTCCTTTTTTTTCATGGCAATTAGTGGCATGCATGTAGGGTTGAAGTTATGGAGGCAGAGGATTGGGATCGGTGTTTATCGAGGACGGAGGATGGTTACTAATAATTTTATTTATAAGTACACTACTACAAAATTATTTATAATTGGCGGTCTAAAAATCGACAAAAAGCGTATATTACTATCGGATTTTAAAATCCAACAGAAAATGGATGCAGTGGTGGATATAATAAGCGACAGAATTGCCAACGTCAGAAAATGAATTTTTCGACAAAAAATACTCTAAAACCGACAGAAATTGTGTCAGATATAACTGATAGAGAATTTATTAATAATGAATAAATAAGAGCATTCTCTGTCGGATAAAACTGACAGAGAATACTCTAAAACCGATAGTACTTGTGTCGGATATAACCAACAGAAAATTATAATTAAACTCATTCTCTGTCGGATAAAACCGACAGCAAATATATCAATAATAACCAAAATATAAAAAGGACAATTTAAATAAACATAAACAAAACTAATAATTGAATAAATAATACTAATTGATGTTAACACGGGGTAGAGATTGTAACGGCCTCCCTTGCATTGATGGCAATGTGCGCAGCTAATGATGCCTGGCTCAAATGCCACTCTGTCACTGGGCACCAAATGCTTCACCTCGCTCCCAACTTTGTCTACGATCCTAGCGCACTCATGTCCGATCACCATCGGCTCTTTACTCAAAATCTGCACATTTCATGGTCTTGAGGTAGTGAACATCACTTCCGTAAATGCTAACAGAACATCATTTGGTCCTAAAATAAAAAATACCAACAAAATAGGGGAAAAACAAGTTAGGTATACATCCACGAAAACCAAAAAAATATAGAACTGCAAACTGAAATCGAAAACCGAACAGAACAACGAAATTAAAAAGAAGGAGAGAGATTATTACCATTAGTAGGGAGCTTGAAAGGTAGGATCTTGATCGTGTTAACATCAACTAGCCAAGCAGCCATGGTGTTAAACACATCATACTTTTCTCGAGAAGGGTGGACATCAGCAGCACCACCAGGTCCACCACCGCCACCAGCAGAAGCAGAAGCAGCTATATCCATAACTTGTACAAACCCACAAGTCAAAACATATATATATATATGCATATGGGTTATGTGGCTTGCTCATAAATAAACAATCTTAGAGATGCAAGAGATCGGGATTTATGCGTAGTTAACTAATGAGTTAGAGTCTGGAGGCAGTACCGCCGATGGTGTTTCTGATACAGAATTCTCCAAGGGAAACTCGGTGGGATTACTGGCAGAGAAAGATCAACAAACAAGTTTCAGAGACATAAAAATATGTAAGAAAACTTGCAGACGTTGAAACATTGAATGTAAAAAAGAGATGGAGTGGTTTTATTTTGAAAAATTTTCATTACCGTTAGTTAAAATCGACAAAAACATTTTTTAAAATATTAACTGACAGAAAATTTTTATTACTGTCGATTATAACCGACAGAAAAAATTGGAGGCAAAAATACCCCCAAAATTTTGTTACGATTTAAAAAATAATAATAATAATTGTTTGGTTTAATAAATAAATAATATGTATTTAAATAGAATACGTTTTTAAAAATTAAATAAATAATTGTTTGGTTTAATAGATAATAACCCATATAATATATAATATATGCGATAAAGAAACAAAAAGATAATTGTACAATGAAAATTTCATCACACAAACTAAATATTGTCTAATCAATACTTGAAAAACATAAATTAAAATTTAGCACAAATTACTTTTTCCACTTCAAAATTTATGCAAATTTAACTGAGATATGCATTCTACGAAACTAGTTTCAATGATCTAACCATCAAACTTGTTTGTAGATACTGCAAAATCGCATACGTAAAAAAATGCAAAAAAAAAAAAAACATTCAAAGATTAGGTAATGGAAAAAAAGTTTTCGACGGTTATAAACGAAAAATCACAATTTAATGGTTATTTTAGCTCCGGTTTTGATGATTTTTTTACATCTACACTCCTCGACCCTATAAGAATGGAATGAACGAATTCGATCATCAATTTAAAATATTTACACTAGTGGATACCACAAAATCTTATTTTATACTTAATGGAAGTATAATATTAAGTGTTTGTTTAATCTACCGTTTGAAGGCTATATGCATTATATGAAACTTTTTTCAACGATCCAACCGTCAAGCTTATTTGTACACACTCCGAGATTCCATACTAAAAAATCCTAAAAAACGAACATTCAGAGATTACGTAACGGAACAAAAGTTTTCGACGGTTATAAATGAAAAATGACAATTTAGTTGTTATTTTAGCTCCGATTATAATGATTTTTTACAGCTACACTCCTTGACCTTATAAGAATGCAATGAATAAATTTGATCTTCAATTTAAAATATTTACACTAGTGGATACCATAAAATCTTATTTTATACTTAATGGGCGTATGACATTAACTTTTAAGTGTTTATTTAATCTACCGTTTTAACGCGATACACATTCTACAAAACTTTTGTCAATGATCTAACCGTCAAACTTGTTTGTACACACTCTGAGATCTCATACATAAAAAATCACAAAAAATAAACATTCAGAGATTAGGTAATAGAACAAAAGTTTTCGACAGTTATAAACAAAAAATCACAATTTAACTTAGATCCGATTTTGATGATTTTTTTAAAGCTACACTCCTCGACCCTATAAGAATGCATTGAACGGATTCAATCTTTAATTTAAAATATTTACACTAGTGGATACCACATAATCTTATTTTATACTTGATGGGGAAGTATAGCATGAACTTTTAATTGTTTGTTTAATCTACCGTTTTGATGCGATACGCATTCTGCGAAACGTTTTTCAACGATCCAACTGTCAAACTTGTTTGTACACAATCCAAGATCGCATGTGTAAAAAATTGCAAAAAAACAAACATTCAGAGATTAGGTAACGAAACAAAAGTTTTCGATGGTTATAAACAAAAATCACAATTTAACGGTTATTTTAGCTCTAATTCTGATGATTTTTTACAACTACACTCATCGACCCTATAAGAATTCGATCTTCAATTTAAAATATTTACACTAGTGGATAAATCTTATTTTATACTTAATGGAAGTATAACATTAACTCTTAAGTGTTTGTTAAATCTATTAATTTGATAGGATATGCATTCTACAAAACTAGTATCAACGATCTAACCGTCAAATATGTTTGTATATACTCCGAGATAACATGTGTAAAAAATTGCCAAAAAAAAACATTAAGAGATTATTCTGGCGGCCGTCCAAAATTTTGCTTTGTTCGTGTCGGTTATATCCGATAGGGCCAAGAGTGAAAAAAAAATCTAAAACATGTGCTTATTTATTTATTTTTAATCAATATAACATTTTAAAATAATAAAATCAGACATGATAGAGTACACTAGATGTTCATGTGTGTTTATGTGCTAGACAATGTTCTTTGTGACGCATTCAAAAAAATTGTTTGAATTTCCTTGTATCTTGTTGCTTACCTGTGAGAGAGCATAATCCTTATTACAAAAATGATTGAGCTTCAGATTGTAGTTTGTTGTTATTATTCTCTTAGAAAATTTATGGCTCATGGAAATTGGGTTCATTAGACTTCAGGGTCATGAGTGAAAAAATATATATTTAAAATATGTGTTTATTTATTTATTTGTTTTTAATCAACATAACATTTTAAAATAATAAAGGTTTCATTTCTGTCGGTTATAACTGCCAAAATACTAAAATAATATCTGCCAGAAAGTAAAATAATAACATAGTCAATTTATGTCGGTTATAACCGCCACCATTAGCTTAAAAACAGTCAAAATCTGTAAAAAAAATTTAAAAAAAAAGATTCAAAAATACTGTCGGTTATAATCGACAAGATTTGACACACCTCGACCAAAGTCAAGGCGTGATGGCCGTCACGTGAAGGTGACGTAGCCATATGCACAATGCAGAAGCAATAAGGTTAAGAAATATACGAATAAATAAAAACTGAAAGCTACTAATGTGCACTAATAAGCAGAAAGTGCTAGGAGTGAGATACAAGAGTAAATACTCTTAATCAGAGCATAGAAAGTCTAGATGCAATCCAGTAGGACAAGTACTAGTTATACAGTACCAGAAGATATCCTACGAATATTTTATTCTGTCAGAACCGCAGAGATCCTCAATGCCACCAACAGCAAGTCTACCTAAAACCTGAAGGGGCGCAAAACAAAAAACGTGACTGGGCAAAACCAAAGCTTTTCAAAATCATTTCATTTATCAAGTGCTTTAACCCCTCGTAGTAAAACATGTATAATTTTCCCATAACTAGAATATGATTATAAACATATATATATAGATATATTCAAGTCATTCTTCACATTTCCATAAACATAAGTATGCCATGCCAAATATAAAATAGAATAAGTAACTCAGGTGAAATAAATTCATGGAAAATAACACATTAGCTGGAACCCCTGCAGAAGTTTGTATGATTGAATTCATAGCTCATTAGTCAATCTAGTCGAAGTCACTACAAATGACTTATACGGCGCTACACTGCACACAAGTCAGAACCACTAAAAGGTCTGTACGACAAGACTGGGTGTAATATAGTTTACTTAATACTACGCTCTCATGATAGCTGTGCGATAAATCGCTAGTCACCTACGAGTCGAAACCACCTATAATGGTCTGTACGACAAGACTGTGCACCTAAATTGGATCCAATGTGAGCATATGGTGCGGGATGTGACATTATAAACAGACTTGTGCCATATCTCTAGCTAAATCACTAACACCGGGGTGCAGGTTTATGAGCTCTATGCTTCTTAAATAATCACAACCGTTATTCACATTCACAATTCATAAACTCACCTGGACTTACCTGAGCGTCCACATCACCACAATTATATATATGCATCATATATTAATTCATATACTTAACATAAATTTATATGCATGGCATTCCAAGGCTTACTTTCGCATTTTCTGGGAAAATATCAAGTATATACTAAAAACCAAAAGCCCACTCACTAGTATGTCAAAGGGTCGTAGCCCATGAGTCGCCCTTGACTGCGCTCGTCTTCGGGATAAGTCTCCCCTATATGCGAAACAACTATAAAAATGTTAATTTAAAGCACATAACCAATACTAGCTAATAACTTCTCATACATTGCTCAAATTGGATGTTTGAATATACCAACGTGATCTACACAACCTCACGAACATCCCCATATTTTTAGAAAAATTTTCCGACCCGCCACGCGCCAGCCAAGGCACAGCCAAATGCTCCCCCCACGCTCGGGCACGTGCCTGTCACATTAACGGCGGCAGTTAATGCCATCAGGAATATTTCGTTAACATCTAGGATATTCTGTCTAAAAACTAACGGCGTTACCTTACGCTGTTAGCATATTCCGTTAAAATTGATGGAATATGCTTCTTCTTCCCCGACTAGTCATCGGACGTAGGCGACTGTTTGCCGGTTTCTAGAAAGTTTCTAACCCTAATTTCTCTATCATTTTAACACCAAACTTCAAGAAACTTGAACCATTTTGAAGATCTCACCAAGACGAACAAAACCATACTTGAGTCGAGCCCTGAAACCCCTAGAAACCCACCGAAAAAAGCTTTGATATTCCGGCAAATCTTAAAACCCGCCGTTCTCGATGATTTGACGTCCAATTTCTTCCAACGAACCACCCCGAGCTTCGTGAGAACCTCCTAAAGCTTCTTGTGAGCTTGAAATCCCCAAAAAACACATGCTTTTACAATTGCGTGAATAGTGACAAAAATCAGGTTAGGGTTTTCATGATTTTTCGAATAAGTTCTTACCTAAAAATGGTACCATTCAACTCGTATAAACCTTAGGAACACAATGGTGCCTTTTGAACCCTCGATCTATGCGTGTATGGTTGGTTTTGAAGTTCATCCGTATGTTTTGTATGGATTTTCTGAAAAATCTGAGAGGGAGGAAAGAGAGAAGGCACGAGAGAGAGGTAGAGTTTGTGTGTGTGAGTGTGTGTGTGTGGTCCACGTGGGTCACCAACCAAAACCAAAGAAAACACTTTGAGTCCTAAGTGTTCCAAAACTTAGGAAAAATTTAGAATTTGTCCAAATAAATTTAAATTTAAACCACACCACCACATAACTCAATTATATCTCAATGTCCAAAGGTAATTATTAACTTCCACGCCATCGATAATTGATTTCGGGACGGGCTATGACAATCTACCCTCCGTATAAAAATTTCATCCTCGAAATTTATACCATCTTTACAATCCACTAATGATTTCTCCCAAGTAGCTTCTTCCACTGAATGATTTCTCCATAAGATTTTCACCAAACACACTATCTTATTCCTCAGAACCTTATCTTTCCAATCCAAAATAGTCATTGGTTCCTCATCATAAGTCAAATCCGAATTAATTTCCAAAGGTTTAGAAGGAATCACATGTGAAGGATCTGAGATATAATGTCGAAGCATCGAAACATGGAATACATTATGAACTTTAGACAATTCTGAAGGCAACTCAAGCCTATAAGCAACTTCACCAACTCTTTCAGTGATCAAATACGGCCTGATGTATCTAGGACTTAACTTGCCTTTCTTTCCAAACCGCACAACACCTTTCCATGGTGATAACTTCAAAAACACGCAATCACCTACTTTATACACCTGGTTAGTGGCATGTTTGTCTGCTAAACTCTTCTGTCAATCCTAGGCCGCTTTCAGATTAGACTTAATTACCTGAAAATTTTGAGTAGTCTCGTCCACAATCTCAGGGCCCACTAAAACTCTTTCACCAACCTCTGACCAGCATAAAGGTGTACGACAAGATTTCCCATAAAGTGCCTCAAATGGTAACATACCAATACTTGAATGGTAACTGTTGTTGTAGGCGAACTCCATCAAATCCAAAAAATCATGCCAACCATCGCCAAACTGTAGCACTGAATATCTCATCGTATCTTTTAATGTTTGAATAGTTCTATCAGATTTTCCGTCAGTCTGAGGATGATATGCCGTACTATAAAGTAATCTTGTACCAAGAGCTTTCTGGAATGCTATCCAGAACTTAGAAGTAAATTGAGGATCTCGGTCCGAGATAATATCAACTGGAACACCATGGTATTTCACAATCTTTAATATGAATAACTTAGCTAATCGGCTTAATGGATATTTTTCCCTCACTGGAATAAAGTGTGTTGACTTAGTAAGCCGATCAACTATCACCCAAATGCCGTTATAACCATTCTATGTACGAGGAAGCTTATACAAAAAATCCATGGTAATATTTTCCCATTTCCACTGTGGAATGGGAAGTGGCTGCATCAACCTAAACGGCTTTTTCCTTTACCTGTTGGCAAATGGCACACCTACTCACATATTCGGCAATCTCCCTTTTCATACCTAGCCAAGAATAAAATGGGCGAATGGTATGATACATCTTGGTACCTCCTGGATGCATTGCATATGCCGAAATATGCGCTTCATCAAGGATTTCTTTCTTTAGCTCTGCATTATTCGGCACATACATTCTGCTCTCCTACATAAGCATACCATCAGTTTCTCGAATTCTGAAATCTTTATTCTTCCCCTGATTCCTTGCTTGAATAATTTCCTGGGTCTCTTCATCATTCATCTGGGCCTCGAGCACATGATCAATTAAGATTGGCCTAACTTGAAAATTAGCAAGTAAGGCTTCCTCTCTATCTTCCACTCCTAACTCCACTCCAGTGGACCTCAAATCCGCAAGAAGAGGAACATGACAATCATAAATGGCATTAAGTCTAGCTAGAGTCTTCCTACTAAGTGCATCTGCCACTGCATTTGCACGACCAGGGTGATACTCAATCGTGCAATCATAATCACTAAGTAACTCAATCCACCTCCGTTGCCGAAGATTAAGATCTCTTTGAGTAAAAAGATATTGAAGACTCTTATGATCCGTGAAGATCTTACATTTCTCACCATAAAAATAATGTCTCCAAATCTTCAAAGCAAATATGATAGCTGCTAACTCCAAATCATGAGTAGGGTAATTCTTCTCATGAGGTTTCAACTATCTCGAAGCATAATCAATCACCCTACCATGTTACTGAAGGAAAAATTTTGTCCTAGCTAAGAACAAGTATGAACATTTGAATACATATGCAAGCTATTAACACTTTAAAGTAAGCATGCATCCAAAAACAATTCATAAAACCCATGACTTTCAAAGCCTAGTATATGGTGAACCAAAAGACTCTTTAACAACATTAAAGAGAAGTAAAGATTTAGAGTTTCTTTACCCTTGAAGCTCATCCTTGTTTACACAAGGGATTCACCCAAGTGGAGGGCCTTCAAGTCACCTCCAAGCTCCTTGAATCTTGCTTGTGATTTTCCCCTTTTAGTGCTCCTTTACTCCTTGAGGATGTGAGGAAAGGATCTCCAAAAACACCAAAGGTTTGGTGTTTCTAAGTCTCCACACCAAGGGTGAGGTGTGAAGATGAAATGGATGACTTAGAGAAGAAAAGATTGCTAGCTAAATCTTCCCTAAGTGGCCGGCCTCTTTGTAGAGAGAAAGAGAGAAAATGTTTCACCTCTTTGCCTCAAAGAAAACCCTAATGAAAATAAAGCTATAAAGTTGCTTTTATACTTCATTACATTTGGTGAGTGGCAAACTTGCAATTAAGCAAAGTCTCACACTCACCCCTTATGGCCGGCCCCTTGTAAGTGATTGGGCTTATTGCCCATTTTGTTTTAGTTGTCATACAACTTAAACATAATGGGCCTTGTGGACCAAAACGCTTTTGGGCCCCGAAACCCAAAACCAACTTAAAAGCCCAATACGAACCTTTCGTAAAATTAATTAACTAATTAATTAATCTTGACCATTCTTCAATTAAACCATTTAATTGCATATCCATTTCATTTAATTTCTTCACTATCACCCTTACTCGGTGTATGATCCATTAGGTTCCATTTAGCGAGGTAGTGGGCGATTGTTACTCATAACGATCGATTGTGAATTGAAACCACATTTCAATTCTCCCTTTATTGATTAGTGTTGCCTAATCATTAGGGCTTCCACAAACCATGAGTGACACCTAGCAGTATGTCATGGTTACCCAAGCTAAGTAGAATTGGTTGGAGAACCTATCCAGTTACAACTACAATGCAATACGGTTTTTCTCTAATACAATACTCTTAATCACATTGTTTAAGTGATAGTTTGTTTCATGTCTACTATCCAATGTGATACACATCTATATGATTCCCTTGAATATGATTTGGAACAAACTTCCTAAGTCATATTCATATGCTTTGGCCAAAGACTTTAGAATCATATCTTAGAGTATTCTCCTTCCATCATGGAAGGTTAGAGATCCCTTGTTGTGCATTCATATGCCTACACGACTAGATAGCTTGACCCCAACAATGCCGTGGACACTCCTATGGAATGCCATTGACATGATCAAAGATCAAGGACCTAACCATTAGACATCTATGATGCCTCAGGTCAAAGGACTACTTTGCATATTGCAACTTTCGAGTTCTTACATGACATGTATGTTCGAACTCCTTTTTTATCGTTGTTCAGTGTACTCGATTACTCTTTCGAACACCTATGTGTTTGTCTTAGTGTCCAACACCAAATGACTTGAGACTAGTCATACTCATGCTTGAGTCAACATAACACATACTAGCCTTAGCGGATTGTCAATACCCAATTGGCAATCCTATAGCTAGGAACGTTTTAGGAATGAACATAAGAGAATGGTCTCGATAATCTAACTCACTTAGATAACTTTTCTCTTAGATCAAATACATCCCTTGGATTCCCTTATTGCTTAAACACATGATACAATAAATAGTGATTAACAAGAAGCTTTGCCCTTCATTAAACATATAAAAGTTTAATACATTAAGTATTCCAAAAGCTATTACATCAAATGAGTGGCTTTGTGGGCATACTTCCAACAATCTCCCACTTGCACTCAAAGCCATCTTCCCATGTATCTAATACCCATCTTTTCCATATGATGGTCAAGCTGGATTTGAGACATTGGCTTTGTCAGTGGATCTGCTACGTTATCGGCTGAAGCAACTTTGAGGATGTTGACTTTCCCCTCGGCAGCATATCTTCTAATGATATTAAAGCGCCTATCAAAATGCTTGTTCTTTTGATGTGCCCTGGGTTCCTTGGCTTGAGCTATCGCCCCACTATTATCACAGTACAAAGTTACTGGTGATGTAATGGTTGGAACCACTCCAAGTTCAGTGATGAACTTCTTCATCCAGAACGCTTCTTTGCCGGCTTCAGCTGCAGCGACATATTCAGCCTCTATCGTGGAATCAGCAATTACACTTTGTTTCTTGCTTTTCCAACTGACAGCCCCACCATTCAGAGTGAATACATATCCGGAGTTGGAACTCCTATCATCGACGTCAAATTGGAAATCTGCGTCTGTATAAGCTTCCACTCGCAACTCTGTTGCTCCTCCATAAACGAGGAACATGTCCTTAGTTCTTCTTAAGTACTTAAGGACCGTCTTGACAGCTGCCCAGTGTTCTGATCCTGGGTTAGATTGATATCGACTAGTAATGCTCACAGCATATGCGATATCAGGCCTTGTGCATATCATGGCATACATGAGACTCCCTATGGCGGAAGCATAAGGAATAGCATTCATTTGCCGTATCTCTTCAGGAGTCTTAGGTTTCATGGACTTAGAAAGGTGAATTCCATGTCTAACAGGAAGAAAACCTTTCTTAGACTGTTCCATCTGGAACCTACTTAGCACCTTATCAATGTACATAGATTGGGATAATCCAATTAATTTTCTGGATCTATCACGATAGAGCTTTATCCCAAGTACATAAGATGCATCTCCTAAATCTTTCATGTGGAAGGTTTTGGACAACCACACTTTTACAGAAGAAAGTACTGCAGTGTCATTCCCGAATAGTAATATGTCATCTACATATGACACTAGGAATACAACTGCATCCCCAACGACCTTTTGATAAACACAATTGTCGTCTTCGTTTTGAGTAAAACCAAACGATTTGATTTCAGTATCAAAACGAATGTTCCAGCTCCTGGAGGCTTGCTTAAGTCCATAAATGGACCTCTGAAGCTTGCATACTTTAGTCTTTTCAGACTTGGACACGAAACCTTCGGGTTGAGCCATGTAAAGCTCTTCCTCTAGGTAGCCGTTCAGAAAGGCCGTCTTCACGTCCATTTGCCAGATTTCATAATCATAGTACGCAGCTATAGCAAGCAAAATCCGAATGGACTTAATCATGGCTACAGGAGAGAAAGTTTCTTCATAGTCAATCCCTTCTCTTTGCCTGTAACCCTTGGCTACGAGTCTACCCTTATAAGTCTCCACGTTCCCATCAACGCCTATCTTCCTCTTGAAGACCCATTTGTTTCCAACAGGTACAATACCTTCTGGAGGGTCTACAAGAGTCCAGACCTGATTTTGATACATGGAATCCATCTCGGATTTCATGGCCTCTTGCCATCTCTTTGAATCAATGTCGGACATTGCTTCAGTGTAGTCCCTAGGGTCCTCCTTTGTGTCATTGTCACCTAGAAGGTGCAATTCCGCAAAGTCATTGTCTAAGCCATACCTCTTAGGTGGCTTACTAACCCGTTCAGATCTACGTGGAGCTAGGGGTTCAGGAACAGGGTTGTCATCTTGTTGAGTGCTTGTTTGTGGTTCATCATTAATCTCATTAATTTCCTTCAATTCTATCGTTTTCTCGCTACTTCCATTGAGAACGAATTCGTCCTCAAGGAACATAGCAGTTCTGGCGACAAAGACTTTCTTGTCGTCAGGGTTATAGAATTCGTATCCCAAAGTCTGTTTGGAATACCCCACAAAGTAGCACTTAACAGATCTTGCTTCAAGCTTGTCAGCTTCAAGCCTTTTAACGTAAGCCGGACAACCCCAAATCCTAATATGATTAAGATTTGTGCTTTTGGCATGCCATATCTCATATGGCGTTTGTGAAACTGACTTGGAAGGTACTCTATTAAGCAAGTAAGCTGCTGTATATAGAGCGTATCCCCAGAATGTTACTGGTAGATTAGCAGAACTCATCATAGAACGAACCATGTTCATCAAGGTTCGATTTCTCCGTTCAGAAACTTCGTTATGTTGAGGAGTTCCTGGTGGAGTCCACTGTGATACAATTCCACACTCTTTGAGATAATCTAGGAACTCGTTACTCAGATATTCACCACCTCGATTTGATCTTAGGGTCTTTATCTGTTTCCCAGTTTGCTTCTCAACTTCATTCTTGAATTCTTTGAACCTTTCAAAGGATTCTGACTTGTACTTCATAAGATACACATAGCCAAACCGAGAGTGATCGTCGGTGAATGTGATATAGTAGGAGAAGCCTCCTCTCAACGTAGTAGACATAGGTCCACATACGTCAGTGTGGATTAACCCTAGAATTTCAGTGGCACGCTCTCCTTTCCCAGCGAATGGAGATTTGGTCATCTTCCCTTTCAAGCAACATTCACAAGTACCCATCTGGTCATTCCCTAATGGGCGGATATATCCGTCTTTCGACATCTTGCGAATCTTTTCAAGGTTCACATGTCTAAGTTTAAGATGCCACATCTTTTCTTGGTTAACTTCTTCTCTAGCCCTTTTGGGTTTTGAGGTATTCCCGCTTTCAATACAGTGTATCCCACTATTCGTCTCTAGGTGAAAAAGTCCCTCTATCATATTACCATGAGAGATAATACAACCGTTCAAGTATAAAGTGCAACTCATTTTGTCAAACAATACTGAGTACCCATCTCGTAAAAGCTTAGAGATAGAAATCAAATTCTTTATACATGAAGGAAAATATAAACAATTTTTAAGTTCCAGGACTTCCCCAGAGGGTAGGTTAAGCATGTAGGTGCCTATCGCTTTTGCAGAGATTTTAGTGCCGTTCCCAACTCGCACAACCATCTCCCCATTGCGCAGTGACCTGCTCCCTGCTAGTCCCTGCAACGTATTGCAGATATGTTGACTAGCACCTGAATCAAATATCCAAGAATTGGAGCTCACTGTAAAAGCACTCTCTATGACAGAAATAGTCTCTTCAAAAGTTCGTGTCATAAGGCTCGCAATGCGCACCCTGTATTTCTTCTTCCAACGTTCATCCTTTCCACAATGAAAGCATGTTCCTTTGGATTTCTTTGCCTTCTTCTTATGCAACCTTTTCCTTGTGATTGCATTCTCACTCCCACTGTCCCTTTTGAAACCTTTTTCAAACTTACAGCATATGTCAATCATCTCGTTTAAAGCATGATCGAATCTATTCACTTTATAGTTTACAATAAACTTAGTGAAATCATCCGAGAGAGATGCAAGGAAAAAGTCTTTGGCCATTTTCCCATCGATGGAAGTTCCTAAACTTTTAAGATCATTAAATATCTTTTCCATCTTTTGTCCATGTTTATGGACCGATTTCCCCTCCCCTTTTCCATTTTGGCATTCATTAGACTACAAACATTTGAGAATCGTACATTACTAGTCTCAATGTCATGCATCTTATGCAAACTTTCAACCATGGCACAAGAAGTGTCCATGTGCTCATGTAACTTCATAAGTTCCTCACTAAGTGAAGTGAGGATTAAGCATTTGGCTTGTAAGTCATCCTCATAGTGTCTAACATAATTTTGACACTCCTCCTTTGAAGCTAGTTTCGTAGGAGGTGCATGAGGAGGTGATTGCTTAAGCACATACAATATGTCTTTCACCTTTGAGACATTCTCAATGTGGCGATACCAAGCAAGGAAACGTTGGCCCTTAAGGCCCTTTTTGTCAAGTATAATGGTGGGTATAATTTTAGGCATGTTGTTAACTACATAACATAACAGAAATCGTATTAGATTGTTTGTTTAAAACTATTTGATTGGGTCTTTGAATCAAATAGTACCACCCACTATTTTTGGCAAATTCCACATCCCTTAATAGAATTCGAGAGTTATTTTGAACTCTTAGTGGGGTATGGGAGACTCACCATTACCAAGCCCACCTCAGAAGAATATCATATTGGCTAGCAACAATAATGATGAAAGGGTAACGCTTTAGCCATTTACAACTTTTGTAATTACCCATCTAGTTTGGCCTCTAGAGAATGATGCCTCAAAAGAATATCATATTGGCACCATTGCACTTAGTTAAGTCATTCCCACCATGCTAGTTCAAGTAGGGGTTCAAGAATGGCCTCAGAAGAATATCATATTGGCCATACTCGTTGCCTACTTTCACTTCATCATATGTTTATGGGTTTCTCTTGAATGTAAGCACATACTTTGCATACCCCAGAACTGGACGAATACGGTGTATGAGTCACAAACGATTGAAGCCCACCACGGTGGAAGGCCTACGAAGAGATGTTCAAAACATCTCTCGCTTATCAACTTAATATTCGTTTTGTTGAGGGAGTAGTGTTGGGCTACATCAAAACATTTTAATCTCATTAAAAGAACTTGGGCCTATCACAACAATTGGTCCAAGTTAATATGATTTAGTAGTTTATAATACTCCCACTATTTCGATGAAACAAGCAAGACTATATGGAACTACTAACGAATGCATTGCATCCTCATATGGACTATAAAGTCATATTAGGTTTTAGGATGATTATGAACCGATTGATTTGATCCAACACGAGCCTTGTGTTGGACCTTGGGTTTAAGATAGATAGTTGTTGATTTTAGTTACGCGTTTAATCCAATTAAACCGTTATTTCCTATTGGGCGTTGGACCCAACTATTCCAATTTGCATACATATAAACAAAAGGAATACATGAAATAATAATAAGGGCTTATGCCCTTTTACAACACAAATGATGGACTTATGTCCATTTACAACAAATTGAATTAATCAAATTACATTCAAATCTACACTACCAAACCCAAACATTCATAATGTAAAGCGGCCAATCACATAGCTCAATTATCGAGGCCTTTGGTTCATAATCACCCTTTTCTCAATTAATCACATTAACTAAGAAAGCAACTTAAACAATTGGTTTTTGGATCCATAGAATTGATTTAAATGGAACTAAATGAAATGAAAATCCAATTCTCATTAAAGAGACAAAACAATTTTGTTCTCATTTTATTTGGGCCAAAAGGAAACTATGACCACAACAATTGAGCCATAATGCAAATACAAAAACTTTTGGGGTCACTTTGTAAAAACACAATAGTCCACAACTTCATGTAATTACAACTAGATCCCAAAATTTTATTAATGTAAAAACATCATTAAAGGATCAAAACAATTCGTCCTTTAGAGTTTTTGGGCCTTAACGTAAAAACGTAAACTTTTAGGCCAAAATGCAAATACACAAAAGTATCTCAAACTTTATGTAATTGCACAAAAGACCCCAAAAGTACCCCCACTAAGGGGTGGCCGGCCTTTAGAGAGGAAATGGAAAAATTTCTAAAAAGTTTTTGCAAGTTGATTTTGGTGAGTGAGGTAAAGGTGAAATTGATGGTTTGTAAGAAAAATAAAAGATCTATGACAAAACATTAAAACCATTTCATCACATCTCACCAATAACCATCAACCATCAATTAATAAACCAAAACTTTATGAAAAACATAAAACTTTTGAATCAAAACTTCAAAACTTTATGTTCTTGGCAAGAACTTCAAGAACATTGAATAACACTCATGAAAACTCATAATAGCTCCATAAATGTTTTCACTCACCAAAACTCAATTTTTCACCACTCAAAAGAGGGCTAATATCCTAGGGTACTTAGGGGTTCCAAAAGTCACCTTAAAACCATTTTAACAAGACAAACATGAACCCAAAAAATCACCCTTTGGATTTGGCCGAATTTCCCAAAATACATGGCACCAAATTTTAGTTCCAATATTCATGCTTAAATGAAATACATCTACAACATTTGAGATGCTAAATTTTCTAGCAAAATTTATATATTCAAAAGCAAGAACAAAGCTTGTAACATTTACAACATTTAAATCACAAATCATGAAAATCACAAAACCCAAAAGGATTCACCATAAACTAGGCCTAGGCTCTGATACCACTTGAAGGAAAAATTTTGTCCTAGCTACGAACAAGCATGAACATTTGAATACATATGCAAGCTATTAACACTTTAAAGTAGGCATGCATCCAAAAACAATTCATAAAACCCATGACTTTCAAAGCCTAGTATATGGTGAACCAAAAGACTCTTTAACAACATTAAAGAGAAGTAAAGATTTAGAGTTTCTTTACCCTTGAAGCTCATCCTTGTTTACACAAGGGATTCACCCAAGTGGAGGGCCTTCAAGTCACCTCCAAGCTCCTTGAATCTTGCTTGTGATTTTCCCCTTTTAGTGCTCCTTTGCTCCTTGAGGATGTGAGGAAAGGATCTCCAAAAACACCAAAGGTTTGGTGTTTCTAAGTCTCCACACCAAGGGTGAGGTGTGAAGATGAAATGGATGACTTAGAGAAGAAAAGATTGCTAGCTAAATCTTCCCTAAGTGGCCGGCCTCTTTGTAGAGAGAAAGAGAGAAAATGTTTCACCTCTTTGCCTCAAAGAAAACCCTAATGAAAATAAAGCTATAAAGTTGCTTTTATACTTCATTACATTTGGTGAGTGGCAAACTTGCAATTAAGCAAAGTCTCACACTCACCCCTTATGGCCGGCCCCTTGTAAGTGATTGGGCTTATTGCCCATTTTGTTTTAGTTGTCATACAACTTAAACATAATGGGCCTTGTGGACCAAAACGCTTTTGGGCCCCGAAACCCAAAACCAACTTAAAAGCCCAATACGAACCTTTCGTAAAATTAATTAACTAATTAATTAATCTTGACCATTCTTCAATTAAACCATTTAATTGCATATCCATTTCATTTAATTTCTTCACTATCACCCTTACTCGGTGTACGATCCATTAGGTTCCATTTAGCGAGGTAGTGGGCGATTGTTACTCATAACGATCGATTGTGAATTGAAACCACATTTCAATTCTCCCTTTATTGATTAGTGTTGCCTAATCATTAGGGCTTCCACAAACCATGAGTGACACCTAGCAGTATGTCATGGTTACCCAAGCTAAGTAGAATTGGTTGGAGAACCTATCCAGTTACAACTACAATGCAATACGGTCCTTCTCTAATACAATACTCTTAATCACATTGTTTAAGTGATAGTTTGTTTCATGTCTACTATCCAATGTGATACACATCTATATGATTCCCTTGAATATGATTTGGAACAAACTTCCTAAGTCATATTCATATGCTTTGGCCAAAGACTTTAGAATCATATCTTAGAGTATTCTCCTTCCACCATGGAAGGTTAGAGATCCCTTGTTGTGCATTCATATGCCTACACGACTAGATAGCTTGACCCCAACAATGCCGTGGACACTCCGATGGAATGCCGTTGACATGATCAAAGATCAAGGACCTAACCATTAGACATCTATGATGCCTCAGGTCAAAGGACTACTTTGCATATTGCAACTTTCGAGTTCTTACATGACATGTATGTTCGAACTCCTTTTTTATCATTGTTCAGTGTACTCGATTACTCTTTCGAGCACCTATGTGTTTGTCTTAGTGTCCAACACCAAATGACTTGAGACTAGTCATACTCACGCTTGAGTCAACATAACACATACTAGCCTTAGCGGATTGTCAATACCCAATTGGCAATCCTATGGCTAGGAACGTTTTAGGAATGAACATAAGAGAATGGTCTCGATAATCTAACTCACTTAGATCACTTGTCTCTTAGATCAAATACATCCCTTGGATTCCCTTATTGCTTAAACACATGATACAATAAATAGTGATTAACAATAAGCTTTGCCCTTCATTAAACATATAAAAGTTTAATACATTAAGTATTCCAAAAGCTATTACATCAAATGAGTGGCTTTGTGGGCATACTTCCAACAGTTACATCAATACATAACCCAGACCATTCAAAGAAGCATCACTGTAGACCTCGAAATTACCACTATCATCAGGGAGTGCTAAAACAGGTGCATGAGTGAGATAATATTTCAACTACTGAAAACTTTGCTCACAATTATTGTCCCACTCAAACTTAAAATCTTTCTTGGTCAATCTCGTCAATGTAAAACAATAACCGAAAAATCCTTAACAAATCGTCTATAATAGCCTGCAAGGCCAAGAAAACTCCGTACCTCAGTGACGTTCGAGGTTGTTCCCAATTCTCCACAGTTGCCACTTTTTGAGAATCCATTCGAATACCTTGAGGTGATATAATATGTCCCAAAAATACCACTTGATCTAACCAGAATTGTCATTTGCTAAACTTAGCATATAACTGGTGTTCCCTCAAACTTTTCAACACCAATTTAAGATGCTTAGCATGCTCTGCTCTAGTATTAGAGTATACCAAAATATCGTCAATGAAGATAATAACAAACCTGTGCAAATATGGCTGGAATACCCTATTCATTAAATCCATAAAAGCTGCTGGTGCATTAGTTAACCCAAATAGCATCACAAGAAACTCATAATGACTATATCGAGTCCTGAAAGTTGTTTTAGGGACATCTTCACTTCTAATTTTCAACTCGTAGTAACCAGACCTCAAGTCAATCTTAAAGAACACACAGGCACCTCAGAGTTAATCAAACAAATCATTTATACCTATATTTTTAGAAAAATTTTCCGACCCCTTACACGCCACCACGTGTCGACCAAGGCACGGCCAAACACTCCGCCCACGCTAGCACGTGCCTGGCACACTAACAGCGGCAGTTAATGCTGTTAGGAATATTCCTTTAAAATCTAGGATATTCCGTCTCAAAACTAACGGCGTTACCTTACGCCGTTAGCATATTCCGTCAAAACTGATGAAATATGCTTCTTCTTCCCCAACGAGTCACCGGACGTCGGCGACTATTCGTCGGTTTTTGGAAAAGTTTCTAACCCTAATTTCTCTCTCATTTTAACACCAAACTTCAAGAAACTTGAACCATTTTGAAGATCTCACCAAGACGAACAAAACCATACCTGAGTTGAGCCCTAAAACCACCAGAAACCCGTCGGAAAAGCCTCAATATTCCGGCAAATCTTAAAACCCGCCGTTCTCGATGATTTGACGTCTAATTTCTTCCAAAGAACCACTCTGAGCTTCGTGAGAACCTCTTAAAGCTTCCTGTGAGCTTGAAATTCCTAAAAACACACGATTTTACGATTGCATGAATAGTGACAAAAATCGAGGTAGGGTTTTCACGAGTTTTTGAAGAAGTTCTTACCTAAAAATGGTACCATTCAACTCGTATTAGGAAGGCCTACTAAAATGTGGGATTCCATGGCTAGTTGTATCCGAAAAGTAGCAAAAGAGGTATTAGGAGAGTCAAAGGGCTTTGCCCCACACCAAAAGGAATCTTGGTGGTGGAATGAGGAGGTACAAACAAAGGTGAAGGCTAAAAAGGAATGTTGTAAAGCCTTATACAAGGATAGGACCGATGAAAATGGTGAAAGGTATAGAAAAGCGAAGCAAGAGGTGAAGAAAGCTGTGAGAGAAGCTAAGTTAGCGGCTTATGACGATATGTATAAACGACTAGATACCAAAGAAGGAGAGTTGGATATCTATAAACTAGCTAGAGCAAGGGAAAAGAAGACAAGGGACCTAAACCAAGTGAGGTGCATCAAGGATGAGGATGGAAAGGTTCTTGCTACAGAGAACGCGGTTAAAGACAGATGGAAAGGTTATTTTCATAATCTTTTCAATGAAGGACATGAAAGGAGTGCTTCTTTAGGGGAGTTGAGTAACTCAGAAGAGTGTAGAAACTACTCTTTTTATCGTAGAATCCGGAAGGAAGAAGTGGTTGTAGCTTTGAAGAAGATGAAGCATAGAAAAGCAGTAGGCCCAGACGATATACTAATCGAAGTGTGGAAAGTTTTGGGAGAGACAGGTATAACATGGCTCACTGACCTTTTCAATAGGATTTTGAAAACGAAGAAGATGCCAAATGAGTGGCGAACGAGCACTTTGGTGCCTATCTACAAGAATAAGGGCGATGTACAAAATTGCATGAACTATAGGGGTATTAAGCTAATGAGTCATACAATGAAGCTCTGGGAGAGAGTCATTGAGCATAGATTGAGGCAAGAGACACGGGTTTCGGACAACCAATTCGGGTTCATGCCAGGGCGCTCAACCATGGAGGCAATCTATCTCTTACGAAGATTGATGGAAAGATATAGAGATGGGAAAAAGGATTTACACATGGTCTTTATAGATTTGGAAAAAGCGTATGATAGGGTCCCAAGAGACATTCTTTGGAGGATTTTAGAGAAGAAAGGAGTACGAGTAGCATATATCCAAGCTATACAGGATATGTATGAAGGAGCAAAGACTGCCGTAAGAACTCATGAAGGACAAACCGAAAGCTTTCCCATAACTGTAGGATTACATCAAGGCTCATCCTTAAGTCCTTACCTTTTTGCGTTGGTAATGGATGAGTTAACAGGACATATTCAAGATGATATTCCTTGGTGTATGCTTTTCGCAGACGATATAGTGTTGATAGATAAAACTCAAGAAGGGGTAAATGCAAAGCTTAACCTTTGGAGAGAAGTGTTGGAATCTAAAGGTCTTCGCCTAAGCCGATCAAAGACAGAATATATGGAGTGCAAGTTCAGTGCAAATGGAGGCCAAAACGAGTTAGGGGTGAGGATCGGAGATCAAGAAATACCAAAGAGCGACCGTTTTCGTTACCTAGGATCTATCTTGCAAAAGAACGGAGAATTAGATGGAGATCTCAACCATAGAATACAAGCTGGATGGATGAAGTGGAAGAGTGCATCCGGCGTGTTGTGTGACCGCCGTATGCCACTGAAGCTCAAGGGAAAATTTTATAGGACGGCAATAAGGCCGGCGATGCTGTATGGCACAGAATGTTGGGCGGTGAAGCATCAACACGTACACAAAATGGGTGTAGCGGAGATGAGGATGCTTCGTTGGATGTGTGGGCACACGAGAAAGGATAAGATTAGGAATGAGGATATCCGGGGTAAAGTAGGAGTAGCCGAAATTGAAGGAAAGATGAGAGAAAATCGGTTACGGTGGTTTGGACATGTGCAAAGAAGGCCTACTGACGCTCCGATTAGAAGATGCGACTATGGGACTGAGGTTCAGGGCCAAAGGGGTAGAGGAAGACCCAGGAAAACTTTGAGAGAGACCCTAAGAAAAGACTTAGAGTACTTGGATCTAACGGAGGACATGACACAGGACAGAACACAATGGCGTTCTAAGATTCATATAGCCGATCCCACTCAGTGACTTGGATTTTCCAAGTCTCCAACCGAGAAGTTGTCATCGCTCGGGAAATTAAGGGAACACTACCTCAACCTACATGCTCCATTCACAAAGCTCCAACATACAAGCTTCAACAAAAGAAAATTCAAAGAACTTAGCGAAGAAGGCTTTGGTGATTTAACACAATACGTTGAAATGAAGGAAAGCTTATTTATTGATATCCCCGATAAATTACAAATATGTACATATACTTGAGTCAAAATAAACAAACAAGAGGGAGCCTTCACAAAGGTTGCTTAGGAGCAGTCTCGGCAGTCGGTAGAGCCCCAGAAAGAGAAGGCACCGGAGGGGGATCATTCGGAGCCTCAGTACTGGACAGAACCCTAGAATGAGGAGGCATCAGAGGTTGATCATTTGGAGCTTCATTACGCGGTACAGCCCCAGAAGACGAAGGCAATAAATGCCTTTGGAACAAACCCACAAATCTCTGATGATCAAGTAAAACCTGACCATCAGATTCCTTCATCTGGTCAAGCTTCCTCTTCATGTTTGTAGCATAGTCATGTGCGAGCCGGTGCAACTGTTTATTCTCATGCTTGAGCCCTCTAATCTCCTGTTTGAGACTCATCACTTCAGCCGCCAATGATTCAACTTGGCGGGTTCGAGCAAATAGGCGTTGGGCCATATTAGACACAGAACCTGCACACTGAACACTAAGAGCCAGAGAATCCTTAACAGCCAACTCATCAGACCATTTGGAAAGTAGTCTGTTATCTTTGGGAGTGAGAAGGTTCCTGGCCACTACCGCAGCGGTCATATCATTCTTCATCACGGAATCCCTAACGGTAAGAGGACCAGTAGGGGAGACGAAGGATGGGCGCCATATGTTGTCTGGAGAAGGCGGGGCTGCCTCTTCAACAAGGTTCAAGTCAAAACGACGGTCGGAGGGGCCAGACATTTTCAAAGGTGTAGAAGAGAGAAGAGGTCGGACAAATCAAGATCTTAGAAGTGCAAGAATGGAGCTTCTACTGGTGGATATTCAAGTGGGCTTTGGAACTTAATGTCAGCCTCTATATAAAAATCTGCACTCGACGAAGCTCCAGAAATCGAAGAGGCGTTTGCTTTCTCAAAAGCTGGGCTGCTCAGAGACCACGAGGGTCGATCTCAGAAATCGAAGAGGCGTTTGCTTTCTCAAAAGCTGGGCTGCTCAAAGACCACGAAGGCCGATCTCAGAAATCGAAGAGGTTTGCTTTCTCAAAAGCTGGGCTGCTCAGAGACCACGATGGCCGATCTCAGAAATCGAAGAGGTTTACTTTCTCAAAAGCTGGGCTGCTCAGAGACCACGAGGGCCGATCTCAGAAATCGAAGAGGCACCTACTTTTCCAGCCTTGTCAGCACCTATCACACGCACACTCAGATTTGCGGAAATTATGGGCATTCTGTCGAAGATTTCTGGCGAAGTAGAAAGCACATGAATCGTACTGTTCAATCACCCACTTCCCACACGCAACAGTAGCTCATGGGTACCACATATAACTTTGCCAAAGTTCTCTGACAAAGTCGAGACACGTGAAGCTTGCAACTCTCACTACATCGCTCTGACCAAGAAGGGTAAAAGAATAGCAAAGAAACAACACTAAAAAAGTTTAGACACATACATTTTGAAGGCCTAGCTACCATATTATTACCCACAAGGGTAAAGGAACAGTACCACTGCTGGATAATTGGAAAGTCCCGGTGTGTCAACCTCTGTGCTTCATGGCAAGGTAGACTAGCAAACATGCCCAACCTTTACTCACATTCGAGAAAACACTCCCAACAAGATTGCTTGCCCCAAAATCGAAGAGGCATCGCCCTCCGAATCTCGAGAGAACAGTACCACTGCTGGATAATTTGAAAGTCCCTGTGTGTCAACCTCTGTGCTTCGTGGCAAGGTAGACTAGCAAACATGCCCAACCTTTACTCACATTCGAGAAAACACCCCCAACAAGATTGCTTGCTCCAAAATCGAAGAGGCACCGCCCTCCGAATCTCGAGAGCCAGACTCCTAACATGATTACTTTCTCAAAAATCGAAGAGAGGGTAAAGGAACAGTACCACTGCTGGATAATTGGAAAGTCCCTGTGTGTCAACCTCTGTGCTTCGTGGCAAGGTAGACTAGCAAACATGCCCAACCTTTACTCATATTCGAGAAAACACTCCCAACAAGATTGCTTGCTCCAAAATCGAAGAGGCACCGCCCTCCGAATCTCGAGAGCCAGACTCCCAACATGATTACTTTCTCAAAAATCGAAGACACCGCTCTCCGAATCTCGAGAGCCAGACCCCCAGCATGATTGCTTTCTCAAAAATCGAAGAGGCATCGTTCTCCGAATCTCGAGAGCCAGATCCCCGACAGGATTGCTTGTTCGAAAATCGAAGAGGCACCACTTTCCCAACTTCAAGAGCCGGATCTCATTGGATAAAGCTTGTCTGTAATCTTCACACGCAACATCAGCTTTCCAGATACCACAGACCACTTTTTCAAAGTGCTCTGACAGACTTAAAACTTGTGAAGCTGGCAGCTCCCACTACCATGCTATGACCAAGCAGGGTAAAGGAATAGCATTATTACTTGATGTTAGGGAGACTCCTATATATGTCGACCTCCATCCCCAACGGACAGGCAGACCTGCAAAAATGCTCAACCCTTCCTCTTATCTGAGAGGGCATTCCCAACGAAGCCTTTCGAAATATTCAGCTTTCTTTCCCCCCGATAATACCTCTGTAAACAAGCTATACTAGAGCAAGAATATCTCATATCATCAGGGTTAAAAGCAAGAGTATCTCATATCATGCTTTTTCCCTGTCTTTTCCTTTGGCCTTGTTCTTACCTGCAAGACAAGGAGAAAGAGAGCAATCAGTCAGCACTTGGAATCAAGCTTCCAGCCAGGAACTGACTGCCTGGAACCCCTTACCCTGGCATTGCTCTCGAGTACTCATCTTCAACATCTTATGCTTCCAGGGAAGATACCGCATCTGCCTGAGGAACAGATAGGGCAAGTGAGAAGGATACAAGGAAGCATGTGGAGACAAGCGTAACAGCACACGTGCCGATACATCCACTACTCTGTCAAAAGCAAAAGTATCCCATATCAGCAGGGTCGAACGTACTCTAGATTTGATGGACTTGTTTTGACCTTCAAATTCTCCAGTCGGCCTTATACTTTGGAGGAAACCAGAAAACCCTCCAGCCCAGTTCAAGAATAAGCCTGTGGAAAGTTACTTCTTCAAAAGCAAAAGTATCACATATCATCTCTTCTCATTTTTCTTCTCTTTATCCTTCATGCTGCCTGCAAGATAGGGAGAATGTGAACAATCAGCCGGAGCTCTGATTGCTTACCTTGTCTGTTACCTCTTTCAGCAGATCCCCTAGCTCGGCGACTTGGGGGACTCCTACTACATGGTTTGTATCGCGCTTGACCAAGCCTGAAACTACAAGTAAGCTTCAAGTGACATTGATACATTACCTTGTGCATCTCCACCAGTTACAGATACCACCCCTGGATGGAGGAAGAGTACTTCCAGAGAAGATTCCACAACTACCTATGAGACAGATAAGGAAAGTCAAGACGATACCACACTCCGGTACTTAGAAGTTTCGTGGTTACGAGATCATTCTCCCACAATATTTCCTAATGTCATTTGTACTAAATCATTCACTTGTACTCCCTAAAGGAGAGCTTGAACCTATGTACTTGTGTAAACCCTTCACAATTAATGAGAACTCCTCTATTCCGTGGACGTAGCCAATCTGGGTGAACCACGTACATCTTGTGTTTGCTTTCCTATCTTTATCCATTTATATACTTATCCACACTAATGACCGGAGCAATCTAGCGAAGATCATAAAAAGTGACCGTTTTCGCTACCTAGGATCTATCTTGCAAGAGAACGGAGAATTAGATGGAGATCTCAACCATAGAATACAAGCTGGATGGATGAAGTGTAAGAGTGTATCTGGCGTGTTGTGTGATCGTCGTAGGCCACTGAAGCTCAAGGAAAAATTTTATAGGACGGCAATAAGGCCAACGATGTTGTATGGCACATAATGTTGGGCGGTGAAGCATCAACACGTACACAAAATGGGTGTAGCGGAGATGAGGATGCTTCGTGGGATGTATGGGCACACGAGAAAGGATAAGATTGGGAATGAGGATATCCAAGGTAAAGTAGGAGTAGCCAAAATTGAAGGAAATATGAGAGAAAATCGGTTCCGGTGGTTTGGACATGTGCAAAGAAGGCCTACTGACGCTCCGGTTCGAAAATGTGACTACGGAACAGAAGTTCAGGGCCGAAGGGGTAGAGGAAGACCTAGGAAAACTTTGGAAGAGACCCTAAGAAAAGACTTGATTACTTGGATCTAACGGAGGACATGACACAAAACCGAGCGCAATGGCGTTCTAGGATTCATATAGCCGACCCCACTTAGTGGGAAAAGGCTTTGTTGTTGTTGTTGTTGTTGTTGTTAACTTTTCTTAAGTTGAGTTTTGGACGTGCTAACTCTTTTTTTTTTTTTTTTTGGGAACCTTTCAACCTAAAATAGTTCAAATTGTGACAAAGTTAGATTCCATCACTTACGAACCATTCGTTGGATTAGATTCTGTTATCTCGATCATATCCGTTGAAAGATACATACCCTCACTTCGCATTTTGAAATAATTTGATTTTCACGTACAACACAACAATTTACCTAACACTAATTAGTAAATTAGTATCATACTATTTTGAAAAAAATTATTTGGAAATTTCACCCACCAATGCCCATGGACGTTAAATCAATTTGAAATTTTAATTCTTATGGACTTTAAAACAATAATTAATTAGCCAAATTGCAAGAAAAAAAAATTAAAAAAAGAATAAAAGGAGAGTATAAGTATATTCACAATTAGGGGGAGAGTGAGAATTTTGCTCAAATGTATTGCTACCCAAGAAAGGAAGTAGTTAGCCTTAGTGTTGGATCTAGTTCCATTTTCTGGCTCATTTGGAATGAAATTTTTTACTAAGGCTTGAAATGTAGTAACAGGAAAAAGCTCCCGTAAAGGGAGAGATTTTTTAGTATGATCGAAATATAAGATGGTACACCATGTGTCACTATACAAATAATGAGATATGTGTGTTAAAAAGTTAATAACTTAAAAAAATAAAACTTTCCTCTATTTATATAAAAATACGTGTATGTTCCAGTTACAATAAAAATTTTCTTTAGAGCAAGTCCACTGGAGGACTTTTTGCCCAGCACCCAGCCGAAAAAATAAGCCAGGACCAGTGAATTTGCTCCAGCTGACCCAATTGACTGGCACCCAGCCCATGCCAGTCTCTAGCCCAGCCCATTTTTGACTGACCAAGGGACTGGCCTGTTTGTTTTTATGCATTGGCGCGTGGCCTTCACGCTCGCGTGGGTGCGCGTAAGAGACAAGAAATCAGGCGGCGGGGCCATCGCGCAGGCGCACTCAGACCACAACTGGGGCTCGGCCACGTGGCGCACTTTCAGCCGTTGGATTTCCAACGGCTAGTTATTCTAGACCGTTGGATTTTCAACGGTAAAAAAAAATTGAATTTCACTTTTAAACTGGACCGTCCGATCACAGATCAACGGTCCACGTTTTTTCCCCCAATAAATTAAGAATTCACTTTTAAAAAATACATAAACTTTTTAATAAATTTTAGATATTATTATTATTATTATTATTATTATTATTATTATTTTATTTTTTTATAAATTCAGAAATTAAAAATAAAATTATTATTTTATAATAAAAAAAAATATTTTAATAAAATTGACTAGGCTATTTTTTGTTAGGGGTGGAGATGCTTTGGCCTATTACTGTTCAATGGAGTCTATTACTGTTCACTTAAGTGGATAAATGCGCTAGGTGCTGGCACAAAGTCCTTAGGGGTGGACTTGCTTTTAGGGACGCTCTTAATTTATTGATGTGAATACATCAAATCTTAAATGGGAATACCACGAATGAAGCACAGGATTACCTAATAATTTCTCTCTTTCCTTTTGCAGACATACAGCTGCAACACCACCAACAAAACCACCCCCTTCCGTTTTCAGGCATCACTGTCCAATTAAACCTTTTACCCTAACCCTAGCATGGCCACCGCCCAACCCACCGAGAACGGCTCCGCCAAGGCTGCGAAAGCCGACGCGCAACCACTCACATCCGAAATCACCACCGCCCCAATTACAGCGCCCGAGTCCTACCCAACAACAACAACCGATAACAATCCGAACCAAAATCCCGAACCCGTATCGGACGCCGGGGCTGTCACAACCGCAACGAATGTCGGCAACGATGCCACCTCAGTAGCCGATAAACGATGGCCGGGTTGGCCCGGGGACTGTGTGTTTCGGCTAATTGTGCCGGTTCTGAAGGTCGGTAGCATTATCGGCCGCAAAGGCGAGCTCATTAAGAAGATGTGTGAGGAGACCCGAGCTCGCATTCGAGTCCTCGACGGCGCCGTTGGAAATCCTGATCGCATCGTGAGTTTTCCTCGATTTCTTCCTTTCCAGGGTTAGCTTTTTCGTGTTCTCGTAATTTGCTCCAAAGTGCCGCGTTTATACTGGTTTTATGGTTGCGTTTAAACTGGTTTTATGGTTGCGTTGAACCCTAGGGTTTGTAATTTTCGGCTTCCCTTGTGTTATCCTCTGTTTAATTGTGGCACAATGATAATTCAGGGTCTCTAATTAGGCTTTGTTGTTGCTAATAAGTGGGTGGGAAGAGTAAAGATTGAAAATTTGAATTTGGATTTTGGGAATTTAGTTGAATCTGTCACGAGGTAACAGAAACCCTAAAAGTAAATTTAGTTTAATTCTAGCATTTGGTTCATAGGTGTTATTGCTTAGAAAAGGCTATTGCACCTGGCTCATAGTTTTGTTCTATCATTCAATGTGTTAGTAATGTGCATAAGATCAGTAACTTTCTCGAATTTTTAAAGAAATGAAGATATAAGAGAATCTCAAATCTGAAACGAGACTTGATCAGTGTTGAGTTTTCTGCTATCTGAAGATGACTCGTTGCTAGGCAAAGTCCTTTGCATCCATCTCAGAGTTGTACTCAAATCGCTTAATTTGTGAGTGGGGCATAAGATGAGAATGACAATAAGTATCTGGTATTCTGCTAAGTCAAGATGACCTATTATAATGTGACAATAAGTATCTGGTATTCTGCTATGTCAAGATGTCCTATTATAATGTGAACTCTTTTGCACCGGGCTTGTGGTTTTATTCAAACACTCAAAACATAGTAAGGGCTATACTATAAGACGAGTAACTGTCGAGAAGTTTTATAACTATCTAGTTACAAGACTAAATCTTTGTTTTTACGCATTGTTTAATTGGTATTTATAAGATTTGATACCTTCCTAACAAAGTTTCCATGGGTATCAACATCACAAAGTTATATCAAGACCCATTAGTGCTGATTAGATTTCCAAATATCACCTTTTTCTTGCATACTTGAACCAATCTGTGGTTCTGTATTTTATATTTCCTTTTTAGTCTTAATCTCAAAGTGGTTCATCACTATCTTACTGGCTGTGAAGCTTCTTTCTACTTGCTTGTGATCTATCAGTGTGTGAGGCCACTGAACCATAAACTGTTTATCGTGATATCATTCTATGCTACAATCTTTCTAATATACATTTCTTTTTAGGTGCTGATCTCTGGAAGGGAAGAGCCAGAGGCACCTCTTTCCCCTGCAATGGATGCTGTAATAAGAATATTCAAACGTGTCTCTGGATTATCTGAGAGTGAGGGGTCTGGTGCTGCTGGAGTTGCATTCTGTTCCATCCGGTTGTTGGTAGCATCTACCCAAGCAATTAATTTAATTGGAAAACAAGGATCATTAATCAAATCTATACAAGAGAGTACTGGATCGTCTGTGCGAGTATTGTCTGGAGGTATGTTCTTATTGTTACATGATACAACTTTTCTTTATTCAGTAAAATACCAATGGTTGAAAATATCTGCCTATTTCATCACCTTTTCCCCAATTCTAAGGATAGTGTGTTTCTTTGCTGTTTTTATGATTTATAACTGAAGTGGTTAGATTGGTTATACAATGAACAACTGAGCGAAGGGCTTACTTATTGGAAATTAGACCTAAAATGATAATTAAGTTTCCGTATTTGTTTTCTTTATTTCGAGTTACTTCTGTGCTCCTTATACTGACTTAGCTTTTCCGTTGGTAATTTATAAGTTTGGTGATCATGCTAGTGAAGATAAGTATATTATTATTCCTAGTATGGCGTGGAGTTTAAATTCTTCTCCCTTTGTCTTTCCTGCGTCTGAGTTGTGGATCCGTTTTCCATGTTAGAGTCCTTCAACTTCAGAATGCATGATGCTTATACTTGTCAAAAAATTAATATAGCTGCATTTTTGAAAAACAAGCCTTGGTCATATTCGTTGTCCCTTTTAGAAATGCTCTGTCATGTTATTCAGTGTATTCAGATCCTTATTTATGAAACTAGTGTCTATTCCCTTTCTTCCTTTCTTCATTCTCCAATACCTTATTTTTATTCGTGCAGAGGAGGTTCCATTCTATGCTGCCGCAGATGAGAGGATTGTTGAATTGCAGGGAGAAGCTTTAAAGGTTCTCAAAGCTGTAGAAACGGTAGTGGCTCACCTGAGGAAGTTCTTGGTTGATCATAGTGTTATTCCACTTTTTGAGAAGACTGTAAGCTTATTTCCCACTGATGTCTGCTGTATTTTCATTTCTTTGTATTGCTGTGTATTAATTACTAGATTGTGCATCTTTAGTATGCGACAATCTCACAAGAGCGCCAACCCGATACTACCTGGGCTGACAAGTCATTGCTGCATACTGCTTCTCAAACTGGAGTTGGCACTAATTATTCTCTTTCAGCAAAGAGGGAGTCTTTGTTTCTTGATCGTGAAACTCAATTGGAATCACAACTCCCTTCCGCTGGAATTTCACTTTATGGAAAAGATCCTTCAATATATGGAAAAGATCCTCCTATTTATGGACAAGACACTTCTGTTTACGGACAAGGGTCTATTTATGGACAAGATCTTGGTTCTTTTCGTTCTTCAGGAATTGGTCGTCCTGGTGCTCCTGTTGTTACTCAGGTTAGTTGTTCTAACTGTTTGACATTTTATCTCAACTTCGTACTTCCATGTAATGAGCTTATTTGGGTCTTCACAGCATGCATACACACAAGGATGGTCTAACTTTGCTGTAACTTTTATTTAAATTACGGGGTCAACAGTGTTGTATATTTTGCTTCCTTATAAGGATGCTGGGGGATCCTTTACTGTCTAGACCTTTATTTACTTGGCAACAGTAGGAATACATGTCTTGTTTATAACTATAAATATGAGGATATGCATAGGCTGTATGTATGTCTTACTTACTGACTCTTCCATTTGAGGAAAAATTTCTTGATGTATGAATTTGTCTTTAATTGGAAAACTAGAGTGTATCAGATTGCATCAGGCCTGTGTTACGTGGGTCAATTTCTGCATTTATACTCTGATTGTTCGTTAAGAAAAAAAATTAAGTGCAAATAGGGCTATGTAGAAAGAGGAATATTCTGTTTAAATTCTTGTACTTCCGTTCTCTATTTATACTTTCTTGGTAGTAATATTTTATCTGTTGCATTCTACAATCAGATTGCACAAACAATGCAAATTCCTCTATCTTATGCTGAGGACATTATTGGGGTTGAAGGGTCGAATATTGCATTCATTCGTCGTAGTAGCGGAGCCATTTTAACTGTGCAAGAGAGTAGGGGACTACCTGATGAAATTACCGTAGAAATAAAAGGCACCTCGTCACAGGTTCAGATGGCTCAACAATTGATTCAGGTATGCTTACCAATGAGCATTTCTTTTCAAATATCAAGGAGGGGGCAAGGAGCGGAAACAAACACTTTTTTGTTTGTTTGTTTAATAAAGACCTGTTACGACTCTGAGATAATGAAAAATGAATTACCATGTTTAAGTTACAGAAGGTGGTAGTTTACCGATTGGTATTAAAACATTTCATTAGGGAAAAAATATTGCATATTAGCATGCTGGCAGGGTTGAATATTTGGCAAGTTAAAAACATTGAATAATATGTAATTTCAATAGGGAGTGATTCATGGTTTGGAAATTGTAGACACTTGGTTATCTTTTCTTGTGTGTGGTTTTAGGAGGTTATAAACAGTCGGAAGGAACCAGTTACAAGTAACTATGGCGTGATGGATACTGGATTGAGGTCATCCTACTCTCAGTTAGGTGCTCCATCATACCCATCATCGTCACTACCCTCACAACCCTATGGCGGCAGTTATGGATCGTCTGGTCTAGGAGGAGGCTACAGCACGTTCAGGCTTTGAATTAATTGGTAAGGACTAATGGTGGGTTTTCTACTTTTTCCAAATGAATATAATCAGAGAAATATTAATGTTGGAGGTAGTATTTATAAAGTTGCCAGAAGGGGTCAGGGTCCTGTTTTGTTATCTGGATCATCAGATTTGATCTGTTGGTAGCTTTCCAGGGTAACTAAGGTTGAAAGGGATATAGAAGACTGTAACGAAATAGTAGTGGTTTTGGTGTTGGTTTGTGAGTTTGTTCATTAATTTGGAAGTTAAACGAGCATTTTAATTATTATTTTTTGTTTCCTTTTTTTTGAGTTTGATCAAACTTTGGATTTGTAATCATGTTCTTGAATATAAGCATCATTCTAGGCCAGTAAGAAATTAAGAACTCCACAAAAAAAAAAATATAAAAAAAAGAAAGAAAAAAAAAAGAAAAAAAGAAAGAGGAATCCTGTTGTGGATATTCTCTACTTGTCTTCATGTATGTATGGGATGAGACCAAATAGTAATATTTATTAAAATAAAGAAAGAATACAATTGTGAGAATAAAAATATATTACAATTGAACTCTACTTTAAAATGTATGGTATCGGAGAAACCGAATGAAGAGATGGTTGATTTAAAGGACTCAGCTGTTTTGATGTGTTTAAAAAGATGGTGGATGTAAGTAAGCAGTAATACTAGAGAAAGGGAACCCCACAGAACCCTATTTCAACAGATACTTTTAGGCTCTTGAGACAAGTCAGCTGTTTTGTCCTCTATTACTTCTTGGACCTTGGGGGAAAAGCCTTTGGAAGCAGCATGCTGAACCCACGCTCTGAGAAAAAACAAAAAAAGAAAAGAAAAAAAAAAGAAGAGCAACCGTATGATCCCGTATAGCTCAACCAAAAATATCATTAAGAAAGCTCAGGAACCGAATTTTAGCAGCAGGATCACAAGAGTTCTTTGGTGGCCTTTGACTCTTAGAGTCAACTTACATGTCATATCATTGACACAGGATGAAAGGCCGGCAGTATATGCGAATGCCGTGCCGTTGAAATGAAGAACCATTAAATAAGTATTTTTGTTGAGGAGGAATTTCAATAAATAAATAAATAAATAAATAAATAAAGTGGTGGGGTAGCAAAATTGACAAGGACGTGATTCCTCAACAGCGTAGAATAAATAGATAGACTTATCTACAAGGTTACAAGCTGCGTTTTTTTAAAACCACCCGGTTTCTGTATTTCTTTGATTCTAATAAGAAACGCCTTGTTTGTTCTCCTTCTCTCAAATCTGACAAGAATGCCGACGTTGAATCTGTTTACCAACTTGCCGGTGGACGGAGTTGTGGCCTCTGACATCCTCAAGGACGCCACCAAAGCCGTTTCTAAGATCATTGGCAAACCCGAGTCCGTTAAGTCTCTCTCTCTCTCTCTCTCTCTCTCATCCTTTTTTATCTTGCTGTTGGCATGCACATAAAGTGTTCGACGAAAGTACTGAATGAACAGTAATATCTTGTTTCCCATGCAATTCTATATTGTATTGGTGGCTTACAGTATCATTGGGTATTTATGTTTCTGTTTTGGTTTCCCTGTTCTTCAGTATGTGATGATTTTGCTCAACGGGTCTGTGCCGATTGCATTTGCTGGCACGGAAGAGCCTGCTGCGTATGGAGAATTGATCTCCATTGGGGGCATTGGACCAGGTGTTAACGGAAAACTGAGTTCAACCATTGCTGAAATTCTCGAAACTAAGCTCTCCATTGATAGCTCCCGCTTCTATATCAAATTTTATGACGTTGAGGTGAGCCTATTTACTTGTTTTGTATTCGTTTGCCTGAATTTTGCACCTGCACTCTACTAGTTTTGTGTAATCTTCGTATTGCATAACATCATAAATTACTCGTGGGACTTCTTCTTCTTGTGGTAGAGCAATTTATCTCCACACCCACGCATAATTCCATTATTACTGTGCTTCTCCTTCCCCGAATCAAAACAAAAGAAGAATAAATAGTAATGCCTCCCCCCTCCCCCAGTACACTAATGGGGGAGGAGGAGATGCCATTTCTCACAAAGCCAGTTACAACATTTCTCCAAGAAGCTTTGTTGTAGCGCAAAACCCCCAGACTTCAAAGGGACCAGTTATGCTACGCTTTACCAAATTAACTCGTCTATTTTCTTTTGTCGTAGTGAAATTACACTTAGCTAAGGTAGGTAAGTTAAAAGCCATTTCAATACATTGATTCGTATTTGAGTCTGACCTGATTAGTTGGACAGTATTTCATCTGATAGTTCGATTAAAACAAATATTATCTGATGATGATTAATTACTAATGTGTTTATATTCTGCTCGTTCAGAGGTCCTTCTTCGGGTTCAACGGCTCAACATTTTGATCACAACTGTTCTTCAGCTGATGCTGGCAAATGGCCTTGTATCCCTCAGTTGCAATCTTCTTGTTTTAGATGAAAGAGTAGTCTTCGTGTTTGATTGTATTCTCTGATGAAACTAAAACTGTGATTCAGATCAGAAACAGCTATGAAACTAAAATTGTATTGTTGAAACATACTCTTGAAAGAGTGCAAATTTTTAGTAAAGTCTAAGTCACTATTATTGAAATATACAAAAATTTGTTGGTCAACTCACGGAACTTCCTACTTATAATGGTATATAGATCACTATATAAAGATAACCTCTACAACAAAATCAATTAAAATTAAGGTCGTTTAATCAATTAACTATAGCAGATAGATAGAAGGTTAGTAATTTTATACCAAATTTCATCAATCTATTTTTATATTGTTCGATAACTAGATGATCTCATATTTTATCCATTTTTTGCAAAGATGAACTTTTACAAGTGATTTATAACAGGAACGGTTTTGATCATAAGTATGAAATTTTTCGTTAAATCAGTCGCGTAGTATATTGAGGAGGAAATCCTCCTCATTCGTTGAGGAGCCAAGTTAATTTCTTCGAGTAATGCTCATAAAGTCTGTCATAGGTAATATTTCAATTCCTTGTCTATGTGTTACAATATTTATTACAAGCAATATTATACAACTAGGGGAAGGAAGAATGGTTTGAACTCGGTATACAGTGGGTAGGAGAGGAAGACCCTAGCAACCAGGACAATCAACCATTTACTTATTTGTGTTACAATTAATATTGAATTATTTGTAAATATATTGTTTAGCAACCGACTTCATGGAAAATAGCCTACATTCTTGTGTGTTTACAGGAATACAAGACTATTTGTCATTGGTTCCTGATAAACTTTGATAATTCCAATAACAAGTTGTACGAGAGTTCTCAGTGGCAACATCTTTGTAGACCTAGCATTCGTGTCGTGTTTTCCATATTCGTGTCGTTTTCGTGTCATACCCGATATCTTAATGAGTCGTGTCGTGTAACACCCGTTAAAATAAACGGGTAAAATGACCCGACCCGATAATATTAACAGGTAATATGACCCGACCGGTTACCCATTAAGGAAAATATATTTTCAACCAATAAATGATCAAATGAAAAATATAATACTAAATAAGTATATACATACCATATTGTCATATCCAAAACATAAAAATGCATTTTTCTTTTAAGTATATTTTCACTTACCTAAAGTCTTTAATAGTTTTTTAATTAATGTAGAAGTGTAAAAAAACATAGAAAAAATATATAAACGCTCATAATGACAAATTTTACAACTTTCATGAAGAGCTTAACTTCGAAATTCACCACTATAATCATATAAATCATAGATCAAAATTTACATTTACGCTTCATTGTTCTCATCAAATTTTGTTTTTTCAGATTTTCTTTTTTGAAAACTTGATCTATTAGAGAATGCAGGAAAATAAACGGTTTGAATCGTTGATATTATATTCAGAATTTTACGGTTAGAGAAAATATTGCTTGATGTTTATAAAGTTTCTACAAACTACATAACATCGACTTATATTTCAATTAACTGTAAATATCGAAACGTGATATCAAAGATCTAAATCGTTCATCTTCTTACATCCACCAGATGATCATGTTTTCAAAAAAGAAAATTTAAAAAATGAAATTCAGTAAGAAGAATAAAGCGTAAATGGTAATCGACGGTTAAATATAAATTTAAGTTTTATGAATTATAGTGTTGGATTTCGAAGCTGACCCCTTCATGAAAGTTGTAAAGTTGGTCACTATGAGTGATTGTATATTTTTTTTACATTTTTTACACTTCTACAATAATTATTATTAATTTTTCCCTCAAATAAAAAACATTATTCATGAAGGTTTGGAGGATTTTAAAAATTTAAATGATAATGTAAGTGTAACCATTATTTACTCGTGGAGAAATAATAATGAATCACGAGTGTTTATATATTTTTTCACATTTTTCATACTTGTATGTATGTCTTCCTAGTTCTTGTCTATACAAATACTATATTAGTTTATTTTAATTTTTGACAACATGTTAAGTAAAATTTATCCTAGTAATGATAATAAGGAACTCTCATAATAAAAATAAATAATGACTAAAACTTAAAAAAAAAAAAAACTTATATAGAATAATAATACAAAACTATATATTTAATATAGAATATATTGTATATATTAATATGACTATTGTATTTTATAATAAATCTTTTAGTAATTAAACTTTAAAATTATCAAAATAAATTTTTTCTTAATGGGTGGAAACGGGTTACCCACGTGTTACCCGTATGTATACCCGTTAAGAACCCATTCTTAACGAATCATCCGATAATGATCCGATAAGTTATCGTGTTGACCCGAAACCTATTATTTTCGTGTCGTTTTCATGTCGTGTCAGAAACTGCCAGGTCTACATCCTTGTAGCCAACTCTGTTTTTCTTAGAAGGTTCTCCATTTGGAATTTGTATCCAGTGCTGGTTTCTCAACAGACTTGTTCTTTTTATTTGGTTGGTTCCTACCATGAACACAGAACACAAGCGCGAGCGCACACGCACAAACGAGTTCGAGAAACCAGCACTGGATCCGAATTCTGAACGGAGAACCTTCAAAGAAAAACAAAGTTAGCTACAAGGATGTTGCCACTGAGCTGCTCAACATTTGTGTACTCAATGTTGTGTACATACGGTGCAATCTTCGGTGGGAGGATTCCTTCACAAGTTACCGACACTCATAATATCCGAAAGCTGCCTAACATTCAATAGCTCCCCATAATAAACAAATCCAGATGCCAAATTCTCACTCAATGCAAGAATGATTATATTTTCATGATAGATACAAATCTTAAGAAGCAACACAACTTCGAGCAAACACGTAAAAGAGATAATTTCATGTTTTCGACGTCACTATTTCAAATAAAAGATTCAGGGTACAACAGGATAAAGAATCACCCCCGGATCACCATCCATACTTGGCATGTGTTTCAGCTTTAGTCAGGAAGCCTCTTGAACGCCGCTCTGCGAGTTCCATCTCCTTCTGCTTCATATCAAAGTATAGAGAACCAATCTGATGCTTCCTCTTATGCAGCTTTGTAGGCTTCGCTTTTGTAGAAACAGGCTGAAAGTAACAAATTTAATTATATCAGTCAATGCATAAATACATAACCATAGCAAAGCACCGTCTAGTTACTGGCAAGGACAAACAAAGAGAACAGTGACTTAGGACTTCCTTTCTTGCAAAATGGAAATTGCATAAAGTGTGGTTGAAGTAGAATGATTTCTTATTTAAAGTCGGTTCTGAGTTTCAACCGTACACAATTATTCTACTTCTCTGTTTAATAGTTAAAAACAATACATAGAGTTACTATGTAATATGCATAAGATGTACTAGGAGCTCAATTTAGTTCAAAAATAAAAACCAAAAGATTAAAAACAGAGAGAAAGAGAAAGAAAAACAATGAAGCAATGAACCAAGTATTCAATGAACATGAACCAAGAAAAATGACAAAACATTCAAAAAACAACTAACAAGAGAATTAAGTCCATATTTTATGGCAACATAAAACATAAAATTCTCACACAAACAGCCTATGACAATATTTTCATCTAAACACTATCCTACCTGCTGACACCATATTCTCATTGCTGCCAATCTAAGGGAATCAATGACATGCATAGCCCACTCCAATTAAAACATGACCGAAAGGATATATCAAAATTCGTCATGATGTTTGGAAACATATCCATAAGGAACTAGGTTAAGGATTTTAATTTTTTTTATCAAACACTACTGACAAACAAAATTACTATATGTGGTCGTTTTAGACAATTCAAAGTCAATCTAGTCGGGAAAGAGTCCTCCCTAGTACTTGCAGTTCGAGAATGGTTAAGAAAGGACAACTAGTGAAAACTTATGTCCACCTATGGACTCAATTTCTACAATGTCCAACTCATGCTCTATAAGTTTGGCAGAAGACATCAGCCATTACAACTCTAAACTAGAATAGTTCTAAAAGAAAGTCGACTATCCATAGTTCAGTTCTTCCTTCCAAGGAAAATACTTAAGCGTCATAACTACAGGCACCTTTTCCTTGTCAAATTTCTGAGAAGCGTCCTCTTATGAGAGAATGGATTCCCAGGTGCAAAGCTTCTATGTACTATCTTAGGCCATGCTTTGGATGGCTGGTTGTGTCAGTTTCCTTTAACTCAAATCTCTTTTTTCTTCATAGTCTTACTGCACAAAGAAAAAACCTAAACCTCCAGGCTCCAACTCTATCCTTGATCCTACAGTCCTACCTGATGCTTAATACTGTATGAGTAACATTATGCATTGGAAAAATATAGGGTTTCCCAATGCAATATCAAATGGCTAATCTATATCATTTTGACAAATTTAATAATAAACTGTAACGCAGAGTTTAAAATAGTACTTTAGGTTTTAGGTGTTAAAACATCAATTGCTATTACCCTTCAGAATTCAACAAACTCAAGTTCCAAGAATCAATTATTTACAACGTAGAACCCTTCCTTGTCAAATCTAATTTCATTGACTTCATTACACCAGCTTAATGATAAGCATTTGTTTTTTTGAACAATCGATATTATCTACACTAAAGGGAGGGGGGGTGGGCTTTAGCCTGACAATGGGCTAGCAATAATGTGGTTCAAATTCGCCTTTCGAAAGAATCGAACCTAAAACCTCTCACTTACTAGTGAAGAGGAATACCACTAGACCGTAGTACTAAGTGGCAATGATAAGCGTTTGGTAAAATGGCATGAAAAGGTCGTTAAACAACAAGGTTATGGGATAGAAGAGTAGTGCATGCAGACTCTGATATACAAAAAAGAGAAATTATACATGAAACGGAACTTGCACCGTCTCTCAAATTCATAGCATTGCAATAAAAACGTACCGCTAACAGTTTCACTATGCATTAAAATTTAGCAACACAATTCCTTGAGCTCTCAAATTATAAATGAAAAACATGGTGTTAATGCAGAAGTCAAAATATATAAATCACTTTCCATTGATAAACACTAAAAGAAACAAGAACATTGTGTTGATACCTGATAAGAAGGCCCAAAGGCAATTCCTGTTAACTTAGCCTGGTCCTCTCTTGGCCGATTCTTCATCAACTCGTCCTGCTTAACCTCAATTATTTCAGTTGGCACCTCATTCCTCCCCCTCTTTTTACCAACTTTAATCTCACTTACACCAGTAGCGGGGATGGTTGGCACCACAGTTCCCGACCCACCAACCCAATCATTCCCATACTGCTGCTCATAACCAACATAACCCCCATAACCATCATAATTGCCGTAATTCGAAGGATCACTACCACTAACTCCTGCATGTAGCTGAACCCCAGCATCCACATGTCGATCAATACCAGATTGGTAACCCTCGTAACCACCATAGCTTTCATAATTAACTGCATTTTGATCAATAGTAGATTGGTAATTCTCAGAACCACCATACCCTTCATAGTTAACCGCACTTTGCTCACTATTTGATTGGAACTTCTCATGACTTTCTACGTTCTGCTCCACCCCCGCACCGCTCTCCACTCTCGAACCAACCGATTCCGTTTCAACAATGGCTCTCCTGCTCGAACCCGAACCCGAACCCAAACCAGCGGATGCACCCAATGTGGAGGAGTACCTTGGCGCCGATAAGGACGACAAAAATGACTTCGCAGACAACTTCTGGACCGAGGATTCAGACGCTTTTCGGCGCCGCGTTTCTTTTTCCTCATCGTCTTCTTCGTCTTCATCGTACTTATATGAGTTGATTGGAGGATTGAATTGGACAATCTTTCTAGGGTTTTGATCGGATGACGAGAGATTGGTGATGGGTTGTATTGGATTTCGGGATTTCGGCGGAGGAAGCGATGAGAAAACCGAGGAGGGTTTTGAGGTGGGGATTGAATCAATTGGGTCTTCATCGTCATCGCCAAGATTTTGGGATTTTGGAATTAGGGTTTGTTTTGGTTTGGGAAGGGATTGGAAGAAAGAGGGATTTTGGGGTTTGGATTTGGGTAGAGAAGAAAAGAGAGAGGAAGTGGAGGAAAGTTGAGAGCTGGGTTTTGGGGGTAAAGCTGTGCGTTTTGGTGGCGGTTGCTGCTGCTGTTGATCTTCTTCTTCGTCGGAAGAGGCGTAGTTGGCAAGCAGAGATTCCATAGCGAGCGAGAAGACGAAAGAAAGTATACTCAGAATTTCAGAAAATTTGGAATTTTTCTTTCTACAAAATTAGGGTTCTACCTCTGCTTGTCATCAGAACATCTTGAGTCCTTTTCTGGAAGCGAGGTGGCGTTTCATATATAATTTTGGGAGTTTTAACAAAAAAAAACTCCGTTCACTCTAACGAAAAATCACATTTTTACACTAAAAAGTCAAATATGATACTATTCATTTTATCCTTTATTTTGTCCTTATCATTAAAACTCAAAAGTTTTCAAGCCATTTTCATTAGTTTTCCATATAATTTTTTGAAAATATACCAAAATGAGATAATTTCTTAATCTTGCATAAATAAGATAAATCGATCATGTGCAAAATTAAAATTATTGTATGCATAATTTACTGAACACTTATGGAGGCTAGAGAGAGCGAAGGTGCGGCAATAGTAGAGAGATAGAGAGATGTGTAATTGTAGGTGTGTTCTATTCCATCCCATTCTGCTTTTATTTATAGTAGTAGGATAAGTAAAAACCTTTCCCTTTAGGATTACAACATTTAATAGGTGATCAACTCCTAATAGGAATATAAGATACATTCCCATATCTACTAGGATTTACACAATCACATTCCTAATCTAATAGGACTGCAACACTCTCCTTTGAGTGTGTAAATACTCAAATAAATGGCGCATCAAGTCTTTAGTGATGAAGTAAGTATAATTGATGAAGTCGTCGGCACAATGAGCAAATGCGAGTCTCAAATCAACGGAAGAATGCATAAAAAGTAAAACTCATTAAACCTTGATGAAGTCAGTATAATTGATGAAGTCGTCGGCACAATGAGCAAATGCGAGTCTCAAATCAACGGAAGAATGCATAAAAAGTAAAACTCATTAAACCTTGCTATGGTAAAACCCAAGGTGGGAGAAAACCCATAGACTAAGGAGAAAAGTGGGAAGTTGCATTAAGTCAAAATTATACGTCTTTTGGACGCAAATAGAAGAGCTCACAAGGGTATGATCAGCCCAGGATGGGTGCCTTGTTAAAACCTAGTTAGGTAGCAAAAACCTAGTAGGAAAAATGCTCCTAATCGTAGGGAAAATGAGTATATTAAGATCAAGTGAATATACTTCTAGATACTCCCCCTGAGTTTGACATAACTTCCAAATGAGAACTACAAACATTTGCATATGATAGTTAGGCATACCAATTCCTCGGACAAGCTTCTAGAAGGTTGACTTCAGCAATGACGTCGTGTAGAGGTCGGCAAGGTTGTTTGGGATCGGTTTGCATCACTTCAATATCCTGATGCTTTGCTGATGTAGATGTAGACGCAATATGTCTTGGTGTTGACTTTGTTAATGTATCATGGTTTGATTGGCTGGACACATGCAGCATAATATTCATGGATCGTCGTTGGGACTCAACAATGGATGAAAAATAGCAAGTACTTCGAATATGCTCAACAAGAATTCCTAACCATGTCTCACTTGTGGCGTAGTGAAGTAAGGTGAGTCTTGGAACGATTCGAAGATTTCACAACTAAGATCATATCATGGACCTCCAAGATATTGCGATATCCTTAAGAGTAAAGACATAACCATTTGAGGATTTTGCCTTGTGCGTGTTTGATAAGCAACATGTGTAAGCATAACAACAAGACAAACATCATTTCGAGGATCAAGGGGGTTGGATCCACTTAAGATGCGTTGAGATTTGCGCATGTAGTACCTTCAGAGTACGTCTTTAATACCAATTCAATGGATGCGTGTAAGTGCAATGTTGCATCTTTACCAAGATCAACAGTGAAGGAGATGTCCTGTCTTAATACAATGTGCTAAGTACAATGAAGCGCAAAGTTGAACTTAGATATGGAATTTCGAATTCTATACCTCTTCAAGGGTCTCATATACATATAACGTATAGATGATCATAGGTATACTCAAAGGTAACACATTCAGTTTGTAGTTCGACTGGTAGACCAAAATACCGTCAGAACAACGCTTGAACTTCAGGTCAAAGCATAAACGAGTTTTCCCAAGATCCTTCATCTCAAATTCCATCTTCAGGTGCGAGGCAGTTTTCTCAAGCTCTTCCAGAGTCTTAGTGAGATGTATGTCAACGACATAAACTGCAACTCTAGCAATTTGGAACAAGACTTCATAGTTTAACACAAGGGCATAATTCATATCCCTAACTGATCAAATAATCACTTAGATGGGTATACCACATCCGTCGAATTGTAAGTGAACGCCTCAAACAAGTTAAGAGGGTGTTCCGTGGTTTTGGAACTATTTGAACCAGTCCATGTAATTCTTCGGGAATTTACATGTAAATCTCTGTATCTATATCCCCATGGAGAAAACATTAACCATATTTCATAATGCTGCTATTAATCACAGGACGTTTGAGAGAAACCTTGCGTCGTAAGGTGTGCATCATATCACACTATTTCATTCATCTCATAACGCTTCCTTTCCCACTAGGGGGGGCACGATTTATTTCGGTGCGGTTTTGAGTGAAACCGAAATCAAAATTTTTTACGGTTCAATTCGGTGCGGTTTTGAAACCAAAACCGAAATGAAACCAAACTGTTTGGTTCGGTTCGGTGCGGTTTCAAACGGTTTCGGTTTGGTTTTTAAGAAAAAAATGTATAATTTGCAATTTAACATATTAATAAGCATTTCCCAGTAGTAATAGGAAAAAGACATTTGTTATATAAACAATTAGCATATTGAGCGAAACTTTCATACTAGAATATGTGATATCATACTTCAAATGAATGGACTTCATTAGATCATTGTTTGACTCTTGATAACATGATCAGTCCACCCTTGTACATATATGTGTGTGTGTGTGTGTGATGGTATAAAATGACAAAGGTCCTTCAAGTTAATGAACGAAAGAAAGTGATGAATGATGATATTCTAGTGTGGTTAAGTCCATACTAAGTGCATGGATTCTAACAAACAACCAATTAAAACATGAAATTTAATATGGACATTTAATTAAATGTTTATTAATATTTGCGGTGTGGTTCGGTTTCGGTGCGGTTTTCAAAAGCCAAAACCGAAACCAAACCGTTTTCTACGTTGCGGTTCGGTTTTAAAACCGCAAAACCAAACTGTTCGGTGCGGTTCGATTTGGTTCGTGTTTCGGTTTCAGTTTTCGGTTCTAAGGGCCCATCCTTATTTACCACTTGTAACACAACAAGGTTATCTTGGGCAGTGTAGGGACAACAAGTCTAAAACACACTTTGGTCAAGAATTTGACCTGGATTGTAACTATAATTGTCCAATCAGTTCTACGTTGTCACTTAATCAACGGAACACGGTTCAATATTGTTTCTTTTCATTTATGTCGGTAGCTACCATATAAGTGAAAACATCATCGATGGTAATCTCATTTCAATTCCATTTTTTCATCCAAACTAATATACTAGACCAAGAACTTTAAGTCTTGGGAGAAACCCGACCCGTTTACAGGTCTAGCCAGCAGCCTCTTGCCTTCTCCTTTGCTATGCGTATCTATCCCCATGGGGAAAACTGTTACCCGATGGAGAATCCACTACCCGCACGTTCGGTTATGGGAATTCTCCATTCGAGGATTCTACGATTTCGGTTATAGGGTTGGCATATCCGAACCAGATCCAACCCATTACCATCCATAGTAGGAAGTCTAACATAGAGTTTAGATGCAGCCATAAACTAGAAAGACCAGATACCACATTGTTGAACCATTGGGTCACTTAGTCATGCCTTGGGAGCGAGGCATGTTGTGGTACAATTACGTCCTAACATCACGTATCGATCCTATAGGTATCTCGGGATCGGGCATGACAAATAATATGAAGTGTAACGTTGTGATTGTCTTAATCGCAATTAGAGTCTTAATTGGTGCGTGTTATTTTAATTCCTGTTTTAGTTTAGTTCGTTGGGTTCTGTATTAAGGGTTCCACATTATTAGTTAGATAATTAGTTAAATAGTTGTACAAGTCTGTTAGTATTTGGTTAGAGTTATTAGGCTTTCTATTATTAAAACAGTGTGTGTAATCACTGTTCTTTTAAGTCAATGTACACTCTAAATTCTCTCTATTTCATCTTTCTCAGCAACTCTTTCTTCTCAAATTTCTCTTCGATTCTCATATATTTCAATGTAGTTAACATGGTATCAGAGCCACCAACCTCACGCTATAGGTTCTGGTGGTTCAACTTCTCAGTAGTTTCATCTACTTCTAGTTTTACTTATCTTCTAATTTTTCGTTAGAGATTTCGTTAATTTCCTTGATGCTTTGGCAATCGTTCAGTTCGTTCTGTACTTTCATTTTCATTATGGGTTGTGATTAGAGATTATTGGTGATGTCATATCTCGGTCTTTGGAATTGTAGCAAAATTTTCTTTGTCCATAAGCATGAATCTTGATTCTTCAGGCCAACTAGAAGTGGGAATTTTTCGGTTCTTGAATATTGTGGTTCTTGTATTCGAGATTTTTCATATTTTCATCAAGTTCTTCACCTCCCATTGAATGCCTTCATCTTCGTGGGGCACGTAATGGTGGTCTACGATTTGGAGAAATGGAATGAGATTGCATGATTATCCAGGCCATCAATTATTGGTGCGTTTTCTTAGGTGCCCTTGATCTAGTTCCTTCATCTTGGTGGTGTTTTCAGATGAGCTTTCTGAATTCTATATTCTTCGATTTTGATCCGTGCTCTGTTCCCTGGTATGGACGAAAGTTTAGACCTATGTGCAGCCTAGGTGTTTTGATGAAATGACCAGCTCAAAAGTTTTATATGAAGGTTAAGTTTTTCAGTCACTTCTTCTGAATTTCTTGGTTTGATTCTTTTAGTATAACGTAAATCAATTAGTTTGTTGTTGTGGGCATGAAGTCATTTCAATTGATATGTTGAGTATTAAGTGCTCGAAGCCATCTTTCTTCTGAGTCTTTGTGTTCTTCCTCAACTTTTGGATTCAAGATTGGTCATTGCTTCATGATCAATGTTTGTGATAGCCTCCATTTGCTGGAATTTTTGAAATCATGAATTGTACAATTTGTATGGTGCCTAATTCTTGTCTCTCTGCTTCATTGATTTCTACAATTCTTTTGAGGAGTTTGTGCAGTATTTTCCTCTTATCACAGCCTATAATGTCGAGTCTAACTAGCTCAGTTGTTAGCATGTATCTACTCTTCCGTTTATACATGTCTTAGAAAAAGATGGAAGTTTGAAGAAGTTGTTGACTTGAGGTAAATCCCACGAAGGGTAATCCGGTGAAATGAGTAGGTAAATCCCACAAAGGGTAATCCTACATAGATGTTGATTTTATGTTGTTGAAATTGTGAAGGCCGATGCCATTGTTAAGAGAAGTTGTTTCCGGTAAAATCCACAAAGGGCGATCCCGTGGTACTATAGTTAAGGCCGATGCCATACTATAGTTTGTTAGTTTTCTATTTTTGTAAATATTAAAGGCCGAAGCCAATGTTGAATGAGATTGTTGATGGTAAATCCAAAGAAGGGTAATCCTGCAAGAAATTGTTAGAACCGGCATGGGGGTGTTTTACGACTCCTTTATACAAGGCTATTCTTTGATTGAAACTCTTGTGAGAGGCAGACGAATATTGGGTGGCATGAATTTAGGATGTGTGCAGCATAGTTCTTTTCAAAGATTTTGGCCTGTATGTTGTAGTGATGCAGTGAATATATATTTGAAGAGAAAGGGAATCATATTTGAAGTGGAAGACATCACTTCCATAGGTTACTATACAATATTGGAGAACATTCTGTCTTTGGGAAGATTATATCTGGAAAAGTAAAGCGTGATGACAATAGGATGAGTAACATGTTTTGGTTTTGGCAATTTTGAAAGGATGACACAGGGTTCTATTTTGCAGCAGTTGGATTTGTACATTTCTATGGTTTATTCTGATGATTACTTGTTGCATACTTCCAATGGAGTTGTCATGATTCAAAACTGGTCTGCAGAAATATCTTGAGCTATATGCAGAGCGCTTGGATGCGTTGTACAATTACTTGTGCAGAAATACAATTGGTCACTCGGTCCATCACCATTGGGTATGGAGAAGGAATATCCTTCTTAGACATTGCTTGGTTTGTTGCTGGTAAATATTGGTAAATGCTGTTATGTAGTGTGTGGTTAGAAGGGATCATATTGGTTTTGAAAATGTTCACGTTCCCCGTCTACTTCATGTGATTCTTTGTGCATCTATGGTTAGAGGCAGAGGAATACAAGTCCATTGGTTGGATTATGAGGCTGGAAATAGAGAGGGTATTGGTACTACTGAGGTCCATATAACTGAACATTATTTCCCATAGTTGGAACAGGGGAACCTGTTGGAGAAGATATGCCATATGTTGCATACTTATACCCATTGTGGTATAGTAGAGATTTGTTCCAATTTCTTGCTTATGGGCATCTTCCTCATCTCCTTCCAGATTTCTAAGGCTTCTGTGATAATTAGTATGTTGGATTGCCATAGACTTTAGACTTAAATGCTCTGAGCTTCAAAGACCAATAAGAGACAGAGGTTTGGGTTTCTGCAGAGTTTAGCTTCATAGTAGTGATTGCAGATGTTCTTCCAATCTCAAATTGGGTTTCCCCTGTTGAGATTGAGGGGGATTATTAAGGGTTCCACATCATTAGTTAGATAATTAGTTAAATAGTTGTACAAGTCAGCAATAGAGTTAGCAAGTTTGTTAGTATTTGATTAGAGTTGTTAGGTTTTCTATTATAAAAACAGTATATGTAATCATCATTCTTTTAAGACAATATACAAGTCTCATGCTTTTTCCTCTAAATTCTCTCTAGTGCATCTTTCTCAGTTACTCTTTCTTCTCAATTTTCTCTTCGATTCTCAAATATTTCAATGTCGTTAACATTCTCCAGTTGGCAGTAGTGCTTGAATGGTATACGAGCTCTTGCTTGGGGGAAGAAATGTAGGTAGTGATCATTTTATTAAAATAATATAATACAAAAACAGATGTTACAGAAATTTGTGAATTGGTTTTATCAAAAACCCAGCAAAGAAAAGACATTTCCATCCGAAACAAGATCGGCAAAGATAAAACCCTAAAATAGCAGTGATGATAAGAAAAATGGAACTTCATCGTGATCATATGCTCATGGGGCTTTCTGGATCATTCAAAGCTGCAATGGCTGTTTCAATTTTTATCTTCAAATCATCTTTTTCTTCTTCGTCTGCCTGCAAAATCCAAGGGACTATCATTAACTATTGCGGTACAAATTTAAAATAATAATATGGTTTGTAATATATAAAACAGAATTAGATGTTCTAACTTGATTTATTATTTTAATACGTGAAGCACCGACTCCAAATACTACTGAGAATATTATATATATGATATGATGATGCATATGAAGCGATGCATGGGAATGTTCTAATGTGTGGTGGACGGATTGGGATCACCGGATCCCAGCTTACGGAGCCAATTGACCAAAAGATGTCAGCCTTCCAATTTCATCTTGCCTTGTTTTACATAAGAATTTTTCAACATTTAAATTTATTCCTTGCCACAGGATCAAAAATGGAAGGATGGGATCTTTAGGTCAATTGCCTCCGCAGTGATCCCAGTCCGTGGTGGACAAACCATGCATACTTGTATAATAAAGAAACTAAACACAACTAACAATTTCTCTCCAGGTGTGAGAGACTTTCTCCCCAAGGGTGAGAGCTTTTTCTCTCCGTGTGAGAGCAGTACAAAACCTTGTTTTCTCCTTTTGCCGCCGGTCCTAATCCTTTTAGGTCGGCGGAAAACCTCTTTTTCTTTTCTTTCTGTTAGTTTTTCCCTGGTTTTTCTTCCTATTTTGTTTTTTTATACAGAATTTAAAACTTAAAAAAACATAGAAGTAGAATAAGAAGACAAAACAAGATGTAATCAATCGTGCATTCAGGTCGTTTCTTGTAATTTTCGTTGGAGATATGACAAAACGGAACAAGAAAAAGAAATTGCAGTAGAAATGATTCGAATTGGGACCATTAACTAAGTTTTTATTTGGTTAAAAAATTAAAGGATTGAGAATCACTATCCCACTTACAAGGAAATTATAACTAGTCACCCTAATAACGAATTTAGGAAACTAGATATTAATCCTTGAAAAATATTATCTTTAGACTAAAGCCTTAACCAAGATAAAAAAAACTAATTATAGTCCTTTGACTTATGTCCACGTCAATATTTATATTTAATGCCAGACTTAATTTCTTTTATGTAATTTTTTTCTTCCTATATTATCCTTGAGTGAATTATAATGTCTCATATTTAATTTATTTATAACTTTTCATTTTATTGCTAACATAAATGATTCTACTTAAAAATGAAACTTTTTGTCCAACCCAAAAATTTATCTTCAACCGTCTAAGAAGAAAAGGCTAGGGCCACCATCCACATCTAATATTTCTTCTTCTTATACATCTAATAGTGCATGATTTATTTTTACCATTTTTTTCTAGTGTTGATGATTTATTTTTACCTTCTCATACATCGAATCTACCGATTTTTTCTTTTGATGTTAATGTATCAATACTTCCGTACCTATGTGTACATATGTACCGACACTTCAACATCGATACTTCCATACCGATGCTAACGTATCAATACTTTCATACCTATATGTATGTATGTACCTAGGTGTATGTATGTACCGGCACTTCCATACCGATACCATCGTACCTATGTGCACGTATATACCTACACATATGTACCGACACTTATCCAATTCCTATATATAGATAATAAGGAGTTGTTATACTATTTTTTTGTGATATATATATATATATATATATATATTAAGGGTTATTATTTAATATTTTAACCTATTGTTTTTGTAGTTGATTTTTCTATCTTTGACTTCTTAAGGTGACTGACCTAAAATTACTATAGACTTAATTTGTTTGTCAGCAAGTATAAATTAGTATAATTTACCTTAGTTGGATTTATCTTATTGACTTTCGTATCAAAATTTAAATGTTTTTGAATTTTGAATGGTTTATTAACAGAAAATATTTAAGCCTTAATTATAGAATAGGTTGACAATTTAAATGGCAAAGTTTGTAAATATGTTAGGTAATAGAGGTATCTTGTAATATGATGTGGCAGTGAATATTATGGTAGGGACTTAAATAAGATTTTGAAACCCATTAATGTTATAATCTAAAAATTATCTTATATAGGCCCTAAAATCTAATTGCCCCTAACGAATTTTACAAAAACCAGCTTGGTTCTTGTTTTTTCTTTATATTTATACGGTTTAGCGATATTATTCTATTCACTTGTAAGTAAAAGGTCTTATATTCGGATCTCGTCAAAGACGAACTTGAACCATATTATTATGACTCGTTCATTTTGAAGTTTAGATCACTCCTCACCCTTTTAATGTAGATAATATTATTTGTTAAAAAAAAATAAAAAAAAACCACCAACCAAAGGCAACTTGGTAGTTGTAATGAAGCCACTGCTTGGAACAAAATAATTAAAACGATGACCAAATTATAATGCCCTCAAAATTCATAGGGAACATGTGAATTCCCCACGAGGTTTTGAAAACTTTTTATTCCCAACCACCCAATTTTTGTTTGTTTGCTAATATTTTTTTCGTTTTTTTTCAAAAACGATTTTTGTTTTCTTCGAGACTTTACCCATATGGGAAACATGTCTCTTTGTAAACGTTGACCCAAAACATATCCATTGACGTATAGACATCACAATATATATCTCTCCCACCACTCCAATACATATCCATTGATAAAAAAAAGTAAGTAAAAATTGAAAAAATGAATAAAAAAAGTGGCCGTACAATGACGGTATAGCCCATCGTTTATTTAAGTTGGCTTTATTTATAAATTACTATGTTGTTTGGAATGAGGATCCTCAGTTCATTCAGGAGATGTTTAAGTGTATATCTGCTTAAGTTTAATGAACAAGCTGTCAAAGTTTAGTTTGCTAAAGTTGAAAATCAAAACGGGGTCGTTTGATCACTTTTGTTCCTCGACTGGTTTTATTCGGACACTCTGGCCTGGATCGCCCTGAGTAGTAAGTAGCCACATCACATGATGCTGGAGTCCGGACCCTCAATTCACTTTATTTAAAGTGCTCTCCATCGGTTTACAAATCTTGTAATTGTGGTGGACCCTCAAATTCTACCTCTTTCATTAGTATTATCATGGACATGATACTATTTGGATTAAATTGACATTCTATCACTTTCTTCATTGCTTTTCCTTTTATTTAACATATTATATTTTTTGTATAGTAATTCTTGTGACAGAACATTATTGTTCCATCACAATTTATATGTGACAGCTAATATCTCAACAAATAATTAATTATATTAATTAATCTCATAAGTCGAATAATATGGTTAAAATTATAAATCTCTCTCTAAGATGAAACAAGCACCTAAAATCTCTAAAATTTTAAGTGTCATTTCAAATTGGTCTCAAATTTTGCACGAAAGATTCTTTTTGTTTTCAATGGATGGTTGAAAGATTTTTTATTTTATTTTATTTTATGGAAGGTTGAAAGCTTTTTAAACAGTTTAGAAGTTTAGTTGAGCACTATCACATGGAAATAAATTATATTGTTAATTAGCACGTACCCCATTTCAGGGGTACGCATCAACAAGGTTAAATCTTTTACATTTAAAATGGATGTGATCTTTCTGTTGCCCAAATTATTAAATGTCATGTTTATAAACTTAATTTTTGTTGTTGTCAAAAATTTAATATGTGTCAATTAATAATTAAAACTACAGGCCACACCATTTAAAGTACAGAAGATTTGATCTCCGCAACAACAAATGCTGCTAGTGCAAGTGCAACTAGAGTTGGCCAATCAAGTGCCACAGTTGTTTCTACGTTTTGAATTTTGTCTTTTAGTTGAATGAAATTTCCAGTTTACCTTAATACCAAGTCCACCTTTTACGCGGGCAAGGGCAATACAAAGGCAAGAGCATGTAAATTGCCCTTTGCCAAGTGATTGTTTTTGTGTAAGTTCACCCGTTTGGCAAGAAGAGGACGATTACTATTTACAAATTAATTTTTTTTAATTTTTTTATACTTTGTAATTGTGCTTAAGTGTGTACTTAGTATATATTCTTTGAAAATAAAGCTCCCTATATAACTCCAGTAATTTAATTATAATTAGAACAAGCATAATTAATTAAAATAAAAGGGAATGAAGAAGATAGTTGATGTTTGTAAGTTTGCTTAAGTGTGTTGTTCAAAATAATTTTTGTATATTGTTGGAATATTTTACTTTTCGATTAATCCTGGTCGCTGATTCATAGTTTTTTTCTTTTTTAAAGATGCACCAGATTGTGCAAGTGCAACGGTCTATAGTTTCCAATTTCTTTTAGGATTGAAAATCCAACAGTACAGATGCAAAAAACGTTGGAAATCCAATGGCTGAGGGCGAGGCTAAAGGAGTCTTTTGGCTCGGTGGGTTGCACATGAGGGGATCCCCTTTGTCTACTGCCTGACGTTAGCCTATGTAGGCCATTGTCTAACAGGCACAAAGACAGGTAATTCTTAGTTGGGCAGCCTAACGGGCTGCTGCCCTTGGTCCATTTGCCAGCCATTTTTTTGGGGAAGAGATCCCATTCGGATCTTTCTCACCAAATTCTAAGGATTCGGAGATCCGAACTTTTGAAATTTGATCAAACTACTATAATTATTATAACTTGTAGAGTAATCTCCTAATTATTATAACTTGTAGAGTAATCTCCTGTTTGTAACCGTTAGATCAAATTTTAAGAGCGGAAATCTCTTGATCCTTATGATTTGGTGGGAGAGATCCGGATGGGATCTCTTCCCTTTTTTTGACCGGATAGATGGTTTTATTGAGTTGGGAGCAATTAAACCCAAATGCATAGGCATTTGAAGCACGGGTAGAGATAACAACAACGACAACAAAGTTTTTTCCTATTAAGTGGGATCAGTTATATGAATCCTAGAACGCTATTGCGCTGAGTTTTGTATCACGTCTTTTATTAGATCCAAGTACTTTAAGTCTTGAAGCACGGGTAAAAATGCTCCAAAAAAATTGTCCAACACTGAATTTGCTAGCGATGTAAATTACCAAATTCCAAGTGACTAACTAAGAAAGTAAGTTAATTAAAAAGTAGTAAGGAAAAAGCAACTTACCTCAACGAAAACCGTCTTCAAAACCCTCCCGTTGAAAGAAGTAATATTCGCGGTAATAATTTTGAGCTTCAAAGATTCGAATACCTCGCACAATTTTACCATCGTGTCCGTTCTTTTACTGCATGTCAAGCTCACTACCACTGTTTTTTCACCCATGTATGTAACCCTAAGCTGTAAAGTGCAACATAAAGGCTCACACCATTAATTAATATAATATTACATCCATCATGAGTTAATTAACCGACTAGTGTTATTCACACATCTATTTTTATTTTTTTTACACTCCCTTTCAATTTTAGCCAAGATCAATAACAAAATATTAACAAAGTTGAGTTGGAGGTAAAAATTAATTAACATGTGTCTCATTCACTCTTTTAAAAATGCAAATAAAGCTTTTTCAAGAAGTGTAGATGGCGATTTTTTGTTAGGGTGTGTTTGGATGAGAGATTGAATTAATTAATAATTACCTCGAGGATTTCGATGGTGGAAGTTCTTGATCCTTCAGAGTCGTAGATCTGATCAATTTTCTTCTTCTTTGATCTCAACAGGACCGGCAGGTCTTGTTCGAAATCGGAACCCTGATTTTTGTTTGATTTTCCAGATTCAAGCTCAACTATCTCTGTTTGAATTCTTCTTTCTTGTTCATGCAGCTCTTGGATATATTCAATGGCGTCTTTGATTATAGAAGCCTTGTCCATCTGTCCTCCAAACCCAACAACAAAACCAAATTTACAAATAATAGATAAAAATAAAAATAAAAAACTCAAATCATGAACACTATTTCTTCAAAAAGAAAATAAAATATAGGGTCATGTTATTGATCGTCATATTATAATGGGGGGAAGCAAATTAAAGAACACTAATCAACTGCTAATTTGTTAGTATAAAATAATTAAGAATGGGGTAAGCTAGCAAAGCAATAATTAAGGAGATAGAGTGTATATGAATTAATTAAGATTAATAATTTAATATATTGTATGGTTAACCTTGCTAATGTTGGGGACCACAGCTCTAAGTGCAAACAGCCTTTCATTGAGCTTCTTCCTCCTATTCCTCTCAGACACAATATTCTTGGAGGCCATGGATGAAGCTGCTCCGTCCGGCGAGCTCGAATCGTAGTACCCGGAAAACGCCTCATCCAAACCCCAACTGCCACGGACCACGGCCATGATTGGTGTCAAAAAGCAGCATATATGTAACAATTGACAACATGTACTTTCTTAATTGTGGGAAGAAAAAAACATAAAACACTAATATTTTCAAGGTTACCTGTCAAGCTCTTCGGTTTGGAGGAACATATTGGTTTCCCAGTAATGTTTGTACTCATCACCAATATTGTCCATGGCGGACTGGAGAGAGAGAGAGAGAGAGAGAGAGAGAGAATGTCGAAACTGAAAGCAAAGGTGGAGGGGATCGAGTGAAATTTATAAGTGGAGGGGATTTTATATGACACACGTGGGAAAAGAGGAAGCTTTGATGCTTCTTCCACGAAAAGATCTAAACCGTCTAACGAGTGACTGACGACTGCAAGTCTACATTTGAAAATGTGGTCTACAAGGCCGCGTAAAAAGGCCGGACAACGGTTCTCTTTCCTCTTTTTTTTTTTCATTTTCTCTTTTCTTGTTTGTACTCTCAAAATTTTATTTTGTTTTTTTATTTTTGTGGAGAGAGCAAAGAAAAAAAAAAATATGAAAGAAGGAGAGAGCAGTTAAAAAAAAAATATGAAAGGAGAGAGAATCTCCAGAAAAAAAAAGACACCACTCTAAATAAAAAGACTGAGAACTACCATCCTTTCCATCTTGAGGTTTACGACAAACAAATAATAAACAAAATGTTAAGAGAATGTGCTACGAACACTTGGCGTGTGTTTTGCATTCTCCCAACGGTACTTTCAAATTTGCATTCCATGAGTGCGATCAAGGAGAAGGTACTCCACACACCTATCGCACTACGGGATTTAGCAAAATTGGGGAAATAGGTAAATAGATGTAATCTTTTCCCAATTTTCAATTAAACATAATAAAATTGTTATCGTTTTTTTTTAACAAATGATATTATTTATACTAAGGGGAATAGAGAAAATTGTTATCGTTTTGGCTTAAAAGAATGGAGAAAGTCTTCCATAAGCAATGAATCAAATTTTCCTTTTATTAATAGAGTCAATGAATGTATGTGCATACTTCTTTTTCTCCAAGTTTTTCATTTACAATGCTATTTGGACCTACAAATACGGGGATGATTGGAATGAATGATGGCGATGCAAATTTTTGCCGTCTCTTGCTGTGACGAAAATGCATCTGTAAAACAATAAACACCTTTGAACAAAGACAGTGGTGCAGCCAGAATTTTAGCTAAGGAGGAGCCTAAAAATCTCACCCTAAAATGATATCTTGACATAAGAAAAAATAAAGGTATGTTGTGTCCTAAGCTACGACCACCATTACTTGGGTTTGGTGTGACGTCTTTCTTGTCATAAAGCAAATTTTAAAATAAAATCCAATTGTCTCGCCTACTTTCTCTCTCTCCCTCTTTTGATCACCTGAGTCCTGCAAACTCACAGTGACGCTGGTTAATTGCATGGAAGCCACAACCTTAAATTGAACCTGTTGATGCACAAAATCAGTGAGGACTTTGGTACAACAAAAAGTGTTAAGTTTGTGACCTTCGCTAGATTGCTCCGGTCATTGGTGTGGATAAGTATGTAAATGGATAGAGACAGGGAAGCAAACACAAGATGTACGTGGTTCATCCAGATTGGCTACGTCCACGGAGTAGAGGAGTTCTCATTAATTGTGAAGGGTTTACACTAGTACATAGGTTCAAGCTCTCATTTAGTGAGTACTAGTGAATGATTTAGTACAAATGACATTTGAAAATATTGTGAGAGAATGATCTCTATTTATAGAAGAGAATTTCTAGTTTCATTCTGACATTGACACGTGTCGTGTTGTGATTGGCTTCTAATGTTGACACGTGTCGCGCTATGATTGGCTTCTGATGTCGACACGTGTCGCGATGTGATTGGCCTCCTGGTTGGAGGGAAACTCTTCTAGGTCCTTGACGGTATAACGTTGACCGGTGCTCAGTAGTTTCGGGATTGGTCAAGTATGGTACAAACAGTGCTCCCCTAAGTTCCCGAGTGAGGAAACTCCTCGGTTGGGGACTTGAAAGATCCAAGCCATTGAGTAATCACGAAACTTCTTAGTATCGAAGTGTGGTATCATTTTCACTTGCCTTATCTGTCTCATACGTAGATGTGGCATCTTCTCTGGAAGTACTTTTCCTCCATCCAAGGGTGGTATCTTTAACCGATGAAGATGCACAAGGTTATGTATCAATTTCACTTGAAGCTTACTTGTAGTTTCGGGCTTGGTCAAGTGCGATACAAACCCTATAGTAGGAGTCCCCTAAGTCACCGAGCTAGGAGATTTGCCGAAAGAGGTAACAGACAAGGTAAGCAATTAGACTTCCAAGCAAGCAACCTGGATCGAAGGTTCGACTTCGGCTTTCGGTTGATTGTTCTCCTTCTCCTTGTGTCGTAAACAGCAACAAGGATAAGGAGAAGCAAATGGAGAAGAGATGATATGAGATACTTTTGCTTTTGAAGAAGTAACTTTCCACAGGCTTATTCTTGAACTCGGCTGGAGGGTTTTCTGGTTTCCTCCAGAGTATAAAGCCAACTCAATAATTTGAGGGTCAAAACAAGTCCATCAAATCTAGAGTACGTTCGACCCTGATGATATGGGATACTTTTGCTGTTGATAAAGTAGTCGATGTATCGGCACGTGTTATGTTATGCTTGTCTCCACATGCTTCCTTGTATCCTTCTCACTTGCCCTATCTATTCCTCAAGCAGATGTGGTATCTTTTATGGAAGCATAAGATGTTAAAGATGAGTACTTGAGAGTAATGCCAGGTAAGTAATCAGGCAAGGGGTTCCAGGCAGTCAGTTCATAACTGGAAGCTTGATTCCAAGTGCTGACTGATTGCTCTCTTTCTCCTTGTCTTGCAGGTAAGAACAAAGCCAAAGGAAAAACAGGGAAAAAGCATGATATGGGATACTCTTGCTTTTAACCCTGATGATATGAGATATTTTTGCTCTGGTGTGGCTTGTTTGCAGAGGTATTATCGGGGGGAAAATAAGCTGAGTATTTCGAGAGACTATGCTAAGAGTGCCCTCTCAGATGTGAAGAAAAGTTGAGCCTTTTTTTTTTATTTGCAGGTCTGCCTGGTTGTGGGGGATGAAGGTCGACATATATAGGAATTGTCCCAACAGCGAGTGGTAACGCTGTTCCTTTACCCTTCTCGGTCATAGTAATGTAGTGGGAGCTACAAGATTCACGTGTTTTAACTTTGTCAGAGCAATTTGAAAAAGTGGTCTGTGGTATTTGGAAAGCTGATGTTGCGTGTGAAGATTGCAGACAAGCTTTATCCAAGGAAATCTAGCTCTCAAAGTTCGGAGAGCGGTGCCTCTTCGGTTTTCGAACAAGCAATCTTGTTGGGGATCTGGCTCTCGAGATTCGGAGAACGGTGCCTCTTCGATTTTTGAGAAAGCAATCCTAACAATCCTGTTAGGAGTCTGGCTCTTGAGATTCAAAGAGCGGTGCCGCTTCGATTTTTAAACAAGTAATCCTGTTGGGAGTCTGGCTCTCGAGATTCGGAGAGATGTGCTTCTTCGATTTTTGAGCAAGCAATCTTGTTGGGAGTGTTTTCTCTAATGTGAGTAAAGGTTGGGCGTTTTTGCCAATCTACCTTGCCACGGAGCATGGAGGTTGACACACATAGGGACTTTCCAGTTATCAAGCAGTGTGCTGTTCCTTTACCCTTGTGGCTAATAGTAGGGTAGCTGGACCTTCAAAATTTATGTGTCTAAACTTTGTCAGAGATCTTTGGCAAAGTTATCTGTGGTACCCGAGGAGCTGATGTTGCGTGTGGGGATTGTCGACATATTTTACTCAGGAAAATTTGCTTTTCGAAATCCGGAAAGTGGTGCCTCTTCGATTTTTGAACCAACGGCCCTGTTGCCCTTTCTTTTATAAGGGCACCAATTGTGTGCAAGAAGTAAGTTCAGAGAGTTATTGCTTGTAGGAATTTTCCCCTTATTTTTATACTTCAGAGATTTATTGCACCTCATTTCTTCTTCATCATTTCTAAGAATGTCTGGCCCATCCAACCATCGTTTTGACTTGAACTTTGGTGAAGAGGCAGCCATGCCCTCTTATGACAACATATGGTGCCCATCCTTTTTATCCCCTATTGGTCATCTTACAGTTGGGGACTTTGTGATGAAGAATGATATGACAGATGCGGTGGTGGCAGGGAACATTCTCACTCCCAAAGATAACAGATTACTTTCCAAACGGTCTGATGAGTTGGTTGTTAAGGATTATCTGGCTCTCAGTGTTCAGTGTGCAGGTTCTGTGTTTAATATGGCCCAACGCCTATTTGCTCGAACCCGCCAAGTTGAATCATTGACGGCTGAAGTGATAAGTCTCAAACAGGAGATTAGAGGGCTCAAACATAAGAATAAACAGTTGCACATGCTCGCACATGACTATGCTAGAAACATGAAGAGGAAACTTGACCAGTTGCAGGAATCTGATGATCAGATTTTACTTGATCATCAGAGGTTTGTGGGTTTGTTCCAAAGGCATTTATTGCCTTCGCCTTCTGGGGCTGTATCGCGTAATGAAGCTCCAAATGATCAATCTTCGGTGCCCCTCCTTTTGGGGTTCTACCCAGTACTGAGGCTCTGAATGATCACCCTCCGATGCCTACTCTTTCTGGGGCTCTGCCGACTGCTGAAACTTCTCCTGAGCAACATTTGTGAAGGCTCCCTCTTGTTTGTTTATTTTGATTCATGTATATGTACATATTTGTTACTTATCGGAGATATCAATAAATAAGTTTTGCTTCATTTTAACGTATTGTGTTAAATACACCAAAACCTTCTTCACTAAGTTCTTTGAATTTTTCTTTTGTTGAAGCTTGTATGTTGAAGCTTTGTTAATGAAGCATGTATGTTGAGGTAGTGCTCCCTTAATTTTCTGAGTGAGGAAAACTTCTCGGTTGGAGACTTGAAAAGTCCAAGTCACTAAGTGGTCGTGAGACTTTCGAGTATCAAGGTGCAGTAGCATATGGTAGCAGTCCCCCAAGTCTCCGGTCGAGGGAGTTGACGAATGAGGCATTTCCTTTCTAAGTGGTAGCCCAAAACTCCTCCTTCATATATATATTTGTTTTGAAAGTTGTTAGGCCCAAAGAAAAGGAGGCCTATGCAATTTTTTTTTGAATTTTTTTTTGAATTTTTTTTTCTTTTGAATTTTCGAATATTTGAATTTTCGAATTATATATATATATATTTTTTTTTTTTGTTAAGTTTTGTAGGTGAAGCTTTGGTGTTGAAGTTTTGTAGGTGAAGCTTTGAGGTTGAAGCTTTGTTGGGTACCATGAATTGATTTAGCTTCACACTATCTTGATCAAGATAGTGTGAAGCTTTTGTAGGTGAAGCTTTTATGGGTCAAGCTTTTGTGGGTGAAGCTTTTGTGGGTGAAGCTTTTGTAAGTTAAGCTTTTGTGGGTGAAGCTTTTGTGGGTGAAGCTTTTGTAGGTAAAGCTTTTGTGGGTCAAGCTTTTTTAGGTGAAGCTTTTGTGGTGGGTGAAGCTTTTGTAGGTGAAGCTTTTGTGGTGGGTGCAACTTTTCTTGGTGAAGCTTTGTAGGTGAAGCTTTGGAGTTGAAGCTTTTGTTGGGTACCATGAATTGATTTTGCTTCACACTATCTTGATCAAGATAGTGTGAAGCTTTTGAGAATTTGTTGTTGTCCTCCATTGATGAAGCTTTGTTGAATTTCCCTTTTTTTTTGTTTGGGAAAACTAGAAGTTAGTTGAATTTCCCAATTTCCTTTTTTTTTTTGGGAAACTAGAAATTTGTTGAAGAGTGTGTAAAGGTTTTGAGAATTATGGTTGCCCTCCATTGATGAAGCTCTTGTTGGCACCAAAAATTGGTTTTGCTTCACACTGTCTTGATTAAGAGTGTGTGAAGCTTTTGAGAATTGTGGTGTTTGCATTGTTACAGAGGGGAAATGTCTGAAGCAGATGCAAGAGGGCTGAATAGCTTGATCTTCATATGCCATGCACTGAAATTGTTAGCTTGCAATAAGACTTTATTGGTGACTATAACTCTTGTTGGACATAAGTGCTCCCCTAGTTGAGTTGTCAAGCTTGAGGGTTTTTGATTATTTGTGAATGCTAGGAGTTCACATGTACAAGTTGTACCACTCGTCTTCTGGTAGATGGAATGAATGGTGAGTTGCTTCCATCACTTGGTTGGTGGTACGAAGGTGAGTTCATTCATCACTTTTCATCACATTTCATCACCTGGTTGGTGGCACAAGGATGAGTTCCTTCTTCACCTGGTTGGTGGCATGAATGAGAGTACGGGTTGTACATTTCATCACTTGGTTGGTGGCATGAAGATGAGTTCTTTCTTCACTTGGTTGGTGGCATGAGTGGCAAGTTGCCAAATGATATTAGAGTATGGGTTGTACATTTCATCACCTGGTTGGTGGCATGAAGGAGAGTACAGAATGTACATTTCATCACCTGGTTGGTGGCATGAAGATGTGTTCCTTCTTCACATTTCATCACCTGGTTGGTGAGAATAAGGGCAAGGTGTCTAGGCACATTGTAGCAAGTGTCGAATGACACAAAGTATGTTGTATGATTGAATGAATATACTGTGAAGTTGTTCGTTTATTTGTATAGTCTTGTTGACATATACTTAGACTTTGTTTCATGTTGGAAGCATTCATGTTGAAGCTTTGAACCTAAGTGTTTCATTGCTAGGAATGTAAGAGGATTAGGACCGAGTTGTCTAAATCACCTCTTTATTGAATTCATCCAAATAGTCTTCGTCACATAGGATGCCGAACGGCTGAAGTTTAACACTTGTACAATGTGAGTTTACTTGTAATAGTACTTCAAGTGATCAACGTTTCATGGATAGCCAAGGGTCTTGCCATCAGAGCTTCTAAGCTTGTAGGAGCCAGGGCGACTAATGCCAACAACTTCAAATGGTCCATCCCAGTTTGGCCTAAGTGTTCCTTCACTTTGGACTCTGTCACAGAGTAATCTTTTCTTCAATACCCAGTCCCCCACTTTGAAAGAACGAGGTTTGACCCTTGAGTCATAGTAGTTGGAGATGCGGTGCTTGCAGGTGACATTCCTCAAGTGAGCCTGGTTTTTGTGTTCCTCGACTAGATCTAAGTTGAGGGTAAGTTGTTTGTCATTTTCGCTTTGCACGTAGTTCTGGACTCGAAACGTTGCTTGCTGAAGCTCAACTGGGACAACTACCTCTGTACCAAAGGTAAGTGAGAATGGGGTTTCTCCTGTTGATGTCCGATACGAGGTGCGGTATGACCAAAGAACTTTGGGTACAAATTCCGGCCAACAACCTTTAGCCTTGTCCAAGCTGGTTTTCAAAGTTTGCTTGATTATTTTGTTGATGGCTTCGACTTGTCTATTAGACTGAAGATGAGCTGGGGAGGCAAAACATAAGTTGATGTTTAACTTAGAGCAGAACATCCTGAACTTATTGTTGTCGAATTGTCGCCCGTTGTCAGTGACTATCGCATTGGGAATGCTGAATCTGCAAATGATGTTCTTCCATACGAAGTCTTTTATTTTTACCTCAGTAATGGTTGCTAAAGGTTCTGCTTCGGCCCACTTTGTGAAGTAGTCAACTGCAACGAATGCATAGCGAACCTTTCCCTTCTCTGCAGGCATTGGGCCGATCAAATCAAGTCCCCATTGGGCGAAGGGCCAAGGGCTGATCATAGGAGTGAGCGACTCGGGATAGGAGTGAGGAATAGTTATGTAGCGTTGACACTTATCACATGAGCGGGATATTCAGATGGCATCTCTTGGTGGACTGTTGGCCAGTTATATCCTTGGCGAAAAGCCTTGTGTGCTAGGGATCGAGATCCAGCATGACCTCCGTAGACTTCTTCATGTATTTCCCGAAGGACAGTTTTCGCCTCTGCGGGCGTAAGGCATCTTAGGTATGGTAGGTTAAAACCTCGCTTGTAGAGTTGGTCATTAATGATCAAGTAACGGGTAGCCTTGTATCAAATGTGCTTAGCTTGGACTTTGTCATTTGGAACGGTGCCATGAGCAAGGAATCTATAAATCAGGGTAATCTAACCATCCCCTTGTTGTAAGTTGCACACTTCCGCAGCCATGGGGCGTGGTGCTGCCAACAATTCGACCTGAATTTTTCTCCCAATCTTGTCTTCCACCGTTGAGGTGAGGCGAGCTAAAGTATCTGCATGATTGTTTACCGTTCGAGGAATTTGGGTGATCTGGTAATGGAAGTGCTGGAGCAACAATTATGTTTGTGCCAGATATGCTGCAATGGAGCTATCCTTAGCTCAAAGTTGTTGGTGACCTGGTTAACCACCAATTAGGAGTCACTGAAGATATCAATTCGTTTAACCCCAAGGTGTTTGGCCAAACGTAAGCCTACTAGGAAGGCTTCACATTCGGCCTTATTGTTCGACGCCTTGAATTTGAAACGAAGAGCATACTTCATCGCCACTTTGTCAGGGGTCGTAAGGACTAGTCCTGCTCTATAACCCTGTGGTTGGATGAACCATCAACATATAGACTCCATGCTGAGGCTGTTAGTTCTATTTTTTGAGCTTCCGAAGATAATGAAACCACTTCTTTAGGCGTAGAAACAATGTCAACAGGATATGTGAAGTCGACGATGAAGTCTGCCACTACTTTGCCCTTCTCAGCTGGCTTTGGTTGGTAGGAGATGTCAAACTCACCCAATGCTATCGCCCATTTGATCATTCGCTCGGAAGTGTTATGACTTTGGAGTATCTGTCGAAGAGGATGATTGGTAAACACGATGATGAAGTGTGCTTGGAAGCAAGGGCGAAGTTTTCAAGCAGACATGACCAATGCTAGAGCCAATTTCTCAATGTTGGAGTATCGTGTCATTGCATCTTGTAAGGCCTTGCTAGCGTAGCAGACAGGCTGTTCGACATTACCATTCTTTCGAATGAGAACAGAACTTAGTGCTGAAGCCGATACCGACAGATAGATAATGAGAGTGTCACCAAGCTCAGGTTTGGAGAGCAGATGGGCTTTACTCATGTAGTCTTTGAGGTTCTTGAATGCCTCAGCACATTCATCAGTTCATGTAATGTACTTCTTACTTCCCTTAAGTGCTTTGAAGAAAGGAGCACATCTGTCTGTGGCCTTAAAGATGAACCTAGTTAAGGCTGCCACCTTACCAATAAGGCTCTGGATGTCTTTTGAAGTTACCAGTTCCTTCATGTCGATGATTGCTTTGATTTTCTCAGGATTAGCCTCAATGCCTCGTTGGCTTATGATGAAGCCTAAGAATTTGCCAGAGCCTACGCCGAAGACACATTTGTTGGGGTTTAACCTCATTCGATACCTTTTCAGAATGGTGAAAGTTTCAGATAGGTTGGTGATGTGTTGGTCAGCATGTTTGCTCTTGACTAGCATATTATCAACGTAAACTTCCATGCTTTTACCAATATGTTTGGCGAACATTGAATTGACCAGTCTTTGATAAGTTGCTCCTGCATTCTTTAGGCTAAAAGGCTTGACTTTATAGCGATATAGTTCCCTGTCATTAGTGAAGGCTGTGTGTTCTTGGTCCGGAGGGTTCATGAGGATTTGGTTGTATCCCGAGTAAGCATCCATGAAGCTCAGAAGTTCACACCCTGCCGTAGAGTCTATAAGTCTGTCTATGAGAAGAAGAGGAAAGCTATCCTTCGGGCATCCTTTGTTTAGGTCGGTGTAATCGACACACATTCTCCACAAGACCTTTTGGAGCAAGAGACTTTCCTTGGTCGGATTCTTTTTAACAAGGACAACATTTGCTACCCACGTTGGATAATTGACTTCGCAGACAAAGACTATGCCTTTGAGTTTTTCAACTTTTACCTTCATTGCCTCGTACCGTTTAACGTCATAAGATCTTCGCTTCTATCTCACTGGCTTGGTTTTTGGGTCAATACTTAAGCGATGACAGGTGATATCGGGAGAGATGCTTGGCATGTCCTCGTATGACCAACCAAATGGGTGGTGACAAGGTGGTGCCAATCTTCACCAGTGATCCGAATAATCTTTTGAGATATAGACCTTATCCAACTCTTTAATGGGTTGTGCTTGCTGGGTGAAAGAGTCATCTTGAGGTTTATCGGGTTGACTGTTGCCACCCTGAAGATCCTAGTTGGCTTCATCTGGGCTAGTCTTTATGACTTAATTATGTATATAAAGGGTTTCATTGGGGTAGGTGCTGTTGCTTGACCGAAGTGTTATAACATGATCGTGCACTAAGTTGATCTCATTTGATGTAACCATTGCCATAGGGGGTTGGAAATTTCATCAACAACATATGTGTGGATACCATGGCCTTGAGATCATTGATGCCTGTGCGTCCGAAGATGACATTGTATGTCATTGGGCAATCAACCACTAGGAAGTTAGTGGTAATGGTAGCTGTGTAAGGGCCTGTGCCAATGGTGAAAGGTAAGTGTATGCTCCCCAAAGGTTGCACGATATCACCGGATAAGCTTATCAGATGGGAAATTAAGCGATCAAGCAAGGGTTCAGCTACATTAAGTGCCCTGAAAGCTTCAGCAAACATGATATTGACCGAATCCCCCGTGTCTACCAGGATTCATTGTACTTCAAAGTTGGCTATGTGAGCTTCCACGATCAGTGGGTCGTTGTGAGGGTAGATGATACCTCTTTCTTCCTTAGGGTAGAAACATATTGGATCCCAGTTAGGCTTTTGATACTTACTTCCCCTGATGGCTTCCATGTGAAACACTTGGTGGCCAGACCTTAAAGCTCGTTCACTATTTTTCATGGCCCTGTTGGAAGATTTAGATATGGGTGTGCCACCACTTATGGAATATATCACATTCACCTGGCGTTGTTTACGGTTTCCCCTTGGAGAGTGAATGAGGAATTGATCAAATTTTCCTTCACATGCCAAAGCTTTAATATGATCACGAAGGGTGATACATTTCTCTCCGTCATGGCTGTTATGCTCGTGGTAGCAGTAAAACGTGCCTGTGTTCTTCGTGGGCTTGTAATCCGGGTGCCTTGGCTTTGGCTTCAGTATCAGGTGTGCTATGCTGGGGTAAATAGCCACGCATGTGGTTTTCAAAGGTGTGCATGCGTCATACCTCGGGGTAGGAGTTGTCCTGACACGTGCTTGATCCACTGTGTTGACTGCCTGGGGTCAGGGATTATCATGGCGATACCCTTGGTTATCGCGGTAGTGTCCCTTACTCATTTTACTAAAATGAGACTGGTGAGGATGAAAATCTTTCCTTTTGCCCTGAGATTGATATGTCTGTTGACTTGGCAAAGTATTAAGTATGGCAGGGGGAGGCACCTTTGCCATTTGGAAGGTTGAGGTCTTCTCATTTGGTTGGATCTGGCTTTCATTCCCTATTTGCTGATAAGGGGTGGCTGTGGGGGGTTTCCCTTGATACGTCTTTGCCTCGGCAGAGGCATGGTTGTAAGCCTGTGCCATCACCTCAGAGTAAGTCTTCCAAGTGTTGGCATTAATCATGTACTTGAAGAAACAATCACGTAGGCCTTGAAGGCGGTCTTGTCATCTGCCTCAGCGCAGCAAGAATACTGATGGCTGAAATGACTGGCATACTCTCGTTGTGACTCATCCGACTTTTGGCAAATAGTGTACAAATCATCTGCAGAATGCAAGCGATCGGTCTAGAAGATGTGTTGATGGACAAACAGTTTCCTCAGTTCCTTAAATGAGTCTACTATCTAAGGTGGAAGACTGCAATACCAGTTTAAAGCTCTGCCAGAGAGGGTGGAGGTGAAGAGAAGACATCGCTCTTCGTCGATAAGCATCCGATATGCCATGGTGGACTCAAAGAGGTTAAGGTGTTCAATTGGGTCATCCCTTCCAGTATAGAGTTATAAACCAAGCTTTTATTTTGTCTTTGCTTGAAGAGGGGTGTCGAGGATCCTCCTTGTGAGAGGGCCAGGCTTGGGTTGGTTCTAGTCAGGTATCTTGGCCTGATGTTTGGCCTTCAACTTGTTTACTTCCTCAAGGAGCTGTAGGACAAGGGGGTCCTGAGTGGAGTCGTGTACCATTGGGATTTTCTTTCGTAAGTCTCCATCGCCTTTTGGAAGTAGGAAAGTTTGAGCAAAGGCGTGTGATTTTTCCTTGGACTCGCCGTATTGACTTATAGGGCAAGTCTATCGGAATACCTCAGAGTCCCCTGTACCTTCATGTTCCTTTAGGACCTGTCGTTCCTTCCCTAGATTGGTAGCTGGCCTGGGTCGCGGGAGGGGATCGAGTCTTTCAGAAACCCTTGGGTCATTGATCTTCGAGCATATGAGGAAAGGATTATCTCGACGTTGCTTTAGGAAGTCTTGGCAGTCACGATAAACGGTTTTCAATTTTTCCAACCTTTTTGTAAGGAGGTGTCTTCGTCCACTTCTTCTACTTCGGGTCGAAGCAGCTGGGTTGAGAGAAGTCTCATGTTGATCAATGTTTTGATGATTAGCTCGCTCCTTATTAGGGATACCCATGTCGAAGGAAGGTGACCCTCAATGTTGGGGGCACCCAGATGATGGTTGATGTCCATAGGGGCAACGAGCTCGTGTGTTTGAGTACGCCTAGTTTCGTGGAACGTCTCAAAGAGCTTCTCATAGTGCTCCTGGAAGACCTCATTCTTCATTGCTATCTTGTTTTTCTAAGCTTCTAGCTCATCGACTTTAGCTTCAAGAGTAACCCTCTTTCCTTCCTTCTTTCGTTGCTTCGCACTAGGTGCAAGAGGGGTGTCATTCTGTATGTTGTGGCTTCCTTCGCTCCCTATGTTGGAGAGGGATGCCTGGTAAAAAGAGAGTGTACGAATGGTGGAAACCAGCTTGACAAAGCTGAAGAGAGTGAGAATAAGTGTCGTTCCCACAGACGGCGCACAATATTGATGCACAAAATCAATGAGGACTTAGGTACAACAGAAAGTGTTAAGTTTGTGACTTTCACTAGATTGCTTCGGTCATTGGTGTGGATAAGTATGTAAATGGATAGAGACAGGGAAGTGAACACAAGATGTACGTGGTTCATCCAGATTGGTTACGTCCACGGAGTAGAGGAGTTCTCATTAATTGTGAAGGGTTTACACAAGTACATAGGTTCAAGCTCTCGTTTAGTGAGTACTAGTAAATGATTTAGTACAAATGACATTTGGAAATATTGTGAAAGAATGATCTCTATTTATAGAAGAGAGTTTCTAGTTTCATTCTGACATTGACACGTGTCGTGTTGTGATTGGCTTCTGATGTTGACATGTGTCGCGCTATGATTGGCTTCTGATGTCGACACGTGTCGCGCTGTGATTAGCCTCTTGGTTGGAGGGAAACTCTTCTGGGTCCTTGATGGTATAACGTTGATCGGTGCTCAGTAGTTTCAAGATTGGTCAAGTATGGTACAAACAGAACCGAATGAAAAAAATAAGGAAAATATTCTAGTTGGGGCCCTAATCCCGTGAAAAGTCTTTAGAAATAAAAGGAATAACTCTAGTTTTTTGCATGAAAAAAAAAATTCAAGGTAGGCCCGAGACCATTTTGGTCCTTTGACGGCTCCGCTCATGAACAAAGACTTAAGCCTCATGCGCCCACAAGGTGGCTGCGGAGGGGGTTACGCCAATGGATCTCCGATGCCTAAGTTAGTTTCTCTGAAAAGAGTATGTGTTTAGGGCTTTTAGGGGTAGCAAAAACTTACCTAAATTTGGTAAAGATGGACCTATTGGCCATGGTTTATAGAGAGAATATTATCAAGATATTAAATAGGAAATAATATTTTGAGATAATGGTGTAAATATCCCAAATTGATTGAAATATGGATTACTTACTTGAAGGATTTGGGTAATTATCCTTATCTTTAATGATTTGACTTTTCCTTGTCATGGGCAGGTGAGTTGTGGACAGTCGTATTCAACCACATGGACCTTTAGGAAGTATCTGAAAAACGTGCCCATTAATGAGGGCAATCTTGTCTTTCTTGAGCAAAAGTCCAAGTGTCGCCTCTAGGATTTTTGGCATTTTTTTAGGCTCCATAAATGCCCTCACACCTGCTGGGCTACACGTAGAAAAAGGGAAGTAGGTGTAGAAGTCCCAAACCGCCTAGTTATGTAAATAGTTGTTTCCCAATTTGATGTAGATCCCCTTATTTGACTTGGAGATAGACTCTTCTAGGAAAAGGAAACCAATTGCCCTCAATACCTATATAATTTTGTCGTAAGCAAGGGATTAAATAAATTTGGAGAACAATTTTTATCCCTACAAGGAAGAGAGAAGCCATAGGAAATTTGTTTCCCCTTCCCCTAACTCTCTTCTTCTCTTGCCTTTGCAAAGAGTCGTTTCTCGTTGTTGTTCTTCTTGTCTGTGCCATACCAAGGTAAGAAAAAAAAATAATTTTCATTCTTCTTAATTTTCTAGAGCCTCAAGGCTTGAAAATTTGGCTTGGCGAGGGTCGATGAGGTGTGAGAAAAGTGGCAGGGATGCCACGGTGCTCCAAGGAGCAGCTCAAGCAGTTGGCAGCGCAGCACGATGACTGGTTGGCATAGGTTATGAGCTCGGCTAGGCTTGGGCAGAGGTGGCAGACTCACTGGGTGAAGAGCAACAAAGAGGCCAACTCAGGTTGGGCCTCTACGGCTGCTAGGTACCTGCCCGTGCAGGCGAAGAAAGAAGGAGGTACTGGTCTTCTGCTGGCGAGTTGGGCCGAGAGGCGTTGGGCCTCGCTGGGCATACACGAGAGTGAAGAGAGGTGAGAAGAGGGCTGGGCCTTCCGTGACCTGGCTGAGATGGTGAATTGGGCCGTGGGGCCTGGCTCGAGTGTGTTGGGCTCTGTTGTCCTCTATGCATATATGCATATATATATATTTATATTTTTTTTTCTTCTTCTTCTTCTTGCGATTTGCCTTTTGAATATTTTTTTTCTTCGTATTTTTTGTAGAAATTTTGAGATGTCTTCCTCCAATCACAAAATTGATAAATATCCTCCATCTTTGTATTGCCAATGTGGTTTCTTTGGCAAGGTAGATTACTTCAAAGTTGCTCAGTCCTCTTCGTCAAGAAAAAGACGGACTGCCTCCGCAAGAAGAAGTTAAGTGGACAAAGGATGATGCATTTGCTCATCTGATTGTTGTCGTGGAGCCTGCTGCCAATGAGGGTGGACAAAAAAAGATCTTCCTCACTTGCTAGTGAGTCGTTGGCTAAAAACAAACCAAAGACTTCTTTGTCTTCTCGTGGGGGCTCGTTTACTACTAAAAAGCTTGTTATTGATCTGACTTTTTCCAAGGGGAAGAAAAGACTGTTGAGTTTGAGCCTATAAAGCCTGCTGCTCTGAATGTGGCCACGACCATTGCTGAGAAGATTGCCCAGTGTAAGGGTTCAATGGTGCCTTTAGTGTTTAGGTTTGTATCGAAACCCGCATCTAGAGCTAAATCCAGTTCGGCTTCTGAGAGCTTCACCGTTATAAGGAATAGGAAGGTGGATTCTGTTGCTAAAGTGGTGCCATGGAGTTTTTTCCTATTGTTACGACTGATTCGTTTGCTGAGAAGGAGAAGTCTACTCACATGGTTAATTGTGAAAAGTCCATCGGGTTTGTTTATGAGGAATTTCCCGAGATTTAAGTGTTGTTGAAGGCTCACCTTCTTGAGAACGTCGATGCATGTGCCAAGTTTGTTGATAATGTCGAGAAGGTAATGCGCTAGGACTCTTTTGCAAAGCGTTCTACCTACTCGAGAAAGTCCTTCATGCTTGCAACTATGCAGAAGACTTTAATCTTGGCTATTGAGTCTATGCGCATTGATCATGATGCTTCTATGGATGCTAAGGAGGTCGAAGTGGTGCTAACGACTCAGCTTCGCGTAGCTTCTAAAAAATTTGAGAAACTCAAATATGAGCTAGCCATTTTGAAGGGGTCAGATGTTTCTTCCACCACTTTTGTGCGGTTGCAATGAAGGAAGTCAATTGCTTTGCACTGGTGGTCCAGGACATTGAGCATGCCAATTCAAAGCTATAGTCTGCTTGTTTTGCCAATGATGATGAGCTTATATTTATGCATGGTGAAGTTTCTTATCTCAAGGATGTTGCAGTAAGCTTGAGCCCAAGAAAGTGAATCTGCAAGGTGTGCTGTCTGCTAGTGAGAGCCTGAAGAATGAACTGGATAAGCTGCAAGTGCTCACACTAGGCTTGCTGAGGAGAATGCATGGCTGAAGAATGAGAGGTGTTGATGCACAAAATCAGTGAGGACTTTGGTACAACAGAAAATGTCAAGTTTGTGACCTTCGCTAGATTGCTCCGGTCACTAGTATGGATAAGTATGCAAATGGATAGAGACAGGGAAGCAGACACAAGATGTACGTGGTTCACCCAGATTGGCTACGTACATAGAGGAGATGAGTTTTCATTAATTGTGAAGGGTTTACACAAGTCGCCAAGCTAGGAGATCTGCCGAAAGATGTGATAGACAAGGTAAGCAATTAGAGCTCCAAGCAATCAGTCCCAGATCAGAAGTTTGATTTCGAATTCCGGCTAATTGTTCTCATTCTCCCTATCTTGCAGGTAGCATAAAGGATAAAAAGAAGAAAAGGGAGAAGAGATGATATGAGATACTTTGCTTTTGAAGAAGTAACTTTCCACATGCTTATTCTTGAACTGGGCTGAAGGGTTTTCTAGTTTCCTCCAGAGTATAAGGCCGACTCAAGAATTTGAGGGTCAAAAGAAGTCCATCAAATCTAGAGTACATTCGACCCTGATGATATGGGATACTTTTGTTGTTGACAAAGTAGTGGATGTATCGGCACATGTTCTGTTAAGCTTGTCTCCACTTGATTCCTTGTATCCTTCTTACTTGCCCTATCTGTTCCTCAGGCAGATGTGGTATATTATCTCGAAGCATAAGATGTTGAAGATGAGTACTCGAGAGCAATCCCAGGTAAGTAATCAGGCAAGGGGTTCCAGATAGTCAGTTGCTGACTGGAAGTTTGATTCCAAGTGTTGATCGATTGCTTTCTTTCTCCTTGTCTTGCAGGTAAGAATAAGGCCAAAGGAAAAGACAGGGAAAAATCATGATATGAGATACTCTTGCTTTTAACCTTGATGATATGAGATACTCTTGCTCTAGGGGAAAACAAGCTGAGAATTTCGAGAGACTCTGCTCAGAGTGCCCTCTCGGATGTGAAGAAAGGTTGAGCATTTTTTTTTATTTGCAGATCTACCTGGCTGTGGAGGATAAAGGTCGACATATATAGGAATTGTCCTAAAAGCGAGTGGTAACGCTATTCCTTTACCCTTCTCGGTCATAACAATGTAGTGGAAGCTGTAAGATTCACGTGTTTTAACTTTGTCAGAGCACTTTGAAAAAGTGGTCTGTGGTATCTGAAAAGCTGATTTTGCGTGTGAAGATTACAGATAAGCTTTATCCATGGAAATCTGGCTCTTAAAGTTCAGAGAGCGATGCCTCTTTGATTTTCGAACAAGCAATCTTGTCGGGGACCTAGCTCTCGAGATTCGGAGAATGGTGCCTCTTCAATTTTTGAGAAAGCAATCCTGTTGGGAGTCTGGCTTTCAAGATTCGGAGAGCGGTGCCTCTTCGATTTTTGAGAAAGCAATCCCGTTAGGAGTCTGGCTCTCGAGATTCGAAGAGCGGTGCGTCTTCGATTTTTGAGAAAGCAATCCTGTTATGAGTATGGCTCTCAAGAGTCGAATAGCGGTGCCTCTTCGATTTTTGAGAAAGCAAACCTGGTGGGAGTTTGGCTCTCGAGATTCGGGGAGCGGTACGTCTTTGATTTTTTAGCAAGTAATCCTGTTGGGAGTGTTTTCTCGATGTGAGTAAAGGTTGGGCATTTTTGCCAGTCTACCTTGCCACGGAGCATGAAGATTGACACACACAGGGACTATCACGTTATCAAGCAGTGGCGTTATTCCTTTACACTTGTGGGTAATGGTAAGGTAGTTGGACCTTCAAAATTTATGTGTCTAAACTTTGTCAGAGATTTTTGGCAAAGTTATCTGTGGTACCCGAGGAGCTGATGTTGCGTGTGGGGATTGTCGACATATTTTACTAGGAAAATCTACTTCTTGAAATCCGGAGAGTGGTGCCTCTTCGATTTTTGAACCAACGGCCCTATTGCCCTTTCTTTAATAGGGGCACCAATTGTGTGCAAGAAGTACGTTAGAGAGTTATTACTTGCACGAATTTTCCCCTTATTTTTGTACTTCAGAGATTTATTGCACCTCATTTCTCCTTCATCATTTCTGAGAATGTCTGGCCCATTGGACCGTCATTTTGACTTTAACTTTGGTGAAAAGGCAGTCATGCCTTCTCAAGACAACATATGGCGCCCATCCTTCTTATCCCCTACTGGTCCTCTTACCGTTGGGGACTTTGTGATAAAGAATGTTATGACCGCTGCGATGGTGGCCAGGAACCTTCTCACTCCTAAAGATAACAGGCTCTTAGTGTTCAATGTGCAGGTTCTGTGTCTAATATGCCCCAATGCCTATTTGCTTGAACCCGCCAAGTTGAATCATTGGCGGCTAAAGTGATAAGTCTCAAACAGGAGATCAGAAGGCTTAAGCATGAGAATAAACAGTTGCACAGGTTCGCACATGACTATGCTACAAACATGAAGAGGAAGCTCGACCAGCAGCAGGAAGTCAGATTTTACTTGATCATCAGAGGTTTGTGGGTTTGTTCCAATGGAATTTATTACCTTCGTCTTCTGGGGTTGTACCGCGTAATGAAGCTCCAAATGATCAACCTTCGGTGCCTCCTCCTTCTGAGGTTCTGCCTAGTACTGAGGCTCCGAATAATCACCCTCCGGTGCCTCCTCTTTCTAGGGCTCTGCTGACTGTTGAGACTTCACCTGAGCCACTTTTGTGAAAGCTCCCTCTTGTTTGTTTATTTTGATTCATGTATATGTACATATTTGTAACTTAGCGGAGATATCAATAAACAAGCTTTGCTTCATTTCAACGTATTATGTTAAATACACCAAGGCCTTCTTCACTAAATTTTTCGAGTTTTTTCTTTTGTTGAAGCTTTGTGAGTGAAGCATGTATGTTGAGGTAGTGCTCCTTTAATTTCCCGAGTGAGGAAAACTTCTCGGTTGGAGACTTAAAAAATCCAAGTTACTGAGTGGTCGTGAGACTTCCGAGTAACAAGGTGCAGTAGCATATGGTGGGAGTCCCCCAAGTCTCCGGTCGATGGAGTTGACAAATGAGGCATTTCCTTTCTAAGTGGTAGCCCAAAACTCCTCCTTCATATATATTTGTTATGAAAGTTGTTAGGCCCAAAGAAAATGAGGCCTAGGCAAATTTTTTTTTGTTTTTCGAATTTCCGAATATATATATATTTAAGCTTTTGAAAATTTGTAGTTGTCCTCCATTGTTGAAGCTTTTGTTGGTGAAGCTTTGTTGGGTACCATGAATTGATTTTGCTTCACACTATCTTGATCAAGATAGTGTGAAGCTTTTGAGAATTTGTAGTTGTCCTCCATCGATGAGCTTTGTTAAATTTCCCTTTTTTTTTTTTTTTGGGGAAACTAGAAATTTGAAAATGTGGGAGAGACAACATATACAAATTTTGCTTCCACACTGTTGAGCAAGACATGGTGATGCAAGCCACACCTTGTAGTAGTCGAAGGTTTGGACGAACCATATAAATTGAATTTGCTTCGAACAGTCTTGATCAAGAGTGTGTGAAGCTTTCTACGGGTTGTAGTTGCCCTTCATTGATGAAGATTTTCTTAGCACCATAAATTGGTTTTGCTTCACACTGTCTTGATCAAGAATGTGTGACGCTTTTGAGAATTGTGGTTGTCCTCCTTTGATGAAGCTCTTGTTGGCACCATAAATTGGTTTTGCTTCACACTATCTTGATCAAGAGTGTGTGAAGCTTTTAAGAATTGTGGTTGCCCTCCATTGATGAAGCTCTTGTTGGCACCATAAATTGGTTTTACTTCACACTGTCTTGATCAAGAGTGTGTGAAGCTTTTGAGAATTGTGGTTGCCTTCCATTGATGAAGCTCTTGTTGGCACCATAAAATTGTTTTGCTTCATACTGTCTTGATCAAGAGTGTGTGAAGCTTTTAAGAATTGTGGTTGCCCTCCATTGATAAAGCTCTTGTTGGCACCATAAATGGGTTTTGCTTCACACTGTCTTGATCAAGAGTGTGTGAAGCTTTTGAGAATTGTGGTTGCCCTCCATTGATGAAGCTTTTTTTGGCACCATAAATTGGTTTTGCTTCACACTGTTTTGATCAAAAGTGTGTGAAGCTTTTGAGAATTGTGGTTGCCCTCCATTGATGAAGCTTTTGTTGGCATCATAAATTGGCTTTGCTTCACACTGTCTTGATCAAGAGTGTGTAAAGCTTTTGAGAATTGTGGTTGAACTCCTTTGATGAAGCTCTTGTTGGCACCATAAATTGGTTTTGCTTCACACTGTCTTGATCAAGAGTGTGTGAAGCTTTCTACGAGTTGTAGTGTTTGCATTTTTACAGAGAGGAAGTGTTTGAAGCAGATGCAAGATGGTTGAATAGCTTGATCATAGTATGCCATGCACTGAAGTTGTTGTGGGCTTGCAATAAGACTTTGTTGGTGACTGTAACTCTTGTTGGGCATAAGTGCTCCCCTAGTTGAGTTGTCAAGCATGAGGGTTTTTGATTATTTGTGAATGCTAGGAGTTCACATGTACAAGTTGTACCACTCGTCTTCTGGTAGGTAGAATGAATGGTGAGTTGCTTTCATCACTTGGTTGGTGGTTCGAAGATGAGTTCCTTCATCACCTATCATCACATTTCATCACCTGGTTGGTGGCATGAGGATGAGTTCTTTCTTCACCTGGTTAGTGGCATGAATGGCAAGTTGCCAAATGATATTAGAGTACGGGTTGTATATTTCATCACCTGGTTGGTGGCATGAATGGCAAGTTGCCAAATGATATTAGAGTACGGGTTATACATTTCATCACCTAGTTGGTGGCATGAAGGAGAGTTCCTTTTTCACCTGGTTGGTAGCATGAGTGGCAAGTTGCCAAATGATATTAGAGTATGGGTTGTACATTTCATCACTTGGTTGGTGGCATGAAAGAGAGTACGGGTTGTACATTTTATCACCTAGTTGGTGGTATGAAGATGAGTTTGTTCTTCACATTTCATCACTTGGTTGGTGAGAATAAGGGTAAGGTGTTGAGGCACATTGTAGCAAGTGTTGAATGACACAAAGTATGTTGAACCCTTTCGAAGCACAGTTGGCTTATGTATGAATGTGTTGGAATGTATGATTGAACAAATATACTGTGAAGCTGTTCGTTTATTTGTATAGTCTTTGACATATACTTAGACTTTGTTTCATGTTGGAAGCATTCATGTTGAAGCTTTGAACTCGAGTGTTTCATTGCTAGAATGTAAAAGGATTAGGACCAAGTTGTCTAAATCGCCTCTTTATTGAATTCATGCCAAATAGTCTTCGTTACATAAGATGCCGAACGGCTGAAGCTTAACACTTGTACAATGTGAGTTTACTTGTAATTGTACTTCAAGTGATCAATGTTCCATGGATAGCCAAGGGTTTTGCCATCAGAGCTTCTAAGCTTGTAGGAGCCAGGGCCACTGATGCCAACAACTTCAAACGGTCCTTCCTAGTTTAGACTAAATGGTCCATCACTCGGGACTCTGTCGTAGAGTAATCTTTTCTTCAATACCCAGTCCCCCATTATGAAAGAACGAGGTTTGACCCTTGAGTCATAGTAGTTGGAGATGCGCTGCTTGTAGGCGACATTCCTCAAGTGAGCATGGTTTCTATGTTCCTCGACTAGATCTAAGTTGAGGGTAAGTTGTTTGTCATTTTCGCTTTACACGTAGTTCTGGACTCGGAACATTGCTTGCTCAAGCTTAACTGGGACAACTGCCTCTGTACCAAAGGTAAGTGAGTATGGGGTTTCTCCTGTTGATGTCCGATACGAAATGCGGTATGCCCAAAGAACTTGGGGTACAAATTCTGGCGAACAACTTTTAGCCTTGTCCAAGCTGGTTTTCAAAGTTCGCTTGGTTATTTTGTTGATAGCTTCGACTTGTCCATTAGACTGGGGATGAGCTGGGAAGGAAAAACATAAGTTGATGTTGAACTTCGAGCAGAACATCCTGAAATTGTTATTGTCGAACTGTGGCGCATTATTAGTAACTATCGCATTGGGAATGCTGAATCTACAAAGGATAGTCTTCCATACAAAGTCTTCTATTTTTGCCTCAGTAATGGTTGCCAATGGTTCTACTTCAGCTCACTTTGTGAAGTAGTCAACAGCAACTATTGCATAGCGGACCTTACCCTTCCCTTCAAGCATTGGGCTGATCAAATCAACTCCCCATTAGGCCAAGGGCCAAGGGCTGATCATAGGAGTGAGCGGCTCAGGAGGGGAGTGAGGAATAGTTGCATAACGTTGATATTTATCACATGAGCGAGATATTCTGATGGCATCATGGTGGAGTGTTGGCCAGTAATATCCTTGGTGAAAAGCCTTGTGTGCTAGGGATTGAGATCTAGCATGATCTTTACAGACTCATTCATGTATTTCCCGAAGGACAATTTTCGCCTCTGCGGGCATAAGGCATGGTAGGTTAAAACCCCGCTTGTAGAGTTGGTCATTAATGATCAAGTAACGGGTAGCCTTGTATTGAATCTGCTTAGCTTGGACTTTGTCATTTGGAAGGGTGCCATGAGCAAGGAATCTTTAAATCGAGGTAATCCAACTATCCCCCTGTTGTAAGTTGCACACTTCCGCAACCATGGTGCTTGGTGTTGCCAACAATTCGACCTGAATTTTTCTCCCAATCTTGTCTTCCATTGCTGAGGCGAGGTGAGCCAAAGCATCTGCCTGACTGTTTGCCACTCGATGAATTTGGGTGATCTGGTAGTGGAAGTGCTTGAGCTATAATTATGTTTGTGCCAGATATGCTGCCATGGAGCTATCCTTAGGGTCAAAGTTGTTGGTGACCTGGTTAACCACCAATTGGGAGTCACTGAAGATATCAATTCGTTTAACCTCTAGGTCTTTGGCCAAACGTAAGCCTGCTAGAAGGGCTTCATATTCGGCCTCATTATTCGACGCCTTGAATTTGAAACGAAGAGCATACTCCATCGCCACTTTGTCAGGGGTTGTAAGGACTAGTCCTTCTCTACAACCCTGTTGGTTGGACGAACCATCAACATATAGACTTCATGGTAAGGTTGTTGGTTCCATTTTCTAAGCTTCCGAGGGTAATGAAACTACTTCTTTAAGCGTAGAAACAATGTCAACACGATATGTGAAGTCGGCAATGAAGTCTACCACTGCTTGGCCCTTATTAGTTGGCTTTGGTTGGTAGGAGATGTTAAACTCACCCAATGCTATCGCCTATTTTATCATTCGCCCCAAAGTGTCAGGAGTCTGGAGTATCTGTCGAAGAGGATGATTGGTAAGCACGATGATGGAGTGCGCTTGGAAGTAAGGGCGAAGTTTTCAAGCAGACATGACCAATGCTAGAGCCAATTTCTCAATGTTGGAGTATCGTGTCTCTACATCTTGTAAGGCTTACTAGCATAGTAGACAGGCCGTTCGACATTACCAACCTTTTGAATGAGAACGGAACTTACAGCTGAAGCTGATACCGATAGATAGATAATGAGAGTGTCACCAACTTTAGGTTTAAAGAGCAGAGGGGCTTTATTCATGTAGTCCTTGAGGTTCTTGAATGCCTCGGCACATTCATCAATCCATGTAATGTACTTCTTAGTCCCTTAAGTGCTTTGAAGAAATGAGCACATATATCTGTGGCCTTAGAGATGAACCTAGTTAAGGCTGCCACTTTGCCATTAAGGTTCTGGATGTCTTTTGAAGTTACCGGTTCCTTCATGTCGAGGATTGCTTTAATCTTCTCTAGGTTAGCCTCAATGCCTCGTTGGCTTATCATGAAGCGTAAGAATTTTTTAGAACCTACGCCAAAGGAACATTTGTTGGGGTTCAACCTCATTCGATACCTCTTCAGAATGGTGAAAGTTTCAGATAGGTTGGTGATGTGTTGGTCAGCATGTTTGCACTTGACTAGCATATCATCAACGTAAACTTCCATGTTTTTCCCAATCTGTTTAGCAAACATTGAATTGACTAGTCTCTGATAAGTCACTCCTGCATTCTTTAGGCCGAAGGGCATGACTTTATAGCAATATAGTCCCTTATCAGTAGTGAAGGCTGTGTGTTCTTGGTCCAAAGGGTTCATGAGGATTTGGTTGTATCCTAAGTAAGCATCCATAAGGCTCAGAAGTTCACACCTTGCCGTAGTGTCTATAAGTCTGTCTATAAGAGGAAGGGGAAAGCTATCATTCGGGCATCCTTTGTTTAGGCCGGTGTAATCGACACACATTCTCCACAAGACCTTTTGGAGCAAGAGACTTTTCTTGGTCAGATTCTTCTTAACAAGGACAACATTTGCTACCCATGTTGGATAATTGACTTCGCGGACGAAGCCTATGCCTTTGAGTTTTTCAACTTCTGCCTTCATTGCCTCGTAACGTTCAGCGTCATAAGATCTTCGCTTCTGTCTCACTAGCTTGGTCTTGGGGTCAATACTTAAGTGATGACATATGATATCGAGCGAGATGCCTGACATGTCCTCATATGGCCAGGCGAAGACCTCAGTGTTCTTTTGCAAAAAAGAGATCAATGCCAACTGAATAGGTGGTGACAAGGTGGTGTTAGTCTTCACCATGTGATATGGATAATCTTTTGAGATAGAAACCTTCTCCAACACTTCAGTGGGTTATGCTTGCTGGGTAAAAGAGTCACCTTGAGGATTGTCAGGTTGACTGTTTCCATCATGAAGATCCAAGTTGGCTTCGTCCGGGCTAGTCTTTATGACTTGGTCATGTATAGAAAAGGTTTCCTTGGGCACAGGCAGGTGCTGTTGCTTGACTGAAGTGTTGTAACATGACCGTGCACTAAGTTGATCTCATCTGATGTAACCATTGCCATAGGGGGTTGGAAATTTCAGCAATAACACATGTGTGGATACCATGGCCTTGAGATCATTGATGTCTGTGCGTCCAAAGATGACATTGTATGCCGTTAGGCAATCAATCACCAGGAAGTTAGTGGTAATGGTAGCTGTGTAAAGGTATGTACCAATGGTGAAAGGTAAGTGTATGCTCCTTAAGGGTTGCACGATATCACCGGAGAAGCTTATCAGAGGAGAAATCGAGCGATCGAGCAAGTGTTCAGCTATATTAAGTGCCTTGAAAGCTCCAGCAAACATGATATTGACTGAAGCCTCCTTGTCTACCAGGATTCATCGTACTTCAAAGTTGGCTATGTGAGCATCCACGATCAGTGGGTTGTTGTGAGGGTAGATGATACCTCTTTCTTCCTCAGGGTAGAAACATATTGGATCCCAGTTAGGCTTTTGATACTTGCCTCCTCTGATGTCTTCCACGTGAAACACTTGGTGGCCAGGCCTTAAAGCTCGTTCGCTGTTTTTCATGGCCCTATTGGAAGATTCAGATATGGGTGTGCCGCCGTTTATGGAATATATCACATTCACTTGGCATTGGTTACGGTTATCCCTTGAAGGGTGAAGAAGGAATCGATCAATTTTTCCTTCACGCGCCAAAGCTTCAATATGATCACGATGGGTGATACACTTCTCGCCGTCATGGCCGTTATGCTCGTGGTAGCAGCAAAATGTACCCGTGTTCTTTGTGGGCTTGTAAATCGACTGCCTCAGCATTGGCTTCAGTATCAGGTGTGCTGTACTTGGGTAAATGGCCACGCATGTGGCATTCAAAGGTGTGTATGTTTCATACCTCTGGGTAGGGCATGTCCTGACATGTGCTTGGCCCACTGTGTTGATTGCCTGGGGGCGGGCATTATTGTGGCGATACCCTTGGTTATCGCGATAGTGTCCCTTACTCCTTTTACTAAAATGAGACTGGTTAGGATGGAAATGTTTCCTTTTACCTTGAGGTTAATATGTCTGTTGACTTGGCGAAGTATTAAGTAAGGCAGAGGGAGGCACCGCTGCCGTTTGGAAGGTCGAGGTTTTCTTATTTGGTTGGATATGGCTTCCACTCCCTACTTATTGATAAGGGGTGGCTGTGGGGGGTTTCCCTTGATATGTCCTTGCCTCGGCAGATGCATGGTTGTAAGCTTGTGCCATCACCTCAGAGTAAGTCTTCCAAGTGTTGGTATTGATCATGTACTTGAAGAAACAATCACGTAGGCCTGCTGTGAAGGCTTTGAGGGCAGTCTTGTCGTCTGCCTTGGCATAACAGGAATACTCATGGCTGAAGCGGCCAGCATACATACGTAATGACTCGTCTGGCTTTTGGCGAATAGTGTACAAGTCATCCGTAAAGTGCATGCGATCGGTCTGGAAAATGTGTTGAGAAATAAACTGTTTCCTCAATTCCTCAAATGAGTCTACCATCTCAGGTGGAAGACGACAATACCAATTTAGAGCTCCGCCAGAGAGGGTGAAGGGGAAGAGAAGACATCGCTCTTCGTCGGTGTGCATCCGGTATGCCATGGTGGATTTAAAGAGGTTAAGGTGTTCAATCAGGTCCTCCTTTCTAGTATAGAGTTGCAAGCCAAGCTTCTGCTTTATCTTTGCTTGGAGGGGGTGTCGAGGATCCTCATTGTAAGAGGGCCAGGGCTAGGTTGATTCTAATCAGGTATCTCAGCTTGTCGTTCGGCCTTTAACTTGTTTACTTCCTTAAGGAGCTGTAAGATAAGAAGGTCCTGAGTGGAGTCATGTACCACTGGAGCTTTCTTTCGTAAATCTCAATCTACTCTTGGAAGTAGGAAGGTTTGATCAATAGCATGTGATTTTTCCCTGGACTCGCCGTACTGACTTCCAAGGTATCTTTGTCGGAACATCTTTGAGTCCCCTATACCTTCGTGTTCTTCTAGGACTTGTTTCCTCTTCCCCAAATTGGTAGCTGGCTTGGGATATAAAAGGGGACCGAGTCTTTTAGAGACCTTTGGGTCATTAATCTTCGAGCTTACATGAATGGGATTGTCTCGATATTGCTTTAGGAAGTCTCGACAGTCGTGAAAGACAGCTTTCGATCCTTCCATTCCTTCTGTAAGGAGGTGCATTCCTCCACTCTTCCTGCTTCGAGTTGAAGCAGCTGGGTTGAGAGAAGTCTCATGTTGATCGCCATTTCGATAAGTAGCTTGCCTCTCAACAGGAATACCCATGTCGAGGGCAAATGACCCTCCGTGTTAGGGGGCACCCAGTTGATGGTTGACTTCCACAAGGGTGATGAGCTTGTGTGTTTTAGTATATTTAGCCTTGTGGAGCATCTCGAAGACCTTCTCATACTGCTCTTGGAGGATCTCATTCTTCATCGCTATCTTGTTGTTTTGAGCTTCCAGCTCATCTACTTTAGCCTGAAGAGCAAACTTCTTTTGTTCATTCCTTAATTACTTCGCACCAGGTGCAAGAGGGGTGTCATTCTGTGTGCTGTGGCTTCCTTCGCTCCCCATGTTAGAAAGGGATGCCTGGTCAAAAGAGAGTGTACGAATGGTGGAAACCAGCTTAATAAAGCTGAAGAGAGTGGGAATAAGTATCGTCCCATAGATGGCGCCAAATGTTGATGTACAAAATCAGTGAGGACTTTGGTACAACAGAAAGTTTCAAGTTTGTGACCTTGGCTAGATTGCTCCGGTCACTAGTGTGGATAAGTATACAAATGGATAGAGACAGGGAAGCAAACAAAGATGTACGTGGTTCACCCAGATTGGCTACGTCCATGGAGTAGAGGGGTTCTCATTAATTGTGAAGGGTTTATACAAGTACATAGGCTCATGCTCTCCTTTAGTGAGTACTAGTGAATGATTGAGTACAAATGACATTAGGAAATATTGTGGGAGAATGATCTCATTTTATAGAAGAGTTTCTAGCTTTGTTTTGACATTAACACGTGTCGTGTTGTGATTGGCTTCTGATGTTGACACGTGTCGTACTGTGATTGGCTTATGATGTTAACACGTGTCACACTATGATTGGCCTCATGGTTAGAGGGAAACTCTTCTAGGTCCTTGACAGTATAACGTTGACCGGTGCTCAATAGTTTCGGGATTAGTCAAGTATGGTACAAACAAGAGGCTTAGTCACGATGTGGCGCTTACTTTTTGTCAGGCCGATTTCTACAAGCTTGGCTATGTAGACCATCTCTAGGTAAGCCATTAGATTTTGAGTTTTCTGAGAATGACTGCGAGCCTTACTTCATTTCTCCAGTTGATATGCTTGACTTCTCATTTGAGGCTTCCTTTGATAGAGCAGCTGAGGGCAGATTATCTAGACAAGGGTGGTTGATTATGAACTGATAGAAGCTTTGGCTGCTGAGAGCGGTGTGGCTGTTGAAGGTGTGGCAGTTGAGGAACTAGTGGTTGCGCATGCTGCCAATGAGTAGTCTTTTTGTTAAGACCTGGGAATTTTCTTTTTTTTCCTTCTTGTTCTGCTTTGTTTGAACTTTGTTGGCCTTCGAGCCAATTTATCAATTTGCTAGAAATTAAAAAACTACATTCTTTGCTTTGCTTCATCCTCCATGTCTTTTGCAAAACTTTATCTCATGACGGGTGGCTGGGCGAATTGCTTCGGCGAAACAGTCTATCCCATGTTGTCACTTTAGATTTTAGTTTTGCCTTCGGGGCTTCGGGAGCCTTGCCTGCTCACAGTGACTTGTAAAAATTTTCTGTAGGATAAGCAGCTGGGTAAGCTACTTCAATGAAGTGATATACGAAATGATATAAGAAATTTAGGCTGCAGTCTTGGCTTTGACGTTCAAAGAGTTATACCTGCACGAAGTGATATACGAAATTTCTAACTTATAGAGTTAACAGTTGGATACGTGGCTTTCGTAGAAAGCAAACAAGTCCGTGTGACTACTATAGTCAAGAACTTCAGTTTTGGTGGCTTCATAAGCCTTGGCCCTCCCGAGTGGAATTGCAGAACTTTTAACTTATAGAGTCGGCGGCCAGACGTTTGGCTTTCATAAAAAGCATACGAGTCCACGTGGCTGTTATAGTCGTGAATCTCAGCTTTGGTGGCTTCACTAGCCTAGGCCCTTCCTGGGCAAATTGTGAAAACTTTAACTTATAAAGCCAGCGGCCAGACATGTGGCTTTAATAAAATGCAGACCAGTCTGTGTATAGTTATACATTTCAGCTTTGGGTCTTGCAAAACTTTTAGCCATGGACATTCAGCTGGATGCACTATTTTTGAATAAGCAGATGGTTCGGTGTAGTCATAGTAGGCGTAAGTCTTGGCTTATAGATTGCCTAAGGCCGTTAACCTTTGGGTCATCGGCCGAGCGTCTTACTTACAAAAACAGACGACTCGCGTAACCACTTTAGGTGTTAGTCCTAGCACTCTGAGGTGTTTTAGGCTTATGTTATGTGTGAAATTGTGACTCAGTGGCCTAGTCTTCCGAGGTGTTGGTCCCCTAATCTTCTAAGCTACGTGCAGACCGCTACGAATCTCTTGGGCAGCAAAGTAACTGATTCTGCATGTCATTTGATTAGCATTGCAACACTTTAGAGTCGAGTTACATTCATGGAGATTGCACACCGTGGGCATGCCATTCTATCACCTGGGCAGGGATCCTGCACTTAGTGTCTTTTTCAGTTAGAGACCTGGGCTCCCATAAAATTGAATCATTCAGTCGGAGAGCAGACCCAGATGGGTGTCGGGAAATTAATTTAGCATATTGCACTGAATAGCTTACCTAGATGGGGGTTTGAGCAAATGTTGAAGGCAACAGTTGAGCCAGGCTTGTGAATGACTTATTCGATCTTCATTGAGAATAAAGAAATGTATCAAATATGCTGGAAGGTAAAAACTGCATAACAACAGGGATAATCCTTGGCCTGCGAGGTCTTGTTCGTCGAATGGCTTGAGACTTTAAACTTATTTGGATAGGCTTGAACAGGGTTCAGGAGGTGATGGGAGATTTCCCAGGCATTCATTCATATTACTACTTGATGAAAGTTGAATGCTTCATTTTTCCGGAGCTACTTGCTCAGACCTGGCAAAAATTCCATTAATCCACATCATCTTCAATGGGGTTCAATGTTGGCTTTTGCTGCTTGCGTAGGTCGTACAGTTTACTTGTCGAGGTATTCGTCACACCAACTTTCCTTCGTCAGCTCCTCGAGCTACTGCTTCCACTCCAGGCAGCTGTTTGTAGTGAGACTCGTTCCTTGGTGGAATGCACAATACTTTGTTTGATCTAGCCTAGTAAGATAACCCTTCATGAGTGGTAGCTGTTCAAACCATGGTTCATTCTTGAGCTTACAGAGAATCTGGCTAATTGGAACTGTGAACTTGGTGAACGTTTCAGGCGCTAAGTCATCTCTGTTTGGAGAACAGTCCCTCTTAATGAAAGCACAAATTTGTCGATTTAAATTTCCGCCTTCTTTTACTTTGACGAAAATGCACTTGCAAAACAATGAACACCTTTGATCAAAGACCTAAGCTTCACGTGCCCACGAGGTGGGGTGGTTAGGCTAATGGATCTCTGATGCCTAAGTTAGTTTCTCTGAAAAGAGTACGTGTTTAGGGCTTTTAGGGGTAGTAAAAGCTTACCGAAATTTGGTAGAGATGGAGTTAGATATAGGGAGTGGCCGGCCCTGGTGTCAGGGTTTTACCTTATATATGGTGGCATCCTATTGGCCAAGGTTTATGGAGAGAATATTCTCAAGATATTAAATAGGAAATAATATCTTGAGATAATGCTGTAAATATCTCTAATTGATTATTATATCATTGGGAGTATTCCCATTACAACATTTTGCCAGAAAGTCCTCGTCAACACAAAAGCTCTACCATTAAAATCTGGAGGGGCGAAAAACAAAGGTGAGTGGGCCTAAAAATAAAGCTTTGTAAAAACCTTTTGGAAAACTTATAACATACTGGCCGATCAACCTCTTGCCGATAGTTACCATACTAAAAGGTGCCTTCACTTTCCCTGACAACAAAAAATAAACATAAAATTGGGTTGGATGGTTCATAATAAACATAAAATTCTGATGTCAATATGGTGGTTCATAATAATATTTTTTAGAGATCATATTAATTTATGTTGAATATAAAGAGAAATAAAGTTGTTAAATATGTGGATGTGGAAATGGCACACACATCATTACCATTAATTTATGTCAAATATGTGGATGTGGACACATGGGAACTTTGCAATCTGCACCAACACTTAATGGTGACATCTTCAACTTGACACACGAACCGAACTGACAGTCTATGGCTTTTTACACAAAGCAAGCAATTTGATGCTAGCTGTACAAATTTGATTGGAGAGAAACTAAGAAATAAAATTAAATAGGAAGAGTGTGTGGTCACGTGGTGTGAAAGGAAGAGAGAGAACGTCTTCCTCTTCGTCTTCCTCTTCCGCCAAACCGAACGAAAACCAGAAGAAACCCAGAAAAATGCAGCAGCTCCAAGAGGTCGCACCAGCAGCTTTAAGGGGTCGCACCAACAGCTCCAAGGGACCTCTAAGGTTATTTCCATGGCTTCCAAGGGGTCGTGCGACCCCATTGACCCCACTGTGACTCCGCCTCTGCCTGAAAGTTGCATCTTCCTCATAAAGTGCTCTCTTTTCTATGTCTTGTGTTGCTATACAAATTATTGACTAATGCTCAATGAGCTAGACAGGGGTTGGCTACGGATCCTTCATGTGGCATATGTGATGGTGATTTTGAATCAATTATTTCTTTAGACTGCTCTTTTGCTGCCAAGGTTTGGAGAAGTTTCCCTGTTCCTGATCAATGTTTACGGATGCATGCACTACTGCATGGTTCTAAAATAATCTCGCTTCCAAAATGTTAGTCTTGGATAATTTGGAATGGAGAGTTATTTTTGGCATCACTTGCTGGTTCTTGTGGCATTGTGAAACAAAAGTATTTTTGAGCATGACTGTTCTCTTCCTAAAAGTAGAGATAAAAATCCTTAAAAATACTTGTAAGAGAATAAGGTACTTGTAGTATAAATGACTCAAGCAATGTCGTTTCCACAAGAATTATTTAAAACCATTTTTGCAAAAGCAAAATCTTAATTAATTATTTGAAAACAAAGTTTGGAAAAAGTTGATTTTATGACCTGAAATATTAAAAACAAATTTTAAATTAAAACAATTAAAGAAATTAGCAAAATAAAGGAAACAAAAGAAAATGGTTTTGGAAATTAAAGTTGTGAAAGTACTAGGGTTCCACTGTCACTTACCAATTATATGTAGTTTTACTAATTACTTATGAATTACACATGCAACTTTGAAGGTTAGGTTTTCCTGATGCATATTTGACTTGTGGCAATCAAGTTAGAACGTATATCAAACATGCAATCCATCTGTGGCATTCAGATCAAATATAAACATGCATGACTCATTACACTTTGTGAAAACCCTTTGAAAAACCATGTAACCCCTAAGACGTGGCATTCGCCCTAGGTGAACTTACAACTATCAATCAAACCAAGCAATACTTAATCCTCCGGTGGCATTCTAACCGAATTGCATCTGATTACTTATCCTAATGGTAGCTAAGCATTACAATATAGAGACAGTTTAAACACAATGATTAATAATTCAAAGTATGCATGCATTGTGGATGCAAATTTCTTCCTCCTTGATCTTGGACAAAATTGCACCTAAAAAACAAATAACACCTTAGGTCAAGGCCAAGAGCCTCACGCACCCATGATGAATTGGGGGGGGGGGGTGGGGGGTTTTGGCTGAAGAACCTCCGATGCCAAAGTTAGAATTTTGAGGGAAAGTGTTTGGAGAATTTTATAGAATTTTGCTAGAGAATTGGAAGTGAGTTTTGGAGAAAATGAGGGGGTTTATATAGGGGAGTGGCCGGCCACTTTAGGAGGAGATGGACCGGCTACTTGGATGGATTTGTGTGCTAGGTTCATGATTTGTGTTTAATTAGCTAATTGATGGAATAATTATTTGATTAATTGGTTAATTAATATAATTAAAGAGGAAGGATTTGGGGGTTACCTTGTGGAGAAGATATGATGACGATGGATGAAATAGGTTGTAAATAAATACCTATTTGGGCACTTTTGACTTGATTGAGGGATGATTGTCCACTGCTTGCGCGTAGAAATTCCGGTGTGCCTCGAGGGTAGTTTTGTCATTTTTACCCAAAAATCCACACGTCGCCTCTTGATTATTTTTGGCTCCACAAATGCCCCCACGTTGCTTGCAGGAAATGGCAGCATGTGTAGAGATCTTCTTGCTTTAGGAAATATAGGCTTGTTTCCTATTTTGATGTAGACATCTTCAGTTAGAAATTAGGTCATTCTAGGAAAGGGAAATAAATTTCTCTCAAAGCTTATTTAAGTCCACCTTAAGTGGATTATTAAATCAACTTTGGAGAGCAATTTATTCTACCCTACAAGAGAGAGAAATCTTAGAGGATATTTGTTTTCCCTCCTCTAGCAATCTTCTACATCTTACCCGTGTAAATGATCGTCTTTCGTTGCTTGCTTCATTTTCTCCGCGCCGCATTGAGGTCAAAATTTAATTTTTCTCATCTTCTTATTGGATAGTACTATCATGGGGTAGCTATTGGGGTGGTATAGTACGTCGACTGGCAGGGGCTAGGAGTCGGCTTGACATAGGCCGATGAGGTGTTGTTGCATGGAACACTGCTTAGGCTGCATGGCTTGGCTATAGCCAATGGCAGCTTGTGCAGCTGGGGTTACGGATTGAGGCACTGGGGTGCAATGTTAAGCAAGCCACATGGCTCTTGTTCTTTGGGTTCTTGGACCTGACACGGGCCAAGCCAACAATTAGGAACGTGGGCCTCATGGGCTACTAGAATGTTAGGCATGCAGGCCTCATACCTGCTAGCCAGAGAGAAGAAATAAGGGAAAAGCCAATATGGGTTTAGCTCCCCTGCTGAGTATTGTGAATGGCAGTGGCTGCTTAGTTCTCTTCACTAGGAAAAAAGTGGGCTGCTCTCGAGAAATGAAGTAAAGAGGATCAAGGTGGATCCATTAGCTCGTCTGAACGTTGTCGTGGAGCCTATTATGAATGAAGGTGGAAAGAAGAGATCTTCCTCGCCTGCTCAAGAGATGCTGGTTGAGAAAAAACTGAAGACTACTCCCGCTGCTTGTGAGGATCCGCCTGCTGCCGAGAGGCTTGTGATTGGCATGACTTCTTCTAATGGGAAGAAAAATGAGGTTGCTAGATCTTAGCATGTGGTGCCTACCATGTCGAGAATAACTTGTACTATTGCTGATAGAATTGCTCAGCGTAAAGGTCCTATCATGCTCCCAATGACGAAGTCTGTACCAAGTCGTTCGTTGAGAGCTAAGTCTAAGTCACCTTTGGAAAGGCTTGTTATTATGAAGAGTAATAAGGTGGACTTTGTTGCTATAGTGGCGCCAATACCCACTCCCTTTACTGCTGAGATTGATTCGCATGTTAAGAAAGAGAAGACTGCTCGCATGAACAGCTGTGAGAAATCCACTAAGCCTGCTTCTAAGGAGGCTGTTGAAATATGTGTGCTCTTGAAACCAGATCTGCTTGAAGACATGGACGCTTGTGCCAAGTTTGTTTATGGTGTTAGAGTTTGCCCAAGTTCCTTTGCGAAACATACAACCTAATATAAAAGGACTGCTCTGCTTACTATGATGCAGATATAGCAAGGCTGCCAAAGAGGTGGCGAAGACTATGGCAACTGAAGCTTATTCCTTGGTCGAGAAGATCAAGAAGTTGGATTCTGAGCTAGTTGTTTTTGAAGTACTTCGAGGAGATCAAGAGGTTGAATTCTGAGCTCGTTGCTTTAAAGGGGTCTAATATCTCTGCCCCCACTTTTCTATAGCTTGAGACCTCTCGCCAAGAGATCGTTGACTTAAAGATTAGGCTTGACGCGATCCAAGTTAAGTATGAAAGTGCAGAGAATGAGATCGAATATTACATACCTCATATTCAAGATCTTGATCGTGCTATTTATGAGCTTCGTTCTACTGCTTATACAAAGGATGAAAAGTTTATTACTGTTTATAATTAAATGATCTACTTCAAGAGAATCGTCGATAGGCTTGAACCCCAAGTCTTGGAACTTCAAGGTGTACTGAAGATCAACGAAAGTCTGAAGAAGGAAGTGGATGAGCTGCAGCGCGTCCGTGTTGGTCTGCTTAGGAGAATGAGCAACTGAAAGGTGAGAAGGATGGGCTCGAGGTTTCGAGACCTTCTCTATTTCTTTGGAAGACTTGCTTGCTTTTACTTTTGAGGCTTCCATTGGTGAAGTAGTTGGATAAGTTGGTGCCCAGGTTGGGGCAGTCGGGGGTAAAGCGCTGGATGATGTCATTGCTAAGAGTCTCGCGGCTATTGAAGGTGTGACGACCGAGTAGTCGTGGGATATTTAAGCTGCGAAAGTGTAGTTTTCTATGTAGCCTTTAGGATTTTCTTTGTTTTTCCTTGTAGCTCTTGTTTTGCTTGAACTCTTTCGGCCTTTGCTAGTTGTTTATAAACATGATTCCTTCACTTTTTTTCATCTTCGCTTCTTTTGTTCATGCCCTAACCTTTAGACTTTATAGACCAGTGGCAGACGTGCTACTTTTCTATAAGCAGACAGGCATGCGTAGCCTATGTAGCCGTAGGTGTTGGTGTAGAACTTTGCAAAGTTGTTAGCTATAGGGTTGACAGCCTAATGCCTTACAAAAGCAGACAAGTCCGCGTAACCACTAGGTTGTTAACTTTGGCTTTCTCCAATTCCATAGGTTGCGTAGCAAGTATCACAACATTTTAGGACTTGGTGTAGATTGTTCCGCGCTTGGCAGATGTGAAGCTTATCGACTACATAGCATGTCGGCAGTGGATAAAGCTTCGTATATGCATGCTAGCTTGTTTAAACTTTCACAAGAATGTGCAGTTTTATAAGTCTAGTGTGGTTTTACTACTTGAAAGGCAAGCCATAGGCAGTATTCCAGAAACCGTAAGCTACCTTGGTGCACTCGGTAGCAACTTTAGGGTTCCACGGTAGCTATCTGTAGAGCGTACTGCGTAATGTGCCCCCTCCATCTCTAGGGCCTGATTCCTCGCGGATTAGGCCAAGAGACCCAAAATCATTCAGTTAGCTAAGCCTTCAAAAAAGACCATTGTGGCTACTTCTAGGAATCCCGGCGCAAGCCATTGTGCATCTAGTTATACTAGGGCATCCGACTCATCCACGTCAGGATATTTGGCGTGTAGAGTTTATCATCCCGTCTTGGCGAGCTAACTTATGTGGGTGTCGGGGAATTGGTTTACCTTCTCGTACTGGAGAGCAATTAGTTTACCCTCTCATATTGGAAAACATGGTTGGTTCCTTAGGGGGCACAATTCCTGCAATGAGTCCCTAAAAAGACGCGGTCTTCTTTTGAAGTGCAAGAGTGATAAGTTGTTGTAAGCATGTAGTCGAGCCAAGTTGCGATTACTTCTGAATTTCTCATTGAAAAACTAGTAAAACGAACGAGAACTTAGCTGTAAGGTAGGAACTGTATAACAACTATATAACCCTCGGCTTATGAGTGCCCGTTGAGCTGCTTGAGTCTTCGGGCTTTGATGTAGCGGGAGGTCACATGGTACTTCCTCAAATTGTAGGCGTTCTACTGTTTTTCTATCTTTTTGTCGTTTCATGATGGCAAGGGTGTAATTACTCTTGCCGCTTACTCTGTTGATCTTGTATGGACCTTCCTAGATGGGATCCATCTTTTTGGAGCCTTTTCTGTGGGCAGTGATGAAGGCTTTTCTTAGGACTAGATCTTCGAGCTGGAACTGCTGGATCTTGGCCCTTTTGTTGTAGCTGGAGAGGAGCTGCTGCTAGTAGGCTATGATAAAGATGATGGTCTATTTGCGCTTCTCCTCTACCAGATCTAAGCTTGTGGTCTTCTCCTTACTATTCTGCTCAATGCTTGGTAGTAGAGCGATGATATTTGGCTTGATGACATTGGGATGAATGATTACTTCTAAGCTAAATGCCAAAGAGAAAGGAATCTCACCGGTTGCTCATCTTTTGGTGGTGCAATATGCCCAAAGACATCCGGGGAGTTCATCTGACCATTTTCCTTTCTTGTTGGTGAGGAATTTCTTGAGGTAGTCGAGGATCATCTTGTTGGATGCTTCGGCCCGCCTATTGCCTTGAGGATATCTCGGCATGGACATATGCTGCTTAATGCCATACTTTTGGACGAACTTCGCCACATCTTTGCCTATGAATTGCTGGTCGTTGTCGATGACGATGGACTGAGGGATGCCAAATTGGCAAATGATATTCCTCCATGTGAAGTGCTCTATATTCGTCTGAGTCGTGGTCATCTTGGGCTTTGGTGAAATAATCGGTTGCCACGATCATCATGCCTCTGCCCACAGTAACAGGCATTATAGGTCTTACCAGGTTGATTACATATCGCATAAACGGCCAATGACTCGTCAGCTAGTGTAGCTTGCTGGCAGGCAATACGAGTACTGGCTTGTAGCTTTGGCAGTGGTCGCACTTTTGTACTAACTCCTTAGCATCTTGGTGCACGGTAGGTCAATAGTAGCCTGCGTTAAGAGCCTTCTGTGCTAAGGATTGACCTCAAGAGTGATTTCCACAAACGTCTTCGTGGATTGAGCTTAGAACCTTCAAGTCATCGGGAAGCACTAGGCAGTGGAGATGTTGTTCAGTGTAAGATCTTTAGACAAAAATGATGTTCTACATGTAGTAGTGTGCTGCCTTTATTTGGAGCTTTCAAGACTCCAACCTTTCTGTGATGAATGTGCCATTGATCAGGTAATCTATAATAGAAATTTGCCAGTTTGGAGTTACACTAACCTGTGATACCTTTGTTACCAATTTTGCCTCTATGCTTGCCTTGTTTAGATACTCCATTGGAATAGAGCGTTTAAGATGGTGATCAAGGTGGAGCCTAAGTCGGCTAGTGCATCCGTATAGGCGTTGTCTGCCCACGGAACTTAAGTAAGAGTGTAAGTCTAAAACGCCTCAAGTAGTCTGGCTAGTGATTAGCTGGGAGTTATAATGAATTGTGAGTTTTTTCACCTCTAAGTCTTTTGCCATTCGGACGCCTGCTAGTAGGGTCTTGTATTCTGCTTCATTGTTGGATGTTTTGAAGCCTAGAGTGATCGCCTACTCAAGCATCGAACCGACTGGGTGACAAGGACTACGCCTATTCTCGAACCTTTGTAGTTGGATGCGTCGTGGACATGGAAATGCTAAAAGTCTCCATCGGGTGGAGCAGGTGCGACTAGGGCGTGCTTGGCTACCTCTGAAGCGTCATTAGGCCGCTCTGTTACATCACCTAGGCTTGGCGTGAAGGCGCAATAGGGAGTTGTGGAGCCGTTGTTGGGTCGCCCTATTGCTTATGAAGGCGTGGTAGGGAGCCGTGGAGCTGGGGCCATGTTACATGTAGCATGAGATGCTCAACTACCGGTATTGAGCCACTCTAGAGTTGATTTATGGAGCAAGGTTCAGCTGGGGACACGTAGTAGGATGTGGTGTTCAACTGCCGATACATGTTGCTCCTATATAGAATATTTTGGGGCGACGAGGACAAACTTGCTTCCGAGTGTGTTCTTCTAGTGTTTGTTTGCCCTTGGCGAGCCTTTTGGGCATGTTGTTGCATTGATCAGAAAACTTTGCATCCGCCAAGGTCTACACCTTTATCATCGCGCGTCTGGATTGGGGGGAATAATGCGTCATGAGGATGACTGCGTGTGTTTGAAGGTAAAACTTAAGCTTCCAAGTTACAACAACTGGGGGTGGGCACGGGCTAGGCCGAGCCCAAATTTGGAGGGACCAGACCGAACCCATTTTAAAATGGAACGAGGCAGGCTGGGCATAAGAAATTTAAACTTTGGAACCGGACCTAACCAGGCTCGTTAATAACGGGCCGGTTTGAGGCAGGTCCACATGTCCTTTTTTTTTTTAAGAACAGGTTAACAATTACAGAACTTTGAGCCTTGTAAACAATCTCTAAATTACAAAACTTGCAAACAATTTCCACTATCAATAAAATACTCAACGTTCCTTCCAAGTTTGTGGATTCAACTCAAAGATTGCACAGGTTGCTAAAATGCCCAATAGGTTCAACACAAAGCTTGTAGATTCAAGCAAGTATGCAAATTTAGACAATACATAAATAATAAATTCCCATTTCAAATTTCAAACAATATGAAATGCCCAATAGAGTGAACATTTGAATCCTAATCCCTAAATCCCAAATTCCCAATTCCTATAAAGGCAAATTTATGAACTGGGTTTGGGGTATTACGAACTGCTTAATAAAGTGAGAGATTGCAGAAAATCCTAACTCCCAAATCTGGAAAATTAATCAGAGAGAATCAGAGATTGCGGGAACCCTAATCCCTAAATCCAGAAAATTATTAAGCGTTAAAAAAATTAAGAGTTCAGAAATTATATTACCTTAAATTGGGAGGAGATAAGAAGATGGTTGCTGATTTTGATTCACAATATGGTGGTGTTCTCGATGGCGGTGATGGGGTGGTCGCAATCTGGAGAGATGACGGTGATGATGGTTGTTGATGATGGTCACCACTTATGATTCGCTAGAAAGAGGGAGACAAAGACGAAGTCGAGGGCTGTGGTCAGAGATGGTGGTGGTTGATGGATGACTACGGTTTAGGACTCGACTGGGCTCGAGCTATGAATGAATGGGAGAACGGGTCTAAGACTCAAACTCTGAGTCTAATAATGAAAACTTCCAATCATAAAATCCCATCCAATTACCTCAAGTTAGAAACGGGTTAGGTCGGGGGCCCGTTCCCTTCTATTTTTAGATCTGCCCTGCCCCATTAATTTTGTATACCCACCCCGCCCTACCCTGTTTTGTGTTTTGAAATTTTAGACCCGCCCCGACCCGCAGGTACAGGAACCGTTTACCACCCCTAGCAACAACTATCACCAAAGTTAGCTTTTGAATTTCTGATAGCATCGAGAAGAGCTTTTGAACTATGAAATACAGGCAGTCGGGCCCCTAACTTTTCTCATATGATGGTAGAGCTTATTACTGTTTTAGATACCGTTAAACAATGGAATAAGTACTTCGTTGCTTTCAGTTTGGATAATAGAGAGGTGATGTCGGGTAGTTCTTCAAGTCTTTGAATGTGCATTGGCGAGCCTCGTCCCAAAGTGCATGCTTCTCTGCCACAACGAAAGAGTCTGCCAGAGTTAAATCTCCTTTCATGATCAATTTTTTGAATAGCGGGTGGTTTGCTGGAAGTCCTTTTTGGAAAGCTGATCTAGCTATCAAGTCGTTGCATTCGACTATCCTTGCCTTCTCTGCTTTGAACCTCTTCACATAGCCGCTAAGCGACTCCTTTGGGTTCTTCTTGATGTTGAACAAATGGTCAGACTTCTTTTTGATCAAGCGATATGATGAATATTCTTTGGTGAAAACCAAAGAAAGTTTGTCGAAACTCCGGATGGATTGTGGCGGCAGGGTGTAGAACTAATATTGTGCCTTGCCTTGTAGAATGAAGGCGAATATCTTGCACATGACATAGTAATTGTTTTAATAGAGGATCATTGCGCTTCGGCAGTGCTTTAAGTGTCTCTCTAGGTCTTTATCCCCTTTGAAAGATTTGAAATGTGGCATGCTAAACTAGCGTGGAGGCTCTGCCTGCTCGATCTCGTTTGTGAAATGTGACTTGCTTATGTTGGTCATGTTTCGTCGTAGTGCCTCGTCAGTGACCTCGTTGCGTTGGGGTAGCGGAGCTCTCGGCTGCCCCCAGCCGTGACTTGCTGGTCTAGGCTGTTCTTCCATGTGTTTGGCTCGTTTATACTGCGGATGAGGTGCGTGTGGTGCGTTCTTAGCAAACGAACGAGTTCTTCGTAGGCTGCTGGTTGAACTTGAACCAGATTGAGTAACTGCTTCTTTTCGTTCGTCGTGCTGCCTACTCCGATGTAAGGTGGATGATGCTTCTTACGGGCTGAGCCACGAATGAACACTTCGCCTGGAAGGTTGCTTATGTTGACTATTGGAGTGTGAGCCCAACTATGAATGTGTACTTATTCGTGTGCCAAGTCGAGAATGCACGCTCCTCCACGTGCTAAGATAAAAGTATACCCTATCTCAGGGGCCCAATCGGGAGTGTACACTGCCAAATGCTCGGTATGTGGTTGGTTGAGTGGCTGCCTGTCGGGACGCTGCTGGAAAGGTTTTTTGTCTGCCCTTGTTTTACTTCGGGACACCTCATCTGGGGCACGTTGCATCTTTGTGCGCTGCAAAAGCTGGTTCACCAAGGTCGTCTGCTGTGCGAGGGCGCTCGTCAACTCTATGACTTGTCGAGACAAGTGTTGTTCTCCATTTAGGTTGGAATAGCTTGGAAGGAATGTGTCTGTTTGAGCAGTGGAAGTATGGTAGACTTCGAGTGGGAGATTTGAATTGGGAAATGTCAAATCTGTAGAAAAATATGGTGAAAATGCTCCTAGTTTGATCGTCGGTTAGGAAATTTAGAGCCGAGATGGTTGAACTAATCTTGGATCAATTTGGGTTGCTTCGAATGCCACGGGAGCATACTGGGCCGCGGGAGCAGGTTAGGGCGTGGGAACAGGCTGGGCCACGAGGGCAGGCTGGGCCATGGGAGCAGGCTGCTAGGCGGAAACAGGCTGGGCCACAAGAGTGGGCTGCTCGACATGTGGCATACGTGGGTGTGAGGCTAGGGCTCGACTTGGCAACACGTTGGGTTTGCATTAAGATTGAGTGACATGGCTTGGGTCGTGGCCTTGGTACCGTGAGCCTTGGATGGCACGACTCGAGCCGTGGTGGTCACACCATGGACCTCACTACGGATGGATACTGTGGTGGTTGCCATGGTGGAGCCTTATGGTGGTGGTGCCGCTCCACTTATTGTCACGTTTAGCCTCATTGATCGTCGTGGTCCCATCTCTTGAAAATTGGAATTTTCGTTCGTTGAAGTTTCTAAATTTCTAGCCATTGTACTTTTCTTTTACGTTTTATCAAGGAATTTTTGCAAATAAAAAATTCTAAAAATAAGAAAGTACGAAAAATCTACAAATGGTCAAGAAAATAGAAAACCTTGGATGTGAGAATCTTCTATGAGTGTGGGACTCAACTCTAAATGAAAGCACCAATTTGTGGATACAAATTTCTTCCTCCTTGATCTTGGACAAATTTGCACCTACAAAACAAATAACACCTTAGGTCAAGGCCAAGAGCCTCACGTGCCCATGATGAATGGGGGGTGCTTTGGCCAAAGAACCTCCGATGCCAAATTTAGAATTTTGAGGGAAAGTGTTTGGGGAATTATATAAAATTTTGCTAGAGAATTGGAAGTGAGTTTTGGAGAGAATAAGGGGGTTTATATAGGGGAGTGGCCGGCCACTTTAGGAGGAGATGGACCGGCCACCTGGATGGATTTGTGTGCTAGGTTCATGATTTGTGTTTAATTACCCAAAAATCCACGTGTCGCCTCTTAATTATTTTTGGCTCCACATGCATAACATCATAAACAATTAAATAAAGACTATGTATGCATGCTAAGGTTCAAGGCATCACCCGAGCAAATGGAAATTAGTTACGAACAACTATAAAACAAAATGTTATTAAGAACATAGATAGAAAACACCTTGAAATACAAATCGTCAAAGCCTAGCTACGTTCTCCAAATTAGTGCATGTGTTTCTCCCTCCTTTCTACCCTAATGGCTAAAAAGTCTTATTTATACTACTACAAAATAAAATCCTATCTAGAAAAAGTCTTCTAAAAACTAAGAAACATAATAGAATAATATAATAAGATAACTAGGAAATAAAAGGTTTCATATTTTAACTGGAATTCAGACTATAGAGAAAATCTATCTTTTGACCAACCTCAACTCCGATTTGGTCCCAAGAGTGAGTCTTCCTCAAAATATGCCATCTTGACCTTCAAAATATCAAAAATGTCCAAAAACATCAATCTGGGAAAGCTACGCGTTGTGCCTTCTTTTCTTTGTCACAATCAAACGGCTTGGTAGAAAATCTGGAATTTTGATACAATCATCTTGAAACACTCACGAACATCCTTCAATTGGAATCACTCCAAAATTCATCCGTTTAATCACTTTTTGCTTAAGACGAAGTCGAATGTCCTACATTAAAAAAAAACCAAAGTATCAAAATTCTACCAAAATAACCAATAAACTATAGCTAAGATTACGGTAAAATATAAAGTATAATATCAACTCATCACATCACTTGCAAGTTCTTGTGGCATTGCGAAACAAAAGTATTTTGAACATGACTTTGCTCTCCTTAATGATCCCAAATCTGTTATTATTACCTACTTGAAAGATTGGCTTCGGGCGAAGATGGTTTCTTCCATAAAACCCCTTTGAACACATGTTTTTCTTCATTAGGAACCTTCTCCTGAGGGTTGGGTAAAGCTTAATGTTGATGGGTGTCACAAGGGGGTGGGCAATTTCATTGGTGCTGGCGCTGTCTTCAGAAACTCATCGCAGTCATAAGTTTCTGGCTTTTTTGTAATCTTGGTCGAGGTGAGATTCTATGTCCTAAAGTTTTGGGTGTTTTTATTGTGCTGCAACTTGCATGGGATAATGAAATTAAGAAGATTAAGGTCGAATCAGATTCTACACTTACAGTACAATTGATTTTAGATGCAAAAGTGGATAGTCACCCTCTAGAAAGTTTAGTACTGAATTGTCATTCTCTTATGCACCAAAGTTGGTCTTGTGAAACTTGTCATATCTACCATAAAAATAATTTTGTTGTTGATGATTTGGCTCGTTTGAGTTTGTCATGTAGTTTGGGTTTAGTCTTTTTTAGCAAGCTCCTCCTTTATGTCGTCGATTGCTAATTGAAAATATAGCTAGGGTCTCATGGCCTCATGATATTCTTATGTAATCTTCCTTTTCGTTCGGGCTTTTGCCTTTTTGTCAACAAAAAAAAAATTAAGCAATTTGTCATATCAACTTTATTTTTTTTTGTCAAACGATAGATTTGTTAGATTAGATGTTAGATTAGGAAGTCAACAAGGTTCGAACCCACATCGTGGTGCAAGGGTAACACTCCTGAAATCATTAATTTTTCAAATACCTTTAACTCCATTAAATGTTTCATCCAAAGTAAATCATGTGTCTTGCATGTGAATTGTATTTATGATTATTTATGACATTTTTACTCTACTCCCTTTCTAAAAAGCTGCGTTCGACGAAACAAATATATAAGGTTTCTACAAACTAAAAAAATGAAAATGATTATATAATGGAATTATATTTTTTATTCTAAACAAAAATGAAATTTTAAAAAATGACGTGATATAATTTTGATCGAGTTTCTCTCCAATAGTATAGTCCTCAAAATATATATTACATGTTTTTGAAGCATAGTTGTCCTCTATAACAATGTTAAATATCATACTTGCATTGTTTTTCCAAAGTTATTGCTCATGGCAAACAATAAAATGAAAATGAGGTCAAATGTCCAAAAATAACCTTAAACACAAGTCACGTGCAAGTATTTTGGATGGGATACTCAAGGTGTTAGGATTAGGGGTGGGCAAACAGGTTCTGTACCCTCGGGTCGGGAGGGTACCAGTAGTTTGGGGTGGGTACAAAATTTCAAAACACAAAACGGGGCAGGGCGGGTTAAAAAATAGGAAGGAACGGGCCCCCAGCTTGGCCCGTTTCTAGCTTGAGAAAATTGGATGGGGTTTAAGAGCAACTCCACTAGGACTCCTAGCCCAATGGACCAGCAACTTTTGCAACCCAATAGCCAGAGCTGCAATCTCCAGCCCATGCGTGCATGTGGATGAAGGGGGCGCGAGTGAGAGGCCCGGCTCGAATCAGTGGCCCAAGAGCCCAAGGGCCAGGTGACGCCAGGCTGATGTCAGGGCGACGTCAGTCATAATATAACATTAATAAAAATATAAAATATTAATAAAAATGTAAAAAATTAATTAAAAAAAGAGTAAAAAATTAATAAATTAATAAATTAATAAAAAAAATGTAAAACTCAACATGCTTTGAACTTAACAGCTCTCGTCAAAGTTCATCGCCAATGCTGATGATACACCCACAGACAAATGGCAGAGACTAAACCCAAGGGTTTCAACTCGAAACACATAAAAAACCAAAGAATAACTCAAGCAATTGAAGTAGGGTAATAACCTCACCTGAGTTTGAGCAATGGAAGCTTGAAGCTCTTGGCTTCAATGGTGGATCACCCAAATAGTGCTCTGATGATGCATGGAAGGATATATTCGAGTTCCTCTCATCCATGGGATTAAGATTTTAGAGTTTGTTAGTTTGATTTGCTTTGGTTTCGAAGAAGAGGAAGAATGAGAGCTCTCGGAGATGTAGAATGAGAATGAGAGTGTTGAGAGATTAAAGAGAGAGAGGTTTCAGAAATGAGGGGGAAGGGCTGCGTCGATAGAGAGAAAGAGAGAGAAAGAGAGAGAAAAAGTGTAAGGGAAATGAGAGAGAGGGCTAGGTGAGGGAATCGGTCAAAGTGAAAGAAATGATGGAGTATTGTGCTTGTAAGAGAGAGAGAGAGAGAATGAAAGAGAGAGAGAGAGAGCTAGAGAGATGTGGGAACCGACTGACATGGGAAAGAATTTGAATAAAAAATCCGAAAAAAATTAAAATTAAAAAAAATTGATTTAATTTTTTCCTGTAAATATATTATCATTATCTTTGAACTTACACCATAATTTTATATTTTCTCAAAATCTTGGGGTTGTAATTTCTTATTTAATGACACATGGTACAACGAGACCGATTAAAAATCCTATTCGAAATTACAAATAAAATTATTTTGTATTTGTTTGTACCATACTTGACCAATCCCGAAACTACTGAGCACCGGTCAAGGTTATACCGTCAAGGACCCAGAAGAGTTTCCTTCTAACCAGGAGGCCAATCACAGCGCGACACGTGTCGACATCAGAAGCCAATCATAGCACGACATGTGTTAACATCAAAAGGCAATCACAACACGATACATGTCAATGTCAGAATGAAACTAGAAACTCTCTTCTATAAATAGAGATCATTCTCTCACAATATTTCCTAATGTCATTTGTACTAAATCATTCACTAGTACTCACTAAAGGAGAGCTTGAACCTACGTACTTGTGTAAACCTTTCACAATTAATGAGAACTCCTCTACTCCGTGGACGTAGCCAATCTGGGTGAAGCACGTACATCTTGTGTTTGCTTCCCTATCTCTATCCATTTACATACTCATCCACACTAGTGACCGTAGCAATCTAGCGAAGGTCACAAACTTGACACTTTCTGTTGTACCAAAGTCCTCACTGATTTTGTGCATCAACATTTGGCACCATCTGTGGGAACGACACTTATTCCCACTCTCTTTAGCTTTGTCAAGCTGGTTTCCACCATTCGTACACTTTCTTTTGACCAGGCATCCCTCTCCAACATGGGGAGTGAAGGAAGCCACAACACACAGAATGACACCCATCTTGCACCTAGTGCGAAGCAACGAAAGAAAGAAGGAAAAAGGGTTTCTTTTCAAGCTAAAGTCGATGAGCTAGAAGCTCAAAACAACAAGATAGCAATGAAGAATGAGGTCTTCCAGGAGCAGTATGAGAAGCTTTTTGAGACGCTCCATGAAACTATGTGTACTCAAACACGCAAGCTTGTTGCCCCTGTGGACATCAACCATCATTTGGGTGCCCCCCAACACGGAGGGTCACTTTCCTTCGACATGGGTATCCCTGATGAGGAACAAGCTAATCATCAAAACATTGATCAACATAAGGCTTCTCTCAACCCAGCTGCTTCGACCCGAAGCAGGAGAAGTGGAGGAAGACACCTCCTTGCAGAAGGGTTGGAAGGATCGAAAACTGTTTATCGTGACTGACGAGACTTCCTAAAGCAACGTCGAGAGAATCCCATCCACATATGCTCGAAGATCAATGACCCAAGGGTTTCTGAAAAACTCGGTCCCCTCCTACGACCCAGGCCAGCTAACTATCTAAGGAAGGAATGACATGTCCTAGAGGAACATGAAAGTACAGGGGACTCTGAGGTATTCCGACAGACTCGCCCTAGAAGTTAGTACGGCAAGTCTAAGGAAAAATCACACGCCCTTGCTTAAACTTTCCTACTTTCAAGAGGTGATGGAGACTTACATAAGAAAATCTCAATGGTACATGACTCCACTCAAGACCTCATTGTCCTACAACTCCTTGAAGAAGTAAACAAGTTGAAAGCCGAACGTCAAGCCGAGATACCTGACTGGAACCAACCCAGGCCTGGCCCTCTCAAAAGGAGGATCCTCGACACCCCAATTCAAGCGAAGACAAAACAAAAGCTTGGTTTACAACTCTATACTAAAAGGGAGGACCCAATTGAACACCTTAACCTTTTTGAGTCCACCATGGCATATCGAATGCACACCGACGAAGATAGATGTCTTCTCTTCCCCTTCACCCTCTCTGGCGGAGCTCTAAACTGGTATTACCGTCTTCCACCTGAGATAGTAGACTCATTTGAGGAACTGAGGAAACTGTTTATCTCTCAACACATCTTCCAGACTGATCGCTTGCATTCTGTAGATGACTTGTACACTATTCGTCAGAAGCTGCACGAGTCACTACGAGAGTATGCTGGTTGTTTTAGCCATAAGTATTCTCGCTGCGCTGAGGCAAATGACAAGACCGCCCTCAAGGCCTACGTGATTGTTTCTTCAAGTACATGATCAATGCCAACACTTGGAAGACTTACTCTGAGGTGATGGCACAAGCTTACAACCATGCCTCCATCGAGGCAATGACATATTAAGGGAAACCCCCCACAACCACCCTTTATCAGCAAGTAGGGAGTGGAAGCCAGATCCAACCAAATGAGAAGACCTCGACCTTCCAAACGGCAGCGGTGCCTCCCCCTGCCTTACTTAATACTTTGCCAAGTCAACAGACATATCAATCTCAGGGCAAAAGGAAAGATTTCCATCCTCACCAGTCTCATTTTAGTAAAAGGAGTAAGAGACACTACCGCGATAACCAATGGTATCGCCATGATAATCCCCGACCCTAGGCAGTCAACATAGTGGGTCAAGCACGTGTCAGGACAGCCCCTACCCCAAGGTATGAGGCATACACACCTTTGAATGCCACATGTGTGGCCATTTACCCCAGCATAGCACACTTGATACCTAAGCCAAAGCCGAGGCACCCGGATTACAAGCCCACGAAGAACACGGGCACGTTTTGCTACCACCACGAGCATAACGGCCATGACAGCGAGAAGTGTATCCCCGTTCGTGATCATATTGAAGCTTTGGCACGTGAAGGAAAAATTGATCAATTCCTCCTTCACCCTCCAAGGGGTAACCGTAACCAACGCCAGGTAAATGTGATATATTCCATAAGTGGTGACACACCCATATCTAAATCTTCCAACAGGGCCATGAAAAATAGTGAACGAGTTTTAAGGTCTGGCCACCAAGTGTTTCATGTGGAAGACATCAGGGGAGGTAAGTATCAAAAGCCTAACTGGGATCCAATATGTTTCTACCCTGAGGAAGAAAGAGGTATCATCTACCCTCACAACGACCCACTGATTGTGGAAGCTCACATAGCCAACTTTGAAGTACAACGAATCCTGGTAGACACGGGGGCTTCAGTCAATATCATGTTTGCTGAAGCTTTCAGGGCACTTAATGTAGCTGAACACTTGCTCGATCGCTCGATTTCTCCTCTGATAAGCTTCTCCACTGATATCATGCAACCTTTGGGGAGCATACACTTACCTTTCACCATTGGTATAGGCCCTTACACAGCTACCATTACCACAACCTTCCTGGTGGTTGATTGCCCAACGGCATACAATGTCATATTCGGACGCACATGCATCAATGATCTCAAGGCCATGGTATCCACACATATGTTGTTGATGAAATTTCCAACCCCCTATGGCAATGGTTACATTAAAGGAGATCAACTTAGTGCACAATCATGTTACAACACTTCGGTCAAGCAACAGCACCTGCTTGTGCCCAAGGAACCCTTTTCTATACATGACCAAGTCATAAAGACCAGCCCAGACGAAGCCAACTTGGATCTTCACGGTGGCAACAATCAACCCGACGATCCTCAAGATGACTCTTTCACCCAGCAAGCACAACCCGCTGAAGAGTTGGAGAAGGTCTGTATCTTAAAAGATTATTCAGATCGCATGGTGAAGATTGGCACCACCTTGTCACCACCCATTCGGTTGGCATTGATCTCTTTTTTGCAAGAGAACACTGAGGTCTTTGCCTGGTCATATGGGGACATGCTAGGCATCTCTCCCGATATCATTTGTCATCTCTTAAGTCATGACCCCAAGACCAAGCCAGTGAGACAAAAGCAAAGATCTTATGACGCTGAACGGTACGAGACAATGATGGCAGAAGTTGAAAAACTCAAAGGCATAGGCTTCGTTCGCGAAGTCAATTATCCAACGTGGGTAGCAAATGTTGTCCTTGTTAAGAATAATCCGACCAAGGAAAGTCTCCTGCTCCAAAAGGTCTTGTGGAGAATGTGTGTCGATTACACTGACCTAAACAAAGGATACCCGAATGATAGTTTTCCTCTTCCTCTCATAGACAGACTTATAGACTCTACGACATGATGTGAACTTCTAAGCTTCATGGATGCTAACTCAGGATACAACCAAATCCTCATGAACTTTCCGGACCAAGAACACACAGCCTTCACTACTGACAGAGGACTATATTGCTATAAAGTCATGCCTTTCGGCCTAAAGAATGCAGGAGCGACTTATCAGAGACTGGTCATGCGTAAAATAACTAAACACACAAATTAACCCTCTTGTTGACAATTGTAGTATGGAAAAGTAGGGATCGTTCTTAAACCGGGGATTAGGAGGGATTGCTAAACACTCTAAACTGACTCAAATATGTAAAACAAAGTTTGAAACACTAAACTAGACTCAAAGAATGCAAATCTAAACTCTAAAATACTAAAACAAAACAAAAGACTCAAAATAGCACAAAGACACTCAAAACTGCCTTAAAAACACTTTCTGGTTAGTTTTGAACTCTAACACAAACTTGGACGAAATTGGGTTATAACATGAATCAAAACACTTAAAAACACAAACTAAATTGATTTCTAACTAATCTAACACTTTAAAATAATGGGGGATTTGGTTTTGACGAATTTGAAAACAAAGAAAACAGATTGTAACTAAAACAGAGTTTTAAAACGAATTTGGATGAAACTATGGATAAAAGGATAGTTAGGAGGTTCTTCTCCACACATGACACACTTGCATACAAAACGATTTCCAGTTGCTTTTCAATAAGCTATGAATTCTCAACGCCCTAGATTAACCGTGAATTGCACTAATTAACCCTTAGATTTTCCAAAAGTTATTGAATTGGATGATTGCATATGACAACCCAAAGCATTCCCCACAAGTTCCCTACATGAATTGCATAATAGTGATACAAGTAAGAATCATTAAGTTCTATGAAAATCATAAGCATTGACAAAGCATTTGTTACTATGAATTGCATGAAACTTATGCCAAGAATTTACTTAAAGCGATTGTGACTAGCAACCTTCACTACTTGTGAATATAAGTTCGTAACGATTAGGTGAAACTACCTTATATTCTAGCATCAAATTCATGCATGAAAATTAAGCGTGCACTCTCAACCAACATACACAAATCAGTTTTTATATGAACGGATAAGTAAATTGAATTCACAACTTATAAAACACAACTGGATGTAATCAAATCATATTGCAAGCATGAACATGGTTCCGAATCATCCCTTAACTAAAAGGGTTTAGTTCCTGATAAGCTCATATTTATATATATTTTACATCAAATTCACTTGTCTTTTCTTAGTTAGTTCCTTATATTTTTGAGTTATTTACTTTGTTTTTGTGTTTTGTGGGATTTGTCAAGCAAATAAAAGAAAAATAGCACAAGTAGGATTTTTAGTAACAAATTCGTCAAAACTGCCTGTGCAGATCAACTGACTTTGGAAGCAAGTTGCGAACTCTCAGAATGAATTAGAGAATGAGCCTTATATGGTTGGAAAGCTACAGATGTCTATTTTCTAGAATATTTCGCGGATTGTTAATATCATTTTTCTAGAAGAAGTTATGGCCGTTTTAACACTGAAAGGTTTCCAAGACGCTGAGCAGTTTGTAACTGCATTGAAGGCAATAAATCCAATAAAACTAGCAGCCAAAACTGATGCAGCCAAGAACAAGTCAGCTGACACCTCTTCAAATATCAAATGAAATGGAATTAAAAATGAGGATTAAGAGGGAGTAATTGGCATAAAGGCTACCTAAAGTGTTACAATGGTTTTACCACATTTCCTCTCACTTATTGTCATCACTAAATGGCTATTAGTGGGTGAGTTAAGGAGAAGAAAATGATGCAGCAAGAATGGGTTTAAAAGCAGCATTGGGGAAGGAAGGAAGACGGGAGGAGGCCTCGGTCGATTTCTTTCGGTTCTATCTTCTCAAACTCATTTCTATCTTTTGTTTTAACTCATTTCTACCAGTACTTACGATGCCTTGTGATGACTCAAACTCTTTTCGTTCTTAATGATTTCTACTTGTTAAATCTATGAACACACCATTCTAGATTGTATGCTAGGGACTAAGTTAAGTTGAAAACGCCATTCTCTTAACATACTACGTAAGAAAGAGTAATAGGTTGAGTTCTAACATTGAGCCAACTTGAGCATCTTCATCCGGAAATAAAAGGAATTTGAATGAAACATAACATGTTTGCATGATTATTTGGTGGTGGATTGCAATACCCCTAACTCGTTTTTCTTAATTTGTGAGCTACTTAATATCTGTTTCTGTCCTGTTTTTGTTCGATTTAATTTAAATAGCAAATCAACTCCAAAAATCCCAAAACTTTGTAGAAGTGTAGCTCTGTGTGTCTAGTGTTTGCTTATAAAATTTCGTAGACTTTAGATAAGTATAAGTCGGTCTAATAATTATTTTTCGGTGGCTGGTCAGTAGGGACAGCAACCAGTTTTTGTGACATTTTAAGTAGTTAGATAAAACAATCTTCTGCGGGAAAGACCCTTATTTTCATATGCTACAATTGAAAAATCTTAGTGTTAATAAGGAAAATCAATAGGATATTTGTGTGCTACTTTATAGTGTGCTTTTAATCCTATCAAATTTTTGGCGCCATGTTGCCGGGGATTGTTATTTCTAATTACTTATTTCTCTATTGTTTTATTTTCTTGTCTAATTAGTGTTTTTGTTTTTGTTTTTGTGTCAGGTACTCTTCGTAGTATATGCATACTTGAAGATCCAAGAACCTTTTCCCGTTGGATGATTACTCTTGGTATCGTCCGGCTGCGGACGTAAAAGCAAGCGCTTATTGGGAGGCAACCCAATATTTCTATTCATTGTCTTGTTATGTCATTTTTAATTTTCCATTTGTTTTTGTTTTCTGAATTTTCTTGCATGCTAAACTGATTTATTTCTTTTCTTTGTAGGAAAATTTGGTTATGTCCACCCTTGAAGTTGATTGTAAAATTGGAGTTTGGGGGTCATCACTTGATTTTACTATAAATTGGGGAAGTTTTCAGTCCAAATGCTTTATTTTGTTTCTTTTTATTTTATTTTATTTTTATTTTATGCATTAATGTGTTTTTTTTGACATTGGGGACAATGTCCAGTTTAGGTTTGGGGGTAAGGATTGAAAAAATGACCAAATTGAAAATTTTCGTACCTTTGACTAAGAACTGGTTTGATTTGTTTCCGCGTTGTTTCTTTTTGTTTTCTCAATTAGTTTTGTTTACTATAAAAAAAACAAAAAAAAAACATTCAGAAAATGTGAAAATCCAAAAAAAATATTGTCTTATTTTCTTTATCGTTTTGAAGTAGATTTTTGTTAGTTTCCCGACCCAATGATATAATTGGATTGAATTTGAACCACGGTCATCAAGAATTTAGTAAGCATGTGTTGTGTGAAATTCCTTATTCTCTTGTTAGCCTTGTACATGTTTAATCATCTTTGAAAAACCAAATGCACATAGCTTTGTTGATGTGAAACTAAAGTATGACTTAAAACTTCGCATGTGAATATAGTGACCATATACAACCTATGTGAATTTTTGAGCCTATTGAAAGTGTGTGCATTTTTCATACACTCATATTCTTTCATGTGTGATGAACTTATGTGAATTACATCTCTAGAACTTGCGTAACGATCTTTTGAAATGTTTGTCATTGATTACATGAACTTGAAAATGATAGAGGCATTAGGTTTATCACCATGGCCCAAATAAGCATGTTTCCTAAAGAAAAATGATATCATTAGATTGCCAATTTGAGCCGTATATGTTGAGCCTTTTATTTCTTATCACCAGATATGTCTCCCCTTATACCTTAAACATTTTTCCTTACCCTTTCCAAGCTAGCTAGTGAGCAATGTGAGATTGTCTTATTAGAAATATTTGTGAAGTACTTCGAAAGAGTCTGGCAAAAGAATAAGTGTGGGGGTATTTCATGTTTGTATTTAGTTATGTACGAAAATTGGATCAAAAAAAAAAAAAAAAAAAGAAGAAAAAGAAAAGAAAAATTGTATACAAAGCAAATAAAAGTTTTTTTTTTTTTTAAGTTTCAGTTTAGAGGTGTGGTTGGAGGTATTAGTAGAATGGTTGGAGAGCTTGAGTTCTTATAAATCTCAACAAGAGAATTGCTTGCAATGTAGCTTGGAACTTGTGTTTACCTATCCCTTCATTTCTATAACCCTCTCCCTAAGCCTCATTACAACCAATAAAAGTCCTCTTGATTTAAGATTTGCAATTATGATTGTGGAGATGAGATCTTTATGCAAGCTTATGGTAGATCTTTCGCATTTGATTCTTTGAGCGAAACACGTTAAACTAAACATATGTGTGATTGAGTGTATGTCCCGTGAGGAGATCACTAGTTAGCATGTGGTGTTTTAAAAAAAACTTGAAATTGCATTAGCATGGCTATTACACACACTACACTTCATGGATGATTAAAAGGTTACTGCTAACATTTGAATAAGGAAGATGAGCTTGGATTAGCTTGTTTGGTGCTAGCTAAGGTTTTTGATGATTTGTTTTCTTGAATGAAATTCTATGAGGGTCACATAGGAGGAATATATTGTTTTTCATGTTGCTACTTTTTCATATTTTCTTTGTTTTGTTCGAGGACTAGCAAAAGCCAAGTGTGGGGGTATTTGATAAGCTCATATTTATATATATTTTACATCAAATTCACTTGTCTTTTCTTAGTTAGTTCCTTATATTTTTGAGCTATTTACTTTGTTTTTGTGTTTTGTGGGATTTGTCAAGCAAATAAAAGAAAAATAGCACAAGTAGGATTTTTAGTAACAAATTCGTCAAAACTGCCTGTGCAGATCAGCTGACTTTGGAAGCAAGTTGCGAACTCTCAGAATGAATTAGAGAATGAGCCTTATATGCTTGGAAAGCTACGGATGTCTATTTTCTAGAATATTTCGCGGATTGTTAATATCATTTTTCTAGAAGAAGTTATGGCCGTTTTAACACTGAAAGGTTTCCAAGACGCTGAGCAGTTTGTAACTGCATTGAAGGCAATAAATCCAATAAAACTAGCAGCCAAAACTGATGCAGCCAAGAACAAGTCAGCTGACACCTCTTCAAATATCAAATGAAATGGAATTAAAAATGAGGATTAAGAGGGAGTAATTGGCATAAAGGCTACCTAAAGTGTTACAATTGTTTTACCACATTTCCTCTCACTTATTGTCATCACTAAATGGCTATTAGTGGGTGAGTTAAGGAGAAGAAAATGATGCAGCAAGAATGGGTTTAAAAGCAGCATTGGGGAAGGAAGGAAGGGGGGAGGAGGCCTCGGTAGATTTCTTTCGGTTCTATCTTCTCAAACTCATGTCTATCTTTTGTTTTAACTTAAGGATTGTGTGTAACTAAATTTTTAGTAGTTAGGGGCTGTTTTGAAGCCCCGAATATGATTGCAATTTTGTTATGACATTTCGTTGAATTACTTTTATGAATGGATGAAAATTGGTTCACTACTTGTCTCATTGATGAATTCTTTATTTGTTTTCTATGGATGCATACGTAGTAAGCATATCTAGGATTCTAATGCTATGAATATGTGTGTGCCTGCCCTTGTCGAATGAGGACCTACATATATTCTAGAGTAGTACTTGTTAATTGCGATTAACATGTGAATCAATTTCTAGGATAAGTAAGACAACACCAGTACTTACGATGCATTGTGATAACTCAAACTCTTTTCGTTCTTAATGATTTCTACTTGTTAAATCTATGAACACACCATTCTAGATTGTATGCTAGGGACTAAGTTAAGTTGAAAACGCCATTCTCTTAACATACTACGTAAGAAAGAGTAATAGGTTGAGTTCTAACATTGAGCCAACTTGAGCATCTTCATCCGGAAATAAAAGGAATTTGAATGAAACATAACATGTTTGCATGATTATTTGGTGGTGGATAGCAATACCCCTAACTCGTTTTTCTTAATTTGTGAGCTACTTAATATCTGTTTCTGTCCTGTTTTTGTTCGATTTAATTTAAATAGCAAATCAACTCCAAAAATCCCAACAATTTGTAGAAGTGTAGCTCTGTGTGTCTAGTGTTTACTTATAAAATTTCGTAGACTTTAGATAAGTATAAGTCAGTCTAATAATTATGTTTCGGTGGCTGGTCAGTAGGGACAGCAACCAGTTTTTGTGACATTTTAAGTAGTTAGATAAAACAATCTTCTGTGGGAAAGACCCTTACTTTCATATGCTACAATTGAAAAATCTTAGTGTTAATAAGGAAAATCAATAGGATATTTGTGTGCTACTTTATAGTGTGCTTTTAATCCTATCAGTTCCTCATACTCACAAAACAAAGATTATTGAATTGAAACATTGAAAACAAAAGAAAGATTACACCTAAAACGTTCCAACAATCCTCAATCGAATGAGAAGCACGTCCAAGGGCTTTCCTCCTTCCTCTTTGCTGCGGCACAAGGGTTGGTGGTGAGTTTTGGGGGTTATGGATGGTGTAAAAGTATGGAATGGTGTTTAGGATGGTAGTATTGTTGGAAATGTGCCCTAAAACCAATCATATGATGATACTTTACGGACATTTCACATGTTAAACTAATCTAGTTTAATATCAAGGGCATAGATTATTGTTTTAAGCCGTCTCATATAAATGTTATATGCTTAAACGATAAGTCCAAGGAATATGTAATTAGGAGAATGTAATTTCAACAAGTTAGATTTATGAGACCATTCTCTTTCGTATACATATCCTAAACGTTCCTGATCATAGGATTGCCAATTGGGCATTGACAGTCCGTTAAGATCAGTATGTGCTATGTCTTCTCTTAGTGAGAGTGACTGGTCTCGAGTCATTGGTGTGATTGACACCAAGATAAGCATGTAGGTGCTCAATAACGAATGAGTCCACTGAACACGATCAACGAGGAGTTCTCATACTCATGTCACATGAGAACTCATGGTTGGGATAATGCAAAGTAGTCCTTTGACCTGAGGCATCATAGTTATCTTGTGGTTAAGTCCTTGATCTTTGACTATGTCAAAGTCACTCCATTCGAGGGTGTCCACGGCATAGTTGGGGTTAAGCCACTTAGCCATGGAGGCAAGTGAATGCGCAACAAGGGATCTTTAACCTTCAAACTGTTTGAGGGAGAATACTCAATGATATGATTAAGAATCTCTGGCCAGAGTATGAATGAGATTTAGGAAGTCATTCCAAATCACATTCAAGGTAATCATATAAGTAAATGAATCACATTGGATAGTAGACATGAATAAACTATCAAACCAAACAATGTGGTCAAGAGTATTGTATTAGAGAAAGACCGTATTGCATTGTAATCCTAAACTGAATAGGTTCTCCACCTCTTCTGATTAGCTTGGGTAACCATGGCATACTGCTAGCTGTCACTCATGGTTTGTGGAAGCCCTAAACGTGTATAATCACTAAAGGGAGAATTGAAAGTAAGTTTCAATTCACAATCGATTTGAAAGAGTTCTAATCGCCCACTACCTCGCTAAAAGGAACCTAATAGATCGTACACCGTGTAAGGTAGAGATTGAAGAAACAACGGAGATGAGTAAGGATAATTAAATGGTTTAATTATTTATTTATGGCAAGGATTAATTAATATGTTAATTAATCAAACGAATAAAGTTCGTTAAAAGACCACGGGTTAGTTTTGGGCCTCAAGGCCCAATGGGCTTCGAACGTCAAGCCCATTGACTTAAGTTGTCTGACAACTTAATGACAAATAATTCACAAAGGCCTAAAAAGCCCAATGAAACCCTATGGCCGGCCATTTAGAGGAAGGGTGGTGAACTTGCTTTAATTACAAGTTTGCCACTCCAATGAATAAAGGTATAAATATGACTTTATAGCCAAAATTCATTAAGGGTTTTTTTGAGGAAATTGGAGAGAACACAAAGCTCTCCTTTCTCTCTAAAGAGGCCGGCCACCCTTGGAGGGATTAGCTAGTAATCTTCCACCTCCAAGGTCACTCATCTCTTCTTCACATCTTACCTTGGTGTGGAGACTTAGAGGTTCTCAATTTTGGGAACTTGGAGAAACCTATTCTTCCATCCAAATCCATGGATCTAAGAAGCAAGGAATGAAGGCCCTATCTCTTGGGTGATTATCCTTTGCTTATGCAAAGAGGAATCAACAAAGGTATAATTTCTCAGCTCACTTTGTTTTGAGTTGAGTCTTGGTTCACCTAACTACTAGGCTTTGAATTTCATGGGTAATGTTTTGTTTTGAGTGCATGCAAGCATGTTTCCGCCTTTAATTTGTTAATTGCATGTTATAGATGTTACTCAAATGAACATGTTTTTCACAAATTTTCCTTCAAGTGGTATCAGAGCCTAGGTCTAGTAGTTGGTGAATCCTTTTGGGTTTTGTATTTTCATAAGTTTATGATTTGAATGTTGTAATTGTTACAAGCTTTATTCTTGCTTCTTTGAATGTAAATTTTGCTAGAAAAGTTTCCATCAAATGTTGTAGATGTAGTTCATATGAGCATGAATTTTGGAGCTAAAATTTGTTGCCATGTTTTTGGGGATTTTCGGCCAAATCCAAAGGGTGGATTTTTGGGTTCTTGTTTGACTTGTTAAAAGTGTTTTAAGGTGACTTTTGGAACCCCTAAGTACACTAGAATGTTAACCCCATTTTGAGAAGTGAAAATTTGAGTTTTATTGAGTGAAAATGTTCATGGAACTCTTATGGGTTTTCATGGATGTTCTTAATTGTTCTTGAGGTTCTTACCAAGAACAAAAAAGTTTGATGTTTTGATTCAAAGTTTTGGTTAATTTCATAAAGTCTTTGTTTTGTGTTGGTTGGTGTGACTTATCTATCAACAAAAACATTTATTGAAATTTTGAAAGGTGATAGAAATGGTGATGGGTGTGTAAGAAGTACTTCTCTTACACACACACCACTTGCATGACTTTATTCACACCAACCTATTTCCACTTGCATGGCTTTATGACTTTGTTAAAAAAATTTCAAAATTTTGATGGTTTCACTCTCCAAAACCGGCTACCCTACAAGTGGGGTGTTTTTGGGGCTTTTATGCAATTACATAAAGTTTTGATACTTTTGTGTATTTTGTAGTTTGACCCAAAAGTTTACATATTTACGTAAAGGCCCAAAATCATTAAAGGACAAATTGTTTTGTTCCTTTAATGAAGTTTTTGAATTTGTTGAATTTTTGGGTTCTAGTTGTAATTACATGAAGTAATGGACTTTTGTATTTTTACAAAATGAGCTCAAAAGTTTACGTTTTGCAACATAGCCCAAAAGGTTGAGGTTATTGCATTTTGGCCCAAATTAGGTTGAGAACAAAATGGTTTTGTCTCTTTAAATGAGAATTGGATTTTCATTTCATTTAGCTCCACTTAAATCAATTTTATGGATACAAAAATCAAATGAAAATGTTGCATTCAAGTTTAATTAGTTAAAGCGTTAATTAATTAAAGGGTGATTATGAACCTAAGTCTATGATAATTGAGCTATGTGAAAGGCCGTTTCAAATTTGTTTGAACCATGGGAATGTGTAGATTAGATTTTGGTTGTAATTTGATTTGATCAAATGTTGTAAAAGAGCATAAGCTCTTTTTTACTTTAAAGTAATTTGTATTAATCAAATGTTGTAAAGAGCATAAGCTCATCTTTACTTTGAAGTACTCCTTTCTTGTTTTATTTGATATGCATGAATATGGAGTAGCGGGTCCAACGCCCAATAAGACAACACGCCTTAATGTGATTAAACGCGTAACTAAAATCAATCACCATCCCTAGACCGAGATTCAACACTAGGCTCGTGTTGGATCTAATCAAAGGTTCATAATCATCCTAAGGCCCTAAGGCAACTATATAGTCCATCAATGAATGCAAACCTTATGTTAGTAGTACCATATACTCTTGCTTTAAAAACCGTTTTACAAGCATAGTGGGAGTATCATGTACAACTAAATCAATCACATGGACCAATAGTTGTAATAGGACCAAATTGTTTTAATAAGATTAAAATGTATGTTTATATGTGATGAGACCTAAAACCCTCAACCAAACCATTATTAAGTTGATAAGCGTGAGAGTGCTTTTGAACACTCTTTCGTGGCCTTCCACCGTGGTAGGCTCCGATCGTTTGTGACTCGTACACCGACTTCACCCTATCATGGAGGAGTACAAAGTGCGTGCTTACACTCAGGATGGATCCTATACGCATACATGATGTTGTGAAGGTAGGCAACGAGAATGATCAACATCATATCATTGTGAGGTTGTTCATGAACCCCTACCCGAACTTGCATGGTGGGAATGACTTAACTAAGTGCAATGGAGCCAACATCATATCATTTTGAGGCTTCATTCTCTAGAGGACAAATAAGATGGGTACTTGCAAGAGATGCAAATGAGTAAGTGTACTCTCTCATTATTATTGATGCTAGCCAACATCATATCATTGTGAGGTGGGCTTGGTAATGATGAGTCTCCCATACCCTACTAAGAGTTTCCTCCAAAACTCTCGAATTCTGATGAGGGATATGGAATTTGCCAAAAATAGTGGGTGGTGCTATTTGATTTAAAGACCCGAATCAAATGGCTTAAAATCAATCATTTTATATTCGTTATGTATTTGTTTACCAATATATTTGCAAACGCTATCCAAAACTTGACAAAGAAAAGCCGAATGCTTTAGTTTCCGGACTTGGTACCACAATCCCAAAGATTGTCTTAAATGGATTGTATATGTACCTAAGTAGTCTAATCCTCACAATCTTCCTATTGATAATGTATCATTGGAAGAACATGTTAGATAAGTCTATCATAAAGAGGACAACACTTTTAATGTCATAGTTCTTCACTTACAAATCGTTGTATAAAGAAATAAGAGTTGCTTTGAACAACCCTTAGCTAATGCAAACACTAGTGCTTGTTTCTTTGTTAATTGAACAAAGAACTTGAGAAGAAAGCACAAGGGCATGGACACTTTATGTGCCATGATTCTTCACTTATAAATTGTTGTATGAAGAAATGAGAGTTGCCTTGAACAACTCTTGAAATTTTGTAATTATGTTTAGAACATAATGGTTGGTTGACAAAAATAGTCCATCAACATAGACTTATGATGATTTTGAATCATTGAGTGTTGAAGTGTTAAACCACTTCTAGAAACGGAAACTAGGCAAGGACTTCACCTTTGTGTCCCTATCCAAATGGTTCACTAAGTTTATTGTAAACTATATAGTGAACAGTAACCACACAGTCTCCAAATCGTTTGATGTGTATAACACAATTGAAATAAGTTTCAAGAGAGATAGTGGGAGTTTAGGGACCATGACTATTGTAGTCAAAAGGAGAAGTCAAATGAAGAAAGCGAAATAAACTCCAAGGGAACAAACTTTCTTTATGAAAGGATGGACATTGGAGGGGGTATTTGCAAGAAATGTCTTGCAAGTGTCAAGAACACACCTTTCGAAGGTGTTGTAAATTGTTCTTGAAAAGTTCAAAACAGTTGGTTCTTCTACTTGAATGCTTGATTCCGTATTAGTAACTATGTTTTACAAACGTTGTAAAAGTGTGGCTAATAAAAAGTAGAAGATTAATAAGAGAAGAGAAAGTACTTCACATTCGGAACGTGAATCAAATGTAGATCTCTGCGAAAGCAGATGGTACTTACTTCCTCATATGAACTACCAAAGAAATTGGAAAAACCAAAGATTGTGTTTACATTCCAATTTTAAGGAACTTAATTCCATCACTATAAGGGATGGATGAATGTTTTGTTTGACAAAACATTGTTCTTTATTAATGAATGATTAGATTATTGTAATCTAATTGATTGTCTCTATAGTAGAGATGATATGGTAGTGTTAACTGTTTAGAATATAACGATGCTTAAAACCCAAAAGGTTGCAAGGTAGTGACTAATCCCAACTGAGTTGTGATACCTCTAAAACATAAATTATGAGTTGGTCATAGATGGATGCTTTGGATCGTTAGATCCGGATCCAATACCTTCTTATTAAAATTGTATGGAGGCGAAATGTTTGAATCTTTATTCTTTTGGAAAGAAGAAAGAATCACAAAGTTGTTGAGGTTAATTCACTTAGATGTTAGTGGCACTTGTCCACAACATAATACTACTCATGTTGTATGACATTCACCGAAGATCACTCTCGGTTGGACTATAGTTTATTTTGAATAAACACAAGTCCGAATACTTTGCAAAAGGTTTCAAAGAATTCAAGAAATGTAAGTTGATGAGTAAGACGTCTAAAGTATTTACCTCCTTAGATTTGATCCAAGGAAAGGTAACACTTTAGAACAGTTTCCTTGAAAGATATCAATTACCCAAATATAGGATATATGCTTCTAAGACAATATGATTGTCAATTAAAAGATCTTCCAAAATTTTCATGACTCCATAAGATGTAGTTGGAAAGAAAGACAAATCTTAATCATGTTAAGATTTGGGGTTGTGTGCTAATAAGCAATATTTGTTTGAGAATTATCTTGTGGATATCCTTAAATTAACCTTTGGATATCACTTCTATAAACCAACTAACAAATGTTATTTTGTTGGGTAGTTCATTGTAATCCTACACTAGGATTTGCCTAAGATAGAGCAAATGAACGAGGAATAGAACTCAAAGAATGGGTTCTTTGAGAAACAAGATAGTGATCAACAAATATAACAACCTAGTTCCTATACCACAAGCTCCAAGGTAGTTGAGAAGGATTTATAAACCATCTCAGTTGAATGGTTTGAACTTTATGACTATGTCATAAAGTTGCACCTCTTAATTCGAAAGAAATAAGAATGAAAATCCTTATGACTACATTGAGTGTATATACGATATATACTCAAGGAAATGGTAAAGTACCATTTGATCCGAAATAATGAAACCTCCATAGCTAATTGGTAGCTTAAGGTGACTACAATTAAAGAGATTGGTTGACTTGGAAGAAACCATCTTTGACGTAGTCTTGGTTTCAATTAATTCGAAGATTGCTAGCTACAACTAAATGGTGATTCAATGTTTGGACATAATATGGGTTTTCGAAACCATTATTAAGATAGTCTTGATAATATATGTCTAAAACTATGAATCACAAGACATGTAAGTTGTAGAGATCCAACCATCATGGATCTTAGCAAGCTAGTGGGAGTTATAAGCGTCTTATGAGAGAAAGATCAAATCAATTGATTTCTCATAAAGATGTAAATTAATCTTTTGTTTACTAAGTTTACAAAAGATTAGTGGGAGTTAATCATATTCCTAAAATTGAATATATATGATATATTAATTTTGGAAATGAAAAGAATACTTCTTCGTTAAAGTTATGACTTTAAAACATTATATGAAGATAGAATGTATATGGGAGATATAGTCTAAATACATGGGAAGAAATCTATAATGATATATTTCAAGATATCATTGGATTATATCAATCCTTAATAATAGACAAAAGATGCTAGGAAGTTTCTCATATGATGATAAACTTCAATTAGAAGGACGACTCTAGTGAGACTAGCAAGTTGCCCTTCTCAAAGGGAACGTACCCTTTGACTCCCAAAGAAATAATGCGTAAATAGAATCCTTTATGCATACGCAGAAAGGTGATTTATGTATTTCATATTGTATGAAAAACATTGATATGAGTTGTACCTAGAAAGGTACAAGACGATATCAGTGCAAGCCCAGGATCAGAACCATAGCAACCGTCAAGTGAGTCCTTGAGTATTTAAGAAATACTAAAGGATAGATTCCTCAAAGAATGAGGAAGAATTAGAGTAACGTAATGGAAGCGTAAATGCATTAGATTATGAATCTAATCCATCATTGGATGTTTCTTCATTATGAATGAAGAGATAATCATATATCTCTTTATTATAACTAAAAGAGATATTTGGATGGAAACATTAAAAGTAATGACTTTAGTGTGTTCCATTGTGAATGCAAAATATATTGCCATATAGAAGCTTACAACAATGTTGTTTGGATGGGAAAGTTCATTTATGAACTCTCTATTCGGTTCCAACCAGAAAGTATCTCTAGTGTACTGACACTACGACACTAATCGGGCGATAGCTTAAGCCAGGGAATCAAGGTCTCATCACGATCCGAACTCAAATGAGAGACTGAACCACATGATTGAGAATCATGTATAATGGTGACGTCGTTATTCTCAAGGTTGCTTCTATGGATAACATATAGATATCCATTGTCTAGGCCTACTACTCAACCATTTTTGAAATGACTACAGAAGAGGTATCATCACTGATGACTAAGCTGATTGGCTCTAGTGCAAGTGGGAGATTGTTGGAAATGTGCCCCAAAACCAATCATATGATGATACTTTACGGACATTTCACATGTTAAACTAATCTAGTTTAATATCAAAGGCATAGATTATTGTTTTAAGCCGTCTCATATAAATGTTATATGCTTAAACGATAAGTCCAAGGAATATGTAATTAGGAGAATGTAATTTAAACAAGTTAGATTTATGAGACCATTCTCTTTCGTATACATATCCTAAACGTTCCTGATCATAGGATTGCCAATTGGGCATTGACAGTCCGTTAAGATCAGTATGTGCTATGTCTTCTTTTAGTGAGAGTGACTGGCCTCGAGTCATTGGTGTGATTGACACCAAGATAAGCATGTAGGTGCTCAATAACGAATGAGTCCACTGAACATGATCAACGAGGAGTTCTCATACTCATGTCACATGAGAACTCATGGTTGGGATAATGCAAAGTAGTCCTTTGACCTGAGGCATCATAGTTGTCTTGTGGTTAAGTCCTTGATCTTTGACTATGTCAAAGTCACTCCATTCGAAGGTGTCCACGACATAGTTGGGGTTAAGCCACTTAGCCATGGAGGCAAGTGAATGCGCAACAAGGGATCTCTAACCTTCAAACCGTTTGAGGGAGAATACTCAATGATATGATTAAGAATCTCTGGCCAGAATATGAATGGGATTTAGGAAGTTATTCCAAATCACATTCAAGGTAATCATATAAGTAAATGAATCACATTGGATAGTAGACATGAATAAACTATCAAACCAAACAATGTGGTCAAGAGTATTGTATTAGAGAAAGACCGTATTGCATTGTAATCCTAAACTGAATAGGTTCTCCACCTCTTCTGATTAGCTTGGGTAACCATGACATACTGCTAGGTGTCACTCATGGTTTTGGAAGCCTTAAACGTGTATAATCACTAAAGAGAGAATTGAAAGTAAGTTTCAATTCACAATCGATTTGAAAGAGTTCTAATCGCCCACTGCCTCGCTAAAAGGAACCTAATTGATCGTACACCGTGTAAGGTAGAGATTGAAGAAACAACGGAGATGAGTAAGGATAATTAAATGGTTTAATTATTTATTTATGGCAAGGATTAATTAATATGTTAATTAATCAAACGAATAAAGTTCGTTAAAAGACCACGGGTTAGTTTTGGGCCTCAAGGCCCAATGGGCTTCGAACGTCAAGCCCATTGACTTAAGTTGTATGACAACTTAATGACAAATAATTCACAAAGGCCTAAAAAGCCCAATGAAACCCTATGGCCGGCCATTTAGAGGAAGGGTAGTGAACTTGCTTTAATTACAAGTTTGCCACTCCAATGAATAAAGGTATAAATATGACTTTATAGCCAAAATTCATTAAGGGTTTTTTTTGAGGAAATTGGAGAGAACACAAAGCTCTCCTTTCTCTCTAAAGAGGCCTGCCACCCTTGGAGGGATTAGCTAGTAATGTTTCTCCTCCAAGGTCACTCATCTCTTCTTCACATCTTACCTTGGTGTGGAGACTTAGAGGTTCTCAATTTTGGGGACTTGGAGAAACCTATTCTTCCATCCAAATCCATGGATCTAAGAAGCAAGGAATGAATGCCCTATCTCTTGGGTGATTATCCTTTGCTTATGCAAAGAGGAATCAACAAAGGTATAATTTCTCAACTCACTTTGTTTTGAGTTGAGTCTTGGTTCACCTAACTACTAGGCTTTGAATTTCATGGGTAATGTTTTGTTTTGAGTGCATGCAAGCATGTTTCCGCCTTTAATTTGTTAATTGCATGTTATAGATGTTGCTCAAATGAACATGTTTTTCACAAATTTTCCTTCAAGTATGGTGCGGTTAGAAGTGTTTAAGGTCAGAAACTATGGAGAATGGTGAAGTATGGATGCGTCTAGGAGTGATGGATGATTTCTGGCGTGAATGGGTGATTGAATGGATGCTTTGTGGCTGCAACAAGGAAGTTTATTTAAAGGATTTCAGGAAATATAACCCTAGGTTATTTAGGTAATCAGAAATTAAGTCACAAGCTTTTAGAAATAGGAAATCAAATCAGAAAACTAAGGGAAATTGGCTAAGATATGCGGCAAGGGAACAAAACACAATAGGAATGTGTTTTAATGCAAGGAAATAGGAAATAACCCTCTCCCTTGCACGGCAAGGAAGAGGAAAGGTTAAGGGGGTGCGGCTGTGATGTAGGAAAGGTTTAGGGAAAGGTTTAAATGTTCTAAAACTGAAGGGAAAGGGTTCCCTTGCACGGCAAGGAAGAGGGGATTGTGGAAAGGTCATGTGAGGTGCGGCATTGACTTAGACCATGCAAGAAATATGTGCTTGATGTCCTAGAATACTTAGGAGGCCTTCAAAGTGGCTGGAACATAAGGACTTTTAGATTTACGAAAGGTCAAACCAAAATAGAAAACCTTGGCTTAACTTTCCTACTTCAAGTAGGAACCCTTGTTGGAGTAGGAATCCTCATGTGAGTAGGAATCCATCTTCAATTAGGAATCCTTCGTTGGTTAGGAATCCAAACTTCTTCAAATCTTCAATTACGTCCATTCCTTTTGCTCCAAGCTTGTGATAATCATTCCAAGCCCAATTTTCTCTAAAAGGCACCAAATTGCATCCTTTACCCTTAGAATATGAAAACACACAAAAGTGACTTTAAACACTAAAATAACTAAGGAAACACAACGTAAATGCATGAGAACAAGCCAATTAAGTCACATAAATATGCTCCTATCAACTGGTCAATTCAATGTTCGCCGAACAGATTGGGAATAACATGGAAGTTTACGTGGATGATATGCTAGTCAAGAGCAAACATGCTAACCAACACATCACCAACCTATCTGAAACTTTCACCATTCTGAAGAGGTATCGAATGAGGTTGAACCCCAAGAAATGTGCCTTCGGCGTAGGCTCTAGCAAATTCTTAGGTTTCATGATAAGCCAATGAGGCATTGAGGCTAATCCCGAAAAGATCAAAGCAATCCTTGACATGAAGGAACCGGTAACTTCAAAAGACATCCAGAGCCTTACTAGCAAGGTGGTAGCCTTAACTAGGTTCATCTCTAAGGCCACAGACAGATGTGCTCCTTTCTTCAAAGCACTTAAGGGAAGTAAGAAGTAGATTACATGGACTGATGAATGTGCTGAGGCATTCAAGAACCTCAAAGACTACATGAGTAAAGCCCCTCTGCTCTCAAAACTTGAGGTTGGTGACACTCTCATTATCTATCTGTCGGTATCGACTTCAGCAGTAAGTTCCGTTCTCATTCGAAATGATGGTAATATCGAACGGCCTGTCTACTACGCTAGTAAGGCCTTACAAGATGCAGAGACACGATACTCCAACATTGAGAAATTGGCTCTAGCATTGGTCATGTCTGCTCGAAAACTTCACCCTTACTTCCAAGCACACTCTATCATCGTGCTTACCAATCATCATCTTCGACAGATACTTCAAAGTCCTGACACTTCCGGGCGAATGATCAAATAGGCAATAGCATTGGGTGAGTTTGACATTTCTTACCAACCAAAGCCAGCTGAGAAGGGCTAAGTAGTGGCAGACTTCATCGCCGACTTCACATATCCTGTTGACATTGTTTCTACGCCTAAAGAAGTAGTTTCATTACCCTCGGAAACTCAGAAAATAGAACCAACAACCCCAGCATGGAGTCTATATGTTGATGGCTCGTCCAACCAACAGGGTTGTGGAGCAGGACTAGTCCTTACGACCCCTGACAAAGTGGTGATGGAGTATGCTATTCGTTTCAAATTCAAGGCGTCGAACAATAAGGCCGAATATGAAGCCCTCCTTGCAGGCTTACGTTTGGCCAAACACCTTGGGGTTAAACGAATTGATATCTTCAGTGACTCCCAGTTGGTGGTTAACCAGGTTACCAATAACTTTAACGCTAAGGATAGCTCCATGGCAGCATATCTGGCACAAACACAATTGTTGCTCAAGCACTTCCACTACCAGATCACCCAAAATCCTCGAGCGGCAAACAGTCATGCAGATGCTTTGGCTCGCCTCGCCTCAGCGATGGAAGACAAGATTGGGAGAAAAATTCAGGTCGAATTGTTGGCAACACCAAGCACCATGGTTGCGGAAGTGTGCAACTTACAACAAGGAGATAGTTGGATTACCCCGATTTATAGATTCCTTGCTCATGGCACTCTTCCAAATGACAAAGTCCAAGCTAAGCAGATTCGATATAAGGCTACCCGTTACTTGATCATTAATGACCAACTCTACAAGCGGGGTTTTAACCTACCATACCTAAAATTCCTTACGCCCGCAGAGGCGGAAACTATCCTTCGGGAAATACATGAAGGAGTCTACGGAGATCATGCTGGATCTCGATCCCTAGCACACAAGGCTTTTCGCCAAGGATATTACTGGCCAACACTCCACCAAGATGCCATCAGAATATCCCGCTCATGTGATAAGTGTCAACGCTACGCAACTATTCCTTACTCCCTTCCCGAGCCGTTCACTCCTATGATCAGCCCTTGGCCTTTCGCCTAATGGGGACTTGATTTGATCGACCCAATGCCTACAGGGAAGGGTAAGGTTCGCTATGCAATCAGAGCAGTTGACTACTTCACAAAGTGGGTCGAAGTAGAACCCTTGGCAACCATTACTGAGGTAAAAATAGAATACTTCGTATGGAAGAACATCCTTTGCAGATTCAGCATTCCCAATGCGATAGTCACTGACAACAGGCGACAGTTCGACAACAATAAGTTCAGGATCTTCTGCTCTAAGTTTAACATCAACTTATGTTTTGCCTCCCAAGCTCATCCCCAGTCTAATGGACAAGTTAAAGCCATCAACAAAATAATCAAGCGAACTTTGAAAACCAGCTTGGACAAGGCTAAAGGTTGTTGGCCAAAAGTTGTACCCCAAGTTCTTTGGTCATACCGCACTTCATATCGGACATCAACAGGAGAAACCCCATTCTCACTTGCCTTTGGTACAGAGGCAGTTGTCCCAGTTGAGCTTGGGCAAGCAACATTCTGAATCTAGAACTACGTGCAAAGCAAAAATGACAAATAAATTACCCTTAAATTAGATCTAGTTGAGGAACACATAAACCATGCTCACTTAAGGAATGTCGCCTACAAGCAGCGCATCTCCAACTACTATGACTCAAGGGTCAAACCTCGTTCTTTCAAAGTGGGGGACTGGGTATTGAAGAAAAGATTACTCTGCGACAGAGTCCCGAGTGAAGGAACACTTAGTCCAGACTGGGATGGACCGTTTGAAGTTGTTGGCATCAGTCGCCCTGGCTCCTACAAGCTTAGAAACTCCGATGGCAAAACCCTTGGCCATCCATGGAATGTTGATCACTTGAAGTACTATTACAAGTAAACTCACAATGTACAAGTGTTAAGCTTTAGCCGTTCGGCATCCTATGTAACGAAGACTATTTGGCATGAATTCAATAAAGAGGTGATTTAGACAACTCGATCCTAATCCTCTTACATTCCTAGCAATGAAACACTCGGGTTCAAAGCTTCAACATAAATGCTTCCAACATGAAACAAAGTCTAAGTATATGTCAACAAGACTATACAAATAAACGAATAGCTTCACAGTATATTCGTTCAATCATACATTCCAACATATTCATACATAAGCCAACTGTGCTTTGAAAGGGTTCAACATATTTTGTGTCATTCGACATTTGCTACAATGTGCCTAGACACCTTGCCTTTATTCTCACCAACCAGGTGATGAAATGTGAAGAATGAACTGATCTTCATGCCACCAACCAGGTGATGAAATGTACAACCCGTACTCTAATATCATTTAGCAACTTGCCACTTATGCCACCAACCAGGTGAAGAAGGAACTCATCTTCATGCCACCAACCAGGTGATGAAATGTACAACCTGTACTCTTCTTCATGCCACCAACCAAGTGATGAAATGTACAACCCGTACTCTCCTTCATGCCACCAACCAGGTGATGAAATGTACAACCCGTACTCTAATATCATTTGACAACTTGCCACTCATGCCACCAACCAGGTGAAGAAGGAACTCATCTTCATGCCATCAACCAGGTGATGAAATGTACAACCCATACGCTAATATCATTTGGCAACTTGCCATTCATGCCACCAACCAGGTGATGAAATGTATAACCCGTACTCTCCTTCATGCCACCAACTAGGTGATGAAATGTACAACTTGTACTCTAATATCATTTGGCAACTTGCCATTCATGCCACCAACCAGGGGAAGAAGGAACTCACCTTCGTACCACCAACCAAGTAATGAAAGCAACTCACCATTCATTCCACCTATCAGAAGACAAGTGGTACAACTTGTACATGTGAACTCTTAGCATTCACAAATAATAAAAAACCCTCAAGCTTGACAACTCAACTAGGGGAGCACTTATGCCCAACAAGAGTTATACTCACCAACAAAGTCTTGTTGCAAGCCAACAACAACTTCAATGCATGGCATACGAAGATCAAGCTATTCAACCCTCTTGCATTTGCTTCAGACATTTCTCCTCTGTAACAATGCAAACACTACAACTCGTAGAAAGCTTCACACACTCTTGATCAAGACAGTGTGAAGTAAAACCAATTTATGGTACCAACAAAAGCTTCATCAATGGAGGGCAACCACAATTCTCCAAAGCTTCACATCTTGATCAAGACAATGTGAAGCAAAACCAATTTATGGTGCCAACAAGAGCTTCATCAATGGAGGGCAACCACAATTCTCAAAAGCTTCACACACTCTTGATCAAGACAGTGTAAAGCAAATCCAATTTATGGTGCCAAAAAGAGCTTCATCAAAGGAGTTCAACCACAATCCTCAAAAGCTTCACACACTCTTGATCAAGACAGTGTGAAGCAAAACCAATTTATGATGCCAACAAAAGGTTCATCAATGAAGGGTAACTACAACTCGTAGAAAGCTTCACACACTCTTGATCAAGACTGTTCAAAGCAAATTCAATTTATATGGTTCATCCAAACCTTTGACTACTACAAGGTGTCGTTTGCATCACAATCTGTTGCTCAACAGTGTGGAAGCAAAATTTGTATATGTTGTCTCTCCCACATTTTCAAATTTCTAGTTTCCCAAAAAAAAAAAAAAATTGGGAAATTCAACAAAGCTTCATCAATGGAGGACAACTACAAATTCTCAAAAGCTTCACACTATCTTGATCAAGATAGTGTGAAACAAAATCAATTCGTGATACCCAACAAAGCTTCACCACAAAAGCTTCACCAACAAAAGCTTCGTCAATGAAGGACAACTACAAATTCTCAAACGCTTCACACTATCTTGATCAAGATAGTGTGAAGCAAAATCAATTTGTGGTACCTAACAAAGCTTCACCAACAAAAGCTTCATCAATGGAGGACAACTACAAATTCTCAAAAGCTTCACACTATCAATTTGAAAATTTAAAAATTCGGAAATTCAAAAATTCTAAAATTCGAAGAAAAAAAATTGAAAAAAAAAATTGCCTAGGCCTCCTCTTCTTTGGGCCTAACAAATTTCATAACAAATATATATGAAGAAGGAGTTTGGGCTACCACGTAGAAAGGAAATGCCTCATTCGTCAACTCCCTCGACCGGAGACTTGGGGGACTCTTACCATATGCTACTGCACCTTGATACTCGGAAGTCTAACGACCACTCAGTGACTTGGATTTTTCAAGTCTCCAAATGAGAAATTTTCCTCACTCGGGAAATTAAGGGAGCACTACCTCAACCTACATGCTTCACTCACAAAGCTTCAACATACAAGCTTCAACAAAAGGAAAAATTCAAAGAACTTAGTGAAGAAGGCCTTGGTGTATTTAACACAATACATTGAAATGAAGCAAAGCTTGTTTATTGATATCTCCGATAAGTTACAAATATGTATGTATACATGAATCAAAATAAACAAACAAGAATGAGCCTTCACAAAGGTTGCTTAGGAGAAGTCTCAGCAGTCGGCAGAGCCCCATAAAAAGGAGGCACTAGAGGGTGATTATTCGGAGCCTCAGTACTAGGCAAAAGCCCAGAAGGAGGAGGCTCCGAAGGTTGATCATTTGGAGCTTCATTACATGGTACAGCCCCAGAAGACGAAGGCAGTAAATGCCTTTGGAACAAACCCACAAACCTCTGATGATCAAGTAAAATCTGACCATCAGATTCCGGCAGCTGATGTGAAAAATAAGTTAACACACAAAATTAAACCCTCTTTTTGACAATTGTAGTATAGATATAAGTAGGGTATCGTTCTAGGCCGGGGATTAGGAGGGATTGCTAATCTATTCTAAATTAATTTAAAAATATTAAATAAGACTCAAGGACACAAAATTAGGCTAAAAACTCTAATAACTCGAAACACACTTAAAATGACTCAAAATAATGAAAACAATTAAATTAAACACTAGGAACTGAAATGGACGGAAATTAAATTAAAAGACTAACAATAAAGAAAACTAACTAAATAATATAATTTAATAATGGATGGGTGTTTGGTTTTGATGAAAAGTAAATTAAACTTAATTAAATTACAGAATTGACAAAAACATAAAATTAAGGTAAAATGATAAATGACGGACTAGCTAGAGGGTTCTTCTCCACACATGACACATATGCAACCTAAATTGATTTTCAGTTGTTCTTTCAATAAATTTTGAATCTCAATACTCCAGATTAACCGTGAACAGCACTTTTTTAATCTTCAAGTTTTCTTAAGTTATTGAATTGGACGGGAAAACGCATACAACAATTCAAAACATTCTTCAAAAGTCCCCTACGTGAAAAGCACAATAGAGATACAATCAAAGATCATTAAACTTTGTGAAAACTATAAGCATTGACGAGGCATTCGTAACTATGAAAAGCATGATACTCTTGCCAAGAATTTACTTAACGTGATTGTGACTAGCAACCTTTACTACTTGTGAAAATAAGTTCATAACGATTAGGTGAAATTCACTTATATTCTAGCATCAAATTCATGCATGTAAATTAAGCGTGCACTCTCAACCAACATACACAAATCAGTTTTTATACGAACGGATAAGTAAATTGAAATCACAACTTATGAAATCACAACCGAAGGTAATCAATTCATATTACAGATATAATCATGGTTTCGAATTAACCTCTAGCCAAAATCAATTTATTTACACATTATTAAAAATAGAAATAAAATAGAAGTTTGGAAAGATTTAACCGAGAGAGAGAACAGCTTGCTGCTTTCTTCACTGGCGTCCTCCCTGACTTCCCTCTTTTCTGCGTTTCCTCTCTCTCCACGTACGCTGCCAAGCAGCTGTTCTGCTTTCCTTTCCGCGTCAGTCTCCCGCTGCCCGTCTCTCCTTGTTCTGCCAGTCAAGCTGCCAAAGGCAGCTTGTGACCTCACCTCATGCTCAAGCTGCCCCGTTTCTGCCTCACTGCCCTCTCCTTTGCTCTCTCCACTCTCACGCTGCCCAAAAGGGCAGCTCCCTGTGCTCACCCTGTCCCTTTCGTCTCTGCGAGCTGCCCAAAGGCAGCTCCCCCTTTTTCTTCTCTCCCAGCCTTTTTTCTTCTCTCTCCTCCGCTGTGCTGCAAGGCAGCTTTCTTTTATTCTTTTCTTTCTGGCAGCCTTGCTGCCTTTTTTCCTTGGATCCGTAGCTGTCTCCCACTATTTATTTCTGTTTTCTTTCTTTTCTGCCTTTCAACCCCGTGAGTCTCTCACTTTCCTCCTATTTTTATTCCATTGTTATGCCTTTCTTCCTGCCACAAAACATGAATCATGATGATGTTTCAAACATCATCATGATTTATCATTATTATTATTTTTTTAATTAATTTTATTTAAAAGCTGATCTACACAGACAGTTTGACGAATTTATTACATAAAATTTCACTTGTTCTATTTTTATTTTCTTTGCATAACAAATCCTAAAAGCATAAAAATAACGTAAATAGATTAAAAATATAAGGAACTAACTAAGAAAAGACGAGTGAATTCGAAGTAAAAATATATATAAATATCATCCGATCAAATACCCCCACACTTAACTTTTGCTAGTCCTCGAGCAAAACAAAGAAAACAAGAACAAGAAGTAACAAGAAAAACATTAGTTTCTCCCTATCTGACCCTCATAGAATTTCATTTAAGAAAACAAATCATCAAGAACCATAGCTAGCACCAACAAACTAATCCAAGTTCATCTTCCTTATTCAAATATTAGCAGTAATCTTTGAATCATCCTTGAAGTGTAGTGTGTGAGATAGCCATGCTAATGCAATTTCAAGTTTTTATTTTTAAAATCATCATATGCAAACTAGCGACCTTCTCACTGGATATGCACTCAATCACACATGTGTTTAGTTTTAATGTGTTTCGCTCAAAGAAACAAATGTGAAATTTCTACCATAAGCTTGCATAAAGATCTCATCTCCACAATCATAATTGCAAAACTTAAATCAAGAGGACTTTTATTGGACGTAATGAGGTTTAGGGAGAGGGTTATTGAAATGAAAGAATAGGTAAACACAAGTTCCAAGCTACAAGCAGTTCTTTTGTTTAGATTTATAAGAACTCAATATTTCCAGCGATTCTTCTAGCACCTCCAACCACACTCTTAAACTGAAACTTTAAAAACTTTTTATTTTCTTTGTATACAATCTTTTTTTTTTTTTTTTTTTTTTTTTTTTAAATACAAACATGAAATACCCCCACACTTATTCTTTTGCCAAACACCTTCAAAGTACTTCACAAACATTTCTCATAAGACAATCTCACATTGCTCACTAGCTTGCTTGGAAAGGGTAAGGAAAAAAAATGTTTCAGGTATAAGGGTAGACATATCTGGTGATAAGAAATAAAAGGCTCAACAAACACGGCTCAAATTGGCAAACTAATGATATCATTTTTCTTTGGGAAACATGGTTATTTGGGCCATAGTGGTAAACCTAATGCCTCTATCATTTCCAAGTTCATGCAATCAATGACAAACATTTCGAAAGATCGTTACGCAAGTTCTAGAGATGTATCTCACATAAGTTCATCACACATGAAAGAATAGGAGTGTATGAAAAAAAATGCACACACTTTCAATCGGCTCAAAAACTCACATAGGATGTATATGGTCACTAAATTCACATATAAAGCTTTAAGTCATGCTTTAGTTTCACATTAACAAGGCTATGTGCATTTGGTTTTTCAAAGATGATCAAACATGTACAAAACTAACAAGAGAATTAGGAATTTCACAAAACACATGTTAACTAAGTTCTTGATAATCATGATTCAAATTTGATCTAATTATATCATTGGGTCGGGAAACTAACAAAAATCTAATTCAAAACAATAAGGGAAACAAGACAATATTTTTGGATTTTTAAATTTTCCGAAATTTTTTTTTTTAATTTAAATTTTTTTTTAAAAGAAAACAAAACTAATTAAGAACACAAAAAACAACAACACAGTTTTTTTTATTTTTTATTTTTTAAAAGAAAACAAAACTAATTAAGAACACAAAAAAAAAACAACAACACAGAGACAAATGAAATTCTGGAGATTTCTACCCCCATACTTAAACTTGACATTGTCCCCAATGTCAGAAAACACTATAATGCAAATAAAAAATAAAAAAAATAAAATAAATAATAAGAAACAAAATAAAACAAGTGGACTGAAAACTTCCCTAATTTGCAGTAAAATCAAGCGATGACCCCCAAGCTAAAATTCTGCAATCAACTTCAAGGGTGGAAAGAACCAAAAGTTCCTGCAAAGAAAAGAAATAATTCAGTTAAGTACGCAAGAAAATTAATTAAAAAAAAATTGCAAACGAAAAATTGAAAATTACGATAAAAGATAATGAATAAAACTAATAAGTAATCATTGGTCGTGCTTGTTGACTTTCCACAGCTTTCCTCTTGAACGGGGTGACACTTAGCTTTTTACTATTTGATGATATTGTACGGCGGAGCTTTGCTCTTTGGGAATGTTGCAGTTCCTTATTTGTTCTCCAAGCAGATGTGGCAGCTTCTCTTGTTCTTCATCTCAGACTCCTTCTGCTGGGATGATTGTGCAAGCTGCATTCTTCTCTGCTTGTTTCCTCTGCATGGCGGGCAGGCACGAGGGAGAGGTGTTGGTCTGTTTCTTTCTTCAATCTTTCCAAGTGCCCACCTCTTGCTCTCTTTCTCCTTGTCCTTAGTTGAGGATGAATCAGCACGTTGTCTCCACATGCTTCGAGGTATCATCTTCACTTCCCTTATACGTAAGAGACGAAGAGGAAACACAAGATGATGAGTACTCGAGAGCAAGTGCTGGCTGGAGAAAGGACAGGGAGAAAGCATGATATGAGATACTCTTGCTTTCAACCTTCATGATATGAAATACTTTTGCTTTGAATGGGTTGTTCGCAGGAGTATCCCAAGGAATGAGGAACACAGAGTAACTTAGGAGGATTCTTTGGGAATGCATTTTCGGAGATGAAGAAGTGTTGAGAGGGTGTGTTGAGAGAGTGTGCTTTTGCTGTGGAAGGCGAAGGTAGATACTTATAGGGCTTTTCTTCACAACCGGAACTATTCTCTCACTCATTGTCGGCAGCCGGTGGATGGATGAATAGTACAAATTACGCGCTTTCTGACAAAGCTGCCCGTAATTTCCGCAAAGCAGATTCCTCATTGGTATCTGGAATCGGCGCTTCGAGCTCTGAGCATCGTCGATTGTAGAGGTAGCATGTGACACGTGCGGATAAATCTGGAAAAGAAGATTTGCCCGTGGGTTGAAGCCCAGCTTTTGAGAAAGCTAGCGTGTCTTTGACTGTTGAATTTCCCTCTTCGATTTCTGAATTGGTGCTTCGACAAACTGCCCGAGAATTTCGCAAAGCAATTTACGTGTGACAAGTGACGACACGTCTGGACAAATTGATCTTTTGAAATCCGGGGTTCGGCTCGTGGTTTCTGAGCAAGCCCAGCCTTTAAGAAATGAAACGCCTCTTTTGAGAAAAGAATCCGGCTTTTGAGAAAGGAGCCCCGACTCTTCGATTTGCGAGAGGACGCTTCTCTGAGGAGCGCCTCTCCGATTTCTTCTTTTTATAGAGGCGTTAAGCTTGTTCCACAACACACTTATCCCTCCAGTAAACACTCCCTTCTTGCACTTCCGAAATCTTAACCTGTCCAATCTCTTCTTTCTCAACACCTTCAGAAAATGTCTGGCCCTTCTGATCGACGTTTTGACTTGAACATTCGTGAAGAGGCAGCTCCTCCTTCACCAGACAACATATGGCGCCCTTCTTTCATATCCCCCACTGGTCCCCTTACCGTTGGGGCTTCGGTGATGAAGAACGATATGACAGCAGCGGTGGTGGCCCGGAACATTGTCACTCCTAAAGATAACAGACTGCTCGCTAGACGGTCTGATGAATTGGCTGTTAAGGAGTCTCTGGCTCTCAGTGTGCAGTGTGCGAGTTCCGTATCCAACATGGCCCAACGCCTATATGCCCGAACCCGTCACGTTGAATCCTTGGTGGCTGAAATACAGAGTCTCAAAGAGGAGATTAAAGGACTCAAACATGAAAATAAACAATTGCACAAGCTTGCACACAATTATGCCACCAGCATGAAGAGAAAGATTGACCAGATGCAGGACACCGATGGTCAAATTTTACTTGATCATCGGAGGTTTGTGGGTTTGTTCCAACCGCATCTGCCTTCGTCTTCTGGAGCGGCACCGCGTAGTGAAGCTCCAACTGATCAACCTTTGCCGCCTCCTCCTTCTGTGGCCCCGCCGACTGCTGAAGCCCCGCCTACTACCGAAGCACCACCCGACCAATGAATACTATTAGTTTACATTATTGTAAAATATTTGTACTTTTTTTTTTTTTTTTTTTTTTTTTTTTTTTTTTTTTTATTTTTTTTTTTTTTTTTTTTTTTTTTTTTTTTTTTTTTTTTTTTTTTTTTTTTATCATTAATTTTAAATTTTTTTTTTTTTTTTTTTTTTTTTTTTTTTCTTTTTAAATGTAAATTAATGTAAAGAGACTTTGGTTAATCTTCCCCCACACTTAAACTAAATAACACAAACTCACAGAAATCAACCAATTAACACAACTAATTAAACAAAACAAAATGAAAGCAGTAAAGATAAGGGTGGAAGAATGCAAAGCTGATTGGGTTAGTGATTCCAAAGTCTCCCTTCGTTGAATGCTTGGGTTGCCTCCCAAGAAGCGCTTGATTTAACGTCTTTAGCCGGACGCATCTTTCCTTTAAATTTCCCTCGGCTCCATTTGAACCTAAAATCAAAGAAAGAAAAATAAATCAAATATCAAAAGTAAAATACACAAACACCAATATAAACATAAACAAAAACAAAAATAAAAGGATTAGCAAAGTTGCTAATCCCCGGCAACGGCGCCAAAATTTGATGTGAAAAATAAGTTAACACACAAAATTAAACCCTCTTTTTGACAATTGTAGTATAGATATAAGTAGGGTATCGTTCTAGGCCGGGGATTAGGAGGGATTGCTAATCTATTCTAAATTAATTTAAAAATATTAAATAAGACTCAAGGACACAAAATTAGGCTAAAAACTCTAATAACTCGAAACACACTTAAAATGACTCAAAATAATGAAAACAATTAAATTAAACACTAGGAACTGAAATGGACGGAAATTAAATTAAAAGACTAACAATAAAGAAAACTAACTAAATAATATAATTTAATAATGGATGGGTGTTTGGTTTTGATGAAAAGTAAATTAAACTTAATTAAATTACAGAATTGACAAAAACATAAAATTAAGGTAAAATGATAAATGACGGACTAGCTAGAGGGTTCTTCTCCACACATGACACATATGCAACCTAAATTGATTTTCAGTTGTTCTTTCAATAAATTTTGAATCTCAATACTCCAGATTAACCGTGAACAGCACTTTTTTAATCTTCAAGTTTTCTTAAGTTATTGAATTGGACGGGAAAACGCATACAACAATTCAAAACATTCTTCAAAAGTCCCCTACGTGAAAAGCACAATAGAGATACAATCAAAGATCATTAAACTTTGTGAAAACTATAAGCATTGACGAGGCATTCGTAACTATGAAAAGCATGATACTCTTGCCAAGAATTTACTTAACGTGATTGTGACTAGCAACCTTTACTACTTGTGAAAATAAGTTCATAACGATTAGGTGAAATTCACTTATATTCTAGCATCAAATTCATGCATGTAAATTAAGCGTGCACTCTCAACCAACATACACAAATCAGTTTTTATACGAACGGATAAGTAAATTGAAATCACAACTTATGAAATCACAACCGAAGGTAATCAATTCATATTACAGATATAATCATGGTTTCGAATTAACCTCTAGCCAAAATCAATTTATTTACACATTATTAAAAATAGAAATAAAATAGAAGTTTGGAAAGATTTAACCGAGAGAGAGAACAGCTTGCTGCTTTCTTCACTGGCGTCCTCCCTGACTTCCCTCTTTTCTGCGTTTCCTCTCTCTCCACGTACGCTGCCAAGCAGCTGTTCTGCTTTCCTTTCCGCGTCAGTCTCCCGCTGCCCGTCTCTCCTTGTTCTGCCAGTCAAGCTGCCAAAGGCAGCTTGTGACCTCACCTCATGCTCAAGCTGCCCCGTTTCTGCCTCACTGCCCTCTCCTTTGCTCTCTCCACTCTCACGCTGCCCAAAAGGGCAGCTCCCTGTGCTCACCCTGTCCCTTTCGTCTCTGCGAGCTGCCCAAAGGCAGCTCCCCCTTTTTCTTCTCTCCCAGCCTTTTTTCTTCTCTCTCCTCCGCTGTGCTGCAAGGCAGCTTTCTTTTATTCTTTTCTTTCTGGCAGCCTTGCTGCCTTTTTTCCTTGGATCCGTAGCTGTCTCCCACTATTTATTTCTGTTTTCTTTCTTTTCTGCCTTTCAACCCCGTGAGTCTCTCACTTTCCTCCTATTTTTATTCCATTGTTATGCCTTTCTTCCTGCCACAAAACATGAATCATGATGATGTTTCAAACATCATCATGATTTATCATTATTATTATTTTTTTAATTAATTTTATTTAAAAGCTGATCTACACAGACAGTTTGACGAATTTATTACATAAAATTTCACTTGTTCTATTTTTATTTTCTTTGCATAACAAATCCTAAAAGCATAAAAATAACGTAAATAGATTAAAAATATAAGGAACTAACTAAGAAAAGACGAGTGAATTCGAAGTAAAAATATATATAAATATCATCCGATCAGCAGCTGGTCGAGCTTCCTCTTCATGTTTGTAGCATAGTCATGTGCGAGCTTGTGCAACTATTTATTCACATGCTTGAGCCCTCTGATCTCCTATTTGAGACTTATCACTTCAGCCGCCAATGATTCAACTTGGCGGGTTCGAGCAAATAGGTGTTGGGCTATATTAGACATATAACCTGCACACTGAACACTGAGAGCCAGAGAATTCTTAACAGCTAACTCATCAGACCGTTTGGAAAGTAGTCTGTTATCTTTGGGAGTGAGAAGGTTCCTGGCCACTACTGCAGCGGTCATATCATTCTTCATCACAGAGTCCCTAACGGTAAGAAGACCAGTAGGGGATAAGAAGGATGGGCACCATATGTTGTCTTGAGAAGGCATGGCTGCCTCTTCAGCAAAGTTCATGTCAAAACGACGGTCGGATGGGCCAGACATTCTTAGAAATGATGAAGGAGAAATGAGGTGCAATAAATCTCTGAAGTAAGGGGAAAATTCGTACAAGCAATAACTCTCTGAATGTACTCCTTACACACAATTGGTGCCCTTATAAAAGAAAGGGCAATAGGGCCGTTGGTTCAAAAATCGAAGAGGCACCATTCTCCGGATTTCGAAGAGGCACCACTTTCCACATGCAACATCAGCTCCTCAGGTACCACATATAACTTTGCCAAAGATCTCTGACAAAGTTTAGATACATAAATTTTGAAGGTCCAGCTACCCTACTATTACCCACAAGGGTAAACGAACAGCACCACTGCTTGATAACAAGAAAATCCTAATGTGTGTCAACCTCCGTGCTTCGTGGCAAGGCAGACTAGCAAGAATGCCCAACCTTTACTCACATTCGAGAAAACACTCCCAACAAGTTTGCTTGCTCAAAAATTGAAGAGGAACCACTCTCCGAATCTCGAGAGCCAGACTCCCAACAGGATTACTTTCTCAAAAATCAAAGAGACACTGCTCTCCGAATCTTAAGAGTCAGACTCCCAACACGATTGCTTTCTCAAAAATCGAAGAGACACCGTTCTCTGAATCTTGAGAGCCAGATCCCGGACAGGATTGCTTATTCGAAAATCGAAAAGGCACCGCTCTTCGAACTTTGAGAGCCAGATTTCCTTGGATAAGCTTGTCTGCATTCTTTACACGCAACATCAGTTTTCCAGATACCACAGACCACTTTTTCAAAGCGCTCTGACGAAGTTAAAACATGTGAAGCGTGCAGCTCCCACTACATTGCTATGACCAAGAATGGTAAAGGAATAGCATTATTACTTGCTCAAAAATCGAAGAGACACTACTCTCCGAATCTCGAGAGCCAGACTCCCAACAGGATTACTCTCTCAAAAATCGAAGAGGCACCACTCTCCGAATCTCAAGAGCCAGACTCCCAACAGGATTCCTTTCTAAAAAATTAAAGAGGCACCGCTCTCCGAATCTCGAGAGTCAGATCCTCGATAGGATTGCTTGTTCAAAAACCGAAGAGGCAGCGCTCTCCGAACTTCGAGAGGCAGATTTCCTTGGATAAAGCTTGTCTACAATCTTCACACGCAACATCAACTTTCCAGATACCACATACCATTTTTTCAAAGTGCTCTAACAAAGTTAAAACATGTGAAGCTTGCAGCTCCCACTACATTGCTATGACCAAGTAGGGTAAAGGAATAGCACTACTACTTGTTGTTAAGGAGACTCCTATATATGTCGACCTTCATCCTCCACAGCCAAGCAAACCTGTAAATAAATAAAAAATGCTCAACTTTTCTTCACATCTGAGAGGGCACTCTCAGCAGTGTCTCTCGAAATACTCAGCTTTTTTTCCTCCCGATAATACCTTTGCAAACAAGCCACACTAGAGCAAGAGTATCTCATATCATTAGGGTTAAAAGCAAGAGTATCCCATATCATGCTTTTTCCCTGTCTTTTCCTTTGGCCTTGTTCTTACCTGCAAGACAAGGAAAAAGAGAGCAATCAGTCAGCACTTGGAATCAAGCTTCCAGTTAGGAACTGACTGCCTGGAACCCTTTGCCTGATTACTTACCTGACATTGCTCTCGAGTACTCATCTTCAACATCTTATGCTTCCAGAGAAGATACCACATCTGCCTGAAGAACATATAGGGCAAGTGAGAAGGATACAAGGAAGCATGTGGAGACAAGCGTAACAGAACACGTGCCGATACATCCACTACTTTGTCAACAGCAAAATTATCCCATATCATCAGGGTCGAACGTACTCTAGATTTGATGGACTTGTTTTGACCCTCAAATTCTTGAGTCGGCCTTATACTCTGGAGGAAACCAGAAAACCTTCCAGCCCAGTTCAAGAATAAGCCTGTGGAAAGTTACTTCTTCAAAAGAAAAAGTATCTCATATCATATCTTCTCCATTTGCTTCTCCTTATCCTTGGTGCTATTTACGACACAAGGAGAAGGAGAACAATCAACTAGAAGCCGAAGTCGAACCTCCGATCCAGGTTGCTTGCTTGGAAGTCTGATTGCTTACCTTATCTGTTACCTCCTTCGGTAAATCTTCTAGCTTGATGACTTGGGGGACTCCTACTATAGGGTTTGTATCGCACTTGACCAAGCCTAAAACTACAAGTAAGCTTTAAGTGAAATTGATACATTACCTTGTGCATCTTCATCGGTTAAAGATACCACCATTGGATGGAGAAAAAGTACTTCCAGAAAAGATGCCACATCTACATATGAGACAGATAAGGCAAGTGAAAATGATACCACACTTCGGTACTTAGAAGTTTTGTGATTATTCAATGGCTTGGATCTTGCAAGTCCCTAACCGAGGAGTTTCCCTCATTGGGGAACTTAGGGGAGCACTGTTTGTACCATACTTGATCAATCCTGAAACTAATGAGCACTGGTCAACGTTATATCGTCAAGGACCCAGAAGAGTTTCCCTTCAACCAGGAGGCCAATCACAGCACGACACGTGTCGACATCAGAAGCCAATCATAGCGCGACACGTGTTAACATCAGAAGCCAATCACAACACGACACGTGTCAATGTCAGAATGAAACTAGAAACTCTCTTCTATAAATAGAGATCATTCTCTCACAATATTTCCTAATGTCATTTGTACTAAATCATTCACTAATACTCACTAAAGGAGAACTCCTCTACTCCGTGGACGTAGCCAATCTGGGTGAACCACGTACATCTTGTGTTTGCTTCCTTATCTCTATCCATTTACATACTCATCCACACTAGTGACCGGAGCAATCTAGCGAAGGTCACAAACTTGACACTTTCTGTTGTACCAAGGTCCTTACTGATTTTGTGCATCAACAATATTATTTTATAAAATAAAAAATACTAATATTTTATTGCCTATTGTCATGGCTATTCAGTTTAGGGGTGGATATGCAAAAGGTTCATTGAAGGCAATTACTGTTTATTAAAGGCTATTCAATAGTGAGTTGCCCTAGGGGCCTTTGCAACACTAGAGTTGGTCTAATGTTTGTCAAATCCCACTCTCCACCATTGATTGCAATATTTTCATCTCACAGACTGAGTCCTTCAGTCTCCCATTCTCCATTCATTCACGACTCGAGACTCGAGCTCGAGTCGAGTCCTCAAAAGTAGCCATTCATTAACAACGAACATCTCAGACTCCACACCCCTAAACTCCGTCTTCGTCTCCCTCTTTCTGGCGAAATGCGAGTGGTGGTAACCATCAAAAACCACCATCACCATCATCTCTCCAAATTGAGACCACCACCGTCATCTCATCTCCTTCCAAATTAAGGTAATATAATTTCTGAACTCTTAATTTTTAACTCTCTGGTTAATTTTCTGGGTTTAGGGATTTATGGTTATCTGCAATCTCTGATTCTCTTTGATCAATTTTTGGATTTGAGAGTTAGGGTTTTCTACAATCTCTCAGTCTATTCGGCAGTTCTTCATACCCCAAACACAATCCATAAATTTTCCTTCGTAGAAATTGGGAATTTGGAATTTGGGGATTTAGGGTTCAAATGTTCATACCGTACCTACTGGGCATTCCATAATGTTTGAAATTTGAATTGGGAATTAATGTAATGTTCAAACTTGAAGACTTGTTGTATAACACTGAATGGAAATTTATTTATTGTCCAAATCTACAAATGTACAACACCTTCCTATGATCTTCAAGTGTTCAACAACTTGTGCAATGTGCAATCTCTGCTTTGAATCTACAAGCTTGAAAGTAAATTGAGTATTTTATTGATAGTGGAAACTATTTGTAAGACTATAATTTAGAGATTCTGTTTACAAGGCTCAAAGTTTTGAATTTCCAAAAAGCTATATGGTTTCTCTTCCCAGTCCCTACTCATTTTGTTTCTTGTTTGGCATCTCTTTGCAGATGTTTACATGAATCAATTGGTGATTAATCTCAGTCCATATCATGAATTCGTTTAAAGATCATAAACGTCAATCAGTAATTTTGGTTTTTTCTAGGCAACGATATATGTAAAGGGAGATGGATGTAAATATACTTGTATATAGCTATATATGGAAACAAAACTTTGTAATCAAGGAGGCTTCTTCTGCAAGAGTAATAAATTATTAAACAGTTTATTTTTTTTTCAAAATAAATAATTGTTGGACTCGTGGACCCGTCCCGAACCGGCCCCTTTTTTTTGGGTTGGGTTAGGTCCAGTTCCAAAGTTCAGATTTCTTATACCTAGCCTGACTCGTCTCGTTACATTTTAAAAAGGTCCAGTTCGGTTCCTTCAAATTTGGACCCGGCCTGGCCTGTGCCCAGCCCTAGATAGGATGAGATGAAAAATTAATGATTTTGGAAAATTGATATAAAAAATCGCTTAAATTTTTGTCCATATAACAAAATGGAAAAGCTCTATAAGTTCATTTGACATTTCAAAATAATTTCCTTGTTTCTTCTACTCATTATTTGACTCGTAGATTTTACTTACACATTAAGTCTTCTTTCCGAGGAGAATGATTGGTCTCGGGTCATTAGTGCAAATGACACCAAGATAAGTATGTAGGTGCTCAATAGAGAGTGAGTCCATTGAACACGATCAATAAGGAGTTCTCATACTCATGTTACATGAGAACTCATGGTTGAGATATTGCAAATTAGTCAATTAACTGAGACATCATAGTTGTCTTGTGGTTAGGTCCTTTGTCTTAGGTTGTGTTAAAGGCATTCCATTTGAGGTGTCCACGGAATAGTTGGGCCTATGCTACTTTATCAAGTGGGCTTGTGAATGTACAACAAGAGATCTTTAAACTTCAAACAGTTGAGGGAGAATACTCTGTGATGGCCAAAGTATGAATGAGATTTAGGAAGACGTTCCAAATCACATTCAAGGTAATCATATAGATAAGCAAATTACACTAGATAATAAACATAAAATAAACTATCAACTAAAATGTGATCAAGAGTATTGAATTGGAAAAAGACCGTATTGCATTGTCATCCCAAACTGAATAAGTTCTCCAACCTTTTTTTATTAGCTTGGGCAACCATGACATACTGCTAGGTGTCACTCATGATTTGTATAAGCCTTGAAGATGTATAATCACTAAAGGGAGAATTGAAAGTAAGTTGTAATTCATAATCTATTAGAAATAGTTATAACAGCCCGCTGCCTCGCTAAAAGGAACTTAATGGATCGCACATTGTGTAAGGTAGTGATTGAAGGATATCACGAAGATGAGTAAGGACAATTCAATAGTTTACTTGTATATGGCTAGGATTAATTAATATGTTAATTAATCATATGAAAGGTTTGTATGGGGCCTTAAGTAAATTTTGGCTTCAGGGCCCAAATAGGTTTTGGTCCACAAGTCCCATTGAGTTTAAGTTGTATAACAAGTAAAACAAAATGAGAACTAACCCAAACACAAACACTATGGCCGGCCATGCTAGAGGAAGAGTGAGGTTAGTTCTTATTATGATTATGTCACTCAATGTAAGGGACTATATAAGTGACTTTACAACCTCACCCTTTATTAGGGTTTCAAGAGGCAAAAGAGAGAAAACACTTGTCTCTCTTTTCTTCAAAGAGGCCGGCCACCATGGTAACACATTGCAAGCATTTTGTTCTTCCATGGTCACTCATCTTCTTCCTCAACCATCTTTGGTGTCAGAATTTAAAGGCCCTGTCTTTTGTAGGCTTTTGGAGAATCCTTTCTTCCATCCAAATCCAAGAAGATGTGGAGCCAAGAAGCAAAGTTCATCCATCCATATCCATGAAGGATATTTTGTGAAAAACATGTTCATTTGAGCAATATCTATAGCATGCAATTAACAAATTAAAGGCGGAATCATGCTTGCATGCACTCAAAACAAAACATTACCCATTAAATTCAAAGCCTAGTAGTTAGGTGAACCAAGACTCAACTCAAAACAAAGTGAGTTGAGAAATTATACCTTTGTTGATTCCTCTTTGCATAAGCAAAGGATAATCACCCAAGAGATAGGGCCTTCATTACTTGCTTCTTAGATCCATGGATTTGGATGGAAGAATAGGTTTCTCCAAGTTCTCAAAATTGAGAACCTCTAAGTCTCCACACCAAGGTAAGATTTTAAGAAGAAATGAGTGACCTAGAGGAAGTAAGATTGCTAGCTATTTTCCTCTAGGGTGGCCGGCCTCTTTAGAGAGAAAAGAGAGCTTGTGTTCTCATCCTTTCCCCAAAAGAAAACCCTAAATGAATTTTGGCTATAAAGTCATATTTATACCTTCCTTCATTGGAGTGGCAAACTTGTAATTAAAGCAAGTTCACTACCCTCCTCTAAATGGCCGGCCTTAAGGGTTTATTGGGCTTTCAAGCCCTTTGTTTATTCAAGTTGTCATACAACTTGAGTTAATGGGCTTGACATTCAAATCCCATTGGGCCTTGCGGCCCAAAACTAACCCTAAGTCTATAACGAACTTATTCGTTGGATTAATTAACATATTAATTAATTCTAGCCATAAATAAATAATTAAACCATTTAATTATCCTTACTCATCTCCGTTGTTTCTTCAATCTCTACCTTACACGGTGTACGATCCATTAGGTTCCTTTTAGCGAGGCAGTGGGCGATTAGAACTCTTTCAAATCGATTGTGAATTGAAACTTACTTTCAATTCTCCCTTTAGTGATTATACACGTTTAGGTCTTCCACAAACCATGAGTGACACCTAGCAGTATGTCATGGTTACCCAAGCTAATCAGAAGAGGTGGAGAACCTATTCAGTTTAGGATTACAATGCAATACGGTATTTCTCTAATACAATACTCTTGACCACATTGTTTGGATTGATAGTTTATTCATGTCTACTATCCAATGTGATTCATTTACTTATATGATTACCTTGAATGTGATTTGGAATGACTTCCTAAATCTCATTCATACTCTGGCCAGATATTCTTAATCATATCATAGAGTATTCTCCCTAAAACGGTTTGAAGGTTAGAGATCCCTTGTTGCGCATTCACTTGCCTCCATGGCTAAGTGGCTTAACCCCAACTATGCCGTGGACACCCGTGAATGGAGTGACTTTGACATAATCAAAGATCAAGGGCCTAACCACAAGACAACTATGATGCCTCATGTCAAATGACTACTTTGCATTATCCCAACCATGAGTTCTCATGTGACATGAGTATGAGAACTCCTCGTTGATCGTGTTCAGTGGACTCATTCGCTATTGAGCACCTACATGCTTGTCTTGGTGTCAATTACACCAATGACTCGAGACCAGTCACTCTCCATGAGAGAAGACATAGCACGTACTGATCTTAACGGACTGTCAATGCCCAATTGGCAATCCTATGATCAGGAACGCTTAGGATATGTATAAGAAAGAGAATGGTCTCATAAATCTAACTTGTTTAAATTACATTCTCCTAAATACATATTCCTTGGACTTATCGTTTAAGCATATAACATTTATATGAGACGGCTTAAAACAATAATCTTTGCCCTTGATATTAAACTAGATTAGTTTAACATGTGATATGTCCGTAAAGTATCATCACATGATTGGTTTTAGGGCACATTTCCAACAATCCATGGAGCCAAAGAGCATGAAGGGCCTCTCATGGTTGAATATATATTTGTTAAGCAAAGGTATAATAAACTTCAACACACTTTGTTCTTTGAGTTGAGTCTTGGTTCACCACCACTACTAGGCTTTGAATTTCATGGTGTAAGTTTTGTTTTAGAGTGCATATAAGCATGCTTCCACAATTTAATTGTTAAATGCAAGTATTATGTTGCTCAATGAACTTAGCTTATCTAAAAATTTCCTTCATACTATCCACGGAGTAAATGAAAGAAACGCTAGGGTCGGGGAAGAGTAAAAGAGATAGGTGGTGGGCCCATAAAATCTTTTAGTTTTTTTTTTTGGTAAAGTTCTATTCAGTGTTATGCGAGAAAGATAAAAGTTATGTTTTTAGAGGGTTAATTACACTAACATCCCTCGAGCTTTTTCGAGTTTTCACAAAATCTCCTCAAGTTTGAAAATTACACTAACACTCCTTAAGGTTTGAGTTCATTTTCACAATTACCCATTTGGTCGAAGATTTTCATATAAGAGGACAATTTGCCCTTATAATAAATTACTTAACATAATAAAAAACTTTTATAAATAAATAACCAAAAGAAAATCAAATAAAAAATTACGCAGAACATTAATAAATGATAAATCGGAATCCAAACATCTAACTTATGTTTGTTTTTCCACTTGTGTCACTAAAATGCACTCGACCCAAAAAACCATTCCCCTCATTTCTAGCAACCCCGTCCCGATCTTCTTCTGGGTTGAACAATCCCTAAGCTTTGAACAAAAGAGATGGCGATGTTCACGGGTAGATTTCCTAGAAAGTATGAAATTAAGATAAATAGAGCAAAAAAAGATGGTGATGTCGATGAAAAAAATTTCAGAACAAAAGAGATGGCGATGTCGATTAAAGGCATTGCAAAACATGGACATAGGTGGTAGCGGAGAATTGACTGTGCTCTCGAGTGTTGTGAAGAAAATCGATTTTTTTCGTCTTCGTCTAGACCGTTTAATCTCTCAGTACATCTAAATGTTATTGGACAATATTTTATTTGTTCACTTAGAAGAATTCTTATAATTGAAAATAGATCGAATAATTTGTTAGTGCAGTTGAAGTTCAAGAAAACACATTCAATGATGATGGAGGGACTCTATCAGTTTTTCATTTTTTTTCTTAATGTTTAGTGTAACTTTTAATTTGATTTTCTTTTTCGTATTTATTTATAAAGTTTATTATTTTGCTAAGTAATTACTATAAGGGTAAATTTGTCTTTTTATCGACAGATTTTCTATTAGAGATATTAAAGCCTTAAAGGATGTTAGTGTAATGTTTCAAGTTTGAGGGAGTTTTGTGAAAACTTAAAAAACCTTAAAAGGTGTTAAGGTAATTAACCCATTTTTAAATCATTTATTTTAAATATTGAAATGGTAGCCGAGTTCCCAACTCAAATGATGAGTGAGAAAAATAAGTAGAGAAAAGTAAATAAACTAGCATTCCTTCATAATTTTGTGTGTAGTCAACCTATAATTTAGGAGGATTTTAAAATATTTTAAAAGTAATAGATTTGATAAGATTTAAAAACTCCTACAAATTCGATATAGATTTTTGGATAAACTGTCATTTTCCCCCTTAAACTATCATCCTATTGTCAATTTACCTCTTAATTTTTTTCAACCAATTTACCCCCTGAACTATAAAAATTGGCCAATGTACTCCTTACTGTTGAATTTGTTAAATTCCATCCATTTAGATGTTAAAAATAAGGGTGATTTTGTCATTTCCAATGCAAAATAGTATTTAATAAAAAATGATAAAGAAATTAATAGAAAACCAAAAAAACAAAACCCTTGCAAATAGCAAATGGAGGATTGGTTCATATAGAGAGAGAGAGAGAGAGAGAGAGAGAGAGAGAGAGAGAGAGAGAGAGAGAGAGAGAGAGAGAGAGAGAGAGAGAGAGAGAGAGAGAGAGAGAGAGAGAGAGAGAGAGAGAGAGAGAGAGAACGGCCTCCTAGACTCCCAGTGATTGGAGTGGAATCAGTGATGTGGATTCTAAGGTGCAAAGGATTAGCAGTGGTGGCATGGCATAATCGGAACCGGCTTGGTGGAGTTGAATCGGAACCGGCGCGGTGAAATTGAATCGTTAGCCGCCCCTCCACCTCGGGCTGCTCGAATATGGACTTCAAATCTACCGCTAACCCCACAATTTTTTTAGAGAGGGAGAGAAAGAGAGAGAGAGAATTGTGATGAAGGTGGCGGGTTGGGTGGCGGGTTGAGTTCGGGCAGGGAAGGATATGGAATTGCTGGGTTAAAGGAATGTGGGCTGGAGAATAGGGTCTCCTTTTATTTTCTTTTCAAGTTTTATTATTTTTTTACTTTAATAGTTAAAAGTGATCTTCTTTTTTAAATTAAAGAATTGATTTTTTAAACAAAATTTGGAAGGAAGTTTAAAAGTTTGACGGTAAGGTGTAAATTGGCACATTATATATAGTTCAGGGGGTTAATTGGCTGAAAAAATAGTTTAGGGGGTAAATTGACAATAGGGTGATAGTTTAAGAGGGAAAATGACAGTTTACCCTAGATTTTTAAGGATTTCTGTTGATTTGGTTTATGATTTTGGTGGATTTTTAAGGCAATGGAGATGGTAATCCACCAGACAGCCGAAAGCAACCATTGATCTCCACCACTTCTACACTCTAACCGTTATCGCCACCTATGGGAAATTCACCATTATGCACCAAGCCTATGTCACATCCCGGCCCGGGCCCCCACCACATCCCGGGTTTGACTCCACTGTAGCATGATATTATCCGCTTTGAGCTCCAACCACGCCCTTACAGTTTTATTTTTAGGAACTCACACGAGAACTTCCTAGTGGGTCACCCATCCTGGGATTGCTCCCGCATAAACTCGCTTAACTTCGGAGTTCCGATGAAACCCGAAGCCAATGAACTCCCAAAAGGCCTCGTGCTAATGGAGGTGGGCATGTACATATAAGGCGTAGAGGATCCACTCCCCTGGGCGATGTGGGATCTAAGACCTCTGTTCGACTTTTTGATAAAAAAAATTACAAAATAAATAGGGTAAATTTTAGTTTACTACCCTTAAAGTTTTGTGGTTTTCAACATTTGGTATATGAAGTTTTTTTCATCCCAGAGTCATACCTAAAGTGTTAATTTTGGAACAGTCTCATACATCTGTTAGACTAGCTGTTAAGTCTCCCGTTAACTGATGGCGAGGAATCCATGTGGACAATGACTGGGCGCCACGTGTCATTAAGGGTCCACGTGGAAATTAAAAATTAAAAATAAAAAAATTAATTTGGCTTTCTCCCTTATCCCTCTATTCTCTCCTCTACACCAACCCACCAAACCCTCTCTCCTCTCTTCTCAATTCTCTCAATTGCACTTGCATAAGCATCAAAAGCCTTAACGCAATCTGGATACTCCATATCAAAAAACTTATCAAGCAAAACCGCCAAAACCTCCATTCTCTCCATATCAAAACACAAGAGGAACCGGCTCCACGAACCTCGACTTGGGCTTCGAGAACGCCGACCTAGAAAACGAAGCTCATCGGGAAGTGGGTTCGGTAGGGATTTTAAATGGCTTCCCCGGCAGTAGCAAGGGACTCGGCTTTAGGATTTTTGGAGAAGCAGAGTCGGGGACCCTGGGGCTTTGAAGCATTGTCATTTGGAGATTCGAGTCTCTGATTTCGTTAATGTATCTCGTGTGTTCTTCGTTGCCCGAAATCTGCAAAACCACATTGTTTGTTCCTTTCTTCTCTCCTGCGCCTTTTCCACCTTCCATTGCACCACTCAGAAGCTTTAGATACCCATTTGGACAGTGTTCAAAATATGAAAATACCTTCATTTTTCTGGGAAAGTTTTGAAATTTCTCGAGCTTCAAGCAATTTTGCAGCAGAGTGCTGTGTGATTAGATTTTTTGAGAGAGAGAGAGAGAGAGAAATTTAGTAGGATTTTATGGAAAATGAGTGTGTGAGAACCGATCCAACAGCCTCTGCAAATGACCCATTGTCATGGAAATTTGCTCTGGTTTCATCTCTCTCAATGGTGTCACACTCAAAATTCTCTTGTCATCTCACTCGTTTCGACTCACCGAGTCATTCGTATCGCCGTACGACCTTGACCTCCTCATCCCCCCTCCATTTTCATAATAGCGATCTCGCTCTCCTCCACACTCATACTCGTAATTTCTCAACGGCGGAGACCTGAAATTCGAAGACCCGTCATACGAGCCACCAGAGCTTTGTTGATCTCCAGCACCAAGACTACCGCCGATGCCGCCGCCGCTCTTCCTCTCGAGTGCGCTTTGTCCATGAAATCTGATAGATTTAGGAGGCGGGTCCCCCTCCGAGTCGTGTACACGATCTTGTCACCGAGCATTGAGCATTTTACGGTGGACCGGGAGGAGAGGAGATGAGGGTTTGGTGGGTTGGTGCAGAGGAGAGAATGAAGGGATAAGGGAGGAAGGGAAGCTCGAGAGAGGTAGAAGACGACCAAAAAACAATTTTTGTTGAATTTTTAATTTCCACATGGACTCCTTAATGACATATGGCATCCAATCATTGTCTACAAGGGTGCCATGTCATCAGTTAACGGAAAGCTTAATAGTCAGACTAAATGATGTATGAGACTGTCCCAAAATTAATACTTTAGGTATGACTCTGGGATGAAATGAACTTGATGTATCAAATGTTGAAAACCACAAAACTTAAGGGTAGTAAACTGAGATTTACCCAAATAAATATTACAAATTGTGAAATCAACATCATCATTCCATAAAATTAGAAAGAAAGAAAAAAAACTTAGAAAAATCCCCAAAAATCAGTGGAAAAAAAAGGATAAAGAGCAAGAATTGATCGTCGCGCAAGAAAAAAAATGAAGATATGAAAATTGGGACCCAGCAACACTACATAAGAGAAATGATGCAACCCATCATCATCTTTATTCCGAATTAATGTGATCCATCAGCGAAAATTGAAGAAAAAATGAAGAGATGAAGGAAGAAGATAAAGAAAACAAAGCGGCTAGCAGGCAATGAAAGGAAGAGAGAGTCAGAGGTCGCTGATTTGAAATCCTAGGGGGTGAGGTGGGATTCTATTTGGTCTTAATTATATTATACTTCTTGGTCTCAAATCTCACAAAATCCATAACTTAATAAAATCCTATAAAATCTTTAAATTTTTAATAATCCTGGATTTGGATGGACTCTAAAAATGTCTATTAAAATCTCAATTAACTACACTAGGATTTTAAAGTCTTTTAAAATCCTCTCAAATCTGAGTTTGACTACATCCCTTAATCATATATATTGGAAACCTTTAAGGGGAAGGGATCTCTATTTAAAAAAAAAGGGAATTAGTTGTGGAGTCCACAAGACATCAAACTTTAATGATCCAAACAATCTATTTTTGAAGTTGCACCTCATAGATCATCCTTGCAAAGTATTAGCCAAATTGAAAATGTTTAAGACACCTAATTTGAGTTCCAAGAAATTAATGAATACTTTGTTATATAAGAAACAATGAAATTTTATCTTGATAATTAAATAGGCAAATGGTTTTGGATTGAATTGAATTTTTGTAAAGATGATCTATAAAACAAGACTTACAAAATAGACGATTCAGATCATTGAAGTTCGATGTGGAGTGGGCCCCACACCTAATCCCTTTTTTTTTTTAAATGGGGATCCCTTATATATATATATATATATATATATATATATATATCTCTCTCTCTCTCTCTCTCTCTCTTCTTCTACATTAACGGGAATGTCAAAATGATAATCATATATGTAGACAATATCAGATTGATCATATATTATTGAACATGGACTATTGTGAAATGATTACCATCGTTTTCAAATGCCCTTTGTCTGGAAATGAAGGATTTTAGCTGTAAATCTATGGTCACTATAAAAATTACCATTTGCCTGACTAAGATTAGCTCGACAGAAGGTATTTCATCGGGTAATTCCACTTCGCTCGACGAAAAATAACTCTTAGTCGGGAAAACGTGATCAACGCTTTGGTTTTTTAGAGGCTTTAAGCGAGGGAACAATTTGGTGGGGCAAGTCTCAGGTCGTTAGGCAAACATTTGGCGCCAAAGGTGAAAAAAATGGTGCGAAACCAATCAAATCTTTCCCAACGAACTTTTAAAGTTCTGTCGCGCAAAAGGCTTAGTTAGGTCTTAGCCTTAATCAAGTTTCAGGGTTTAGGGTTTCACAGTGACCAACCTTTCCCGACAAACTTCCATCAAACTACCACTACTATTTGCTTCAATTATGAAGGTTTAGCGAGTAGTATTGGTGGTAAAAATCAGAGGAAGGAGTGGAAGCCAAATGTGGGAGTTCGCAGCGCTCAACTATAAGATTTGTAATGGTAATATTAGAACTACTAGTTGGAAAGGATATCAGGATCACTATGTGGAATACTTGAGTAATTTCTTTTGCCGAAGAAGGTGATGACGAAAAGTTACTCGAATGACTTGCATGTGGTCCGTGAAGAGGATATCACCGTCATGATAAAAAAATATCCCCAACAAACGCCACCTTCAATCCCTACCGTTGGATTAATCTCCATAACTACTTTATAAACACCCCTTCTTCCTGCATTTTTTTTGCTTGCTCAAATCCACTGTTCTGGCAAAGTCTAATTCCTCTAAAAAATTTAAAATTTCTCTTTTTTCTTAGTCCTTTTTTGTAATGGATCCCAAACTTTAAACCCTATAGCTACAAAATTAATTTCAATAATCCAATTGTCAAAAATGTTTGCATATACTTGAGATATCCTATGCCAAAAATCACAAAAAAGAAAGTTCAAAGATTAGGTAATAGACAAAATTATTCGACTTTTAGAAATGAAAAATCACGATTTAATGGTCATTTTAACTCCAATTTGGTTTTGCAAATACAATCCTCAACCCTAGCCAAATATAATAAACTCTAAATGTTTTGGAATCCATTCTTTTGACGATATACACATTCTACGAAACTAGTTTTCATGACATTCAAAACCTTTGCCGACGAGCATTCTGTGAGGCAAAGGTCTTATATGTTATAACCCCTAGACCCTTCTTCTTTTTTCCTCCTCGCGCCAATTCTGTAGAATCTCTCTCTCTCTCTCTCTCTCTCTCTCTCTCTCTCTTATGTGAAATTGATTTTTATTTTAATTTTCGATTTCGTGTTATTTTATTTTTTATTTATTTTTTCAATTTTGTGATAATCTCTGGGATAACCTTGTAGGATTTTTGTAGTTGTTTTTATTGTTTTTGGTAAGGTGGTGGTGGAGTGGGGTGGGGTACGACGGTTGTGGGGTGGTGGGGTGGGTACCATGGTGGTGGTTTAGAGGATGGGGTGTGGGTGGGTGAGTGGTTACGGGGGAAGTTTTAGGTGGGAGGGTGGGTGGTGAGGGTGGCACGGGTACGGTGGCGGGGGATGGGGCTTAGGGCTTAGGTGGTGTATGGTGGTGGTGGGGTGGGGGTTTCTAGGTTTAGTGCTTAGATGTTCGCAGGTGGTGTTAGGTGAGGGTCTTGGGGTAGTAAATTAGGTTGTAAAATTTTGAAACTTTTAGGTGGTAAATTTTGGGAAATTGTGAAATTACAAAATTGCAAAAATTGTTAGATAGTGAAATTGTGATTATAAGGTGGTAAAATTTAGAAATATGTGAAATTGTAGGAAGTTTAGGAAAATTTGTGAAGTTTGTAGGAAAATATGAAAACTTTGTGAAAATTTAGAAATATGTGAAATGAAGTAACGTTATAATAATTTGTGAAATGTAGTAAAGTTATAATAATTTGTGAATTTGTTTAAATTTGGTTAAATTTTAGAAAAATGTGAAATTGTAGGAAATTTATGAAATTATGATTTTTTTTTTCAAAGATGTCTTCACGCTTGATCACCAATAGTCGTCGCTCAACCTCGGCCCCTACTTAGAGTGAGAGGTTAGCTGCTAGCACCACCCAAGCAGCTAGCGGGACCTACACGCAAGGTCGAGTCGGTTTCCAGTGCTAGTAGTTTTGCGCCATTGGAGCAAGTGGCCGGATCTTCCAAGAGCCCTCATAGCTACAGAAGCCACGAGCTTGTGGCAGCCCCAACTCATCCCACCCTTCTCAGGGCAGCCTGATAGGAGCATATTTATACGACTTAGTTAGCTTGTTTCTTGGCAATTATGTTGTTAGTTCGTAGTTATTTTAGTATTTTAAGCTATTTTCGTGTGTTTGTAGGTCTAAAGGGTTAATATGGCAAATAAGTGCATTTTGGAGCATTTTTAGGCATGGAATGGATGGCATATGCTTGGAGCAAAAGGAATGGACGAAATTTGAAGTTTGTGCATTATCCTCTCCCTATAAATAACCATTTTAGCACACTCATTTAACCCAACACACACATTCACCTACCACTACATCCACTCATTTCACCCAACACACACATTCACCTACCACTACATCCACTCATTTCACCCAACACATTCACCTACCACTACATCCACTCATTTCACCCAACACATCCATTCTCCAAACATCCATCCATTATACCCATTACATCCACTCATTACCAAACACTCATCCACTACACCCATTACATCCACTCATTACCAAATATCCACCCACTACACCCATTACATTCACTCATTACCAAACACTCACCCACTACACCCATTACATCCACTCATTACCAAACACTCATCCACTACACCCATTACATCCACTCATTACCAAACATTCATCCACTACACCCATTACATCCACTCATTACCACAACACTCACCCACTACACCCATTACATCCACTCATTACAACTCAATACACTCTTCTCCCTAGCCTATAAATACATCCACCCTTCACCATAATTAAGGGGCCATCATCCAAAGACACCACATCATCTACACAACTCTCCATCCTTCACCATAACTCACCTATATCCATCCACCACCACAAGAGACCATCCATTCACCACTCACACCTTGGTGCCGCATATTTGCAAGGAAGGAGGATTGCTTGGAGTTGTGCTAGTCATTCAATTTGGATTGCTGGAGCATTCTAGGTGTATTCTACTTTGGTTTTCAATGTTTAATTTCAATTGTTTCTGTTTAATTGCAAGTATGAGGAACTAAACCTCTTTTGGCTAGAGGAGAATTCGAAACCATGAATATATTTGCAATATGAATTGATTTCTTCCAATTGTGATTTGATAAGTTGTGATTGCAATTCAATTATCTATTTTATTCATAACGGATTTGTGTATGTTTATTAAGGATGCATACTTAGTTTTCATGCATGAATTTGATGCTAGGATATAAATAAGTTTCACCTAATCATTACAAGTTTATATTCATGAGTACTGAAGGTTGCTTGTCACAATCGCGTTAATTGAATTCTTGGCAAACGTATCATGCATTCATAGTTACAATTGCCTCGTCAACGCTTATGATTTTCATGGAACTTAATGATCTTTAATTGTATCTGTATTATGCATTCATATAGGGGACTTTTAGAGAATGATTTGGGTTGTCGCATGCATTCATCCAATTCAATGAGTAAAGGAAAATCTGAGGGTTAATTTGTGCATCACGGTTAATCTGGGGTGTTGAGCATCATAGTTTATTGAAAAGCAATTGGAGATTGATTTGTATGCAAGTGTGTCATGTGTGGAGAAAGACCTTCTAGCTAGCCCATCATCCATCCAAAACAAACAATTTCGTGCAAATCTGTTTAGTTCTAGTTTATGTTTTGTTTTACTTTATTTTCGTCCAAAACCCAATCCCCCTTTACTTTAGTGTGTCTAATTAGTTAGAATCTGTTTTAGTTTGTGTTTTTAAGTGTTTTGAGTCTATAGAGTCTAGTTAAGTGTTTTTAAGTTTCTTTTTGTAAGTCAGTTTAGTTTAGATTAGCAATCCCTCCTAATCCCCGGTCCAGAACGATCCCTACTTGCATTTTTACTACAATTTGACAACAAGAGGGTTTAATTTGAGTGCTTAACTTTCATCGCATCACAGCCCTAGTAGAGAGGTCGATTCGGCGGTCGTACAACAGGTTAGGACGAAGACCTCTACACTTGGCCGAAAAGCAAAAAAAAAAAAAAAAGGGAAATTTGTGGAGGGTTGGCGAGCAGCTAATCACTCAGATCACACAAAAGCGGATCCGGGTTGAATACCTCTCGAGTCACTGATGAGCGAATGAAAAAGCCAACAGTTTGTTAATTGACGACATAGGTTCCGTCATCTGCACCAAATGCCTTATAATCCCCGTTTCTTGGAAGACGCATAGCTCCAAGGTCTGTGCCGAGATGGACAGACTGCTCTTAGTAAGTGTACAACTTTCTTAATTAATTATTTTTTTTTCTTTACTTTTTAATGTGGTTTTAAACTAAAAAATTAGGATTTTTTTTTGGGAATTTCAGGCCAATTTCGAGTGGCACATGGTGGACAATGATTGTGTCAAGTACATAGACTGGTTATGGAGGGAACGGTATAAGAAGTGGAAGTACCGGCTGCATAAATACTATTAGACTTGTGCGTCACCTAAGGCAGCTCCTAAAGATCCACCTGAGGAGTTTGTGGAGAGGATGGGCTAGTGGAATTGGCAGTGCACTCATTTTCAGAGCAAAAAAATTCAAGTAAGTTTTATTTATATTTTAATTTCAATTTTTATGTTTTTTTTAGTATAGTTTAATTAATATTTTTTCAATTTACATAAAAAAATTGGCATCAAATAAAGGTAACTGGGAGAAGAAGCCGTACCTTCATCACTCCGGTTCTCGACCCCTATCTTACCGGGTCAAGGAACAATGTGCGACTAGTTCACATTTCCCAAAGGTGGAGGTTTTGGGGAAAACACATTCAAATTATGGCAACCAGGCCGCGAATGTCTTTTTTGTAATATTTCATTCTATGTTTTAATTGTAAATTTCATTACAATAAATAAGGTTTAAATTATGATCGATAATCTTAATTGCTTTCCCCTGTTTTTTTTTAGGCTTTTATGTTGCAGAAGAAGGACGAGTACCTCATCAATATCTCCCAGCAACAACTAGATGTGCCTATAAAGGAGCTAACACCTAATCCGGACTTCAACATGTGGAGATGGAGTTAGCGCGCCAAAGAGAATAAGCTAAGCTCCAAAAAGAAGCAACGCCTCTGGGAGAGGCTTCAACGCACGACCGAGAATTAATGCGCATGTACTTTACTTTGCTATGGTGACCCAATCCTTGTCAGCTTATGGCATAAGCATTCCCGAGTCCTCAACCGACCTTCAGAAGTCATTCCCCTAGCTACCCCAGCACCTACCCGAGTAGTTTACTTTTATTTATTTAGTTTTTTTTTTAACATAATTGTATGAACAATTTTATTTGAATGTAACTAAATAAATTTTTTAAAGTTATCAACAATTATAGCTTTCTAAATTAATTTATAAATTAAATAGTCATTATAAATATTTTTTTTCATCATTTTCTAAAAAATAAAAAAATATATTAGCCCGAAGAACTATTTTGTCGAGCAAACATTATGTTATTTTAGCTCACTCCCTTAATGTAAATAATATCGTATGTTAAAAGAAAAAAAATGTTTGGTTTCATAGAGTTGGCCTGATGAAGTTTTTGTTGGGTCAAGTTTACAACATTATTTAATTCTATGCGGGCAGCGGAATATCCTTTTCAGGCAGGTTATTTGATCGGGTCAATACGGTCAACGCACGTTTGCGCGACGAGTGTATTCCTCAAGCTAAATCCATTTCACCCGGAGAAAATGAAATCTCGTCTAGTAAGGCTTCGAGTGATCGGTTTTGAAATCAATTGGCATAGTCCGACAACTTCACTGAGATTGACCATACTTGTTCTAGACAAGTAATCAAAGAGTTTCCTATAATCTTAGAGTCCTTATAATCTAAGGATTGTCATGCGCCACAAGTAACCACTCCTAAGAGGATGCAATATCTACTTCCTAGATATCCTCTAGGATTGTCTTCATTTAATAAGGATTCTACTATCCTAAAAGGTCATCTTCTCGACTCGTATAAATACACCCTTCTAGGGTTCTTCTCTATTAACGCAATTCATGCACGCTTTGAGTCTTAATATTGCTTACTAATTTGACCGTTGAAGAGCCTTTGATGGGCACCCCCCAGGTCTTTGGCTTACACATGGTTGTGTGTTCTTTTACAGGTAAACGAGTTTAAGCATTTCCACCACTTACGGCGGTGTGCAAATTTGGTTTCAACATACAAGAAAATGTAGTAAATGTAGCATTGTGTTTTGTTTCCTACAATGATTGGTGCATCCTTTTTTCTTTGACGTTTTCAATTTTGTTTTCAAAATAATTAGCTGACAAAATGACTTAGTGAATAACTGATTTTATTTGCGCGCTTTGTTTGTATCTAAAACATTTATAATTAACAATGAGACCCCAAAGTTCAAATCTTGGATTCATCGCTGGGTTTGAGTATTAAGCTGTATTTAGACAAATGAAATTGAAATGTGAATGAATTAGAAATCAAGCAATAATAGTATTGTACAAGCTTGGTTGAATGGAAATTTGAAATGAAAATTAGTTGAAAATAATCCCATTGCGTTGCATACTTGGAGTTTGAAGAGACATTAGAGACATTCGGAGTTTCAAAAAGTGAGACCTCAAAAATTCAATATGAGCGGCACGTCTAGAAAGTACGGAAAATTCTAATGCGAGGAAATTAACCATTTGATTTTCAAAGGATGATGGAGTTTTTAGCGATGAAATATTTGTTCCTACTCAAACATTTTATTCGCAAAGATGTATTTCGTCATAGAATATATTTTTTGGCCAAACAATAGAATTATTAGATTAGTTATTAAATTAGAGAGCCGACGGGGTTCGAATTCACGTCGTGATGCAAGAAAAACACTATTTTTCACTACTATAGTAGAAGACCACTTGTTTTCGTCATAAAATATTTAATTTCTACGTTGTTTTTTTAATCAAAATAGGAGAGAATCAACTTATATGCTGGCGAGAAAACGATAGTTTCCTCGCTGAAAGTCTTTAGGCGTGGGAAATAATCTTACATTAAAAAACTCTCCAATAAGTCATCGTATGCTAATCATGTTATGGTGTTTTGGCTCAATATTTCTAGGCATATATGGTTTTTAATGGTTGGTTGAAAAAGTATAAAGAGGGGAGGCTATCTCATCCCAAAGTCAAGGTATACTACATGTTTCTTTAAGGACTTAGGCCATCTCCATGCGGAGGGGGGTAGATATAGCCCTGTGTAGAACTATAGTCCTGCAAAAAATTATTTTTTTAATGAACAATGTCACACCATATTCATATATCATCTCCAACCGAAGAGACAAAGTATAGCTGCCTCAATAATTTATTAGTTTTAAGTTATTATTTATATTTATTAGTTAATTTAATTAAATTACTATTTATACCATATTAAAATAAGATTACTAATTAAATTACTATTTATATTTTTTTGTCACATGTCGTCAAATGGGTATGAAAAGAGTGTTTAAGGTAAACAGTATGTGAAAATTTGAAATAAAATAAGGTAAGATAGTATGTAAGAAAAAAAAATTAATAGTAAAAATTCAAGATAAAATTAACAAACACAGCAAATTAAGGAGAAAATTAAAAAAATCATAGTAAAAGTTCATATTGGTAACTTCGTGGGGTCGCAATGAACTCAACAACTCAATGCCCCAAGGAGCCAAAGCTCAAGCCATAGTGACTCTGTGGGGTCATCTACTTTTTCAAAGCAGCATGCCAGCTGACGGTACTATGGCTAAAAGTTTTGCAAGACGCTTCAAGCAAACAAAGTTTTAAGAAAAACAAAGATGGAGCAAAGCAAAGAAAGATGTCAATTAGCTAAAAGTTCTATAAGACGCTTTAAGCAAACAAAGTTTCAAGAAAAACAAAGGTGGATTAAAGGAAAAAAAACAGTCTATTAAATTTCTAGCAAGTTAATAAACTTGCACGAAGGTCGTCAAAATTTGACATAGGCTAAACAAAGTTGACTGCTCATTAGCAGCTTGGATGATCTTAAGCTCTCCAGCAGCTATCCCGCATTCATTAGCCACTTCGCACTCGTTTGCTCGTCTAACACTTCATCTTCACTCCGATCTTGGCATCTTCAACTGTTCCATTTACAACAGTTGAGCAATCAAACTCGAGCAGTTCCCTCATTTTTGGTGAGCATCATAGACATAGCAGCAGTGGAAGGAGCAGGCTTTGACGCTTCTTTAACAGCTGAATCCACTTTTCCAAGTGATAGACTTTCCTCCCCACTTCTCATAGTGGCGAGCCTTTCAGAAGCTCATCTAGACTTAACCACAACTAGATACTTAACTCTATCTCTGGACCTAAACGTTGGAAACAGTTTGATGTCAGGCTTTCCAAAAGTAGCAGAGTCTCACGAGCAGCAGAATGACTTCTTCTCAACTGAATGTCCAACAAGCAAGCTAACTTATCAGCAAGGCTCTGCACCTTTTTCACAGCCTTTTCCCTGAGCTCTTGGCCCATACCAACTAGTTGCTACATCACCTACAGTAGCTCCTCGAGTTACCTACTTGCACGACAACCTTCTGGTTGCCCTAACACCATCATCGGCACCTGCCGAGCCATTCTATCGAGCCCCAAGGATCCAAAAAATAAAGAAGAAAAAATTTTAAATTTTTCTTATCTTGGCACCACGTGTAGATGAAAAACGACGACGACAATCACTCTTCGTAGGAGCAAGCAAAGAAGAAAACTAGAAGAAGCGTTTACAATATCCTATAGCTTTTTTTTTTTGTTGAAATATCCTCTAGCCTTTTCTCTCTTTCTTGTAGGGATAAAATTGTTCTACAAGTTTATTTAGCCCTCTGCTTAAGACAGGCTTAAGTAAGTCTTGGTGGCAATTGGTCTCACTTTCCTATGAAGACTCTATTTCCAAAACAAGGTAAAAGATCAACATCAAATTGGGAAAAACAATTTTCTGCACACCTAGCAACTTGGGATTTCTACACCTACTACCATTTTTTGCTTGCAGCCCAGCAGGTGTGAGGGCATATGCTGAGCCAAAAATAATCCCAAAAGTCTAGAAGACGATGCATGGACTTTATCTCAAGAAGGACAAGATCGTCCTCATTAAATGGTTAGGGCTTTCAAATACTACCACGTGCAACTCAGCATCCCTAAAGGTCCAAGAGCATCCCTAAAGGTCCAAGCAAATGACTACGATTGCTTAAAGCTCCCCTGTTCGTGCATTGAAAAGTCAAAAGTATTAAAGATAAGGATTAATTACTAAATTCTATCTTTAATACAATCTCAATTGAACCTCAACTCAATCAAGTAATGAATCCCTATCACTATCAATTAGGGACACTTCCACCATTTGCCCAATATATTTTCTCCTAATTAATATCTTGGGAATATTATTTCCTCATGCATTCAAAGGATGACACACCTTGGCAAATAGGATGCCACCATGTTTAGGGAAAAACCTTAACCCCATGGTCGGCCACCTCCTCCTATAAATAACTCACTATTTTCAAAGAAACTAACTTAGGCATCAGAGATCCATTGGCCAAACTCTTCCCTCACCTCAAGGGCGCGTGAAGCTTTGGTCTTTGATTAAATGTGTTGATTGTTTTGTAGGGACAAATTCATCAAGACTGAAGACGGTGGATTTTTTTACCACAATAGAGAGTCCCACTTTTGAGAGTTTCCTTAGCATTTCTCTAAAATAAAAAGCCTTTCTAGGGCTTTAGGCCAAATCACAGACACGGGGAAGAGTTCCCTCTTTTTTGGAGCCAATGTCTCGAAGAAAATGAAAGGAAGGTTGCTTGGCTTTTTAATATAAAAGCTAGGGATGGGTTTGGGAAATACTTAGGGCTTCAATCAGACTTTGGGCTCTCTAAGAAAGTAATTTTGAAAATGTTCGTAGAAAAACTTGAAGGTAGAATCAACGGGTGGGCTAATCATTTTCTCTCAATGGCAGGCAAGGAAACTTCGATCAAGGTAGTTGTTATGGCACTGCCTGCTTATCCCATGTCTTGCTTCAAACTCTCGTACGTTTATGTAAGGAAATTAAAATTCTGTTGGCGAATTTCTGGTGGTGTGTCAAGATGGCGAGAAGGAAGTACATTGGGTGTTATAGGGGAAGTTAACATAAACGAAGCAAAGTGGTGGTCTTGGATTCTGGAATTTACTAACTAGAAACTCTAATTGCAAAAATTTTGTAGGAAAAATATCATTCAGGGCAACCTTTCCTATCTACAAAGATTGGAAGGAAATCCTCTTGGGCCTAGAAAGTGTTAGAATCTGTAAAAGTTTGATAGTATTTGCAGCAATTCAAAACAGAGAGGAAGAGCTTAGAGAGAAGGAAATGAAGAGATAGATGAAGAATGATCAAAATCTCAGAGAGAGCCATTGTGCCCTTTTATGTGTGTTTTCATTTCATCACAACAATACAAAAATAACCGTTAGAGACGGAGAGAATCTAGGAGAGCCTATGAGTCATCCAACCCTTCATTATAAGAACTTATGAGATCTTTCCACTTGCTCACATCTGAGCCTAATACATTAAGAGCTAATCTCAACCATTGATTCCTAACAGCTTATTTTCACGAAGTCTAACAACTTGATAGAATAAAGAAAATGACAGTTTAGACCTTAATCAACCAACACTCCCTTCTAAGGTCTTAACTAAAATTACTCCAAGCTTATCCCTCAAGTTACAAAATCTGTTTTTAGCTAAACAATGTCATCCACATATATGGAAACAATCATTGTTCCATGTCCTTCCTTATGCTTCATAAATAGAGTACCTTCACTAGGATTGTTTTCAAACCCACATTGCAGCAAATAAGTGTCAATGTTGCTATACCAAGCTCTAAGAGCTTGTTTTAGCCCATACAAGGCTTTCTTCAGTTTATACACCTTATGTTCCTCTCCCTTGACAATGAAACCATTAAGTTGGTCAATGTACACCTCTTCTTCAAGAACCTCATTCAGAAAAGCAAACTTTACATCTAACTGAAACAATCTCCACCCTTTCTGAGCTACCAATGCAATGAGAGTCCTTATAGTGTCCAATCTAGCCACAAGTACAAAAGTATCATTAAAATCAACTCTATGCTTTTGAGTGTACCCTTTGGCAACTAGTCTTGCCTTGTGTTTCTGTATAGAGCCATCCAAATTTAATTTGGTCTTGAAAATCAATTTTACTCTAACAATGGGCTTGTCACTTGGTCTATTAACCAATTCCCAGGTGTCATTCTTCTCAACATAGAGATCTCATCCTTCATTGCTTTCTTCCAAGCATGATCTTGAGAAGCTTCATTGTAGTTTTCAGGATCAATGACATTGAGTCTACACTGAGCAAACATCTCATTCAAATTCCTCGACTTCTTTGGTGTGTTATCATATGTCTCAATGATTTGGATTCCACACTCTCGATTCACAGTTTTAGAATCAACTTTGTCCACATCAGTGGCATTATCAACACATGTGTTTGGAGATTTCAACTTAGAGGCATATATGTTAGACCCCTCACAGGCACCATTTTCAATCTCAGTTATACTCACACCTTCATTTGCATTTGAGTAGGGCAAATGGATCTGAATTGTCTCCATATTCTCCCAATTAAGCAAAACACCTTCATCAAAGATAACACTTTTGGAAACAATGACTTTCTTGCTTTTCAGATCAAATACCCTATAGCCCTCCTCTTTTGTCCCATATCCAACAAATACACCTTTCTGGTCTATTTTATCTAGTTTTTGCCTTAACTGAATTGGAAATAAGTGAAACACACAGAACCAAAGATTGTCAAATGTGTTACCCCTGGTTTTCTTCCACTGAACTCTTCAAAGGAGTTTTGTTCGCTAACACTTTGGTAGGACATCTATTCAAAAGATAGATAGCAGTGTGAACTGCTTCACCCCAGAATTTAAGAGGTAGCTTTTTTCTTTCGATACCATGTTAGAGTCTGTAAAAGTTTGATAGTATTCACAGCAATTCAAATCAGAGAGGAAGAGCTTAGAGAGAAGGAAATGAAGAGATAGATTGAGAATGATCAAAATCTTATAGAGAGCCAATGTGCTCTTCTGCATGTGTTTTCATTTCATCACAACAATAAAAAAATAACCGTTAGAGAAGGAGAGAATCTAGGAAAGCCTATGAGTTCATCCAACCCTTCATTACAAGAACCTATGAGATCTTGCCACTTGCTCACATATGAGCCTAATACATTAAGAGCTAATCTCAACCATTGATCTGAATTCGCACCCGTTGTTTGCAACCCGAACCCGTATGTGCATTGCACTCGGAGTCACCTCTGCAGTTTGCACTTGCTCTTGTTTTGCGCAAATTGAAGAAAGACCCATGAGGAAGAAAAAAGTAAGAGAGAAAACAAAAATTGGAAGAGAAAAAGAAAGAAAAAAAAACAGAAAAGGAAAAAAAAGGAGGAGGAAAAGAGAAGTTTGTCTATTTTGAGTTTTTTGGGCCACGTGGTTGTGTGGCTCACATTGGATGATATGTGAATGGTTATAGTTGTTGTCTGGCTTGCAACGATCGCTCGACTGCTTGGACTGGTGACCACTCAAGTGACATTGAGAATGTGGTAAGTTGAATTTTTTTTCTTGTTTGTTTAGGTTTGTTCTTAGGCTTGAAATTGGCATTGGGGAAGTTTGCACTAGCATTGGTACTGACAATGGAATCTTGCACTTACATGGATGAAATTTTGTATTGGAATTGGCATCAGAACTTAGCATAACGGAGCTTACGTCCACATCGTATGTTGGCAAACTCATTTCGTGTACCGCCATAAGTTTGACGGGGGGGGGGGGTGTTGGGAAATATTAGTATTTAGGTTTATTTTCATGTTTGGTTCCCATTCGTATTAGGTTTCGTTTCCTTGCCTATTAGGGTTAGGCTAGTTTTCTATATATATAGTACCTTGGAGTTTTATAAGTGTTTCGACATTCTTGTTTGTTTAATAATGTTTTAATAATTTATAGTTTTATTCGTCGCGCACTCTGATATTTAACTATCATTGAAACGGATGCGAAGCTTATATGCAAGATGATCAATAAGGAGTTGAAAGTGGATTCAAATGTGGAGTGTATTCTCCATGACTTATAGTCTATCCTGAACTCTTTTAGATCCGCCAAAGTTGTTTTTTGTCACCGGATTTGTAATAAAGCTGCCCCATGTTGCTCAATTTTTTATTCAAGAATGAAGGCTTCCATAGCTGGGATTATATTGGGTCGGCTTTCTTGTTCTATACTTTGGCAACAGATGTAAACATAACAATTAGAATTTAATAAAGTTAAAAAATAAAATAAAATAAAAAGCCTTCCTAGGTATAGAAGGAGGAGCTACGGATTAAAGAATTTGATGTGCAGCAAAGGGTTCGATAAAGACATGATACAAGGATTCGAATTTTATCCATTTTATATTTTTTTTTTCTGTTTGAATTTTTGGAATTTTTTTTATTTCCTTTTTCCTAGAGGTTACAAATTCTAATGGCCGGTCCTGAGTACATTATTGTATTTCAAATTTTTACGACAAAAACACCCTAAATAATTTGGATATTTGCCTCCACACATGTATAACGTTGTGAAATCAGCTTGATTGACGTGGTAATAAAGTTCCAACTGCATCTTTCCTTAAAAAAAAAAAGGAAAGAATTGTGTACCATCCAGAAACGAATCAAAGGGCATCGCCATTAGCACAAGTTTCCATATGTTACGTCATCTTTTGCTTTCTCTATGACGTCATAATCCACTGAAACAATTTTTTAGGTGCATAAAACTGTTGACGTCGAATTTAGTGGAGTGTTGTTCAACTTACAATATGAATGCATGATATGTGTTAAAGCGGCGCGACTTTGTGTCTGATATTCTTTTTCAAAGTCTTTATTTGAATAGATTTTAGTCTCTGATCTTTTTTCTCTTTTTTTTTTAACGATTTAGTCTCTGATATTTGAAAAGAAAACAAGCGATATAATTTGATGGAACTTACTATTTTGTTTTGAAATTTTTTTTCTTTATTCTTTTTTGCTTAAATTTTGTTTCCTTCTTAAAAGAAAAAATTACCAAATAAGTTTTTTATTTCCGTTTTTTAAGAAGAGTAAACTAAAAACTAAGTTGCTTAATAACTATTTTGTCAAAAAAAAATTCAGAAAAAAAAATACTTAAAAAATTGTTCGGTAGTTGTTTTTCAGTTATTGGTTTCTATAAAATGGAAAATGAAACCAAGAAACAGAAAGTTATTTTTGTTTTCAAATTTGGCTTATTTTAGTTTTCAGTACATTCAAAGCTATTTTTCTTGGTCAAGGCAAAATTTCAATTAAAGGATGATCACTTAGTTGGAAAAGAATAACAGTCACAAACAATATGAACTAGGGCTGGGTTCGGTTTGAAACGGTTCGGTTTTTTGCCAAAACCGAAACCGAACCGAAATTTCGGTTCGGTTCAAAAAAATTTCGGTTTTTTTCTGTTCGGTTTTTTTTCGGTTCGGTTTTTTCCGGTTCAGTTTTTTTGTTTGTTTTTTATTAATTTTTTTTTATAAAAGGTAAACTTACATACATAACAAAAGCCCACAACTAAACACAAACAAAAAAAAATGGGCCAGCACAACAACCCAACCCAAGGGTTGAGCCCGAAAAAGAAGGAAAGAAACTAAAAACCCTAGCCACTTAATTCCCTTGCTGTTGTCAAAGCAAGCTCCGGCGACCATCTGAAAATTGATAAACAAGTAAATCTGGAAATTGGTAAAGCAATGAATCTGGAAAGAAACAAATATGCAAGTCTGCAACACCAAGAACAACACAAGCACATAATCCATCAAAATACTATCTTAATCCACAATTCACAGCAATAATTACATTCATTCATCTGAAATTCAAATAACTAACAAACCCACAACACAAAAATCGAACAAATCTGCAATACAAATCTGCAATCGAACAAATAATTACTGTCATGGAAATAGATGGCCGTGGAAATTTGTTCCAGGAAAGGCAAGAAGTTTCTTCTCACAAATATGAAGGATCGACATGGAAAGGTAACATTACGTACGCCATCTGGGAAGTGGAAGGGAGAGATTACCGTATTGGTGATTTCCAAAGGCTTCAACAGCATGCAATCATGTGGGTGATGTACTTCGATTTCCTGATACTTGTAATCTATGCGTTTAACAAGGAATTTTACTAGTACTTTTTTGGGTGGTCAAGAACCGTTTCATATCTCCCATTGCATTCAATCTTATTATCCCCGCAGTGATGCCCGCGGCGAAATGGGAAATGGATAGCCAGGCCATGATCATCGCCGCACTTGGAATAGAAGGAGGATCCGGGTTATGGAGAAGAATCGAGAAGAATGGAGAAATTGGAGGCATGGACATGGAGAGAGTTTGGAGGCAGGGAATGAGACAGAGAGAGGAGAAGAATGAAAAATAGAAAGGTGAGGTGCGGCGGCTACTACAGTGGCTAGGGTTAAACTTTAAAGAGTTTTTGTTGATTTCTCATAAAAAATAAAAAGATTATCCAAAATCCTGGAGGCATGAGGGTTCGAACCCATGCACTCCAGCTTGAAAAGCTTTACTGAAAGCAACTTAGCAACATGTTCAATTTTGTTATGATTGTATGACTAAATTATTTATAAGAAAACAATAATTAAATATATCTTTCAGTTCGGTTCGGTTCGGTTCGGTTTCCGAACCTCAAAAACCAAAACCGAACTGGTCATATTCGGTTCGGTTCGGTTTGACAGTTTCGGTTCGGTTTTTTTCGGCCTCGGTCCGGTTTGGTTTTCGGTTTTTTTCGGTTTTCGGTTTTTTGAACCCACCCCTAATATGAACAAAGGAGCACACAAGAAAACTGATTGGGACACGGTGAAAAGGAACAAACAAATCAACGCGCCGAAATGGAGAAAGTCTCAAGTACTTGTCGTCGTGGTCTCTTTCAAGTAAATTACGAGAAATCTTCATGATGTTTCGATCCTTTGACCAATAACAAGTCTTCCGCTAGAAATTGAAAACACTAACCCTAATTAAGCTCTTTGAAATTTATTGGGACAAAGTAACACTGAGTCGAAAAAAAACTTGTGTGGGGCTCAATGTGCCCTTTTTCATTGTCTTTGTCATGCCCCCCTAATGAGATGTTTGTCCCTCGACCGGAAAAGTTTCAATTGCAATTCTCAAGGTGGGAAAAGAACTTTAATATGGGTTGTGTTCGAGTTGGATTTCTAGATCTAGTCCTTCACACAGCTCTTCGGGGCTCTAGCTCTTTCTTGCCTACCGAGCAAGATCTTGCTACTTGGTGTGCTGCAATACGAGTTTATTGTTAGTTTGAAAGGTGCCTTTGTGGGGCCTTTGGTTTAGACCTTGAGGTTCACAATCAAAACAAACAAGGATCTGAGCGTGCCACTGTTATCTTTACATAACATATTGTTGAATAGGTGCGAATTAGGTTGATTACTTGCGCCACAAGTTATTTAGACTTCTTGCTTATCAAGGAATTGTCACAGATAGGTTAAGTCTGTATATGGTTCTTTTCTTGCCTTGTGAACAAGAACTTTTAATTCATAGCATTGTATGTCCAAAATGAAGGGGGTTCAGGACCCTTCCAACCATTTCTTGATAAAAGTTTGTTTTACTGAAACCAGGTTCATTGACTTATCCAAATTTGATTGCAGATAAAACTTTTAAGTGTAAAACAATGGAAAATGATTTAAAAACATGAAGGAAAATGCATTAAACGACATATCTACTATATGTAAGTACAAACAAAAGAGAGTCTGGTAAGATTTAACCTTGTCGGGCAAGGTTCAACTTCTTGCAACCACTTCTCTTTGTGTTTACAAGGGTTTTTTCTACTCTGGAGGATGAAAAGTAAAAGGGTTTCACTAGAGGGAATCAATACTACAACATTAGGGGAAGGTAGCAAAGCTTCTAATCTCAACAAAAGATGACTTTTTATGAGGGAACTATAGCTAAAAAGGGCCGGATCTGGACAAAATTCAGCTTTCTGGGTACAAACTTGTTTGTGTACGAAGTTTGTATGTCTTTTGATTGGTTGGGTTGAGTATCCTTATCTCTGGTGTCCGTCTTTGCTTTTATAGACAATTTGGACCGACTGTCCAAGTTTTGCCTTTAGCTGATATCTTTCGGAGGGCAGTGAGTCCTCGTCTATTTACTCATCCATGCCACTAAAAAGTGCTTTCTGGCTAATTGTGAGGTGTTCTTTGTTGCCCATCACTTCAATCATAGGCACGTGGCCTATGCCTTTGCTGAAATTGCTTCCAATTCATCTCGTGCCTATCAACTTTCCCGAGCTCAACCTTCTATTTGATTTTGCATCTTTGGGCCTTCATTATCACAAAGCCTAGTGTCAAATATAAACCCAAATAGGTTAATCAATTTCCTAAGTAAGGGATGCTTGTTGCTTTGATCCTTTTCTTCCAATTAATGTGTTAAATCTCCCTTGTCTTCAAAGAATTGAAATCCCATCACTTCATATTTTCTCTTAGTGGATTAATTGGAATTGTACAGACTTTGGTCTTGAAAGCAACTACATATGATTGAACCCAGATTCGTTCTCTTGTTTTTTTTATTTAGTGAGGAATGATTTTCTACAAACAGGAATATTTCTCCCTTAGTTTCAAAGAATTGTGCTAACCATGATAGAAAAATCTATGAGAATGGAAACATATAAAGATCATTCCCTAATTTTTTTTTTTTTAATGAACAATATTATCTACACTAAGGATAAGGGGGATAGGCTTAGCCTCACAATGGGCTACCAATAATGTAGTTCAAATTCGTCTTTGGCGATAATCGAACCTAAAATCTCTCACTTACAAATAAAAAGGAATACCGCTAGATTGTAGTACTAATTAGCATTCCCTCAAAGTTTAGTCAAACGATACTTGACATCGGCTCGATAAGGGAGGGGTGAATTCTCAGGTGGAGGAGGACTTCAGTTGGGTGATTGGAGTCGATTTTAATTTTAATTTATTTGTACACTAGTACAAAAAACAGTTTGTTTGACGCAGGTACCTTTGTCGCGCAAAGTCAAAAAACATTGCCTAAAAATTAGCCCAACAATAATTAATCTTATGCCAACTGTAGCGCTAGTAACCTACGTCACACAAAGACACTTTGCCTAACGCATGTCCCTCTGTCGCGCAAAACTACTTTGCGCGATGTAGGTTATCCATCACACAAAGACACTTTGCGCAACGCAGGTTACTACTTTGTCACGCAAACTGTTTTTTTTTCTTTGGCAAAAAATAGTTTTTATTTAATTTTTAATAAATATTGTAATAAATTCTAAACAATAATTAATATACCAAGTATTTAATTATAAAATATATGAAAATGTACATACAAGATGTTCGAATATAAAAGAAAAAACTACAAGAAGTAGTCATCTAGGCTTGATGCATCAAGCGACTGGGTATCAGTTGGGCGAAGTAGCTGGGATGTCAAAGGTGGAGCAAGATAAGGTGCTGGCATTGGGATTTGGAGGCCGGACATCCATAAGGCCAGTAAAATCATACTCATTTTCTCGTCCTGGGCCAAAAACTACGCTGCAATCTCGACTTCCTGCCCGAGCTGCTACTTCGACCTCCCGTGCTACTTGTTAGGCCGCAAGTTAACCTTTTAGAGTTGCCACTTCCTCTGTCAAGGCAATGACCTTTCCTATGGTTGATCTGGAAGATGAGGCACCCGTCTCACGAACCCCGCCTTCCCCATACACCGAACAACCTTGCCATGACGACGATCGAGCTTCTGAGCAACAACAACGAGTCACCAAACTAGGAATGCTATATACCACCAGAAATCCACTTGCAAATATGATTCACTAGTCATAACAAAAATATCCAATTTCTGAAAACTACTTTGAACCCAAGTCCTAATATTTCACGAAACACAAAAATTAAAATCCAAGAAATGCCCTCATAACCAACCAACCATATATATCCAAACCAAGTAGCAATGCATATATTTAAATACAACTGATTAAAACAAATTAACCAACAAAACAACCCGTGTAAAAAGATAATGCGAAAACATAGAAGCAACAATAGAGGAATATTTGTACCAGTAATTCTCTGAGATAAGCCAACACTTAGCAAAATCCAACAAATGCCAAGATACAAACAAGTTATCCTAAATCTAATCAGAAGACCAGGTATGCTCAGATTGAGGAACCTAAGGTTAATGCACAAGAAAAATGAAGAGAAATATACTTGGAAAGGAATATTTACCACAATCTAATCACCGAAAATAATGCAGCATGTTTTAAAATTTCAACACATGCTTAGAACAAATTGCTATCATGAACACTAACAAGACTATCTGCTAAGAGAAAAATCAAAATAAGAAATCAACAAAAGATAAACTACTTATATATCAACCAGAATTACAACCCAATTCAAAAGAATTGGGGTTTAACTCCATGACCATGTCCATTTTGCGCTTTTGGGAAATGACCCACTAACTGAGCAATCTAATTGAAATCTAAATTCTGATATCAAAAGTCAAACTACAAATGCGCAACATGACCATAGAATCTAAGGGAGAAACTGTAGAGAGAAATAAAAAGACTTACGTCTATCTCCGGTAAATACCCCTAGCTTAGCAGACAAATTTTTCTTGAACAAATTAAACTTGGGAGCCAAGTCCTTTGCAGCAGGGCCACCATCAACACCAAATTCATTAAACCTACATATACAGATGTGCCATCAACACAAAGGAACATTATATTGTTTTAATGTTAGTTAGCCACTTTCGAGCATTTTTCCGGCCAAACCAAGGTGAGTTAGCCATTGAGAAAGGTACCGTTATCTTCGTCTCATCGAGAAGTATGAGTTTTGTTTTGAATCACTCGATTTCGTTGAATATTGAAGAAGTTATGAACATTTAAAGTTTACCCAGTTTCAGGCGAGTTTTCCAGTTTTCCGGAGAATTAGTCACCTTTCAGGCTATTTTTCGACCATCTCCGGCAACCATTGGGCTTCCGAATAGTTGTAATCTTGTTCTACACTTTTCTATCTTAATTTTGATATATTATGGGTCGAATTTGGTTAAGAATCGATTGAGCCACAAAGCTTTGAAAATTGCCCAAAAAGTTTTTAACGAAAGAATCAAAATCATGGATGGTAGACAATCTTAGGGGCCATTTCTATTGATTTTGAATCTCATGGACCATTTCTATTGATTATGCAAATCTCATGGACATTTTGGATAGAACATGACCATATTGCCAGACTTCAGTGTTTATAACATTTCATATTTTTCTAAAAGAAAAGAGGAAAAAAGAGAGCTATTAACGATGAATTGGCCAGTAAGTTCTTTTATAATTAATCATGATGGAAGGGTGGTGCTTGGCAGAAAATCCAAAAAAGGAAAAAGAATATTGTTTTCGTTCCTGGCATATTGATATAAACAAATAAATAAGTTTTCACATTGGAGAAGTTAAGGGAATTAATTCTTCAGCAAAAAGAAAAGGAGACCACTAATTCTGAGTGTTTGAGACAGCTACTTACCACGCAACCCCCAAAGAGGAAAATATATAAAATACAGTTTCCCAGCCCAGATTTTGGATAAGGGGAGAAGCCAGAAGAAACCTGCGAGAAGTCCAATGTTACAAATGGGTTATCAATGAACGCGGAGTGCACAACAAATATAGACATAAGAAAACCAAATCTTATTTAGAATGACACCAAAAATTAAAACATCCTCATGTTGTATTCAGAATCTCAGATTCGACTTTTCCCTTTTCATTTTTTAATATAAATAAATAAATAAATCTTCAAAAACCCCTGCAACACTTCCAGCTCGTGAACGCTCTTCCAAAGGTATTGTCCTGCACCAGGTAAAAGATTATTAGGATTCTCAAACACAAAGAAATGGACCCGCTAGACAACCTGAATTTGAACAAAATAATGCTTCATGAACACCACCTATGAATCTATGATGGACCAAACTAAATATAAGAATGTCATACATGCCTGGCAATAAGGTCTGTTGCGGCAGATGGGGAAATGCCTTCTCTAATTCCTACCTGTACTTCAAAGAAAACAGCTCTCAGTAACAGGTAGGTTTGATACTCAAACCAACAATAAGTTGGAAATCAAGAACGAAAACAAAAGGCTAAACAAAGTTGAACTGATTTACAAGAGTCTTTAGTAAATAGAATATATTGTAAATGAGCGTACCAAAATTCTTGACAAAAACTAAACCAGGTGTAAATCCAGCAACAAGAGGGACAAGTGCCGTAGCCAAAGACCAAGTTAACACTCCAAACTCAAGAACTTTTCTGCATAGAAGAAAATGATAGATGAGCATGCATACCTGTCCCGGCCAAAAGATCAATAAACAAGCATTTGGGGATTGAACCAATCCCGCCCCTGATGAACTGCATAGTTCTGAGTATAAATAAATAACATAATAAAAACTTGAAACGAGCTTTTAAAAAATAAACCTCCCACTAAATATCTTAGCAAGCCAACCTCCGGGCAACTGACTCAATGCATACCCCCAAAACAACGATGATTGAACCAATCCCGCCTCGGATGAACTCCATCCAAACTGGTGATGTTCGCGTCAGGAATTTCCGTCGGGGACGTTTCCTGGCCGACGAGCGCACAGCTCCCCGGGAGGTTGGCGCCGGTTGAGGGCTGCTGTCGGGCTTCTGCTTCACTGTCGGGCTTTGTCGGGCAAGGCTTATCGGGCAAGACTCGTCAGGCACGGCTTGTCGGGTAAGGCTGGAAGAGAAGGACAGCGTTAACTTTGAGAGGTGCCTTTGTGGGGCCTTAGGTGTAGGCCTTGAGGCTCACAATCAAGATTAACTTCTAAGTACTCAGGCGTGCCACTGCCATCTTTAGCATAGCAGATGTAAAATAGATGTCACGTTTTAGTTGTATATATATATATATATATATATATATATATATATATATGCCCGAGAAACCGTGTTAGTTATAACAGGTGCCTTTGTGGGGCCTTAGGTGTAGGCCTTGAGGCTTCCCATCAATAACTAAACCAGTGCTCGAACATATAATATTCGTTCGATTGATTGCAGGAGCCTTACAACTATTATACTTCTGATTATCCGAATATGAGAGATAGAACGAACCCAAATAGGTGCCTTTGTGGGGCCTTAGGTGTAGGCCTTGAGGCTTCCTATCAGAATTCGTTCTTATACTCAAACGTTCTAGACCGCGGAATGGAATGAATCCAGATAGGTGCCTTTGTGGGGCCTTAGGTGTAGGCCTTGAGGCTTCCTATCACAATCCATTCCATGCTTAAGCGTTCTATGATAATCATAATATAATAGAAATAAAACTAAGGGGTAGGTCGATTACTTGCGCCCCAAGTAACTTCGGACTTCTTGTTTATCAAGGACTATCGTGGATGGGTTAAGTCCACATAAGGTTCTTTTTTATGCCTTGAGGCCAAGGACTTTCAACTGATCAAATTTACATGCCCGAGGGCTTAGAACTTAGATCTGGTTTGAACAATGAAGATATATTCAAATCGGATCCAAGTACTAAGAGATTCTTTTAATGGTCATCTTACTAGAAATAACTTGAATACAACTGGAAGTATACAACATATTGCTAGGCTAATGAATGAAAAGACAAAAAAAAAGAAGGTCGGGCAAGGTTTAACCTTGTCGGGCAAGCCTGGTCGTCTTGCAGGTTCCTATCTTTGTGGCTTATCAAGGGTCTGAGAGCTTTTAGGGAGAGGTAAGGAGAGGAGTTTACAAAGAGAAATCGATACTACAGCAAGGTTGAACAGGGTAGCAGAGCTATTACAAAGGTTTGAGTGAAGGCTTGTCCCGAGAGGGATGAAGGCTTGGGCTGATTACAGCTTCGTTTTGAAGGCAAATCTGGCTTTAAGCAGAGTTTGTGCTTGCATTTGTTTGTTTGTTTGAGTGTCCTTAATCCTGATTTCTCTTTCTTCTTTTATAGACAACTCAGCTTGGCCTCTTGTAGCAGCAGCCTTGCCCGAATGCAACTTGAGAGGCAGTGACTCATCAACTTTTTTACTTGTTCTGCCATTATAAAGTACTTTATGGGCTGTATAGCTGGTCAGTCTATACCACTTGGCTTTTGGGTAGGTGAGCAAGTGGTTTTCATGAGCTGCACCAAGTCAGAAAAGCCCCTTTTCTGCTTTTTGGGTTTTGGCTGGGTTTAGGCCGGCTCTTCCTCTAGGCATCCCTTAGGGCCAGCCCCTTTCCTGAGCCCAAAGTTCAAGTTTTGATCCAAACAGTGCCCCCTTCAATTGATATTTAGCCTGGAATTCCAGGCGCCAATATTGATTGAAAAGCTCCTTATTAAAACCCATGAATTCCTTGCATTCGAACCCTCCAATCCCCTGTATTCACGGTAAGAGATCCCTCTGTAACTTAAACGTTTCCTAATTCTCCCAGTTATTTCTTTAAATCTTTCAGATTTTTTTTCACTTTTTTGCTCGATATCTTTCACCCTCGTCATCTTCTTTGGTATCCCCCTCTCAAACTTCATCAAATGGCTTCGGGATCTAGCCAAACCCAACCATCCTACGTATCTGGCGAAGGAATCGTCACCCTGCGTCGTCTACTCAACGGACTGCATCGCCCTTGGGCAGGCTTGCATTCCGAGCTCTTCTTTGAGGTGCATGGGGCACAATCATTGGGTCCCGCATGGATCTCTCCGGTCCCTTCAGTGGTAGAAAGCAACATGCCCAGGGATAATTGGTTTTCCCCAAATCCCTTTTTGGCTAGGTCAGGCATCTCTTCATCCAAATGGTCGTCATATCATCGAGGCTTTCCTCTGATGAACAATCCTGCTTGGGCTCAGTGGATTGATGAATTAGAGCCCACCTTTAAGCAGAAATGGATGAGTAATGGTATTTACGAATTAATCATGCTCTCGAAAATTTCCATTACTCCCAAGCCCGAATAGCTTGCTTCTGCCCTCATTTTCTGGAATTCGGGCACGAATACTTTCGACTTTCGCATGGGCCCCATGTCACCAACCATTCTTGACATTGCCCAGGTCTTCGGGTTAAGGCCATCGGGCAGGATAGTGGACGTTACTCAAGACTGGGTTCCTTCCTCTACCATTGGAAGCTCAGGTTCATCCACTACTTTCCTTTCTTTGAACTATAACTCTGCAACTTTCAAGAGTTATGAGACCTCCTTCAAAGGCTTCATTCCTTTCGTAAAGGAAAATTTTGGGGCAAGCTCTCCTCGGGTTGATAAAGATCAAGAGCACATGTATTTCCTCTTATACTGGCTCAACAAACATATCTTCCCTAACAAGTCTAAAGGGGTGAGGGTTGAATGGATCCCCTTAGTAGAAGTTCTTCATAATTTCAATGATGTAGCTACAGGCCCATTCCTCATTTCTCATCTTTATCATCTCCTTTTTGAAATGACTCAAGACGAGCCATTTGAGACCAACTTGAATGGGCCTATCTGGATGATACAAACCTGGCTTCAATGGTACTTCCCAGAGTTTCGGGCTGCCAATTTGGAGTTCCCGGAGGGTGTGGCCCCTGCCCGAATCTTGGCTGAAGCTGCCCCTATAGATCACTCCACCTTTGCCTGTTTCTACTTCTTCAGAGTTTGTAGAACTCGATCAGATTTAGAATGGGGTGCGTCGGTCTTGAGAAGATACCCTTGGTTTTCTGACCAAGTCTTTCAAGATGCTCCTGGTGAAGATGCTACCCCCTCTTGTAGGGAGAAATTCATTAGCTGCATTCAACCAAGAGACCTGGCCTGGGGAGTTCGGGGTAATAGATATGACCGAGGTTTGGAGGTGTATCATCCTAACTTTTGCAGCAGGCAGTTAGGATTCAGGCAGGCTATTCCCGTCCCGTTCTTCGATTCTATCCATTGTGGCACTTCATTTTGACTACCAACTCCCTCTGAGGTGATCTTTCGAGCTGCCCGACGCAGTCTTGACGTAATGAGTCAGGCTACCCGAAAGTCCATCATCCTCAATTTTGAATGTACCTCGCTATTCTCTTCTTGGTGGGAAGACAGGTGGACCAAGAAGTATGGAGGAGATTTGAAAGAGACTCATGACCGCCTTTTCAATCAACTTTCTCTTAAGTCATACCCCGGCTCGGGCGAGCTTGAAAATTGGAAGGAGATGATCCAAGAGAAGAATCGGTCACTTCTGATAGGTACTTCTCTTTTTATCCTGATTCTGTTTCCCTTCTGAAGTCCTTCTAACCTTAATTTTGCTTGACCTCGCAGCCCCAGTGGATGTTGAATCAGAAGCCGTTGAGTCCGAGGATGACTCAGTTGATGCTGCAGTTCTCCATGGCGCTGCAGCAGAGGCTGAAAGACAATAAGCTGGGGAAGGTGTGGATGTTTCGGAATCCTTTGGAGATTCAGGAGCTGAAGAAACACCCGAGGTAATTATTAAAGCACCAAACGAAAGAAAGCGGCTGTGATCGAGGCTTCAGACCCTGATCCTGTACTTCTACCCAAAACCACACGACCAACTCTTACTAGAAAGAGTAAGAGAGCGAGAACTGTTGCTCCTCCTAAGTCATCAGCCCCATCTGCTCCAGTCCCCGAGGCAGGCAGAAAGAAGTAACAATCTTCAAGTAAGTTTCTGTTATTCTTTACCAAACTATTACCTTTCTCCTTTATCTAATTGCTTCTTGTTTTCTTTGAAAAACAGGACCTCAAGCATCTAAAAGACCAATCATTGCTTCTAAGGAGGAACCATTAAAAGCTACCATGCTAAAAAAGGCTGAAGAACTGCAAAATACCGTCCTCAAAGAACTCGAGGTATGATTTATATTTTTTATCTGCACTTCCCTTCTCGCTTTCACAGAACTCAAAATCTGATTATTCGAATCAGACCGCAAGAGATGAAAAGCTTCTTCCGCCCGAGGCCTCCCCATCATTTGCCCGAGAAACCAGCCTTTCTCCTCCTCAGGTCAACCCTTCAGAGGTACCCTTTTCTTCCTTTTCAACCCTTAGGTAACTCTATAGTTTCTAGACTTAGTACCTGAATCTTTCTTCTTCTTCTATCTGTTTTTAGGCTGGGGCATCTGCCTCCTTGCCTAGTCATGGCCCTCCTATGAATTTTGTGATTTCTTCTCCTGCCCTGGATGCAACTCCTTCCTCTCAGTTTGACCCTTCTACAGGAGTTATGTTGCACTTCGTGGATAAGGGCAGTAACTTGGTGAGCCATTATTCCCGAATTGAATTCCTGATTAACTCCTACTCACGTTTTCTGCAGCCTTCTCCGGTATATGAGCCACCCCTTCCATCAGTGGTATCAGATAATAAACCCATAGTCCCTGAGATTCTTGTAACCTTAGAGGTAATAGTCTCACGGGTGCCTGCATGCCCAATAGTGGATATTGATGAACCTCCTTCTTCTCTTGCTGGTGGTGGAAAGTCTTCCCCTCAACGAGGATTTAATACTCTTCCTGGTGAAACCCCAGGGCTAAGTCAGGTACATTTCTTATCTCCAAAGCCTCTTTTTGCCTCAAACTGTATTCTTGTCTTGACCTGGTCCTTTTGGTTTTCCGCAGCAAGTCCTGAAAGAGACTTCCCCCCCTCGTTTGGTCCGTAAGTCAAAGTGCTCCCGTCCTCATTTATCTTCTGGAGGTACAGAGATTCCCCCTTCTGGAATTGAGAAAATCAGGCAGACAGAGATTGCCCCCCAGTGGGCATTGCTCCAATAGAGGGAGCTGCAGTGCAGGATCCTCCTCCTTTTCCATCCTCAAACCCTGCTAAGTTGCCCAAACTTTTTGAAGCACTTGGGCGACTTGAGACGAGGTTGAAATCCTCAAGACATACTTCAGCGACCTCCAGTTCTTCAGAGCAACAACGAGTCTTCCAAGAATGGGCGAGGAAGGACTTCACTGCATTATTCAGCCTCAAGGCTCTTTGTGATTTAGAAAAGGTCACAATTGAGTCTTTCAAACCTGGTCGGCTATCAAAACCTCAGCACGATTCCTTTCTTTTTTTTTTTGAGAATTTAAGGGCTCTTAGGGAGCAATACCAGAGAGCTGATAGACAAGCTAATCGGGCAAAATGCTTTATGGAGAAAAACTCAAGCATCTCCGCTCAAGTTGATCGGTTGATGGATAAAAGCTTGCGGACAAAAGAAAGGGTTAAAGTTGTTACTTCTGAAATCCAAAAGCTGGAGGAACAACTGGTTGCTCTTAAAGCTGAACAAGCAACTCTTCTGGATACCCTCGAAAACCAAATTGAGGGAGTAAAGAAGTCAAACTCGGAGTTAGAGCATACTAGGTCCCAACTTGTAAATAGCCATACTGTTTTGGCCGAACCTAGTAGGATATTTGCCATTATGCAGACATATCATTCTCGAATAGTGACCTTGAGTGAAGATGTTAATTTTTTAGAATAGGATGATTTTGAACCCTTTTCTTATTGGAATGAACATGTGTTTTGTCCCCTGCTCTGCTCTTGGTACTGTTTGAATTGACTTCGGGCAACTCTTCCCCCCTTGATTACTTTATTCTTTCTTCTACTTCCCTCGTTAGCAACAATCTTAGGGCCTGATCTTGATTCCTTGGCCCCCTTAATGGTACTTTTATTCATGCAGGGGTGTTGGGACAACCCGAGATCTCTTCTTTCCTCTGCTGTACCAACTGGTGACCCCGACTCTTCTTTTTAAATGAGGTTGATCATACTGATAGAAGCCTCCGGGAAAGGGTTTGTATCCACCATCATACTGGCTTAGGGCTTGTCAAGTAACAACTTTCCCTTCACTATCAGGTTTTGTATCCAATCTCTAAACTGGACACAATTGACTATGGAAGGGTTGAAGGTATAGTGTAGCTTACAATACTTCTTCCCTCTGAGTTCTTCTGGTTTGGGCATCTTTTTGGTATTGTAGGGCAAAATTACTCTTGCCCGCACCAGTTCTTCATAGAGCTCAGGTGCCTTGGCCAGATCGAACGAATAACTTTGGTACTTGGGTGGTTTCATGAGGACGAAACCACCATCGTTCATTACGATCTTCTGATCTTTGACAAGTTGGACTAGCCCTTTTACCGTCAGTGGTTTGAAAGGTGTGGTCATTTCAGCGGCACATACGTCAATGTCTTCTTCATCATGGCCACCCTCATGCTCTGGCCTGGTTTCTCCTACTTTCACACGATGAATTGCAGCTTTGTTTTTGTAGAAGGGAGGGACCTTGGAAGTGTGCTTCACTTGTTGCTCTTCTTGCAACAGCCTCTCATACTTAGTGGCAGCAATTACCAATTCTTGCACCTCGTTGAATTGTGTATCATAAAATCTCTTCCTCAAAGGTAATTTCAGAGCCCTTTGAGCAATTGATATGAGCTGCGCTTGGTTGACGGGGAATTGGCATTTCATTCTTGTTTTCCTGAACCTCATCATGAAGTCCTCAGTAGATTCATGATCGTATTGTTTGACTTCAACAAGGTCATTGATAGTTAATTCTGGCTCTATTCTGTAAAACTGTTCGTGGAAAGCCATCTCCATTTGCCCCCAGTTGGCAATAGAGTTAGGGGGTAATAGAGAGTACCACTGAGATGCTAAACCCGCCAATGAATTCCCAAACAACCTCAATTTATAATTTGGGTTGCCCTCATATGCCACACAATGATTGGAGAATTTGAAAATGTGGTCTCTGGAGGACACGCTACTGTCTTCACCTGTGAACGTTGGAAATGCAGGCATCTTGAAGTTGAGAGGGAATGGATTTAGCTCGTCAATATATTCAGGATAAGGCTTTTGGTAAGTGACCCTGAACACTGGGCGAGCCCGCGGTTGAGCATTTTAAGCTACTGTCCTTCTTAGCTCAGCCAATTCTTCCCTCAGCTGCTGAGTAGCTAAATTATCATCATGACCGATGAGAGCAGTTTCGATCTTTGGGCTCCAGTCGTTGCCTGTACCTGTTTCTCTCCTTGGTTCGGGCTTCCTCCAGTTAGTTCCCCCTCCCTTATTAGCCAATGTGGTGGCCTGTAAGGTGGAGGTTTATCTGAAGTAGTGGTGCCTTCCTTTCTGCTAGTCTCCCCTATCATTACAGGCATTCCATACTTCGTTCTCTCTTGCTCGCTCTACCTCCTATTATTAAACGATAATAATGGGAAGCTGGGAGGCTCTTTTTCCAGAACTAGCTCTATCACAGGTTGACTCCCTTCAGGAACCACTTTATTCTTTCCTTTATCCTTTTCTTCTTCTAATAGTGGGAATAAGGGAATGATTGGTTCACTTCTCATGGTAACTTGGCTCATCCCACTTTCTTGAGCCCCTTTTGGAGTAGAAAACTCCAGATCAAGTCTTCTCTGTAGATTCCCTGTTAGTGTACAGAGCCTACTCACTTCTCCCTTGGTTTCCAAGGAGATTATTTCCATGCTTTTTAGTACTTGGATCATAGTAGCTTGCAGTTCTTCACTAGTTCCTTTCCCTTCCGATCTCTCAGATGAAGTTGAGCTTTCTAGGACCACTCGTCCTGAAGGGGAAGAAGGATCTCCTGATTGATCTGCCACATGTAGGAGAAAAGGTTGAGAGAAACCCTCATTCGGATTCTTTTTACCAATTTTGTGGCTTTTCTTTTTGGATAAGCAAGATCAAAAGGTGTATGATCCCACCGGGCGTGCCAAAACTATGTTCGCGTCAGGAATTTCCGTCGGGGACGTTTCCTGGCCGACGAGCGCACAGCTCCCCAGGAGGTTGGCGCCGGTTGAAGGCTGTTGTCGGGCTTCTGCTTCACTGTCGGGCTTTGTCGGGCAAGGCTCTTTGGGCAAGACTCGTCAGGCATGGCTTGTCGGGCAAGGCTGGAAGAGAAGGACAGCATTAACTTTGAGAGGTGCCTTTGTGGGGCCTTAGGTGTAGGCCTTGAGGCTCACAATCAAGATTAACTTCTAAGTACTCAGGCATGCCACTGCCATCTTTAGCATGGCAGATGTAAAATAGATGTCGCGTTTTAGTTGTGTATATATATATATATATATATATATATATATATATATATATATATATGCCCGAGAAACCGTGTTAGTTATAACAGGTGCCTTTGTGGGGCCTTAGGTGTAGGCCTTGAGGCTTCCCATCAATAACTAAACCAGTGCTCGAACATATAATATTCGTTCGATTGATTGCAGGAGCCTTACAACTATTATACTTCTAATTATCCGAATCTGAGAGATAGAACGAACCCAAATAGGAGCCTTTGTGGGGCCTTAGGTGTAGGCCTTGAGGCTTCCTATCAGAATTCGTTCTTATACTCAAACGTTCTAGACCGCGGAATGGAATGAATCCAAATAGGTGCCTTTGTGGGGCCTTAGGTGTAGGCCTTGAGGCTTCCTATCACAATCCATTCCATGCTTAAGTGTTCTATGATAATCATAATATAATAGAAATAAAACTAAGGGGTAGGTCGATTACTTGCGCCCCAAGTAACTTCGGACTTCTTGTTTATCAAGGACTATTGTGGATGGGTTAAGTCCACATAAGGTTCTTTTTTATGCCTTGAGGCCAAGGACTTTCAACTGATCAAATTTACATGCCCGAGGGCTTAAAACTTAGATCTGGTTTGAACAATGAAGATATATTCAAATCGGATCCAAGTACTAAGAGATTCTTTTAATGGTCATCTTACTAGAAATAACTTGAATATAACTTGAAGTATACAACATATTGCTAGGCTAATGAATGAAAAGACAAAAACAAAGAAGGTCGGGCAAGGTTTAACCTTGTTGGGCAAGCCTGGTCGTCTTGCAGGTTCCTATCTTTGTGGCTTATCAAAGGTCTGAGAGCTTTTAGGGAGAGGTAAGGAGAGGAGTTTACAAAGAGAAATCGATACTACAACAAGGTTGAATAGGGTAGCAGAGCTATTACAAGGGTTTGAGTGAAGGCTTATCCCGAGAGGGATGAAGGTTTGGGCTGACTACAGCTTCGTTTTGAATGCACATCTGGCTTTGAGCAGAGTTTGTGCTTGCATTTGTTTGTTTGTTTGAGTGTCCTTAATCCTGATTTCTCTTTCTTCTTTTATAGACAACTCAGCTTGGCCTCTTGTAGCAGCAACCTTGCCCGAATGCAACTTGAGAGGCAGTGACTCATCAGCTTTTTTACTTGTTCTGCCATTATAAAGTACTTTATGGGCTGTATAGCTGGTTAGTCTATACCACTTGGCTTTTGGGTAGGTGAGTAAGTGGTCTTCATGAGCTGCACCAAGTCAGAAAAGCCCATTTTCTGCTTTCTGGGTTTTGGCTGGGCTTAGGCCGGCTCTTCCTTTAGGCATCCCTTAGGGCCAGCCCCTTTCCTGAGCCCAAAGTTCAAGTTTTGATCCAAATAGGTTAGACATTGGAAGTATAGCAATACTCAAGTTCACCTGTCAATCAAACACCCAAAATCAAACTTAATCAATCCCACATGCAAAAGGAACAAACTTAATCCGTTTAAAACCAAAATGAGTAAACCCACAACCCAAAATCTACGTCCAATTCTTACCTTTTCACCACAAAAGCATCGAAGTTTAAGCTGAAAATTTCAAGCCCATAACTTGTTCGATGAATGCTTAAGAAAACAGAGCCAGCAGTGTCACATCCCAGTCTCGACTTTGTCGTAGCACGATATTATTCACTTTAGTCTTTCCATTCCCTCACGAATTTGTTTCTGGGAACTCAGAAGAGAACTTCCCAATGGATCACCCATCTTAGGATTGCTCTTGCCCAAACTCGCTTAACTTCGAAGTTCCGATGGAATCCGAAGCCAATGAGTTCCCAAAAAGTCTCGTTTTATAGGGAGATGAGCATTTACATATGAGGCACATCACCCTCTCCGTTGGTCGATGTGGGATCTTACAATCCACCCTACTTAAAGGGAACTCGGCATCCTTACCGACACATCCGTACCGAACGGTAGAGTGGCTCTGATACCAAATTGTCACATCCCAGTCTCGATTCCGCTATAACACGATATTGTCTGCTTTGGGCTTACCATTCCCTCATGGAATTGTTTCTGGGAACTCAGACGAGCATTTCCCAATGGGTCACCCATCCTAAGATTGCTCTCGCCCGAACTCGCTTAACTTCTGAGTTCCGATGGAATCCAAAACTAGTGAGTTCCCAAAAGGTTTCGTGCTATAAAGAGGGGAGCATGTACATACAAGGCGCATTACCCCCTCTCCATTGGTCAATGTGGAATCTTACAAGCAGAGCCACAGAACAACCTTATCCATGTTGCAAATGACAACACCCAATGAGCTTGTCCCTTTGAGGTATGTTCTTCCACGGCGGCCAATCCCATTCAAAATCCACTTTCCTGACTCAATTCCCCTTCAGAATCTGACCTAGAACCCGAACCAGCCCGTTGGACCTTATCCATCGGTAGCTTATTGACTCTCTTGGTTTCTTTAATGCTTTCCTTCTCCTTAATGCTGCAAAGCACTCTCAACTCCAAGTTGTTCTTCGAAGGAAACCCAAGCAAACGACGTCGTTTGGGTGAGGAGGTGATAGATTGTGAGCTTGTGCTATGTGAAAATAAGCAGGAGGAGCACTTGGCTCTGAGAAAGCGAGACGAAGTGAGAGAGATGACGAGATGAGCGAGAGAGGAGAGAGACCAAGTGAGCCAGAGGGAAGAGAGAGACAAATGGGTAGGTAGTGTCTGGACTCGTTTCCAATTAAACCCTAAAAAATGCCTTTTTTTTTTTAATTAAACCGCCAAAATTTTAACTATTGCGCAACGTAGTTATAAATTATGATGCCGCGCAAAGTCCTTTTGCGCAACGATCATTTATGGCGTTGCGCAAGGTATTTTTTTAAAAATAAAAATTATTATAAAATTTATTAAAATTTGACTTTACTCCCTTCAAACTTAATTTTTTTTCATAAAACCCACAATAATATATTTTTCTAATAGAACCCCGACCCAAACTACAATAATAAATTTAAAGCTACTTAATAAATATATATACCATTCAATTACTTAAGTGTTATACGTACAAAATAAATAAATTTAAATCTACTTAATAAATAAATATATATATACACACATACCATTTAACTTGATGAGATACGAATTCTCCGAAATTAATTTCAATGATCCAACCGTCAAACGTATATGCTTCAAGATTGCATACACAAAAAATCGCTAAAAACAAACATTCAGAGATCAAGTAAATGGACAAAACTTTTCAACGGTTATAAACGAAAAATCACGATTTAACGGTTATTCTAACTCCGATTTTGATTATTTTTTTATAGCTACACTCCCTGATCCTATATGAATACAATGAATGAATTCGATCTTCAATTTAAAATATTTACACTAGTGGATATCACAAAATCTTATGTTATACTTAATGGAAGTATAAATAAACTCTAAGTGTTAGTGAATCTCTCATTTTGATGGGATACGCATCCTACGAAACTAATTTCAACGATCTAACCGTCAAACTTGTTTGTATATGCTTCGAGATCACATATGCCAAAAATCGCAAAAAACAAACATTCAGAAATCAAGTATCGGGACAAAACCTTTCGACGGTTATAAACTAAAAACCACAATTTAATGGTTATTTTAACTCCGATTTTGATGATTTTTTACAGCTACACTCCTTGACCCTATATTAATACAATGAATGAATTTGATCTTCAATTTAAACTATTTATACTAGTGGATACCACAAAATCTTATGTTATACTTAATGAAAGTATAAATAAACTAAGTGTTGGTGAATTTGTCATTTTGATGGGATACGCATACTACGAAACTAATTTCAACGGTCCAACTATCAAACTTGTTTGTACATGCTTTGAGATCGCATACGCCAAAAATTGCAAAAAAAAACATTCAAAGATCAAGTAACGGGACAAAACTTTTCGACGGTTATAAACGAAAAATCACGATTTAATAGTTATTTTAACTCCAATTTTGATGATTTTTTACAGCTACACTCCTTGATCCTATATGAATACAATGAACTAATTCGATCATCAATTTAAAATATTTATACAAGTGGATACCACAAAATCTTATGTTATACCACAAAGTTGTTGACTTTGCACGACGAAGGTGCACCTACGTCACACAAAGCTATTTTGCGCAACAAATGCACACCCTTGTAGCGCAAAGTGGTTTTGCACAACGACCCCATCGTGGCATCGCGCAAGTTATATTTAAAAAATATATATTATAAAATTTACTGAAAATGTGATTTTACTCCCTTCAAATTCAATTTTTTTTTACATAAGACCCATAATAATATATTTTTCTAACAAAAACCTGATCCGAACTACAATCATAAATTTAAAGCTACTTAATAAATATACATACCATTCAATTTCTTAAGTGTTATATGTCACAGCCCGTCCCGGAGATGTACGTTAATTATGTTATCGACGGTGTGAAATTACCTAAATATCCTTGGACGTTGAGAATTATTATGGGATGTTGTGGTTTAAACTTAAGATTTTGGACCAATTAGTTATATTCCTCTTTTAGTGGATCCAATTAGAACTAAGTGTTCTCTTAGTTGTGATTGGTGTGCATTTTTAGACCACACACACATCCCTACCCTTTCTCTCTCTTCTCTCCCATACTCTCGCTCTCTCTCTCTCTCGGTTTCACTCTCTCTCTCCTTGCTATACGTATGGACAAGGGCAAGAACACCCCAAACTTCGCAGATCGAAGGTTTTGAGTGCACCATTGTGTTCCTCGTGGTGCTATGAGTTGATTGATATCCATTTCAGGTAAGGATACTTTTGATACCTCGAGAACCCGAGAAACAAAGTTTCATGCACTGTTCACATGGACGTAAAACTACTTGTTTCAGGGAATTTGAAGCTCATAGGGAGCTTAAGGAGGTCCTAAGGAAACTCAGGGTGGTTTCGACTTATGTGCGGTATATTGCCGTATAGGTCATTGTAGTGACTCCGGCTAGATTGACTTTTGAGCTATGAATTCAGCCGTACAGACTACCACAGAGGTTCCGGCTAATATATCATATTTCTATGAAATCATTCTTACCTAGATTGTTTACTTTGTTATATTTTGGCTTGGCATACATATGAATATGATTATGTGAAGTATGAATTGAATTGATATGATTTCATATATATATATATATTATGTATATGCTTATATCGTGGTTCTGGGAAAAATTATACATGTTTTACAGCGAGGGGTTAGTGTATTGATAAATGAAATGGTTTTGTAAAACAATTGTTTTTGCCCACTCACGTTTTCTGTTTTGCACCCCTCCAAGTTTTATGTAAGCTTACTGTTGGTGGCTTGAGGACGTCGGTAGTTCTGACTTATCTAAATAATAGTATGACATTCCCGGTACTGTATAATTAGTATTTGTCCTACTGGACTGCACCTAGACTTTATGCTCTGAATATGAGTGTTTACTGTTGTAACTAACTCCTATCACTTTTTGTTGAGTAGTGCACTCTAGTAATTTGGTTTTCAATTATTCGTATAATTGTTATCATTATCGCTTCCGCACTGTGCATATGGCTACGTCACTCTCACATGACGGCCAACATGCCTTAATCTCGGTCGGGGTGTGTCAGTTTGGTATCAGAGCCTAGGTTTAGCAGTCCTGTATAATTCTTGAATGTTCTAATCCTTGTGATGTCTTATGTTAGAACTATGTCGCCTCGTAGAGAGCTCCGTCAATCAATTGAATCTAGTTTCCCTGATATTGCTCGATTAGGGGAAGCTATAGTTTCTGCCATTCAGACAGCATTCCGTACTCCTCAGAGGACACCTCTTAAGACAGTTCATAATTTGAAGTTGACTCACTTAATGGGAAATGAAGGTCATGAGGGGGCAGAAAAATGGTTGAATCATGTGGAGAAGACCTTTCAGATGATGCAGAGTCAGGGGAATCTTCCTCCTGATAGATGGGTCGAGACGACTACCTGGTGTTTTGGAGAACAGCCTGCATCCTGGTGGAGACATGAGTCTTATCAGTTGACCCCAGCAGAGATTGTGGACTGGGGAATATTTAAAGAGCTGTTTCGAAAAAGGTTTATTCCTTTTGCGTATATCGATCGTAAGAAACAAGATTTTACTCATTTGAGGCAAGGAAAAAATGTCCGCTAATGAGTATTACAGGATGTTTACTGATCTGTTGAGATATGATTCCGAGATTGTTACTAATCCGGTAGAGATGCTTCGCCGTTTCAGTTTGGGTATTAAGAAGAAATGGCGTTCCATAGCAACATTGACTCACTGTGCCTCTTACCAGGAGTTTTATGAGATTCTACTAAGGATTGAGGCCTCAGAGAACATGCCTAGTGAAAGTGAGGATGAGGAAGGAAAAAATGAGGGCCAGAGATGAGATGACAAAGGAAAAGGGCAAGCATTTCAGGGACACCGCAAGACCTAGAACTTTAAGAGGAATGGTGGCAGTTCCAGCTCTTCTAGCGGAGGATTGAGTGCTAATATGCAGAGGAGAGGTGGTAGATTTACTGGAGGCCCTAGGTTCTAGAGGCGGAGAGATTTTGGTGGTTCAGGTGGATCAGGTGTTCCCTTATGCCACATGTGTAATAATCGGCATTTTGAGGAGTGTGGGATAGGTAGTAATGGATGTTTTACTTGTGGATAGATGGGTCATAGGGCTGCCCAATGCCCTCAGAGTCAGCAGAGACCCCAGCAGCCTTCTTTCCCACCACTTGCACCTACCCAGTAAGCTTCAAGATCTGGTGGCTATACTTAGACTGAACGAGAAGGTGCCTACCACTATCAGGGCGACGCCGCTCCCTACACCTCAGGACAGCAGCAGTACTCTCAGGATCCTCAGTATCAGAATGGGTATCCTCAATATCAAAGAGGATCTATGTTTTATCAGCCACATTCAGCCAGAGGATCTCAGTGGTACCAAGGAAGACAGCCCCAGCAGGGAGAGATTGCTGCTAGTAGTGCAGGATCTTCGAGGCAGTCGGGTCAGCAGAGGCAGGGACGTAGTGTTCATGCCAACAGAGGTCGTGGTGGACGACAGCAGAATCAGGGGCATATCCACAACATGTCACTGCAAGATACCCAGAATAATCCAGATTTAATCATGGGTACGTTAAATATTCTTGGTCATTTTGCTAGAGTATTGATTAATTGTAATGCTACACATTCTGTTATTTCTCATACATTTGCTCAAGTGACACAACCTCATCCTACACCTCTAGGATATAATTTAGAACTTTTTATGCCTAGAGGGGATAGATGTTTTGTGGATCGGGTATATCCAGGATGTCCAGTGATAGTAGAGGATGTTATTATGTCGGCTAATCTTATGCCGTTGGATATTATGGATTTTGGTGTGATTTTGGGCACTGATTGGTTGCACTATAATCGTGCCAAGATAGAATGTTATGAAAAGACAGTCACATTTCATTGTCCTGGATTACCTAAAGTTACATTTGTAGGAGAACCTAGGGGGTAAGGCATGGTATTATTTCAGCCATGAAAGCAAAGAGACTGTTGTTGAAAGGTTGTCAGGGATATTTGGCTCATGTGGTGTTGAATGATGATGCTCTTAGTAGTGTGGAGGATGTTCGTGTGGTCAGATATTTTCCGGATGTATTCCCTGAGGATTTGCCTGGATTGTCGCCAAATAGAGAGGTGGAGTTTGTTATTGATCTGCTTCTAGGTATGAATCTTATATCTTTAACTCCTTACAGAATGGCTCCTGCTGAATTAAGAGAATTGAAAGTACAGTTGCAAGAGTTAGTGGATAAAGGTTTTGTTCAGTCGAGTACTTCACCTTGGGGAGCTCTAATGTTATTTGTGAGGAAGAAAGATGGAACTTTGAGGCTGTGCATTGATTACAGACAATTGAATCGGGTAACCATTAAAAACTGTTATCCATTGCCTCGTATAGATGATTTATTTGATCAACTCAGAGGTGCCTGCATATTTTCTAAGATTGACTTAAGGTCGGGTTACTACCAGTTGAAGATTAAAAATGAAGATGTCCCTAAGACCACATTCAAGACTCGATATGGTCATTATGAGTTTCTTGTGATGCCATTCGGGTTAACTAATGCACCAGCAGCTTTTATGGATTTGATGAATCGAGTATTCCAGCCATATTTGGACAGGTTTGTTATTGTCTTCATTGACGATATTCTGGTATACTCTAAGTCTAAGGCTAAGCATGCTAGACATCTGAATTTGGTGTTGAGCAGTTTGAGGGAACACCAACTATATGCTAAGTTTAGCACATGTGAATTTTGGTTGAATCAACTGGCATTTTTGGGACATGTTATTTTTGCTCAAGGCATTCAAGTGGATTCTTAGAAAGTGGCAACTGTGGAGAATTGAGAGCAACCTCGAACCGTCACCGAGGTACGGAGTTTTCTTGGCCTAACAGGCTATTATAGACGGTTCGTTAAAGATTTTTTAATGATTGCTTTTCCATTGACGAGGTTGACGCGAAAGGATGTAAAGTTTGAGTGGGATAGTAAATGTGAGCAAAGTTTCCAACAGTTGAAGTACTATCTCACTCATGCTCATGTTCTAGCGTTTCCAGATGATAACGGTAATTATGAGGTTTATAGTGATACTTCTCTGAATGGTTTGGGTTGTGTATTGATGCAACATGGTAGGGTAATTGCTTATGCTTCGAGACAATTGAAACCTCATGAGAAAAATTACCCTACACATGATTTAGAGTAAGCAGTTATCATCTTTGCCTTGAAGATTTGGAGACATTATCTTTATAGTGAGAAATGTAAGATCTTTACAAATCATAAGAGTCTTCAATATTTGTTTACTCAGAGAGATCTTAATCTTTGACAGTGGAGGTGGATTGAGTTACTTAGTGACTATGATTGCACGATTGAGTATCATCCTAGTCATGCAAATGCAGTGGCAGATGCACTTAGTAGGAAGACTCCAGTCAGACTTAATGCCATCTATGATTGTCATGTTCCTCTCTTAGCAGATTTGAGGTCCACTGGAGTGGAGCTAGGAGTGGAAGATCGAGAAGAAGCCTTGCTTGCTAATTTTCAGGTTAGGCCAATTTTGGTTGATCGTGTGCTTGAGGCTCAGATGATTGATGTGTAGACCCAGGAAATAATTCAAGCAAGGAACCAAGGCAGAAAGAAAGATTTTGGGATTTGAGAATCTAATGGTATGCTTATGCAGGAAAGCAGAATGTATGTGCCAAATAATGCGGAGTTAAAGAAAGAAATTTTGGATGAAGCACATATTTCGGCATATGCAATGCATCCAGGAGGCACTAAGATGTATCATACCATTAGACCATTTTATTATTGGTTGGGTATGAAAAGAGAAATTGCCAAATATGTGAGTAGGTGTGCCATTTGCCAACAGGTTAAAGCTGAAAGGAAAAAGTCGTTTGGGTTGATGCAGCCACTTCCCGTTCCACGGTGGAAATGGGAATATATTACTATGAATTTTGTGTACAAGCTTCCTCGCACACAAAATGGTTATGACGGCATTTGGGTGGTAGTTGATCGGCTTACTAAGTCAACACATTTTATTCCAGTGAGGGAGAAGTATTCGTTAAGCCGATTAGCTAAGTTATTTCTATTGCAGATTGTGAAGTATCACGGTGTGCCAGTTAATATTATCTCGGATCGGGATCCTAGATTTACTTCCAAGTTCTGGATAGCATTCCAGGAAGCTCTTGGTACGAGATTGCTTTATAGTACGGCATATCATCCTCAGACAGATGGACAATCTGAGAGGACCATTCAAACATTAGAGGATATGTTGAGATCTAGTGCTACAGTTTGGAGATAGTTGGCATGATTGTTTAGATTTGATGGAGTTCGCCTACAACAATAATTACCATTCAAGTATTCGTATGGCACCATTTGAGGCACTTTATGGGAAATCTTGTCATATGCCTCTATGTTGGTCAGAGGTTGGCGAAAGAGTTTTAGTGGGCCCTGAGATTGTAGATGTGACTACTCAAAATGTTCAGGTAATTAAGTCTAACCTGAAAGCGGCCCAAGATTGACAAAAGAGCTTAGCAGACAAGCATGCCACTGATCGGAAGTATAATGAAGGTGATTGGGTATTTCTAAAGCTATCACCTTGGAAAGGTGTTGTATGATTTGGAAAGAAAAGAAAGTTGAGTCCTAGGTACATTGGACCATATATGATCACCAAACGAGTCGGTGAGGTTGCTTACAAGCTTAAGTTGCCTCCAGAGTTGTCCAAGGTGCACGATGTATTTCATGTTTCGATGCTTCGACATTATATTTCAGATCCTTCACATGTGATTCCTCCTTAACCTTTGGAAATCAATTCGGATTTGATTTATGATGAGGAACCAGTGACTCTATTGGATTGGAAGGATAAGGAACTGAGGAACAAGACCGTGCGCTTGGTGAAAGTATTATAGAGAAATCATTCAGTAGAAGAAGCTACTTGGGAGACAGAGGATCGAATGAGAGAGATGTATCCATGCTTGTTTTATGATTATTAGTGGATGTATTGGTTGTACGTAATTTCAAGGATGAAATTTTATAAAGTGGGGAGATTGTCATAGCCCGTCTCGAGTAATAATTATCGTGGTTGTGAAAAAATGAATTTACCCTTGAGCGTCGGGTGTGTGTTTGTATTTTGGGTTAAGAAATTGGGTCAATTAGTTTTATCCCTAACTAATTGGACCCAATTAGAGCTAAAAGATTAAAGAGTTTTGATTGGTGTGCATTTTGGAACCACACACACACATCCATATCCTTTCTCTCTCTTCTCTCCCGTACTCTCTCTTGGACTCACTCTCTCTTCCCTCTCCTTCGTACGGACAACCTTGAACCAAGCCAAATCTTCACAGATCGAGGAAGAAAATGGTACCATTATGTTCATGAGGACCATACGAGTGCAAAGGTACCCATTTCAGTTAAGAACTCGTTCGACATCACGTTGAAAACCCAAGCTCCAAGTTAAGCACTATTCATGAACTTTTGAATGGTTATGTTTAGGACAATCCAAGCTCAAATTGAGCTTTAGGAGGTTCTCACGAAGCCTGGAGTGCTTCGTTGGCTCGATTTTGAAGTCGGGATCACGAGGTTCGAAGGTGGCCGGTTTTGGTAGGATTTTCCTGACGAGTTTTCGAGGGATTTGAAGCTCCTAAGAGGTATAACCTTCTTCCTCTCGTGATTTATGATAATCTGGTGAAAATTACGGGAAAAATAGTGCAAAAACAAGCGAGAAATAGGCAGTTGCAGGTCTGCCTAGAATCAGGTGCCGGTGATACTATTCCGGCATCTGGAGGTTGAAGGTGATGCGTAGGGATGGGCAAATAACCATTGGTTATGGGTAACCACGGTTACCGGTCCATTTAAATTAAACGGTTACGGTTATGGGTAACCGTTTAGATAAATAAACGGTTATGGGTATAACCGTTTACCCGTGAAATTTAAATGGGTGGTTATGGGTATTAACCGCGGTTATAAACGGGTAACCGTTTACCCATATATTTTACATATGTAAAACTAACACAAATCATGTTCTCGATTCAATAATACTTAGCACCCAATCAATTAGCAAGGAATTCATCGATCCTTCTCTCAATAACACTGCTACAGGAATGATGATTCACATCATCAAGGAATTTGCCAAATTAATTTAAATTCCTTGCGTGTAATCGTGAAATTGACAGAAATGTCTTTTAGATAATTTTTGTAACCCAATAATACTTAGCAAATATTATATTTACCTTCATTGGTAACAGTTAAAAATATCGTCCGTAAACTATTATTTCAATTATTGGAATGGTATAAGGACTTAAAAATTAAAATACGGAAAAGTATGATGAATGTACCTATAACGGTGTTTAATTGTCAAAAAAAAAAGAAAATTATGACAATTTTTTTTAATTTTCAAGGTGTTAAAAAACATGTAGAGGGTGAAAATGGGGTAATGGTAAAAACAAAAAACATAAATGGGTTAAAAAGGGTAAATGGGTAAACGGGTATTAAACAGTTATGGTTAAATGGGTATGTGATTATGGGTATGGTTAACCGTTTATAAACGGTTATGGGTATGGGTATAACCATTTAGGCAATTACCCAACGGGTAAACGGTTATGCGGGTTTGAGTATAAACGGTTCTTGGTAAATAACCGCGGTTTACCGCCCACCATAACCATTGCCCATCCCTAGTGATGCACATGAGGGCGTATGAGGGTGCGTGAGCCATAGAAAAATTATTTTAAAAATTTCAAGATGTTCGTGAGATTGTGTAGGTCACTGTGGTATATTCATATACCCATTTTGAGCTATGTATGAGAAGTTATTAGCTAGTTTTGCCTATGTGCTTTAAAATAACGTTTTTATAGTTAATTCGCATATAGGTGAGACTTATCCCGAGGACGAGCGTATCCACGGGCGACTCGGGGTTACGACCCATCGACATACCAATGAGTGGGCTTTTGTTTTCAGTATATATTTATATACTTGATATATTTCCCAGAAATGCATTTTTAAGGAAAGTATGCTTTGAAATAATATGTCAAATGCTTTTATATTCTGAATATGCATTTCATGGTTGCATATATATAAATGTGGTGCTGTGGAGGGACAGGTAAGTTCAGGTAAGTTATGTTTGAGTATGTGAATCATCGATGATGTGATATGTGATTGAATAATGTTGAGCTCATAAAACTGCACCTAGGGTGATTGTGATTTAGCCAGAGATATGAAGTACAGGCCTGTTTATTTACGTCACCTCCCACACAATATGCTCATATTGGATCCAACTTAAGTGCACAGTCTTGTCATACAGACCTTATTTATAGTTTCGACTCGTAGGTGACTAGCGATTTATCGCCCGGCTATTATAAGAGAATAGAATTGAGCATAATTATATTACACCCAATCTTGTCGTACAGACCCATTTTTAGTGGTTCCGACTTATGTGCAGTATATTGCCGTATAGGTCATTGTAGTGACTCCGGCTAAATTGACTTTTGAGCTATGAATTCAACCGTACAGACTACCACAGGGGTTCTGGCTAACATATCATATTTCTATGAAATCATTCCTACCTAGATTGTTTACTTTGTTATATTTTGGCATGGCATACATATGAATATGATTATGTGAAGTATGAATTGAATTGATATGATTTCGTATATATATATATATATATATATATATATTATGTATATGCTTATATCGTGGTTCTGGGAAAAATTGTACATGTTTTACAGCAAGGGATTAGTATATTGATAAATGAAATGGTTTTGTAAAACAATTGTTTTTGCCCACTCACGTTTCTGTTTTGCACCCCTCCAGGTTTTAAGTAAGCTTGTTGTTGGTGGGTTGAGGACGTCGGCAGTTCTGACTTATCTAAATAATAGTAGGACATTCCTGGTTCTGTATAATTAGTACTTGTCCTACTGGACTGCACCTAGACTTTATGCTCTGAATAGGAGTGTTTACTATTGTAACTAACTCCTATCACTTTTTGTTGAGTAGTGCACTCTAGTAATTTGATTTCAATTATTCGTATAATTCTTATCATTATCGCTTCCGCACTGTGCACATGGCTACGTCACTCTCACGTGACAGCTAGCATGTCTTGATCTCGGTCGGGGTGTGTCAATTGCCATGTCACAAGTACCCTACACCGTAAATAGACAAAGATTTTGAGAAATATTTTTACACTCTATTGTAACCTTTAGATCTTTTAACATTGAACGGTGTTGATTAAGAGTTATGTGGAGACTTTTAAACATTAAATGAATTGAATGATGGTGTGGAATATATAAATTAAAAAAAATCTGATAAAATAAAATTGATTTTTTTTTTTAAAAAAAAAGGTTAAAATTTGATACAGAAAAAATGTGAAACTGAAATCGCTGTGAAGCAGCCTAAATCCAAAATCTTCATTCTTGGATCTTGGGTTGCTAGAGTTTTGCTATGGATGTGACAAATTGGTTGAGTTGTTCATCTAAACTTAGAGCGCTTAAACCTTCTCAAGATAAAACCCTAATTTTTTTTTTCTTAAAGCAAAATTCTCTCTTTGCTTAGTAGCATGTTTTATTGTTCACTAGGGTTCATTGTTTGAAAAGGCAAGAAGAGTATACATTTTCAGACAAAAAAAAGAAGGAGAAGACTTTACATCCAAGGCATGGAGTTGCAGGCCTCATCGGCAAACAAAGAGGAAGATGGAGGGTAGAGTATTTTTAGGGTTCTCTTTTTAAAAAAAAAAATATATATATATATATATATATATATATTTTATTAAATTAGTGTTTTCCTTATTAGTTATAATCCAAATCATCATCCAATTCATTTAATGTTTAAAAGTCTTCACATAACTCTTAATCAACACCGTTGGATGTTATAAGATCTAAAGGTTACAAAAGAGTGTAAAAATGTTTGTCAAAATGTTTTTCCCTTGATCATATCCCATATATATATATATATATATGTGTGTGTGTGTGTGTGTGTGTGTGTGTTTCCGTTAACATCATGAGAAAGCTTGTTAGGATTAGAGTTTGGGTTATGAAAGAGACAAATGCAAATTACCCTTTTTTTTTTTTGATAAAAGAAATTCCTTAAAAGGAGAGAACCACAAATACAACCAGTTTCAATACAATCAAAGTTTAAAGCTGATGAAGCAAAGGAGAGAGTAACATATACCCAAATATGATTCGACTGTAGTTGGTATTACCCTACTTCTATAAACTGTTGTATGACACATAGAATTAAAAGAATTAATAACATACATTTTCTGTCACTTAGTGCTACGGTCTAGTGATATTCTTCTTCACTACATTATTGCTAACCCTTTGTGAGGTTAACCCCCTCACCCCTCTCCCTTAGTGTAGATTTTTTCAAAAAAAAAAAAAATGCTGCAGTCCTATTAGATTAGGAATGTGATTGGGTAAATCATAATATATCTTGAAATATCTCTTATATTCCTATTAGAAGTTGATTACCTATTAAGAATTGTAATCCTAAAAAGGTAAGGAATTAACTTTTTCTACTACTATAAATAAAGTCACAATAGGGTGGAATAGAACACACCCACAATTACACATCTCTCTCTTATCTCTACTATTGCCGCACATTTCTCTCTCTTTATGACCTCCATAATTGTTCAGTAAATTATGCCTACAACAAAAAATTAACAATAACATATGTTTTCCATTTAGTGTCGTTTACCAAAATTGTAATAATGCTGCTTAGCGGTATTTCTCTTTACTTGTGAACATAGTTGCCAAATAGGGGTATGATTCGAGTTTGCAATTTGGTTCGGATATGGGATTCGGTAGTAACATAATGTATCATTCGACAAAGAGTAGGCATAGATAGTACGGTTTTTAGTTCGATTCATTCTAAATTCGTTAAGGAATATAAATTATTTTGATTATAAAAATATTGTAATTATACATTTTACAATTATATTGTATAGTTATTATCATCAAAAGATGAAAACACGTCAAAAAGAATTAATTTACTTAATTGGTTTAATAAAAAATAATAAAAATATTCTTATAATATAAAATATTTTCGTGGTTGTCAGTTTGAGTACAAAAAAACTAAGAAAGCATGTCATCATTATAAACATGGGTGTGATATCCACATACCCCATTTTACTTCTCATACATCTTTTTAATTTTCAGCCGTCAGATCGGATGAATTGAAGAAGGTCAACAGACATAAATTATCAAGGACTGTGTAAGAAATAAAATGGAGTGTGTGGATAACATATCTCTATAAATATTTGAAAATAAAAAATATTAAATAAAACAAAAATTTCAAATTAGGCCCACTTCAACACACTCCCTCTCCCGGTTCCCATAAATCCCTTTCCCATTTCCACCTTTTCCACTTTCGGAGCCACCGCCACCGATTCGAGAGGGAAAATCTAAAGAGAATGAGCCGAATTTACCACCGAATCGCCATATAATCGATTCGGCAGTACTGATACGGGATTCAGATGGTGAAAGACCGTATCTGGCAACTATGCTTGTGAAGAATCCTTTATAATATGGTTGAGGAAAGTCTTTTATTTCTGGAATAACATCCACCCAAGAACTGAATTCCAGGGTTTCTGCCTTCAAAAACAACATAGAAATTAAAGTTTCTGCCTTCTGGAAAAACATTTTGAGGGCGAAGTCCAATAGTTTCTGGAAAGATTTGCTTATTTTGTAAATTATGAATACTTATATTCATCTGACTAAAGACATATGCAAGACGATACAAAGTATGCAAGATTTGATTATTTTGCGGACTAGCTAGATGTTTCTGATAATAATGAAATTCATCTAAAATTGAATGTTGAAACATATCTATCTTGAAATCTTTTCCAAGTCTAAATTTGAATTTGGGGTTTTCTACCAAAGGTAAAGAAAGGGTTGGTGAATTATTTTGTGCATTAACTGGATCTCCCTGCGGAGCCGGCACTTTTGCCTAATTCTGAGTATCATTATTTGTCATCATCTGCAGAAGAGAAATTTACTTAGAGATGAGTCTTATCTAACAAAGCTCTACTTAAATGATCTAGAAGAAAATTATTTTTCCTTTAATATGTTCGAGTTTTACTTTAAATCCTCTACTTGTTATACTATATACAAAATTTAACCATCTTGTTTTGCTTAGTTTCGACTCGTTTAATTTATGTTAAAATCTTACTATAGCTTCATAATCTGTCCTGGTTGTGAAGGGTTTAGATAAATAGATCTTAAATTTATTTACTGAATTTGTTACTCCTAATAACTCCGCCTGTGTAAGTTTATCTTACATTGCCGGTCCCAAGCCCGGATAAAGGAGGAGGGGGAGGGTGTCACATAGTCGACAGCCGGCACTCCTCGGTTACGTCGAATCATTATGAAAATGAATCCAGAACGAAATCGCGCTAAAGCTAGGGTGTCACCCGTAAGTAGCGCACTGTGTAGCCCGAGCACAATGATAAGTGAGCAAGAGTCGCTATATCTCCATCGGCACCCGGATGCAGTGTTAAATGAACAAGGGGGCCATAGAAACTTCTTTTTGAACGACTCCACTCAAAGTTGTTTGGGAGCATATGCTCCTATCAACTTTACACAAGACACACAAAAGAAGTACTTTGATCCTATTAGACGGGGGAGGGTGAAGAAGCTAGGACAGAAGGGTAGAGTTCAAGAGAGTAGAATGTGTCTAGGAACGTGGAATATAGGAACCTTAACGGGAAAATTTATGGAAGTAGTGGAAGTTATGGTGAGGAGAAGGATAAATATTATGTGCCTACAAGAAACTAAGTGGGTTGGTCTTAAGGCAAAGGATTTAGAAAACTCAGGGTTTAAACTCTGGTATTCGGGCACAAATAGAACGAGAAACAGTGTTGGCATCATCGTGGACAAGACCTTGACACAAGATGTTGTAGATGTCAAGAGGGTAAGAGATAGAATCATGGCAATCAAGATTGTAATAGGACAAGAACTCATCAATGTGATTAGTGCGTACACACCTCAAGTAGGGTTGGATACGAGTTCGAAGGAGAAATTTTGGGAAGACCTTGGAGACTTGGTGCAAGGAATTGTGCAGACGGAGAAGTTATTTATAGGAGGAGATTTAAATGGACACGTGGGTAGGGAGACAGGCAACTATGGAGGTTTTCATGGTGGCCATGGTTTTGGGGAGAGAGACGAGGATGGGGAAGCTATCTTGGATTTTGCAATGGCATATGATCTCTTCTTAGCCAACACATTCTTTAAGAAGAAAGAAGAACATGTGATCACCTACAAGAGTGGGTTGTCAAAAACACAAATAGATTTTCTTCTAATGAGGAAAGAGGATCGTATAACTTGTAAGGATTGCAAAGTTATACCGGGAGAGAGCTTGGCTAATCAACATCGCTTGTTGGTGATGGATGTACATATCAAAAGAGTGAGAAAAAAGAACAAGACTTGGAAGTGCCCAAGGACTAGATGGTGTAATCTAAAAGGAGAAAAACAAGCCATTTTCAAAGAGAAAGTAATCACCCAGTGTGTGTGGGATAGAAAGGGGGAAGCTAGCCAAAGGTGGGATTCCATGACTAGTTGTATCCGAAAAGTAGCAAAAGAGGTATTAGGAGAGTCCAAGGGCTTTGTTCCACACCAAAAGGAATCTTGGTGGTGAAATGAGGAGGTACAAACAAAGGTGAAGGCTTAAGAAGGAATGTTGTAAAGCCTTATACAAGGATAGGACCGATGAAAATGGTGAAAGGTATAGAAGAGCGAAGCAAGAGGCGAAGAAAGCTGTGAGAGAAGCTAAGTTAGTGGCTTATGACGATATGTATAAGCGACTAGATACCAAAGAATGAGAGTTGGATATCTATAAACTAGCTAAAGCAAGGGAAAAGAAGACAAGGGACCTAAACCAAGTGAGGTGCATCAAGGATAAGGATGGAAAGGTTCTTGCTACAGAGAACGCGGTCAAAGATAGATGGAGAGGTTATTTTCATAATCTTTTCAATGAAGGACATGAAAGGAGTACTTCTTTAGAGGAGTTGAGTAACTCAGAAGAGTGTAGAAACTACTCATTTTATCGTCGAATCAGGAAGGAAGAAGTGGTTGTAGCTTTGAAGATGATGAAGCATAGAAAAGCAGTGGGCCCAGATGATATACTGATCGAAGTGTGGAAAGTCTTGGGAGAGACAGGTATAGCATGGCTCACTGACCTTTTCAATAGGATTTTGAAAATGAAGAAGATGCCAAATGAGTGGCAAAAGAGCACTTTGGTGCCTATCTACAAGAATAAGGGCGACATACAAAATTGCATGAACTATAGAGGTATTAAGCTAATGAGTCATACAATGAAGCTCTGGGAGAGAGTCATTGAGCATAGATTGAGGCAAGAGACACGGGTTTCGGACAACTAATTCGGGTTCATGCCAGGGCGCTCAACCATGGAGGTAATCTATCTCTTACGAAGATTGAGGGAAAGATATAGAGATGGGAAAAAGGATTTACACATGGTCTTTATAGATTTGGAAAAAGCGTATGATAGGGTCCCAAGAGACATTCTTTGGAGGATTTTAAAGAAGAAAGGAGTACGAGTAGCATATATCTAAGCTATAAAGGATACGTATGAAGGAGCAAAGACTGCCGTAAGAACTCATGAATGACAAACCGAAAGCTTCCCCATAACTGTAGGATCACATCAAGGCTCATCCTTAAGTCTTTACCTTTTTACGTTGGTAATGGATGAGTTAACAGGACATATTCAAGATGATATTCCTTGGTGTATGCTTTTCGCAGACGATATAGTGTTGATATATGAAACTCAAGAAGGGGTAAATGCGAAGCTCAACCTTTGGAGAGAAGTGTTGGAATCTAAAGGTCTTCGCCTAAGCCGATCAAAAACAGAATATATAGAGTGCAAGTTCAGTGCAAATGGAGGCCAAAATGAGTTAGGGGTGAGGATTGGAGATCAGGAAATACCAAAGAGTGACTGCTTTCGCTACCTAGGATCTATCTTGCAAAACAACGGAGAATTAGATAGAGATCTCAACCATAGAATACAAGCTGGATGGATGAAGTGGAAGAGTGCATCCGGCGTGTTGTGTGACCGTCGTATGCCACTGAAGCTCAAGAGAAAATTTTATAGGACGGCAATAAGGCCGGCGATGTTGTATGGCACAGAATGTTGGGCGGTGAAGCATCAACACGTACACAAAATGGGTGTAGCGGAGATGAGGATGCTTCGTTGGATGTGTGGGCACATGAGAAAGGATAAGATTAGGAATGAGGATATCCGAGGTAAAGTAGGAGTAGCCAAAATTGTAGGAAAGCTGAGAGAAAATCGGTTACGGTGGTTTGGACATGTACAAAGAAGGGCTACTGACGCTCCAGTTAGAAGATGCGACTACGGGACAGAGGTTCAAGGCCGAAGGGGTAGAGGAAGACCTAGGAAAACTTTGGAAAAGACTCTCAGAAAAGACTTAGAGTACTTGGATCTAACGGAGGACATGACACAGGACCGAGCACAATGGCGTTCTAAGATTCATATAGCTGACCCCACTCAGTGACTTGGATTTTTCAAGTTTCCAACCCAGAAGTTTTCCTCACTCGGGAAATTAAGGGAACACTACCTCAACCTACATGCTCCATTCATAAAGCTTCAACAAAAGAAAAATTCAAAGAACTTAGTGAAGAAGGCTTTGGTGTATTACGTTGAAATGAAGCAAAGCTTATTTATTGATATCTCCGATAAGTTACAAATATGTACATATACATGAGTCAAAATAAACAAACAAGAAGGAGCCTTCACAATGGTTGCTTAGGAGAAGTCTCAGCAGTCGGTAAAGCCCCAGAAAGAGAAGGCACCGGAGGGTGATCATTCGGAGCCTCAGTATTGGACAGAACCCTAGAAGGAGGAGGCATCGGGAGTTGATCATTTGGAGCTTTATTACGCGGTACAGCTTCAGAAGACGAAGGTAATAAATGCCTTTGGAACAAACCCACAAACCTCTGATGATCAAGTAAAATCTGACCATCAGATTCCTTCATCTAGTCAAGCTTCATCTTCATGTTTGTAGCATAGTCATGTACGAGCCGGTGCAACTGTTTATTATCATGCTTGAGCCCTCTAATCTCCTATTTGAGACTTATCACTTCAGCCGCCAATGATTCAACTTGGCGGGTTCGAGCAAATAGGCGTTGGGCCATATTAGACACAGAACCTGCACACTGAACACTGACAGCCAGATAATCCTTAACAGCCAACTCATCAGACCGTTGGAAAAGTAGTCTGTTATCTTTGGGAGTGAGAAGGTTCCTGGCCACCACCGCAGCAGCCATATCATTCTTCATCACGGAATCCCCAACGGTAAGAAGACTAGTAGGGGATAAGAAGGATGCGCGCCATATGTTGTCTGGAGAATGCGTGGCTGCCTCTTCAACAAGGTTCAAGTCAAAACGACGGTCGGAGGGGCCAGACATTTTCAAAGGTGTTGAAGAGAGAAGAGGTCGGACAAATCAAGATCTTAGAAGTGCAAGAATGAAGCTTCTACTAGTGGAGATTCAAGTGTGCTTTAGAATTTAATGCCAGCCTCTATAAAAATCTGCACTCGACGGAGCTTCAGAAATCGAAGAGGCGCCTGCTCAGAAATCGAAAAGGCGTTTGCTTTCTCAAAAGCTGGGCTGCTCAGAGACCACGAGGGCCGATCTCAGAAATCGAAGAGGCGTTTGCTTTCTCAAAAGCTGAGCTGCTTAAAGACCACGAAGGCCAATCTTAGAAATCGAAGAGGCGCTTGCTTTCTCAAAAGCTGGGCTGCTCAGAGATCACGAGGGCCGATCTTAGAAATCAAAGAGGCACCTGCTTTTTCAACCTTGTCAGCACCTGTCACATGCACACTCAGCTTTACGAAAATTACGGGGCATTCTGTCGAAGATTTTTGGTGAAGTATAAAGCACGTGAATCTTACTGTTCAATCATCCACTTTCCACATGCAATATCAACTCATGGGTACCACAGATAACTTTGCCAAAGATCTCTGGCAAAGTTTAGACATGTGAAGCTTGCAGCTCCCACTACATCGCTATGACCAAGAAAGGTAAAAGAATAGCAAAGAAACAGCACTAACAAAGTTTAGACACATAAATTTTGAAGGTCTAGCTACCATATTATTACCCACAAGGGTAAAGGAACAGTACCACTGCTGGATATTTGGAAAGTCCTTGTGTGTCAACCTCTGTGCTCCGTGGCAAGGTAAACTAGCAAACATGCCTGATAGGAACATATTTATGCGACTTAGTTCGCTTGTTCTTGTGCATTTGTGTTGTTATTTCTTAGTTAATTATGTATTTTAAGCTATTTTCGTGTGTTTGTAGGTCATAATAACAAAGTTGGCAAGAAAGTGCATTTTGGAGCATTTTTTAGCATTTTTGAGCCAAGATTGGATAGTGCAAGCATGGAGACATGAGGATGGATGTTTTTGAAGATTTGAAGGCTAGATATCATCATGTGTGTGTGCAAGTGTGTTGACCTACAACTTCAAACATCCATCCACTACACCCATTACATCCACTCATTACCAAACATCCATCCACTACACCCATTACATCCACTCATTACCAAACACTCATCCACTACACCCATTATATCCACTCATTACCAAACATCCACCCACTACACCCATTACATCCACTCATTACCAAACAATCATCCACTACACCCATTACATCCACTCATTACCAAACATCCACCCACTACACCCATTACATCCACTCATTACCACAACACTCACCCACTACAACCATTACATCCACTCATTACCACAACACTCACCCACTACACCCATTACATCCATTCATTACAACTCCATACACTCCTCTCCCTAGCCTATAAATACATCCACCCTTCACCATAATTAGGGGGCCATCATCCAAAGACACTACATTTCACATCTCACAACTTCATTCACAAACACAATTTCCTTGCCGTGACCTCCATCCATTCATCTAGCCATACTACATCTCACCAATCCATACACTTTCATCTCTTAGTTGTGCAAATCCATTCCATCCATATATCCATACACATCCTAGACACTTGTGCTACAAAAAGGTGGTGAAAACAAAGGTCCTTGGCATTTTAAGCTTGGAACCTTGGAGCGTTTTAGGTGTACTTCGTTCTTGCTTTCAATGTCTACTTTGTTATTTTCTAATTTTGTTGCAATTATGAGTGACTAAACCCCTATTTAGTTAGGGGGAAGTTTGAAGCCATGAACATGCTTGATATTTGAATTGATTTCTTCCAATTGTGATTTGATAAGTTATGATTGCAATTCAATTATCTATTTTATTCATAACTGATTCTTGTATGTTTATGAAGGATACATACTTAGTTTTGATGCATGAATTAGATGCTAGAATATAAATGAGTTTCACCTAATCGTTACAAGTTTATATTCATGAGTAATGAAGGTTGTTTATCACAATCGCGTTAATTGAATTCTTGGCAATTGTATCATGCATTCATAGTTATAATTGCCTCGTCAACACTTATGATTTTCATTGAACGTAATGATCTCTGATTGTATCTTTATTATGCAATTCATATAGGGGACTTTTAGAGAATGATTTGGGTTGTCGCATGCATTCATCCAATTCAATGAGTAAAGGAAAATCTAAGGGTTAATTTGTGCATCACGGTTAATCTGGGGTGTTGAGCATCATAGTTTATTGAAAAGCAATTGGAAATCGATTCATGTACAAGTGTGTCATGTGTGAAGAGCGGACCTCTAACTAATCCATCCATCATTTTATTTCTCAAATTCATTTTATAATCTGCCTAGTTTTATAACTTGCTTGTTTATTTCGAATTCGTCAAAACCAAAGTTGTGTTAGAGTCAAATCTGCCCAGGAAGTGTTTTTAGGCAATTTTGAGTGTATTTAAGTTGTTTTGCGTCTTTAGAATTTGTTTTGAGTCCCTTGAGTCTATTCAAACGTTTTTAACTTTGTTTTTATGTTTTTGAGTAAGTTTAGAGGTTTTAGCAAGCCCTCATAATCCCCGGTTTAGAACGATCCCTACTTGCGTTTATACTACAATTTGACAACAAGAGGGTTTAATTTGAGTGCTTAACTTTCATCGCATCAAATTTTGGCGCCATTGCCGGGGATTAGCAACTTTGCTAACCCCCCGTTGTTTCTTTTTCATGTCTTTTGTTTTAGTTACTGACTTTGTTTCTATTTGTGCCTTTTATTTCTACTTATGATATTTGATTTAGTTTTGTTTCCTTGATTTCAGGTACTAGAGAAGTAAGACATGAATTTTGCTACCATTCAAGCTCAATTGGCGAAACTTACTTCTCAATTGTCACAATATGCCGAAGGGACCACAATTCAAAGTGTCCCTACATATGGTGTGTCCTATTAGCAAGGATATCCAACTCATCAATGTTCTCAATTCGCTGCGAATGAAGATGCTTAGGGTTATCAATGCCATAGCCAATCATGGGCAACATGTTTTCCAACGTTTACAATTCGGATTGGAGAGATTATTCAGATTACATGTGGGGAGAACCTCAACAATTCCAACAAGATGGGTATTGGCAGCAAGAAGAAGAGTTCTATTCAAGGCCTATGCAGCCACCACAACAATCTTTCCTAATTGAATTCAAGTACGTCTTTGGATAATGATATGTTTAATAAGTTACTCACCTCTTTGAACCAGGAAGTAGAAAATGGAAACAAAGAGATGCAAAGTCAAGCCAAGAAGACGGGTGAATTGGAGAAGCAAATTGGGCAGATTATGGAGTTCATGGCACAAATTCAAGAGCAAAGTGAACTCACCAACTCAACTATTGAAAATTTGAAGGAAGATTTTGAAATCCATGATGCTATCATTTTAGGAAGTGCTATAGAGGTTGGAGGTAAACCCAAGACATCCAAACCAAGCCAAAACATGGATGAACAACTGCTGCTCGAAGAAGAGGAGAATAACAAGGCCACGGCAAGGGAAGAACCACCATTGCCGCAGCCTCATATGCCCTCTATGTCGTCCATTACAACCAAGGTAAGCCTAAATTCAATTTGTCCTGACCCCGTTTCACCAAATGTCCTTATTCCTTGCAGGATCATGCAATCCAAGGAAGAAGCGGATGAGAAAGGCATCTTCGAAACCTTTCCAAAGAATCAAGAGCAAGAAGTGGATGGGGAATGTCTAGAATTCATCAAAGAATATACACTTGAGACAAAAAATCCCAAATAAGTTGGATTTTATGACACGGGACAAGTCATAACTCTCAAAACACCAAATCTGGCCAAGTCCCATATCCTTGCAACCTTCAAAGATGTTGTGTTCGTAATTGAGTTTGTGTTGGAGCAAGCAAGTAAGCCATCTTCTCCAACTTCAATTTTATTATATACTAACTTGCTGATTTTGATGATTCAGGCACCTACACTAGAATTTAAACCATTGCCTGATCATGTCAAGTATCACCATCCATTCAAGGATCAATTCCATGTTATGGGCCCTATCCAAGTTTAGAAGGAAGTTTCGTCTGGCTGAAAGACGTTAAAGCAAGCGCTTCTTGGGAGGCAACCCATGTATTCAAATAAGGAATTTTTTGAATCGCTCCATAAGCAGTTTTGCGTTTCTAAAAACCTTCCCTTTTCTGCAGTTTTATTTTGCCATGATTATCATTTTTATTTGTTGCTTGTTTAATTGTTTTTGGTGTGGGTTTATTTTTGAAACACTGACATATATGCAAGGTATTTTTACATTCATTTTCATGAAAGAAAAAGGAACATTAAGCAGAAAAATACAAAAGTGAGCCTTCACAAAGGCTGCTTAGGAGAAGTCTCAGTAGTCGGTGGAGCCTCAGTAGTCGACGGAGCCCTAGAAGGAGGAGGCATCGGAGGTTGATCATTTGGAGCTTCATTACACGGTACAGCCCCAGAAGACGAAGGCAAATGCTGTTGGAACAAACCCACAAACCTCTGATGATCAAGTAAAATCTGACCATCAGATTCCTGCATCTGGTCAATCTTCCTCTTCATGTTTGTAGCATAGTTATGTGAGAGCTTATGCAACTGTTTATTCTCATGCTTGAGCCCTCTAATCTCCTGTTTGAGACTCATCACTTCAGCCGCCAACGATTCAACTTGACGGGTTCGAGCAAATAGGTGTTGGGCCATATTGAACACAAAACCGGCACACTGCACACTGAGAGCCAGAGAATCCTTAACAGCCAGCTTATCAGACCGTTTGGAAAGTAGTTTGTTATATTTAGGAGCGACAAGGTTCCGGGCCACCACCGCAGCAGTCATGTCATTCTTCATCACCGAATCCCCAACGGTAAAATGACCAGTAAGGGATATGAAGGATGGGCGCCATATGTTGTCTGGAGAAGGCATGGCAGCCTCTTCACCAAGGTTCAAGTCAAAACGACGGTCGGAAGGGCCAGACATTTTCAAAGGTGTTGAAGAAAGAAGAGGTCGGACAAGTCAAGATATTAGAAGTGCAAGAAGGGAGTTTATACAAGTGCAAATTCAAGTGTGCTTTGAAATGAACTGCGTGCCTCTATAAAAATCAACACTCGACGGGATTTCAGATATCGAAGAGGCGAGCTCAGAATTCAAAGAGGTCAATTCAAAAATCGAAGAGGGGCTAGCTTTCTCAAAAGTTGGGCTTGCTCAGAAACCACGGGCCATCCTCTGTTCTAGATTTGTCCGCACTCGTCACATGCAACCTCTGGACTCGACGGAGCTCAGAACTTGAAGATGCAAGCTCAGAAATCGAAGAGCCATCTGTTTTTCCAGACGTATCAGCATCTCTCACATGCACGCTCAGCTTTGCAGAAATCACAGGCAGTTTGTCGAAGCGTCGATTCCAGATATCGAAGAGGCATCTGCTTTATCCAAACGTGTCAGCATCTGTCACATGCACGCTCAGCTTTACGAAAATCACGGGCAATCTGTCGAAGATTTCTGGTGAAGTAGAAAGCACGTGAAGTTTATTGTTCAATCATCCAACGGTTGCCGACAAGAGTGAAAGAATAGTACCGGTTATTATTTCCTATAAATGTCGACCTTCACCCTCCATAGCAAAGCAGACATATATAACCTTCCGTCATCTCCGAGAATGCCTTCCCAACGAAGCTTCTTGAGTCACTCAGTGTTCCTTATTCCTTGGGGTACCTCTACAAACAACTCATCCAAAGCAAAAGTATTTCATATCATGAAGGTTGAAAGCAAGAGTATCTCATATCATGCTTTCTCCCTGTCCTTCTCCTTGTCGTTGTTTTCATCTACGAGACAAGGAGAAAGAGAGCAATCAGCCAGCACTTGGTATCAATCTTCCGATCTGAAACTGACTGCCTGGAACCCCTTCCTAATTGCTTACCTAGCCCTGCTCTCGAGTACTCATCTTCAACATCTTATGCTTCCTCTTCGTCTACCACATCTGCTTGGGGAACAGATAAGGGAAGTGAAAATGATACCTCGAAGCATGTGGAGACAAGGTACTAATTCATCCTCAGCTAGGGACAAGGAGAAAGAAAGCAAGAGGTGGGCACTTGGGAAGATTGAAGAAATAAACAGACCATCACTTCTACCTCGTGCCTGCCTGTCGTGCAGAAGAAACAAGCAGAGAAGAATGCAGACTGCACAATCAAATCAACCCAGCAGAAGGAGTCTGATTTGAAACCAAGGAACTCTCGCTCAGAATTCCGAACCAGTTCGAGATCAAAGCTGTGGAAAGACAACAAGATCACCTATCTCCAAAACCAGATTTGCGTTCTTAAACTCTACTCTGTCTGGTTTTTACTTTGCCATACTTGTCATGTTTATTCGTTGTTTGTTTGTTTGCTTGTTTGTGTGTGAGTTTATGCTTGAAACATTGAGGACAATGTTTGATTTAAGTGTGGGGGGGGGTAACCAAGTTGTTTTGCATGAAATTCGTAGGAGTTTATCACCCATTACTTCTAGTGTTGTTCCTTGCTGTTTTAAGTGTTTTTTTTAAGATGTTTTGGAGTGTTTTAATGTGTTTTGATATAAAAATCCGAAAATCTCATAAAAATTTGAAAAATTGTTTTGAAAAACCCAAAAAGAGTTGTTTTTGTATGTTTATTTGTGTCTTAGGGTACCTTCCAACACAATGATGAGGATTTGGTTTTTAATTACATGACTGTTAAAGAGAGTTATAAACATGGATGAAAATTTGATTTACTCTTTGATGTATGCTTGGTTGTGGTTATAATTTAAGAATTCATATGCAATCATAAAAGGAAAAATCAGTTTTTTTTGTAACATGCTTGAAAGAAGGAACTCAAACTAACGTTACATCATTGAGAGACTTGGGCCTAAACATTTATTTGGAGAGTTATTGATCTGTGCAATTTTTTTGTTTTCTAAAGTCGTTGCATGATCTCATTATTCTTTGCTTGGTTGCTACTTAGAAGGCGTTTCATCATTTAGTTCCAAATGCTTGAACTCATGCTTATTTCATTCAAAGCATGTTATTGATTTGCGTAACACATATTCAAGATGAAGTTGTTTAGTGAGCCAAGAGCCAAAAAGCCTATCTCGTTCATTATGTGTTTAAGTTTAACCCCGTTGAGTCTTGTGTTGCCTATGTTCTTTGTTACCCACACTATCCTCACCTAGCCTAGATTAGGACCATCCATACCCTTGTTCTTGAAGCATAGTAAAGCATAATTTAGAAGGAATTCCTTTTGTTGAACTCTTGCAGAAAAACAAGTGTGGGGGAAGTGATTCTTGTGTGTGTGTGTGTGCCAAAGTCCTTCATAAGGCACGGGCAGAAAAGGAAAAGAAAAAGAAAAATTCATGGAAAATAGAATGAAAAGAACAAAAGTTGTGAAAAGAGTTGAAAAATTTATGAGAAAGAGCTCTAAAGTGTTGTTTGTTGAAGAAAGGGTCCAAAGCATTGAATTCGACCCTAAGTGTTGCATGAATCTTCCCTTTGTGTTTAAAAGTTGATTTTTGCATTCTAAAGTAAATTTCAAGTGTCGATTCCATTACTTTGCTTGCTATCGCTTTAAGAACATTTGTTATTCCTATCCTTTCTTTGTTAGCCATTACCCCCAAGCCCTGTTACAACCCTTGACTTCAATCTTGAGTGTTGTGTGTTTCAATTTGTGGAGTTTGAAATTGATATGAGCATATGGTGTCACTGGTTCTCGCATCTAAGTAGTAGCATTCCATTCATGAGATCATATATATACATGAATTAATAATTCCAGAAATTGCTTCTTTGTTGAAAAACATATGTGAGTACTAGATTTCATGTTTACATCAATCTTCTCACATATACCTAATATAGGGAGTGTAGTCAGAAATTCTTGTGTGAAAATAAGAATGTATCTAGTAAGGAATTGAGGAAATTCTCTAAGGCATGTTACTATATTCAAAATGCTGTTTTAATTTATTAAATGTGAGCTAGTGAATGGTGACTATGATTAAGTATGCTCGAGGGTAAGGAATGCTTAAATCTATGTAAGTGGTGATCTTTGGCATGTCATGTTTCATTGAAAATCCCTGACGCAAATGTTGGAAGGTTAGGTTGTGTTTTCTTTGTTTTGTTTGTTTTGTTTCGTTTTGTTTCTTTTGTTTTGCTCGAGGACTAGCAAAAGCTAAGTGTGGGGGAATTTGATAGGAACATATTTATGCGACTTAGTTAGCTTGTTCTTGTGCATTTGTGTTGTTATTTCTTAGTTAATTATGTATTTTAAGCTATTTTCGTGTGTTTGTAGGTCATAATAACAAAGTTGGCAAGAAAGTGCATTTTGGAGCATTTTTGAGCATTTTTGAGCCAAGATTGGATACTGCAAGCATGGAGACATGAGGATGGACGTTTTTGAAGATTTGAAGGCAAGAAATCAACATGTGTGTGTGCAAGTGCGTTCACCTACAACTCCAAACATCCATCCACTACACCCATTACATCCACTCATTACCAAACACTCATCCACTACACCCATTACATCCACACATTACCACAACACTCACCCACTACACCCATTACATCCATTCATTACAACTCCATACACTCCTCTCCCTAGCCTATAAATACATCTAACCTTCACCATAATTCGGGGGCCATCATCCAAAGACACTACATTTCACATCTCACAACTTCATTCACAAACACAATTTCCTTGCCGTGACCTCCATCCATTCATCTAGCCATACTACATCTCACCAATCCATACACTTTCATCTCTTAGCTGTGCAAATCCATTCCATCCATATCTCCATACACATCCTAGACACTTGTGCTACAACAAGGTGGTGAAAACAAAGATCCTTGGCGTTTCAAGCTTGGAACTTTGGAGCGTTTTAGGTGTACTTCGTTCTTGCTTTCAATGTCTGCTTTGTTATTTTCTAATTTTGTTGCAATTATGAGTGGCTAAACCCCTATTTAGTTAGGGGGAAGTTTGAAGCCATGAACATGCTTGAGATTTGAATTGATTTCTTCCAATTGTGATTTGATAAGTTGTGATTGCAATTCAATTATCTATTTTATTCATAACTGATTCTTGTATGTTTATTAAGGATGCATACTTAGTTTTGATGCATGAATTAGATGCTAGAATATAAATGAGTTTCACCTAATCGTTACAAGTTTATATTCATGAGTAGTGAAGGTTGTTTATCACAATCGCGTTAATTGAATTCTTGGCAATTGTATCATGCATTCATATTTATAATTGCCTCGTCAACACTTATGATTTTCATTGAACGTAATGATCTCTGATTGTATCTCTATTATGCAATTCATATAGGGGACTTTTAGAGAATGATTTGGGTTGTCGCATGCATTCATCCAATTCAATGAGTAAAGGAAAATCTGAGGGTTAATTTGTGCATCACGGTTAATCTGGGGTGTTGAGCATCATAGTTTATTGAAAAGCAATTGGAAATCGATTCATGTACAAGTGTGTCATGTGTGAAGAACGGACCTCTAACTAATCCATCCATCATTTTATTTCTCAAATTCATTTTATAATCTGCCTAGTTTTATAACTTGCTTGTTTATTTCGAATTCGTCAAAACCAAAATCCCCCTTTTACTTTGTTGTTTCAAAGTGTTAAATTTCTATTTCGTTAGTGTTTTTGAGTGTTTTGATTCAAACCAAAACACTAAATTCATCCAAAGTTGTGTTGGAGTCAAATTTGCCCAGTAAGTGTTTTTAGGCAATTTTGAGTGTATTTAAGTTGTTTTGCGTTTTTAGAATCTGTTTTGAGTCCCTTGAGTCTATTCAAACGTCTTTAACTTTGTTTTTATGTTTTTAAGTAAGTTTAGAGGTTTTAGCAAGCCCTTCTAATCCCCGGTTTAGAACGATCCTTACTTGCATTTATACTACAATTTGACAACAAGAGGGTTTAATTTGAGTGCTTAACTTTCATCGCATCAAATTTTGGCGCCGTTGCCGGGGATTAACAACTTTGCTAACCCCTCGTTGTTTCTTTTTCATGTCTTTTGTTTTAGTTACTGACTTTGTTTCTATTTGTGTCTTTTATTTCTACTTATGATATTTGATTTAGTTTTGTTTCCTTGATTTCAAGTACTAGAGAAGTAAGACATGGATTTTGCTACCATTCAAGCTCAATTGGCGAAACTTACTTCTCAATTGTCACAATATGCCGAAGGGACCACAATGCAAAGTGTCCCTACATATGGTGTTTCCTATTGGCAAGGATATCCAACTCATCAATGTTCTCAATTCGCTACGAATGAAGATGCATGAGGTTATCAAGGCCATAGCCAATCATGGGACAACATGTTTTCCAACGTTTACAATTCGGATTGGAGAGATTATTCAGATTACATGTGGGGAGAACCTCAACAATTCCAACAAGATGGGTATTGGCAGCAAGTAGGGGATAAGAAGGGGATAAGAAGGACCAGTAGGGGATAAGAAGGATGGGCGCCATATGTTGTCTGGAGAAGGCGTGGCTGCCTCTTCAACAAGGTTCAATTCAAAACGACGGTCGGAGGGGCCAGACATTTTCAAAGTGTTGAAGAGAGGAGGTCGAACAAATCAAGATCTTAGAAGTGCAAGAATGGAGCTTCTACTGGTGGAGATTCAAGTGTACTTTGGAACTTAATGCCAGCCTCTATAAAAATCTGCACTCGACAGAGCTTCAGAAATCGAAGAGGTGCCTGCTCAGAAATCGAAGAGGCGTTTGCTTTCTCAAAAGCTAGGCTGCTCAGAGACCACGAGGGCCGATCTCAGAAATCGAAGAGGCGTTTGTTTTCTCAAAAGCTGAGCTGCTTAAAGACCACGAAGGCCGATCTTAGAAATCGAAGAGGCGCTTGCTTTCTCAAAGCTGGGCTGCTCAGAGACCACGAGGGTCGATCTCAGAAATCGAAGAGGCACCTGCTTTTTCAGCCTTGTCAGCACCTGTCACATGCACACTCAGCTTTGCGGAAATTACGGGCATTCTGTCGAAGATTTTTGGTGAAGTATAAAGCACCTGAATCTTACTGTTCAATCATCCACTTTCCACATGCAACATCAGCTCATGGGTACCACAGATAACTTTGCCAAAGATCTCTGGCAAAGTTTAGACATGTAAAGCTTGTAGCTCCCACTACATCGCTATAACCAAGAAAGGTAAAAGAATAGCAAAGAAACAGCACTAACAAAGTTTAGACACATAAATTTTGAAGGTCTAGCTACCATATTATTACCCATAAGGGTAAAGGAACAACACCACTGCTGGATAATTGGAAAGTCCCTGTGTGTCAACCTCTGCGCTCCGTGGCAAGGTAGACTAGCAAACATGCCCAACCTTTACTCACATTCGAGAAAACACTCCCAACAAGATTGCTTGCTCCAAAATCGAAGAGGCACCGCCCTCCGAATCTCGAGAGCCAGACTCCCAACATGATTACTTTCTCAAAAATCGAAGAGAGACCGCTTTCCGAATCTCGAGAGCCAAACTCCCAACATGACTGTTTTCTCAAAAATCGAAGAGGCACTGTTCTTCGAATCTCGAGAGCCAGATTCCCGACAGGATTGCTTGTTCGAAAACCGAAGAGGCACCACTTTCTCAACTTCGAGAGCCAGATCTCCTTGGATAAAGCTTGTCTGTAATCTTCACACGCAACATCAGCTTTCCAGATACCACATACCACTTTTTCAAAGTGCTCTGACAGAGTTAAAACACGTGAAGCTGGCAACTCCCACTACAATGCTATGACCAAGCAGGGTAAAGGAATAACATTACTACTTGTTGTTAAGGAGGCTCCTATATATGTCGACCTCCATCCTCAACGGACAGGCAGACCTGCAAAAATACTCAACCCTTCCTCATATCTGAGAGGGCACTCCCAACGAAGCCTTTCAAAATACTCAGCTTTCTTTCCCCTCGATAATACCTCTGCAAACAAGCTACACCAGAGCAAGAATATCTCATATCATCAGGGTTAAAAGAAAGAGTATCCCATATCATGTTTTTCCCTGTCTTTTCCTTTGGCCTTGTTCTTACCTGCAAGACAAGGAGAAAGAGAGCAATCAGTCAGCACTTGGAATCAAGCTTCCAGTCATAAATTGACTGCTTGGAACCCCTTACCTAATTACCTACCTGGCATTGCTCTCGAGTACTCATCTTCAACATCTTATGCTTCTAGAGAAGATACCACATCTGTTTGAGGAACAAATAGGGCAAGTGAGAAGGATACAAGGAAGCATGTGGAGACAAGCGTAACAGAACACGTGCCGATACATCCACTACTTTGTCAACAGCAAAAGTATCCCATATCAGCAGGGTCGAACGTAATCTAGATTTGATGAACTTGTTTTGACCCTCAAATTCTTCAGTCGGCTTTATACTTTGGCGGAAACCAAAAAACCCTCTAACCCAGTTCAAGAATAAGCATGTGGAAAGTTACTTCTTCAAAAGAAAAAGTATCTCATATCATTTCTTCTTCTTTTTCTTGTCTTTATCCTTCATGCTGCCTTCAAGATAGGGAGAATGAGAACAATCAGCCGGAACTCGAAATCAAACTTCTGATTTGGGACTGATTGCTTGGAGCTCTGATTGCTGTGTCTGTCACCTCTTTCAGTAGATCCCCTAGCTCGGCGACTTGGGGGACTCCTATTACACGGTTTGTATCACACTTGACCAAGCTTGAAACTACAAGTAAGCTTCAAGTGAAATTGATACATTACCTTGTGCATCTCCATCAGTTAAAGATACCACCCCTGGATGGAGGAAGAGTACTTCCAGAGAAGATGCCACATCTACCTATGAGATAGATAAGGCAAGTGAAGACGATACCACACTTCGGTACTTAGAAGTTTCATGATTACTCAGCAGCTTGGACTTGTAAGTCCCCAACCGAGGAGTTTCCCTCACTCGGGAACTTAGGGGAGCACTGTTTGTACCATACTTGACCAATCCCGAAACTACCGAGCACCGATCAACGTTACACCATCAAGGACCTAGAAACGTTTCACTCCAACCAGGAGGTCAATCACAGAGCGACACGTGTCGACATCAGAAGCCAATCATAGCGCGACACGTGCCAACATCGGAAGCCAATCACAACACGATACGTATCAATGTCAGAACAAGGCTAGAAACTCTCTTCTATAAAAGGAGATCATTCTTCCACAATATTTCCTAATGTCATTTGTACTAAATCATTCACTTGTACTCACTAAATGAGAGTTTGAACCTATGTACTTGTGTAAACCCTTCACAATTAATGAGAACTCCTTTACTCCGTGGATGCAGCCAATCTGGGTGAACCACGTACATCTTGTGTTTGCTTTCCTGTCTCCATCCATTTACATACTTATCCACACTAATGACCGTAGCAATCTAGCGAAGATCACAAACTTAATACTTTCTGTTGTACCAAAGTCCTCACTGATTTTGTGCATCAACAATCCTTAAGTCCTTACCTTTTTACGTTGGTAATGGATGAGTTAACAGGACATGTTCAAGATGATATTCCTTGGTGTATGCTTTTCGCAAACGATATAGTGTTGATAGATGAAACTCATGAAGGGGTAAATGCGAAGCTTAACCTTTGGAGAGAAGTGTTGGAATCTAAAGGTCTTCGCCTAAGCCGATCAAAGACAGAATATATGGAGTGCAAGTTCAGTGCAAATGGAGGCCAAAATGAGTTAGGGGTGAGGATCGGAGATCAGGAAATACCAAAGAGCGACCATTTTCGCTACCTAGGATCTATCTTGCAAAAGAACGGAGAATTAGATGGAGACCTCAACCATAAAATACAAGCTGGATGGATGAAGTGGAAGAGTGCATCTGGCATGTTGTGTGACCGTCGTATGCCACTGAAGCTCAAGGAAAATTTTTATAGGATGGCAATAAGGCCAGCGATGCTGTATGGCACAGAATGTTGGGCGGTGAAGCATCAACACGTACACAAAATGGGTGTATCGGAGATGAGGATGCTTCGTTGGATGTGTGGGCACACAAGAAAGGATAAGATTAGGAATGAGAATATCCGAGATAAAGTAGGAGTAGTCGAAATTGAAGGAAAGATGAGAGAAAATCGGTTACGGTGGTTTGGACAAAGAAGACCTACTAAAGCTCCGGTTCGAAAATGTAACTACGGGACAGAGGTTCAAGGCCGAATGGGTAGAGGAATACCTAGGAAAACTTTGGAAAAGACCCTAAGAAAAGACTTAGAGTACTTGGATCTAATGGAGGACATGACACAAAACCGAGCGCAATGGCGTTCTATGATTCATATAGCTGACCCCACTTAGTGGGAAAAGGCTTTTTTGTTGTTGTTGTTGTTGTATTTGTTACTCCTAATATTTCATAATCTAGACTAGTTAAGTTTTTATATTTTTCTTTGAATATTCCACTAGCATATCCACAAATTGGTGAATTTAGAGCATCTTTTGCTAACAAAATAGCTCCCCAACTAATTTCTGACGCATCAATTTGAAGAACTAGGTAGTCATCTTCTAATGGCAAGGATAAATCTGGTATGTTCTTAATTTTTTTTCTTTTATTCTTTTTACTAATTCTACATCTTCTTTATTAAATTTTATATTCCGTGTGTTACTTGTTTTCTGATATAGGCTACTAATTTCTCTAGATAAATTCTGAATAAAAAAAAAGGTCTTGCATAATTTAGTTTTCCTAAAAAGTTTTGTAATAATTTTTTATCTTCTAATTTGTCAAGCATTTCTAATATTCCTTTACTAATATGAGGTTGTAATTTAATTTTTCCTTTGCCTATTTTTAAACCTAGAAATTCTATATACTCTTGAGCTAATATCATTTTTCTCTTACTTATAACCAAACCTTGTTCTAAATTTTTTTTAACACTTGAGAAAGATGATCATATTGTTCATCTAAATCTTTACTAAAGACTAAAATATCATTAATATAAACTAAACAAAATTCTGAAAATGGTTTTATATTAAAAATATTGTCCATTTTTCTTTGAAAAATCGATGAGCATTTTTCAATCTAAAGGGTAACACTATCCATTCAAAGTGTCATTCACTATAGCTAAAGGCTGTCCATGGAATACTTTCTTTATCTAATTTAATTTGCCAAAATTCTGATTTACAATCAAATTTATTAAATATCTTTTTATCTTGGATTCTATTTATTAGTATTTCTTTTGTAGGAATCTTATATCCCTTTGACCAAGTGTTACCATTTAGTCTTTGGTAGTTTATTACCATTCTTGCTTTATCTCTTAAAATTTTCGCTCTATTTCTTACCATAAAGGCTGCTAATTGATGTGGACTCCTCCTTTGTATTACTCCCAACTTTAAAAGTTCTTCTATTTGTTTTTGGAATTCTTCTTTATCTTTATATCATAGTCTATGTTCTTGGTGATAATTCTGAAATCTGGGTTTATAATGTCTAATTTGGCTACTTCTTTATTTCTTTCCCAATATTTTATAGGATTTTCTCCTAATACTTGGGTTTCTTCATCTATTTTAATCAAATCATCTAGATTTGATTTTGTCTTGTGAAATTTACTTTTGCTAATAAATCAGTTTCATATTGTTTGTTTAATTCGAAATCATTTTCTGCTAATTCGATTTCAGCTTCTATAATCTGCTCTAGTTGCCTATATTCTTCAATTTTGAATTTTGGTAATATTAATTTCATATTTTCTATGCCTTCTATGTTATTTTCTAGGGTCCCACCATGCTTTGCAGGTGAAAACTCTGATAGAGGGGTAAGAAGAGAAAATGTAACCCTTTGTTTAAAAAAGGTAATATGTTGATCGACATAGAAAAATCCTCCTGTGAGGGATCGCAAAAAATTGAAGCTTAAAATAAACTTGTGATGATGTTTGATATGACAAATCCAAGTCTGCGGTAAATGATATTTTTCTGTAGTTATAGTAGGAAAACCAATTTGTGTATCAAGTAAAGTTGTATCATATGAAAGTGTTCCTTCCATTTGAATGCCATAGACTTTTGGAACTTTTGTATGATATCTATTTGGAAATAATTGTGTATCTATATGACTTCTACTTGCTCCTATGTCTACAAAAGCTTATAAGTGTATATAGGATTTATCTGGGAAATAAAGTGTACAAGGTATGATAATACCCATTGGTCTTTTAAGTGAAATATTAGCTATAGGTAAAACTTTTTCTTCTGGTTCTATAATACTAATGTCATGATATTCTTGTAAAGGTAGATCATTCTCTTTTTCATTATATGATTCTATTGTACCTTCTAAGATTCTTTTCCCAAAGACACGAGGTAATAATAATTATGGAGGTATCTTTGATTCATAATGCTTTATCTGATTGGTTAGTTCTCTGATTTCTCTTTTATATTCTTTCAATTGCACATCATATATCTTCCTTTCATTTTTTTATCTGATATTCTAATTCTTGAATTTGAAGCTCTAAATTTCTATTTTTAAGCTTTTCTTCTCATAAATCAAGTTCTAAATGTTTTTGTGATAAACTAGAAGAATATTCTTCTTCTTTTAGAAATTTTTCTTGAGATCGTTCTTCCCTATAATCGTAATCAAAACATTTTATATGTCTTACATCATTACACTTTAAACCTTTTACTTTATTACTTTTATCTGGGAAATGGCTATACTTACTACATCTTTCTATCATAAAACTTGAGTATTTTACAATTCATTACATAGTAAAATGTGTTATATCTTTTAGAAGATGTATAGTTTTATCATCAGAAGAAGATTCTTCTTTTGAAGAATTAAGCAATATTTCTCGATCTTCATTAGAATATATACCATAAACTGATTCAGCATCTATATTATCAGAATTGTCTATAAACACTTGTTCTGTATCTTTTATGATCTTATTATATTCTCTTATTTGTCGATTCTGACTTGTTTTAGGGCATTTATTGGCCAAATGATCTTTCGAGTCACATATATAACATCTATAGTCCTTTCTTAATTTGTTCTTATTATACCTCTTAACATGTCTTTTGGGACGATATTTGTTAGGATAATTTGTAGTTTTTCCGAACGTATATTTCTTTCGAAATGAAGTATATTTCGTAGGGGTGGGTTTGGTACGGTTACTGTACCAAAACCCTTGTATCAATTACTGTACCAAACTTTCGGTTTGGTAAAATCTATTACCATTACCGTACCAAACTTTCGGTATACCGAAGTTCGGTATTGCCAAAAGTTCGGTTGGCATGGTATGGCAATGGTAATTGCCATTTTGTTTTGGGACAAAATCTGTTTTTGTTTTTTTAACCCAATTCAAGGGCAAAACTTTTTTTTTTGTACCTTTATCTCATACATTATAGATTAAATTCATCTATTATTCATCTATTATTCATCATTCACAATTCACACACATAATAATTCAAATGAAGCATCTAGATTCATCATGAAAATTAAGCTTACAATCCAAATAGAAGTTACGAACCAAAACAAATAGAAGTTAACAATTCAAATAGAAATTAAAGTTTCAAACCAAATGAAAATTGGAAGTAAACTTCAAAAAGGAGAATTCATTGATCAGTAATTCAAGCTTGAGATGTCAAAGCTTTTGGAGAAGGCATTGAACTTGTAGAAGATTGAGTTTGTGTCAAGCCTACATTACAAACAAAGAAAACATATTAATTAGTAGCAAGAAGAATTAAAATTGAAAACCATTTAATAACAAATTTACTAAAAAAATTAAAGCATATCTTTCTTGTTTTCTCTTCTTCCATTTTCTTGTAAAATTGAAGCATATCTTCCGTTGGTCCTTGTAGAAGTTTACTTCATCTGCCCTAAGCCAACCACTAGTATGCACTAGTGCCTCCATTATTTTAGGAGTCAAGGATACCCTAAAAGGGTTAACAACCCTCTTCCCTAGGCTAAATGCATTTTCACTAGCAACAGTAGAAGTGAGGGTTACAGAGATATTTTGGCTATTTATGAAAGAATTAGGAACTCTTTTGTGTTTGATTTCCACAATTTTAAGAGATCAAAGTCACCAACAACAATGCTAATATAAGTAGGGTTTTATTTTCAAATTTTTGGAATATTATAAATATGTGTTATATAATTATCTATTATATAATTTATAAATTATAAATCATATTGTATTTTTAGTATGGTACGGTAATACCGTGGTAATGGTATCCATTACTAATACCATACCATGAAATTTTGGTATGGTACAATACCGTACCATTACCGATTGGTACAAAAAATTTGACACAAAATTGGTATGGCACGGTTGGCATGGCAATTTAGCAAAAAATTCACAAAAAATTTGACACAAAATCGGTATGGCACGGTTGGCATGGCAATTTAGCAAAAAATCCATTTCGGACTATTCTTTTGAAACTTGGTTTTCTTATGTTTAAAGTATTTCTTTCTAAGTTTCTTCTTTTTCCCTAAGTAATTACTAAACCCGGGCATATAAGTTTCTTCACAGTAACTATATTCTCCTTTACTTTAAAGATAGGTAAATGGTAAAATTGTTTACACTATTCATTTCAACTATAATCTATTATAGTCTTTCGTAATTTGTTTTGTGTTCCCTCGATGCTATCTATTCTGTTTTGTAGTTGAATTATTTGATTTTAAACCTTTTTTAATGAACTTCTATTTCTTTAGGCTTATCTTGTAAAAGTAAATGCATATAATTATCTATTACTAAACCTTTCTAAATTTCTATTCATCTTGTCCTTTCTTTGAATAATCAAAGTTTTCAATCATTCTTATGTCTGGGAAGATTTTCTGCTTTTGTCTTCGAACAGTTTCTAAGTTGTCTGATATTTGAGTTAACTGCTTAACTAAGTTTCTATTATTCTCGTGAATTATTTTTTTCTAAATATTCTTTTATTTCTCCATACTTCCTTTTCTTCCAATTTTTTTAGTATACAGTTTATAAAATTTAATTGTGCGGATAAAATCTAATTATCTATTGTTACATTATGGGGTACATGAGATATATGAAAATAATATTGATGTTTTGATCTTGATATTGGACAATGGAGATTGCAATATTCTCTTTGTTTGAGGTCTATAATATCTAATTTTTTTTTATTAATTGTCAATTCTGATAAATCTAATTTCATTTACACATCTATACATCTTTTCTAAGAACTAGGCTCTGATACCAATTTAAGCCAATATAAGGGAGACATACTTTCATTCTTGCTTTTGGCTAAACAACTAGTACCTCTATGATTTGCCTTCATTTTCCTCCAACCCAAGCATCATTATCTCCCATTTCGTCCATCTCTGCTCTCTGGTTCGAGCACGTCTCCTCTATTTCTCATATAGTTCGAGCAATCTTCACCAACTAAAGTAAATTTCCTTCTCTCAACCTTTGTTTCTGCTTATTTAAAAAAAAAATTGTTGGATATGGAAATTTTTAGGTTGACGGGCTGATAGCCCACTCTAACAACATCGATACTATCTCCACTTAACCACCTGCACAATCTTCAGGGGTGGGGTTTTATCACAAAAAGCCTCGATATTAGTTAAAGTGGGGTAATTCTATTTAAAGTACTCTTTCTCCTTCCCTCTGTCCGATGTGGGACAATTGGTTTCAACTCTTCCTGAACACTTTAGTATCAAGTTGCTTAAATTAAAGCCATAAACCCAGAATCCTATAAACCCAGAAAATACATGAACCCATGATCCCATTATTTAGCATGATAGAATTGTAGTTTTCTCATGAACCCATAAAGTTTCTATCCTGCTTTCTTTTATATTAGTGGCCTTCTTGACCACTTTAGTACCAAATTGCTTCCCATAAACACAGAATCCTATCAACCCAAAAAATGCATGAACCCATAGTCCCATTATTTATTCATACATCGTAGCATGATATAATTGTACTCTTTTCATGAACCCATAAACCCAAAAAAAAAACACATAGCCTTCCAATATCCAGTTTAGGCTTTCAATCTTCCAATGTTGAAGTGTATTTTGGCATCTAGAGTCAACTACCATGTTCTCTAGGGATAGCTATAGGCACTAGAGTAATTAGTCTTCTTTCCTTGATTTAAGGGATATGATTGATTGGTGAGCTACCATGTTCTCTAGGGATAGCTCTAGGCACTAGAGTAATTAGTCTTCTTTCCTACCTCTCTAGGCACTAGAGTAATTAGTCTTCTTTCCTACCTCTCTTTCTTCCACCTCTTTCTTCTCATATATAGATGGACCCCTTTGACATTAAACTCATGAAATACATTACAAATTAAAGCCATAATTTCTATAGGAAGGCCACTAGTATTAAAGAAAGCAGGATAGAAATAGAACCAGTCTAAAGTTTGGAATTCTTTATAGGTCCAAATTTGGACCTATTTTCAAAATCACACTTTTAATCTTTCTGTATAAACTTGTTCTTAGATATAGGCATTTTGATGACCCCAAAGACTTCAGTGAATAGAGTGCGTTAGTGATGATGATGAAGTATTATATGTAACAAATTGTTCAATAATTTAACAACCCAATTTAATTAATAATATATCCAACAACACGTCCTTTAATGTCATTTACACAGTTACAACAGTTTTATATAAAGTACCTACAAAATAATTAACATCTTATATCAAAAACCAAAATCTCAAGCTACCAAAGCCTCACACGCCCACGAGATGGGGAATGGTTGGCCTATGGATCTCCGATGCCTAAGTCAGTATCTCTGAAAACAGTGAGTACGTTTAGGGCTTGTATGAGTAGCAAAAGCTTACCAAGATTTGGTGGAGATGGAGGTATTTATAGGAAGGAGTAGCCAGCCATAGGGATATGGTTTTGGCCCATACATGCTGGCATTTGATTAACCAAGGTGTGTCATCCGTTGGTTGAATGAGTAAAGAATATTTCCAAGATATTAATTATGAGATAATATTTTGGGATAATAATGGAAGCATCCACAATTGATTGTGATAGGAATTCCTTACTTGATATAGTTTATTTTCAATTGGGAATGTATTAAAGATAGGACTTAGTAATTAATCTTATCTTTAATGCCCTTGACTTTTCCATACCACGAGCATAGGAGTTTTGAGCAATCATGGTCAGCTACTTGCACCTCTAGGGATGTTGAGCTGCGCATGAGAGTAGTTGAAAAACATGCTCATTTAATGAGGGCATTCTTGTCTTTCCAAAGAAATAGTCCACGTGTTATCTTCTGGATTTTTGAGATTATTTTTTGCTCCACAAATACCCCCACACCTGCTGGGCTACAAGCAAAAAATGGCAATAGGTGTGGAAATCTCAAGCTGAATAGGTGAACAAATAGATCTTTCCCAAATTGATGTAGATCTTCCACTTTGACTTGGAGATAGAGTCTTCTAAGGAAGGGAAACCAATTGCCACCAAAGCCTATGTAAGCTTGCTTTAAGCAGGGAGTTAAATAAATTTGAAGAACAATTTTATCCCAATAACAAAGAACGAAAAAACTAGAGGATATTATAAACCCATCCCCTAGTTTTCTTCTTTGTTTGCCTTTGCGAACAGTTGATCGTCATCATTGTTCTTCTTCTCCGCGCCGTACCAAAGTAAGGAAAAATTAATTTTCTTTCTTCTTTATCTTTTTGGAGTCTTGAGGCTTGATGGAATGGCTCGACAAGGGCTGATGAGATGATTGGGCAACCACATGCCTACGATACATGTAGGGCAGCTTGAAGGAGCTATTGTGGTTTGGCATAGCACGGCTGGTTGACAGGGGCCAAGAGCTAGCTCGGCTCGGGCAAAGGGGAATAGCGCATTGAGGTGCAAAGCTAGGCGAGCCGCAAGGCTCAAGCCCATCTGTCTTTAGGCCTAGCACGGGCCAAACTGTAAGCAAGATGCAACCGCGCGTCCAAGCCTACTTACTGGACTTTTAGTTGAGAAGAAATCATTTGGCTGCTCATAGGATCTGCCGCTTCTGGAAAGTTTGACATCGAGTTGTCAAGCATCTGGGTCTGGAAATAGAGTGAAGTATCCAGTTGTAGTTAAGTCTAGATCGGCTTCTAAAAGGCTCACCACTAAGAGGACTGGGGAGGAAAGTCTGTCACTTGAAATAGTCGATTTGGTTGTTAAAGAGGCGTCAAAGCCTGTTTCTTCTGTTGCTACCATGTCTGTGTTGCTTGCTAAGAATGAGGGAACTGCTTAAGTTTGATTTCTCAGCTGTAGTAGACAAAGTGGTTAATGATGAGGTTGCCAAGATTGGAGTTATTGAAGATGAAGTGTCAGATAAGCAAATTGTTGAGTGCGAAGAGTTGCATAGTCTAAGGTCATCCAAGCTGCTAATGAGTAATCTGTTTTGTTTAGCATGTGTCAGATTTTGACGACATTCGTGTAAGTTTATCAATTTGCTAGAATTTTAAACTGCTTTTTTCGCTTTATTCCATCTTTGTTTTTCTTGAATCTACTTGCTTGAAGCATCTTGCAAAACATTTAGCCATGGACCATCAGCTGGGCATGCTGCTTTGAAAAAGTAGATTATCACACGAGTCACTATGGCCGTGAGGTTTGGCTTCTTGGAGCGTCGAGCTGTTGAGTTCATCGTGAGATGCTGCCCCTGACCATGTGCTGCTTAGGTGTTTTGAGTTTTCGATCTTTTGAGTAATAGGACCTATATCTCAACATGATAAAGATCTACGAGACATGAAAATCATTAACTAATCATATGATAAGCGTGCAGCCGCATGGAATTTTGCGGGTAATGATTCAAAAGAATATTTTGCACTTTATGTAACTAGTTCCGTAGGCTGTGTAGCAAGTATCACAACACTTTAGGAATCAACTGTAGTTACCCAAAGGGTTGTTCAGCACTTGGCACTATTAAAACTCGTAGACTGCGTAACATGTTGGCAATGGGTAAAGTTTTACATGAACACTAAGATTGCTAACTACATAAAAAATGTGTAGTTGTCTAAATCTTCATGGGTAGAGGCCCTGCACTTATCATCTCTTCTAGTATAGACTTCGGTTACCACAAAATTAAATCCTTTAGTTGGCTAAGGCTTGAAAAAGACTATTGTGGCCAATATTGGGAATGACTAGCGCATGGACATTAATTTACCTTCTCCCACCAGGAGAGCATTGTATACCCTTTAACGGGGCTTAAGGGGATTGGTTTACCCTTTCCCAATCGAAGAGCATACCTAGATGAGTGTCGGGGAATTAGTTTACCCTTCCATACTGGAAAGCAGACCCAATTGTGTCTCGAAAATTAGTTTACCCTCACAAACTAAAGAGCATGAAAGCTGTTGTGAGCATGCTAAGCATGCAGTTGAGATAGGCTTATGAATGTGTTGACCCTAGAAACTACAAAGCCTACGTGGCGCGCAGACCGAGTAATTAATGAGCTAACTACGTCCTTCGGTGAATGCGGGGCGTGCCAACTCGTCGGCCGAGCTCGGCCGAGGAGTAAATTTGTTGATGTTGCGTTGGGTCACGCTACTGACTTCTGCGTCTTGCGATTGCGGCCGAGAAAGGAACACGTCTCGGCCTCTTGGGCTCTCGAACCTGAAGACAAGGTTACTATTCTTACGAAGTTCAATATCAAATTCGGCTTTCAATGTGCCGAATGTAATAACTGTAACACCTCAATCCGCCGAGAAGGCTGATGAGATGACCTCGACCAATAAGGATTTAGAAACCCTTCTCGACCGAGACTTGGATAGGTAATCAATCGTTCTCGCCGCAGTGCTGTTGATGCCAACGGAAGATACTGCGAGACCGACTGACTCTACGGTAACAGAGCTATCTATGCCGACTTAAGATATCACCGGTTGCCTCCACAGTGCTGTTGATGCCAACGGAAGATGTGTCAGCGAAAAAGGAAAAAGAAAAATCACAAGTTGTGAGAGTTTGCGCAGGGCAATTTTGTATTGATTTTGTGGGGGTCCTCTTGAATGATGCACTGCCTCTGTATTTATAGAACCTGATGTGCTTGCTTGCCGTGGCCTGATCCTCTAGCAGAGTTTGACTTTAATCCCAACTAAACAAGCGAGAATCCATCCTTTAGCAGAAAAATAGATAACCTGATTATCACCATTTTCCAAAAAGCCTATTTTTTCCTTTCTTATCCTTTGGATGCATTCCACGTGGTCATCATGATAGGCTAAAACCTATCACCTACTTACTTATCTGACAAATTTGTTTGACCAAATAGGCAAATAAAAGAATATTCTTTTATTATCCCTTCAAGGCCCATCTGATCATGCCATCCCATTCTTCAAGACTAATTTGATTACGCCAAGTGTTAATCCCTGGACGTTCTGTCAGCAAACCCCAATTAATTCGAAACTTTGTTATTGCTTCTAAATTGGAGATAATCTGAAACTCATGTATCCCGTATAAGAAAATGTCAAAATAATTCACCATTAAAAGATAATACCATGATTAAAACCATAATATATCCTTTAATAATAATTATCTTAACTACTCTGTCATCCAACGGTTGAGAGCTATGTTCATCAACGGCCTTGGTTGCACAAGCCGATAATGTAAAATCGGGTCCAAACAGAATGACTTCTCATATCTTCGTCGAAAATAGGAGAAATGTATCAAACTCTGCTAGAAGGTAGAAACCACAAGACATCTTAAATAATCCTTGCGAGGTTTTGTCCGTTGATCTATTTCAGTCTTCGAGCTTTAGTATGCCTGGATGGGGTCTAGGTAGTGATGATGGAATGCAAGATTCGTTGTTTTGGAGCCTTCCCTGCGGGCTTTAGTATGCGCTTCTAATTAAAACGCTTATTATTTTTTATTTTAACAAACGATAATTATATACATTAAAGGGAGAGGGGTTGACTTAGCCTTATAATGGGTTAGCAATAATGTGGTTCAAATTTGCATTTGTAAAAAATTAAACTTAAGATCTGTCACTTACAAGTGAAGAAGAATACTACTAAACCGTAGTAATAAGTTACAATTAAAACGCTTATTATTAACAAAAGTATTTTACAGAAACAATCGCAAACAATCAGCCCAGTCCACGTAGACTCCCTCCCTCCGTCCCACTCACTACGGCAACAACCATTTTTCCCACTTCAAAATCCAACCGACGACCTTTCCTTTCCTTTCCTTTCCTTTCCCAGTTTGGCAACCAACCAAACTCCCTCCTTCATTTCTCCCTCAAATCTCACTCTCTCTCTCTTTTTTCTTTTCTTTTCTTTTTTTCTTATTTATTTAAAAAATTAAATAAAAATGCGAAAGAAATCATCATCTTCTTCTTCCTCATCACTGCCGTCGCAATCGTTGTGGCGGAGATGGTGGAGATATCTTCACCCGCGGTATCATCTGAAGAGGTCGCAGCTGTTGCCACTCATCGTCCTCTCCTTCGTCGCCCTCACATGGCTGCTCTCTGCCCTCCAATCCCTCACCGGAGACCACCAGGTTCTTTTTTCATTTACTAACTTTTTAATTTATTTTCGGAATCATTTTATTTACTACAATGCAGGCAGCAATATGCATCCATTTGAATCGAATTAACGAGTAATTTTGTGAAAAATGGAAAATGTGTGATTTCTGGGGTTTTTATTTGGATAGGTAGCGGTGTCGAGGTTGAATAAGGAACTCAAAACTTTAAAGAATCAGGTAAAGAGCAGTTGTAATAGCTTCTAGAAGTTAAAGAGTGTCGTAGAATTGATTCGAATTCGGCATTGTGATTTTTGAGGGTCGTACTTTGGTTGAAAATTGAAAATCGCAGCTAGAGAGTGTGAAGAAGCATTTAAGAGGTTGGAGCATTGTTGAGGAAGACGATGATCCTCTCAATTTCGAACGGAGAAAGGCGGTTAAAGATGCTATGATTCATGCCTGGACTTATTACGAGATGTATGCATGGGGTCATGATGAACTCAAGGTATGCTTAATAGTAATGCTTCATGTACCACATTTACTAGCGTATTCTGCAGGTCCCTTGTGCTTTGCTTATTAGTGGATTAGAATACTGCAATACTGCAACTCTAACAACTTAGCACTCATTCTAAACAGCCACAGACAAGAAATTCCGTTGATAGTTTTGGCGGTCTTGGTGCAACTCTAGTGGATTCTCTTGATACATTGTATATAATGGGTCTTGACCAGCAATTCCAAAGAGCTAGAGAGTGAGTTTCTAACGGTTTTACTTTTTTTTCGCCATAGATTGTAGTTTCTCCATGTGCATGCCTGACATGTAACATAAATATATAACTGTAAAAATACACATTTAGATTGTGAAAACGCAATTGTAATTTCAAACGGTTTTCTTGACGGGTTAGTTTTTTCTCAACTAGTCTTAGCAGTAATATTTTATCAGTTATTTTGGTTAAGGCTCTACTTTATGGATTAGGTTTGCTTTGAGATGACTAATACTGTTGATCTTAAATAATTGCAGGTGGGTTGCAAACTCATTGAATTTCAACAAGAATTATGAGGCTAGTGTTTTTGAGACAACCATAAGGTTGCATTAGAAGGTTTAATTGTGTTTTTCATAATTACCATGTTACTTATTTCTTTTCTCACAAATTCCTGAATATTTCACATCCATTTCTCCTTGTCATCTCCAGTGACTGACTCTTATTGTGGCTACTTTTGTTGATTATAGAGTTATAGGCGGACTTCTTAGCGCGTACGATCTCTCTCATGATGACATTTTCCTTGAAAAGGCAAGAGATATTGCAGATAGGTTGCTTCCTGCATGGAATACACCTTCAGGAATCCCCTATAACATAATAAACTTGATGTATGGGGATGCCAAGAACCCTCAGTGGACAGGGGTGAGTTCCATGCTTCTTTTTGTTTATCATGGGTATTCTTACACTGTTCTTCCCTAGCATCGTTGGCTTTGTTCTGCCTCTTGACATTTTTACTTTTTTAAGTCAAACCATCAAGTTATTCATATTTATTTATCTTAAAAGTGTAGTTTCGATTATTAACAACTGAATAAATTTACAAGATTAAAGAATGCTCAAGTAATAGTTCAGCTTTGTATATTGTGCATGCCTCTTCCCAGGCTAAATGGGGACTCTATTGTGAGTTTGAACTATGAATGGATTTGATAGAGGGTATCAATGATTGTGTGCTTTGTTAATTAGACTGCTTATAGTTGAGCTGTGTTCTCCTGTGATCTCTACTCCTTTTATCACGAATTGTTAGACAAGTTAGAACTGTAAAACTTCACAGCAATACCTTTCTGTTAATAAAAAAAGACTATTATTATAAGTTCTAATGTGAAAAACTATTCCATATATGAAATCAGTCTAATGCTTCATAATGAAAAACATGTTTTACACGTTTGATCTATCTGCTGTACATCTTCCTAGGGGTGAGAGTGTATATTTTTAAGTTGATCTGCATTTCTTCGTTACAAGGGCTAGTAAAAAGAAATAAATGTTTCAACCAGTGTTTCATGACTATATACATGCTGTGTAAATTCCCTTAACTGTTCTAGCATGCTCTCTTACTTATAGGACAGTAGAGAATTCTTTATGAGAAAAATTCCTGAACTTCTGTAATCTCTGAATTACTACATCTCCACTTGGCATTACGTAGATTGTGATGTCTGTGTTAAAGGGTTGCAACCAGTGTATGTTGCTATGTTGAAGTAGGCATTGAATTGGAATCGGTTAAGTATCTATTTACACCATCATAAATTATCTTTCTTTGAATTTATATACTTCTTCCTGCTAGGGAAAAAGTATTCTGGCAGATGCTGGTTCAGAGCAGCTTGAATTTATTGCTCTATCTCAAAGGACGAAAGATCCCAAGTACCAGCAGAAGGTGCTCTTTAATGTTTTAACAATGTAGCTCAGAAATTAGTTATCTGATGAAAAGAATTATCAATACCATGGCATCATTGTTAATATTCCCATCTCAGTTTAATTTCTTTAGACTGCACAGAAATTGTAAATGACCAAGACATAAATCTTTGCTTCCTTTTCTCTATGAATTGTTTGCATGCTGATAGCAGGTGGAATATGTCATCAAAGAGCTTCATAAAATATTCCCCGCTGATGGATTGCTTCCCATATATATCAATCCTCTCACTGGAGAAACTTCATACTCAAAAATTACATTTGGTGCCATGGGTGATAGGTATGAAACTTAAACATCACTGTAATCTGTATTTGGTTAGTGCCATGGATGATAGGTATGACTTAAAATTATGTTAAAGGAAGGCAATCACAGTTATGTTTCTAGTTCAAGCTAGTGCTTAGTTCCCCAACCTGCAGTCCTGAAACTGTATGTTGTGAATTAAATATAATAATTTGGACTATTATTTGTATTCTACTTTATGGCTTGAAATTGTATGATTATTGATAGAGATTTCTATTAGCAACCTGAATACGAGCTATTGAAGGAAGTTTTGGGTTGCGAAGGAAAACCATTCATTTTGAACAATTTTACTTACTGAAATATATGAAATCACAGTATGGATTTTGTCTGCTAAAAGCTTCATATTAGAACACCATGACGGTTTTGTCAGTTTCAGATGTCATGATCTTTTAGAATTTTTTCATGTTTCTCGTTTACAAATTGTTAGTAGATTAGAAATTTAAAATACAATTCTTTAAATAAATAATATTGGCCTTGTATATCTGATCTTCTTCTACGTTTATTATTTTTGGATAAGAAACAAAAATTATATTGAAACTAGTGGAAATGTACAACGTATTGAAAGGAAACCCAATAGCCCATTATTTATCTGATTAATTGAAAAAATATATTTACCCGGTAACTTTAGGAGGGTTGATAATGTTATATCCACATGTATGGCTGGCCAATTGATTTGCAGAATGTCTTTTTGGATGCAGTTTTTATGAATATCTACTTAAGGCTTGGATACAAGGGAACAAAACTGAAGCAGTAAAGAACTACAGGTGAGAAGCTATAGAACATCAGTATGATGTAATTTTATAAATTATATTGACATAGTTCAGCACCCTGTTATCAACATTTCCCGTTAGTAATGGTGACGCATGTCACTCTTTTGCCTTTGCTCTCTCCTCATTTCTTATGATGATGTGTTATGGCCTTTGTTAATGTAATCTAAGGCAGTTAGTTGAATATTTGTTGTGACAAAATCTTTGCCTATGAATACTGGAATTAGAGAAATGTGGGAGACGTCAATGAAAGGTCTGAAAAGCTTGATTCGGAGGACGACGCCATCCTCATTTGCATATATATGTGAGAAGACTGGAAGCTCACTGTACGATAAGGTAGTGTGTTCATTATCAGACTATATTGTTTGCCAAATACATTGTGAAAAAAAATTGAAGGGATGTGTCGCCTTTGTGTATGCAGATGGATGAGTTAGCTTGCTTTGCTCCTGGCATGTTAGCTTTAGGATCTTCGGGCTATGTCCCTGATGAAGCTGAAAAGTTTTTATCCCTTGCTGAAGAGGTACACACCGGAAATTATTTGATGTCATGTTTAGCTAGAGCAGGCTTAGTGTAGCCTGTTATGCATGCAAGTTTTGAAGCACCCAAGGTTCTAAAAGGTGCTAGGCGGGCAGGGGCCTAGCGTCTATGCGGGGCCTAGAGCCTAGGCGTCTAGGCCTAGGTGGTTTTTTTTATTTTTTACTTTTTATCTAAATGGGGGCAGCCTCCATAAATGGGGGTAAGGCTAGCCGACATTCACCTCTCTCAGACCCTGCGTAAAGCGGGAGCCTTGTGCACTGGGTACGACCTTTTTTACTTTTTATCTAAATTTATTATATAATATATAAATAAATGTTTACTTATACATAAAAAATTATAATTTTATTGGAATTCATAAATTGCAAAATAGAATGACATACATATTATAAAATACTAGAACATATTGAATACATGGGAACAAACATATAATGAGTGTTCATTTTCGACGGGCTAGGCGGGCGCCTAGGCAGGTATAGGCACCCTTTCTTATTTTTTAAATGCCGAGGGATTAATCATGGCTGTTGTCCTATCACCCCCAAAAAAAATAAAAAAATAAAAACCAAAAATATCTTGAATTAAAAACTATAATGCAGTGTTCTAAAGACCGAAGCTCTTTCTTGTGCTCCACTGTTCTTATCGGTTAAAAAAAAAAAAAGGTCGTACCCAGTGCACAAGGCTCCCGCTTTACGCAGGGTCTGGGAGAGGTGAATGCACTGTTCTTATCGGTTAATAGAATAAATTTTTGCTCTATCTTGCATAAACATTGTAAGAGGTATAGCTTATATTTGAGACTCGCACAATGATTAAATTGAGTACTAAAGTTGAAATGTTTCTTTTAAAACAGTATTCGTTTGGGATCAGATGATAAGATACAAAACAAAACAGTAATTTAGTTTAATACTAAGAAGTCCATGATAGGCTGTGTACATAGCAGAATCAACCTGAAACTTTTTTCATGGATTAGGGAGGGATTTTTCTATAGAAGCCCAGGGCTGGGGATAAAATGTTCTCTAGTAGTGGACTGGAGATTAGAAGATTGGCAGCATAAACAGGAGAGTAAGTGTGCATCATTATCATACCTTGGTAAACTCCGCTCTTATGTCTTGGAATTTGGATCATCATGTCTTGGAATTCGGATCATCAAGCATTACTGAAATTGGTTGTACTTTTGTCTGAGAGTTAGAATAAAAGATTCCATTTCGTAATGAAGTCAAACACTTAACACCGAAGTTACATTATCTACTATCTATTAACCACCCAGACTAGACAACCTGCTTTCAGATTATAAGCTAACAGAGTTTCGCAGCTTCTCAGCCTATACTTCAAGTTTGGATCATTAAATGTCAAACGATTATTTTATCACATATGAAATAGCTAATCTCGTGAATCACTAATTTTTTATGTAGCTTGCGTGGACATGTTATAACTTCTACCAGAGAACTCCTACAAAATTGGCTGGAGAGAACTATTTCTTCCCAGCTGGACAGGTTTTATACTTCCATTCTTTTACTCTACTGATGCCGTAGATAATTATAACTTGATATCAGAAAATTTATGCAGGACATGACTGTTGGAACATTGTGGAGCATTTTGAGGCCAGAGACAATTGAGTCACTGTTTTACCTATGGCGTTTCACTGGGAACAAAACTTACCAAGAATGGGGTTGGAATATTTTCCAAGCATTTGAAAACAACTCTAGAGTAGATTCAGGATACAGTGGGCTGAAAGATGTAAGAACATGTTATTAAATGTTTTTTTTTTTACGTTATTTTATCTTTGAATTTTGAGGTAGGTACAATAGTGCAAACATGCACACACTTCGAGTCATGACTCACGTGATGAATCATTTTCATCATCTTGTGACAACATTATTTTCGTTTTGAAAACTTTATTCAGTTGCCTCCCACTGCATCCCCACTGTGCTCATACAGAAACAAATTAAAGGAAAAGAGAAGAAAGGAAAGGTTACATTTAAGTAAACCTGAACCCTTTGCTACTGTTCACTCCCATGGCATGTGTATATATGTGCACTGTGGGTGCTATTTAGTAGACTCTGAAGTTAGGTATGAAGTTTTGGGTTGCATGCTCGAATTTGAGAGCATTCCACACTTGAAGACTTGCTTTAATGTAATCATCTTTCTTTCAACTGTCAACAAAGAACCTGCTTAGAGATCACTAGTTATTCACGTTGTTTTTCTTCTCCAAAGAACAGTTTGCTATTATTTGGTGTTAAATATTATGGGTTTACAGGAGGATTGAATTATCAACCGAATACAGTGCTGCGACAGGGTTTTAAATCAGTTGGCCGTGGCATATATCTTGATGTGGTTCCAAAATGAGTAGCCAAGTTGTTTAATTGGGAGTCTCTCCTAATATGTATATGTTTGAATACTTGAATACATCAATATTTGGCTCAAGTATTTTATTCAATTTTTCTCAGGTGAGTACAGGCGAGAAAGACGATATGATGCAGAGCTTCTTCCTTGCAGAAACGCTGAAGTATCTCTATCTCCTATTCTCGCCTCCATCATTCATCTCTTTGGATGAATGGGTATTCAACACAGAAGCACACCCTCTAAGGATCACGGATCGACATGCTAGTGGAGAGAGTGATAGTACAACTGAACAAGACAGATTACCTGAAACATTCCAAGGCAGGAAAGGACGGTCAGGGTCTACTTAGTTCCCATACTTAATAAACTTCAAGTCCTTCAGGGTCCCCCTTTCAACCATATATAACATCCCGGCCATATTCAACCGTGTTTGGGTATTCAACAGCATTAGTTGCATGAACTTGATACTGAAGGCAGTCGAGCAAGTCAATTGTGAGGTGACGCTGAAATAGCTGTGCTGGAAACAGATGGGGACTGTCTTTCGGTTGCTGCTTGGTATGTAACAATAGATCGGAAATATTAGGATGGATTCAAATTCTCTGTATTTTTCTCTGCTGACAATGTGCTATGGCCAAGGCACATGATGTTATTTCAACCTTGAATCTCTTTCCCATATAAACCCTAAACCCTAAATATATCCTCCTCCCTACATTTAAACGATCTTGTTTTGGCCATAAGCATTGTATCTTCGGAGAAAATTTGAATCGACGGTCCTATTTCTGTTAGAATTTTGTACAAACATTTCTGTAGTAGCAGATATCTACATCTCAGGATCAGAAATTTATGAGGATGCCATCTAATAAACATCCGGTTAATTACTTTGTATGCTGAATCAAGTGTCAGCAAACACTATCGGGTGGGGCAAGAGTTTAAGCCCGGAACGCACTGAGTTGATAATCAACCACTTGCATTTATGTAATCAATTTTTGGGTATATGGATGTGTGAGTTAACAAACATTATGTTTGATTGTTGATATTGTCTCATCATCAGCAGATTATAATACCAAAGAAGTGTCCAATCAGGAGGAATATACATTATATGATCTGAAAACGACATTCCTAGGGATGGGCAATAGTTATGGCGGGCGGGTAACCGCGGTTATTTACCCATAACCGTTTATACTTATATCCGTATAACCGTTTACCCGTTGGGTAATTGCCTAAACGGTTATACTCATATCCATAACCGTTTATAAACGGTTAACCATACCCATAACCGCATACCCATTTAACCGTAACTGTTTAATACCCGTTTACCCATTTACCTTTTTTAACCCGTTTATCTTTTTTGTTTTTACCATTACCCCATTTTAACCCTCTACATGTTTTTTAACACCTAGAAAATTAAAAAAAAATTGTCATAATTTTCTTTTTTTTTTGACAATTAAACACCGTTATAGGTACATTCATCATACATTTTCGTATTTTAATTTTTAAGTCCTTATACCATTCCAATAATTGAAATAATAGTTTACGGACGATATTTTTAACTGTTACCAATGAAGGTAAATATAATATTTGCTAAGTATTATCGGGTTACAAAAATTGTCTAGAAGACATTTCTGTCAATTTCACGATTACACGCAAGAAATTTAAATTAATTTGGCGAATTCCTTGATGATGAGAATCATCATTCCTGTAGCAGTGTTATTGAGAGAATGACTGATGAATTCCTTGCTAATTTATTGGGTGCTAAGTATTATTGGATCGAAAACATGATTTGTGTTAGTTTTACATATATAAAATAGATGGTTAAACGGTTACCCGTTTATAACTGCGGTTAATACCCATAACCGCCCATTTAAATTTCACGGGTAAACGGCTATACCTATAACCGTAACCGTTTAATTTAAATGGACGGGTAACCGCGGTTACCCATAACCAATGAGTATTTGCTCATCCCTAGACATTCCATACAGGAAGTAGGAACAATCTGAAAAGGAATGATGTACGAAGTACTTGAGAGGAGATTTTCTGGACTCTCTGAACACATATCATCGTTATAAATGAAATACGCGAAATTACATAAGTCATAACTTTGCTTCGAAGCATGTATATATTCAATCAACTAACATTTTACGTAATATTTTAATTTCATATTCATAAGGAGAATGACGGGCTGATTTGGTATTGCTGTGCTTTGAAAAAAAACTGTTTTTGCTGTGCAGTGAGAATAAACTAATTTTTGCTGCTTCACGTTTTCAGTTTTTTTTTTCACCAAAAACTGTGAAAATAAGCTGTTTTTAAGTGTTTACCAAATACCTTTTCGAGCTCAATTTTTTTTTCTTTTTTATACATATTTTTTATAAAATCATCCTAGTACCAGGATTAAACGCTCCATCGTGTTGCTAGCTATAAGAGCAACTCCACCCATGGAGCCTTTCCCCCTGGCAATCCACTATTGAATCCACCCTTTTGAACAGTAACTGCCTTTAATGAATAGTAATTGCCATTAATGAACAGTAATTGCCATTTGCATCTCCACCCTTGGAGCCCTCCCCCCTGGCAATAGGCAATAAAATATTAGTTTTTTTTGTTTGTTTAAATAATACAAAATAAAATTATTTGTAATTTCGGATAAGATTTTTTAAATCGTTCTCGTTGCACCACGTGTCATTTTATAAAAAAAACAATTATTTAGCGATGGATTTCGATAAGATTTTTATCCAATGTCATCGTGCCACGTGTCGTTATCTTTTGAGAATCTTTGACGATAGATTTTGATCAGATTTTAACTCGTTCAAAATTGCGCCACGTGTCATTATCCGAAAATATAATTATTTGAGATCGATTTCGATAAGATTTTTATCCAATACGATCGTGCCACGTGTCATTATCTTTTCAGAATCTTTGAGGATAGATTTCGATCAGATTTTTAACGAATGACGGCATGCCACGTGGCCTTATCTACAATCCAATCCATTCTGAATCGTCCATATAATCCACCATCCATCCTCACAAATCTCACACCAATTTTCTCAACATCTCTATCTCATTATTCATAGTTTCTGCTTCTTCTTCACCATCCATCATTACAATGTCTTCTTCTTCATCAAGGATGATGTGGGAAATCGATCAGCAAGAGGAAGAATTGTTTAACCAATTGAAGGAATGTTCAACCTTCAGATAGCCGAAAATGAGATGGAAGAGGATGAGGAGCGTAAAAGGAGAGATGACGAAACAAGAATGGCCAGAGCCTCACATTCCCGTTGAGTCATCCAGACTGTTGCTCAGATATGCAGGCCTAACCATTCAAGAAACCTTGATAGAAGCAGGCAATGACGGGGTGAAGAGCTATTGGACGATTACTTTGTCCATAACAGTGGATTTCCTGATACGTACTTCAGACGCCGTTTTAGAATGGAACGACATTTGTTCAACAGAATCATGACTGATGTTTGCAACCATGATTCTTACTTTGTGCAAAAGCAGGATGCTTGTGGTGTTATGGGTCTCCTACCTGAGCAAAAAATCACTGCTGCGTTGCGGATGCTTGCGTATGGAGCATCTGCAGACCAAGTGGATGAGATAACGAGGATGGGGAAATCAACCATTCTTGAGGCCCTGATGAGGTTTTGCGGAGCAGTCGAATCTTTGTACACCGCAGAGTACCTCCGAAAACCTACTCGCTGGGACTTGCAAAGGCTTCTGAAGAAGGGCGAGATGCAAGGTTTTCCTGGGATGATAGGAAGCATCGATTGTATGCATTGGACGTGGAAAAACTGTCCAAGTGCATGGCAAGGCGCATATGGGGACAGAAAAGGATCAAAATCTATCATTTTGGAGGCAGTGGCATCTTTTGATACATGGATATGGCACGCCTTTTTCGGGGTTCCGGGGGCTCAAAATGATCTCAACGTCCTTGCCCAATCCCCAGTGTTCAACGACGTCCTGCAAGGAAATGCACCAAAAGTCACGTACGTCGTCAACAGACGTAGGTACGAAGGGGCATACTACCTAGCTGACGGCATTTACCCACGGTGGGAAACATTTGTCAAAACAGTGCCACGTCCGCGAAGTGCAAAGGAAAAACACTTTGCAAGCTGTCAAGAGGGGTACAGGAAGGATGTGGAGCGTTGTTTTGGTATCCTTCAAGCTCGTTGGGCGATCGTCAGGGGTGCTGCCAGAATGTTCGATGTAGAGTCACTTCGATCCATCATGATGACGTGCGTCATTCTTCACAACATGATTGTGGAAGATGAGTTCGATTATGATGCGGTTGATGAATATGAGCCAGAGGCAGACACGATGAACAATTCAAGAACACGGATATATTGTGTGCATGATGCCACCAAAGAACCCGTGCAACACGATCCATTAGAAAGGGATAGACGTTACAATGAAAGGGTCCTTCAACGATATACTGCACTTCAAAGGTCATCTATGCACATTGATCGGCAAATTGACTTGATAGAGCACCAGTGGGCATTGAAACAAGCTGAAGATACTTAAGTTTATTTAGTATGTTTGTTTGTATTTGGTGTGTTTATGTAATTTTATTTGGTGTGTTTTTTGTAGTGAGTTTTTTATTATTTCGTATGTTTATGTAATTTTATTTGGTGTGAATTATTTGGTATGTTTATGTAATTTTATTTGGTGTGTTTTTTGTAGTGAGTTTTTTATTATTTGTTATGTTTATGTAATTTTATTTGGTGTGTTTATGTAATTCCAATTGGTGAGTTTTTTAGTTTTATTTGGTGTGTTTTATAATTTCATTATACGTGAACAATTTGATGAATAAAGATTCTATTATTAGGATAAATATATTACGAAATTAAATACATGTACTCTCACTTTTAATAAAGTACTAACTTCAATAAAATGGAAACAACATAAATAATAAATTACATAAATAATAAATTACAAAAGTACCCTATTCCGATTACATGGAAACAACATAAATAATAAATTACAACCCAAAGTGATTGGAAAACTATGGGCTCCGATTACAAAAGTACCCTATTCCTCACCACTTAACCAATATGTGGTGCTAGGATCATCTTGTCTTGTTGTGCTAGGACCATCTTGTCTTGATCTCGCTTCTCTTGCACGCCTCCTTTGCACCACATCCGCTTTCTCCGACTGCCAAAAATATTTAGAATTTGGAGACATCCCTTCTAAACGCGTGTTCATAATGTCACGATCTCGTTGTGCAATTCTTTCTTCTCTAAGAAACTCCCTTTCTTGCCTAAGTAGATCTCTTTCCCTCTGTTCAGCTTGAAATGCTTGTTGAATAGCTGCAGCTTTTACCTTATCTCTAGCCTTGTCAGCCTCATATTTCGCCAATTCCCGCGCCAACGTCAATTCACCTTGACGAGCAAGTTCTTGCATGTACTTTCCATAATCATTCTTGGAAGCACTCCCTTTCCTCTTTGAAGCTTTCTTACCTAGAGGCCTAATTGGATAACGGGTCGATCCCGACGCTTGTTCAGGAATGGGCGTTTCAGGCACTTCTTCTCCATCTTCTTCATCAACATGGGAGCCATGATCAGGTGTAGAGTGTGGAGGGGTGCTGTGTACAAAGGTGCTGTGTAGAGGGATGCTGTTCATGCATACCTCTGGACCAACAGGCACAACTTTGAATTTAGGACAATCTTTAACAATATTCCAACATTCCCACCGGGTGAATGATTTGTTTCTTGATTTGATTTTGGCACCATACCATGCTTATGCTTGAAGTTGCTACAAATAATAATATTGAGACTATTAGGTAACAAATAAATAATAATAATAATGAAATTAGGTAACAAATAAATAATAATAATGAAATTAGGTCACAAATAAATAATACAAATAAATAATAATAATGAAATTATTAGGTAACAAATAAATAATACAAACAAATAATAATAATGAAATTATTAGGTAACAAATAAATAATACAAACAAATAATAATAATGAAATTAGGTCACAAATAAATAATAATAATGAAATTATTAGGTAACAAATAAATAATACAAACAAATAATAATAATGAAATTAGGTCACAAATAATAATAATAATGAAATTAGGTAACAAATAAATAATACAAACAAATAATCTTACCTCATCCGCATAATTTGTCCCACTTCGAACATTACTACTAGCTTGTGTCAAGGCATCTCTCCACGTACTAAAGGAATGGCAAAGTATTTTCCAACGACTGGACATCGATTCTTTGGTTCTTTTCCCACTCATTTGCTCAAGAAATTTGGTATGATTTAAACTCCACATTTCTCGCAACTGCATCTCATTACCCGTAAGGGAATTATGAGTAACTTCAACCCAGCTAGTGCACAACGCAACATCTTCAAGAAGCGACCAATTCGTACCTGCATCAGTAGTCATTTTGTGGAAAAAAAATTGGATGGAAACTTTGAGAGAAAGATAAGAATTTGATTGAAAGTTGTTGAGAAAATATGAAATTGTGGTGTAAGGTAGATGGAGAAGAAGTGGTATTTATAGAAAAGTAAAAACAATTTTTTACAATTTTTTTTTCAGATTTTTGACAATTTTTTCGGATTTTTTCCATTTTTTTTTAATTTTTTTTTCAATAATTAATTTCTGCCGTTGGATTTAAAAAAATTTGAATTCCAACACTCCAGATTGTGCCACGTGTCACAACGGTAACTTTTCTTAATTTTAAAACTATTTTTTCTTTATTTATAAAGCATATTAATATCGACCGTTGATCTCAGATCGAACGGTTGATATTAAATCAGATTTTTTTTATTTTTTTTACCGTTGAGATCCAACGGTCCAAATGAAGGAGCCGTTGAGATCGAACGGACTGTGGGAAGCCACGTGGCTTCCCAACGGTAACTGTGCAAAGCTGAAAAGTTGACTGTTTTTTCTGAAAAGCTGTCGGGCGACGCGCCCCCATGCGCGAGTGGGGTGCACGCGCCTGACAGAAAAAAATAAAAAATGGGCTTGGAGCTCGGGCTCCGGGGCTGTCACAAATTGACAGGCCCCCTGCTCGGGCTCCTCATGGCTGGAGCAACTTGACAGGCCCTCAGGCCTTTCCTTCTCCACTGTCCCCTGGCCTATTGACAAGGCTGGAGCTGCTCTAAGTAACATTACTATATACTAAAACCCAGTTGAAGAGCACTGTTCACCGACAGCGATGTGATAGCAATGGCCCTCAGTTGCTCTCCAATGCCCCGTTTCTTTTCCGGCCCCATGATGCCCACGTATGATCATTGTCAATGGGTCTGCTTCGAGTACAAACTCCCCACTCCCCAGTTCCTCTTCCATTTGCACCTCATCACCTTCCCTCTCAGAAATCATCTCAGGTCTACTTCGAACAACCATTTTAGAAACCTCGAAACCTCGCCTTCCCCTTCTCTCTTAGAAACCTCTTTCTCTATCTCTCTTCTCGCGATTCAATCTGTCTTGTCCAACTCTTTCTCTCTTGGCGACTCACTCTGACTTTTTCGGCGAATTTCCAGACGAATCTGTGCACGATGGGGCTCCAGATCACAACCAATCGATTTCTATTGAACTCAATTACATCCTACAAGAATTTCATGTGAGTTTTTATCTCCATTTTTTGTTGATTCGGACGAATTTGGGTTCGTGCATACGGGGTTTTTTGTTCTTTCTATTTTTGTTGTGTGATTAGTGATTTGTGTTCTTCATTTTACTAAGATTTTGGTTTGTGCAGTTTTTATTTAGAAGTCATAATTGTTTCAATTTAGGTTAATGCAAGATTGGGAATTTGGGATGATCATTTTGAATTCAAGTTTGTATGTTCAACTGATGGTAATCTAGCGCTCTCAACTTCCAGATTTGAGAATTTCGAATTTGAGTTTTTATTTTATTCCTCTTAATTCATGTTTAAGATTTGTGTTTGTGGAGGTGATTTGAGACGGATTTCAAGATGGGTTGTAGAGATTTGATTCAAATTGGTGGATTTGGATAAGAAACCAAGGATCCTATTTGAAATTTTTTATCATTTCTTAAAATATTTCTTAAGAATATTTCTTAAAAATAATTTTCTTTAAGACTCAAAAATTGGATTGGTTTGTAATTTAAAATTTTTAAATTTTACGAGTTAAATTAGATAAAGAGGGGTCGTAAGAGAGGGAGAAAGAGGAGAGAGAATAAAAGAAAGTAAAAATGATTGAATGAAAGAGAAAGAAGGGAGGATCGGACGAGAGAGAAAGGAAGATGAGTGAGAAAGAATCGAGAGAATGAAGAAAGTGGATTAGAGGAGGCATGAAAAAGGTAAAAAAAAAATAAAAAAATGAGAGAGAAAGAAGAAAAGAGAGATAGATTTAAAGTGAGAGGAGAGGTGAAAGAAAAGAAATGAGTGAATTTAAATTTAAAAACTCTAAAAACTTTTTTTAATTTTTATATTTATGTTTTTAGAGAATATATTAGGACCTGTTTGGTACTCTACTTAGATCCAACTTTTTAAACTTAAAAACAATTTTCAAGTTTTAGGCCTTAAAAACTTGTTTGGTAGGACTATTTTCAAAAACTGAACTCAAGACTAACTTAAAAATATAATCTAATCAGCTATCTTCATTCTCTTGGTTCTTTCTCTCATTCCTCTTCCTTTCTATCTTATCCGAGCCTCTCACTTCTTTCTCTTTCCTTTAATCATATCTTACTTTCTTTCCTCATCTCTCCTCTTTCTCTCTCTCTTGCGATCCTTCTTTTTAGATCTCTTTGTCTAGTTTAAGTCGTAAGATTTAAAATTTTTAAATCGCAAACCAATCACCTTTTTGAATCTTAAAGAAAATTGTTTTCAAGAAATATTCTTAAGAAATGTTTTGAGAAATGATAAAATTTTCAAATAGGATACCAAACATGCCCTTATATTTTTGAGTTAATCTTGAGTTCAATTTTTAAAAATAATCCTACAAAACAAATTTTTAAGGCCTAAAACTTCAAAATTGTTTATGAGTTTAAAAAATTGAATTCAAGTAGAGTATCAATCAAGTCTTAAAAAACCCTTTGTTTTTCCTTTATATGTCAACTCCGCATGTGTAAGTTTATCTTACATTGCGGGTCCCAAGCCCGGGTAAAAGAGGAGGGGGAGGGCGTCAGGTAGTCGACAGCTGGCACTCCACAGTTACGTCGAATTCTTATGAAAATGAATCCAGAACGAAATTGCGCTAAAGCTAGGGCGTCACCCGTAAGTGGCGCGCTGTGTGGCCCGAGCACAGTGATAAGTGAGCAAGGGTCGCTGTATCTCCATCGGCACCCGGATGCAGTGTTAAATGAGCAAGGGGGCCATAGAAACTTCTTTTCGAATGACTCCACTCAAAGTTGTTTGGGAGCATATGCTCCTATCAACTTTACACAGGACACACAAAAGAAGTACTTTGATCCTATTGGACGGGGGTGGGTGAAGAAGTTAGGACAGAATGGTAGAGTTCAAGAGAGTAGAATGCATTTAGGAACGTGGAATATAGGAACATTAACGGGAAAATCTATGGAAGTAGTGGAAGTTATGGTGAGGAGAAGGATACATATTATGTGCCTACAAGAAACTAAGTGGGTTGGTCTTAAGGCAAAGGATCTAGAAAACTCAGGGTTTAAACTTTGGTATTCGGGCACAAATAGAACGAGAAACGGTGTTGACATCATCGTGGACAAGACCTTGACACAAGATGTTGTAGATATCAAGAGGGTAGGAGATAAAATCATGGCAATCAAGATTGTAATAGGACAAGAACTCATCAATGTCATTAGTGCGTACGCACCTCAAGTAGGGTTGGATACGAGTTCGAAGGAGAAATTTTGGGAAGACCTTGGAGACTTGGTGCAAGGAATTGCCCAGACGGAGAAGTTATTTATAGGAGGAGATTTAAATGGACACGTGGGTAGAGAGACGGGCAATTATAGAGGTTTTCATGGTGGCCATGGTTTTTAGGGGAGAGAAACAAGGATGGGGAAGCTATCTTGGATTTTGCAATGGCATATGATCTCTTCTTAGCCAACACCTTCTTTAAGAAGAGAGAAGAACATGTGATTACAAGAGTGGGTCGTCAAAAACACAAATAGATTTTCTTCTAATGAGGAAAGGGGATCGTATAACTTGTAAGGATTGCAAAGTTATACCGGGAGAGAGCTTGGCTAATCAACATCGCTTGTTGGTGATGGATGTACATATCAAAAGAGTGAGAAAAAAGAACAAGACTTGGAAGTGCCCAAAGACTAGATGGTGGAATCTAAAATGAGAAAAACAAGCCATTTTCAAAGAGAAAGTAATCACCTAGTGTGGGTGGGATAGAGAGGGGGAAGCTAGCCAAATGTGGGATTCCATGGCTAGTTGTATCCGAAAAGTAGAAAAAGAGGTATTAGGAGAGTCCAAGGGCTTTGCCCCACACCAAAAGGAATCTTGGTGGTGGAATGAGGAGGTACAAACAAAGGTGAAGGCTAAGAAGGAATGTTGTAAAGCCTTATACAAGGACAGGACCGATGAAAATGGTGAAAGGTATAGAAGAGCGAAGCAAGAGGCGAAGAAAGCTGTGAGAGAAGCTAAGTTAGCGGCTTATGACGACATGTATAAGCGACTAGATACCAAAGTAGGAGAGTTGGATATCTATAAACTAGCTAGAGCAAGGGAAAAGAAGACAAGGGACCTAAACCAAGTGAGGTGCATCAAGGATGAGGATGGAAAGGTTCTTGCTACAGAGAATGCAGTCAAAGACAAATAGAGAGGTTATTTTCATAATCTTTTCAATGAAGGACATGAAAGGAGTACTTCTTTAGGGGAGTTGAGTAACTCAGAAGAGTGTAGAAACTACTTCTTTTATCGTCGAATCAGGAAGGAAGAAGTGGTTGTAGCTTTGAAGAAGATGAAGCATAGAAAAGCAGTGGGCCCAGACGATATACCGATCGAAGTGTGGAAAGTCTTGGGAGAGACAGGTATAGCATGGCTCACTGACCTTTTCAATAGGATTTTGAAAACGAAGAAGATGCCAACTGAGTGGCGAAAGAGCACTTTGGTGCCTATCTACAAGAATAAGGGCGACGTACAAAATTGCATGAACTATAGGGGTATTAAGCTAATGAGCCATACAATGAAGCTCTGGGAGAGAGTCATTGAGCATAGATTGAGGCAAGAGACATGGGTTTCGGACAACCAATTCGGGTTCATGCCAGGGCGCTCAACCATGGAGGCAATCTATCTCTTACGAAGATTGATGAAAAGATATAGAGATGGGAAAAAAGATTTACACATGGTCTTTATAGATTTGGAAAAAGTGTATGATAGGGTCCCAAAAGACATTCTTTGGAGGATTTTAGAGAAGAAAGGAGTACGAGTAGCATATATCCAAGCTATAAAGGATATGTATGAAGGAGCAAAGACTGCCGTAAGAACTCATAAAGGACAAACCGAAAGCTTCCCCATAACTGTAGGATTACATCAAGGCTCATCCTTAAGTCCTTACCTTTTTGCGTTGGTAATGGATGAGTTAATAGGACATATTCAAGATGATATTCCTTAGTGTATGCTTTTCGCAGACGATATAGTGTTGATAGATGAAACTCAGGAAGGGGTAAATGCGAAGCTTAACCTTTGGAGAGAAGTGTTGGAATCTAAAAGTCTTCGCCTAAGCCGATCAAAGACAGAATATATAGAGTGCAAGTTCAGTGCAAATGGAGGCCAAAATGAGTTAGGGGTGAGGATCGGAGATCAGGAAATACCAAAGAGCGATCGTTTTCGCTACTTAGGATCTATCTTGCAAAAGAACGGAGAATTAGATAGAGATCTCAACCATAGAATACAAACTGGATGGATGAAGTGGAAGAGTGCATCCGGCGTGTTGTGTGACCGCCGTATGCCACTGAAGCTCAAGGGAAAATTTTATAGGACGGCAATAAAGCCAGCGATGCTGTATGGCACATAATGTTGGGCGGTGAAGCATTAACACGTACACAAAATGGGTGTAGCGGAGATGAGGATGCTTCGTTGGATGTGTGGGCACACGAGAAAGGATAAGATTAGTAATGAGGATATCCGAGGTAAAGTAGGAGTAGCCGAAATTGTAGGAAAATTGAGAGAAAATCAGTTACGGTGGTTTGGACATGTGCAAAGAAGGCCTACTGATGCTCCGGTTAGAAGATGCGACTACGGGACAGAGGTTCAGGGCCGGAGGGGTAGAGGAAGACCTAGGAAAACTTTGGAAGAGACTCTAAGAAAAGACTTAGAGTATTTGGATCTAACGGAGGACATGACACAGGACCGAGCACAATGGCGTTCTAAGATTCATATAGCCGACCCCACTCAGTGAAGAAGGCTTTGGTGTATTTAACACAATACGTTGAAATGAAGCAAAGCTTATTTATTGATATCTCTGATAAGTTACAAATATGTACATATACATGAGTCAAAATAAACAAACAAGAGGGAGCCTTCACAAAGGTTGCTTAGGAGAAGTCTCAGCAGTCGATAGAGCCCCAGAAAGATAAGGCACCGAAGGGGGATCATTCAGAGCCTCAGTACTGGACAGAACCCTAGAAGGAGGAGGCATCGAAGGTTGATCATTTGGAGCTTCATTACGCGGTACAGCCCCAGAAGACGAAGGCAATAAATGCCTTTGGAACAAACCCACAAACCGCTGATGATCAAGTAAAACATGACCATCAGATTTCTTCATCTGGTCAAGTTTCCTCTTCATGTTTGTAGCATAGTCATGTGCGAGCCGGTGCAACTGTTTATTCTCATGCTTGAGCCCTCTAATCTCCTGTTTGAAACTCATCACTCCAGCCGTCAATGATTCAACTTGGCGGGTTCGAGCAAATAGGCGCTGGGCCATATTAGACACAAAACCTGCACACTGAACACTTAGAGCCAGAGAATCCTTAACAGCCAACTCATCAGACCGTTGGAAAGTAGTCTGTTATCTTTGGGAGTGAGAAGGTTCCTGGCCACCACCGCAGCAGTCATATCATTCTTCATCACGGAATCTCCAACGGTAAGCGGACCAGTAGGGGATAAGAAGGATGGGCGCCATATGTTGTCTGGAGAAGGCGTGGCTGCCTCTTCAACGAGGTTCAAGTCAAAACGACGGTCGGAGGGGCCAGACATTTTCAAAAGTGTTGAAGAGAGAAGAGGTCGGACAAATCAAGATCTTAGAAGTGCAAGAATGGAGCTTTGACTGATGAAGATTTAAGTGTGCTTTGGAACTTAATGTCAGCCTCTATAAAAATCTGCACTCGACGGAGCTTTAGAAATCGAAAAGGCGCCTGCCCAGAAATCGAAGAGGCGTTTGCTTTCTCAAAAGCTGGGCTGCTCAGAAACCACGAGGGCCGATCTCAGAAATCGAAGAGGCGTTTACTTTCTCAAAAGCTGGGTTGCTCAAAGACCACGAAGGCCGATCTCAGAAATCGAAGAGGCGCTTGCTTTCTCAAAAGCTGGGCTGCTCAGAGACCACGAGGGCTAATCTCAGAAATCGAAGAGGCACCTGCTTTTTTCAGCCTTGTCAGCACCAGTCACATGCACACTCAGCTTTGCTGAAATTACAGGCATTCTGTTGAAGATTTCTGGTGAAGTAGAAAGCACGTGAATCTTACTGTTCAATCATCCACTTTCCGCACGCACCATCAGCTCATGGGTACCACAGATAACTTTGCCAAAGATCTCTAACAAAGTTTAGACACGTGAAGCTTGCAGTTCCCACTACATCGCTATGACCAAGAAGGGTAAAAGAATAGCAAAGAAACAGCACTAACAAAGTTTAGATACATAAATTTTGAAGGTCTAGCTACCATATTATTACTTACAAGGGTAAAGGAACAGCATCGCTGCTGGATAATTGGAAAGTCCTTGTGTGTCAACCTCTGCTCTGTGGCAAGGTAGACTAGCAAACATGCCCAACCTTTACTTACATTCGAGAAAACACTTCCAACAAGATTGCTTGCTCCAAAATCGAAAAGGCACCATCCTTCGAATCTCGAGAGCCAAACTCCCAACATGATTACTTTCTCAAAAATCGAAGAGACACCGCTCTCCGAATCTCGAGAGCTAGACTCCCAGCAGGATTGCTCTCTCAAAAATCGAAGAGGCACCGTTTTCCGAATCTCGAGAGCTAGATCCCCGACAGGATTGCTTGTACAAAAACCGAAGAGTCACCGCTTTCTCAACTTCGAGAGCCTGATCTCGTTGGATAAAGCTTGTCTGTAATCTTCACACGCAACATCAGCTTTCCAGATACCACAGACCACTTTTTCAAAGTGCTTTAACACACGTGAAGCTGGCAGCTCCCACTACCATGCTATGACCAAGCAGGGTAAATGAATATCATTACTACTTGTTGTTAGGGAAACTTCTATATATGTCGACCTCCATCCTCAACGGACAGGCAGACCTGCAAAAATGCTCAACCCTTCTTCATATCTGAGAGGGCACTCCCAACGAAGCCTCTCGAAATACTCAGCTTTCTTTCCCCCCGATAATACCTCTGCAAACAAGCTACACCAGAGCAAGAATATCTCATATCATCAGGGTTAAAAGCAAGAGTATCCCATATCATGCTTTTTCCCTGTCTTTTCCTTTGGTCTTGTTCTTACCTGCAAGACAAGGAGAAAGAGAGCAATCAGTCAGCACTTGGAATCAAGCTTCCAATCAGGAATTGACTGCCTGGAACCCCTTACCTGATTACTTACCTGGCATTGCTCTCGAGTACCCATCTTCAACATCTTATGCTTCCAGAGAAGATACCACATCTGCCTGAGGAACAGATAGGGAAAGTGAGAAGGATACAAGGAAGCATGTGGAGACAAGCGTAACAGAACACATGCCGATACATCCACTACTTTGTCAACAACAAAAGTATCCCATATCAGCAGGGTCGAACGTACTCTAGATTTGATGGACGTGTTTTGACCATCAAATTCTTCAGTCGGCCTTATACTCTGGAGGAAACCAGAAAATCCTCCAGCCCAGTTCAAGAATAAGCTTGTGGAAAGTTACTCCTTCAAAAGCAAAAGTATCTCATATCATCTATCCTCATTTTCTTTTCTTTATCCTTCATGTTGCCTGCAAGATAGGGAGAATGAGAACAATCAGCCGGAACTCGAAATCAAACTTCTGATCTGGGACTGATTGCTTGGAACTCTGATTGCTTACCTTGTCTGTCACCTCTTTCAGCAGATCCCCTAGCTCGGCGACTTGGGGGACTCCTACTACATGGTTTGTATCGCGTTTGACCAAGCCTGAAACTACAAGTAAGCTTCAAGTGAAATTAATACATTACCTTGTGCATCTCCACCAGTTAAAGATACCACCCCTGAATAGAGGAAGCGTACTTCCAGAGAAGATGCCACATCTACTTATGAGACAGTTAAGGCAAGTGAAGACGAGAGCTTGCACCTATGTCATTTGTACTAAATCATTCACTTGTACTCACTAAAGGAGAGCTTGAACCTATGTACTTGCGTAAACCCTTCACAATTAATGAGAACTCCTCTACTCTGTGGACGTAGCCAATCTGGGTGAACCACGTACATCTTGTGTTTGCTTTCCTGTCTCTATCCATTTACATACTTATCCACACTAATGACCAGAGCAATCTAGCGAATATCACAAACTTAATACTTTCTGTTGTACCAAAGTCCTCACTGATTTTGTGCATCAACAATCCTTAAGTCCTTACCTTTTTGCGTTGGTAATGGATGAGTTAACAGGACATATTCGAGATGATATTCCTTGGTGTATGCTTTTCGCACACGATATAGTGTTGATAGATGAAACTCAGAAGGGGTAAATGCGAAGCTTAACTTTTGGAGAGAAGTGTTGGAATCTAAAGGTTTCGCCTAAGCCGATCAAGGACAGAATATATGGAGTGCAAGTTCATTGCAAATGGAGGCCAAAATGAGTTAGGGGTGAGGATCGGAGATCAGGAAATACCAAAGAGCGACCGTTTTCGCTACCTAGGATCTATCTTGCAAAAGAATGGAGAATTAGATGGAGATCTCAACCATAGAATACAAGCTGGATGGATGAAGTGGAAGAGTACTTCCGGCGTGTTGTGTGACCGTCGTAGGCCACTAAAGCTCAAGGGAAAATTTTATAGGACGGCAATAAGGCCGGTGATGCTGTATGGCACAGAATGTTGGGCGGTGAAACATCAACACGTACACAAAATGGGTTTGGACATGTACAAAGAAGGCCTATTGACGCTCCGATTCGAAGATGTGACTACGGGATAGAGGTTCAGGGCCGAAGGGGTAGAGGTAGACCTAGGAAAACTTTGGAAGAGACCTTAAGAAAAGACTTAAAGTACTTGGATCTAACGGAGGATATGACACAAAACCGCGCGCAATGGCGTTCTAGGATTCATATAGCCGACCCCACTTAGTGGGAAAAGGCTTTGTTGTTGTTGTTGTTGTTGTTGTTTTCCTTTATGTGTCATCGATTCCTGGCTTTTTACTTTTTTTTGCTATGGGTGTTTTACATTTCTAAGAGCATCTCCAAAGGAGATGTTAAATTTTAAACATCAAAATGATGGTTGATAGGTGATGTGATAATTTGACATTTTGTACAATATTTTGCTTCATCCGATATGTTAAATAATAATGTCATTTAATAAACTTTTTATCTTTTTGTGGAGTCTAATGATTAAGGTAACCAATAAAATATTTTAAAAACATAACAACATTTATTATATATTATATTAATATATTAAAATATCATTTAATAAATTTGACATCTGCTGTCAAATTTGACAGCAAAAGGCTTAGTCTTCAAATGAGTCAGTGCAACCTAAGAAATTGAAGGCTCTGTTGGAAAGAGTTTGATGCTATTTTTTTACTGTTGTATGCCTACGTAGTAATTTTAACATCTCTTTTGAAGATGCTTTAAGCTTCAAGGCATATAAGAGCCTGCGTAAATATCATCAATGCATGTGCTTAAGTACATGCAAAAAAATAATGTCTTGTCTAGATTAGAGAGAATTATGTACATACCAAAAAAATAATAGGAACACTATTTGATGCATATTTATTAAAAGGGCGATTATAACATATGTTCAAAAGGATGATTCATTGTTCTTTGTGTTGCAGATTGGACGGGAGAAAGTTGATAACCACATTTTGAATGATCTGAAAGACACAACATAAGCAAGAGTTGTTTCAAGTAAGAAGATAGAGAAAGACAACGAGATAACAGCATTCGACATCTATTTTTTACTTAAAGACAGAAACACACAAAATGCTTTGGGGGAAAATTGAAGAAACAATAAGATACCAATTTAAAACAAAGTATACGCTAAGAACGTTAAATTTTGAGTGGAGTGAGTTGGATGGATAGCTTGTTAAACAATTGGAAAATGAAAATAGACGTGTTAAATTTGTATGCAAACAAATTAAGGGTAGTTACCTAGTCTTTTTCTAAAGAACCGGAATCTGTTTTTGCAGCTGTCGGAGATGATTTCTTTTTCAATTGTTTGATAGGAACTTGATCAAAGTCCCGTGTGTTTTCTTCTGACATCTCTTCTACATCACTATTTGAAATTCGTGACAAAGATTGGCCACATGAGTATATGTAGGGGTGGTTCGGTATGGGATCCCATACCGAAACCCTTGTCCCGATTCCCAAACCGAAATTTTCGGGAATCCCAATTTCAATACCGATCCCAAACCAAATTTTCGGGAATCCCAATTTTCGGGAATCCCGAAATAGTTTCGGGATTTCGGGACAAATCGGGAATCCCGAAATGATTTTGGGCTTTTGGGCTTTTAGACTAAAATTTGACATATTATGCTTTTAGGCCCAATCTGCCAATTTGTTTTTACTAATCTGCCAATCAAATGGCAAGGCTTGTTTCTACTAATCTCTACTTAATACTAACACTTAGTTTTCATTTCCATACAGAGAGTGATGGATCAACTACAAAATAGTGAAAGAAAACTAAGAAGCTCAAAACTGTACACAAAAACCAAAATCAAGCAAAACGAAGAAGCTCAAAACTAAACATTGCAAAGTAACCTGTTAATCATGCCCGAAAAATTTGATCACAAAAACTGAGCAAGCATGCCAAGAATCAAAGCAAACCCCACAAGAGTCAAGAAATGATAATTGATCCATTCGAAAAGTACCCAGACAAGTTCTGTGCACAAATTTGACATAGTTTCATAGTATATATATAACCAATCTGCCCACTGCCCATATGTGCAGTGGTGAAAAACTTTATCAACTAAATAGAATGATGTGTTGAAAACTCTGTTAAAATCTCATGGCCATAATTTTTTTTCCCTTAAAGAACTTGAGTTTTAAAATATCAAATTTTTTAGACTTTTATTTGGTCCAAAAACACTGGCAATGTGATAGCGAGGACCGCAATCACAAGCACTTTACGGCCGACTGCCGAGCGGTGTATTAAAAAACTAAGCAGTTCTTTAGTTAATGGCAAGGAGATTTAACAGTTGGTCTATCCACGCACAACACAACAACATTAATTTCCAAACGCTACAACATCATTGATCTTCATCCAGCTAAAATCCCGATTACCCACGAGTTCAAAGTTCAACCAAACAGTCTTAAATCCCAAACATTAATTCAAACAAAACGACATATAAATCCAAACAGTCTTAAATTTACGAGTAAGAAACACGAAAGTTACAAACTTTTTTACCTGAGGTGGAGGAAGAGGAAGAAGGAAGAGGATGCCTGAGGCGGACCGTGGGTTGTGGAAGGAAAGGCCGAGGAAGAAATGAAGTAGTGAACTCTGCAATTCATCAGGTGTGGTGGTGGGCCGGTGGCTGGCCGAAATTAGTCACAGAGAGAGAGATGAGATAAAGGCTCGTCGGCTAGATGAGGGAGAGATCAGAGACGAGAGATTAGGGCTCGACTGTTCGATTCGATAGAAACAATGGAACGAAAGTGAAGTTTGTGAAATGATATTCTGACCTAAAAACATATGGACGGCAAAGATTAAATCCAAAAGAATGAACGGTTGAAATAATTCTCTTATAATTAAAAAAAAAATATATATATATATATATATATATAATATTTATTTTCGGTTCGGTATGGGAATACCGAAAATTTGAGATGTAAAACCAAATCCCATACCAAAAATTTCGGTTTGGTTCGGGATTACATACCGAAAATTTCAGGATTTTTGGTTTGGGATCGGGATTTTTTCGGTTTGGTTTGGGATTTTTGGGATTTTTTTTCCAGCCCTACGTATATGATAGTTTAAGATTTGTACTTTGGAAAAAAAAAAATTATTGAGTGAGGAGCAACCTTTGTTCAGGACTGGCAAAAGGACATCTTCTGATCGATTCCTTTTTTCGTTTGTGTGATTGGGCACTTGTGTCAGGCGTGGAAGTAGAAGATGAAACTGTGGTTGTTGATACTGTGATCTCTCTTAGGGCTGGTTTGGTATTGCTGTGCTTTGAAAAAAAATTGCTTCTGCTGTGCTGTGAGAATAAGCAGCAGAGTGTTTGGTAAATTTTTTTGTACAAGTGCTTTTGAAAAAAAAAAATAGTATTATAGTGTTTGGTAAATTTTTATGTAAAACAGAAGTGAAAATTTTGACTTTTTCACCCAAAACTGTGAAAAAAAACTAAAGCTGAATGTTTACCAAACACAAAAAAGCTCCCAGTTTTTTTTTATACCCACTTTTTTCAGAATCACCTCAGTACCAAACCAGGCCTTAGCAAGCTTTGTGGAGTTGTTGGTTCCATGGTTGAATCTTCAGAAACATTGTAAATAAAAACTTCATTCGTGTTCAACATGTTCTTCCTAGTTCCAAACCGCAAATGAAAAATCTTCTTCTGCCCTATCAATCTCAGAAATTCATTTGGCAATTGTTGTTGATCCACCAATCTTTGATTGAGTCCTAAATCTCTACAGCTTGTGCCAAAAAGTTTCTCACCAGATTTACTAATAATCAAAGCATTCATCTCATTGGTTTCGTCCTCAAGGACCAAGTTTAGTTTGTACCTACGTATAAAAGTTTAAATTAGACAAGATTGATCACCAAAGATATATTTCTGAAGCAAAGCCAAAGAAAAGACATGCACAAAAACTCTCAAGTGTTTACTCTTCCTAATTAACACACCTTGAAAATCAATTGACACGAAGTAAGAGAAAAAGAATAAGAAAAACTCATAAAAGAAAAGAATTTAAACAAATTACAACACACAGTGGATAATCTTTTGACTAAATAATGAATGCTGAATATTCTTAGTAAATACTTTGTTTTCTAGCATTATTGTTTTTACACACTGATAATTTAACATGTGCCATGTAAAATAAATGCACAACTTAGATTTTTAAACCCATCATAACATCAAGACTTTGATTAACTAATATCAATTTGAAATTTTCCAATGCCGCTTAAACTGAGATGTATACATCTTTCATTTGTATACACCAATAATTTAACTTCTCTCAAGAAAAATACACTATTATATATTATGACAGCAACAATTTTAACCAAAAACATGTAACGCTTTCTAACTGTATAATATTCAGACTATAAAAATCATCACAACACGAAGAATTTTAACCAATAAATTGCAATATAAGGTATAGGAAAAAAAAGAAAAAAATGTAAGAAATATTTTGTGCAACAAATGATAAAGCCTAATTATAACATGTTAAAGATTACCAAGGAGTTGGTAGCTGATCTGCATGTTTTTGGCCAATCAGTTGCCTAGTTGTTGGATCTTTGTGCATTTGTTTGGCACAGTTTAGGCAAGCACTGTACCACCAATCTGTGTGTCAAACCGCTTGACAGATGCCTTGTACATAAATGTTTCGTTCTGTAAAATGATTGAACAAAGACTTGTATGAGTAGGATTAATAATATAGATATTTTTAACCAAATGTGTGAACATGCGCTCATCCATTTTATCAAAAGATAAAGAGATTTAATAAGATGTAATACCTTGTCACATCCCAGCCTGGGCCCCCACCACATTCCAGGGTTGACTCCGCCGTAGCACGATATTGTCCGATTTGGGCCCCGGCCATGCCCTCACGGTTTTGTTTATGGGAACTCACACGAGAATTTCCCAGTGGGTCACCCATCCTGGGAATACTTTCGCCTGAACTCACTAAACTTCGGAGTTCCGATGAAACCCGAAGCCAGTAAGCTCCCAAAAGGCCTCGTGCTAGGTAGAGATGGGAATATACATATAAAGCTTACATGATCCACTCACCTGGGCGATGTGGGATGTTACAATCCACCCCCTTAGGGACCCGACGTCCTCGTCAGCACACTTCTGGCCAGGGATTGGCTCTGATACCATTCTGTCACATCTCGGCCTGGGCCCTCACCACATCCCGAGCTCGACTCCACCGTAACACGATATTGTCCGCTTTGGGCCTTGGCCACGCCCTCATAGTTTGATTTCTGGGAACTCACACGAGAACTTCCCAATGGATCACCCATCCTGGAATGCTCTTGCCTGAACTCGCTAAACTTCGGAGTTCCGATGGAACCCGAATCCAGTGAGCTCCTAAAAGGCCTTGTGCTAGGTAGAGATGGGAATATAGATATAAGGCTTACATGATCCACTGCCATGGGTGATGTGGAATGTTACATACCTTGTATAAATCTGGATCTAAAAAAGCCAACTCTTCAATTGCGACCTTCTTCGCTGTCTGCAAGATTTGAGCTTCACTGGCCTATGTTGTAGAGGGTGGCGATATTTTTAGAGGTTCTATGCATTTGGAAAAGCTATAGAGATTAAAACAGAACATTAGTTCATAAATTTTGTGAGAATAGCCCTTCTTTTATTGTAAAAGCATATAATATTTTTTTTAAACAAAGTAAACACACTTACATTGATTTGTATGAATTTACTTCCGGAATATCTGGATCAATGAAGAAAAGTGATGAACCAATGGTGTTCAAGACTATCTTGTCTGTGTGTTGAAAAATTAATGAAAAATTGCATGTTAAAAAACTGCTTAAATATATTAATCTAAGTTTAAAAGTCAAATATAAATTGATTTGAGAATTGCTAGATTTGTCTAAATAATCTCAGTATATTAATCTAATTCTAATTCTAAAACAAATACTGAGAGTGACACCAAACAATGAGAGTGATACCAAATAGTTTAATACTATTGTTTAATCCGTATGTATACATGCAAGAAAAGAGTTGCTAAGCAAGTTCAACTAAATGTTAGCTTTTATATGAAACAATGTAAAAAAATTGATCAAAAGAAGTGAATATGTTTGGGTGACATGTTAAGAAAATATTAGTAGAGTATATATTAAATAATGTTTGAATATAATAAAAAAAGTAATAGTAAATAGATTAGTTTTTAATTAAGTCAAATACCTAGGTACAGCTTGACCTTTAGACTTGTGAAAACGACAACGGCGGGGACAATGCTTCAATGGATAAAGAAACAAAACTTTGAGCAACATCAGCCCACAATGTAACTGTCAGCTCTTCTCCTTTGTGGGAAAAGCAAATTCCAATTTTTTTTTTATTAGGTAAGTAAAAATTGTATTAACCAATCTATCAGTAAGAGAGGTAGTTAGCAGTGTAAGCATTAAACAATCGTTTCATAAAATACACTTGCTGGACAACATTTAAATATTTTGTAATGTAGATAAAAGAAATATGGTGAACAATTTGTCAAGTAATAAAAAGGGTGTAGTACATCAGTTATACGACCCATGATATTTTCCAATTTGACAAAGAGTGTAGTTAGATTGTAAAAATACATTGCACATAACATTGTTAAAAGTTTTTTAATATATGCACATATGTATTATTATTACTTGTAAGAATATCAACTATATTTAGGCGAGGATAGAGCGTGTTATAGTTTTGCAAGAAAAACCGGTGTCGAGGTATGGGTGAAAAGACACTTGTAAGTTTTTTGAAAGTCGTTTTTGTAGTAAAGACAACCTGAGTCTCATGCAAAACAACTTTATATTGACATCTGATTCTGTTGGTACGAAAGTCTGTAATTTCATAACAACTGCCAGCCTAAATTTTTGACGCTACGATTTCATAGTCTATATCAGCTGTAGAGGCTTCGACCGCTTGTTGCTTTATGATTGATGAGACCGGAAAAGCAAAAAATGAGAAAAGTTTTAAAATTCAATTAACAAACGAAATACAAGGAAGATTTGATTTTTAATAACGTGAGTAAGTATCTATATTTCAAACAAAGAGTTTACACACAGAAAGTATATCAAAGGATCCAAATTATTTTAAGCAGCATTTAGAAAGAAAAAAAAAATTGATTGTAGAAAAATTCAATACCAAAAACTATTCAAGATGGAAACAATTAAAAAGACCAAAAAAAAAAAAAAAAAAAAAGAAAACGAACTGTAAACAGAGATTTTTTTTAAGTGCATAATTCGTGTACTTCTGCTGCCTGTCAACGCATCATACTGCTGAGCTGAAAAAATTTGCAACCTTAATTTTACTAAACCAAACAATAACTTGATATTAAGTAAAGATTATTCATAAAAACATTTTATTTACGTAAATTTATTCCATGGCACAGAAAAATGATAACAATGAAAAATGGTTTCCCCATGGTTCATCATTCTTGTTGTCAGGTTTATTTAAACCCATGAAAAAATATTTTCATACTGTTTCATCAACCAATATGCAATGCAAGCCAGAATATGCACTAGTAGTTCCGGGAAACCTTGGTCTTCATACTCTGCAAACTCGAACCTTGATTTTTCTACTTTTATGTACGGACCAATTGATTGATAGGAGTAAGAGCTATGTTTCCATCAACTGGAGTCAAATTAAAAAAAAATGTTAGAAATTTAGAAATGATATGTAAGTCCTGAATCAATTTAAAAAAAATATATATATATATTCTAAATGAGGTCAACCCCATCCTTCTCTTATACTCTTCTATCTTCCTTCTGTTTTCCTCCCCCAATTCTAAATCATTCTTCCACCCTTGGTATCTCGATTTTATCTCATCTTAACATTTTATATCCAACCTACAACCCAGCTCTCTTCAATTGTAGTTAAAACAATGAATTGCTTGCATAAGAATGGTGCAAAAAGGTAGAATGCAGTCCAATTGAAAATCGGTCCAATAAAAAAATTCAAACCGCAAAAACTCCTCATCTCTCTCTCATCAAACCAAAATTCCCAAATCCAACAGAATTCCTGATCATAACACATACCATAAACTAATAAAACTGTTCGTGACGGGAATTTCCGTGGGGAATGCTTCCTGGCCGATGGGCACACAGCTCCCCGAGAGGTTGGCGCCGGTTGATGCTTTTTGTCGAGCTTCTGCTTTACTGGCGGGCTTGTCGGGCAAAGCCTGTCGGGCAAGGCTGAAAGAGAAGGACAGAGTTAACTTTGAAAGGTGCCTTTGTGAAGCCTTAGGTGTAGGCCTTGAGGCTCACGATCAAGATTAACTTTGAATTGCTCAGGTGTGCCACTACCATCTTCAGCATGGTAGATGTAGAACAGATGTTTGAGTTTTAATTATATATATATTCGAGAGACTATGTTAGTTATTAACAGGTGCCTTTGTGGGGCTTTAGGTGTAGGCCTTGAGGCTTCCCATAAATAACTAACTTAGTACTCAAACACATAAGGTTCCTTTTGTGGGTTATATGGGTCTTATAACCATCATACTTCTGATTACCTGAGCTCAAAGAGCAGAATGAATCCAAATAGGTGCCTTTGTGGGGCCTTGAATAGGCCTTGAGGCTTCCCATCATAATTCATCCCGTACTGGAACGTTCTTGCCCGAGAAATAGGATGAATCCAAATAGGTGCCTTTGTGGGGCCTTGAATAGGCCTTGAGGCTTCTCATCAGAATTTATCCCGTACTCGAACATAGGACCTTTCTTCTTTATCTAGTTACCTATGTTTGAACACAGGACCTCAAGCATCAAAGAAACCAACCATCGCCTCCAAGGATGAACCCTTAGGAGCTGCAATGTATAAAAAGGCTGAAGAATTGAGAAACCTAAGCCTTAAAGAACTTGAGGTATAATCTACTTGTATGTCTGCATAATCTTTCCTGTTTTCACAAAAACCCTGAGCATGGTTTACTTGAGTCAGGCTGCAAGAAACGAAAAGCTCCATCCGCCCAAGGTCTCTTCACCATTTGCTCAAGAGACAAATCTCTCCTCCCCCCCCCCAGGTTGATCATTCGAAGGTATACTCCCTTTCTCAAACCGTAGGTAACTTTATGATTTCTGGGGGTAATGCTTGATCTTTTCTTTCTTCTGACTTCAACCAGGTCGGGGTATCTGCCCCCTTGCCTAGTCAAGGTTCTCCTTTGATTTCTCCTTCTGTCCTGAAGGCAACTCCATCTTCTCAATTTGATCCATCCACTAGGGTAATGTTGCACTTCGTGGATGAGGACAGTAATATGGTGAGTAACCATCCTTACAGTGATTTCCCGTACATTGTTTTGATATTAACTTCTATTTACCTCTTCCTCAGCCTTCTTCAATACAAAATCCATTAGTGGTAACAAGAACAAGTGACGAACCCATAGTTCCTGAGATCCCTGTGACTTTAGAAGCAACTACTCTGCAGGTGTTTGCCTGCCCGACAGTTACTCTTGATGAAATTCCTTCATCTCCTCAGGGTCGAACTTTGGTAAGGAGATATTTCCTTCCTGTTCTTCTCTTACCATCTGCTTACTAACCATTGCTGCCCTTCCTGGACACTTCCAGGGTATTGGTGAAGGTTCAGGCGCAGTTTCTTTTTCCCCCGTCAATGGTAGGGAGTCTCCTCCTCAACCAGGAATTGGTACTCTTCCTTATGAAACTCCAAGGCTTAGTCAGGTATATTTCTTCCTCCCCAAACTTCCCTTCATTTTAAACTATATATTTAACAATCTGATCTTCTTTTGATCTTTACAGCAAGTTCTTGAAGAAACTTCTCCTCCTCGCTTGGTTCGTAAACTAAAGCTCCCCCGACCTCATTTAAATATTGGGAGTGCTGGGATTGTTCATCCTGGAATGGAGAAGGCCGGAGAGCTAAAAACTGCCCCACCAGTAGGCGCTACTTCATTAGAGGAAAGTGGAGTACGAAGTCCCCCTCCTGCTTCTCTAGCTTCAAAAACTGCTAAGTTGCCCGAACTGTTTGAAAAATTCGGGCAGCTCAAGACAAGGCTGAAATCTTCGAAGCATTCTTCACCTTCAGGCTTTCCAGAGCAGAAGCGAGTTTTCCAAGAATGGGCAAGGAAGGATTTCTCCGCTTCATTTAGCCTTAAGGCCCTTTATGATTTGGAAAAGGTTACGAGTGAGCTTTTCAAAGTCGGCCAACTGTCAAAAACCCAACATGATTCCTTCCTCTCTTTCTTTGAAAATCTGAGGGCTCTTCGGGACCAACATAAGAGAGCAGAAAGACAAGCCAATAGTGTAAGATGTTTCCAGGAAAAGGAATCAAGTACATCTGCTCAGGTAGACAAGTTGATGAATGATGGTTCATTAACAAAAGAAAGAATTGGAATGGTGACCGCTGAAATCCAAAACCTAGAGGAACAACTGGTTGTTCTCAAGGCTGAGCAAGCAACTCTTCTTGACACCCTCGAAAATCAAATCGAAGAAGTGAAGAAGACAAACTCAGAATTAGAGCATTCTAGATCTCAGCTTGCAAACAACCACACTGTCCTGTCCGAACCTAGTAGGATTTTTACAATCATGCAGACATATCACTCCCGAATAATCACCCTGAGTGAAGATGTAAAATTATTAGACTAGGATCACTTGTAACCCCTCTCTTAGTGGAATGAACATGTACTTGTCTTTTACTTGCTTTGCTTCTGGTCCTTGTCTAAACTTTTTTTTCTTTTCTTTTCGGGCAACTATTTGCCCCCTTTTCTACCTTCTCCTTTATTTGAGTGAGGGTGTGGTGACGACCTGAGATCCATCTTTTCCTTTTATCGTACCAACTGATGACATTGGCTCCTCCATCTAAACCAGATGAATCGCGTTGATAGGAGCTTCCGGGAAAGGATTGGTATCCACCATCATAATAGCTTGTGGGTTGTCAAGTAACAACTTTCCCTTCACTATAAGGTCTTGTACCCAGTCTCTGAATTGGACACAATTGGTTATAGAATGGTTGAAGGTATAGTGTAACTTGCAATACTTCTTTCCCCTCAGCTCTTCGGGTTTGGGCATCTTTTTCGTATTGTCGGGCACGATCACCCTTGCCCGTACCAGTTCTTCATAAATCTCAGGTGCTTTTGCCAGATCGAACGAATAGCTCTAGTATTTGGGAGGCTTCATCGGGACAAAGCCTCCATCATTCATCACAATCTTCTGGTCCTTGATGGGCTGAACTAATCCTTTTACCGTCAATGGTTTGAAAGGTGTAATCATCTCAGCAGCACACACCTCGATTTCCTCTCTATCATGATCGTCCTCCTGTTCTGGCCCAATTTCTCCTACCTCCACATGATGAATTGTAGCTTTGTTTTTGTAGAAGGGAAGAGTTTTGGACGTATGCTTCACTTGTTGTTCTTCTAGCAATAGCTTCACATATCTTGTGACAGCAATGACTAATTCATGTAGCTCATTAAATTGTGTATCATAAAATCTTTTCCTCAAAGGTAATTTCAAAGCCCTTTGAGTAATTGATATGAGCTGAGCTTGGTTAACAGGAAATTGACACCTCATCCTTGTCTTCCTGAACCTCATCATGAAGTCTTCTGTGGACTCATGCTCGTATTGTTTGACTTCAACCAGATCATTAATAGTCATTTCTGGTTCTATTCTGTAAAATTGTTCATCGAAAGCCATCTCCATTTGCCCCCAGTTGGCAATAGAGTTAAGGGGTAATAGAGAATACCACTGGGATGCAAGCCCTGCCAACGAATTTCCAAACAACCTTAACTTGTAGTTCGGGTTGTTTTCATATGCCACACAATGATTAGAGAACTTGAAAATGTGATCTCTGGAGGACACACTGCTGTCTTCACCCGTGAATGTTAAGAATGCGGGCATCTTGAAGTTGAGAGGAAATGGATTCTGTTCATCAATGTATTCAGGATAAGGCTTTTGATAAGTAATCCTGAATACTAGGCGAGCTCGTGGTTGAGCATTTTGAACCACTGCCCTCCTCAATTTGGCCAATTCATCCCTTAGTTGTTGAGTAGCTGTATTATTCTGGAAAAGAAGGGCGAACTCGTCCTTCGGGCTTCGGTCATTGCCTATGAATGCTTCTTTCTTTGATTCAGGCTTCCTCCAGTTGGTTCCCCCTCCCTTATGAGCCAATGGGGGTGGCCTATAAGGAAGAGGTTTTTCTGGGACCGCGGAGCTTTCTTTTTGGCTGGACTCTCCCGTTGTTATGGGCATCCCATAGTTTGTCATTTCCTGCTCGCTTTGCTTCCTATTATTAAATGTTAACAACGGGAAGCTAGGAAACTCTTTCCCTAGGACCGGCTTTATCACGGGTTGACTTTCTTCAGGAACTGCTTTCTTCTTTCCCCTATCCGTTTCTTTTTCTAATAGTGGAAATAGGGGAATGACTGGCTCACTTCTGATAGTAACCTGGTTCATCCCACTCCCTTGAGCGCCTTTTGGAGTGGAAAACTCCAGATCCAGCCTTCTTTGTAAATTTCTTGTTAAGGTACACAATCTACTAACTTCCCCCTTGGTCTCCAAAGATATTTTTTCCATACTTCTCAGTACTTGTATCATAGTAGCCTGTAATTCCTCATTCGTTCCTTTTCCTTCCGACTTCCCAGATGAAGATGGGCTTTCTAGGACCACCTGTCCTGATGGGGAAGAAGGATTTCCTGATTGCTCTGTCATTAGTAGCAAATGTTGAGAAGAATCGTTCTTCGTACTCTTTTTGCAAATCTTATGGCCTTTTTTCTTTTCTTGGACATACAAGATCCACACAAATGCAGTCCCACCGGGCGTGCCAAAACTATGTTCGTGACGGGAATTTCCGTGGGGAATGCTTCCTGGCCGACGAGCACACAGCTCCCCGAGAGGTTGGCGCAGGTTGATGCTTTCTGTCGGACTTCTGCTTTACTGGCGGGCTTATCGGGCAAAGCCTGTCGGGCAAGGCTTGTCGTGCAAGGCTGAAAGAGAAGGACAGAGTTAACTTTGAAAGGTGCCTTTGTGAAGCCTTAGGTGTAGGCCTTGAGGCTCACGATCAAGATTAACTTTGAATTGCTCAGGCGTGCCACTACCATCTTCAGCATGGTAGATGTAGAACGGATGTTTGAGTTTTAATTATATATATATTCGAGAGACTATGTTAGTTATTAACAGGTGCCTTTGTGGGGCCTTAGGTGTAGGCCTTGAGGCTTCCCATAAATAACTAACTTAGTACTCAAACATATAAGGTTCCTTTTGTGGGTTATATGGATCTTATAACCATCATACTTCTGATTACCTGAGCTCAAAGAGCAGAATGAATCCAAATAGTTGCCTTTGTGGGGCCTTGAATAGGCCTTGAGGCTTCCCATCAAAATTCATCCCGTGTTGGAACGTTCTTGCCCGAGAAATAGGATGAATCCAAATAGGTGCCTTTGTGGGGCCTTGAATAGGCCTTGAGGCTTCCCATCAGAATTTATCCCGTACTCGAACGTTCTTGCCCGAGAAATAGGATGAATCCAAATAGGTGCATTTGTGGGGCCTTGAATAGGCCTTGAGGCTTCCCATTAGAATTCATCCCGTACTCGAACGTTATATGGTCATCATAATATAATAGAAATAAAACTAAGTGGCAGGTCGATTGCGCCCCAAGTAACTTCGGACTTCTTGTTTATCAAAGCTTGTCGTGGATGGGTTAAGTCCACATCAGGTTCTTTTTTATGCCTTGAGGCCAAAGACTTTTTAGGGTGATCAAATCTTATATGCCCGAGGGCTTAGAACTTAGATCTGGCTTGAACTGTGAAGACATATTCAAATCGGATTCAAGTGCTAAGAGAGTCTTTTAACTTGGATACAACTTGAAATAACTTGGATACAACTTAAAGTATACAACATATTGCTAGGCTAATGAATGAAAAGACAAAGACAAAGAAGGTCGGGCAAGGCTGATCGTCTTGCAACTTCCTATCTTTGTGGGTTAACAGAAGGTTTGAAGGCTTAGAAAAGGGGTTGGGAAATGAGTTTGCAGAAAGAAAATCGATACTACAGTAGGCGTTGAACAGGGTAGCAGAGCTATTACAAAGAGTTTGTCCCGAAAGGGATGAAGGCTTGGGCTGACTACAGCTTCGTTTTGAAGGCAAATCTGTCTTTGAGCAGAGTTTGTGCTTCTGTTTGTTTGTTTAAGTGTCTTTGATTCTGACTTCTCTTTCTCCTTTTATAGCCACTTTGGCTTGGCCTCCTGTAGCAATAATCTTGCCCGAATGCAGTTTGAAGGATAGTGACTCATCAGCTATTTACTTGTACTGCCATCATAAAGTACTTTTGGGCTGATTAGCTGGCTGGTCTATACCACTTGGCCCTTGGGTAGGTGAGCAAGTGGTGCAAATGATTTGCACCTAGTCGGGAAAGGTCCTTTCTGCTTTCTAGGTCTGGGCTGAGCTTCGGGCTTTTCCTTCTCTTTTTGGGCCAACTCCCTTCTAAGCCCAAAGTTTAAGTTTCAACCCAAACAAAAACATTTTACTCAAATAGCGATTAAATTTTTAAAATTTAAAATTAAAGAGAACTAAATGCATATATTTAGAAAGAAAAAAAATGGAATGTTTCCATATGTAAATCTCACCCTCAACATTTTTAGAACGCAGTTATCCCACAGCAAACAGAAGGTGGAAAATGTTGTCCCAGCACAAACACAACCTGCAAAACAAACAAACCAACACACAAAAAAAAAACCAAATGATCAACGATAAAATTTAGAAACCCCACCACACAAAATCGAAAGAATAACATAAAAATTACCAATAAAAGTTAGCAAAAACACACACGGTCTGACAATAAACGACTTAACACCAATGATTGCCTCAAACCCAAACAAAATCCCAAATTAGTTTAAAAAAAATAGTGAAAATGAACTGAACCCATTCCTCTATCATATTCCTTTCATCTGTTTCCTATCCCTAATCCCAAATCTCTCTTCAGAGCTGAAAATAGAAATAATTGAAAACAGTGCAAGGAAATTTTAAAAGGAAAGGGAGAAAGGTTGAGAATAAGGGAAGAAAGGTCTTTTCCTTCATTCATCGTTCCCACCATAGGTCAGATAGCTACATATTTATATCCAGTCAAAAGGGGAAACACTAGCTCAATGGTAAACACCATTAATGTTGTGTTGTTCCAAGAGACTGAGGGCTTGGGCCTGATACAAGGCAGGGCAAACATTTACATAAGAAGCTTAGGCTGAGAGAGAAGTGTTAGGCTCAATGGGCGTATTCTAACAACTCCCCCTTGAAACGAGACCTGTCCTTAGGTCTTGAAGTCAGGATAATGAGCAAGAATGTCATATGCTACTTCCCAAGTAGAGTCCTCGGTTGGGAGTGCTGCCCATTTGATTAACCACATAGTTACTGCAACATTTTTCCTTTTGAACAGTCATCTATCCAAGATGGCTTATGGTTGCCAATGGAAAGCACCTGTAGAGTCTACTAAGGGCAGAGGTAGGGGGTTATAAACATTGTGTCGCCCTTTTTTTTTCTTGAGCAATGAAACATGGAATACTGGGTGGATTTTGGAATCTGGTGGCAGCTCCAGGAGATATGCCACTGTGCCAATACGCTCCTGTACTTGGAATGGACCATAATATTTTGGCACAAGTTTGTTAAATGGTCGAGCAACCACCGAGTGTTGACGATAAGGCTAGAGCCTGAGGTATACCCAATTGCCCACATCAAGTGTTCGCTCTGTTTGCCCTTTATCATATACTGGTTTCATGCGATTATGGGCCAGTTGCAAATTAGCATGCAGCAGGCGGAGAAGTTTGTCTTGGTCCCTTAATGCCTCATCAATCGAGTGCACGACAGTGGTGCCTGGTAGGTAAGATTGGACTGAAGGTGGATGAACCCCGTACACTGCTTGGAAAGGTAACATGCGAATGGCTGAGTGGAACATGGTGTTGTACCACCATTCTGCTCAGAGAAAAAGTGTAGCCCAGTGGTGCGGTTTATCAGCTGTAAAGCAGCGAAGAAAATGTTCCAAGGTTCGATTAAGTACCTCGGATAAGCCGTCAAATTGAGGGTGGTAGGTAGTGCTGTGGCAAAGTTTAGTGCCCTAAAGTTTAAAAAACTCTTGCCAAAAATGACTAAGGAATGTTGGGTCACGATCCGAGATAATTGATTTGGGCATGCCATGGAGATGAAAGATTTCCTTGATGAAAATGGTAGCAATAGAGGCAGTTGTATATGGGTGTTTGAGCGGGATGAAATGGCCATATTTTGTAAGGCGGTCCACCACAACCAAAATGACTGTATGACCATTGGAAGAGGGTAAACCTTCAATGAAATTGACTACAATATCCTGCCAAATGACCTCAGGGATGGGGATGGGCTGTAGTAAACCCAGCGGGTGGATATTCTCACTGTTTTATTATTGGCATTCGATGCAAGTGGCGACAAGGTTCTTGACATCCTTCTGAATGCTTGGCCAAAGGAAGCTACGAGAAATACGATGATAAGTTCTGAGGAACTCGGAATGGCCACCCTCGAAGGACAAGTGAAATTTTTCCAATATCTTGGGATGCCACTGGATGAGAGAGGAACGAAGATCCATTGCTTGTAATAAAGGAGACCATTAACGAGAATGAAACCCCGAATGCTTGTGCTGGGTGCTTGAAGTAGTGAAGGCCATATTGTTTGAACTTGTGGATCAATAAAGTAAAAGTTTTGCAGTTTCAGTATGCAATCGAAAATCGGTGTCGACAAACCCATTAAAGGTAATAGCTCTTGTCGGCGGGAAAGTGCATCTGGAGCAACATTTTGAGTCCCGGGCTGATACTCGACTGTATAGTTGTGCCCAAAAAGTTTGACAAGCCAACGCTGTTGTTGAGGAGTAGTAATACGCTACTCTAGAAAGTACGTGACGGTTTTGTGATCAATTACTATACGGAATTGTTGTCCAAGTAGATATGGCCTTCAATTTTGCATTGCGAATACGATGGCTAGCATTTCTTTGTCATCAGTGGGGAAATCCAGATTTTGGCCAAATAATGCTTTGCTGAGGAAGGCAATTGGGTGACCATTCTGGCATAAAACCGCACCTATACCAGTTCCCAAGGCATTTGTTTCCACTACAAACTGCTTTGAGAAATTGGGGAGGGCAAGAACCGGTGTTGTGGCCAATGCGTGCTTGAGATTGGAGAATGCTGTGAGGGTGTCAACAGTCCATAAGAAGTTCCCTTGTTTTAACATGTTTGTCAAAGGCTTTGCTATCAGGCCGTAATTACAAACGAATTTCCGGTAATAGCTTGTTAAGCCTAAGAAGCCCTGTAGACTCTTGAAGGACGTTGGTCGAGGCCATTCGGTTATTGCATGGATCTTGGAATTGTTTACTGCCACGCCATGTCCCGAGATAGAATGTCCCAAGTAATCAATTGTAGTTTGTCCAAAAAAGCATTTGCTAAGCTTAACCCATAGGCTGTTGGTGGACAAAGTTTGAAAAATAGTCTTAGCTTTTGGGAGTGGGGGTATCTATATGGGCGTACATTAATAAGAGTAGTGTTGGTAACAGGGGTATGGTATGGTCCATGAGGCATTGAGGTGGAAGTCATGTCGGGATGTTGAAAAGGTGTGGGTATTTGGTTAACAAGGCAGTAATGGTTGGGTGGGTATTAGGTAGGAGGGAAAAGGTTAGGTTGGTGGATGGGGTGATGGAGACAAAGGGATGGGTGGTAGGAGGTGTGGGCTGGATCACGTGAGAAGTTTAGATAGTAGGTTGAACAATTACTAGGCCTTGTAGGGTATGGGTGTGACCCTGGATATTGAATAACATTATTTTGTTCCTGAAGTGCCAACCAATGAACCCAAGAAACTCTTACCATTCAGAACCCAAAATGAGATAATAGCCTATTATATCCAAAAGAATAAAAGAACCAGAAAGAGTGTAACCCTGCATTTACACATCAACATTGTGACCACGCAAAGTAGATGAGACCTGTTTGTGAGTAGTTGTGGTGAAGTGAACTGGGGGAATTGATTCTAAGGGTAAATCCAGTTGACGTGCAACGTTGATGTGGAACAAGTTATAAGTAGCTCCTAAATCAATAAGGATTCTAATAGGCTTGGAATTGATGAATCATTGAAGACGCATTGGCTGACCCATGCTATAGCCGGGAATGGCAAAAAGCTCCAACATGTGACAAGTCGGGTCGGGATGAAGCTTTTCCTCTGATTGACAATCATGGAATTCTGTGGAGTCCTCATCTGGGTTCGAAATATCCAGTAGTACAATCATTGGGGCCTTGCATTTATGACCTAGAGCATAGGGTTCAGAGTAATGGAAACACTCGCTTTTACGAATCTTTTCTTGAACCTCATTGGCGGTTAACCATTTGAATGGTGCGAGAGGGGCTATGAGAGCTTGGGGGAAGGAAGGATTGGTGTGGTGGTGGAGTTGGAAGGTCTAGGGAAGCTGGAAGGGATGCATTGGCGAGGAAATAGGGGATGAGAGGAACGTTTAGCTTGGTTCTTTGTCTAAAAAATTTTTGCTAATTTTTGAGATTGGTGTAGTGAGTCTGGTTCTAATGCTAGCACATTATGACGAATGTCCTCCTTTAAACCTCCCAAAAACACATACTTTAGTTGGTTCTCGGTCCAGTCAATTACCTGGCATGAAAGTTTGGTGAACTGGGCTATATACTCATCTACCGTGCCCATTTATTGGATATGGGTAAGTTGGGATTCGATATTGGCTCGATCTCCTCCCCCAAAACGTTGGAGTAATAAGTCCACAAGAACGCCCCAATCATCACAGCCATATCGTTAAAATCCCCTCGTCTAAATAGAAATATTCGCCCCAAAATTACATGCTGCCACAAGGACCCACTGCTAAGGGAGAACTTCATAATAGTCAAGATACCATTCGGCCATAGCCAACCAACCGTAAGGATTTTCCCTATTGAAGCGAAGGAGTTCCATTTGGATGGTTTTGAAGTTAGGGGGATGTGGTTGGTAGGTATGTGGTGTTAGAAGGGTGTGGGTAGCAGAAATAAGGGTGGTAGAAGGGGTGATCTAGAAGGAGTGGGAAAGAGAAGAAGCTGGGGTGTAAGGTTGGGGTGATAAAAGGGAGGATGAGGCATGGTGGGTGTGAGAATGGATGGGTCGACTGGTAATAGTAGTAGGGGATGAGGTGGGCCGGGTTAAGTGACTGTAAGTGGGTAGTGGGGCTAGGGAGGGTGGTGGGCCTAAAAATGAGGGTGGGCCTAAGGTGGAGGGTGATGGGGGGTTAGAAAGACCCAAACTCGAGTAAGAAGTTGTGGGTGGAGCAAAAGAGAGCCGAACGATGGTTGGGGATTTGGAGTAGCGTAACAGGGATGGATGTGGGTACTTGTGGAAGAGACGGTAGTGGTAAGGGTAGGAGGAATGGTTGATTTGATGAGGCAAAGCTCATCTAGCATTAAGGATTGGAAGGTTGCAAACAGGGATGTCATGGTGCTTTAGAAGGCATGGTTGAAGTCGTTCAGGTGGTCGAGCGACTTTTGGAAGGAGGTTTGTTGGTTTTCCAAGGCCGAGATGGAATCGTAAACATCGTCAACCTGGGTACGTAGGTGTTCATGGAGGACGTCCACTGTTGCTGCGACGATGTCGGGATCAGAACTTGGTGAATAGGTGTTTTTGCCCATTGGGTCAATGGGCACTGATACCAATTGGTACACCCAATTGGTTCAAGAGCTGAAAATAGCAATAATTGAAAACAGTGCAGGGAAATTTTAAAAGGAAAGGGAGAAAGGTTGAGAATAAGGGAAGAAAGGTATTTTTATTCATTCATCGTTCTCATCATGGGTTAGATAGCTACATATTTATATCCAGTCAAAAGGGAAAACCCTAGCTCAATGGTAAATGCTAGCAATGTTGTGTTGTTCCAAGAGATTGAGGGCTTGGGCCTGATACAAGGCAGGGCAAACATTTACATAAGAAGCATAGGCTGAGAGAGAAGTGTTAGGCCCAATGGGCATATTCTAACACCGATTAAAAGTTTCATAAAAAAAAAGCACTCTATCTCTCTGATCAAACAAAAACTCCAAAACCCATTCAATGGTTGATAACAACCCATAACATAATCTGATTTAAAATAGAACCCAGAAAAATTAAAAGTTTCTTACATGTAAAATTCAACAAAACATAATCCATACATTTATGCGAGATTGGAATAACTCACCGAAAAGCTATGCAGTTTGAGACTAAGCGAGACAAAGAAAGAAGATAGCAAGAGAGACCAAGCGACTGAAGAAGTGAGGAGCAATAGAAGCATGAAGAGAACACGGTGACGACAGACGCGAGCAAGACGAAGAAAGAAGATAGCAAGAGAGACCAAAAGGCTGGAAAAACAGAGAACTAAATATATGGGCAAGCTGCTTGACCAAATGGAGTGAAAAACAACAGAAACATCGGGAAGACTGAAAGACGAAGACTGAAAGCGAAGGGTAGAACCGATCCAGAAGACTCCTTCTTTGATGATTCAAAGAAAAACCTATTGATTTTAACTCTTTTTATTTCTTTCCACAAAAGCCAAAAAACGCAAGACAAAAATGAAATTTGTAGGAATCCAATCCTTTTGAACCACAAAAAACACACTGGCTAATTCACTTGGCAAAGAAAGATGGGAAAATTAGAAGTAGCGAAAGAGGAGGATTTGAGGCACAAAGAAAAGTAAAGGCAAGAGCAGGCAACAACGGCAAGACAACCAAAGAAACCCTAAAGAAGAACCAACAAAATTGAAGCAGGATACACGATGATGATAGATGCATGGCTTAGGAGAGCAATTCTGTCATTTAACTGTGCAACAAAGAGAAAAAATGCCTGTTGGAACCAAACGGAGGGCCTTTTAGTCCGCGCACTATTTATGAATAGTGCACGTTGGTTTGAGTTTTAGTATATAAATAATGTGAAGTATTTGAAGTATGTCTCTACATGTGCTCACCAGGGGTGGGTTCAGCACGGTTACCGTACCAATTACTGTACCAAACTTTTGGTTTGGCAAAATCTATTACCATTACCATACCAAACTTTCAATATAAGTTCGGTATTGCCAAATAGTTCGGCTGACATGATATGGCAATGGTAATTAAAGGGCAAAACTTCTTTTTGTACCTTTATCTCATGCACTGTAGCCTAAATTCATCTATTATTCATCATTCACAATTCACACACACAATAATTCAAATGATGCATCAATATTCATGATGAAAATTAAGCTTACAATCCAAATAGAAGTTACGAACCAAAGCAAATAGAAGTTAAAGTTTCAAACCAAATGAAAATTGGAACTAAACTTCAAAAAGAAATCCATTGATCAATTCTTCAAATTTGAGATATTGAAGCTTTTGGAGGAGGCATTGAACTTGTAGAAGATTGAGCTTGTGTCAAGCCTACATTACAAACAAAGAAAACATATTAGTAGCAAGAAGAATTAAAGTTCAAAACCATTTAATAATAAGTTTACTAAAAAAATTAAGCATATTTTACTTGTTTCCACTTCTTCCATTTCCTTGTAAAATTGAAGCATATCTTCCGTTGGTTCCTTGTAGAAGTTTACTTCATCCGCCCTAAGCCAACCACTAGTACACAGTAGTGCCTTTACCATTTTAAGAGTTAAGGATGCCCTAAAAGGGTTCACAACCCTCCTCCCTAGGCTAAATGCATTTTCACTAGCAACGGTAGAAGTGGGGATTGCGAAGATATCCTTGGTTATTTGTGAAAGAATTGGGAACTTTTTTGTGTTTGATTTCCATAAACTCAAGAGACCAAAGCCACCAACAACAATGCTAATATAAGGAGCAGCGAAGTACTTATCAACTTCATTGGATATCTCCAAAAGGCATTGCTCCCTCCTTTCTTGTATCAGCTCCTTCATCATTTCAATTATGTTCTCATGACCCCCACAAGCTTGAATTATGAACTCCTCATTTAGTTCCACATCTTCCAATGGAGCTCCAATGGTAGTAGAAGAACCCCTCTTATACTCATTATACAACTCAAGCAAGCTTTTTTTTAATCTCCTATACTCATTATACAAATCAAGCAAGCAATGGAATATTATAAATATGTGTGATGAGTTGATTTTATACTATATATTATTCCCTATTCTTGGTATATTTTGATTATTATTTTGGTGAGATTTTGATGCTTTATTATGTGTTTTTAATGTAGGACATGTGAACTTGTTTTGAGCATAAAGTAATCAAACAATGGAATTTTTGAGTGATTCCAATTGGACCAGGTTCATGAGTCTGTCAAGAAGGTTGCATCAAAATTTCATAAATTTATCCCGAAGCATCTGTGAATTAATTTATGCCCAGTGCACAGTGCTGGCAGATTGGGCTGTAGAACTTATTTGCAATTTTTGGGCTGGAAGATGATGGATTTTGGAGTTGGGCTCCCCTTGGAACTTGAAGAGGATGTCCTAATCTTTAATTTGAGTCATTTTAGGGCTATTTTGGAGCCTTGAAGGTCCAGAAACGTGGCTATTTCTATGCTGGGCAGATTTCCTATTCTGAATAGGAATGTAATTCCTAGTTATCTTTTTATTATTTTATTGCCTAGTTTTTAGAAAACCTTTTCTATGAGGGTTTTAATTTGGAGTAGTATAAATAAGGCTTTTTATCCATTAGGGTTTTGGGGGGAGAGAACACGCACACTACTTTATAGAGTTTTGGAAGTTTATTTTCAAGGTGTTTTCTTTCCATGTTCTTAATAATATTTTGTTTTAAGATTATTCGTAACTAGTTCTTTTGCTAGGGCGAAGCCATGAACCTTAGTATGAATATGTAATTTTATTAATTTGCTTACGAATGGATGCATGTTTGCTTTGAATTATTAATCACCGTGATTAAACTATCTAATTGTCTTAGTGAATCGCGACCATTAGGGTTTTTGGACAAGTAATTTGATGCAATTTCTATTGGAACATCACCCTAAAATTGAGGAGGGCTTCTTGTGATTAGTAATTGTAAGTTCACTTAAGGCGAACATCACACTCTTAAGGTTTGATGGTTTTTCAAAGGGTTTTCACAAAGCTTAATGAGTCTTGCATGTTTATATTTGATTTGAACATCACAGACGAGTTGCATGTTAGATATACGATTTCGCTTGAACATCACAAGGAAAATATTCATTAATAAAACCTAACCTTCAAAGCATGTATGTAGAAATTCATAAGTAGTTGGTAAAATTGCATAGGATTGTTAAGGGGATGGCGGAACCCTAGGCTTTTACAAATTGATTTTCTTTAAATTGTTCTCTAGTTAATTTCTTTAATTGTTTTATTTTAAAATTCGTTTTTATTATTTTTAAATTCAAAATCAACCTTTTCCAATCTTTGTTTTCAAATAATTAATTAAAATTTGGTATTTACATAAATTATTCATTCAATTCTTGTGGAAAACGACCTTGATTGAGCTACTATACTATGACAACCTTATACACTTGCAAGTATTTTTAAGTGTTTTTATCCCTACTTTTGTAGGTGGTAAAAATCCTATCAATGTGTTAATATAATTATATATTATATTATATTTTCGGTATAGTATGGTAATACCGTGGGAATGGTATCCATTACCAATACCGTACCACGAAATTTCAGTATTGTACAATACTGTACCATTACCGGTTAGCACAAAAAATTTGGCACGAAATCAATATGGCACAGTCGGCACAACAATTTGGCAAAAAAATCCACCCCTAGCGCTCACCAACTTGTCTACGTGCAAAGACTATAGATTTCGCTATAGAATTTGGGTTTTGAAAATTTGATAAGGTTACTGTGCGTTTCGAAATTCAGTATGTTGATAATATCATTTTGGCTTTATGTAAGATATAGGTTTCTTTTTTCCTTGTTTTCTTTTTGTTCTCCTCTCATTTGGTGAAGTTTGATACACCAATATATATTGCCCATATATGGAAGATCAAACTTATCCATGAAGAGCAGGTATTTTATTCTAGAATGGCTGAACAATTTCTCTGTGCAAATTTATGAAATCTACCATTAGGTTCAGTGACATTCAAACACATCTATCTCATGACTGCGTGAAAGGTTTGATATAATATGCCATTTCTTTGTCATTTCAATGTAGTCATAAGCTCGGCTTAATAAAAAGTTGACGAAAATCCACGAACTCTTGCACAATTTCACCTTTGTACCACATAAGTTCTTGAGGTTGTAAATAACCAAGAAATGCACGTTTGTAGATTGATAAATTTGCGTATTCTTACATTTATTTGAAATTAGATTTTTTTTCGTTTTTGCTGCATGTTGGTGCTTTTTTGTTTTTCAATCAGTATTGAGTTTTAGGTTTTCGTTGCTTTGGCTGCAAGTAGATGCAGTTTTACTTCCTGTGAGTTTTTGTTGAGGATTGAATGGGTTGTTTAATTATTTACGTATCTGTCAAGTTTGCTTACCAATAATTAGAACAAGGATATGTCAATTTTGCTTTTCAATTGTAGAATGTAGTCGGAGTGGATAGATTATTGCAGAATGTTTGGTTTCATGAACTACACTGATTCATAAGTTATGAATTATAACTGTTGGATCATTACTGTAAAGGACCAGTATTAATTGATAGATACCGAATAGGGGATGTTACCATTATATCGTGTTTGTTGGATTAGTATCCTCCGACACCCAAATTCTTTTGCTTTGCTTACTGGTCCAGTATGTCGTTATTTATATTCATACAAAGTTACATATATTTAGAACTTTATTTACAGTTTTACTATATAAGAGTATCTGTCCAGTATTTGTTTTGCAGGTTTTTTATTTATAGGTTTATTCTCAGTCCAGTATTTGTTTCCTACAAGTTTACTCTCTGTGAGTCTTTTGCTTTGCTTACTGGTTATTTGTCATATGTTCTTTCTATTTTTGCTTTGCTTGCCGGTCGTATTTGGTTATCTACATTCATATATTATTACATGTGTTTAGAACTTTATTTTCCAGTTGAATCTTTGTCGTATTCCAATTGATATACATATCATATATTCTTTCAATTTTTACAAATAACTAATTTTTTTTTTCTTACTGCTGATATACACAAATACTTTTGCATTGCTTACAATGAATATCATTAATCTATAATATTGAATTTGATTAATGTGTTGACATATTACAGGTGCAATGAGTTTGCATTGACGTGAAATTATTTGGCTTTGGAAATTTTGTGCTGCCCAACAATTATACTATGCAAACGAATAGGTAACCTCTTTATTTTAACATTTATTTTTTCCAAAACCTAAAAAATTAAAAAAAAAAACTTATGAAATGATTTAATAATTTAGTTGTTGGTTTGATTCATCGGTATTTATTTTCCTGTTGAATCTTTACATACATATAACATTTACAGGTGTTTAGAGCTTTGTATGAATGTTTGTCTGTCTGTCTATATATATATAATGTATTTATGTATATATACAGGTGGATATTGTATAACTATTGTTTGATCGAATTGGAATTGTGATTTTGCATTTGAATTCCAAATCTCAATTGATTTAATCACTGAAACAATTAAGGGGTAATTTCTTTCTAAGTACTCATTGTTGTCTTGCTTATCAAACCTACAAGCTAGCGGTGAAATAATATATTTTGGTGTCTTATCTCTCAAAAACTTGTAGTTACATATAATACATAAGTTTAGTATGACCTGATTATTTAATGTGATCTAGGTAAGACCCCTTCACAGGGCTTCAATGACAAGAAAAATATAATTGACTAAGAGTAGAAATGCAGGAGTGTCGTGTCTCAAAATTTACAACCCTTCTGCAAAAACTTACATGCATTCTAACTTAAATTATATCGGGTTTTTATCATAAATGGTCCTTGAAATTAACCCACTCCATCAAGATGGCCCCTGAAATTGAAAATCGATCAATGTAATCCCTGAAAATGGATCGCAAATCAATTTGGTCATTCCGTCACAATTCCATCAAAAGTTCAGTTATGTGCTGATGTGGCACATAACTGGGTCCCACAAATTTAATAAAATATTATGATTAAAAGTATTTAAATATAAAAAACTATTTTTAATTTTTATAATTAAAAAAAGAAGAAGATGACTATTCATCGTCTTCTTCCCTTCCGTCCCACCCGAGTCTACTTCAATCGACTCTCCTTTGGACGACCAATCCGTTTCCAACACGACCATGTTGATGTCAACGTCGACAATCTGGGCGTGGAAGAGGTTGAAGCAATGGAGGTCATTGCCGGTGTCGAAGACTCCAGGGTTTTTGCGGAATAGGCCATAGTCCAACGGGAAGACGAATAGGAAATTTGCAAGGCGTTGAGGGCAATGAGGGAGCAGACTTGATGGAGGACTCAAACTTGAAGTGGACGAGGGCGGCGTGGATGTTATTCATGGGGAGATGAGGAACTTGGTGGTATGTGGGTGTCGATGAAGACCACGTTGCCGACGCCGATGGTTTCGATCTGGAGGTTGGGGACTGGAGTGGTAGTCATTTTTTCCTTTTTGATTTTTGAGTTTTAAATTAAAAAATAAAAATAAAACTTGTTTTTTTATTATTTAAATGTTTTTAATTTAAATGACAATATTTAATTAAACTTTTGGGATTCAGTTATGTGCCACATCAGCACATAACATAATTTTTTTATGGAATTGTGACGAATGACCACATTGATTTATGACATCCACTTTCAGGGGCTACTGTTTGGGTTAAAACTGGAACTTTGAGCTCAAAAGGAAGTTAGCCCATAAGAAGATCTAGAAGGAAGGAAGCCCAAGGCTCAACCGAAGCCCAGAAAGCGGAAGAAGCCCTTTTCTCGACTAAGTGCAAATCACTTGAGCCACTTGCTCACCTACCTAGAAGTCAAGTGGTGTAGACTAGCCAGCTAATCAGCCCAAAAGTACTTTACAATGGCAGTACAAGTAAAAAGCTGATGAGTCGCTACCCTTCAGCCACATTCGGGCAAGATCGATGTTGCAGGCAGCCAAGCCAAATCATCTATAAAAAGGGAAAGATAAATCAGAGATAGGGACACTTAATCAAACAAACAAATACACAAACTTTGCTCAAGCCAGATTTGCATACGAAGCTATAGTTAGCACCAAGTCTTTATCCTTTTCAGGATCAACTTTCACCAAAAGCCTTTGTAAAAGCTCTGCTACCTTGTCTGAATCTTGCTGTAGTATCAATTCCCTCCTGTAAACTCATCTTCCAATCTCCCATTCTAGCACTCAAACCCTTTGTAAATCACAAAGAGAGGAAGTTGCAAGACGATCAGCCTTGCCCGACAAGGTGAAACCTTGCCTGACCCTCTTTATTCTGTCTTTTGATTCATAAATCTAGTAACATGATGTATACTTCCATCTGTATCCAAGTTATTTCTAGCAAATTTATGATTAAAAGGCTTCTTGGTTCTTGGATCTGGTCGGTTTAATGGTGCCCAACCATGCAAAAGATAAAGTTGAAATCCGTACTCATAGTTTGACTAGATCTAAGTTCTAAACTTTCGGGCATACAAGATTTATCAATCAAAAGTCCTTGGTCTCAAGGAATAAAAAAGAACTTTATGTGGACTTAACCCATCCACGACAATCCTTGATAACAAGAAGTTCGAAGTTACTTGGGGCGCAAGTAATCAGCCTATTTCTTAGTTTTACTTCTGTTATATTATGATTGCCACAGAAGTTTGAGTATAGAATTAATTCTGATGGGAAGCCTCAAGGCATATACTTAAGGCCATACAAAGGCACCTATCTGGGTTCGTTTTGCTCTTCGGGCTCGGGTGATTAAAGTATAACAGTTGTAATACTTCTGCAACAATGAACCAACCATTATATGTTTGAGTACTTGGTTAGTTTTGATTGCGAGCCTTAAGGCCTACACCTAAGGCCCCACAAAGGCACCTTTCATAGCTAACTTGGTCTCTCGGGCATATACAGTTAAACTAAACATCTGTTTTACATCTGTCATGCTAAAGATGGCAATGGCACGCCTGAACACCTAAAGTTAATTTTGATTATAAGCCTCAAGGCCTACAACTAAGGCCCCATAAAGGCACCTTTCAAAATTAACTATGTCCTTCTCTTACAGCCCGCCAATAAGCAGAAGCCCGACATACATTATCAACCGGCGCCAACCTCTTAGGGAGCTGTGTGCTCGTCGGCCAGGAAACGTCCCTATCGGAAATTCCTCCAGACGAACATAGTTTTGGCACGCCCAGTGGGACCCTTTGATCAAATCTTACTTGTCAAAGAAATATGTCAGAAATAACTGCAGATTTAAAAAGGCCGGCTGTTCCAGAAAACATAATTAATGAAGACTTGCAAACTACCTTGTTGCAAATGTTGCAAAGATTGGAAAACGCCTCCGTAGGCTTCATAAGGAAAACAGACCTGGTTATGGGACCAACTATTCCCATATCTTTACCTCTACTTGGGGAAAAAGATGATGGGAAAGAAGAAAGGAAAAAGCTTGAGGCCAGCCAGCTAGATGAAGAAACGACCTTGGTAAAAAACCCACCTAGCCTATTAATATTCTTACAGAAAGATCAGGGGCAAGTCGAAGCAATGGTGGACAAGCATGCTGATCCCTTTTTAGAGGCCCCAGTAAATATGATTAATTTAGCATGGGCCGAGAAGGGGAAAGGAAAGGTTGCAAGGGAGACAGAAGAAGAAAGGCCGGCTAACAAATCCACAAAAGGGGTGATCAAATTACCTGAACATCCAAAAGCAGCTATAATAAAAGGGATGGTTTTGTGCAGTAGATGCCAATGCGAGTGTGAGCTCGAAATACCGCCAACAGGAGTCCTCATTAATCATGAGCTGATCAGGAGGAAAGAAAAAGAGGAAAGAAAAAAAGCCCGCGAGAAAGCTAGGCGGACAGCAGGAAGAGATACTTCCCGAAGTGTTTTTCAGCGGTTGGGAGAGGATTCCCAACCTAGAGCTTTATCAGAAGTGTTTCGAAATCATGAAGCTTCTGAGGAAGTGGAAAAGAAGTCAAAAGAAATGATAGGATAACAAATCCTGTTAAAAAGAGAGGGAGATAGGGCATCCTCAATATGGCCATACAGGAAGAGAAGTTAAAAGAAATGATAGGATAACAAATCCTGTCAAAAAGGATAATCCTGCTCGTCTTGAGCAAAATGGCACGTGGTCGGGAAAAATGGAAAACCCGCCAAACAAATGGAAGCCTTCATGATTAGAAGGGTCCAGAGGCAGCACAAAGCCTACATGAACTCTTTAAAGACTCCCGCGACGTCTGAAGCCTCCAAGAATCAAAAGTTTGAAAAAACATCATCTGGGGAAAGTAGTCAGTTCCACTGGAGGAGTAAAAAAAAGGTGGAGAGGGCTAATAGCAAAACAGAAGGCGAAGGAAACCATGTACCACAAAGCCTACACCCTGGGAAGTACAGGATCTTGACGAGAGCTCAAGAAGATATGATAATGATGCTAACTCCTGGATGGAGGACATAACCTATTTGTTTTGGAACTGTTTCGCCCGAAAGGAGACTCCCTTCTATATCATTGGTGGATCTTTTCGACGAAGTGCCAAAGCAGATACCAGATTCGGGCATAAATCAACAGGAGGGGGCGTCAGAACCACTACTCCCAGAAGATGCAATGGCCTGGTTAGATGAGTTTATGGGCCAAATCGGGAGCAAGAAAGAAGACTTTTCAGAGCCTAGCAATTTTCATATCAACATGACGTATGTGTTATCCGCCATGTTTGGTGCCGAGCCTGAACAGCCCGCTACTATGGAAGGTGACTATTTGATAGCAGAGCCAATGATGGCCCATGTCAGTGTTGAAGTAGTTGGAGAGGGAGAGTTGGGAAAAGCTGAATCATCCGAAACATCCAAGGATGGTCCATTAAGGATCTATACAGATAAAATGGTGTTCAGCCACCCAAACGTGTTGCTAGCCAACCATCTTAAGCTAATATATGTTGCAGCTCATTTGGAGGGGGTACCTTTCAAAAGGGTTTTGATTGATGGTGGAGCGGCTGTTAGCGTACTACCAGCCAAGCAAATGAAGAAGATGGGGAGAGGTGTAGAAGATCTCATTCCCACGGACCTCACGGTTTCGAGATTTCAGGCGCTATCACCAAAACTCATGGGATATTGCCCTTAGAAGTGGACTTGGGGTCCAAACAAATCATGCTGGCGTTCTTTGTGGTGGATTGCACTTCCACCTATGGAGCATTACTCGGAAGGGACTGGATCCATCAAAGTCTCGCCATACCCTCCACTCTACATCAGCAAGTTGTTGTTTACCATGAGGTAGGGACGGAGGGACCAGGCTTTTGGGAGATGGTGGAGGCCGAATCACGGCTATTTCTCCCTACCACCAATGTTGCGGAGGCAAGTTTCTACAATCCCAATGTAGGAATTCTGTAGTGTTCAAGAGCAGATAAGAACGGTCGCCTTACCAAGGTGACGGCCCAAAAACTCTTAGAACAAGGAATGCTCTTCACTAGAAAGGAATGGGATAGACCATGCATCGTCCCAATATCCCAACGCCATCAATGATAGAACCAAAGAGAAAGGATCAAGTAATGGCAGTCAGGTCCCTGATCAAAAGACTGTTGGTGTATGGGAGAGGAAGAAAGCAAGAAAGGGAGCTCTTAGAAAAAGAAGAGCAGGAATGGCAGCTAGGAACTCTGACCAGCCAGGATAAAAGTAGAGAAGAGCTTTGCGGAAAAGAATTGGATGCGGCCATATGAATGGTCGAGTGAATATATGACTTGGATGGGTCAAACGACTTGCCCAAAAGCTTGGAGTTAGTTGAATTTTTGTGCGCAGAGCCTGACAAGCCACCACCAGAAGTTCAGGATCCTTTGAAAGTCATTGATTTGGGGAAAGAAAGAGATCCAAGACTTATACAAATCAGTGGCTTGTTAAAAACTAACGATTGGACAAAGATTGTATGTCTTCTACAAGAATTTAAAGATTGTTTTGCTTGGCATTATACTGAGATGCCAGGTTTAGATTTAACCTTGGTGGAACACAGAATGCCCATCAATGAGGGATATAAACCTGTTAAGTAAGCGCCACAAAGGATGTCAAAAGAAATAGAAGAAAATGTCAAAGAAGAAATTGAAAGACTAGTAAAAGCTGGATTTATTAGACCTGTCAAATATATGGAGTGGTTGGCCAACATTGTACCCATTTTAAAAGCCATAACAAAAGCAGTACGATGTTGTGTTGATTACAGAAATATTAATGGCGCTACACCAAAAGATGAATATCCCATGCCCATGGCTGATCTATCCATAGATGCAGTGGCAAAACACAAAGTCTTATCTTTTATGGATGGAAATGCCGGGTATAACCAGATAAAGATGGCCCAGGAAGATATACACAAAACAGCTTTTAGGTGTCCCGGGCATGTGGATGTTGGAAATGTGCCCTAAAACCAATCATATGATGATACTTTACGAACATTTCACATGTTAAACTAATCTAGTTTAATATCAAGGGCAAAGATTATTGTTTTAAGCCGTCTCATATAAATGTTATATGCTTAAACGATAAGTCCAAGGAATATGTATTTAGGAGAATGTAATTTAAACAAGTTAGATTTATGAGACCATTCTCTTTCTTATACATATCCTAAACGTTCCTGATCATAGGATTGCCAATTAGGCATTGATAGTCCGTTAAGATCAGTATGTGCTATGTCTTCTCTTAATGAGAGTGACTGGTCTCGAGTCATTGGTGTGACTGACACCAAGACAAGTACGTAGGTGCTCAATAAGGAATGAGTTCACTGAACACGATCAATGAAGAGTTCTCATACTCATGTCACATGAGAACTCATGGTTGGGATAATACAAAGTAGTCATTTGACTTAAGGCATCATAGTTGTCTTGTGGTTAGGTCCTTGATCTTTGATTATGTCAAAGTCACTCCATTCGCAGGTGTCCACGGCATAGTTGGGGTTAAGCCACTTAGCTATGGAGGCAAGTGAATGCGTAACAAGGGATCTATAACCTTCAAACCGTTTGAGGGAGAATACTCTATGATATGATTAAGAATCTCTAGCCAGAGTATGAATGAGATTTAGGAAGTCATTCCAAATCACATTCAAGGTAATCATATAAGTAAATGAATCACATTGGATAGTAGACATGAATAAACTATCAATCCAAACAATGTGGTCAAGAGTATTGTATTAGAGAAAGACCGTATTGCATTGTAATCCTAAACTGAATAGGTTCTCCACCTCTTCTGATTAGCTTGGGTAACCATGACATACTGTTAGGTGTCACTCATGGTTTGTGGAAGCCCTAAACGTGTATAATCACTAAAGGGAGAATTGAAAGTAAGTTTCAATTCACAATCGATTTGAAAGAGTTCTAATCGCCCACTGCCTCGCTAAAAGGAACCTAATGGATCGTACACCGTGTAAGGTAGAGATTGAAGAAACAACGGAGATGAGTAAGGATAATTAAATGGTTTAATTATTTATTTATGGCTAGAATTAATTAATATGTTAATTAATCAAACGAATAAGTTCGTTATAGACCTAGGGTTAGTTTTGGGCCGCAAGGCCCAATGGGATTTGAATGTCAAGCCCATTAACTCAAGTTGTATGACAACTTGAATAAACAAAGGGCTTGAAAACCTAATAAACCCTTAAGGCCGGCCATTTAGAGGAGGGTAGTGAACTTGCTTTAATTACAAGTTTGTCACTCCAATGAAGGAAGGTATAAATATGACTTTATAGCCAAAATTCATTTAGGGTTTCTTTTGGAGAAAAGATGAGAACACAAACTCTCTTTTCTCTTTAAGAGGCCGGCCACCCTAGAGGAACATAGCTAGCAATCTTACTTCCTTTAGGTCACTTTTCTTAAAATCTTACCTTGGTGTGGAGACTTAGAGGTTCTCAATTTTGAGAACTTGGAGAAACCTATTCTTCCATCCAAATCCATGGAGCTAAGAAGCAAGGAATGAAGGCCCTATCTCTTGGGTGATTATCCTTTGCTTATGCAAAGAGGAATCAACAAAGGTATAATTTCTCAACTCACTTTGTTTTGAGTTGAGTCTTGGTTCACCTAACTACTAGGCTTTGAATTTAATGGGTAATGTTTTGTTTTGAGTGCATGCAAGCATGATTCTGCCTTTAATTTGTTAATTGCATGCTATAGATGTTGCTCAAATGAACATGTTTTTCACAAAATTTCCTTCAGTGGGGGCATATGAATACCTAGTCATGCCATTCAGGCTCAAGAATGCTGGTGCAACCTATTAAAGGGCAATGAATGCCATCTTTCATGATTTGATTGCCCAGAACATGGAGGTGTACATCGATGACATCGTGGTGAAATCCAAAACAGAAGAGTAGCATCTGACAGACCTCAGACAAGCTTTGACAAGGATGAGGATCCATAAACTAAAAATGAATCCAAAGAAGTGCGCGTTTGGAGTAAGAGCGAGCAACTTCTTGGGATTCCTGGTTCATCAAAGAGGTTTAGAAGTGGACAAAAACAAGTCTCGAGCAATAATGGAGTCACCTTCGCCCACCAACAAGGTGCAACTTTAGAGGCTGCTAGGCAAAATTAATTTCTTAAGAAGATTCATTGCCAATTTTGTGGGCAAGATCCAGTCGCTGACTCCTCTGTTGAGACTGAAGGATAAAGAAAATTTTGAGTAGGGACCACCACACCAAAAGGCTTTTAACAGCATCAAAGCTTATTTGACTTATCCACCAGTATTGGTACCACCTCAAAGGGGAAAACCCTTAAAACTATATATCTCTGCTTTAAAGAAATCAATCGGAAGTTTACTAGCCCAAAACAATGAAGGTGGGAAAGAACAGGCGGTGTACTACCTCAGTAGAATTCTGACTGAGGTAGAAACAAGATACTCCCCAGTAGAAAGATTGTGCCTAGCTCTGTATTTCACTGCTAGTAAGTTGAGCCATTACATGTTACCTTGTCACGTGCACATCATTGCCAAAACAGATGTGATAAAGTACATGTTGTCAAAACTGTTGGAAATGTGCCCTAAAGCCAATCATATGATGATACTTTACGGACATTTCACATGTTAAACTAATCTAGTTTAAATATAAAGGGCAAATATTATTGTTTGAGCCGTCTCATATAAATGTTATATGCTTAAACGATAAGTCCAAGGAATATGTGATTGGGACAATGCGATCTAAAGAAGTTAGATTCATGAGACCATTCTTTCGTAGACACATCCTAAACGTTCCTGATCATAGGATTGCCAATTGGGCATTGACAGTCCGTTAAGATCAGTACGTGCTGTGTCTTCTCTCAGGGAGAGTGACTAGTCTCGAGTCATTGGTGTGTGTGACATCAAGACAAGTACGTAGGTGCTCAATAGAGAATGAGTTCACTGAACACGATCAACGAAGAGTTCTCATATTCATGTCACATGAGAACTCATGGTTGGGATAATGCAAAGTAGTCCTTTGACCTGAGGCATCACGTTTGTCTTATGGTTAAGTCCTTGATCTTTGATTATGTTAAAGTCACCCCATCCACGGGTGTCCACGGCATCGTTGGGGTTAAGCCACTTAGCTATGGAGGCAAGTGAATGCTCAACAAGGGATCTCTAACCTTCAAACCGTTTGGGGGAGAATACTCTATGATATGATTAAGAATCTCTGGCCAGAGTATGAATGAGATTTAGAAAAGTTGTTCTAAATCACATTCAAGGTAATCATATAAGCACACGAATCACATTGGATAGTAGACATGAATAAATAAACTATCAAACCAAACAATCTGATCAAGAGTATTGTATTAGAGAAAGATCGTATTGCATTTGTAATCCTAAACTGAATAGGTTCTTTACCTCTTCTGATTAGCTTGGGTAACCATGATATGCTGCTAGGTGTCACTCATGGTTTGTGGAAGCCCTAAACGTGTATAATCACTAAAGGGAGAATTGAAAGTAAGTTTCAATTCACAATCGATTTGAAAGAGTTCTAATCGCCCACTGCCTCGCTAAAAGGAACCTAATGGATTGTACACCGTGTAAGGTGAAGATTGAAGAAATAATGGAGATGAGTAAGAATAATTAAATGGTTTAATTATTTATGGCAAGGATTAATTAATATGTTAATTAATCAAACGAATAAGTTCGTTATAGACCTCGGGATAGTTTTGGACCTTAAGGCTCAATGGGCTTCAAACGTCAAGCCCATTGACTTAAGTTGTATGACAACTTAATGAATAATGATTCACAAAGGCCCAATTAGCCCAATAATATCCCAATGGCCGGCCATTTATTTTTGGAGTGGGTTTTGGATTTATTTACAAGTTTGCCACTCCAATGAATTAAGGTATAAATATGACTTTATAGCCAAAATTCATTTAGGGTTTTCTTTTGGGGAAAAGGATGAGAACACAAGCTCTTATTTCTCTCTAAAGTGGCCGGCCTCCTTGGAGGGTGCATCTAGCAATCCCACTACTCCAAGGTCACTCATTTCTTCTCCAATCTAACCTTGGTGTGGAGACTTAGAGGTTCTCAATTTTTGGAACTTGGAGAACCATTTCATCCATTCAAATCCATATATTTTAGATGCAAGGAATGAAGGCCCTCTCTTTGGGTGATTAGCCTTTGCTTATGCAAAGAGGAATCTACAAAGGTATAAATTTCAACTCACTTTGATTTTGAGTTGAGTCTTGGTTCACCAATCTACTAGGCTTTGAATTTCATGGTTAATGTTTTGTTTTTGAATGCATGCAAGCATGATTCCGCCTTTTAATTGTTAAATGCATGCTATAGATGTTATTCAAATGAACATGTTTTCACAAAATCATCCTTCAAAAACTATTGCTAACATGAAGGATTGGGAAATGGATTTTAGCATTATCAAAGTTCAGCTTTCAATATGTACCCCAAAGGGTGGTCAAGAGCCAAGCAATTGCCGACTTCTTGATAGAGCATCAAGAGTCTCAAGATGAGATTATCAATATCCAGGGGACCCTGGAGGTGACTAGTGTTTGGATCCCACCAGGTAAGGGCATTTCGGGCAAAGAAGAGTGGGTCCAACAAGCAATAAAAAGAGTAACTGGCCTATGGATTACTCCTTGGAGGCTGTATTTTGATGGTTCTTGCACTCAAAAGGCTTCTGGAGTTGGGATTATCATCATAAATCCCCAAGGTGTTCACCATTATTACGCGTTCCTCCTAGATTACCAAGGGAGCACCAACAATCGGGCAGAATATGAAGCCTTAATAATTGGCTTGGAAATCTTAATAGATATGAGGGCAATGGAGGTAGAGGTGTTTGGTGATTCAGAGTTAGTAATAAACCAGCTAAATGGAGAATTTAAGTGTAGACATATCAACATGGCTGGGTATTATTTGGCGGCCACGTAATTGTTGAGCTACTGGGATTAGAATATATCAGTTAATCATGTCCCCAGGGGGTCCAATCTGGTGGCCAACGAGATAGCACAAGTAGCCTCAGGAGTACCAATCCAGGAAAGGAAATATGGAGTAGATGTTGAGATTCAAAGAAGAAATCTTCCTTCTATCCTAGAAAGGGGATTCATTCTAGATGTAATGGTTCTAGAAATCGAGATGAAAGACTGGAGATCGCCTATCATTCATCATTTAAAAGATCCTTCTTCACCCACAAGCAAGAAGAATAGACAGCAAACAACTAAGTATGTCTTATGGGCGAAGAACTTGCTAAGGAAAACTCCAAATGGGCTACTATTGAAATGCCTAGGCCAAGATGAATCTATGAGAGTAATGGCCGAAGTACATGAAGGAATATGTGGGGCACATCAAGCTGGAACGAAGATGAGGTGGTTGCTTAGGAGGTATAGGTATTTCTGGCCCGATGTAGAAAAAGATTGCAAGTCCTATGCCCAAAGCTGTGAAGAATGTCAAAGGCATGGACCCCTTCAACATGTGCCTTCAGTACCTTTAAATCTAGTGGTCAAGCATTGGCCCTTCAGAGGGTGGGCAATGGACTTTATCGGGCAGATTTATCCAGCTTCTAGCAAGAGGCATACTTTCATAATTGTGGCGACGGATTACTTCACCAAATGGGTAAAAGCCTCGGCCGTAAAGACCATAACCTCAGCTGCAGTCAAGAAATTTATTGAGACTAAGATTCTGCACAGGTTTGGGGTGCCCGAAACTATAGTCACGGATCGTGGGCCATCTTTTATTTCAAAAGAAGTTGAAGAATTTGCAAACAAATACAAAATAAGGATGGTCCAGTCCAGTCCTTACTACCCTCAGTCAAATGGCCAGGCAGAGGCCAGCAACAAGATTTTGATAAACATTATCAAAAGAATGGTGACAAATAGTCCAGAAAGGTGGCATGAAAAGCTAGGGAATACTTTGTGGGCATACCGAACCTCTAAGAGGGCAGGAATGAAGACAACTCCTTATGCTTTGACTTTCGGGCAAGATGCGATTCTTCCCATGGAAATCAATGTAAGTTCTGTCAAAATTCAAAATTAATTTGGGTTACACAGTGAAGAGTACATAGAAGCCATGTGTCAAGGGATTGAAGACTTAAATGTAGCCCGAATTGAGGCCTTGAACCAGATTTAGGAAGGGAAAAGAGTTGTTGCCCGAGCTTATAATAAAAAGGTAAAACTGAAGTCTTTCAAGGAAGGAGGTTTAGTATGGAAAGCAGTCATCTCTTTAGGAGCTCAACTTAGGGGCTTTGGGAAATGGAGCCCTACATGGGAAGGTCATTTCATTATTAGTCAAGTATTAGACAAGGGAAGATACTACTTGGCGGACATCAAAGGAAATTGGCAGAAACATCCCATCAATGTCAAATTCTTAAAAAAGTATTGTCCTACATTATGGGATGTTAGGGATTGTTATATTGAAGAAGATGTAAGATAAAGCAGGCTTCGGGGTACCGGGGTGCAGTGTTTGTTCATCAACTATTCAAGAAAACAGAAAGATAAAAGTTGTTAAAATGATGTTTTATTCATTTCGACAAATTGGTGAAATTTACATCAAATTTAGCTCCAATGTGCTATGCTCGATTCCTTCTAGTTGCAGTGGTGTCTCGACCAGTTTTCTGGTGTCTTCATGAACAAAACCCAATCAGGTGATCGGGTTGTACGGCCAAGATGAGCCTGGTAGAGGACCTTTAATGTGAACCTTCACCAGGTGTGATGGTGAAGTTCGACTTATCGGGGCAACTACCAGGATGGTGATCCCTTGACCAAACTTGTAAAGTTCAAACAAGCTTAGAACCAGGAAATTGCCTGACCAAAAGTGTTAGGGATAGCGGGGTGTTTGACCAAAGGTGTTGGAGATAGTAGTTATTTGACGAAAATCCTTTTTCTCACGTTTTAGGAAACTCCACGTGAGTCCTGAGGAACCTATTTCCCTAGTTTTAGAAGAAAACTTAGAAGGCAGAAACGCCCGAGGGAGATAAAGGGGAAGGTTGAAGATGATATGTTAGCTCAGCATAAGAAGCTTTTGGCTTAAGTTATTTGTTCAAAAATGAAGATTTGAGCCGGAATTTATAGGAACATCAGAGGATAGCTCAAAGGTCATGGGAAGAGCAAGAAACGCGAGATTGCATTAATCACGTCCAGCCTGAATATTAATTGAAGGGGGCACTGTTTGGGTTAAAACTGGAACTTTGGGCTCAAAAGGAAGTTAGCCCAGAAGAAGGTCTAGAAGGCAGGAAGCCCAAAGCTTAGCCGAAACCCAGAAGGCGGAAGAAACCCTTTTTCCCGACTAAGTGTAGATCACTTGAGCCACTTGCTCACCTATCTAGAATTCAATTGGTGTAGAATAGCCAGCTAATGATCCCAAAAGTACTTTACAATGGCAGTACAAGTAAAGAGCTAATAAGTCACTACCCTTCAGCCGCATTCGGGCAAGACCGATGCTGCAGGCAGCCAAGCCAAATCATTTATAAAAAAGGAAAGAGAAATTAGAGATAGGGACACTCAATCAAACAAACAAATACATAAACTCTGCTCAAGCCAGATTTGCATACGAAGCTGTAGTCAGCACCAAGCCTTCATCTTTTTCAATATCAACTTTCACCAAAAGCCTTTGTAAAAGCTCTGCTACCTTGTCTGAATCTTGCTGTAGTATCGATTCCCTCCTGTAAACTCATCTCCCAATCTCCCCTTCTAGCACTCAAACCGTTTGTAAATCACAAAGAGAGGAAGTTGCAAGATGATCAGCCTTGCCCGAAAAGGTGAAACCTTGCCCGACCCTCTTTGTTCTATCTTTTCATTCATAAATCTAGTAATATGATGTATACTTCCATCTGTATCCAAGTTATTTCTAGCAAGTTTATGATTAAAAGGCTTCTTAGTTCTTGGATCTGGTCGGTTTAATGGTGCCCAACCATGCAAAAGATAAAGTTGGAATCTGCACTCATAGTTTGACCAGATCTAAGTTCTAACCTTTCGAGCATACAAGATTTATCAATCAAAAGTCCTTGGTCTCAAGGCATAAAAAAGAACTTTATGTGGACTTAACCCATCCACAATAATCATTGATAACAAGAAGTCCGAAGTTACTTGGGGCGCAAGTAATCAGCCTATTTCTTAGTTTTACTTCTGTTATATTATGATTGCCACATAACGTTTGAGTATAGAATTAATTCTGATGGGAAGCCTCAAGGCCTATACTTAAGGCCCTACAAAAGCACCTATCTGGGTTCGTTCTGCTCTTCGGGCTCGGGTGATTAAAGTATAACAGTTATAATACTTCTGCAACAATGAACCAACCACTATATGTTCGTGTACTTGGTTAGTTTTGATTGCGAGCCTCAAGGCCTACACCTAAGGTCCCACAAAGGCACCTTTCATAGCTAACTTGGTCTCTCGGGCATATACAATTAAACTAAACATCTGTTTTACATCTGTCATGCTAAAGATGGCAGTGGCATGCCTGAACACCTAAAGTTAATTTTGATTGTGAGCCTGATGCGAAATATATAAGCACACCAATTAAACCCTCTTTTTATCAATTGTAGTAAGGAATGTAAGTAGGGATCGTTCTAGGCCGGGGATTAGGAGGGATTGCTCAACCACTTAAAAACTGACTCAAAACGTAAAACAAAGTTTAAAACACTAAACTAGACTCAAAGAATGCAAAACTAAACTCTAAAACACTAAAACAAACCAAAAGACTCAAAACTGCCCAGAAACACTCAAAACTGCCTTAAAAACACTATTGGGCAATTTTGAACACAAGCACAAATTTGGACGAAAATAGGTTATAACTTGACTCAAGACACTTAAAAACACAAACTAAATTGATTTCTAACTAAGATGACTCAACAAAATAAAGGGAGATTTGGTTTTGACGAAATTAAAAACAAAACAGAAACTTTGTAACTTGAACAGGTTTTAAAACGAATTTGATAAAAGTGAATGGATGGAAAGTTAGCTAAGGGGTTCTTCTCCACACATGTCACACTTGCATACAAAATGATTTCCAATTGCTTTTCAATAACCCATGAATTCTCAACACCCCAAGTTAATTAGATACGCTTAAATTAATTTTCAGATTTCCCTTAAGTCAATGAATTGGATGGAAAAAGCGTATCGTAACCAAATTATTCCTCAAAATTTCCCTACATGAAAGCGCATAATAGAGATACAATCAAAGATCATTACGTTCAATGGAAATCATAAGTATTGACGAGGCACTCGTAACTATGAAAGCGCATGAAACTTATGCCAAGAATTTACTTAACACGATTATGATCAACAACCTTTACTACTTACGAATATAAGTTCATAACGATTAGGTGAAACTCCCTTATATCCTAGCATTAGATTTATTCATGAAAATTAAGCGTGCACTCTCAACAAACATGCACAAATCAGTTTAATTCAAATAGATAAGCAAATTGAATCCACAACTTATGAAACGCAATTGAAAGTAATCAAATCATATAGCAAGCATAAACATGGTTTCGAATCCCCCCCTAGCCAAGGGGATTTAGTTCCTCATATGCACAAAGCAAGGATAAATAAGTTTAGACATTGAAATTCAAAGAAAGGAAACACCTAGACACTCCAACTTGGGCAGCAGGTGCATCCACGAAGTTCCTCCTTCCTCCTTGCTGCGGCATAGAGATTATGGACAGGTTTTGGGTGGTATTTGTATGGGGGAATGGATATGGAATGGTATGAGAGTGGTTAGGGTGGATGATAGGTGCAGCAAGGGTTTGTTTTTGGCAGAAATTAGGGAGAATGGTGATGGAAGGCTGCGGCAGAGAGTGGGGATAATTTCTGGCGTGATTTATGTATTATGATGGGTGGTGGTTCGGCTAGGGATGAGATATGAGTATATATAGTCATCTAAAACCCTAGGGTAATCAGATATGGACTTGGATAACCCAAGTCCACAAGGAAAAAGGCTTAGAAATCAGAATCCACAAGGAAAAAGACCTAGGGGGTGCGGCAGGTTTGGATAGGGTAAGATAAGGCTTCTAGAAAGCCTTGCAAGGCAAGGAAAAGGGTTCTAGAAAGGGGTAAGTGCGGCAAGGATTAGGGGAAAAAGGATAGGGCTTCTAGAAACCCAAAACCAAGAGGAAATAGATCCTAACCCACGGCAAGGATAAGGAAATGCTCTCCAACCTTTCTTTGTGTCTTCCAACGCTTAAGAACCTTCTAATGTTGCTGAAACTTAAGGCCATTTAGGTTTAGGAAAAATCAACCCAAAATAGCAACTTTTAGGCTTAACTTTCCTACTTCAAGTAGGAAACCTTGTTTGAGTAGGAATCCTCATTCTTCTAGGAATCCATCTTCAACTAGGAATCCCTTGTTGATTAGGAATCCTTCTTCAATTAGGACTCCTTCTTGGACTAGGAATCCTCAAATCTTCAAATCTTCAATTTTGTCCAAACCTTTTGTCCCAAGCATGTGCTATTCAATCCAAGCTCACTTTTGCTCCAAAAAGCTCCAATTTGCAACTTTTTGTAAAATATGCCCTTAAAACCTGAAAACACATGAAAATAGCTTAAAAGACTACTTTAACTAAGAAAACATAACGAAAATGCATAAGAACTAGCTAACTAAGGCGCATAAATATGCTCCTATCAGAGCCTCAAGGCCTACACCTAAGGCCCCATAAAGGCACCTTTCATAATTAACTCTGTCATTCTCTTACAGCCCGCCAATAACCAGAAGCCCAACAGACAATATCAACTGGCGCCAACCTCTTGGGGAGATGTGTGCTCGTCGGCCAGGAAACGTCCCCATCGGAAATTCCTCCAGACGAACAGCTACATTGATCGATTTTCAATTTCAAGGACCATCTTGATTGAGTGGGTCAATTTTAAGGACTATTTGTGATAAAAACCCAATTATATCATTCCTACGAACATACTTGATCAGAACTCTGGCAACACTTTTTACAACGCACATTTTTTTTTTTGTTTTTTTTTGAAGTATGAACTATTTGTTATTATAGGATAGGACTGAAATGCGAAGAAGTTAGGGAGACTTTTAGACTTTAATAATTTTGGTGTTTGACCTACAAATTAATCTGAAAGTTTTTCATTACGTTATCATTGAGATTATATTTTATTTCTTATTTAGACATATAAAATTTCAAAAGAAATTGATAGAAGATAACAACTTATTCTAGGAGGGGTTTTGGTAAAGGATTTAAGAAGATTGGTTAGAAAAGTGCAAAAAAAAAAGAACTCTGAGGAACTAAATTGAAATTTTTTGATATTGCTCTAGACTCAGGCACATCAAATGCACAGAAAATAGAGAAACATGAATGGGTTACGTCTTTTTGGTAGATATGTACTTGCTTTCAAATCCTAATAATTGGCCAAATGAAGAAGAATTTGAATTGCCGAAATGAATGTGTCGATATAATTTTTTTTGCATGTAGATAGAAAAAAATCTATAATTTTTAGTATGTAGACTGTATTGATCAAATCTTTTGTATGTAAAAATATTCCTAACATTTCAAATATAAAGAGTATTAAGATCGTTTAGTTTAATCCCACAGCAACGCGTGGGTAGCAATTTTTGGTGTAATCTATATGATCAATTGGATTCGTAAATTAAATAGACTAAGAACACTTTGATCCAAACTTCTGCAAAAAGATATATATATATATATATATTAATGAATTTGGATCAGATAAAATGAATTTGGAACTTTGATTTTGCGTAGGAAAACTTAATTATAAATGCAATTATTAAAGCTTGCTATTGGAAAGATAGGCATATATATTAATGATTAATGGTCACTAGTATAAAAAAATCCTTGTGCGAAGAAACACACTTTGTCGTGCAGAATCACTTCGTGCGACAAAATTTTGCACGACGAAACAAACATCATCGCTCAAAGTTACTTTGCACGATAAAATTTTAAACTTTGTTGCGCAAAGTATTTACAAAAATAAAAAAATTATTGTTTAAAAACCTTTGCGTGACGAAATCCAAATTCTTCTTTGCCTAAACCAATTTATTTTCTTTTATTTAATTTTATATTATAAATTTTAAAATATAATTATTTTCATAAGTTTTTATTATTTTTTAAAAACTTTGAGTGTGACGACCCGTCCCAATTTATTATATAATTTTCTCCCCGAGAGTGTAAAGTAACGAATATGCCCTCGTTAGTTAAGTGACATGGATGTACATGTGCATATTTAAATTATTTTTCTCGCTATCGTAATTAAATCGTACTCGACGTCACGAGCGCGTTGATGCGAGTTAGGGCTGAATTGGAGTATTTAAATTATTTTCTCGCTATCGTAATTAAATCGTACTCGACGTCACGAGCGCGTTGATGCGAGTTAGGGCTGAATTGGAGTAGTAACGAAAAAGGTTACGAATAATTGAATGCATAACTGGGTAGAATTAAGTTGTCTTTCTTTTGAATGTTGATCCAAACTCAACACTTATCCACCCAATTATTTAGGCCTTATATCCCACGGCCCAATTAGAAAATATTTATTTTCTTGTTCTGCCCAATCAAACACATGCACGTACGCGTACACTCTCATTCTCTCTCCTTCTCAATTCTTCTTCTTTCTTCTTCCTTTGCATCGTGACACACCCACACCCAAACCCATCAAAATCTCACAGATCGAACGTGAGCTTTACATCATCGTATTCCCCTTGACCTCACGAACTCAGTGATACCACTTAACCATTGAACGGACGAGTATAACCTGAGAAACCAGAAGCCCTGACAAGGAGCAAGTTTACTCCGTCACGATTCCAGCGAGTTTACAGAGTCTTAGGACCTGGAAAAAGACCCACGCAACTTCCCTAGAACTTTGGAGCAAGTTTGAAGTTATGTTGACGTCGGATCACACAGTTTTGAGAAGTTCTAGTTTTGGCCAGAATTATCGAGGATTTTCCGACCGTTATCCATTGGATTTTGGACTTCCAATAGGTACGAACGTGTTCTACTCTTCGAGAGCTTCAAATCCATGTAAATTTCATGGATTTTGGTTAAGAAATGAAGTAGATATAAAGCTTTGAAAATTTTCCAAAAACCGACTAGTGCAGACAGTGGTCAGTGGCGGCAGACGGCAGTAACCGACGGGTAATCGAAGAAGAAAAAGGAATATTTCGTTAACTTTAGTGGAATATTCTAACGGCGTTAGGTAATGCCGTTGCCATTTAACAGAATGTTCCGCCTATTTTAACGGAAGATTCCTAATGTCGTTAGGGTTTCTGTCAGTGTGCCGTGCACATGCATGCATGTGGCCGTGCCTTGGCCGATGCGTGAGGGTGCGTCTGGAGTCCAAAAATTTTTCTAAAAATTTGTGCGGGTTGGTATCATCGAGTAGATCACGTTTGTATATTCAAACCTTACATTTGAGCAAACTATGAGAGTTATTTATGGATTTCGTATATGTGCTAATTAATTAACGTAAAAATAGTTGTATCGCATATAGGTAGGACATACCCTGAGGACGAGAGTGGACAAGCGAAGCTAGGGGGCTATGATCCTACTACTTATTAGACATACGGTTTCCAGAAACATTTTTATATGGAATTATGTTTTGCTTGCCATGTTGTAAATAAGTTACATTTTAAATATTGCATTGTTACACTTATGAATTGTATTGTGTGATGCTGAGGAGACTCAGCTAAGCCTCTGGTGAGTATTATGTGATTGAATGGGTTGTATTGCATTAGTATGCATACATTTATTTAGAGGTCATCATTGCTGCACCCCGGTATTAGTGTTCCCGCCTGAAGCCAGGGCCAGCCTTCACGTGATTGTTCACCTCCCGTACCGCATGCTCAACTTAGATCTAAGTCTGGTGCCAGCCTGTCGTATAGACCATAATAGGTGGTTCCGACTCGTAGGTGACCCGCGATTTATCGCACAACCTTCACGTGATCGTAGCACTTGAGCATACATATTTATACCTAGCCTATCGTACAAGTCACACTAGGTGACTCTGACTCGTGTGCTAGCCTAGATTGATGAGCTATAGATCCAGTCATGCAGGTTACACAAGGTGACTTCGAGTGGCATACTATTTTATATTAGTTGCACATTTGGTTTGCATTTTTTTAGTGCTGAAATATTATGACATGGCATATCTCAGTTTTTCGCTGGTCTTGTGCATTGGATTTCATACCTATGTAGTAGTATTTTTTGGAAACTATACGGGTTTTACGATGAGGGGTTATTATGTTCATAAAGATAAACACGTTTTCAAAGACTTTGTTTTTGCCCACTCACCATTCTGTTTTGCGCCCCTCCAGGTTCTAGGTAGCTGTTTATCTTTGGTGGCTCACGAGGACTACTCGGCGGTTCTGACGTTCCATTAAATAATGTAGGGATCCTCTCCCAGTTTGTATAATATGTGTTTAGTTAGTACCACTGCATTTTCATATTACCTATGCTCTGATATGTGGGTATTACATACTTGATCACTTTCGCACACTTATATATTATCTCTAGTTAAATAAGTTTAGTTTTGGTTTTTATTTATTCACATTTTCTTATTATTATTATCACTTCTGTTGCGCACTTGGCTACATCACCCTTACATGACGGCCACAATGCCTCAACTCCAATCGGGGTGTGTCAGTTTGGTATCAGAGCTTAGGTTAGGCAATCCTGTATTCTTTGCTTAAGTCCTAATCATTTTGATCTCTTATGTCAGAACCATGCCGCCTCGTAGAGAACCACGTACTTCCTCTAAGACTAATTTTCCAGATATTGGACAACTTGGGGAAGTTAGTGCTAGTGTTATTCAGTCCTCACTTCGTCTTCCTCAGATGACCCCCTTGGAGACTATATATAACTTGAAGCTAAATGATTTCTATGGTAATAAAGGGTTTGAGAAAGATGAGTTTGGCTTGATCAGGTTGAGAAAACCTTTCGAGTGATGCAATGACAAGGAAATCTTGTAAAGGACAGATGGGTCGAGACAACTACTTGGTTTTTACAGTTGGAGGCTGCATCATGGTGGAAACATGAATCCTATCCATTGTCTGCTCAAGATGCTATGAACTCGGAGGTGTTTAAATAGAAGTTTCAGAAGAGATTTATACCTTCAGAGTATTTGGATCATAAAAGGGATGAATTCTCAAAACTGAAGCAAGGGAAGATGTTAGCCATTGAGTATCATAAAACGTTTACTGATTTGTCTCGGTATTGTCCAAAGATCGCTGAAAATCCTGCTGAGATGCTTCAACGTTTTAAGAAGGGTACTCGTAAGAAGTTGTGTTCTATGGCTACTTCGACTCCCTGTTCCACATATCAGGAATTCTTTGAAGTTTTACTTTGGGTTGAGGACTCCGAGAATGCTCCGAATGATAGTGATGAGGAGGAAGAAAAAGGTAATGCTTAGAAAAATAATAATAAAGATAAAGGGCAGTCATCTTACGATCCTCGTAAAACATAGAATTTTAAGCAGAGCGGTACTAGTTCTGGTTCGTCCAGTGGTGGTTTAAGTTTTACTATGCCACAGAGGGGCGCCAGGTTCACAGGTGGTTCTCAATTTCAGAGGCAGAGAAATCCTAACAGTTCTGGTACTTCATTTTGCTAAAGATGCAATAATCGTCATTTTGAGGGGTGTAGACAAGGTGGTAGTGGATATTTCACTTGTGGTCAGATGGGGCATCGATTTAACCAGTGCCCGCAGAATCATCAGAAACCCCAATCTCTTGCCTTAAAACCAGCTGTTCCCCTTCAGCACATTTAAAGACCTAGTGGCTATACTCCGATAGGTTATGGTGGTGCTTACCACTATCAGGGAGATGTAGCTACATATTATGGGGAAGCCTATCAGTATCCAGCGGATCCATATTATAAGGGTGGTTATCTACCATATTAGGGAGGTTATGCACCGTATACACCGTATTAGGGCGGTGAACCACAGTGATATACTGGACGATAGTCCTAGAACCTTGATGCTGCTTCTAGCAGTGCTGGTTCGACGAGACAGCCTAATCAGCCTAGTCAGGGACGAGGTATTTAGGGATGCAGTAATGAAGGAAATAGAGGTCGTGGAAGTCGACAGTAGGCGCATGGCCATGTTCACCACATCACTCTGCAAGATGCTTAGTGCAACCTTGATTTGATTATGGGTACGTTAAATATTCTTGGTCATTTTACTAGAGTATTAATTGATTCAAGTGCTACGCATTCTGTTATTTCACATATGTTTGCTCAAAAGACTCAACCACACCCTATTCCCTTCGGTTATGAGTTGGAGTTCTCCATGCCTAGAGGCAAAACTTGTTATGTCAGCTGGGAGTATCAAGGATGTCGTGTTCTTGTCGAGGATGTCATCATGCCAGCTAATCTTGTTACTTTGGATATTGTTGATTTCGTTGTTATTCTGGGCATGGATTAGTTACATTACAATCATGCCAAGTTAGATTGTTATGAGAAGGTTGTCATTTTCCATCGGTCGGGCTTGCCTGTGGTCACTTTTGTTGGCAAGCGTTGTGGGTTGAGACAAGGCGTTATCTCAGCTGTAAGAGTGACAAGACTGTTAAGGAAATGATGTCAGGGCTATCTAGCTCATGTGGTGCTAAATGAGGGTACTTATGCTCGAGTAGAAGATGTTCAGATAGTTAGACACTTTCCTAATGTCTTTCCTGATGATTTACCTGCTCTACCCCCAGATCATGAGGTGGAGTTCGCTATTGATCTAATTCCAGGTATAGATCATATTTCTTTAATCCCTTATCGAATGGCTCCTGCTAAGTTAAAGGAATTGAAAACTCAGTTGTAAAAATTAGTTGATAAGGGTTTTATCTAGCCGAGTACTTCACCATGGGGAGCTCAATTTTTGTTTATGCAAAAGAAAGACGGAACTATGAGGCTATGTATTGATTATTGACAGTTGAACTAGGTGACGATTAAAAATCATTATTTGTTACCTCGTATTGATGATATTTTTACCAGTTTCGGGATGCTTGTGTGTTCTCAAAGATTGATTTGAGATTTGGGTATTATCAGTTGAAGATCAGGAGTGAGGATGTCCCAAAGATAGCATTGTGAACTCGATATGGACATTACAAGTTTCTCGTGATACCATTCGGGTTAACGAACGTTCCAACAGCTTTTATGGATTTAATGAATCAGGTATTCCGCCTGTACCTTGACAGGTTTGTCATTATCTTTATCAATGATATTTTGGTATATTCTAAATCTAAGGCGGAGCATACTAGACATCTCACTTTAGTTCTGAAGAAGTTAAGAGAACATTGACGGTATTCTAAATTTAGTAAATGCCAATTTTGGCTGGATCAAGTGGCATTCTTGGGACACGTGATATCAGCCTAGGGTATTCTTATGGACCCTCACAAAGTAGCTGCCATGGAGAATTGGGAGTGGCCTCGGACTATCACAGAAGTACGGAGTTTTCTTGGCCTTGCGAGCTATTACTTACGCTTTGTGAAAGATTTTTCAGCTATAGCCCTACCTCTAACTAGGTTGACTAGGAAATGAGTAAAATTTGAGTAGAGTGATGATTGTGAGCGAAGTTTTTAGCAGTTGAAATATTGTCTCACTCATGCATCTGTTCTGGCATTTCCTAATGACAGTGGGAACTTTGAGATTTATAGTGATTCTTCTTTGAATGGTTTGGGTTGTGTACTAATGCAGTATGGCAGGGTGATCGCGTATGCTTCGCAACAATTAAAGCCCTATAAGATGAATTATCATACTCACGATCTCGAATTAGCATCTATTATCTTTGCATTGAAAATATGGAGGCATTATTTGTACGGGGAAACATGTCAGATCTTCACCGACCATAAAAGCCTCAAATACATTTTTACTCAGAAAAATCTTAATCTTAGGCAACGGAGATGTGTTAAGTTGCTCAGTGATTATGACTGCAATATCGAGTATTATCCAGGTCGTGCAAACTATGTAGCTGATGCTTTAAGTAAGAAATCTCAAGGTCGACTCAACGCACTTTATGCATGCAGTGTTCCATTCCTGACTGAATTGTGATCTACTGGAGTCACATTAGGTGAAGATTACCAGGGAGCTCTACTTGCTAATTTTCAAGTTAGGCCAATTTTGTCGGATCGTGTACTCGAAGCTCAGGCGAATGATCTGGAATCTCAGGAGTTAATACAAGTAATGTTTAGAGGGGAAAGAAAGACCTCAGGGTATGGAGACCAGATGGTATGCTCATGTAAGGTGATCGGATGTATGTACCTGACATAGCAGAATTAAAGAAAGAGATACTTGATGAGGCCTATGTTTCGTCTTATGCGATGCATCATGGGAGTACTAAGATGTATCATACCATCCGACCTTTCTATTATTGGCCTGGTATGAAAAATAAATCGCAAAATATGTAAGTCGTTGTGCGGTTTGTCAGCAAGTCAAGGCAAAAAGGAAGAAACCTTTTGGGTTATTACAACCACTTCCCGTACCTGAGTGGAAATGGGAAGATATTACCATGGATTTCATGTACAAGTTACCTCGTACGCGGAATGGTTATGATGGTATTTGGGTGATAGTTGATTGACTCACCAAGTTAGTACACTTTATACCCGTTCAAGAAAATTACTCGTTAAGTCTGTTGGCAGAACTGTTTATTTCAAAAATTGTCAAGTACCATGGTGTTCCGTATAGTATCATTTCTAATCGGGATCCCATGTTCACTTCTAAATTTTGGGTAGCTTTTCAGGAAGCCTTCGGTTCGAGATTGCTCTACAGCACAGCTTATCATCCTTAGATGGATGGACAATTTGAGAGAACCATTCAAACGCTCAAAGATATTATGAGATCCTTAGTTTTGTAGTTTGGAAACTCTTGGCATCAGTGTTTAGCTTTGATTAAGTTTGCTTATAATATCATTCTAGCATTGGCATGTCACCGTTTGAGGCACTTTATGGTAAACCATGTCGTACCCCGCTATATTGGTCTGAAGTTGGCGAGAGAGTGCTAATAGGTCCTAAGATTGTAGATGAGACCATGCAAAATATTCAGGTGATTAAAGTTAACCTGAAGGCGGCCCAGGATCGACAAAAGAGTATCGCTGATAGACATTCAACTGACAGGGTATATAAGGTTGGAGATTGGGTATTCTTGAAGCTATCACCATGGAGAGGCGTGGTATGGTTCGGAAAGAAAGGTAAGTTAAGTCCTCTCTATATTGGACCTTATTAGATCACCGAGTGAGTTGGTGAAGTTGCCTATCGGCTTGAGCTACCTCAAGAATTATCAAAGGTGCATAACATGTTTCACGTGTCTATGCTGCGTAAATATATCCTTGATCCATCGCACGTGATTCCCCCTTAGCCACTAGAGATTAACCTAGACTTGACTTACGATGAGGAGTCAGTGACAATTTTGGATTGGGAAGACAAGGTTCTCCGGAACAAGACTGTTCGTATGGTAAAAGTCTTGTGAAGGAACCACTCAGTTGAGGAAGCTACCTGGGAAACAGAAGAACACATATGGGACTTGAATCCACGTCTGTTCTTTGACTATTGATGTGTTAATATGTAGAAATTTCGAGGACAAAATTTTCTTAAGGGGGTAAACTATGACGACCCGTCCCAATTTATTATATAATTTTCTCCTCGAGTGTATAAAGTGATGAATATTCCTTTGTTGGTTAAGTGACGTGGATGTACATGTGTAGATTTAAAATCTTTTTCTTGCTATCGCAATTAAATTGTACTCGATGTCATAAGCACGTTGATGTGAGTTAGGGCCGAATCAGAGTAGTAACGAAATACATTACGAACAATTGAATGCGTAATTGGGTAGAATTAAGTTGTCTTTCTTTTTAATGTTGATCCAAACTCAACACTTATCTACCCAATTATTTAGGCCCTTATATCCCGCAGCCCAATCAGAAAATATTTATTTTCTTCTTCTGCCCAATCAGACACGTGCACACACACATACACTCTCATTCTCTCTCATTCTCTATTCTTCTTCTTTCTTCTTCCTTTGCATTGTGACACATCCACAATCAAACCCATCAAAATCTCACAGATCGAACGTGAGCTTTACATCATTGTATTCCCCTTGACCTCACGAACTCAGTGATGCCACTTAATTGTTGAACGGACGAGTGTAACTCGAGAAGCCAAAAGCTTCGACGAGGAGCAAGTTTACTCTGTCACGATTTCGACGAGTTTACAAAGTCTTAGGACCTGGAAAACTCCCCACGCAACTTCCCTAGATGTTTGGAGTAAGTTTGGAGTTATGTTGACATCGAATTACATGGTTTTGAGAAGATCCAGTTATGGACGGAATTGTCGAGGGATTTTTCGACCGTTTTCTGTTGGATTTTGGACTTCCAATAGGTACGAACATGTTCTACTCTTCGAGACCTTCAAATCCATATAAATTTTAGGATTTTGGCAAAGAAATGAAGTAGATATAAAGCTTTGAAAATTTTCCAGAAACCGACGAGTGCAGAAGGCGGCCAATGGCGGCTAATGGCAGAGACCGACGGGTAACTGGAGAAAAAGAAGGTATATTCCATTAACTTTAACGGAATATTCTAACAATGTTAGGTAACATTATTACCATTTAACTGAATGTTCCACTTATTTTGACGGAATATTCCTAACGTCATTACGGTTTCCATCAGTGTGCAGTGTACATGCCTACGTGTGGCCGATGCGTGATTTTTTCTAAAAATTTGTGTGAGTTCGTATCATCGAGTAGATCACGTTCGCATATTCAAACTTTACATTTGAGCAAACTATGAGGAGTTATTTTTGGATTTCGTATATGTGCTAACTAATTAACGTAAAAATAGTTGTATCACATATAGGTGAGATGTATCCCGAGGATGAGAGTGGACAAGCGAAGCTAGGGGCTACGATCCTGCTACTTATCAGTGAGTGGGCATTTGTTTTCTATGTATATATATATACATACATGGTTTCTAGAAACTTTTTTATATGGAATTATGCTTTGCTTGCCATGTCATAAATAAGTTAAATTTTAAATATTGCATTGTTACACTTGTGAATTGTATTGTGTGATGCTGAGGAGACTCAAAGCTTCTGGTGAGTATTATGTGATTGAATGGGTTGTATTGCATTGGTATGCATACATTTATTTAGAGCTCATCATGGCTGTACCCCTGTATTAGTGTTCCCGCCCGGGGCTAGGGTCAGCCTTCATGTGATTGTTCACCTCCCGCACCGCACGCTCACCTTGGATCCAAGTCTGGTGCCAGCCTGTCGTATAGACCACAATAGGTGGTTCCTACTCGTAGGTGACCCGTAATTTATCGCACAGCCTTCACTTGATCGTAGCACTTAAGCGTACATATTTATACCCAACTTGTCATACAGGTCACACTAGGTGACTCTGACTCATGTGCTAGCCTAGATTGATGAGCTATAGATCCAGTCAAACAGGTCACTCAAGGTGACTCCAACTGGCATATTATTTTATATTAGTTGCACATCTGGTTTACATTTTCTTAGTACTGAAATATTATGACATGGCATATCTCAGTTTTCACTGGTCTTATGCATTGGATTTCATACCTACGTAGTAGTATTTTCTAGAAACTATATGGGTTTTACAGAGAGGGGTTATTATGTTCATAAAGATAAACACGTTTTCAAAGACTTTGTTTTTGCCCACTCACCCTTCTGTTTTGCGCCCATCCAGGTTCTAGGTAGCTGTTTATCTTTGGTGGCTCACGAGGACTACTCGGCGGTTCTGATGTTCCATTAAATAATGTAAGGATCCTCTCCCGGTTTGTATAATATGTGTTTAGTTAGTTCCACTGCACTTTCGTATTACCTATGCTCTGATACGTGTGCATTACATACTTGATCACTTTTGCACACTTATATATTATCTCTAGTTAAATAAGTTTAGTTTTGGTTTTTATTTATTCACATTTTCTTATTATTATTATCATTTCTGTTGCGCACTTGGCTATGTCACCCTCATGTGACGGCTAGCATGCCTCGACTCCGGTCGGGGCGTGTTATTGTGTGACGAATATCAATATTTCCTCACCTAAACCCTATTTACATATTTTTTATTTAATTTTGTATTTTATATTGTTAAACTAAATTATTTTCTTTAAGCGTAATTGTGTAGTACGCAATGATACAAACACATGGCACAAGCGGATTAGAATTTGGAGTTACAATGAAGATTTTACGGATTTACGAACGTGAAGGGTGATTTGGTAATTTCATGTTTAGAGATATTTTGTGGCTTGTTTTGTGAGCCACGTGGGGCCCACACCCCAATTTTGCTCTATCTCGTGTCCTCTCATTCCAAAAATCTCAATCCCTTTTTTTCGAACTCTCTCATTTCTTTTAAACCCTTGGACCACACTCTTGTTAACACCTCACTAAGTTTATTATTTTAAAACTTTTTCTCTCCCCCTCATTTTCTTTTTCTTCTCTGATAACAGGGAGGCCAAAAGGCCAGAAACCAACCACATCACCATCATACCAATGCCACTCCAGCAAGATGGCCACTGTCACAACCATGCTCGAGGACACTCTCACTTCCTCTCTCTCTCTTTTCTCTGTTTCCTCCTCTATCTCTCTAAAAATGTCTTACCTCAAACTCTCTTTACACTTTCCGTGCACAGTAACATCGAACCACCACTCGACCATTCCGGCAAGTTAGACAATCGGACCACCATCGTGTCTTGGTTTTCCCTATCTATGTTAAGTGCAAACCGTGAATATCAAACCCCAAATGTGGATCTTGCACTGCACAGTGGCCATTGCCATTGTTCATCATCTTCTCTCATGAGTTCTCGTCGATTCCAACTAAGGTAAGCCTCGGGGTTCTATAAATCATTTTCCTTTTTGTTGTTGGAGTTGATGGTGACCTTCTTATGGTGAAGCTTAGCACGAATTTGACTCGGGGAAGAAATTTTCAGATTTCTGGAAAATTTGACCGTGACCATCAGGCCATTTTTAGGTCGTTCCCCTGATCAACTCTAACCACGATTAGACCTCGAATTGGTATAAACCTCTTCCCCACATTCTTAGCTTATAGTTGGCTTTTTAATCATTGCATTTGGTTAAGATTTGGGCTCGTTTTGAGCTTTAAAAGTTAGCCCAAGAACTTGTAAAATCTTAAAATCACATGGTGAGGACGCGTGGGAAGCCACAGCATGGTGGCGCGTGTGGTGCGTGGCTACCAGTGCAACCACCTTATGGCTGCTAGTGGTGGCGAGTGCGGCGGCACGTTAAGGGGCCTAAGGTTTCTCATTAGGTTTCTCGATGTGCCGAATCTAAATCTGCCGTCTGTTTTTCGGAATTCGACTGCTTTTCGAAGATTTTACAGATTTACGAATGTGAAGGGCGATTTGGTTATTTCATGTTTAGATATATTTTGTGGCTTGTTTTGTGATCCATGTGGGGCCCACACCCCACTCCTACCTTATCCCGTGTCCTCTCTCTCCAAAAATCTCAATCTCTCTTTTTCAAACTCTCCCATTTCTTTTAAACCCTTAGACCACTCTCTTATTGACAGCTCACTAAGTTTATTATTTTAAAATTCTTTATTTCCCCTCGTTTTCTTCTTCTTCTTTGAAAATAGCTTAAAATACTAAAATAACTACGAACTAACAACATAAATGCCAAGAAACAAGCTAACTAATTCGCATAAATATGCTCCTATCAAATTCCCCCACACTTAGCTTTTGCTAGTCCTCGAGCAAAACAAAACAAACAAAACAAAACACAACCTATACCTTCCAACAATTGCCTCAGGGATTTTGAATGAAACATGACATGTTAAAAATCATCATTCCCACAGATTTTGGTCATCCTTACACCTGAGCACATACTTATAGTCACCACTTACTAGTTCACAATTAACCAATTAAAACGATGTTTTGAATGTAGTAACATGCCTTAGAGGATTTACTCAATTCCTTACAAGATACTCCCTATTTTCACACACATTTTCTGACTACACACCCTACACTAGTTATATGTGAGAAGATTAATGTAAACATAAAAACGAACACTCACATATATGTATAACAAAGAGGGCAATTTTCTGGAGTTATTCAGCATGTTTAGATATGATCTCATGAATGGAATGCTACTACTTAGATGCAAGAACCAGTGACACCATATGCTCAAACCAATTCCAAACTCCACATATTGAAACGCATAACACTCAAGATAAAGTTAAGGGTTGTAACGGGGTTTAAGGGTAATGGCTAACAAAGAAAGGATAAGGATAACAAACGTTCTGAAAGCAATAGCAAGCAAAGTAATGAAATAGACACTTGGAATTCACTTAATAATGCAGAAATTAACTTTTAAACACAAAGGGAAGATTCAAGCAACACTTAGGGCCGAATTCAATGTTTTGGACCCTTTCTTCAACAAACAACACTTTAGAGCTCTTTTTTCACATATTTTTCAACTCTTTTTCACTCTTTTCACAACTTTTCTTCTTTTCATTCTATTTTCCACGAATGTTTCTTTTTTTCCTTTTCTTTTCTACCTGTGCCTTATTAAGGACTTTGGCACACACACACACACAAGAATCACTTCCCCCACACTTGTTATTCTGCAAAAGTTTAACAAAAGGAATTCCTTCTAAATTATGTTTTACTATGCTTCAAGAACAAGGGTATGGATGGTCCTAATCTAGGCTAGGTGAGGATAGTGTGGGTTAACAAAGAACATAGGCTACAAAAGGCTCAACGGGGTTAAACTTAAACACATAATGAAATAGGGCACGGCAATTTGGCTATGGTGGTCACTACACAACTTCATCTTGAATATGTGTTATGCAAATCAATAGCATGTTTTGAATGAAATAGGCATGAGTTCTAGCATTTGGAACTAAATGATGAAACGCCTTCTAAGTAGCAATCAAGCAAAGAATAATGAGATCATGCAACGACTTTAGAAAACAATAGTGCACAGATTATTAACTCTCCAAATAAACGTTTAGGCTCAAGTCTCACAAGGTTGTAGCGTTCATTTGAGTTCCTTCCTTCAAGCATGTTACAAAAATTGATTTTTCCTTTATGATTGCATGTGAATTCATAAATTATAACCACAACCAAGCATACACCAAAGAGTAAATCAAATTGTCATCCATGTTTATAACTCTCTTTAACAGTCATGAAATTAAAAACCAAATCCTCATCATTGTGTTGGAAGGTACCCTAAGACACAAATAAACACACAAAAACAACTCTTTTTGGGTTTTTCAAAATAATTTTTCAAATTTTTATGAGATTTTTGGATTTTTATGTCAAAACACACTGAAACACTCTAAAATAGCTTTAAAACACTTAAAACAGCAAGGAACAACACTAGAAGTAATGGGTGATAAACTCCTACGAATTTCATTTTTATGTCAAAACACACTGAAACACTCCAAAACAGCTTAAAAACACTTAAAACAGCAAGGAACAACACTAGAAGTAATGGGTGATAAACTCCTACGAATTTCATGCATAACAACTCCAAAACAGCTTAAAAACACTTAAAACAGTAAGGAACAACATTAGAAGTAATGGGTGATAAACTCCTACGAATTTCATGCAAAACAATGGTTACCCCCCCCCCCCACACTTAAATCAAACATTGTCCTCAATGTTTCAAGCATAAACTCACACAAAAACAAGCAAATAAACAAACAACGAATAAACATGACAAGTATAGCAAAGTAAAAAAAAAAAAAACAGACAGAGTAGAGTTTAAGAATGCAAATCTGGTTTTGGAGATAGATGATCTTGTTAACTTTCCATAGCTTTGATCTCGAATTGGTTTGGAATTCTGAGCGAGGAATATCAGAGTTCCTTGGTTTCAAATCAGACTCCTTCTGCTAGGTTGATTTGATTGTGCAGTCTGCATTCTTCTCTGCTTGTTTCTTCTGCACGGCAGGCAGGCATGAGGTAGAGGTGTTGGTCTGTTTCTTTCTTCAATCTTTCCAAGTGCCCACCTCTTGCTTTCTTTCTCCTTGTCCCTAGCTGAGGATGAATTGGCAAATTGTCTCCACATGCTTCGAGATATCATTTTCACTTCCCTTATCTGTTCCCCAGATAGATGTGGTAGACGAAGAGGAAGCATAAGATGTTGAAGATGAGTACTCGAGAGCAGGGCTAGGTAAGCAATCAGGAAGGGGTTCCAGGCAGTCGGTTTCAGATCGGAAGATTGATACCAAGTGCTGGCTGATTGCTCTTTTTTTCCTTGTTCCGCAGATGAAAATAACGACAAGGAGAAGGACAGGGAGAAAACATGATATGAGATACTCTTGCTTTCAACCTTCATGATATGAAATATTTTTGCTTTGGATGAGTTGTTTGCAAAGGTAACCCCAAGGAATAAGGAACACCGAGTGACTCGAGAGGCTTTGTTGGGAAGGCATTCTCGGAGATGACGGAAGGTTATGTATGTCTGCCTTGCTATGGAGGGTGAAGGTCGACATTTATAGGAAATAATAACTGGTACTATTTTTTCACTCTTGTCGGCAACCGTTGGATGATTGAACAGTAAACGTCACGTGCTTTCTACTTCACCAGAAATCTTCGACAGATTGCCCGTGATTTCTGCAAAGCTGAGCGTGCATGTGAGAGATGCTGACACGTTTGGATAAAGCAGATGCCTCTTCGATATCTGGAATCGGCGCTTTGACAAACTGCCCGTGATTTCCGTAAAGTTGAGCATGCATGTGAGAGATGCTGACACGTCTGGAAAAACAGATGGCTCTCTGATTTCTGAGCTTGCCTCTTCTAGTTCTGAGCTCCATCGAGTGCAGAGGTTACATGTGACGAGTGCGGACAAATCTAGAACAGAAGATGGCCCGTGGTTTCTGAGCAAGCCCAACTTTTGAGAAAGCTAGTGCCTCTTCAATTTTTGAATTGGCCTCTTTGAATTCTGAGCTCGCCTCTTCGATATCTAAAATCCCATTGAGCGTTGATTTTTATAGAGGCACGCAGTTCATTTCAAAGCACACTTGAATTTGCGCTTATATAAACTCCCTTCTTGCACTTCTAATATCTTGACTTGTCCGACCTCTTCTTTCTTCAACACCTTTGAAAATGTTTGGCCCTTCCGACCGTCGTTTTGACTTGAACCTTGGTGAAGAGGCTGCCATGCCTTCTCCAGACAACATATGGCGCCCATCCTTCATATCCCCTACTGGTCCTCTTACCGTTGGGGATTCGGTGATGAAGAATGACATGACTGCTGCGGTGGTGGCCCGAAACCTTGTCACTCCTAAAGATAACAGACTGCTTTCCAAACGGTCTGATGAGCTGGCTGTTAAGGATTCTCTAGCTCTCAGTGTGCAATGTGCCTGTTCTGTGTCCAATATGGCCCAACGCCTATTTGCTCAAACCCGTCAAGTTGAATCATTGGCGGCTGAAATGATGAGTCTCAAACAAGAGATTAGAGGGCTCAAGCATGAGAATAAATAGTTGCACAAGCTCGCACACAATTATGCCACAAACATGAAGAGGAAAATTGACCAGATGCAAGAATATGATGGTCAGATTTTACTTGATCATCAGAGGTTTGTGGGTTTGTTCCAACAGCATTTGCCTTCGTCTTCTGGGGCTGTACCGCGTAATAAGGCTCCAAATGATCAACCTCCGATGCCTCATTCTTCTGGGGCTCCGCCGACTGCTGAGGCTCCGCCGACTACTAAGACTTCTCCTAAGCAGCCTTTGTGAAAGCTCCCTCTTGTATTTTTCTGCTTAATGTTCCTTTTTTTTTCTTCATGAAAATGAATGTAAAAATACCTTGCATATCTATCAGTGTTTCAAAAATAAACCCACACCAAAAACAATTAAACAAGCAACAAATAAAAATGATAATCATGGCAAAATAAAACTGCAGAAAAGGGAAGGTTTTTAGAAACGCAAAACTGCTTGTGGAGTGATTCAAAAAATTCCTTATTTGAATACATGGGTTGCCTCCCAGGAAGCGCTTGCTTTAACGTCTTCCAGCCGGACGAAACTTCCTTCTAAAACTGGATAGGGCCCATAGCATGAAATTGATCCTTGAATGGACGGTGATACTTGACATGATCCGGCAATGGTTTAAATTCTAGTGTAGGTGCCTGAATCATCAAAATCAGCAAGTTAGTATATAATAAAATTGAAGTTGGAGAAGATGGCTTACTTGGTTGCTCCAACACAAACTTAATTACGAACACCACATCTTTGAAGGTTGCAGGGATATGGGATTTGGCCAGATTTGGTGTTTTGAGAGTTATGACTTGTCCCGTGTCATAAAATTCAACGTCTTTGGGAATTTTTGTCTCAAGTGTATCTTCTTTGATGAATTCTAGACATTCCCCATCCACTTCTTGCTCTTGATTCTTTGGAAAGGTTTCGAAGATGCCTTTCTCTCTCGCTTCTTCCTTGGATTGCATGATCTTGCAAGGAATAAGGACATTTGGTGAAATGGGGTTAGGACAAATTGAATTTAGGCTTACCTTGGTTGTAGTGGATGGCATAAAGGGCATATAGGGCTGTGGCAAAGGTGGTTCTTCCCTTGCCGTGGCCTTGTTATTCTCTTCTTCTTCGAGCAGCAGTTGTTCATCCATGTTTTGGCTTGGTTTGGATGTCTTGGGTTCACCTCCAACCTCCATAGCACTTCCCAAAGTGATAGCATCATGGATTTCAAAATCTTCCTTCAAATTTTCAACAGTTGAGTTGGAGAATTCACTTTGCTCTTGAATTTATGTCGTGAACTCCATTATTTGCCCAAATTGCTTTTCCAATTCGCCCGTCTTCTTGGCTTGATTTTTCACCTCTTTGTTTCGGTTTTCTACATCCTGGTTCAAAGAGGTGAGTAACTTATTAAACATATCATTATCCAAAGATATACCTGAATTGAATTGGGCAGATTGTTGTGGTAGCTGTGATGGTTCATAAGGCAAGTGATAGAACTCCTCTTCTTGCTGCCAATATCCATCTTGTTGGAATTGTTGCGGTTTTCCACACATGTAATCTGAATAATCTCTCCAATCCGAATGGTAAGCGTTGGAAAACATGTTGTCCCCTGATTGGCTATGGCCTTGATAATCCCAAGCATCTTCATTCGCAGCGAATTGAGAACATTGATGAGTTGGATATCCTTGCCCATAGGACACACCATCTGTAGGGACACTTTGCATTGTGGTCCTTTCGGCATATTGGGCCAATTGAGAAGTAAGTTTCGCCAATTGAGCTTGAATGGTAGTAAAATCCATGTCTTACTTCTCTAGTACTTGAAATCAAGGAAACAAAACTAAATCAAATATCATAAGTAAAAATAAAAGACACAAATAGAAACAAAGTCATTAACTAAAACAAAAAACATGAAAAAGAAACAACGGGGGATTAGCAAAGTTGCTAATCCCCGGCAACGGCGCCAAAATTTGATGCGATGAAAGTTAAGCACTCAAATTAAACCCTCTTGTTGTCAAATTGTAGTATATATGCAAGTAGGGATCGTTCTAAACCGGGAATTAGGAGGGCTTGCTAAAACCTCTAAACTAACTCAAAAACATAAAAACAAAGTTAAAAACGTTTGAATAGACTTAAAGGACTCAAAACAGGTTCACAAGACTCAAAACAACTTAAAAACACTCAAAACTACTTAAAAACACAAACTAGGCAGTTTTTTACTCTAACACAACTTTGGCCGAAATTTGGGTTTTGACTTGACTCAAAACACTCTAAAACACAAACAAAACAGATTTTAAACACTTTGAAACAAGAAAGTAAAAGGGGGATTTTGGTTTTGATGAATTTGAAACAAACAAACAAGTTATAAAACTAGGCAGATTGTAAAACGAATTTAAGAAATAAGATGATGGATGGATTAGTTAGAGGTCCGTTCTTCACACATGACACACTTGTATATAAATCGATTTCCAATTGTTTTTCAATAAACTATGATGCTCAACACCCCAGATTAACCGTGATGCACAAATTAACCCTCATATTTTCCTTTACTCATTGGGTTGGATGAATGCATGCAACAACCCAAATCATTTTCTAAAAGTCCCCTATATGAATGCATAATAGAGATATAATCAGAGATCATTACGTTCAATGAAAATCATAAGTGTTGACGAGGCAATTGTAACTATGACTGCATGATACAATTGCCAAGAATTCAATTAACGTGATTGTGATAAACAACCTTCACTACTCATGAATATAAACTTGTAACGATTAGGTGAAACTCATTTATATTCTAGCATCTAATTCATGCATGAAAACTAAGTATGCATCCTTAATAAACATACAAGAATCAGTTATGAATAAAATAGATAATTGAATTGCAATCACAACTTATCAAATCACAATTGGAAGAAATCAATTCAAATCTCAAGCATGTTCATGGCTTCAAACTTCCCCCTAACTAAATAGGGGTTTAGCCACTCATAATTGCAACAAAATTAGAAAATAACAAAGTAGACATTGAAAGTAAGAACGAAGTACACCTAAAACGGTCCAAAGTTCCAAGCTTGAAACGCCAAGAACCTTTGTTTTCACCACCTTGTTGTAGCACAAGTGTCTAGGATGTGTATGGATATATGGATGGAATTGATTTGGACAGCTAAGAGATGAAAGTGTATGGATTGGTGAGATGTAGTATGGCTAGATGAATGGATGGAGGTCACGGCAAGGAAATTGTGTTTGTGAATGAAGTTGTGAGATGTGAAATGTAGTGTCTTTGGATGATGGCCCCCCAAATTATGGTGAATGGTGGATGTATTTATAGGCTAGGGAGAGGAGTGTATGGAGTTGCAATGAGTGGATGTAATGGGTGTAGTGGGTGAGTGTTGTGGTAATGAGTGGATGTAATAGGTGTAGTGGGTGGATGTTTGGTAATGAGTTGATGTAATGGGTGTAGTGGATGAGTGTTTGGTAATGAGTAGTGTTTAGTAATGAGTGGATGTAATGGGTGTAGTGGGTGGATGTTTGGTAATGAGTGGATGTAATGGGTGTAGTGGGTTGTGGTAATGAGTGGATGTAATGGGTGTAGTGGGTGGATGTTTGGTAATGAGTGGATGTAATGGGTGTAGTGGATGAGTGTTTGGTAATGAGTGGATGTAATGGGTGTAGTGGGTGGATGTAATGGGTGTAGTGGATGAGTGTTTGGTAATGAGTGGATGTAATGGGTGTAGTAGATGAGTGTTTGGTAATGAGTAGTGTTTAGTAATGAGTGGATGTAATGGGTGTAGTGGGTGGATGTTTGGTAATGAGTGGATGTAATGGGTGTAGTGGGTTGTGGTAATGAGTGGATGTAATGGGTGTAGTGGATGAGTGTTTGGTAATGAGTGGATGTAATGGGTGTAATGGGTGTAGTGGATGAGTGTTTGGTAATGAGTGGATGTAATGGGTGTAGTGGATGGATGTTTGGAGAATGGATGTTTCGAGAATGGATGTGTTGGGTGAAATGAGTGGATATAGTGGTAGGTGAATGTGTGTGTTGGGTGAAATGAGTGTGCTAAAATGGTTTTTTATAGGGAGAGGATGATGCACAAACTTCAAATTTCGTCCATTCCTTTTGCTCCAAGCATATGCCATCCATTCCATGCCTAAAAATGCTCCAAAATGCACTTCTTTGCCACATTAACCCTTTGGACCTACAAACACACGAAAATAGCTTAAAATACTAAAATAACTACGAACTAACAACATAAATGCCAAGAAACAAGCTAACTAAGTCGCATAAATATTCTCCTATCAAGCGCCAATCTTCATATGATTGTAGTACTAGAGCATATATCATTGTTACACCCAGTCATGTTCATGTCAGGATACCTCTGCATGAACTCGTGTGTCAACATGTGTCAATGAGCACTTGATATGATATGTTTGCTTATGCGAGATTATGTGATTATGAACATTATGTGTTCACTTATGAAATATTGGGTTATATTAACTTTTTAAGATATTGCTGGCTTTGGTAAGTATTTTTATACTATACTGAGTATGTATATTTTGGAAACTATACTTGTTTTACGGCAAGGGGTTATTATGTTTTTGAAAAGGTTTTTATAAAACTTTATTTTTAGGTCCACTCACCCTTATTTTTTGCCACTCCAGGTTTTAGTAGCTGAATTTTCGTATCGACGAGGATTCTTGGCAAATCTTGGTATAGGTGATTATCTTCGATGGTATAATTCTCATCCTACTTTACTGTACTTTATTTATGCTCTGACATCACATGTGAAATGGGTTCATTCCTGCTCACAAACGCAGTTTTGTACTTAGGCACTTTTAGGTTTAAATTTACTTACATTTCCACACCACTACACTTTATGGCTTCGCCACCCTCCCAGTGTCAGCCAACACAGCGCGATCAGAGTCTAGGTGGACATTTCGGGTCGAGGTGTGTCGTTTTGGTTATGCCAATTTTGGGGGAGATTATGCCCATTTTTTGGTATTATTTTATGTTGTTTGTTTGGTTATTTGAACATGTTTGTTTTGTTCATAGGGAATCGTCGAGACTTTGTCGGTGAAAGTTGAGGATTAGGATGCTATCAGACCATATTCCCCTCCACTACCACCACATTAGACTTGTATAAGGATTTTATTATTGTACTTTGTTAATTTATGTGTACATTTTTAATATAATATATATTATGGATAATTTGATCATAATTTTTCATATGTAATTTTATTTTGAATATGTCAATTTAAAATAAAGATACAATTAAATTAAATTAAAAAAGTAAAAGTTCAAAAAAATCTTGTGCTACCAAATATTTTGTCGCCCAAACAATTACTATAATTAAATTAAAATAAGAGAAATAATAAAACAAAAATAAAATACCTTGCGCAACAAAATAGTTCATCTCGCAAACAATTAATTTTGTTGCGCAAAATATTAAATTAATTAAATTAAATAAAAAAATAAAAAAGCCAAAAACTTTGCGCGATGAATATTTATTTTTGTCGTGCAAACCTTACCGTAATGAGCTTTGCGCGACCAATCATGTGTGACAATAATTTCGTCTTGCAAGGTTTTGAGCGACAAAATCATACTTTACGCAACAAATCTTATTTCATCGCGCAAAGTGTTTTTTTTATAGTAGTGGGTGTAGATAGAGCTTTATGTATGTTTTTTGGTGTATAAAGACTAAAGTTAGAAAAGAATCAAACAGTTGGTTTGTAATCTGTTCATGACTGACTGCATGCATATTTCACAACTGTAACTGCAACCAAAGTAATCACTTTGTTTGATCCCCCTCCTTTTCTGTTGCAGAAAGGAGTGATCACCTACTTTGTGCTAGCTGATCACACATTTCAACTATAACCTTAGTCTTATAGCATGTTATTATGTTAATGATGCTCCAAATTAATTAGTCCTCTCAATTAAAGAGATCCATGTAACTCGGGAAAGGTGAATATATCCAGATCTTCAACGAAATTCAATATGATTTTTTTTTTTTTAAGGATTTGTTTCAAATTTGTAAAAAGAAATATCAGTAGATTACAAATTATTATACAGTTTCTCATTCGAAACAAGTAATAAAATGAAGATTTTAAGTATATAAATGTGAGCAAAATGAAACACTGCATCTGAATCGAATAAAATTTGATAAAAATGGGAGAGAAGTATCACGTTTTCATTAGTGCTAGTGCAAATGATGATACTTAATTGTGTGTATATGGATGGTGCTGGAAATTAATGATTTATTAACTAGGTAGCGACAAGGAGAGGTTGTGCCTGAATGCTCCTCCATTTCACACAATGGGTAGTCAAATCCAAGACAAGTGGAGGCTTCAAAGATAAAATCGAGAAAATTTACAAGCCCAAGCAACGAGACATTCCCTTCAACGCTACCAATGAAAAAGTATGATGGAACAAAGCAAAAGGCACCCCCACCCACCTCACTTGCAATCATGACTGCAAGAGTGGGAGTGTTATGTTAAAGCTCTCTCTCTCTCTCTCACACATATTTACTCAAAAGGGTCGTCGATCACTAGCGGCCCCTATATTCCCATGCAAAATAAAAGTAGTCAATAAAATATAAAGTTTATAAACCTACCTCTCTCTCTCTCTCTGAATATTTGGTAATATCTCTTGAGAGGGGTGATGGGTTTTGCACTGGCAAAGAGAATCCATGTTGGGAGCTTGAAAAGGTGCGCCTATATATATGCATATTACATGCATATATGAGAGAGAGAGAGAGAGAGAGAGAGGAATGTGTGTGTGTGTGTCAGCTTGAGATGCGTTCATCAAACTTCAAAGGAACTACTTGTGTTGTGTGGCATATTATTAATCAGAGACATTAAGGAATGTTAAGAGGATTGGGTTCTTTTCCTTTGGCGTTTTCCCACATTCCCTTCTATTCTCTCCATCTTGCATTCGTGCCAAGGTTTTATTCATCTTGTATATTTACATATATAACTGATATTCATATATGGAACATTTATATAATAAAATAGGTAACGTTATGCAAATATTGTAAACAAATATATAAATATATATAGATATATTTTAATTGGTATAAGTTTGACCTCTTTCGTGGGAATTCGTGTTTGAGACAGAGAAAGGGAATTAACATAGCAAGGAGAGCCCAATAGAGAGTCTTAATTATCTCAAACACATAAAAATGTGAGATCCGGATAAAACTTTTTTTATTTTTTATTTTTCGGTCCTTTACCCAACCATTTAAACGAAATAAAAATAAAATATTTATTCATGTATTATTATTTACTGAATAAAGAGATCCAAAAAGGATGTAAAAGGTGAGGAAAACTTTTGACCATAATAGTGGTATCTGTACACTTACAGAGCAAATAGCTTTTTGGTCCTAAGTGAATATCGTGACATCTAAAGCTTTTGCGTTGAAGTTACTGCCGCAGTTCACCATGGAAGAATTTTCGTGTTTTTCAAATTTGAATAAAACTCGACAGACGACAACTTAACATATAATTTGAGTTAGTACATTTGACATTTCCTTCATAGAATAGTAGAAACTAGAAAGTTCCCTTAAACAAGTAGTGGTTTATTACGTACCATGTCAAAATATAGGGTCCAAGCTAGCTAAATTTTTACCTAAGGCAACTAAGGAATGGTTTGGGGTTAAAGTGATTTTAAAAAACGTTGGTATGAAAAAAAGCTAGGAGAGTTTTTGGTGTTTGGTAAACACTCCCAAGCCAGCTTTATTTCAAAGTTTTAGATGAAAAAAAAAAACTAAAAATGGGAAGCTGCAAAAGGCAGCTTCAGAAACCAGCTTCTTGTGAAAACATGGAGCTACATTGATTTTATTAATGAAACTTCCAAATTCCCAAACCTACCATCACTTTCTAGTTCGAGCTCCCTTTCTCCAGCTCTCTCTCTCCGTTCAAGCTCGATCTTTCCCTCTCATCTGGTTCGAGCACTCTTCATCAAGAAAAAGGTAAATTTCCATTTTTTAACCTTTATTTCTGGGTAATTGGAATATTGAATTGAATAATTGGAAGTTAGAAATGGAAGATTTGGATTTTTGGGTAATCTAGGTGATATGCGATTCTGGGTAATCTAGGTTTCGGAGTGATGCGGCAGGCGACGATGGACTTCTTTAACGACATGGAAGACCACGGCTCCACCATGGCCATGGAAGCGCAAACCCGATCTCAGCTGCAGCGACCAGCCCGACTGCCCCAACAAAACCTAGAGTTTGAAGTTCTCCATAACAGCCTGTTGGCTGTCGAAACTAAAATTCAAACCCTAGAAAATTTCAACGACAATTGCTCCATTGGCGAAGAGAAAACCTGTAAGTTTGAAGCCACTGTTGACCTTGAAGACGAAGACGAGGAGGAAGATTACGAAGAAGAAGAAGAAGAAGACAATGAAAAGTCTAATGGGAAGGCGATGTGGATCACAAGGGAAAGGGGATTTGAGAGATGACAAGGGCTAAGGGAATAAAAAATTATGATTCCATAATAAAAGGAAAGATAAAGAGTAATAGTATAAGGAGTAATAGTTGTATTGTAAATAGATATTTTAAATGCTAAATTATATGTTGAATGTTGGATTATGATTTCTTGTTAAACGTTGGATTATATGTTTAAGATAAAGTTTATAAATATTTTTCTTTTAAAAAAAAGGTATATTTAGTAATTCAACTTTATTTGTCAAGAAAATTAAATTAATATCACATCTAGTATTATACCCTTTTTGGTCATTTCATACAGTCACAGTTGTTTTACATAAAAGTTTACCAAACACCATCATACTACTTTTTTTTTCAAAAGAACTTTTAAAAAAAAGTTTACCAAACACTCTACTGCTTTATTTCACAGCTACTTATTCTCACAGCACAGTAGAAGCAGTTTTTTTTCAAAGCCCAGCAATACCAAACCAGCACTAACAGAGGTGGTTTACACAAAAAAAAAAAAAAAAAAAAACTCTCTCATCGATATATAGGTTCCAAATGTGTCACTAATCACCCCTCTATAGACCCGTGGATCAATTTACTAAATAAATTTAAGGCGTTAGTCACAAATTGCTTTCACTCTACACTAATTTTCATGAAATTTTTAGTTTTTTTCTTCCATCTTGGCAAGCTTTCGTTGAGTGTGAATCTCACAAGGGTTCTAAGCAGTGGTGAAGCTATAGAGGGACAAGGAAGGGCAACCGCCCCTCCCCTAGCTGGAAATTAAGCCTAGGAGCGGTGGTTCTGTGTCACATCCTAGCCCGAGCCATACCCGCTCACCGCGCACTCATGTACTTAGGCACTTTTAGGCTTAAATTTATTCACATTTTACACATCATCACACTTTATGGCTTCGTCACCTCCAGGTGTCGGCCAGCACAGCTCGATTCAGAGTCCTAATGGACATTCCAGGTCAGGGTGTGTCATTCTATCCCTCTAGTCCCTTCGAAAGTTATGGATGCTCAACTTGCTTTCTGGTTTCTAAGTTCCTGCTGCTGCTGTGCAGCAGTGTTTTATTTTATTTTATTTTCTGAAAAATCCTTAACCAAATGATGTCATTTCATTTAGTTGATTAAAAAATAATTGAAGTGGGGACCTATAACGACCCATCCCCAATTATTATAATTTTTATAATTTTAAAAAGTGAATTTACGAAAATGCCCTTCGAGACAAAGTGTTGACTTTTGTTTACTGTCGTGTCATGTCACGTAAGGTTTATTTTCTTGACATATCCTCGTAGTACTTATCGCTACAGACGCGTGGGCGTAAACGGATCGTGATTTGGAGTTATAACGAAGGAGATACTAACGAATGAAGTCGAGGGAAAAATTGTAAATTTATTTATTTCTAGAATGCTCCAGATTTCTGGAGCCAAATCAGGAAGGCCACGTGTGTGGCCCAGATTAAAAGGAAGAAAGTTGGGCGGTAGAGATGGAGGATAAAGGAGAGAAATGAGGGAGAGATGAGGCGAATCAGAAAAGGAGAGATGTGAGGGTGACCAATCAGAGAAGAGAGAAAAGAGAAAGAGAGAAGAAGAGGAGGAGGAGAGCCGTTGGGTTCACCATGACCCGTACCCAACCCAGCGGAAATGCATGAAATCTGGTGCTTTCTCCGGTCAAATTCCGACAAATTGCATCGGCCCACTACTTGGGAACTTCTCATCGATCATTCCTCTTCAATTTTCTACACAAATTGGACAAGATTTGGTCTTGGTTTCGTGGCAAGAGCATCTACGGCACCGTGGTGTTCTTGGTGGCAATCCGCCATTTCTGCAATGATTTCTCTCAATTGCCACTACCAATATACTTCCCTTGAGCCTAGAAACAATGCCTAATCATTGGTTGGAGCGGCATATTTGATTTGAGGACGAATCAAAGCACCCCCAAACCTAGGGTTCCGGCGGATTTTCATGAAATTGAGGGTTTTCCAAGCCAAATTGGCCTTAGTCACATGTATGAAAGTTTCTCTACTCATCGAGATGTTCATTCCTCTTGGTTTAATTAGTTATTAGTCATATAGTATATTTTACTCTAGGATTAAGAGTCTAATACCGGGAGGAATTAGTGATCTTGCAAAGGAGTTCGTGAAGATCAGGAGGTGTGCAAGCTATATGCTAGTGTATAAGTTTCTTACATTGGTCTTGGTGTTACCGGTTGCAACTACTTTAGTGTAGAGAGCTTTTTTTACTATGAATATTGTGAAAACACCAAATCATAACGAAGTGGGAGATCAATGGTTGAATGATGACATGATTGATTACATTGAGAGAGATGCATTCACTTTTATTGATAATGAGTCTATTATGCAACGTTTTCATTGCTAAAGTACGAAAGACATAACTATATATATATATATATATATATATATATATATATATATATATATATATATATATCCCATTGTTTTCAAAAAATAAAGATTAGGTGTGGGGCCCACTCTACATCGAACTTCAACGATTCGAACCGTCTATTTTATACCTCTTGTTTCATAGATCATCCTTACAAGAATTCAATTCAATCCGAAATCATTTGCTTATTTAATTATCAAGATAAAATTTCATTGTTTTTTATATAACAAAGTATTTGTTAATTTCTTTGAACTCAATTAGATGTCTTAACCATTTATGATTTGGCTAATACTTTGCAAGAATGATCTATGAGGTGCAACTTGAAAAATAGACAATTCGGATCGTTAAAGTTTGATATAGTGTGGACCCCACAACAAATCCCCATTTTTATTATAAAAAAATGGAAATCCCTTCCTCTAAAGGTGTGTGTGTGTGTGTGTGTGTGTGTGTGTGTGTGTGTGTGTGTATATAGAGAGAGAGAGAGAGAGAGAGAGAGAGAGAGAGAGGCCCTTTATGCAAAGGGATCCCCATTTTTTTAAAAAAATGGGATTAGGTGTGGGGCCCACTCCACTTCGAATTTTAACGATCCGAACCGTCTATTTTGTAAGTCTCGATTCATAGATCATCCTTGAAAAAATTCAATTCAATCCAAAACCATTTGCCTATTTAATTATCAAAATCAAATTTCATTGTTTTTTATATAACAAAGTATTCGTTCATTTCTTTTAACATAATTAGATGTCTTAATTATTTCTGATTTAACTAATATTTTGTAAGGGTGATTTATGAGGTACAACTTAAAAAATAGACGGTTCGGATCATTAAAGTTCGATGTGGTGTGGACCCCACAACTAATCCCCATTTTTATAAAAAAAATGAGGATCCCTTCCCTTAAAGGCTTCCTATATATATATATATATTGTTCACGTGTTGGGTTTAAAATGTTGCCACATGTGAAGGGGAGCAGGTCATATTGAGAGTGAATCTCGTAAGAGTAATTTGACCTTTTAAAACAAGAAGAAGATGAAGTCATAGCCGACTTCAATAGTAAGCTTCTTCTCTATTGCAAAAATAATGTGCTTGACTTACAATAGGTCTAAGTTCAATAATGTGCCCTTTTTCTTTTCTGTGACAGCACTGACCACTATTTCTACAGACAAACAATCCCTACGATCCTTCTATTAAAATCTTTGTAGAATACCAAAATAGTTTCCTTGTCAAATATAAGTGGTAAAAACCAATTTACATACTAAGTCCAATTACATATAAATTAGGACAAGTAATCCTCTCTTCATAAGACTTTTCTTCATCAATTTGAACTCAAACATCCACCCAAAATACACCAACATTGATGCTCATATTCTAACAAATCTCACGTGTGTAACCTAGTCACTGTTCTAAAAATCGCCACTTGGCACCGCCTAGGCCCCGCTAAGGCGCCGTCCCGATTAATTCCTTTGTGTTTGAAAATTAAGAACCTCCTTGGGCATCCCCTTAGCTCGCCTAGACCAGCCTAGGCACCCGCCTAGGTGGCAACTCTCACTTAGACACGCAATCAATAACTTTCATTCTAGATTTTATTTTTGTTCAATAAATCATAAGTGACTTGTTAAATACTTGGATGAACACTTATTATATACTTGTTTACCATATTTTCAATATGTTATGATACTTTAATCTATATGTCGTTTTATTTTACAATTTATGCATCCCAATATAATTATGTATGTTTGTAAAATATAAATTTACTTAAAACCATCTAGTCTGCCTAGGCCTTGCCTAGCCACCTAGACGCTAGGCCCTAGCCTAACGCCGGACTAGCGCTTAGTGTCTTTAGAACCTTGAACCTAATAGAGAAACGAGCTCCATGACACCAATTCAATCGTTCATGTGTTAAGCTCGAAAAATTAAAAAGACCTTATAAGTTGAAAGAACTTACAAGAAGCAAGACACCATATTGCCTACTAATTTTGAGTTACAACCTCAACTTCCATCACTTTTTTTCCTTTTGGAACCTTTTCCACTAACATAAGACATCGTGCGTCCTTGTTAATTTGTGGATTCACCATTAGTTAGCCCACAACTCGATTTGCAGTGCCATTAGTTTCATTACGAAGGAAGAGGTTTTCATTACGAAGGAAGAGGTTGCATCATTGGCTATCTAGCATATGTTAATAGTTGACTTTGTAGCATGACTGTTTGCCTATGGAGCATACACTTAATTAGTTGGGGATATATTTAATTACTATGTAATAATCTCCAGAGAAATTATGTTAATTGTACATCCTTATCACCAATACAATTAACATAATGAAACTAATGGTAGGATTGGGAGAGATATGTTTCCGTCATGACTATTTTTTTTCATCTTTAATTTGGACAAAATTTGAGTTGACTTCAATCTGCTTCAACATATATTGAATATAGTGACAATAAATCTAATACAATCATATGCTTCAAACGGGTGTCCAAGACACTTTTTATGTTATGGGACTGAGATTTTCGGGCCTTCGGACTAAGACGAACAAAGCAGCAAGGATCAGATCTCTGTGCATGGAGTAGTGGACCTCGAAGCATAGATCGACTTAGATCAGACCTCAGGGTCAGAGAGGTCGGATGACAACAATCAAAAATACCTAATGGATCCAAATTGGATCATTGTTGGTACTATCGGACTAAGTCAATCCAATCGATAGGCACCAGAATGGTAGGCAAGGTTTGCGCATGCTGAGAATGACCTACATACTTGATCCTCAAGAAATGTATCTCTAATCACATCTTGATTAGAAAGAATCTTGGGAATTCCTATTATTATGAGAACTGGCCCGAGGGCCAAGTAATTACTATCCTTACAAGGACTCTCATTAAACAGTATAAATACATGGTTCAAAGTAAACGTATCACATTCTACGCTCTAGCCTCCTACTTGAAGCATTATACATCGCACTAACTTGATCATCAGAGAGTTCTTGGCTGCTATCACACCGATGCCTAGGTTCTTTAACGATCTTTTACTTCTTTTTTGTAGGTTCATCGGTGGTTGCTTGTATAATGGTTGTGTGCGAAATTGATTCTAACATACATATAAACAAAATTTTCTTTTGGGTTCGGGGTTTTAATACAATGGAAAATGCTGTGATCTTTATAAAATTAATTCATGGATTCAAGGTTTTAGTACAACCACCATTCTCCCTCCTTCACAAGGGATAAAAAAAATTAATTAGTCTGAAAATGAGAGATACTAGGCTTGTTAGATAACGTTTTATAAAATGGCTTTTGAATAACTAGTTTGTAAAACGAAAATGACTGATAGAATTTTGTATTTTTATGATTTGACAATATGTCTAGGAATTTATTTTCAAAATGATTTTTTGACAAAAATGATAAAAAACATGTTTGGGTACTAATATTAAAAAAAATATCACAATATAATATATATAAACTCATGTGGTAGTAATATTTTGCAATATAACTTTTAAGATGGTGGTAGTGATTAAGGCAAGGGTGGTGCTTGTAACAATGATGGTGCCGATGGTGGTGATATATGTATGGTGGCAACAGTGGGGAGGATAATTGTAACAACCCGTCTGTAATTTTACAATTTTATCAAATTTAAAAGAGTGAATTGACAAAAATGCCCTAGAGGCAAGGAAGTTGACTTCCATTGATCATTGTTTAGAGGGACGTATGACCTGTTATTTGAGCGTATCCTTGTAGTACTCAATGTTACGAACGCGTAGGCGCAAGCGAAATCGAATTTGGAGCTACGACGGAGATTTTATAGACTTACGAAGTCTAAGGGCATTTTGGTAAATTCATTATTCTAGATAAATGACCCCTTTATTATTTTAATATTTTTCTTGTAGGATTTTTCTACATGGTGGGACCCACCCACGTGGGTCTCCTATCCCTTTTTTGCCTATGTTCTCTTCTCCCCACTCTTTGGGACATCTCTCTCTTCCTTCTCACCTTTCATCTCTCATCTCAAAACTCTCTATCCTCAAGCTTTCTCCTCCTTCTGCAACACCTGCGCTGAGGCCAAGAAAACTCCAAGCTCCCCAACTCCGGTGAGAATTAAAGACACACTAAACCACACCAGACCACCATGTCATATCCCTCTCTATCTCTCTCATTTCACTCTCCCTCTTTCTCTCTATAGTCTCTCGTCCCTTAACTCTCTATCACTCTCTCTCTCCGAGCACCCCACAATCATAACTATAGCACTATCACTAGCCACTTCTTTCGACGAGCGTCACAACCCAGACTATAGACGAAAATTCGTGCCCTGGACTGTCACTTTCTTTCTCTTCTCTCTGTGCAGTGGCACCGCCACTGTTCAAGATTATCTTCGGCAATTTCTCGCCCTTCTTGGCTAAGGTGAGCCTCGAAACCCCCCCCCCCAAAAAAAAACTTCTTAAATCTTGTTTTCGTGTACGATTAGGGTAAATTTGAGATGTTTTGGCTACATTATAATGCAGTAATGCCTCGGGAGAAGCTTCCCTAGTTTTGGAGGAGATCTTGCAGATTTCGAGCCTTTTTCCAACCAAATTCAGCCATGGTCGAGGAAACCAATGGTATATTTCGATTTCTTGTTCTCTGAGCTTCGATTTGATATATTGGATGGCTAGGATTAGTGAATTTTGTGGTTGATTGAAGTCGTGGAAGTTTCCCAGTTACACTTTCCAGAAATCGGCGACCGGACTCGTGAATGAGACCGAATCAACCCGACCCGAAAAAAAAAGTCCAAACCCGGATCCTACCCGACCAGTTCCTAATTGGATTTGGAATATTCCTAGAATATTCATTGTGGTGACATTTTTAAAATTTTTTCGAGAACCCTCCCAGGCTAATTTCGATGCCCCGAGTTCGTTTTTTGGCATCCATTTAGTAAAATTCCAAAGTTTTAACGTAGTAGACCACGAAGGCGGTTCGGTTGACTTTTTAGGGTTGATCGTTGACTTTTTACAAACTTTTCCTAGGATCCTTCTTAACATATTTCGATGCCCTTGATTCCAAATTCACGCTTTGTTTTCCCAAATTTAATCATTTTAATTGAGTTTTACTAATGGGTCCCAATATTATGAGCGATTACTATCGGAGACTCCAGCTTTCCTAATTCGAACGGCTACGACCTCTCAAGTATCTGTGAGTAGGTCTTTTCTTTTATATAGTATATATATTTGTTTAGTTTTAACATATATATATATATATATATATAATAATGAATTTTTTATGTGATTGCCATAATTAAATTAAAGTTTATAAGAAAGGTTGTAATGTTGAGAATTATGAAATTATTCTGAATCCTGGGGATGCACATGTATGCGAACTATTATGGGATGTCTTAATTATATTTACGGCCATGAATGGTGTTATGTTGACTAGAATTATCGATTTACCGTTGCATGATCATATTTACATTATCTGCTCATCGTGTGCTGCACTAATGTTAGTACTCGCCCGAGGTCAGGGCTCACATCGCACCGTACGCACACTTTGGATCTGTAGGTGCCAATCTTGTCCTGGATTGCCATAGGCAATTAGGACTCGTATGTGATGCGCATAGCGCCAGTCTTCACGTGAATGTAATACTCGAGCGTATATCATTATTACACCCAATCTTGTTCATGTCAGAATATCTCTGCGTGAACTCATGTGTCAGCATATGTTGATGACCACTCGATATGATATGTTTGTTTATAAGAGATTAGGTGATTATCGGACATTAGGTGTTTATTTTAGAAATATTGTGACGTATTGAATTCTTGAGATATTGCAGGCTACGGTAAGTATTTTCATACTATACAATATATGTTATATTTGGAAACTATACTTGTTTTACAGTGAAGGGTTATTATGCTTTTGAAAAGGTTTTTACAAAGTTTTATTTTTAATCCCACTCACCCTTGTTTTTTTCCTCTCCAAGTTTTAGTAGCAGAGCTTTCGTGTTGACGAGGACTTTTTGGAAAAATATTGTTATGGAAACACTCCCATTGGTATAAATCTTATTCTACTTTTACTGTACTTTACTTATACTCTAACATCACATGTAAAATGGGTTCATTCTCGCTCACATGCGCATTCTTACCTTTAGGCACTTTTAGGTTTAAATTTATTCACATTTTCCACATCACTACATTTTATGGCTTCGTCACCTTCCGATGTCGGCCAGCACAACTCGATTCAGAATCCAGGTGGACATTCCAGGTCAAGATGTGTCAATAAGAGGCTGGTGACGGTGGTGATGGTAAGCATAGTGGTGGAAGGTGGTTGTGGTAATAATGGTAGCGTGTTGGGGGGAAAATGTGGTTAGGAGGTGGCGTGGTTGATGGTAGCGGAGATGGTGGGAGGTGGTGGTGGTGATGGTGGTTGTTGTTGTAGTGGTGATATTGGTAGAGGGTTGTGGTGGCGGCGATAGTGGTGAGAAGTGGTGGAAGTGACAAAGATGGTAGTTAATAAGGTGTTGGTTGTGATGACTGTCAAGGTGATTGTGAAGTACATGATTTTTTTTTCTCAAAACTCTACCTTTGTTTTATGGGAGCTTTAACTAAACACTCCCGATACTATTCACTTTTAACGAAAAACCACATTTTTACCTTTCTCTAGTACAATTCACTACACTTTTATTTGTCTTTTTTCATTAAAACTAAAGTTTTTTTGGACTTTTCCTTAGTTTTCCTTTATTTTATATGTATCTTGTTGTTTTTATTTTTTTTTTGGATTCTATGCTTGAAAACACAGAGAACATCAAACTAGTATCTATGCCCAATATTGTACTTTGTGTTTTTCATTTCGTGAGTTTGTTCTTCAAAAACAACATATCAAACGCATATAACACCGTATGTTCTTAAATTTCAGAGCCTAAATTCTAGATATTTTTAGAAACGGATTTTTCTTTACTCTTTTTTTGTTTAAAAAGTGACTGAAACTGAAGGGAAGAATTTTATACCACAGTACTTGATATCTCTCAAATCTTTGTCAATGTCACGCCAACTGGTCTAAATTAAATATGGGCATGCATGCTATGACATGCAGAATTTTCATTTATTTTTTATACATGCGTGCAGATTTTTATTCGCTTAAGATTGACTGTATGTTTTTTCTTGACAGATAGATTGACAATATGTTGATGTAAATTTGTAGAATCTTTTCAAATTAACATTCTTCGCTTCTCCGTTCAAGGGCACCCGATAACATGTGGTTCTTCTTTGCTTATTCAATTAGCAAGAACTAGACATTTGTTTGGTTTTGTTTGTTTTCTTTAGACTATGTTGTTGAGGGATATCCAAAAGGACTCGTGGTAAATGTAGTTACTTCAAAAACTTAGATGGAGGTATTTGAAACAAATGGATACAATACATTGAAAAAAAATCATGGAAACCCTAACTCTTAAGGGTGGGCAGAAGTCCGACCAATATGAACTCTACAAGACGATTTAGCTTGGTTTTGGTCATAAAAAACTCAAATGGTTTAAAACGGAACCAAACTGAAAGGAATTGGTTAAGAACTACAGTTTTGGTTTTGAAGATTGATGAAATTTTGATGGTATTGATAATTGAGGAGGTGTAAGTATATATTAGTTACTAAACATAAACGTTTGATGGCATATTGTTGAATTTTAAAATGGTTTGATATATTAGAAAATGAAAATCATGTGGAAAACTTTATTATGGTAATTGGTATAACAGAGTCGAAAGAATGAAAAAGAAAAAATGATTCGGTCTTGGGCCAAACCATCCGAACAGAAACCAAACCCAATTATCTATTGAAAATTTGTGGTTTGGTTTGGTTTTCTTATGCCATATTTGTTGAGGATTTGCAAAGGGATTTCTAGGAATGTATTAAAAAAAAAGTTAGATGGATGGATTTGAAATGCATTGCATGATCATTGCGTAAACAAAAGATTCATAAATTATTAATTTTTAAACTAAGCAGGAGATTAGAGTGATTAGTTGTGTAATGAGCTTAAACCACGTGGGAAATGTGCTCTAGTCAGTTGACCAATGTTCGGTGTGTTATGAGGACATTAGGCATGCCATAAACTACTTAGGTTAGTACCCCACTCACTAGGTATTAGTAGCAATCTTCCAAATAAATGATTCATTTCAAGCAATCTTCTAAAAAATATTACCTACATTTGGATATTTTTCTAAACATAGTACTGCTAAGAACACCCAATATGGTGAAGTTACCAATTGATAAGTAATATTGCATTCCATTTTTCTGAAGTGAGCATCTACATTGTCGTGTGGTCCATGATTTTCCAGAAGCTAGTCAAGAAAACAAAAGTGATTACTTGTATGGCATACTTATGCTCGTTATGTTTATGCAACTTATTGTTATAACAAGCCCGTGAGAAGTTTATTCCAAGCTAGCATGCATTTGACACACATTGTGATAGGTCTAACTTTAAACTCATAACGTACCTACAAGTTACTACTCAGTACCGATCAATCTGAATGGTCTATTTACAACCCAGCACAAGTCGACTCTTTGTAGACAGGTTTTGTTTTGTTGTGGTGACCTTGCTCTAGCAGCTAGGTCAGACTCAGAGGGTACGTACTTCCTAGCTACTAGCTAGCCTTTGTTTTGTTATATGCTAGCTATTGTTTTATGTGTCTACTTCTCTGCCTTTTGTCCATCAATGAATACATGTAGCTCAGCTGAGATCAGACATGGGAGTAAGCTTTTGTCCATCAATTATCAGCTCACTCATGCAATGCATATATCGGGAGAGTAATACATGCCTGATCGTCTTTCTGTTATCGATTTGCTTTTTCGAACTGTCAGAATAATTGGAGGGCAAGAAACACCCAAAAGCGAATAAAACAGGCTACATGTACAAAATAAATCTGTCGTCATAAATTTGGGAACTTGGGTATTTTCTATTTTTTTTTAATTAGGAAAAATTAGTATCCGGTCCCTTATTACTAATGTTAATTGACTGAAACCTTATTAGTTTTCAAATTTTGATTGAAGTCTCTAACATTAATGTGATAATGAAATTACATATTTATTACACTTTTTTAAATAAAAATTAGTAATTGATTTAAGGTTTTAATACTCACATCTTTATTAAAATCCTAATTTATTTTCAATTCAAACATTTTCAAAATAAAAAAATTAGAATAAGTTTGTACCCATTAGTTTTTCATAAAAAGATTCTCAATATTTCATTCTTAAATGTACTCACTCATATAATTTTCAATTTTTTTAATCTTCTAAATATACCAATTTGTTATATGTAAAATGTACCCTTTTTTAATATAAAATATACAAAAAAAAATTTATATAAAATGTACCCAATTTTTCAATATAAAATCCATTCAATTTTTTTAATACATTTTTTTAAAATTATATGGGTACATTCTCTTTGGTTGTTTTGAGAATGTATCAATATTAAGTTGAATCGAAGAAATTTACTAATGTTATTAAGCCTAATATCTTTTTCTTTTTTTTTTTATGTGGTTTTGAAGAATATATCCATGTTTTGGTACAATAGTTTTTTTTTGTTTGTTAATTTGATGAATTTACCAACACACACACACAATATAATAGAGAGTATAATTTATATTTTATTATTTTTAATCCCACAAATTATTTAAAATCTCATTAATAAAAACAAATACAAATTTCAATTTTTTATTTTTTATTTAAAAAATATAGTAACTTACATTATTACATTAACATCGGGACTTTGATAAAAAATTAAAAATAGATAAGGTTTCAGTCAAAGAATATTAATAGTTAGGACCTCATCCAATGTGTCCCCTTTAATTATTTAATAATGCAGAAATTGGGATTTGTTTTTTCATTTCAATAAAGTGATATTACTATTCGGGGAGGGTGAAGCTTTGAACTCGAGACGCAATGAGTTATTGAAGTACAAGATCCTAACCACTAGAACAATTCCCACCCTTGCTTGGTTTGGTGATGTGGTTGAAGTTTCTTGTGGAAGTACATTTGTTTTTTTTATCATGAAATAGGAGTGCATGAAAGTTTTCTCTTCGAATAAATTTTGTACACTTTCAGAACTCCATTTTCTCAATCTAGTGAATGCTACATATAGTTTCATAATCTAGTTGGAACATCAAATTTATCCATGATAAATCATATGCTCAGTTTAGGTACTAAATTTTCGTTTTTTGAGAGCATGGTTAAGCTTGATTTATTTATATTTTTTAGCCAAAAGTACGAGAGAATGAATTGGTTAGTTGGAGCCAAAACGGAGTTCTTCATCAGTTGATCTTCACCACAACAACAACTACATGCAACACGAATCGACGGACGGCTTACGCACTCACGCGTTTCGGCCCTTGGTAGCCCTAGCCTACAATCTTCTCGCAGCCTGCAAATGTGAATATGTGAGAAAAAGTAAAGCTTCTTGGGTATACTATAATTATGGCTCAACAAAAAGGAAATTTGCTATTTGAAGTTTGTAATGATACTCGTTTCGCTAAGCACAACAATGTGAAACCTACACATGCCACTTCATGTTGTTGGATAAATATCAACAATCAATGATAATTTTATATATGCTAATAAATGATGAATGCGAACAACTAACTTAACAGAGTATGAACACAAAATAATATTAAACAGAAAAAACTAAAGATTGAGGCTTGCTTACCGCAATGTCCTTGAAATAGACATTTCGCCCCTACTCAGTGCTTGTAGGACTACGGACGTCTGCTTCACCAGGATTCAACGATCAAGTTAAAATTCAAACACCGGAAAACTTAACTTCTGGCAAATTTCTTTTTTGTGGTTCTCTTAGTAAGAATGTTTTGGATTGTAGAAGAAGAATTATATTTTTCTTTGTTCTAAATGTCATGCAGATTGATGTATATATAATAGGATTATGCATGTTCACAACAGGTATGAAAATGGGTTGCATCTGTTGGGAGACATCTTCTTAGAGGGGTGTTTGCTTTCTGCGTTCTTTCACTACACTTCAGACTTCATCTGAAAAGATGAGTCTGTTGGTAAAAATTAATTAAATTCGAAATTAATTAAAAATAATTAATTAAAGAATTTAATTTTCAAAGCCCAAGGCCCATCTTTTGACAATTATAGTCCATCTATAAAGGACAAAACCTTATAAAGTGAGGAAACCTTTTAGGAATGGCCAATGTGGGATAATGAAATTTCTACTCAAATTTTCCAACACATGTAAATGTTTTTTATGCAAGTATCATGGTCTCTATGTGGCAATGACTTGATGTGATCTCGTTGGATAGTGAGGCATTAAGTGTGTGCCAATATGGGTGTGTTGCGTCTATTATCAATATTATAAATTTGAATTTATGATATTTATTACATATGATGACCGTGTAAGAGTTTAATACACTTTTATCGGTGATATTAGGTTATTATTTTTTTTTTAAATTAATAAAAAATAAAACTAAACAAGCTGATTTTAATCATATTAATTTGATGAGGAGTTGTAACTGTGAAGCCTAGTTAGCAAGTGTCAGCAAGTTTGTTCCATAGATCGTATGAAATTCTTTCTCTCCTTTTGAAGACAAAACAAAAAACAAAAAAGAAAAAGTGGAAAAGGAGAGTTCATGTTCATGGGGATTAGGGAGCAAAGGAGAAGATACAGTGGCAATAATGATGAGTTGGGTTGTTAAAATATTTGCCATCGGAAATCGGCATGCAAATATGCAAAAGAGAGAGATATAGAGGAATTAAAGAAGATCGAGAAATAAAGCTAGCAAAGAAAGAGAGGGGCATACTTTGATCACATACGACCTTTTCTTTTCTTTTTTATGTCCTCTTTCTTTTTTTGGTCGAATTTTTATGTCCTCTTTCACTTTCTTTACTTTCCGGTCACCCACTTTAATCGGTCTCTTAGATTTCAGTAACAAAAAGCTTCAGGGGAGGCCACTTTTTCAGTTTTCCTTTTACCCCTTTTTCATGGTTTATTCCATACTGTGATCTGTCTGCTTACTACTTTGACCGTATTTCAACGTTCCAAAATCAGTTAACTAATGCACTCTTCGTATAAATTACAATGTTAAGACTTACTCCAACTCTTGAAGTAAAACTCAAATTTTAGATTCTAAATATACTCAAACTTACTCCAACCCTTGGGCCAAATAAGAGTTTTAACTCAAAACTCTTTTTTGGGGCAAATTTAGCTCAGAGTTCTCCCCTGAGTTAGTAGCATGGGTGTATTTTTTTAGTTTATATTTATAAATTCATTAAATCTAACTGCTAAGATCTAATGTGATCAAATTTGACAGTAAAAAAAAAAAATCTAACGGTCCAAATTTAAATCCAATGGCTAAAATAACTATAATATATATATATTTCATGTGTTTCATATTCTTTCATAGTTTTCCCCGAGTTTTATGGTTTCGGTTTAGTGATTTTACAAATTTATCGGAATCTAAATATTTTTAGGTTTAAATGTTCATAAAATTAAACTAGAATAGTCTACGTAATTTTTTTTTTAAGTTACTTTAAGAAAAACAAAACTTATCATAAATTCATTATTCAATAATCTCAAGCTAAAAATTTAACCAATAAAGGTTGGAGCAAAAAACAGTTTCTGGGTTAAAACCTAAATTTTCTGGGTTAAAAATCTTAAGTTTTAACCCAAGAGTTGGAAAATACATACATGTTGTAGTCCTAATTAGGTTAGGAATGTGATTGTGTAAATTCTATTAAATCTTTACGGGATTGTATCATATTTGTAGAATTCTCAGAGAGATGGGTCGAGAGCCCCACTTCCAACAACATCTATATTGTCCCCAACTTAGTAATTATCACCTGCCCAATCCGTCAGGTGTGAAGTTTTATCACAAAAGGTCTCAGTGTTAGTTACAGTCAAATAATCATATTTAAACTCTTCTTTCTTCTTTCCTCTAAGAGATGTTGGATAGCCAACACCCCCTACGTGGAACCCCAATTAGTGGGTCGCACATGGAAGATCAACGCATCGGAAACTACGTGAAACCAAGTCGGGACTCACCCAACACATGGGGCCAAAGGGGACACCCAATCAAGTGGCAGTACAGGATCGTCCCTTAGCTTTGCTACCATGTAGAATTTTCAGATAGAAAGGTCGGGGGCTCACTTCCGACAACACCGATATTGTTTCCAACTTGGTAATTACCACCTGGCCAATCTGTTAGGTACATAGTTTTATCACAAAAGGCCTCGGTGTTAAATAGAGTAGGATAATCATACTTAAACTCTTCTTTCTTCATCCTCTGAATATATGGGATAGCCAACAATATCTCTAGATATTATTCTATTAGAGTTGTAAGCCTATTAGGGTAAGGAATTTACCTTCCCTACTACTATAAATTACACACATAGTTCACCCAATTCTCTCTATGCTTGATGCACCCTCTCCCCATAACTTTCTAGTTAAATAGGCCGTCCAACCAGTCATTAGCACGCCTTTGATGTTACGCTAAAGGGAGTTTGTTCTTCAATCAAATGAATATTACATTTTGAATATTATTTTTATGATTAACTTATTATTTTATTGAAATTATATACTTTTATTAATTCAATTTATGTTTTCATTATTGAACGTAACAACACATTAGAGATGAAATTCCGGCTTTCCGAGAAAGATCTTCTACAAATTCAAAGGCTCAATTTCGTTTTCTGCTAATCAAGTTTGTTTGTACCATACTTGACTAATCCCGAAACTACTGAGCATCGGTCAACGTTATACCGTCAAGGACCCAGAAAAGTTTCCCTCCAACCTGGAGGCCAATCACAGCGCAACACGTGTCGATATCAGAAGCTAATCATAGCACGACACGTGTCAACATCAGAAGCCAATCACAACACGACACGTGTCAATGTCAGAATGAAACTAGAAACTCTTTTCTATAAATAGAGATCATTCTCTCACAATATTTCTTAATGTCATTTGTACTAAATCATTCACTAGTACTCACTAAAGGAGAGCTTGAACCTATGTACTTGTGTAACCCTTCACAATTATTGAGAACTCCTCTACTCCGTAGACGTAGCCAATCTGGGTGAACCACGTACATCTTGTGTTTGCTTCCCTGTCCCTATCCATTTACTTACTTATCCACACTAGTGACCGGAGCAATCTAGCGAAGGTCACAAACTTAACACTTTCTGTTGTACCAAAGTCTTCACTGATTTTGTGCATCAACATTTGGCGCCATCTGTGGGAACGACACTTATTCCCACTCTCTTCAGCTTTGTCAAGCTGGTTTCCACCATTCGTACACTCTCTTTTGACCAGGCATCTCTCTCCAACATGGGGAGCAAAGGAAGCCACAACACACAGAATGACACCCATCTTGCACTTAGTGCGAAACAACGAAAGAAGGAAGGAAAAAGGGTTACTCTTCAAGCTAAAGTCGATGAGCTAGAAGCTCAGAACAACAAGATAGCAATGAAGAATGAGATCCTCCAGGAGCAGTATGAGAAGCTATTTGAGACGCTCCACGAAACTAGGCATACTCAAACACGCGAGCTCGTTACCCCTGTGGACATCGACTATCATCTGGGTGCCCTCCAACACAGAGGGTTACCTTCCTTCGACATGGTATCCCTGATGAAGATCGAGCTAATCATCAAAACATTGATCAACATGAGACATCTCTCAACCCAGCTGCTTCGACCCGAAGCAGGAAAAGTAGAGGAAGACACCTCATTGTAGAAGGGTTGGAAGGATCGAAAGTTGTTTATCGTGACTGCTGAGACTTCCTAAAGCAACGTCGAGAGAATCCCCTCCACATATGCTCGAAGATCAATGACCCAAGGGTTTCTGAAAGACTCGGTCCCCTCCCACGACCAAAGCCATTTACCAATCTAGGGAAGGAACGACAGGTCCCAGAGGGACATGAAAGTACAAGGGACTCTGACTTTCCTACTTCCAAGAGGCGATGGAGACTTACAAACATTTGCTCAAACTTTCCTACTTCCAAGAGGCGATGGAGACTTACAAAAGAAAATCCCAGTGGTACATGACTCCACTGAGGACCCCATTGTCTTACAGCTCATTGAGGAAGTAAAAAAGTTAAAGGCCGAACGTCAGGTTGAGATACCTGATTGGAACCAACCCAGGCCTGGCCCTCTCACAAGGAGGATCCTCGACACCCCCTTCAAGCAAAGACAAAACAAAAGCTTGGTTTACAACTCTATACTGGAAGGGAAGACCCAATTGAACACCTTAACCTCTTTGAGTCTACCATGGCATATCGGATGCACACAGACGAAGAGCGATGTCTTCTCTTCCCCTTCAGCCTCTCTAGCGAAGCTCTAAACTGGTATTGCCGTCTTCCACCTGAGACAGTAGACTCATTTGAGGAACTGAGGAAACTGTTTGTCTCTCAACACATCTTCCAGACCGATCGCTTGCAGATGACTTGTACACTATTCGCCATAAGCCAGACGAGTCACTACGAGAGTATACTGGTCGTTTCAGCCATGATTATTCTCGCTGCGCTGAAGCAGATGACAAGACCGCCCTCAAGGCTTTCACGGCAGGCCTACGTGATTGTTTTTCTTCAAGTACATGATCAATGCCAACACTTGGAAGACTTACTCTGAGGTGATGGCACAAGCTTACAACCATGCCTCCGCCAAGGCAAGGACATATCATGGGAAACCCTCCACAACCACCCCTTATCAGCAAGTAGGGAGTGGAAGCCAAATCCAACTAAATGAGAAGACCTCGACCTTCCAAACGGCAGTGGTGCCTCCCCCTGCCTTACTTCATACTTTGCCAAGTCAACAGACATATCAATCTCAGGGCAAAAGAAAATATTTCCGTCCTCACCAGTCTCATTTTAGTAAAATGAGTAAGGGACACTACCGCGATAACTAAGGGTATCGGCATGATAATCCCCGACCCCAGACAATCAACACAGTGGGTTAAGCACGTGTCAAGACAGCCCCTACCCCGAGGTATGAGGCATACACACCTTTGAACGCCACTTGGTCTACGCTGACCTACCCTTATACTCAAACTTAAAGCTTCAACATTCATACTTTGACACAAAGTATGTGATACTAAGTGTTACAACCAATATGGTTCATATATCAAAAGCATGGATACCTTCATGCATAGGAAAACATTCATAAGCATCACTCATATCAATCAACATAAACATCATACATTCCAACACATTCATACATAAACATTATACATTCCAACACATTCATACATAAACATCATACATTCCAACACATCCATACATAAGCCAACTGTGCTTCGAAATGGCTCAACATACTTTGTGTCTTCGACACTTACTACAATGTGCCTCGACACCTTGCCCTTATTCTTACCAACCAGGTGATGAAATGTGAAGAAGGAACTCATCTTCATGCCACCAACCAGGTGATGAAATGTACAACCTGTACTCTAATATCATTTGGCAACTTACCACTCATGCCACCAACCAGGTGAAGAATGAACTCATCTTCATGCCACCAACCAGGTGATGAAATGTATAACCCGTACTCTCCTTCATGCCACCAACCAGGTGATGAAATGTACAACCTATACTCTAATGTCATTTGGCAACTTGCCACTCATGCCACCATACAAGTGAAGAAGGAACTCATTTTCGTGCCACCAACCAGGTGATAAAATGTACAACTCGTCCTCTCCTTCATGCCACCAACCAGGTGATGAAGTGTACAACCCGTACTCTAATATCATTTGGCAACTTGCCACTCATGCCATCAACCAGGTGAAGAAGGAACTCATATTCGTACCACCAACCAAGTGATGAAAGCAATTCACCATTCATTCCACCTACTAGAAGACGAGTGGTACAACTTGTACATGTGAACTCCTAGCATTCACAAATAATCAAAAACCCTCAAGCTTGACAACTCAACTAGGGGAGCACTTATGCCCAACAAGAGTTATAGTCACCAACAAAGTCTTATTGCAAGCCAACAACAACTTCAATGCATGGTATACGAAGATCAAGCTATTAAGCCCTCTTGCATCTGCTTCAGATATTTCCTCTCTATAACAATGCAAATACTACAACTCGTAGAACGCTTCACACTCTTGATCAAGACAATGTGAAGCAAAATCAATTTATGGTGTTAACCAGAGCTTCATCAAATGAGTTCAACCACAGTTCTCAAAAGTTTCACACATTCTTGATCAAGACTGTGTGAAGCAAAACCAATTTATAGTGCCAACAAGAGCTTCATCAATGGAGGGCAACCACAATTCTCAAAAGCTTCCCACACTTTTGATCAAAACAGTGTGAAGCAAAACCAATTTATAGTGCTAACAAGAACTTCATCAATGGAGGGCAACCACAATTCTCAAAAGCTTCACACACTCTTGATAAAGACAGTGTGAAGCAAAACCAATTTATGGTGCCAACAAAAGCTTCACCAAAGGAGTTCAACCACAATTCTCAAAATTTTCACACTCTTGATCAAGACAGTGTGAAGCAAAACCAATTTATGGTGCCAACAAGAGCTTCATCAAAGGAGGGCAACCACAACTCTCCAAAGCTTCACACACTCTTGATCAAGACAGTGTGAAGCAAAACCAATTTATGATGCCAACAAGAGCTTCATCAATGAAGGGCAACTACAATTCTCAAAAGCTTCACACACTCTTAATCAAGACAGTGTGAAACAAAACCAATTTATGGTGCCAACAAGAGCTTCATCAAAGGAGTTCAACCACAATTCTCAAAAGCTTCACACACTCTTGATCAAGACAGTGTGAAGCAAAACCAATTTATGGTGCCAACAAGAGCTTCATCAATGGAGGGCAACCATAATTCTCAAAAGCTTCACACACTCTTGATCAAGACAGTGTGAAGCAAAACAAATTTATGGTGCAAACAAAAGCTTCATCAATGGAGGGCAACTACAATTCTCAAACCTTTGAAGCAAATTCAAGACTGTTCAAAGCAAATTTTATTTATATGGTTTATCCAAACCTTCGACTGCTACAAGGTGTGGCTTGCATCAGAATCTCTTGCTCAACAGTGTGGAAGCAAAATTTGTATATGTTGTCTCTCCTACATTTTCAAATTTCTAGTTTCCCAAAAAAAAAAAAAAAAAAAAAAAAAAAATTCAACAAAGCTTCATCAATGGAGGACAACTACAAATTCTCAAAAGCTTCACACTATCTTGATCAAGATAGTGTGAAACAAAATCAATTCGTGGTACCGAACAAAGCTTCACCACAAAAGCTTCACCAACAAAAGCTTCATCAATGGAGGACAACTACAAATTCTCAAAAGCTTCACACTATCTTGATCAAGATAGTGTGAAGCAAAATCAATTCATGGTACCCAACAAAAGCTTCAACTCCAAAGCTTCACCTACAAAGCTTCAACTCCAAAGTTTCACCTACAAAAGCTTCACCCACAATACCTTCACCTACAAAAGCTTCACCCATAAAAGCTTCACCCATAAAAGCTTCATCAATAAAAGCTTCACTCACAAAAACTTCACCCACAATAGCTTCACCAACAAAAGCTTCACCCATAAAAGCTTCACCAACAAAAGTTCACCCACTACAAAAGCTTCATCCACAAAAGCTTTATCCATAAAAGCTTCACCAACAAAAGCTTCCCCCACCACAAAAGCTCCACCACAAAAGCTTCCTCCACCACAAAAGCTTCACCCACAAAAGCTTCCCCTACCACAAAAGCTTCACCCACAAAAGCTTGCTTCCCCCACCACCAAAGCTTCACCCACCGCAAGAGCTTCACCCACAAAAACTTCACCTACAAAAGCCTTCACCTACAAAGCTTCAACACAAAAGCTTCACACTATCTTGATCAAGATAGTGTGAAGCAAAATCAATTCATGGTACCCAACAAAGCTTCACCTACAAAGCTTCACCTATAAAGCTTAAAATATATATGTTTGTACCATACTTGACCAATCCTGAAACTACTGAGCACCGATCAACGTTATACCGTCAAGGACCCAAAAGAGTTTCCCTCCAACCAGGAGGCCAATCAAAGCGCGACACATGTCGACATCAGAAGCCAATCATAGCGCGACACGTGTCAATATCAGAAGCCAATCACAACACAGCACGTGTCAATGTCAGAATGAAACTAGAAACTCTCTTCTATAAATAGAGATCATTCTCTCACAATATTTCCTAATGTCATTTGTACTAAATCATTCACTAGTACTCACTAAAGGAGAGCTTGAACCTATGTACTTGTGTAACCCTTCATAATTAATGAGAACTCCTCTACTCCGTGGACGTAGCCAATCTGGGTAAACCACGTACATCTTATGTTTGCTTCCCTGTCCCTATCCATTTACATACTTATTCACACTTGTGGCCGGAGCAATCTAGTGAAGGTCACAAACTTAACATTTTCTATTGTACCAAAGTCTTCACTGATTTTGTGCATCAACATTTGGCGCCGTCTGTGGGAAATGACACTTATTCCCACTCTCTTCAGCTTTGTCAAGCTGGTTTCCACCATTTGTACACTCTCTTCTGACCAGGCATCCCTCTCCAACATGGGGAGCAAAGGAAGCCACAGCACACAGAATGACACCTCTCTTGCACTTAGTGCGAAACAACGAAAAAAAGAAAGAAAGAGGGTTGCTCTTCAAGCTAAAGTCGATGAGCTAGAAGCTCAAAACAACAAGATAGCAATGAAGAATGAGGTCCTCCAGGAGCAGTATGAGAAGCTCTTTGAGACGCTCCACGAAACTATGCGTACTCAAACACGCGGGCTTGTTGCCCCTATGGACATCAACCATCATCTGGGTGCCCCCTAACATGGAGGGTCACCTTCCTTCGACATGGGTATCCCTGATGAGGAGCGAGCTAATCATCAAAACATTGATCAACATGAGACTTCTCTCAACCCAGCTGCTTCGACCCGAATGAGGAGAAGTGGAGGAAGATACCTCATTGCAGAAGGATTTGAAGGATCGAAAGTTGTCTATTGTGACTGCTGAGACTTCCTAAAATAATGTCGAGAGAATCCCCTCCACATATGCTCGAAGATCAATGACCCAAGGGTTTCTGAAAGACTCGGTCCCCTCCTATGACCCCGGCCAGCTGCCAATCTAGGGAAGGAACGACATGTCCTAGAGAAACTTGAAGGTACAGGGCTCTCTGAGGTATTCCGATAGACTTGCCCTAGAAGTCAGTACAGCGAGTCTAAGGAAAAATCACAAGCTATTGCTCAAACTTTCCTACTTCAAAGAGGAGATGGAGACTTACGAAAGAAAATCCCAGCGGTACTTGACTCCACTCAAGACCTCCTTGTCCTACAACTCTTTGAGGAAGTAAACAAGTTGAAGGCCAAACGTCAGGCCGAGATACCTGACTGGAACCAACCCAGGCTTGGCCCTCTCACAAGGAGGATCCTTGACACCCCCTTCAAGCGAAGAACAAACAAAAGCTTGGTTTACAACTCTATACTGGAAGGGAGGACCCAATTGAACACCTTAACCTCTTTGAGTCCACCATGGCATATCGGATGCACATTGACGAAGAGCGATGTCTTCTCTTCCCCTCCACCCTCTCTAGCGGAGCTCTAAACTGGTATTGCTGTCTTCCACCTGAGATAGTAGACTCATTTGAGGAACTAAGAAAACTGTTTGTCTCTCAACACATCTTCTAGACCGATCGCTTGCATTCTGTAGATGCCTTGTACATTATTCGCCAGAAGCCGAACGAGTCACTACGAGAGTATGCTGGTCGTTTCAGCCATGAGTATTCTCGCTGCGCTGAGGCAGATTACAAGACCGCCCTCAAGGCCTTCACGGTAGGCCTACGTGATTGTTTCTTCAAGTACATGATCAATGCCAACACTTGGAAGACTTACTCTGAGGTGATGGCACAGGTTTACAACCATGCCTCCGTCGAGGCAAGGACATATCAAGGGAAATGAAGGAATTATTTTGGAAAAACATGTTCATTTGAGCAACATCATATAGCATGCAATTAACAATTAAAGGCGGAATCATGCTTACATGCACTCAAAAACAAAACATTTACCCATGAAATTCAAAGCCTAGTAGATTGGTGAACCAATAATCAACTCAAAAATAAGTGAGTTGAAATTAATACCTTTGTAGATTCCTCTTTGCATAAGCAAAGGCTAATCACCCAAAGAGATAGGGCCTTCATTCCTTGCTTCTTAGATCCATGGATTTGGATGGAAGAATAGGTTCTCCAAGTTCCCAAAATTGAGAACCTCTAAGTCTCTACACCAAGGAGAGATTGGATGATGAATGAGTGACCTTGGAGGATTAGATGACTAGCTAATCACCTCCAAGGTGTTGGCCTCTTTAGAGAGAAAATGGAGAGACAATTCTCACCCATTTTCCCCAAAAATAAACCCTTATTTCACTTAATGAATATTTAGTTATAAAGTCATTTATATAGTCACTTCTTTAAGTGACCTAAATAACCAAACAACCCTAATTCATCCCTTATGGCCGGCCATTTAGGGATTTTTGGGCTTTTGGGCTTTAATGAATCTTTATTCATTAAATTGTCATACAACTTAAGTTAATGGGCTTGACGTTCGAAGCCCATTGGGCCTTAAGGTCCAAAACTATCCCGTGGTCTTTAACGAACTTATTCGTTTGATTAATTAACATATTAATTAATCCTTGCCATAAATAATTAAACCATTCAATTAATCTTACTCATTTCATTTATTTCGTCCATCTCTACCTTACACGGTGTACGATCCATTAGGTTCCTTTTAGCGAGGTAGTGGGCGATTAAAACCATTTTACATCGATTGTGAATTGAAACTATTTTCAATTCTCCCTTTAGTGATTACACACGTTTAGGGCTTCCACAAACCATGAGTGACACCTAGCCGTATGTCATGGTTACCCAAGCTAATCAGAAGAGGTGGAGAACCTATTCAGTCTGGGATTACAAATGCAATACGGTCATTCTCTAATCTAATACTCTTGACCACATTGTTTGGTTTGATAGTTTATTTTCTCATGTCTACTATCCAATGTGTGTCTTGTGCTTATATGATTACCTTGAATGTGATTAGGAACGCATTCCCAAATCTCATTCATACTCTGGCCAGAGATTCAAATCATATCAGAGAGTATTCTCCTTCAAACGGTTTGAAGGTTAGAGATCCCTTGTTGCGCATTCACTTGTCTCCATAGCTAAGCGGCTTGACCCCAACGATGCCGTGGACACCCTCCTGGTGGGATGACTTTGACATAATCAAAGATCAAGGTCTTAACCACAAGACAACTATGATGCCTCAGGTCAAAGGACTACTTTGCATTATCCCAACCATGAGTTCTTATGTGACATGGAATATGAGAACTCTTCGTTGATCGCGTTCAGTGAACTCATTCTCTATTGAGCACCTACCGCACTTGTCTTGATGTCACACACACCAATGATTCGAGACTAATCACTCTCCCTGAGAGAAGACATAGTACGTACTGATCTTAACGGACTGTCAACGCCCAATTGGCAATCCTATGATCAGGAACATTTAGGATGTGTCTACGAAAGAATGGTCTCATGAATCTAACTTCATTAGATTACATTCTCCCAATCACATATTCCTTGGACGTTATCGTTTAAGCATATAACATTTATATGAGACGGCTCAAACAATAATGTATGCCCTTTATATGTTAAACTGGATTAGTTTAACATGTGAAATGTCCGTAAAGTATCATCACATGATTGGCTTTAGGGCACATTTCCAACAATCTCCCACTTGCACTAGAGCCAATCAGCTTGATCATCAATGATGATATCTCTTCTGTAGTCATTTCATAAATGGCTGAATAGTAGGCCTAGGCAGTGGATATCTATATGTGTTATCCACAGAAGCAACCTTGAGAATAACGACGTCACCATTATACATGATTCTCAATCATGTGGTTCAGTTTCTCATTTGTGTTCGGATCTTGATGAGACCTTGATTCCCAGGCTTGAGCTATCGCCCCATTAGTGTCATACACTTTCTGGTTGGAACCGAATAGAGAGTTCATAAATGAACTTTCCCATCCAAACAACATTGTTGTAAACTTCTATATGGCAATATATTTTGCATTCATAATGGAACACACTAAAGTCATTACTTTAATGTTTCCATCCAAATATCTCTTTAGTCATAATAAAGAGATATCCGTTTATCTCTTCATTCATAATGAAGAAACATCCAATGATGGATTAGATTCATAATCTAATACATTTACGCTTCCATTACGTCACTTTGATTCTTCCTCGATCTTTGAGGAATTTATCCTTTAGTATTTCTTAAATACTTAAGGACTCACTTGACAGTTGCCATGGTTCTGATCCTGGGCTTGCACTGATATCATCTTATACCGTTCTAGGTACAACTCATATCAATGTTTTTCATACAATATGAAATACATAAATCACCTTTCTGCGTATGCATAAAGGATTCAATTTACGCATTATTTCTTTGGGAGTCAAAGGGTACGTTCCCTTTGAGAAGGGCAACTTGCTAGTCTCACTAGAATCGTCCTTCTTATTGAAGTTTATCATCATATGAGAAACTTCCTAGCATCCATTGTCTATTATTAGGGATTGATATAATCCAATTATATCATGAAATATATCATTATAGATTTCCATCCCTTGTATATAGACTTTATCTCCCATATACATTCTATCTTCATATAATGTATTAAAGTCATAACTTTAACGAAGAAGTATTCTTTTCATTTCCAAAATTAATATATCATATATATTTAAATTTTAGGAACATGATTAACTCCCACTAATCTTTTGTAAACCTAGTAAACAAAAGATTCATTTACATCTTTATGAGAAATCAAACGATTTGATCCTTTTTCCTCATAAAATGCAAATAGCTCCCACTAACTTGCTAAGATCCATGATGGATGGATCTCTACAACTTTCATGTCTTGTGATTCATAGTTTTAGACATATATTATCAAGACTATCTTAATAATGGTTTCGGAAACCCATATTATGTCAAAACATTGAATCACCATTTAGTTGTAGCTAACAATCTTCGAATTAATTGAAACTAAGACTACGTCAAAAATGGTTCCTTTAAAGTCAACCATTCTCTTTGATTGTAGTCACCTTAAGCTACCAATTAGCTTTGAAGGTTTCATTATTTCGAGTCAAATGGTACTTTACCATTTCCTTGAGTATATATCGTATATGCACTCAATGTAGTCATAAAGTTCAAAACCATTCAACTGAGACGGTTTATAAATCCTTATCGACTACCTTGGAGCTTGTGGTATAGGAACTAGGTTGTTATATTTGTTGATTACTATCTTGTCTCTCAAAGAACCCATTCTTTGAGTTCTATCTCTCGTTCATTTGCTTTTAGGCAAATCACATTGTAGAATTACAATGAACTACCCAACAAAACAACATTTGTTAGTTGGTTTATAGAAGCGATATCCAAAAGTTATTTTAAGGATATCCTACAAGATTGTTATCAAACAAATATTGCTTATTAGCACACAACCCCAAATCTTTAACATGCTTAAGATTTGTCTTTCTTTCCAACTACATCTTATGGAGTCATGAAAATATTGGAAGATCTTCTCATTGACAATCATATTGTTTTTAGAAGTATATATCCTATATATGGGTAATAGATAACATCTAACGAACTAAATCTTATTCGAGTTCGTTCTTCTCCTAATGGAGAAATACATTATCTTATGATGCTTATTTCCTTGATATCTTTCAAGGAAACTTATCTAAAGTGTTACCTTTCCTTGGATCAAACCTAAGGAGGTAAATACTTTAGATGTCTTACTCATCAACTTACATTACTTGAATTTCTTTGAAACATTTTGCAAAGTATTCGGACTTGTGTTTATTCAAAATAAACTATAGTCCAACCGAGAGTGATCTTCGGTGAATGTTATTCAACATGAGTAATATTATGTTTGTGGACAAGTGCCACTAACATTTAAGTGAATTAACCTCAACAACTTTGTGATTCTTTCTTCTTTCCAAAAGAATAAAGATTCGAACATTTCGCCTCCATACAATTTTAACAAGAAGGTATTGGATCCGGATCTAACGATCCAAAGCATCCATCTTTCACCAACTCGTAATTTATGTTTTAGAGGTATCACAACTTTAGTTGGGATTAGTCACTACCTTGCAACCTTTTGGGTTTTAAGCATCATTATTTTCTAAACAGTTAACACTACCATATTATCTCTACTATAGAGATAATTAATTAGATTACCATAATCCAATCATTGATTAATAAAGAACATTGTTTTGTCAAACAAAACATTTATCCATTTCACATAGTGACGGAATTTAGTTCCTTAAAATTGGAATATAAAGACAATCTATGTTTTTCCAATTTCTTTGGTAGTTCATATGAGGAAGTAAGTACCATCTGCTTTCGCAGAGATCTACATTTGATTCACGCTTCGAATGTGAAGTACTTTCTCTTCTCTCATTAATCTTCTACTTCTTATTAGCCACACTTTTACAACGATTGTAAAACATAGTCACTAATACGGAATCATGCATTCAAGTAGAAGAACCAACTGTTTTGAACTATTCAAGAACATTTTACAACACCTTCGAAAGGTGTGTCCTTGACACTTGCAAGACATTTCTTGCAAATACCCCTTCCAATATCCATCCTTTCATAAAGAAAGTTTGTTCCCTTGGAGTTATTTATCTTCTTTATTTGACTTTCACCTTTGACTACATTAGTCATGGTCCCTAAACTCCCACTATCTCTCTTGAAACCTTTTTTCAATTGTGTTATCACATCAAACAATTTTGGAGAGCATGTGGTTATTTTTCACTACATAGTTTACAATAAACTTAGTGAACGATTAGGATAGGGAAACAAAGGTGAAGTCCTTGCCTAGTTTCCGTCTCGTTAAGTGGTTTATCACTTCAACATTCAATGATTCAAAATCATCATAAGTCCATGTTAATGGACTATTTTTGTCAACCAACCATTATGTTCGAAACATAATTACAAACCTTCAAGAGTTGTACAAGGCAACTCTCATTTCTTCATACAACAATTGTAAATGAAGAATCATGGCACATTAAGTGTTCATGCCTTTGTGCTTTCTTCTCAAGTTCTTTGTTCATTTAACAAAGAAACAAGCACTAAGTGTTTGCATTGATTAAGAGTTGTTCAAAGCAACTCCTATTTCTTCATACAACATTTTGTAATTGAAGAATTATGACATTAAAAGTGTTGTCCTCTTTATGATAGACCTTTTCTAACATATTCTTCTAATGATACATTATCAATAGGAAGATTGTGAGGAAGAGACTACTTAGATACATATACAATCCATTTAAGACATTCTTTGGGATTGTAGTACCAAGTCCGTAAACTAAACGTTCGGTTTTGTCAAGTGTTGGATAGCGTTTGCAAATATATTGGTAAACAAATACATAACGAATATAAATTGATTGATTTTAAGCCATTTGATTCGGGTCTTTAAATCAAAATAGCACCACCCACTATTTTTGGCAAATTCCATATCCCTCATAGGAATTCGAGAGTTTTGGATGAAACTCCTAGTAGGTTATGGGAGGCTCACTATTACCAAGCCCACCTCACGATGATACGATATATGGCTAGCAACAATAATAATGAGAGAGTACGCTTACTCATTTGCAACTCATGCAAGTACCCATCTTATTTGGCCTCTAGAGAATGTAACCTCACAATGATATGATATTGGTTCCATTGCACTTAGTTAAGTTCTTCCCACCATGCTTAGTGTGTGAAGGGGTTCAAGAATAGCCTCACGATGATACGATATATAGCTATCCTCGTTGCCTACACTCACCTCATCATATGTATATGGATTCCTCCTGAGTATAAGCATGCACTGTGTACTCCCCCATGATAGGGTGAAGCCGGTGTACAAGTCATAAACGATTGGATCCCACCACGGTGGAAGGCCACGAAGAGATATTCTAAACATCTCTCGCTTATCAACTTAATATTGGTTTGGTTGAGGGTTTTAGGTCTCATCACATATAAACATACATTTTAATCTCTATTAAAACTATTTTGGTCCTATAACAACTATTGGTCCATCTCATTGTTTTAGTTGTACATAATACTCCCACTATGCTTTTAAAACGATTTTTAAAGCAAGAGTATATGATACTACTAACATAAACTTTGCATTCATTTGATGGACTACATAGTTGCCTTAGGGCCTAAGGATGATTATGAACCTTTGTTTAGATTCAACACGAGCCTTGTGTTGAACCTCAGTCTAGGAATGAAGATTGATTTTAGTTACGCGTTTAATCACATTAAGGCGTGTTGTCTTATGGGCGTTGGACCCAACTACTTCATTTTCATGCATATCATATAAAGCAAGAAAGAAGTACTTCAAAGTAAAGGTGAGCTTATGCTCATTACAACATTTGCATATAACAAATTACTTTAAAGTAAAGAAGAGCTTAAGCCCTTTTACAACATTTGATCAAATCAAATTACAACCAAAATTTAATCTACACATTCCCATGGTTCAAACAAATTTGAAACGCCTTTCACATAGCTCAATTATATTAGGGTTAGGTTCATAATCACCCTTTAATTAATTAACACTTTAACTAATTAATTGAATGCAACATTTTCATTTGGTTTTTGTATCCATAAAATTGATTTAAATGGAGCTAAACAAAATGAAAATCCAATTCTCATTTAAAGAGACAAAACAATTTTGTTCTCATCCTATTTGGGCCATCTTGCAATTAACCTCAACTTTTGGGCCATATTGCAAATACAAAAACTTTTGGGGTCACTTTGTATAATACACAAAAGTCACAACTTCATGTAAATACAACTAGAACCCAAACTTTTAATAATGCAAAAACATCATTAAAGGAACAAAACAATTTGTCCTTTAGCGTTTTTGGACCTAAACGTAAAAACGTAAACTTTTGGGCCAAAGTGCAAATACACAAAAGTATCAAAACTTTATGTAATTGCATAAAAGCCCCAAAAGTACTCCCTTTGAGGGAGTGGCTGGTTTTAGGGAGGGATAAGGTTGGTGTGTGTGTTGATTTGTGAGTTTTGTCAAAAACATGCAAGTGTATGTAAGATAAGATATGTTTTTGAAATAATTCAAACACAATTATTTCAATCATCATTTATACAAATATTTAACACTTTAAATACATAATAAATCATTTAAAAACATATCACATATACTTTATGAAATAATTCAAAACTTTGAATCAAAACACCAAACCTTTTTGTTCTTGACAAGAACATCAAGAACAATGAAGAACATCCATGAAAAACCCAAATTTTTCCATGAACTTTTTCCACCCAAAAACATTCCAAAACCATTCTTACTTAAGGGAAATAACATCTAACCAAACTAGGGTACTTAGGGGTTCCAAAGAACACATTAAAACACTTTTAACAAGTCAAACAAGAACCCAAAAATTCACCCTTTGATTTTGGCCGAATTTTCCCAAAAGCATGGCACCAAATTTTAGCTCCAATATTCATGCTCATAAGAACAACATCTACAACATTTGAGATAGCAAATTTTCCAACAAAATTTACTTTCAAAGAAGCAAGAATAAAGCTTGTAACAATTACAACTTTTAGATCACATACTATGAACTACAAAACCCAAAAGGATTCACCAACTACTAGACCTAGGCTCTGATACCACTTGAAGGAATTATTTTGGAAAAACATGTTCATTTGAGCAACATCATATAGCATGCAATTAACAATTAAAGGCGGAATCATGCTTACATGCACTCAAAAACAAAACATTTACCCATGAAATTCAAAGCCTAGTAGATTGGTGAACCAATAATCAACTCAAAAATAAGTGAGTTGAAATTAATACCTTTGTAGATTCCTCTTTGCATAAGCAAAGGCTAATCACCCAAAGAGATAGGGCCTTCATTCCTTGCTTCTTAGATCCATGGATTTGGATGGAAGAATAGGTTCTCCAAGTTCCCAAAATTGAGAACCTCTAAGTCTCTACACCAAGGAGAGATTGGATGATGAATGAGTGACCTTGGAGGATTAGATGACTAGCTAATCACCTCCAAGGTGTTGGCCTCTTTAGAGAGAAAATGGAGAGACAATTCTCACCCATTTTCCCCAAAAATAAACCCTTATTTCACTTAATGAATATTTAGTTATAAAGTCATTTATATAGTCACTTCTTTAAGTGACCTAAATAACCAAACAACCCTAATTCATCCCTTATGGCCGGCCATTTAGGGATTTTTGGGCTTTTGGGCTTTAATGAATCTTTATTCATTAAATTGTCATACAACTTAAGTTAATGGGCTTGACGTTCGAAGCCCATTGGGCCTTAAGGTCCAAAACTATCCCGTGGTCTTTAACGAACTTATTCGTTTGATTAATTAACATATTAATTAATCCTTGCCATAAATAATTAAACCATTCAATTAATCTTACTCATTTCATTTATTTCGTCCATCTCTACCTTACACGGTGTACGATCCATTAGGTTCCTTTTAGCGAGGTAGTGGGCGATTAAAACCATTTTACATCGATTGTGAATTGAAACTATTTTCAATTCTCCCTTTAGTGATTACACACGTTTAGGGCTCCCACAAACCATGAGTGACACCTAGCCGTATGTCATGGTTACCCAAGCTAATCAGAAGAGGTGGAGAACCTATTCAGTCTGGGATTACAAATGCAATACGGTCCTTCTCTAATCTAATACTCTTGACCACATTGTTTGGTTTGATAGTTTATTTTCTCATGTCTACTATCCAATGTGTGTCTTGTGCTTATATGATTACCTTGAATGTGATTAGGAACGCATTCCCAAATCTCATTCATACTCTGGCCAGAGATTCAAATCATATCAGAGAGTATTCTCCTTCAAACGGTTTGAAGGTTAGAGATCCCTTGTTGCGCATTCACTTGTCTCCATAGCTAAGCGGCTTGACCCCAACGATGCCGTGGACACCCTCCTGGTGGGATGACTTTGACATAATCAAAGATCAAGGTCTTAACCACAAGACAACTATGATGCCTCAGGTCAAAGGACTACTTTGCATTATCCCAACCATGAGTTCTTATGTGACATGGAATATGAGAACTCTTCGTTGATCGCGTTCAGTGAACTCATTCTCTATTGAGCACCTACCGCACTTGTCTTGATGTCACACACACCAATGATTCGAGACTAATCACTCTCCCTGAGAGAAGACATAGTACGTACTGATCTTAACGGACTGTCAACGCCCAATTGGCAATCCTATGATCAGGAACATTTAGGATGTGTCTACGAAAGAATGGTCTCATGAATCTAACTTCATTAGATTACATTCTCCCAATCACATATTCCTTGGACGTTATCGTTTAAGCATATAACATTTATATGAGACGGCTCAAACAATAATGTATGCCCTTTATATGTTAAACTGGATTAGTTTAACATGTGAAATGTCCGTAAAGTATCATCACATGATTGGCTTTAGGGCACATTTCCAACAGGAAACCCCTCCACAACCACCCCTTATCAGCAAGTAGGGAGTGGAAGCCAGATCCAACCAAATGAGAAGACCTCGACCTTCGAAACAGCAACGGTGCCTCCCCCTCCCTTACTTAATACTTTGCCAAGTCAACAGACATATTAATCTCAGGGCAAAAGGAAAGATTTCCATCCTCACCAGTCTCATTTTAGTAAAAAGAGTAAAGGACACTACAGCGATAACCAAGGGTATCGCTAAGATAATCTTCGACTCCAGGCAGTCAACATAGTAGGTTAAGCACGTGTCAGGACAGCCCCTACCCCGAGGTATAAGGCATACACACCTTTGAACGCCACATGCGTGGCCATTTACCCCAGCATAGCACACTTGATACCGAAGCCAAAGCCGAGGCACCCAGATTACAAGCCCACGAAGAACACGGGCACGTTTTGCTGCTACCACGAGCATAACGGCCATGACGGTGAGAAGTGTATCACCCTTCGTGATCATATTGAAGCTTTGGCACGTGAAGAAAAAATTGATAAATTCCTCCTTCACCCTTCAAGGGGTAACCGTAACCAACGTCAGGTAAATGTGATATATTCCATAAGTGGTGGCACACCCATATCTAAATCTTCCAACAGGGCCATGAAAAATAGTGAACGAGCTTTAAGGTCTGGCCACTAAGTGTTTCACGTGGAAGACATCAGGGGAGGTAAGTATCAAAAGCCTAACTAGGATCTAATATGTTTCTACCCTGAGGAAGAAAGAGGTATCATCTACCCTCACAACGACCCACTGATCTGAAGGGAAATAATGAGATTTATATGGGATTTCTAGTGACTAGCATGCATATACAATTCAAAATTTATATACATAAGCAACGGAAGCATGTTATCACATAATATCAAAGCTATAGTCATGCAAATCCCCTTCAAGAAGCATAGGTCCATATTTGATGCATCTAAAACATTATTGAAAAACAAAGTGAATGTATAGTTTTATACCTCTTGATCTAGACTTGAGACCAAGGATTGACCACCTCCAAGCTCTTTGTTCTTGGAACTCCTTGAGCCTAGCCTCCCTCCTTGCTTCCTCCACCTTGCTAGAATGAGTGCTCCTAGGTTCTCCTTTAGTCTCCAAGGTTGAAGACCTCTAAAGATCCACACCCACTAGTGTAGTGAGATGGATGGAGGAATAACCAAAAGGAAAGAAGATGATTAGCTACTTTTTCCTTTGGTGGCCGACCTTGTGTGTGTTTTAGAGAGAGAGATGTTTTTCTTCTTTTGTGAAAAATGAGCACACAAAACCCTAATGAAACTTTTCACTAAAAGTCTTTTATAAATGTCTAAGAAATGAATCAACAACTTGACTCTCTCTCTCTCTCTCTTCAATGGTCGGCCCCTTTTGTGTTGTTTGGGCTTTGGGCTTTTATCATTTCAAGTCATCCTATGCTTAAATAAAAGCCCAATGGGTTTGGGCTTAATAGGCCCATATTAACCCGAACTTTTCTTTAAGTCCAAAAACGATCTTTCATCGCTTTTATGATTTCTTTAGACTTTCTAATTAATCATAACACTTAATTAATCCAATTAATTTATTCCATCATCCTTTAGTTGTCTCACTACAGGTGTGTATCGGTGTACAATCATTTTAGGTTCTAATTAGCAAGGTAGTGAGCTGATTGGCACCAATCCAATTGATTATATTTAATCCAATCACTTAGTGAATTAAAACTTACTTTTAATTCTCCTTCTTCTTTGACGACTACTTATTTAATCATCTAGAAGAACTCACAAGCCATGAGTGACATCTAACCATATATCATGGCTACCCAAGCTAATGTAGAATTTGTTTGGAGAACCTATTCAGTTGGAATTACAATGTAATTCGATCCTTCTCTAAAACAATACTCACAATCATATTACTAGGGTATGGATATTTAATGTCAAACCCCTAATATGATTATTCCATGTTATATGATTCAATTGAGTCGTATAGGAACGTTTTCCTTCATTACGCTCTATACTTCGGCCGAAGATTCCCGAATCATATCTTAAAGTATTCATCCTCTCATAATGAGGATTAGAGATCCCTTGTTGATCATTCACATGCCTCTGAGAATAAATCACTGACCCCAACAATGCATCGAACACACCCAAGATGAGGTGTGGTCACGTCTCATTATCAAAATGATCAGCAACGTATCCCCAAGACAACTATGATGTCTCAGGTCAAAGGATTACTTACATTATTCCAACCATTAGAGTTACTTGCTTGACATGTGAGTAGACCTCCATGCAAGTACTCTCGTTCGATTGTGTTCAGTGAACTCATTCCCTTAATGAGCACCTACATACCTGTCTTAGTGTCACTACATGAATGGGATGAGACTTTCCATCCTTCCAATTGAAGGGGACATAGTATGTACTGATCTATGCATTGTTAGTATCCCTCTGACAATCCTATGACCAGGAACCTTTTGGACATGATGGTTATGTGAAGAAGGTCTCTGCAGTCTAACATCATTAGATTACTTCTTCCATCGATCCATTGTCCATGGATTCACTATTTAGGACATATATCGTTTATTGAGATAGTCCTAATTAGTATCTTTGCATTTTGATGTATAAGAATCATCTATAAACACATTCATTGTCCTGAAAGGTTTCTTCCAAAGATTGACTTTCAGGGCATATCTCCAACAATCTCCTACTTGCACTAAAGTCAATCACTAGTGTATCTTATAGATGCTAGTCGAGTGAACTTACGCTCATAGGTAAACTTGGTTATGTATTAATCCTTTTAATTTAAAAGGGATTTACTTAGCAAATGTTTCTAAAACATTTGATGATGTCTCTTTCTTGTGTTCAAATACTTTGATGAGACCTTGATTCCATGGCTTGAGCTATCACCCCATTACATTGTAGTGTCCTACTAACGACCTTATGGTTTGGATTCAATTATTGGTTCTATAAGAACCCCTTCTATTCAAAACACCTTTTGAAGCAGTTTCTAAAACTATATATCGACATATATTTCGTTTGTATACTTTATACATACTTTGCTCCAACATTGAGACCATTGTAGTACAATACTAACAATACATTCATTTGATTAGTACTTCATCCATTATGAAGTTCCATTTGTTAAAATGGGTTATTTTCACTTTGGTTTATAACCTAAGTGAACGCACGCTTCCAGAGTCCGACTCTGATGTTTCTTTCTTAAAGGCAATAATACTCTATCAGTTGCTACGGTTTTGATCTTGGGCTATAGTAATATCTTAAAGTGACAACCCCAATGGTTTTTCACCTTTGGATATTGTCTCACAAGTCCATACATGTGTCCCTTTTGTGATTTTGTGACACATTCATTATAAGGGTCACGAAAGTGATTTTCTATCATATAAGAAAATACTTTCTCAAACCTTCAACATTTGAGATTTAATTTCCCCATATAACATCCTTGAGATAGCCTTGATATATCATTAAGTCCAATTTCAAGTCTATACTTCAAAATTGACCGTGTCACGTTTTGTCATTTTGAGTAACATCTATGTTTTATCAAGTCTATCAAATAGACTTTATTCATATCTTGTTGCTCAAATTATGACGTCACTCCCACTGGGCTTGTTGTAACTTAGCATTCATTCAAAAACTTAACACTTATATTTTCTTGATTTGAATGCATATTGCTCCCACTAACTTGTCTTGGATCTATTGACAATCATTGAGATCCATTAGCTTATTGATGATGTCTCAACAATTTTGGGACTATCAACAACTCTAGCTAACACAAGTTATTTAAACGAACATACACAAAAGAATTCCTTCTCAAGTAATTCCATTTGAAATGTGTGACTTGCTTTATCAAGTCCATTCATTTAAATTATATGGTGTCATACACCATACTTCAAGTTTTAGTCATACTAAGACCTTTAATGTAGTCATATAAGAATTATCCAAGTCATTAGTGGAGGCATGGCTCCTACTAAGGATATAGAAACTCAACCATACCTTCTAGATGGTTGATATAATTCTTTATCAAAACTACATAGAGCGTTATAGTTACATGAGGTGCCGAATTTGGATTGTCTTGTTGTTAAACCATATGTTGTGACTCATTTTGAAACTATTCCCTTTTGTTTCATCAATTTGTCCATATGCTTTGTTATTAGCTTGTTCTCATAAAAGAGAATGATGGACAACTCCCAACATATAACCATTTTATGCTAGGTCGACGAAACCAACATTCATAGACTATTCTTTAGAATGTTACACAACATAGAATTTCAACGCTTCAAAGAGCTTGAGACCTTTTAACAATTAAAATTACAAGCTCATTAATAGTAGTAAAGTACTATTAATTTTTTGACAACTATAAACCAATCATATTCAAGTTTATATCCTTTTCTCACCTCCCACTGTTTCTCATGACCTTAATGAGAAATCGCATTATATATTCATAGTGTATAATTATGAAGTATACGGGTAGAGGACATTGTGGAGTAGCTTAGAACCTTTTAAGCTTATTATTCCAACTCCACTAAGTTCATGTCTTGTTATTAAGTGACTAAAGTCTTTAAACCTTTTATAGATTTAGACACTTCATCATTGGTTTGATCACTAACGTATTTGACATTTCTTAAAACAATTCAAGAATGTCCAATTAGTTGTTTAAAACTACTAATTGAACCAAGAGTGATCTTGGTTATTATGGTTAAGTAAGTGATAACCATATAAGAAACATTTTTCTTATGTATTACTTATGTCATTATAATGTGATCTTCCTTTTCTTCAAGAAAGGAATCTCTAGACTTTCTCAATTCATATAGAACTTATATGTAGGCTATTGGAACCAAATCTAAAGATTCATTGTATCCATCTATGGCCAACATGTAAGATCTATCCTTAATTGATAAATCCAAAGCTTGGATATCGCATTATATAAGTGATTCATTTCTTGTATTTCAACTAGAATACAACAAGACAATTTTTCAATTCATAATACTACTTTGAGGAACAAATTTAGTAGAAGGCATTCATCACATTACATTGATATGATAAGTCAAACATTCATAATGTTTAATACAAAAGGAATTAGCTCTATACATTTTAGAGACTAATTATATACCTTCATATAGGCACCAATAGTGGTCTTCCAACATATGAAGCCACATAATAAGTTCTTAACAAAATAAGAAAGTTTAAAGACTATCTTTAAGTGCCTAACAAACTTCCTAAGTAGTTAGCAAAAAATTTGTGGCCGAACCCTTCTCGATCCTTTTCCTTGCTTGTTCATCTTCTACTTGGCTCCATCACCTACATCCAATTGCATAAGTGATTAGCATTTTATATCAAATATAAAGATTAGAAGATCTAACAATTAGAATTGAAGATAAGAACATAAACCATACCTTGTGGCTTGTCCTTAAGAGTTGCAAGGTATAACCTGCAATTCCTCTTCCAATGCCCGTCCTTTCCATAGTGGTGGCAAGTCCCCTTGGGCTCTTTTGCCTTCTTTTTCTTCACTCCTCCTTGGGCCTTAGGAGTGGATGACTTCTCCTTTCCTTTGCCTTTGCCTTTCGGCTTGGCTTTGGAAGAGGATGGCTTGTTGTAGGCTACTGCAGCAGTCCCTACAACATTCTCTTTCTTCATAGTCTTCTCAGCGGTTACTAACATGTTTAGTAACTCAAAGAGAGTGTTATCCATCTTGTTCATATTGTAGTTCATAACGAACTGCGAGAATGAATCAGAAAGAGAAGCCAAGATGAAGTCCTGGGCCAATTCCCTGTCAAGTGGAGTACCTAGGTTCTCTAATTGGTCAATGAGTCCAATCATCTTCAGTACATGTTGATGTACTGGGGCTCCTTTGACCATTTTGGTCTTCACAAGTTCACTGACAGTGCTGAAGCGACGGTTGCGCGTCCCTTCACCATATAACTCCGTAAGATGGAGTATGATGCACTGTCCATACCCTCGTGCTGTCTCTGCAACTCCTCATTCACGGAAGCCAACAGATAGCACTTGGCTTGTGTATCATCCTCAACGTGCTTGTCATACTTAGCACGTTCATCCTCAGTGGCCTCAGGGCCAAGAGGTATGCGAGGTGGAGCCTTGTCTAGTACGTAAACAATCTTCTCCAAGGTTAGGAGAATCTTGACATTACGATACCATGATGGGAAATTGTGCCCCTCTAGGTAATGTTTATCGAGTATTTTCACGAGTGTGCTTCCAACCATATCTAAATACATAAACAATAAAATAAATTAGTTTGATTGTTGATTAAGTCAAACGATTCGTGTCTTTAAACCAAATGACACCACCCACCATTTTTGGCAAATCCCATATCCCTCAAGATGGAATCCGGGAGATTTCAAAGAAAGCTCCTAGCAGGTTATGGGAGGCTCACTATTACCAAGCCCACCTCACGATGATACGATGTCGGCTAGCAAAAATAATAATGAGAGGGTACAATTACCCATTCACAACAACCTCTTGTGATTACCCATCTAGTTGGCCTCTAGAGAACAATGCCTCACAATGATATGATGTTGGCACCATTTCTCTTAGTTAAGTTTTGACCCACCATGCCGGTTTAGATAGGGGTTCAAGTATGACCTCACGATGATACGATGTTGGCCACACTCGTTGCCTACCTTCACCACATCAAATGTTGAAATAGACTCCTCCTGAGTATAAGCACGCACTTTGCACTCCCCCATGATAGGGTGAAGGCGGTGTACGAGTCATAAACGATTGGAGCCTACAATGGTGGAAGGCCACGAAGAAGTGTTCAAAGCACCTCTCCGCTTTCAACTTAATATTGGATGTTGGTGGAGGGATTTTAAGGTCTCATCATTTTATTTATTTAATCACATTAAAATAAATTGTGTCCTATTATAACTACTAGTCCAAAGTTAATGAAATTAGTAGCATATGATATCTCCACTATTCGTTTTCATAAAACAAATTAATATCAAAACATTTTTCAAAATATTGGAGATATATATAACTATTAATTGTGTTCATTATAGTTTAGTAGCGTATGATACTCCCACTATTTGTTTTGAGAAAAAACAAATCAATATCAAAAACGAATTTTTCAAATATTGGAAGTAACTACTACTACTATGGTTTTTGCATTCCTTTGAAATTGGACTTTATAGTTATCTTAGGCTCTTTGGATGACCATGGACTTATTGGGTTAATTCAATCAACGAGCCAACATTGTTGAATAAGATCTAGGGAAGGTTGTGTCGTTTTAATTACGTGCTTTCAATCCAATTAAAACATTTTTCATTGAGCCATTAGAAATGAAAGACAATCATTCATTGCTAATTAGGGCGTTGGACCCAATTAATCTTTAATCTCATGTCAAAACTCTAGTCTAGTACTAGAGGGAATCAACTAATTGAAAGAGATTAAGAAGTAATAAGAATTACAAACCGATTTGTACAAATTCCTACAAATTACATATACTAAGAGGGAGAGAAAGATTAATGTCTATCATGACAAGGTCCAATTGAAGTAGTAATTAAAACACATTCCCAAGGTTCAAACAATTTGAGTTTAGCGCCCTTTCTCATAGCTCAATTATCGTTTAAGGCATAAGTCCACAGTCAACCATTTTCTAACTACTTAATCACATTAAATAATTAAATGGAATGCAACATAATCAATTAGACTTAGTACATATGGGCATAATTATATGATGAGTTTAAGCTACAAACAAAATTAAAATCATAACATTTTAATCTCATAAAGAGGTGGGGGCCGAAATGCAATTATGAAAAGTTAGGGGTCAAACCGCAAATACTAGAAAGTATAATCAACTTTTAAAATTGCAAAATGGCCCATAGAGGGCCCATCATATAGGGTGGCCGGTTATGTGATGGGGGGAGAGGGAGGTGTCATACATGTCCCCTAAATTTCAAAATAAAGCAAAGGCCTAGCTATGTCAAGTCACCACTTGTGCAAGTTGGCTTAAATAGGTAAGAGGTGTGTAAGGAGTCCTAGTCAAGTCTAGGATGGAGTCAATCTAATGGAAAGCTATTGATGGCAAGTATATCACCCAAATTCAAAAACAAAGGATGAATACAATAACATAACCTTTTATACCAAAACCAAAACCATGAACACCAAGAACAAAACCATGAAAACAATTTCAAGATTTGCACTTTCTTGGTGACTTTTTCAAACCAAAAAACAAAAGTGACAAGGCCTTTACTTTCTAGCTTTAAAGTGTGTGTGTGTGACTTAAAATAAAACACAAACACAAGCCAAAAAAAATCCCCCAAAACCGTGCCCTCCCCTATGGTTCATTAACACCAAATTTTGTTCAAAAACTCATTCTTCATTCATGCATCCAAAACAATTTTTGCATACATATCTTTTTCAACTCTTGAAACACATTTTTCAACATTTGAAAAACTAAAGATAAACATATTTTGAATGAAGAAATAATATGTCAAACATAAAATTAAAACCCATATGCATAAAATCCAAAATGACACATCAAATATAAACCTTTGGCTCTTGATACCACTTGAAGGGAAATAATGAGATTTATGTGGGATTTCTAGTGACTAGCATGCATATACAATTCAAAATTTATATACATAAGCAACGGAAGCATGTTATCACATAATATCAAAGCTATAGTCATGCAAATCCCCTTCAAGAAGCATAGGTCCATATTTGATGCATCTAAAACATTATTGAAGAACAAAGTGAAGGTATAGTTTTATACCTCTTGATCTAGACTTGAGACCAAGGATTGACCACCTCCAAGCTCTTTGTTCTTGGAACTCCTTGAGCCTAGCCTCCCTCCTTGCTTCCTCCACCTTGCTAGAATGAGTGCTCCTAGGTTCTCCTTTAGTCTCCAAGGTTGAAGACCTCTAAAGATCCACACCCACTAGTGTAGTGAGATGGATGGAGGAATAACCAAAAGGAAAGAAGATGATTAGCTACTCTTTCCTTTGGTGGCCGGCCTTGTGTGTGTTTTAGAGAGAGAGATGTTTTTCTTCTTTTGTGAAAAATGAGCACACAAAACCCTAATGAAACTTTTCACTTAAAGTCCTTTATAAATGTCTAAGAAATGAATCAACAACTTGACTCTCTCTCTCTCTCTTCAATGGCCGGCCCCTTTTGTGTTGTTTGGGCTTTGGGCTTTTATCATTTCAAGTCATCCTATGCTTAAATAAAAGCCCAATGGGTTTGGGCTTAATGGGCCCATATTAACCCGAACTTTTCTTTAAGTCCAAAAACGATCTTTCATCGCTTCTATGATTTCTTTAGACTTTCTAATTAATCATAACACTTAATTAATCCAATTAATTTATTCCATCATCTTTTAGTTGTCTCACTACAGGAGTGTATCGGTGTACAATCATTTTAGGTTCTAATTAGCAAGGTAGTGAGCTGATTGGCACCAATCCAATTGATTATATTTAATCCAATCACTTAGTGAATTAAAACTTACTTTTAATTCTCCTTCTTCTTTGACGACTACTTATTTAATCATCTAGAAGAACTCACAAGCCATGAGTGACATCTAACCATATATCATGGCTACCCAAGCTAATGTAGAATTTGTTTGGAGAACCTATTCAGTTGGAATTACAATGTAATTCGATCCTTCTCTAAAACAATACTCACAATCAAATTACTAGGATATGGATATTTAATGTCAAACCCCTAATATGATTATTCCATGTTATATGATTCAATTGAGTCGTATAGGAACGCTTTCCTTCATTACGCTCTATACTTCAGCCGAAGATTCCCGAATCATATCTTAGAGTATTCATCCTCTCATAACGAGGATTAGAGATCCCTTGTTGATCATTCACATGCCTCTGAGAATAAATCACTGACCCCAACAATGCATATAACACACCCAAGATGAGGTGTGGTCACGTCTCATTATCAAAATGATCAGCAACGTATCCCCAAGACAACTATGATGTCTCAGGTCAAAGGATTACTTACATTATTCCAACCATTAGAGTTACTTGCTTGACATGTGAGTAGACCTCCAAGCAAGTACTCTCGTTTGATTGTGTTCAGTGAACTCATTCCCTTAATGAGCACCTACATACCTGTCTTAGTGTCACTACACGAATGGGATGAGACTTTCCATCCTTCCAATTGAAGGGGACATAGTATGTACTGGTTTATGCATTGTCAGTATCCCTCTGACAATCCTATGACCAGGAACCTTTTAGACATGATGGTTATGTAAAGAAGGTCTCTGTAGTCTAACATCATTAGATTACTTCTTCCATCAATCCATTGTCCATGGATTCACTATTTAGGACATATATCGTTTATTGAGATAGTCCTAATTAGTATCTTTGCCTTTTAATGTATAAGAATCATCTATACACACATTCATTGTCGTGAAAGGTTTCTTCCAAAGATTGACTTTCAGGGCATATCTCCAACATGATCATGGAAGCTCACATAGCCAACTTTGAAGTACGACGAATCCTGGTAGACACGAGGGCTTCGGTCAATATCATGTTTGCTGAAGCTTTCAGGGCACTTAATGCAGCTGAACACTTGTTCGATCGCTCGATTTCCCCTTTGATAAGCTTCTCCGGTGATATCGTGCAACCTTTGAGGAGCATACACTTACCTTTCACCATTAGTACAGGCCCTTACACAGCTACCATTACCACTAACTTCCTAGTGGTTGATTGCCCAATGACATACAATGTCATCTTCGGACGCACAGCATCAATGATCTCAAGGCCATGGTATTCACACATATGTTGCTGATTAAATTTCCAATCCCTTATGGCAATGGTTACATCAGAGGAGATCAACTTAGTGCACAATCATGTTACAACACTTCGGTCAAGCAACAACACCTGCATGTGCCCAAGGAAACCCTTTCTATACATGACCAAGTCATAAAGACCAGCCCAGATGAAGCTAACTTGGATCTTCACGGTGGCAACAGTCAACCTGACGATCCTCGAGATGAATCTTTCACCCAGCAAGCACAACCCACTGAAGAGTTGGAGAAGGTCTCTATCTCAAAAGATTATCTGGATCGCATAGTGAAGATTGGTACCACCTTGTTACCACCCATTCATTTGGAATTGATCTCTTTTTTGCAAGAGAACACAGAGGTCTTCGCCTGGTCATACGAGGACATGCCGGGCATCTCTCTCGATATAATCTCTCATTGCTTAAGTATTGACCCCAAAACTAAGCCAGTGAGACAGAAGCGAAGATCTTATGACGTTGAACGGTACGAGGCAATAAAGGCAGAAGTTGAAAAACTCAAAGGCATAGGCTTCGTCCGCGAAGTCAATTATCCAACGTGGGTAGCAAATGTTGTCCTTGTTAAGAAGAATCTGACCAAGGAAAGTCTCCTGCTCCAAAAGGTCTTGTGGAGAATGTGTGTCGATTACACCGACCTAAACAAAGGATGCCCGAAGGTTAGCTTTCCTCTTCCTCTCATAGACAGACTTATAAACTCTACGGCAGGGTGTGAACTCCTGAGCTTTATGGATGCTTACTCAGGATACAACCAAATCCTCATAAACCCTCTGGACCAAGAACACACAGCCTTCACTACTGACAAGGGACTATATTGCTATAAAGTCATGCCCTTCGGCCTAAAGAATGCAGGAACGACTTATCAGAGACTGGTCAATTCAATGTTCACTAAACAGATTGGGAAGAGCATGGAAGTTTACGTTGATGATATGCTAGTCAAAAGCAAACATGCTGACCAACACATCACCAACCTATCTGAAACTTTCACCATTCTGAAGAGGTATCGAATGAGGTTGAACCCCAACGAATGTGCCTTCGGCGTAGGCTCTGGCAAATTCTTAGGCTTCATGATAAGCCAACGAGGCATTGACGCTAATCCCGAGAAGATCAAAGCACTCATCGACATGAAGGAACCGGTAACTTCAAAAGACATCCAGAGCCTTACTGGCAAGGTGGTAGCCTTAACTAGTTTAATCTCTAAGGCCACAGACAGATGTGCTCCTTTCTTTAAAGCACTTAAGAGAAGTAAGAAGTACATTACATGGACTGATGAATGTGCTGAGGCATTCAAGAACCTCAAAGACTACATGAGTAAAGTCCATTTGCTCTCCAAACTTGAGGTTGGTGACACTCTCATTATCTATCTGTCGGTATCGGCTTCAGCAGTAAGTTCCATTCTCATTTGAAATGATGGTAATGTCGAACGGCCTGTCTACTATGCTAGCAAGGCCTTACAAGATGCAGAGACACGATACTCCAACATTGAGAAATTGGCTCTAGCATTGGTCATGTCTGCTCGAAAACTTCGCCCTTACTTCCAAGCACACTCCATCATCATGCTTACCAGTCATCCTCTTCGACAGATACTCCAAAGTCCTGACACTTCCGGGTGAATGATCAAATGGGCGATAGCATTGGGTGAGTTTGACATCTCTTACCAACCAAAGCCAGCTGAGAAGGGCCAAGCAGTGGCAGACTTCATCGTCGACTTCACATATCCTGTTGACATTGTTTCTACGCCTAAAGAAGTGGTTTCATTACCCTCGGAAGCTCAGAAAATATAACCAACAGCCCCAACATGGAGTCTATATGTTGATGGCTCGTCCAACCAATAGGGTTGTGGAGCAGGACTAGTCCTTACGACCCCTAACAAAGTGGCGATGAAGTATGCTCTTCGTTTCAAATTCAAGGCGTCGAACAATGAGGCCGAATATGAAGCCCTCCTAGCAAGCTTACGTTTGGCCAAACACCTTGGGGTTAAACGAATTGATATCTTCAGTGACTCCCAATTAGTGGTTAACCAGGTCACCAACAACTTTGACGCTAAGGATAGCTCTATGGCAGCATATATACAATTGTTGCTTAAGCACTTCCACTACCAGATCACCCAAATTCTTCGAGCGGCAAACAATCATGCGGATGCTTTGGCTCGTCTCGCCTCAACAGTGGAAAACAAGATTGGGAGAAAAATTCAGGTCGAATTGTTGGCAGCACCAAGCACCATGGCTGCGGAAGTGTCAAACTTACAATAAGGAGATAGTTGGATTACCCCAATTTATAGATTCCTTGCTCATGGCACCCTTCCAAATGACAAAGTCCAAGCTAAGCAGATTCGATACAAGGCTACCCGTTACTTGATCATTAATGACCAACTCTACAAGCGGGGTTTTAACCTACCATACCTAAGATGCCTTACGCCCGCAGAGGCGGAAACTGTCCTTCAGGAAATACGTGAATGAGTCTGCAGAGATCATGTTGGATCTCGATCCCTAGCACACAAGGCTTTTCACTAAGGATATTACTAGCCAACACTCCACTAAGATGCCATCAGAATATCCTGCTCATGTGATAAGTGTCCACGCTACGCAACTATTCCTCACTCCACTCCCGAGCCGCTCACTTCTATGATCAGCCCTTGGCCCTTTGCCCAATGGGGACTTGATTTGATCGGCCCAATGCCTGCAGGGAAGGGCAAGGTTCGTTATGCAATCGTTGCAGTTGACTACTTCACAAAGTGGGCCGAAGTAGAACCCATGGCAACCACTGCTGAGGCAAAAATAGAAGACTTTGTATGGAAGAACATATTTTGTAGATTCGGCATTCCCAATGCAATAGTCACTGACAACGGGCGACAGTTCAACAACAATAAGTTCAGGATGTTCTGCTCTAAGTTCAACATCAACTTATGTTTTACCTCCCTAGCTCATCCCCAGTCTAATGGATAAGTTAAAGCCATCAAAAAATAATCAATTGAACTTTGAAAACCAGCTTGGACAAGGCTAAAGGTTGTTGGCCAGAATTTGTACCCTAAGTTCTTTGGTCATACCGCACTTCGTATCGGACATCAACAGGAGAAACCCCATTCTCACTTGCCTTTGGTACAGAGGCAGTTATCCTAGTTGAGTTTAAGCAAGCAACGTTCCGAGTCCAGAACTACGTGCAAAGCGAAAATGACAAACAACTTACCCTCAACTTAGATCTAGTCGAGGAACATAGAAACCAGGCTCACTTGAGGAATATCGCCTACAAGCAACGCATCTCCAACTACTATGACTCAATGGTCAAACCTCGTTCTTTCAAAGTGGGGACTGGGTATTAAAGAAAAGATTACTCTGCGACAGAGTCCCGAGTGAAGGAACACTTAGTCCAAACTGGGATGGACCATTTGAAGTTGTTGGCATCAGTCGCCCTGGCTCCTACAAGCTTAGAAGCTCTTATGGCAAGACCATTGGCCATCCATAGAACGCTAGTCACTTGAAGTACTATTACAAGTAAATTCACATTGTACAAGTGTTAAACTTCAGCCATTCGGCATCCTATATAACGAAGACTATTTTGCATGAATTCAATAAAGAGGTGATTTAGACAACTCGGTCCTAATCCTCTTACATTCCTAAGAATGAAACACTCGGGTTAAAAGCTTCGACATGAATGCTTCCAATAGGAAATCAAGTCTATGTATATGTCAACAAGACTATACAAATAAACAAACAGTACTGGACAGAACTAGTACATCCAAGTTATGGCTTATATCTAAACAAAGGATTTGCTCAAACATGGCCAGGCATTCATCAATGATAGTGCAAATACTTGGTAATTAACAACAAACTAGTACATCTAGAGTACATGGCACATGCCACACAAACAACAAACTAGTACATCCAGAGTACATGGCACATGCCACACAAACAACAAACTAGTACGTCCAGAGTACATGGCACAAGTCACACAAACAACAAACTAGTACATCCAGAGTACATGGCACAAGCCACACAAACAACAAACTAGTACATCTAGAGTACATGACACATGCCACACAAACAACAAACTCGTACATCCAGAGTACATGCAGAAAGAGAGGGCACTACGAGTCATCTTTATCTGAGGCCGAACCCCTGACAATATCACTCTACGTTTCAAACCCATCGTCATCACCACCTTCCTCAGCATCTCCAAGACCATCCTCACTCTCCTGAGACTGCTCACTAATACTAGCCTCATTATCAGAGTCATCATCACTATTACGATCAACTGTGAGGACGAAGGCTTCACCCTTTTGTCGGTACTCATCCATCTCATCACGGTACTTTCAGATAATGCTTCCATTGTCGTAACACTCAAGGACGGCCATCCATTTCCTTTTCTCAAAATTAGCCACTCGGATGCAGTGAGGTCTAAAAGCATCGTGAAAGGCTTGGGAACCTAAGAACTCCTGCACAACAGCATCCCTCTCAGTTGGGATACTCATCTTCAGCCCAGAAACCTCAACCAAGGCACTATCCAACTCCCCTTTAACCCTGGAAACCTCAAGGATGGTTGTCTCCAACTGTTCCTTAGTCGCTTCCAATTGTTTCTTGAGCCTCACGTTCTCACCATTCCGCCTCTTCAAACTCTTAAAGTTTTCATCCTTAAGGCGGATGGCATCAGCCAAAGCTTTGCTCGTTTTTCTAGCGTCATTCACAAGCTGTTTATTCTCTTTAAACTTTGCCTTGTACCGCTTGACTTCTCATAATCTGTCATCGTACTCGGTCATGACCTACATGAAAAGATAATCGTCACTACCAGGAAAAAGAGGGGAGAAAGCAAAGAAATGACAAAGTAACACTTACATAATAAGATAGCCTCATCATCTGGTCACGATCTGATTTGTTCTCATCTAGCGGCTCGCCAAGCTCATCAACAGTGGATCGATGTCCTGCCAGGCAATTATTGACATACCTAAACTACTTGGCTGCATGGCAACCTTCAAGTCCTTCCAATGAATGCTGCCAATCTCTTCCTTGTACTTTCTCTTACGGCTACAGCTAGGGCCACCTTCTTGGTCAGTAAACTCCATGGTTGGAGGAAATATGGGATTGATGGTAGGAAGAGGAGGCAACAGTCGTCTCTCCTCCCTTGCAACTATGGTAGCAGCACACCCGATGGCCTCAGCTTCAGCCTTCTTTAAGGCAGCAATCTTGAGGACCTCCTCTTGCGACTTAGGTTTAGGGGTTGGGCTCACCCGGTGCTTACGAGCTCCCTTGTGAAACAAAATGTCGTCTACGGGAACTAACATGGGTGCTTTCCCTTTCTTGGCGTTAGTCTCCCCTTTCTTGCCCACTTTCTCCACTGAACAAGAAAAATCAAAGTAAGGAATGCAACTTTGTAAAAGAAAGAGGGGGCAAAATGAAAGACACAACTTACTTGCTCGTCTCTGGCACTCCGACACTAGGGACTAGAAACCTTACTTTCGAAATAAGGGTCGTAGCTTGCCCAAATGTCTATCCTCTTTGGGCACCCTTAACACATTCTCTATGTCAGCTAGCTCCCGTCCAGACAGCTTAATGGTCCCTCGCGTCACTGCACGAAGAAAAAATGTTAAAAGCAAGAGAAAATCACAACAAATAGCAAATAATGCAAACAATGGATACATTACAACCTACAGTCTGGAAATGAGTAGGAACACGTCGCTCAGGCGTGACACCTTTAGCATACTCCCAATCATTATAAAGAAAGCACCAACGGTTTTTCCAAGTGCAGTACGTTTTTTTCTTACCAAAGACAATATGCTCTCTCTCACTCCAACATGCACACTCGGCATACCCATTGCATGCTTTCACCGGGCCCATCTTATAGTAGTAGCACCATTGATCAAAGGAAGGCTCACCTAACCCACATTCCATCCAAATAATATAAAACCCGATCAAGGTATCCCAAAAACCAGGGTAGAGTTGCCCAGGTGCATATCCAATGAAAGACAGTATCTGTTGCAACCATGGGTGCAAAGGCAGCTTCACCCCTAAAGTCAATAATATCTAGGAATAGAACATAACATGACCCTTAGGTGGTTCAAAGGATAATTCTTCATGATGCACCAAACGCATTCCTACACTACGGGGGATACTACATGACTACCTTAGGGCCTCAAGCTGTTTTTCACTATCTAACAAGTTTTGCACTAAATGGTCTGTTGTGAACTCAGAGCGAAATATGGGTATGGCATCACAAACAACCCCATCACCCACTGACATTAAGGAGGAAGAACCAATATTGGCTAAGGCTTGGCAATTGCGAGGATCACCCAATCTTGAATTTTTTGTACAAGACTCCAACAAAGGCCCTGAAGACTCCAACATTGCAAGCTCAAACCTAGAGTTAGAGTTAGGGGAGCCCCCATCAGTAGGACTTCCAAACAGGGAGCCCCCATCAGTAGGACTTCCAAACTCTGACATCTACAACAAATAGAAACAAACTCTATAACCATATAAAATATCGAAACATAAGGAAGTTTCTAGGGCGTGGAGGAAAGCTCAATCAGTTCATTATGTTCTCAACCAAATACATGAACACTCAAACAATTCAACAAGAATGAAAGCATGTGATTTAGTGGAGAAGATTACCAACCTGAAGATGGTGCAAAGCAATGCCGGAATCCCTCTCAACTATAAGAGCACTCTATCTCCAAAAATCACTACAAAATGAGCAAATGAAGACAATGAAAAGAGTGGAAACTTCTCATTCTTATAGGGTTCAACATGGCTAAAGAAATTCAAAATTCAAAATTCAAAATTCAAAATTCAAAATTCAAACCATGAGAAAACCCCACATGGAAAGTCTTCAAACTTCCACACAAGCTAGGGAGTTTTCAAATTTCAAACTTGCAGCACCCACTCTCCCCCTAAAAAAAAAAGGAGGAGGTGAACACATTAGCTTCATCAATTTAAGGTGCTAACAAGAGCTTCATCAATGGAGGGAAACCACAATTTTCAAAAGCTTCACACACTCTTGATCAAGATAGTGTGAAGCAAAACCAATTTATGGTTCCAACAAGAGCTTTATCAATGGAAGGCAACCACAATTCTTAAAAGCTTCACACACTCTTGATCAAGACAGTGTGAAGCAAAACCAATTTATGGTGCCAACAAGAGCTTCATCAATGGAGGGCAACCACATTTCTCAAAAGCTTAACACACTCTTGATCAAGACAGTGTGAAGAAAAACCAATTTATGGTGCCAACAAGAGCTTCATCAAAGGAGTTCAACCACAACTCTCAAAAGCTTCACACACTCTTGATCAAGACAGTGTAAACCAAAACCAATTTATGGTGCCAACAAAAGCTTCATCAATGAAGGGCAACTACAATTCTCAAAAGCTTCACACACTCTTGATTAAGACAGTGTGAAGCAAAACCAATTTATGGTGCCAACAAGAGCTTCATCAATGGAGGACAAGCACAACTCTCAAAAGCTTCACACACTCTTGATCAAGACAGTGTGCAGCAAAACCAATTTATGGTGCCAACAAGAGCTTCATCAATGGAGGACAAGCACAACTCTCAAAAGCTTCACACACTCTTGATCAAGACAGTGTGAAGCAAAACCAATTTATGGTGCCAACAAGAGCTTCATCAAAGGAGTTCAACCACAACTCTCACAAGCTTTACACTATCTTGATCAAGACAGTGTGAAGCAAAATCAATTCATGGTGCCCAACAAAGCTTCACCTACAAAGCTTCAACTCCAAAGCTTCACCTACAAAGCTTCCACACAAATGCTTCACCCACAAAAGCTTCAACACAAAAACTTCATCAATGGAGGACAACTACAAATTCTCAAAAGCTTCACACTATCTTGATCAAGACAGTGTGAAGCAAAATCAATTCATGGTACCCAACAAAAGCTTCAACTCCAAAGCTTCACCTACAAAGCTTCAACTCCAAAGCTTCACCTACAAAAGCTTCAACACAAAAGCTTCACCCACAAAAGCTTCAACACAAAAGCTTGACCCACAATAGCTTTACCTACAAAAGCTTAACCTATAAAACCTTGACCTATAAAAGCTTCACCCACAAAAGCTTGACCCACAAAAGCTTGACCTATAAAAGCTTGACCCACAAAAGCTTGACCCACAAAAGCTTGACCCACAAAAGCTTGACCTACAAAAGCTTCACCCACAAAAGCTTGACCTACAAAAGCTTGACCTACAAAAGCTTCACCCACAAAAGCTTGACCCACAAAAGCTTCACCTACAAAAGCTTGACCCACAAAATCTTCACCTACAAAAGCTTGACCCACAAAAGCTTCACCCACAAAAGCTTCATCTATAAAACTTCAACACAAAAGCTTCACCTACAAAAGCTTCACATTATCTTGATCATGATAGTGTCAAGCAAAATCAATTCATGGTGCCCAACAAAGCTTGACCTACAAAAGCTTCACCCATAAAAGCTTGACCTATAAAAGCTTGACCCACAAAAGCTTCACCTACAAAAGCTTGACCCACAAAAACTTCACCTACAAAAGCTTGACCCACAAAAGCTTGACCCACAAAAGCTTCACCCACAAAAGCTTCACCAACAAAACTCCAACACAAAAGCTTCACCTACAAAAGCTTCACACTATCTTGATCAAGATAGTGTGAAGCAAAATCAATTCATGGTGCCCAACAAAGCTTCAACCTCAAAGCTTCACCTACAAAGCTTCAATACCAAAGCTTCACCGACAATGCTTTAAAATATATATATATATTTAATTTTTTTTTTTGGAAATTTGAAAATTCAAAAATTCGAAAATTCGAAAAGAAAAAAAAATTTGAGGCCTCCTCTTCTTTGGGCCTAACAATTTTCATAACAAATATATATGAAGAAGGAGTTTTGGGCTACCACTTAGAAAGGAAATGCCTCATTCGTCAACTCCATCGACCGGAGACTTGGGGGACTCCTACCATATGCTACTACACCTTGATACTCGGAAGTCTCACAACCACTCCATGACTTGGATTTTTCAACTCTCCAAATGAGAAGTTTTCCTTACTCGGGAAATTAAGGGAGCACTACCTCAACCTACATGCTTCACTCACAAAGCTTCAACATTCAAGCTTCAACAAAAGGAAAAATTCAAAGAACTTAGTGAAGAAGGCCTTGGTGTATTTAACACAATACGTTGAAATGAAGCAAAGCTTGTTTATTGATATCTCCGATAAGTTACAAATATGTACATATACATGAATCAAAATAAACAAACAAGAGGGAGCCTTCACAAAGGTTGCTCATGAGAAGTCTAAGCAGTCGGCAGAGCCCCAGAAAGAGTAGGCACTGGAGGATGATCATTCTGAGCCTCAGTACTGGGTAGAACCCCAGAAGGAGGAGGCACCGAAGGTTGATCATTTGGAGCTTCATTACGCGGTACAGCCCCAGAAGACGAAGGCAATAAATGCCTTTGGAACAAACCCACAAACCTCTAATGATCAAGCAAAATCTGACCATCAGATTCTTGCAACTGGTCAAGCTTCCTCTTCATGTTTGTAGCACAGTAATGTGCGAACCTGTGCAACTGTTTATTCTCATGCTTAAGCCCTCTGATCTCCTGCTTGAGACTTATCACTTCAGCCACCAATGATTCAACTTGGCGGGTTCGAGCAAATAGGCGTTGGGCCATATTTGACACAGAACCTGCACATTGAACACTGAGAGCTAGAGAATCCTTAATAGCCAAGTCATCAGACCGTTTGGAAAGTAGTCTGTTATCTTTGGGAGTGAGAACGTTCATAGCCACCACCGCAGCTGTCATATCATTCTTCATCACATAGTCCCTAACGGTAAGATGACCAGTAAAGGATAAGAAGGATGGGCGCCATATGTTATCTTGAGAAGGTATAGCTGCCTCTTCACTAAAGTTCAAGTCAAAACGACGGTCGGATGGGCCAGACATTCTCAGAAATGATAAAGGATAAATGAGGTGCAATAAATCTCTGAAGTAAGGGGAAAATTCCTACAAGCAATAACTCTCTGAATGTACTCCTTGCACACAATTAGTGCCCTTATAAAAGAAAGGGCAATAGGGTCGTTGATTCAAAAATCGAAGAGGCACCACTATCTGAATTCCGAAGAGGCACCAATTTCCGGATTTCGAAGAGGCACCACTTTCCACACGCAACATCAGCTCCTCGGGTACCACAGATAACTTTGCCAAAGATCTCTGACAAAGTTTACACACAGAAATTTTGAAGGTCCAGCTACCCTACTATTACCCACAAAGGTAAAGGAACAGTACCACTGCTTGATAACTAGAAAATCCCAATGTGTGTCAACCTCCGTGCTCCATGGCAAGGTAAACTGGCAAAAATGCCCAACCTTTACTCATATTCGAGAAAACACTCCCAACAAGATTGCATGCTCAAAAATCGAAGAGGAACCACTCTCCAAATCTCGAGAGCCAGACTCCCAACATGACTACTTTGTCAAAAATCAAAAAGACACTGCTCTCTGAATCTCAAGAGTCAGACTCTTAACAGGATTGCTTTCTCAAAAATCGAAGAGGCACCGTTCTCTGAATCTCGAGAGCCAAATCCCCGACAGGATTGCTTGTTCGAAAACCGAAGAGGCACCGCTCTTCGAACTTCGAGAGCCAGATTTCCTTGGATAAAGCTTGTCTGCAATCTTCACACGCAACATCAGCTTTCCAGATACCACATACCACTTTTTCAAAGCGCTCTGACAAAGTTAAAACATTTGAAGCTTGCAACTCCCACTACATTGTTATGACCAAGAAGGGTAAAGGAATAGCATTATTACTTGCTCAAAAATCGAAGAGGCACCGCCCTCCGAATCTCGAGAGCCAGACTCCCAACATGATTACTTTCTCAAAAATCGAAGAGGCACCGCTCTCTGAATCTCAAGAGCCAGACTCCCAACAGGATTGCTTTCTCAAAAATCGAAGAGGCACCGTTCTTCGAATCTCGAAAGCCAAATCCCCGACAGGATTGCTTGTTCGAAAACCAAAGAGGCATCGCTCTCCGAACTTCGAGAGCCAGATTTCCTTGGATAAAGCTTGTCTGCAATCTTCACACGCAACATTAGCTTTCCAGATACCACATACCACTTTTTCAAAGTGCTCTGACAAAGTTCAAACACGTGAAGCTTGCAGCTCCCACTACATTGCTACGACCAAGAAGGGTAAAGGAATAGCATTACTACTTGTTTTTATGAAGACTCCTATATGTCGACCTCCATCTTCCACGGACAGGCAGACCTGCAAAAATGCTCAACCCTTCCTCATATCTGAGAGGGCACTCCCAACGAAACCTCTCGAAATACTCAGCTTTCTTCCCCCCCCCCAATAATACCTATGCAAACCAGCCACGCTAGAGCAAAAGTATTTCATATCATAAGGGTCAAAAGCAAGAGTATCCCATATCATGCTTTTTCCCTGTCTTTTCCTTTGCCCTTGTTCTTACCTGCAAGACAAGGAGAAAGAGAGCAATCCGTCAGCACTTGGAATCAAGCTTCCAGTCAGGAACTGACTGCCTGGAACCCCTTGCCTAATTACTTACCTGGCATTGCTCTCGAGTACTCATCTTCAACATCTTATGCTTCCAGAAAAGATACCACATCTGCCTGAGGAACAGATAGGGCAAGTGAGAAGGATACAAGGAAGCATGTGGAGACAAGCGCAACAGAATACGTGCCGATTTATCTATTACTTCGTCAATAGAAAAAGTTTCCCATATCATCAAGGTCGAACGCACTCTTGATTTGATGGACTTGTTTTGACCCTCAAATTATTGAGTCGGCCTTATACTTTCGAGGAAACCAGAAAAACCTCAAGCCCAGTTCAAGAATAAGCCTGTGGAAAGTTACTTCTTCAAAAGCAAAAGTATCTCGTATCATCTCTTCTCCATTTGCTTCTCCTTATCCTTGTTGCTGTTTACGACACAAGGAGAAGGAGAACAATCAACCGGAAGCGAAATCGAACCTCCGATCCAGGTTCTTTGCCTGGAAGTCTGATTGCTTACCATGTTTGTTACCTATTTCGGTAAATCTCCTAGCTCGGCAACTTGGGGGACTCCTACTATAGGGTTTTGTCTCGCACATGACCAAACCCGAAACTACAAGTAAGCTTCAAGTGAAATTGATACATTACCTTGTGCATCTTCATTGGTTAAAGATACCACCCCTGGATGGAGGAAAAGTACTTCCAGAGAAGATGCCACATCTACGTATGAGACAGATAAGGCAAGTGAAAATTATACCACACTTCGGTACTTAGAAGTTTCGTGATTACTCAATGGCTTGGATCTTGCAAGTCCCCAACAAATGAGCTTCCCTCAATCGGGAACTTAGGGGAGCACTGTTTGTACCATACTTGACCAATCCCGAAACTACTGAGCACCAGTAAACGTTATACAGTCAAGGACCCAGAAAAGTTTCCCTACAACCAGGAGGCCAATCGCAGCGCAACACGTGTCGACATCAGAAGCCAATCATAGCACGACACATGTCAACATCAGAAGCGAATCACAACACGACACGTGTCAATATCAGAATGAAACTAGAAACTCTGTTATATAAATAGAGATCATTCTCTCATAATATTTCCTAATGTCATTTATACTAAATCATTCACTAGTACTCACTAAAGGAGAGCTTAAACCTATGTACTTGTGTAAACCCTTCACAATTAATGAGAACTTCTCTACTCCGTGGACATAGCCAATCCGGGTGAATCATGTACATCTTGTGTTTGCTTCCCTGTCCCTATCCATTTACATACTTATTCACACTAGTGACTGGAGCAATCTAGCAAAGGTCACAAACTTAACATTTTCTGTTGTACCAAAGTCCTCACTGATTTTGTGCATCAACAATATATATATATATATATATATATATATATATATATATATATATATATTTTTTTTTTTTTTTTTTTTTTTTTTGAAAATTCAAAAATTCAAAAATTCAAAAATTCAAAAATTCAAAAATTCAAAAAAAAAAAAAAATTTGCCTAGGTCTCCTCTTCTTTGGGCCTAACAACTTTCATAACAAATATATATGAAGGAGGAGTTTTGGGCTACCACTTAGAAAGGAAAATGGTGAAGTTTTGTTACTTTGGAAACTTGGCTACTAGCAAGACACCTCCTTCGTCAACTTCCTCGACCGGAGACTTGGGGGACTCCTACCATATACTACTGCACCTTGATACTCGGAAGTCTCACGACCACTCAGTGACTTGGATTTTTTCAAGTCTCCAACCGAGAAGTTTTCCTCACTTGGGAAATTAAGGGAGCACTACCTCAACCTACATGCTTCACTCACAAAACTTCAACATACAAGCTTCAACAAAACTTCGTGTATTTAACACAATACGTTGAAATGGAGCAAAGCTTGTTTATTGATATCTCCAATAAGTTACAAATATGTACATATACATGAATCAAAATAAACAAACAAGAAGGAGCCTTCACAAAGATTGCTCAGGAGAAGTCTCAGCAGTCAGCAGAGCCCCAGAAAGATGAGGCACCAGAGGGTGATTATTCGGAGCCTCAGTACTAGGCAAAAACCCAGAAGGAAAAGGCATCGAAGGTTGATCATTTGTAGCTTCATTACGCAGTACAGTCCCAGAAGACAAAGGCAATAAATGCCTTTGGAACAAACCCACAAACCTCTAATGATCAAGTAAAATCTGACCATCAGATTCTTGTAACTGGTTGAGCTTCCTCTTCATGTTTATAGCATAGTGATGTGCGAGCCTTATGCAACTATTTATTCTCATGCTTGAGCCATCTGATCTCCTATTTGAGACTTATCACTTCAGCCGCTGATGATTCAGCTTGGCGGGTTCGAGCAAATAGGCGTTGGGCCATATTAGACACAAAACCTGCACACTGAACACTGAGAGTCGGAGAATCCTTAACAGCCAACTCATCAGACCGATTGGAAAGTAGTTTGTTATCTTTGGGAGTAAGAAGGTTCATAGCCACCACCGCAGCGGTCATATCATTCTTCATCACAGAGTCCCCAACGGTAAGATGACCTATAGGGGATAAGAAGGATGGGCGCCATATGTTGTCTTGAGAAGGCATAGCTGCCTCTTCACAAAAGTTCAAGTCAAAACGACGGTCGAATAGGCTAGACATTCTCAGAAATGATGAAGGACAAATGAGGTGCAATAAATCTCTGAAGTAAGGGGAAAATTCCTACAAGCACTAACTCTCTGAATGTACTTCTTGCACACAATTGGTACCCTTATAAAAGTAAGAACAACAAGGTCGTTGGTTCAAAAATCGAAAAGGCACCACTCTCTGGATTTCAAAGAGGCACCACTTTCCACACGCAACATCAGCTCCTCGGGTACCACAGATAACTTTGCCAAAGATCTCTGACAAAGTTTAGACACATAAATTTTGAAGGTCCAGCTACCCTACTCTTACCCACAAGGGTAAAGGAACAGCACCACTGCTTGATAACTAGAAAGTCCCAATGTGTGTCAACCTCCGTGGTCTGTGGCAAGGCAGACTGGTAAAAATGCCCAACCTTTACTCACATTCAAGAAAACACTCCCAACAACATTGCTTGCTCAAAAATTGAAAAGGCACCGCCCTCCGAATCTCGAGAGCTACACTCCCAACACGATTACTTTCTCAAAAATCGAAGAGACACTGCTCTCCGAATCTCAAGAGTCAGACTCCCAACAGGATTGCTTTCAAAAAAATTGAAGAGGCACCGTTCTCTGAATCTCGAGAGCTAGATCCCCGACAGGATTGCTTGTTCGAAAACCGAAGAGGCACTGCTCTTTGAACTTTGAGAGCCAGATTTCCTTGGATAAAGCTTGTCTGCAATCTTCACACGCAACATCAGCTTTCCAGATACAACAGACCACTTTTTCAAAGTGCTCTGACAAAGTTAAAACACGTGAAGCTTGTAGCTATGACCAAGAAGGGTAAAGGAATAGCGCTACTACTTATTGTTATGGAGACTCCTATATATGTCGACGTCCATCCTCCACAGCCAGGCAGACCTGCAAATATAAAAAAAATGTCAACTTTTCTTCACATCCGAGAGGGCACTCTTAACAGAGTCTCTCGAAATACTCAGCTTCTGTCCCCCCCCCCCCCAAATAATACCTCCGCAAACAAGCCACACCAGAGCAAGAGTATCTCATATGATCAGGATTAAAAGCAAGAGTATCCCATATCATGCTTTTTCTCTGTCTTTTCCTTTGCCCTTGTTCTTACCTGCAAGACAAGAAGAAAGAGAGCAATCAGTCAGCACTTGGAATCAAGCTTCCAATCAGGAACTGACTGCCTGGAACCCCTTGCCTGATTACTTACCTAGCATTGCTCTCGAGTACTCATCTTCAACATCTTATGCTTCCAGAGAAGATACCACATCTGCCTGAGGAACAGATATGGCAGGTGAGAAGGATACAAGGAAACATGTGGACATAAGCGTAACAGAACACGTACCGATACATCCACTATTTTATCAACAGAAAAAGTATCTCATATCATCAGGGTCGAATGTACTCTAGATTTGATGGACTTGTTTTGACCCTCAAATTCTTGAGTCGGCCTTATACTCTAGAGGAAACCAGAAAACCTTCCAGCCTAGTTCTAGAATAAGCCTGTGGAAAGTTACTTCTTCAAAAACAAAAGTATCTCGTATCATCTCTTCTCCATTTGCTTCTCCTTATCCTTGTTGCTGTTTACGACACAAGGAGAAAGAGAACAATCAACCGGAAGCCGAAGTCGAACCTCCAATCCAGGTTGCTTGCTTGGAAGTCTGATTGCTTACCTTGTCTGTTACCTCATTCGGCAAATCTCCTAGCTCGGCGACTTAGGGGACTCCTACTATAGGGTTTATATTGCACTTGACCAAGCCCGAAACTACAAGTAAGCTTCAAGAGAAATTGATAAATTACCTTGTGCATCTTCATCGATTAAAGATACCACCCCTGGATGAAGGAAAAGTACTTTCAGAAAAGATGATATATCTACATATGAGACAGATAAGGCTAGTGAAAATGATACCACACTTCGGTACTTAGAAGTTTCATGATTACTCAATGGCTTGGATCTTGCAAGTCCCCAACCGAGGAGCTTCCCTCACTCGAGAACTTAGGGGGGCACTATTTGTACCATGCTTGACCAATCCCTAAACTACTGAGCACCGGTTAACGTTATACCGTCAAGGACCCAAAAGAGTTTCCCTCCAACCAGGAGGCCAATCACAGCGCGACACGTGTCGACATCAGAAGTCAATCATAGCGCGACACGTGTCAACATCAGAAGCGAATCATAACATGACACGTGTCGATGTCAGAATGAAACTAGACACTATCTTCTATAAATAGAGATCTTTCTCTCATAATATTTCCTAATGTCATTTGTATTAAATCATTCACTAGTACTCACTAAAGCAGAGCTTGAACCTATGTACTTGTGTAAACCCTTCACAATTAATGAGAACTCCTCTACTCCGTGGACGTAGCCAATCTGGGTGAACCACGTACATCTTGTGTTTGCTTTCCTGTCTCTATCCATTTACATACTTATCCACACTAGTGACCGGAGCAATCTAGCGAAGGTCACAATCTTAACACTTTATGTTGTATCAAAGTCCTCACTGATTTTGTGCATCAACAGAGTTCAACTTTGTGCTTTTTGCACTTAGCTATTGCGTTAGACAGGACATCTCCTTCGTTGTTGATATATTGGTTAAGATCCAGCACTGTGCCTACACGCAACCACTGAAATGGTATTAAAGAAGTTTTTCCGTTAACTTGAAGATGCTATAGATTTGGGCTTATCCCTACACATCCCGAGCGGATCTAACCTCTATGATCCTCGTATGATGTTTACCTTGCTTGTTATGCTGATGCTAGTTACGTATCAAATCCACACAAGGCATATTCCCCAAATGGTTGTCATTACCATTAGGGATATCACAATATCTTGGAGGTCCATGACATAACCCTAGTTGTGAAAACTTCAAATTGTTCCAAGGCCCACCACACTTCACTATACTACACGTGAGACATGGTTGAGAGCTCTTGTTAAGCATATTTGAAGTACCTATTGTTTTCATCCATTGTTGAGTCCCAAACAACGACCTATAAAGACTATCCTGTATGTATCAACCACACCAAGACTTGATACATCAACAAAGTCCACGACAAGATATATTTCATCCTCATCTCATTAGCAAGGCATTAGGAGATTGAAGTCATGCAATCTGATCTCAGACAACCCTATTGACTTCTTCACAATGTCACTGTCGAGGTCTACCTTCTAGAAGCTTGTCTGAGGAATTGGTATGTCTAACTATTCATTTACGATCATATAGTTCTCATTTGAACGTTTTGTCAAACTCAAGGGGAGTATCCAGAAGTATACTCACTTGATCTTAACGTACTATTTTCCCTACGATTAGGAGCATTTTTCCCACTGGGTTTTTGGTACCTAACTAGGTTTTAAGGAGCTTGTTACTTGCGTCCAAAAGACGTAGAGTTTTAACTTAATGCAAACTTCTCATGTTTCTCCTTAATCTATGAGTTTTTTCCCCACCTTGGGTTTTACTATAATGAGGTTTTGTGAGTTTTACCCTTTTTATGCATTCGCCCATTATGCCAACAACTTCATCAACTAAACTTACTTCATCGTTGAAAACCTGATGCACCATTTACTTGAGTATTTACAATACTCAAGGAGGAGCGTTGCAGTCCTACTTATGTTAGGAATGTAATTGTGTAAATCATAGATATTCTTATGGGATTCTATCATGTCTTTAGATATTATCCTATTATAGTTGTAATCCTATTGGGGTAAGAAATTTATGTTCCCTACTCATATAAATAGTGGCACAATGGGGGTGAGAAACACACCTCATAATTTATCCAATTCTCTCTATGCTTGCCACCCTTTTCCTATAACTCTCCAGTTAAATAGGCCCTACAACCAATGGAGAAGCTGGGAATTGTCGGAGGGATGGGCGAACTTAAAAGAGTGTAAGGTTCAAAAAAATAGCAACAACCAAATCCTTTTATATCATAATATCTTTTGTAATTTATCAATATAGTAATGTCTTTCATACTCTCTCAATGTAAACAATCATGCCATCACTCAACCATTGATCTCCCACTTTGTTACGCAATGGTGTTTTCACAATATTCATAGTAGACAAAACTCTCTACACTGAAGTGGTTGCAACCAGTAACATCAAAACCAATGTAAGAAGCTTATACACTAATATATAGCTTGCACGCCTCCTAATCTTCACCAACTCCTTTGCAAGATCACTAATTCCTCCTGGTCTTAGACTCTTAATCCTAGAGTACAACATACTATATGACAACTAACTAATTAAACCAACAATTCAATTAATCAATACCAATAATCATATAAATTATTCAAAAAAAAACAAAATTCAATTCAATTAATCAATATCAATAATCAATTAATACTTCATCAAGAATTCAATTTTTACCCTAAAAAACAATTTCATTCATCAATAATCAATCATATGATTCATCACTATAATCACTAATCAATAACTATATTAGTGTATTACTCTATGATTCTATATTAATTAACAAAAATTTGTATTAATTAATTAATTAGGGTTAGGGATAGTATAAATTTAGAAATTAAGAAAAAATAAAACACGGAAATCTTTGCTTTTTGATTGGTTTTCAAAAGGGAATGGGGGACTCAATGGTGTCAAGGTAGAGGTAACGGGAGACCAATGGCCCCCACTTCAATTATGTTTTTCAATCAACTAAATGAAACGACATCATTTGGTTAAGGATTTTTTAGAAAATAAAATAAAATAAAACATTGCTGCACAGCAGTAGCAAGAACTCAAAAACCAGAAAGCAGGCCGAGCATCCATGACTTTTGACTGGACCAGAGGGACAGAACCACCGCTCTTAAGCTTAATTTCCAGCTAGGGGAGGGGCGCCGCCCCTCCTTGTCCCTCTGTAGCTTCGCCACTGCCTACAACAGTATGGGTATCATTATATAACTTAATTAAAAAAATTACTTTTAAAAAATTCGGTCATTTTTCTTAATTTTAATGTTTATTTTTATTTCATCAATAACAATTTTAAACTTGTATTAAACTTGAAATTATGTGTGTGTGTATATATATATCTGTGTGTGTGTGTGTGTGTGTGTGTGAAATGTGAGTAAAAGTTTTTAAAAAATATATTAAACTTAAAATTACGTGTACATATATATTTTTTTAATTTCGTATGTATATGTAATGTATGTAAAAGTTTTTAAAAATATGTGTCCCAATGTAATTGCCATGCATGAAGGGAAATATATATGTTGAACTTCTCAAATTTTAACTAATTATAACTATATTTGTTCAACTTTTAAATAATTTGGTTGAGTGAAATAGTGCGTGATATTGTTTCAGATAGCTTGAAAAATCTCTCGCGCTCCTAGAAATTCAATAAATTTATTCCTTACGATTTTTTCGTATTAATTAAAGGCATATACTTTTCTTTATGTTAATATATTCTTTAACTTCATGTCTTATTTCAAGGACTTTTCACCAAATCATTCAGGGTATGATTTGTGGATCATAGAAATCATGTCGAGTTTTGTCATCCCCTTGCTTCTCATGATCGATCATTTCTTAAAATGCAGCACACCAAACGTACAATCAACAATGTTATAATTTGGATGAAGAAAAGGTGAAATTATCAATTAACTATTCAACATGTGGGACTCTAATTATTTCAGTCCTAGGTTTCCCTTCAATACGTGCCACATATTGGCTACAATATCATGTTTCTTCAGGGTTATTTAAAGCATGTTTATTTATGGAAAGGAATACTCTCAGAATTCCCTTCCACCTAATCCATCTAGTCCGCGATTCGAGCTGTTGAAATTTGATCAAATGGCTATAAACAGGAGGCCTCTTTAAAAGTGATAATAACCGTAACTGTTGGATCAAATTTCAACGGTCCGGATCGTGGACTAAGTGGATGAGGTGGAAAGGGATCCTCAGATCCCTTTCCTTTATGGAAACTTTAACGAAAAGCTTCCGGTACTGTTCATTTTAACGAAAAACCACATTTTTACACTACAAAGTCAATTATGGTACTATTCACTTTACCCTTTATTTTGTCCTTATCATTAAAACTCAAAATTTTCAAGTCTTTTTTATTAGTTTTCCTTTCCTTTATTTATCATGTATGGAAGGACGATGAATGAATATGATTACTAATTATGCGTTACTAATGTTTAAAAAATGCATTATTATGTGGATCACAACTGCATTCCTTATCGCTTCATATCTCCATATAATATAACATGTCCTTAAAAGAAATATGTAAGAAGTATATAAATATTTAACACTAATTAAGTAACACAACGGGTAAGCCTTTTGTTGTTAGTCCAAGTGGTGGAAGAGAGAGTGGGCATGCGCTCCTAAGAGCAATTACACCCTTAAAAAATGCGTCAGCACCCAACCTATTTATCCACTTAGTGAACAGTAATAGACTCCAATAAATAGTAATAGGCCAAAGCATCTCCACCCCTAACTAAAAATAGCCTAGTCAATTTTATTAAAATATTATTATTTTTTATTATAAAATAATATAAAATAATTATTTTATTTTTAATTTCTGACTTTAATCTCTGTAAGCTCTTTGTAGCTTCTTCTTTCCCAACCTCACTCCCACACTCCAAAACCCAAATCAACAGCGCGATAATCTCGGGTCCGATCAGAACAACCTTGTACGAACGAAACTCAGTAATAACAAAAAAAATCTTTGCAGACAAACTCATGTCATCACTGCAAGCTCCATTGCCGGGCCTTGAAACTACGATCACGAACCGTCGTGTTAAAACGCCGGCGTCGTAAACCTCCGATAGTTTTCTTGCGTGAATAACGAGTCTTGCAAAATGCATGTCCAAGTCGCTTTGCATCAGGAGCTTCCCGTTGTACGAAAGATCGACGCAGCAACGAGCTCCTCTCCCTCTTTCTCCCTCCGTGGCTCCTTGCCCTCCGACACCACGCTGGCGTCAGATGGGCCGGTCCCAAGGTCTATCAATTTTGGGCTGGCCTGAAGACCAGCTTGGGTTGGGTGCCAGGCAATCTGCTAGGCTGGAGAGACTTCCCTAGGTGCCGGGCCATTTTTTTGGCTGTGTGCCGGCATATCCCACCCCTGGTTGAAGTGCTCTAAAGTTGCGTAAATGAGAAAATATGTATGTATCTTCAATGCAAGATTTATATTCTTAAACTTATATTTTTATATTTTGATTTAGAAAATATTGAGTTTCAATTTTTTAGTTTTCTCCTCTCAAATTTTTAGACTTATATTCTTATATTCTTAGTTATAAAATTTTTGTCTTTGCATAATAGAAAACAATGGAGTAAAAACTCAAACTTGAGTTTAAGTTTTTTTTTTTCTTTTTTTTTCCTTTTTTTTTTATTTGGGTTGGAAGATAGTTGGATCAAAACTCAATTTTTTTTTCTAGGTTGAATAATAACTATGTGATTATTGGGAATCAAATTGTTTGCCGCCCAGCGAACCCATCTACTAGGATTTTGGAGTACATGGGGTCGGCCATTCTTCTTAGGATAAGGCAAGGGATGAAAAGGAGAGGAGGGATGCTGATGCTAAGCATTGTGGCCATCACAGTTCAAGCTACATATGGTTGACGTACAATCTATGGGTTTTTTTTGTTTGTTGGCATAGACTAACCTTAAATTCAAATCTCATTTTGAAACAAAAATCTAAGTCTTACTTTGACTATTAACTTAAGTATGAATTTTAAGTCTTCGATTTATTGGACAAGGTGCAACTAGGCTTGTAGAAAGTTATACACGTATTCCTAGTTTAGTAGTCTATTGCCACCCTTAACACGGGTTTTCTCTATATGTTCTATCTCAGTCTAGCAAGCAATGCCTCATCCGGCAAATGAATCATCACATGATCATACTTGTAAAAGAGTTGGAGAAAATATATGTTTGTACTTGCATAGGATGTGCACAACGTCGCTTGCCAACTTTTTAACATCCAGCTTTTGCAACGACCATGCTGTCAATTGCAACAAAAGTCTCAACAACATTATCGGGTTCACCCCATCGAGAGTCAATATGATTCGAATACCAACCAGAACATGGCGTTGTAGTAACACATGACAGTCATGACTCTTTAGTCCTAAAAATTTACCATCGTCCACGTTAACGCAACGCGAGATATTGGAGGCATACCCATCTGGGAAACTTTATAGAAAAAGAAACTTTAAAAACTCTTTCTTCTCATCCGGTGTAATTGTAAAAAACAGATGGCCCTTTCTCATTTTGTCACCGCTTCTCTTCATCCACAAAGGTTCATGTATGCCTATTCATTCCAAATCGAGGCCAACTTTGACCGCGTCCTTTGATTTTCCCTCAATGTCTAGAATTGTCCCGACCAATGTATCACACACATTTTTTTCAATATGCATGACATCAAGGTTGTGTCTAATTTTAATTTCAACCAGTATGGAAGCTCAAATATCATACTCTTGTGGTCTAGTTCAGATGCATATCCTACTTACCCCTTTGCCAAACGAACCAAATTCCAAACTGTTCAGCTAATCCAAATCTCATCTCTAGACCATTCTTTGGGTCTTGGACAAGTCTCTGTTGTGCCGTAGAAGGCTTTATTGTTCTGACGCCACTTTTGATCCCACGGCAACCATCAACGATGACGCAGATAACTTTCTCTTTGCATAATGGGCATGCCATATAATGTTTAATGCTCCAGCCGAAAATCATTGCGTACGCTAGAAAATCGTTTATAGTTCACATCACTGTTGCTCACAAGCTGAACATCTTCCCAATAGAATTATCATATGTACAAACACCATTTTCCATAAATCTTTTAACTCATCAGTCAATGGTGCAAATAAACATCAATGGAATTTTTTGGATCTTCATTAATTAATTCTCTTTCATGCACTTCCAAGGCGGCAAATTATAAGGAAACACGACGATCGACCAAGTGTTGTGAATTTGGTTTAGAACCCCGAACAGATTAAATCAATTAGTGGCAATTCTAAATTTGATGTTACGTGGTCAGTCACAAAATTGGGGTAAATCTGATCGAACTTTTTCCTTGCGTCTCCATATACAGGATTCCTCATAACATCGTCATTTGCCTGTCTTTTCTTATGTCATCTCATGTCGCTTGCGATATCGTCGATATATACAATCAGCATGTCATACTTGATGCGCCTTTGCGAATCATCCTTTTGCCACTCATTCATCCGCTCTTTGGGCCAACAAGACAGTTTCTTTTTGTGTTTCTCTAAGGAAAAAACAAAAAAACAAAACAAAATTTTTCAAAAGCAAACTAAGTAAATTAATCAACTTTTATTATAATAATGCAATAAATTTTGCAATAAAAAACAAACATTAAATTCATACAAAACTAGGTAGTATTTATTCTAGATCCTTCGCCTTCATATGTAACAATCGGTCCACCATCAGATGCATGTTCAGTTAGAGCACCACAATCAGACATCTACAACATTATAATTCTCATAATGTAAATTTGATTATCCAAACAAATTTGTTCTTTATTTGGAGATTAGAGACTTATCATGGAAATCCAAGATCATCGACGGTGAAAGTATAGGAAAAATAAACAAGAATTGAAAATATGGGGAGAAGAGAGTCTTAGAGTTTGAGGGAGAGAAAGTTTTGGCATTTGAGAGAGAAGAAAACGATGAACTTTGGGAAAATTATGAGGAGAAGGGAGTGAATCTGCGTTTAAAGAATCTCATAAACCTTTTGCACAATGAAGACTTCACCACCTGAAGTTTACATTCAATTTTCACCAACCATTTTAGAGACATTGCAAAACGAAATATTTCATCGTGCAAGAAATAGTTTTTCTTGCAAAGAAATAGCGCCAAATCATCATTTACCGTGTTTTTCAGAGCTTGTACAATGAAGGATAGAGTTCATCGGGCAAACATCTGTTGCACAATGAACTATTTCATTACCTAAAGTTTTTTTTTTTTTGGCCGTGATAGGTTGGTGTGACAAATACTTTAATTTGTCGTGCAAAGGGTACTTGGGCTATGAAAACTGCGTCGTCACCTAAAGTTTGGTCACACAAACAGTTTTTTCTACTAGTGTTTGACTAGATGGTCAAGAAGCAGTTTGGGCCTTTTGAGGAAAGGTTAATCCTTGATGATGTTAAGGATGTTGCTAGTAGTATTCAAGGTCATGTAGTGCTTCTGATTGGGTGGAGCTTACTTATCATTGCATCATCTACTGTCATTCTACCGAGAAGATGGAAGTGGGATGTTTCAGTAATCTCTTCTTCCGTCAGACCTCTTGTCATGATCTAGGTTGGAGCTTTTCTTCTGAGTTTTATCATCCCAATCGATGAGGTCTTCATCGGCATCAAAGCACTTTGCCAGGGTGGCATGTCATACTTTTTCTTATTTAGCTTTTGGGAGAGACAAATAGACATAGAGTCCCTGCTTGAAGCCCATTGTAGCAAGCCTATCGTTCGGCTTCTCGATCTCTGCCAATTTTGCATAAAATCGCTTCAAGTATGCTCTAAAACTTTCATTATTATTAGCTTGAGTGGTCATGCTAAAAATGGCCACGTGAGCTTGCGAACATCAAGACATACAAAGTGTTCATGAAGATGTCGGCTAGGTTTTCAAAAATGTCAATGGAGTTGGCTGGCAACTTTGAAAACCATCTCATGATAGGTCCCTCTAAGGTAGATGGGAACATCTTGCACACCTAAGCATTGTTATTGCTATACTGAGCCATAATATTCATGTAGTGCATGATGCGGTAGTCCGGGTCAGAATCTCCACAAAAGTATTTAAACTTGGGTGAATTGAACTTCTCTGGGGGAGGTGCATATTCGATTGCTAAAGAAAGAGGGCATATGACCTTAACGGCAACCTTGATGGGCAGTCGATTTCGAATGTCTCTTAGAGCATCCCCAAGTTGTCACAGTTCAGCGGTCTGCTGCTATTGCTCTTCAAATGACTTTGGGAAATCAAAGTTGAGATGTCAGGGCTCTATGCGAGAGGCTCATGCAGTGTCTAAGGGATTGAAGTTATGTCAAACTCGGATTCTACCTCTAGAGGTTCGAGTAACCATCTGGCCATCGCGTGGTTTGCACTCACGTTTGGATCAACAATCTCTGCTAAGGTCAGAACAAAGGTCGATGCAATTAGTTGTCCTGCTGAGGTTATGGTACATAACTTCCCATAACTGAAGACAAGAACTTGGATTTGTAGGGTAGTCTCACTGGAATTCTCCAAGGCCTTCATTCACCTATTGATATTCACAAAGTTTGCGTGGTTCTAGGCTTGAAAAGTCGTGTAAGACTTTTGCAGCTCGCCAACAGGGACATTGATTTTCTATAAAGTCTCTTATATATGATCCATGGTGGGAGTAGTTCCAGCAGAGGGGGATTTGTTGTTCTTTAGGATGGTATCAAGGACCTGATTACTTGCGCCTGGATAGCAGAGGTGTCAGGAAGTGGATTGTTTCCCACTAAAGTGTTAACGTCAAGGTTAATTGAGCTTTCTTCGGCAAACATGATTGTGGTAAAGTGATTTAGTAAGGGAAATATGAGTTCACTCTCAATGAAAGCATCAATTATTGCAACCAAATTAGTGCAGCACCATATGTGGAGGAGATGCACAAACTTGAATAACTGTAAAAGAACAAACGATCGTAAGATCACCTTAGCACCAGTAAAGTACAGTGAAAGGCTCTCAGATTGACAAGTTAGTAAGCAATTTATGAGACTCAAGCAGTAGGGAAGATAATAGAGCATGTGATAATTGCGATACTGAGATGAACCTTAGAATGATATATCTATACTAGTTGAGAGAGAGTCCTTTTAGGATATGGAATCTGTATTAAACTGGGAGAATCCCAGATGATATCTAGAAGTAGATATTCCACCCTCTTAGGAGTGTGATTACATGCGCTGCAAGCCAATCCCTAGATTGTAAGAATCTCCAAGAATATAGGAAACTTATCTGATCACCAATCAGATCAGGTTTCCGTATATTGCGGACATGGTCAATCTTGGTGAAGTCGCCGAAGTTCGCCTACCTTTCCGGAACACAGGATATGGTGGCATCGATGATCTGTATGTACAGCTCAGTCTGATAAGAGATGTTGGGTCTATGACCAGAGTTTCGAGGTATTCATATTCCGATTTGTCTTGATCAAACCATGAAAAATCATGATCCCACAATTAAAATGTCTATTATTTTGTTTTAAACTATAAAATATGTGTCAAAATTTGATTGCGCCAAAATAAGAAAGTGAGTATATACTTACTAATGGTTAAATAAGTATTATCGCCTTACCTTGTAAATTTTTAAGGGGGTTATAGAGGGAACAAGCTAAGAAATCTCCAACTCATTAAGTGTGAACCAATTGTGGGGACTGACTACAATTCCTACATGTACTTAGGCCATCTCCAATGAGGATATGCGATTTCATATGCAAAAACCATAGTTATATATTTATTTTTTTGTATCATATTTATGTTTTTGGGAGATATAAATAAAGCTCTACTGCAATGAAAGAGGTGTAAATTAGAGACTCATTGTAAATTTAAGTTTTTATTTATATCTTCCTGCGAAAATGAATAAGCTACATTCCACAATTGGAGAGTTTTTGGGCGAAGAACAAAATATAAATGTCAATTTGAAAGTATTTTACATCTTTCACTAGAGATGTTCTTCATACTATCATCCCGGAGCAGTCAAATATGTTCTTTAAAAGTTATTACAATTTACAACATATATGAGGGTCACGTAGTAATAAGTACTGTAGACAAATGTCTAAATTTGATCAGAACTTTGGCCTTAACAAGAAAAGAAACGGATCTGCTGGAGTAAGAAAGATATCTCTCAAATTATTAACAGTATTGAAAATACAATCCAATATAATCAGGAAAACAAAAAGGAAAAAATAAAGGCGGGAGTCCAGTCCCCGAGGCAAAGGAGTTGGAATGGAATGTGTGAGTGAGTACGTAAAAGGAGTGGGGAATTGAAAAAGAAAAGGGAAAAAGTAAAAGATTGATGAGAGAGGCAGAGGCATTGGCAGCCATAAACATGTCATATGATAGGATGTCTGTCCGGAGACATTTATTGTATAAAGTTGCACGCTTTCTTTTCATCTCTTCAAAAATCTGTCTCTATTCCCTATTTACTTTTTTCAGTCAGCTTCCAGCTTTTGACTGGAATTTTATTTTCGACATCTATGCGGAAGCAAATCCCCTTCACCAAACGTTTTACACAAATTTTCGTCCAAAAAAATAAGAAAACGTTTTACACACACACTTTTAAACAACTTATGTCATGCACATATATACTTAAGCATGCAATGCATTAGGGTTAAGTTTGATTAGTATGTTATGCACTATCTTTTTAAATATGTTGGAAAGCTTTCTTATGTTTTGAGATTAACTGAAAACATAAATGTTTATATTGTCCAACTTCAGACTATTGATCAAAAATGATTTTGCCTAAATATTATTTTCGTATTTAGCTTACAATTAGAATTTGTAATGATGCTTGACGCTAGGGTTTGAGTAGTTATATATAGAGGAACTTTAGCAACGCTAAACGCTAGAGTTTTAATTTTTGTGTAAATATGGGGTCTCAAGTTCAACCAATATAAATTTGCAATAGATATTATTGCATAAAACTATACCTTAAAAACATAAGATAATTGATTATGTTCAAGAAAATCACTTTTTTAAAGAAAACGATTTCCTTAACCAAACTCAAGTACAAGTAGAGACTCTAAAGTTGTAAAAGAGGATGTCCAAAGTAATATAAGGCAGAGCTTAATTCTTCATTATCGCACTATTACTTGAAAGAGAGGACTTAGCAAGTCTATTGGCAACCCCATTAGAATTCCTAACAAATTAAAAACTTGATTTCCTATATATATAGTCTATTGGCAACCCCATTAGAATTCCTAACAAATTGAAAACTTGATTTCCTATATATACACACACACACATAGGATGATCAAAATTTTAAACTAAATTTATAAACCAAATGATGTGTCACCAATAAAAAAATAAGCACGTTAATCAACACTTAAGTATTAATTCAATCATTAACATACACATCATTTAACTTACATTAGAATTCCTAACAAATTGAAAACTTGATTTCCTATATATATACACACACACACACATAGGATGATCAAAATTTTAAACTAAATTTATAAACCAAATGATGTGTCACCAATAAAAAAATAAGCACGTTAATCAACACTTAAGTATTAATTCAATCATTAACATACACATCATTTAACTTACAAAATTTGATTTAAAATTTTGACCTCTTTAGCGTTACCTTTTTTTCTACAAGATGCATAGATCACGTGAATGGAAGGGTCCACTCGCTCTCCTTATTAAACACAGTTATATGTGTGACCCCATGCACCAACATTCCCATCTCTCTTTTGTCTTTATTTCTTTTCTACATTCCCATCTAGAATTCAGAAAGGTAGGGTTTTATTTTTGTTCATCAGCTAGCAACAGCCTATGGCACCGGATTAAACTGCACTGTGTTTCCTCGAAATGACCTCTGCCAATGACAATTTGCTTGCATCATGCTTTTCTACGGCTATCTTCCTTTAGGTGAGCCATCCACTTAGGTGTTAGATCAGGGCCATTGCTATCGCTAAACAACAACAATATGTTGCAGATCAATCAGTTGGTCCAAGTCTTTTAATTATCATAGAGGACCGTTATTTATTTGAATTCATGAGGTAGCATGGTTTTTTATTACTTATCCTTTGAACTAGTATAACATTCAAATTGCATATACCTTCATGAAATTTTTTGTATGTAACCCTATCCAAGTTTGATTCATATTGTCGAACATGTAATCATTGGATTGACTCGATCATCAAATTATAAATTATACATATGTTTAACCTTAGCCCATTTTCATATTTGGAGTATAATATTATTATTTTTTAAAATAGTTCTACTAGTGTAATATTCAGAGTTGTGTTGTCGTGCAGTCATTTCTATAGTGGTAAATTACTAAGTTGATTTTGAATTTATAAGTGATTATAGTTAAGAAGCCTCATTAGAGATTTGTCTTTTCAAAATATACCACCATGGTGTATGCGCTTTCTGAAGTCGTGATAGATAGTATCAAAGCTAGTCTAGTGAGTAATTCCTTAATTAGTGAGTGGTTAGCCCTACTATAATACACAGCCCTTTTACTTAATTATATATTGTCAAACAATATGAACGCCACTAAATACAAATGGAAACGTTACATCAACAACAAAGGTTTACCTGAGGAAATTAACAGAGTTTAGGAAACATTTTACTTGATGGTAAATGGTTTACCTGGTGATATACGAAAGCTTTTGGTATGTGGGCCAAAATGTTTCGTTTAGTGTAGGTTGTAATTTATACTTTCTTGCTTTGTTGAAAATGTGTTAGGGAAAATGTAAACCAAATCATAAGATGACGCATTCATTTTTAACAAATGGAATATCGTAATGCCAATTAATTCGTAAAGTGATACTTTTCTTCGAACTAGAGTAAACCCATTTCTCACCACTTTGAAAAATAATGTCCCAATGATTTGGGCACTCCCCTTTACTCAAAACTAATTGGCATTGATAATTAAATGATAACCCCAAAATATTGCAAAAAGCTGCCTAATATAGAATTTGCAGAAATGCCCTTACCTCATCATTATTATGACATCCATTACTCACTGTCTAAACTTTTTGGAGTAGAATTCTCTTTCTTCTTTTTTTCCCTTCAATTCCCTCTCCTCCTATTTGAACGGTCATGGTTAAATCACTTCAACATCTTATATTAATTTTTTATAGAAAAAGAATATGAATGAAGGGGATGGAAGGAGATGAAAAGATGATGAGAGAGAATCTTAGTCCAAACTTTTTTAGCTTTATCATCAGAGTGAAAATCTGACATGAAGTTTTGAATCATGAGATGGGAGTAATTAGGGTTTGGGTTTGGTAAATGATAACAGGAGAAGTTAACGTTAATTAAAAAGGTTTAATTAATTAATTAATCAGATAAATGGTAATGATTAATAATGGCATTATTCATTTTGCATGAAATATTAACCTAGACGATATCTATGACTTTGACTGCCAAAGTGGTGCTCTCTTTGTTAAACTAATTAAGTTCGAAAGTTCAACTTCGATCTGATAAAACTTGTTTGATTTGATCCATATCTTCTACTTTTTTGACCCAAAAAGTGCTTTTTGATTGTAATCAAGCTCTCCACACACAGTACTACTACTACTAGTAGATTTATAGCAACACTGCAATAGTAATTCATATCACTGATTTTGCTTGTTACTGAACGTATAAATAAATCTCTACACTTTGTCTATCAGAATTAGCTGACATATATATAACTACATTAGTTGAATATGTATTTACCCAGAAAAGAAAACATTAGTTGAATATGCTTTCCAGATATATGCTTTTAAATGAAGGTAGCTAACTCTCTTGAGCAAGTTTCCTTTGGCTCCTTTTAATGCAATAAAAACTGGGAAATCACCCTTCAATCTTCCTTTTATCATCCATTTACATGCTATTATTCTTGAGATGCACGCCTAGTGCTCGACTCGACTCTACACACACATATATGTGTATATATCTTCTTTTTGGTAAATATTCAAGAGCTTCTTCTACTCTAGCATATTTGTTTTTTTTTCTGATTTGATATCAAGCTGATTTGCAATAGTCTTTTGGCATGTAGTGGCCTGTACCATTTTCATGGTTTACCAGCAGACTATTTTGTCTGCTACTAATTAAATGAAGTATATATCAAATAAGGTACAAAAAAAGGCAGGAAAAAGTTTCAGATATGCAGTTCAATTGCTTTCAACCTTGAGTCATTTAATTATGAAAAATAAAGCAAGTACTGCACTAGTCTATAGAACAAGAAAAAGAAGATGATTTTAAAAATAAAGAGTGGTAAAAAGGTGATACCTAAACTATAGAAGCTTACAAAGAAAGCTTAGAGGGGAAGAAAACTCTTTGACTGAAAATACATGTATTTCTCATTAAACAATAATTAGTTATACATTTGGTATTTACTGTGTTAACAGAACTAACACTTTACACATATATCTTTAGTAATACTAACAATTACATTTGAGAACAACTATACAAAGAACAAAATAACAGTACAACTATATTTGATTGCTCTTTACACCCCCCTCAAGCTTAACTTGGGGCTGAGAAGAACCAAGTGGAAGCTTGGACTGCAAATACCGAAATCTGTGTTTTGTCAAGGCTTTAGTATAGATGTCTGCAAGCTGATCCTAACTACAGACATATTGAACTTTAATCAAATGAACAAGAACAAGTTCTTTGATGTAATGATAATCAATTTCCACGTGTTTAGTACGAGTATGAAACACGGGATTAGAGGCCAAAGAGATAACAAAAATGTTATCACACCATAGATTAAGAACTTTAAGAAGAGGCAGATCAATGTCATGAAGAATTTTGCAAATCTAGGTAATTTTTGCAGCAGTGTGAGCTAGTGACCTATATTCAGCCTCAGTTGAACTGCAAGCAACGATGGATTGCTTCTTGGGACTCCAACTAATCAAGTTGGGTCCTAGAAAAATGCAATAACCACTTGTGGACCTTCGATCAAACGGACAACCTGCCCAATCAGCATCTGAAAAGGCAAAAAGATGAACATACCCCTTTTTGAACCACAAACCTTAAGTGAGAGAACCTTTATGAAATCTTAAGATCCTTTTAATTGCCTGTAAGTGAGGCTTTCGTGGGGTATGCATAAATTGACAAATTTGGTTAACTGCAAAAGACACATTAGGTCGAGTCCAGGTCATATATTGTAAAGCACAAATTATAGACTGTTTATACCATATTTAGGGCCTCCATATTTAGATCTCGTACAAATACTCGAGGGACTTAAATGTAATTATGTGATAAAGGAAGGGGCAAATATGTAATAAGTGAGGAGCCCTTATTCTATAAAAGGACCCCTCACCCTCACAATAAGGGAGGCCAATTCCTAGGCCCTCTCACCCCCTTTCAAAGCTCTCACTCTCAGAGCTATCTCTCTCCCTCATATAAATACATAATCAGTGTGGACGTAGCCCAAACCTTAGGGTGAACCACGATACATCTTGTGTTATTTACATTTCATGCAGATTCACAGTCAGATTTACGTTGTTCCAAAACCTCCGGTTTTGTGCATCAACATTTGGCGCCGTCTGTGGGAATCGACATGAAAAGCGATGTCGGTTCTTTCTCAATTTTTCATACCTCTACCGTGAATCTGCAGAAACCCATACACTTTTCCTCCCACTCTTTTCTGATCCAATTATTCATCCTCCATTTCAACTAAATAGCCTAAATCATTACCTAAAAATCCAAACATACCCATATCCATCTCGCTGCTCTCTGTCTCTCCTCATCATTTACTCTTCTGACAGAACAACAAAAAAAAAGAAAAAGAAACAAAGAAAAGGATAACAGAGGATGTCATGAAGGTGAGCGTGAGGGACTCAACGATGGTGGAACCGGTGGAGGAGATGCCACGGAGAGCATTGGGGTTGTCCAACTTGGACCTGGTGCGTACTATCAATCACACGCTTAACATCTACTTCTACAAGCCTGATCAAAACTATAGGTCAGACTTCTTCGACCCGGCAGTGCTAAAGCACGCGTTATCCAATGCCCTCGTACTCTTCTACCCCTTGACTGACCGTCTCAAGCAAAACAAGGGCCGTTTGGAGATCGATTACAATGCGAAGAGCGTGCTGTTTGTTGTGGCGGAGACCACCTCCGTTGACCTTGATTACTCAGGTGACTTTGCACCCACTGACGAGTTCAACAACCTCATTCCCTCTGTTGATAGTTCTGTTGGCCTTTCCTCTTATCCCCTCTTGCTGATTGCAAGTAAATTCGTACCCGACTGTTAGAGAGTTCACAACAATTGGAACTAGAGGGGATGATTTTGTGCAAGCTATGGTTGTTGATGTTGAGTCCGTAATCCAGCAACCTGTTCCAGATGGCCGTGTGAGGCAGAAGGTATCATCAAGGGGAAAATATGTATCTAAAAACATTGGCTCGGATCACCACTTGTTTCAGGGTTGTGTGAGTCATCAACAATTGTTTCAGGCTTGCTACGCAGTGGGTTGTTAGAGAAATGTGTCGTGCTTGTGCCTCGGACCACCACTTGTAAAGGAATATATAGAAATTCCCAAAAGAACATTATTTCTTTTTCATTATAGAAATTCCCAAAAGAGCATTATTTCTTTATCAGTGGTCAGGGCCATTTGTGGGACCCATCCCCTCTCAAACTCACCACCGACGGACGAGCTTCTCTTTGATCAGGGCAATTTCTTTTTTGAGCCGAACCAGAATCTCTCAGGCCTAGCTTTTTATGCAGGAGCTGCGGAATGAGGAATAATGGAAGGACTGATATGGCCAGAATGCTTCGCCAAAATTGCAGACAAAATCATGGCAGTGTTCTTTAGTTTCAGCGAATCCATTGCCCGGAGTAGCAAAAAGCCCCAAAAGCTATTCAAGCTCCTTGAAATGTTTGATTCACTAGAGAAGCTGAAGCCTAGATTCTCGGAGGTTTTTTATGGCGAATCGAGGACTGACATTTGTACAAAGATTCAGGGAGCTGGAGAAGCTACTTGTTCATGCTTCAAGTAAAGTTTTTTTGGGGAATTTGGGCTCCAAATTGAAGGCAATTCTGATGGAATACCTCCACCAGCAGATGGTTCGGTGCCCAGAATAGTAAGGAACTCTACACGAGAGGCACCCATTCCAAAATACAACTCTACAAACTCACTAGCAGAGCAACTTATAAAGGGCACATCAACTTCCCCAGCCACAGCCTTAGCAAGAAGAGTCTTACCTGTCCCAAGAAGACCCACCTGCAAGATAAACAAGCCATGCTTACTAGTATTACACAAACAAAGAACAAAGGCGTCTTCTACAAATCATCCAGAAATGCACTGAATTACAACCAGTGAATGGGACCATCCAAGTGAGAAAAATTAGCTCAGAGAAATGAGAAAGCTTTGGGTCGTTCTGCTACAATGGTGAAATGGGTTTTTATTTTAAGAAGGTGAAAGCTGGAAAGAGACAAGAAGCCTCATTTTCTTGTGTGGGTTTTCTTTTTCCTCTGCAGATTTTCTTAGGAACCAAACAGGGGAGAAGGAATGGTGGAGCCCTACTACGACAAGAAAGACGAAGCTAAGCTCACTGCCTAGGAAGCTACCCTCGCTGCCCCAAAGCTGCCCGTACCCGTCGACCCGAGCTTTCTTACGGCAACCTGATTTTGTGAAAATGATGCTGAAGCAACATAGCCTTTTCTAGAAGGGCCAACAGATACATCATTGCTAAAGAGTTTTAAGAGTCATGTTGCCACAGCAGTTTGGAATAAATTATTGAGCATTTTACAGTAGTGCATCTGCTCACACATCAAGAAAAGCAAAATATGACCTTGCAAAGCAACATAAGGGACACTGCAAAGAATAAAGGGAAGTCTCAAGACGTAATCAGAGGGGAATAGTAAAAAAAAAAAAAAAAAAAAAAAAAAGGCAAAGCCCAAAATAAATGGGCTGGAATGTTGTGTAGAGGGCGAATGCCCATAAGCCCAAAATAGCTCCAACCAGGTGATCAAAAGTATGCCCAGTACTCCAAAATTATTTGGCAACCTGCCGCTATTACCACCAATCAAGTGATCAAAAGTACGCCTAGTACTCCAAAATTATTTGGCAAACTGCTGCTATTACCACCAAACAGATGATGAAATGTACAACCCGTACTCTAATATCATTTGGAAACTAGCCATTCATGCCACCAACCAGGTGATGAAATGTACAACCCGTACTCTAATATCATTTGGCAACTAGCCATTCATGCCACCAACCAGGTGATGAAATGTACAACCCGTACTCTCCTTCATGCCACCAACCAGGTGATTAAAAGTACGCCCAGTACTTCAAATTATACATGAGCATTACTCATGTCAATAATACATAAACATTCATGAGCATCACGCATATCAATCATACATAAACATTCATGAGCATCACTCATGTCAACATTCATGAGCATCACTCATGTCAATCAACATAAACATTCATGAGCATTACTCATGTCAATCAGCTTCAAAAGATTCATTTACAAAAGCTCTAGCTTCAAAAGCTTCATTTACAAAGCTCCAGCTTCAAAGCTTCACTTACAAAGCTTCACCTACAAAGCTTCAGTGCAGGGTATACAAATACCGCCTCCGAACAACCGCCACTTTGGCCCATACATGGATTCAATTTGAAGTCTCCAACCAACAAACTCTATTGACCGAAGACTTGGGGGACTACATTATGTACCATATATTGGGCCTCAACTGGGCCTCATGAAAAATACTTGGAGGACTTAGCCCATTATTTATGTATTAAGGAGCGAGCCCTTATTCTATAAAAGGGACTCCCTCACTTTCATTAGAGAGCACCCATTATTCATGTACTGAGGAGCGAGCCCTTATTTTATAAAAGAGACTCCTTCACCTTCATTAGAGAGCAACGCCGCCAGCTGAGCAACCGCCTCACCGCGAGCATCACTCCTAACCTATCACTTATGTATTGAAGAGCGAGCCTTATTCTATAAAAGGGACTCCCTCACCTTCATTAGAGAGCAACACCACTAGTTGAGCAACCGCCTCGCCGCGAGCATCACTCCTAACCCATCACTTATGTATTGAAGAGCGAGCCCTTATTCTAAAAAGGGACTCCCTCACCACCATCAAATAGCATCGCCGCCTACTGAGCAACCGCCTCGCCGCGAGCATCAACTCTAGCCCATCATTTATGTATTGAGAAGCGAGCCCTTATTCTATAAAAGGGACTCCTTCACCTTCAACGCCACAAGCCGAGCCAACCAAGGCAACATAAGCCACAAGCCGAGCAGCCTCGCAACATGTGATAGTTGAGCATCATTTCGGATTGGACACCGCCTCATATCGAGTATTAGTCCTAGACGACATCTAGTTACTTCGGCCCACACATGGACTCAATTTCAAGTCTCCAGCCAAAAGACTCTTTTGACTGAAGACTTGGGGGACTACTGTTTATACCATATTTAGGGCCTCTGTATTTAGATCTCGTACAAATACTCGAGGGACTTAAATGTAATTATGTAATAAAGGAAGGGGCAAATATGTAATAAGTGAGAATCTCTTATTCTATAAAAGGACTCATCACCCTCACAATAAGGGAGGCCAATTCCTAGGCCCTCTCACCCCCTCTCAAAGCTCTCACTCTCAAAGCTCTCTCTCCCTCAGATAAATACATAATCAGTGTGGACGTAGCCGAAGCCTTGGGGTGAACCACGATACATCTTGTGTTATTTACATTTCATACTGATTCACGGTCGGATTTACGTTGTTCCAAGACTTTCGGTTTTGTGCATCAACATAGACCAATACTCTGTGGGATCTGAGAGAAGAGGTCTAGTGTGATCAAGTTTGATGCTGCTCAGAATAGTTGAACAAGGTTTGGCACCTTCCATTTTGGTTTTCTAAAGCAATTCCAGTAAATATTTACTTTGATGTAGAAATAAACCTTCAGGAGTTCTTTGAACCTCAAGACCAAGGAAGTAATGTGGAGAACCAAGGTCTTTAATTGGAAAAATGGAACTGAGCTTCTGTTTGAAGAGTTTGCAGACATTTGAATTGGGTCCAATCACTAAGATATCATCAACATAAGCAAAAACAATAACTAACACAGGAGCTTTTAACACAAAAAGAGAAGCATCCGAGTTGGAGTGTTGAAAACCAAGAGATTGTAATGTGGTGAACAACTTGTCAAACCAAACTCGAGGAGCTTGTTTAAGACCATAAAGTGACCTGTTGAGCTTACAGATATGATTTGGGAACTGTGGTTCACAAAAACCTAGAGGTTGGCTCATAAATATATCTTCTTTGAGATCACCATGGAGAAATGCATTACTAATATCAAGCTAATTCAAAAACCAGTCATTTTGCATAGCAAGGGACAAGAGGATTCTAATAGTGACAAGTTTAGCGACATGGCTAAAAGTCTCTTTGTAATCTAGACCCTCTTGTTGATGAAAGCCCTTGGCAACAAGTCAGGCTTTATAACAATCAATACTACCATCTGGATGTGTTTTGATCCTGAAAACTCATTTACAACCTACCATATTTTGGTTAGAAGCAGAAGGCACCAAAGACCAAGTACATGTGGACTGCAATGCATTGAATTCCTCTTGCATAGCATGTCTCCAGTGTTAAACACTATACCCCAAGAAAACACAATGTTTACTCTTGATGTCCAATTTAGAAGATATGTAAGGTTTTAGCCATGGAAAGCAATTACAACCAAATGTTCTCAATCTTGAATAATCTAGAGGAATATGAAACAGAAGTTCCCACGGAGACTGAGAAATACCAGATATAAGAAGTTTATTAATCAAATAGACAACATTTAAGAATGCTTCAACCCAAAACTGATGAGGTACCTGAGATTGAACTAACAAAGTCCTTGCAGTTTCAACTAAATGTATGTGTTTAAGTTCAACACAGCCATTTTGTTTAGGGGTATGGGGATAATTGAATTGTTGAAGAATACCACAAGACTTAAGATACGATTGAAACTGATTCCAGTAAATTCACCCCCTGAGTCAGAGCGAACAACTTTGATTTTATTGCCAAGAATGTTTTCTACATAGCATTGAAAATGTACAAAAGTGGAGTACACATCTACCTTGGACTTCAAGGGAAAAAACCAACAGTACCTACTAAAATCATCAACAATGAGTAGGTAGTACTTATAACCACTCACAGACAACATAGGTAAGGGTCCCCAAAATCACAATGCAACAAATCTAAACATGTTGATGAAATATAACTAGTACTATCAAAGGGAAGTTTATGATTCTTAGCTAAGGCATAATTTGTGCAAAAGAAGTCCATTGCAGATTTGCCTTGAAATGGTAGTTGAGTAATAGAGAGTACCCTTCTGAAAATGGCAGAAAAAGGATGGCCGAGCCTGTTATGCCACACCTTTGCAAATGCCTTATTACTTACTAATGCAGTAGGAGAAGAGACTGAAGATTAACAAGAGGTAGAGGAGCTTTGAAGAGGAAAGAAGCCATCCTTAACTGGTCCCTGCAAAAGCATCATCCTCGTAGTATGAACCTTGACATAGGATCCATCAATATCAAGAGTCAATGAACATTTGTTATCTTTAATAAATTGATAAGCAGAAAGAAGATTGTGTTGCATTTGAGGCACATGTAAGACATTGTGCAATTTAAAAGTAGAATGTGGAGTATGCAGCAAAGAGAGACCAGTATGATCAATGGACAGACCTTTACCATCTCCGATATACACTTTATCTTCTCCATGATAGGGATTAGGAGATTGAATGTTGGAGATATCATTCGTAATATGAGCGGTGGCACCAAAATCGATTAACCAGGATGGAGTAGAGGGCTTTACAGAATGATGAGCACACATTGCAACTAGTTTTGCAAAGGGTACTTTACCAACAATCTCAAGATTCATGCGATCATAACAATCGATAGCCTCATGACTAGTAGAACCATAGATTTGACATTGCACATGATAACTAGAGGGATTGAAAGGACGAGAACCATAAGAATTGCCACAGTGGTTTGAGTGATTACCTCTGGAATTGTAATTGGAGCCACGATTACCATGATTAGTGTAGGTATGATCGCAATTGTTGTAGTTATTCCCTCGATTACCACGGTTGTGCTTCATAAAGGATTTTGATTGAGGATACTGAGCAACAAATACTTGTGGTGTAGGAAGAAGAGGAGCCTGAGAAGCCTAAGAATGCACCGAAAAGGCTTGAAATGGTTCTGTGGTAGTGAAGGAGGCAAGTTTTTTTCGCCAAGACATAGACAATTCTTTGGTGAGAAGCAAGCCAAGCAATTCATCAAGTGTTGTATTAGAGAGACGAAGCATAATAGAGTCGATAAATGACTCGTAATCATCAGGCAAGCCAGCAAACGTAACGGCAATCAAATCATGATCAGTAATCAAAGCTCCAGCAGTAGTCAAGGAATTAGAAATTTCTTTGAGTTGTTGCAGATATTCAGAGATGGACGAGGAGCCTTTTTGAAGAGATTGAAGACGAGATCTCAATTGATGAATGTGTGCATCAAAAACACCCCTAAATCGCTGCTCTAACTTGATCCACAGTTCGCGAGATGATGAAACCCCAACCGTATACGGAATAACTTCATCAGAGAGCGTGGAATTTAACCAAATAAGAAGGTTCTGATCTTTCTCATACCAAATTTCAAAAGCAGGATTGAGAGAAAGATCTGGAAGTAAAGGACAAAGACACGATTTTGTGCCATCAATGACGCCGATGAGTTTGTAGCGACAGAGAATCAGAGCGAACAACGCACGCCGTGGGAGATAATTGGAGCGTTTCAGCTTGATCGGCACCATACTGCCAATATTCTGAATCGTAAGAGAAGTGTATGAATTTGAGAAGTTAGGGTTTGAGGAAGATGAAATTGGGGCTAGATTCAGGACCAACTTATGAGAGGAATTTGATGGAAAGACCATTGATGCAGCTTTACAAGAACACAAATCGAAGAAGCAGAGAGAAAATGGCGGCAAGAATCAGAGAGTGCAAACGGAAAATGGATAGATCAAAGTCGCCAGGAGGCAGAGGGTGATTGATACCATATAGAACCTTACAGAGAAAGCTTAGAGAGGAAGAAAACTCTTTGACTAAAAATACATGTATTTCTCATTAAACAATAATTAGTTATACACTTGGTATTTATAGTGTTAACAGAACTAACACTTTACACATATACCCTTAGTAATACTAAAAATTACATTTGAGAACAACAACTATATAGAGAAGAAAATAACAGTACAACTATATTTGATTGCTCTTTATAAACCAGTTCAAAAGTCACTTATTAGTAGAAGTATTATCCGGGTAAGTAAATTGTGTTTGCGTGCAGTGCAGGACGTGTTTTGGTCTACAAAATAACGAGGGTTTGTGTTGTGAACTCGTTTCTGGTTTTATTATAACTATAGGAATCTGATTAACTTGCTTTATTTGATAAAATTTGAAAGCTGATAAGTGTGGTTGGAAATGATCAGATGAGATTAAGCAAAAGGTAATATTGCAGTTTGCAGTTGCAGAGAGAGGGAGAGAAGCAATAATGCAATGTAGGATAGGAGACAGAGGATTGCTTTTTGGGTACTTGGGGAATAAAATGTTGTCTCTCTACGAGGATTGGCGTGGAGAAAGTCTCTCTCTCTCTCTCCAATATTTGTGCATATCTGTCATGCATGTAAAGAATAAAGAGGTTTTTGAACTTTAATCCTTGAAGAAGATCAAAATTTAATAAAAATCTGATGTGATATTATATATTCATTTTAGTCCTTTAATATGTACTTAATTCAAATTTATATTATATTTATATTTTAATATTTAATAGACGTCTAATTAATTTAATGTGTCCATATTAGATTTTAAATTTATTATTATACACATTTTAATTTTTTAATTTTGTTTAACTTCCTCTAATTAGTGTACCTAAACATCCGTACCATAATCTGTTTTACTAAACTAGTGTACTGAAATGTCCATACCTGAATATATTGTAATGAATTTGTGGCACATAAGAAAATATGCAAAAAAATATGTGTACCAAAAAGTCCATTTGTGGCACATACGGTACCTAAACATATTATGCTAGTGTACCCAAATGTTCGTACCTAAATATATTATACCAAACTAGTGTACCAAAATGTCTGTACCTAAATATATTACATTAAACTAGTGTACCGAAATGTCTGTACCTAAATATTTTGTAATGAATTAGCGACATATAAGAAAATATGCAAAAATATAAGTGCACAGAAAAGTCTACCAAAATATTTTCCTTATTATATAAGACACTTACCATAAATTGTGATAGAAAATGTCAACAAATAAAACTAATTGATTTGAATTTCAAATGGTATTAAAATTTACAATATTTTACATGAAAATGTAATTCTGGACACCATAAAATTATTATAAAAAAAAAGATATTGAATGTAGATGTAGGCATTAAATACAATTTAGGGACTAAAAATCAATTTTTAATCTTGTATAAGACATTTTTCTAAACTTCGTCTTATTTAAGGATTAAAATCTAGTTTTCTAAAGAACGGATGATAAACATGAAAAAGGAAAATATGAAAAAATAAATAAATGAAAAATATAGGAGTTTTTATGTGCGTGAAGTGGTGAAGGACTTACATAATAAGGAGATATTATCACGATAATATTTTATGCTAATAAAATAAAGATATGTATAAATATTTATTCACGTGCATATCTCTACATTATTAGCACAGAACGTTATATAGCAGTATAAGATGAACTTATTATCTTTCATCACAATAACTGTACTCTCTCTCTCTCTCTCTCTCTCTGCTGGCTTCTTTCCACCTTTCCCCCTTACCACTGTATTTGAATTTCTGCTGGCTTTGTTTGTCCATTCAAAGGCTGATGTGTAAAAAAAGGGAAGCTCTCTCTCTCTTGTGCCATGATAAATTTTTTGAAATTACGGGTCCCATTGCAATGGATCCTTTTCATGAAATCCTATTTGCATAGAAACGAAACCAATCTCATGACATATTCTCCCCGCTCTCACGTGATGATAATGTCATCACTCTATTAATATATCATCATTGAATAAGTTTAAATTATGAGATTTATTTTTATCTACTATACATATCTCGTTATTTAAATTCATCTAAAAGTGAATATAGAGTGGTAAGCATCATTATCACTTGAGAGTGGTGAGCAAATATATTTCCCAACTGAAGGGACTTCGTACTGTTTTCTTTTAAATATAAAAGGGCTTCTATATAGTATAAATCATAAGCTTTTTTATTTTTTGTTGTTGAAAATATATAAATAAATCATATGCAGTCATAATAGGACAATTATCAATATAAAACCAACAAACAAAAGAAAAAGGAGAAATAAAAGAGTCAGAGTAGATAGATTGGAAATCCCCTCCTCTTGCAGGAAATATAAAGATGGTGTTTATTATTTAAATGTTAATTAATGTGCTTATTTAATTTACTAGTAGGGAGTATAAAAAATGTGGCCTAGCCTATCTTGGTTTTCTCTAGCTACTTCCTACTAGTGAGAGGGGAGTAAATTTACTTAAGATGATACCTAGACAAAATTTTGTAAACTAAATGATATGAAAGTTGATGATTGGATTATTACTAAAGTGTTGATTAATGTGCTTATTTCTTATTGATAACACCTCATTTATTTTGTAAATTTTGTCTACAAAGTTCGTCTACCTAGCATTACTCTCGGGTGAATCGTGCCATTAAAACGGGTAATTTTAGACAAATCGTCTATTTAAATTTTTATAAATCATATAACATGGTTATTAATGATTAAAGGGAATTGTTATTAGCACTCTAACAATTCCCATGATTAAATTATGACATAAATTTTATATTTAAATTATTACATACCCACCCCTCCCCCTTAGTGTAAATAGTTTCTCTTAGTATAAATAATATCGTTTGTTAAAAAAAAAAGTATTACATTAATGTTGATTAACGTACCACTTAGTACTACAGGTTAGTGATATTCCTCTTCACTTGTAAGTGAGATGTCTTAAGTTCGATTCTCGCCCAATGTGAATTTGAACCATATTATTGTTAGTCCATGTAAGGCTAACCCCACCCCCTCTCTCTTGGAGTAAATAATATCATTTGTTCAAAAAAAAATTATTACATAAATGTTGATTAATATGCTTAATTTTATTGGTGACATATCCCATAATTTATAAATTTAGTTTAAAAAATTAATTTACCTAGCATTATCCTTGAAACTTATACATTGATAAATGATTATAAAAATTTACCCTTTTTATACTAATTTTCTCCTAAAATAAAAATCTTAATTAATGACAAGCAAATAGAGCAAATATTAGTGTTATATTTACCATTATTCGTATCATTTCTCTAATAGAGGTAGAGCTCACTAACACAGTGGGTTCCATCTCTATTAGAGAGATTGTACAAATGATCCTACATGTAAATAGTAAAAATATCATTTTTGTAGTGAAAATATAAAGCTAACAAAAGCCGAGTGATCACAGAAAAAGTAAAAGAAAAAAAACTAATAAATAAATAATTAAAAACTCAATGGCAGGAAGTATAAAGAAGGTGGCCTAGCCTAGCTTGGTTTTCTCTAACTGAAACTCAACTCAAAACTCCCCTCTCTCTCAGCTGATCATAGCTACTCTCTCTCTCTCTCTCTCTCTCTCTCTCTCTACTTGCACTTGAGGTGGTGGTGTTCAAGCCTTCCAAAGCTCCGAGCTTTTTTTTCTAAGTTCTATTCTTTCTTCTCAGGTTAATATTTGGGTGGGGGGGTTAGAGGGGGGATAAGAAATATAAGTAAAAAAAAAAATTATTATTTGTGGTCGTGAAGAAATTGCTTGTGAAAAAACAAAGGGTGGGTGTGGGGGGTGGGTTTTGATCAAGTGATGCGCTCAGGAGGTTGTGCAGCTCAGCAGACCCTCACAGCGGAGGCTGCTTCGGTGTTGAAGCACTCTCTCAGCCTAGCAAGGCGGAGAGGCCATGCTCAGGTCACTCCTCTCCACGTGGCCGCCACTCTTCTCAGCTCAAGAACTAGCCTCTTGCGGCGGGCCTGTCTCAAATCTCAGCCGCACCAAACCTCTCATCCTCTCCAATGTCGAGCTCTCGAGCTCTGCTTCAATGTGGCTCTCAACCGCCTCCCAACAACTCCCGGCCCTCTCCTCCACGGGCAGCCCTCTCTCTCCAACGCCCTCATCGCCGCCCTCAAGAGAGCCCAAGCCCATCAGAGAAGAGGCTGCATCGAGCAGCAGCAGCAGCAGCCGCTCTTAACCATCAAAGTCGAGCTCGAGCAGCTCATCATCTCCATCCTTGACGACCCAAGTGTCAGCAGAGTCATGAGAGAGGCAGGTTTCTCCAGCACCAACGTCAAGAACAACTTGGAGGACTCCTCAACGTCCTCCGTTTTCCAGTGTTACAGCAGCTCCGGCGGCGTTTTCTCCTCTCCTTGCTCTCCTTCTCCTCCCTCAGACCGCTACCACCAAAACAATATCATTCCTGGGAGTTTCTGGCAACCCCATTTCCTGGCTTACACTTGTGAGCAAAACCCACTTCTTTTTTCCCCTCAAAAGACAAAACCTCCATTGATAATCAGCAACCCCACCACCACCACTGAATACTCTGGTAGTTCTCCAAAGGAAGAAGATGTTAAGTTGGTGTTGGAGGTGCTGATGAGGAAGAAAAGGAGGAACACTGTGATAGTTGGTGATTCAGCTTCCATGACTGAAGGGCTTGTCTCTGAAGTTATGGGGAGGATAGAGAGAGGAGGAGTTGGAGTTCCTGAGGAGCTGAAATCAACCCAGTTCATCAAGTTTCAGTTCTCACCAGTGTCCGTGAGGTTCATGAAAAAGGAATATGTGGAAGCAAATCTCTTAGAGCTCAGAAGAAAAGTGGACTCATCATTTGTTGGAGGAGGAGGAGGTGCTGTTATTTATACCGGAGATCTGAAGTGGGCTGTTACTGATGAGCAGAGAGATCAAAACCAAAACTCTGGTGGGTATTATAGCCCAGTTGAGCATTTGGTTTCAGAGATTGCAAGGTTGGTCTCTTCAGATAACTCAAGGGGGAGGGTGTGGGTGATGGGAACTGCAAGTTACCAGACATACATGAGGTGCCAAATGAGGCAGCCACCTCTTGAAATCCAATGGTGTCTTCAAGCTGTTTCTGTTCCTTCTGGTGGTCTTGGTCTCTCCCTTCATGCTTCCAGGTTAGTTTTTCATTTTGTCTCTCTTTAACTTTATTATTATTATTATTATTATTATTATTATTATTCATGTTCACTGTTATTTTATGTGTGTGTATATATAGGTATATATGTATAAGTACTCCATGGATGATGGTGACTCCTTGAAGCTTTGGTGTAATGTTTTGTACTGTAGTGTTGCTTTAATGTTTACAATGATCTGCATGAAACCAGAAACACTGGAAAAGTGAGAGACAGATACAGGAACCACTGTCCTTTCCTTTGCTCTTTGTTTTGTCAGGATATGTAGCCACGGATCAAAATTACAGGTTTCACTGCTAGATATTAGAAGGAAAAAAAAGAGTTCACGAGATCTTTTTTTCTCACTACATTTATGCACCCAAATTTCTTTTCCAGAAATACAATCCATATATATTACAAAAGAATAAACATAGAGAAATTCATTTTGCTTATTTTGGTTATCCGAATAATTAAACTATTTTAGAGAAACCTTATTTGGGGCCAGAAATGAAACCTAGGCGTGCTAATTATTTAAATTAGTTTATAGAGACGGTTTAACCAATTTAATGAAAACGCCAACAACCCTTGAGATTTTAGATGATCATAATAAGATAAAGCTAATATAAATGTGTGTGTATATATATGTATATATTTACGTATAGTTGGCTTATCTTAATTAATCAAATATTTTATATGATAAATGAGGTTAGTATTAACGTTTATGTGTTGTGCTTGTGTGTTTATCAGCGTCCAAGACTCAAGAATAATCTTGTCTCAGAAACCATGTGAAGTTCTGGAAACAAAACCAGTATTCAATAGCAAGGATGAGCAACATTATTATAATAATAACAAGCTCACTTGCTGTCAAGAATGCACTTCAGATTATGAAAAAGAATCTCAGCTCTTGAAATCTGGCCAGCAGAAATTGCCTGCCTGGCTGCAACCACATGGAACCGAAGCACGTCAAAAGGTACTAACCATTCCACCTTTTTTAAATTAACTTTTGACTTAAGTACCACAATTTTAGGAGAATAAGTTTCGTTGTAAAGGTAACGGTATCCTAAACCAATCACATAATGCCAGCACACCATGCTTGATTTGGGATACTGGGCACATTAGCTATAGTTGTAATTAAATCAGCAAAATTGATTTACTGTGTTTCTTATTCTAATGTGTTAATAAAAAATTTCAGGATGAAGTAACTGAATTGAGGAGAAAGTGGAACAGGTTATGCTACAGTCTGCACCAAGGAAGGCATGCAGCTCAGAACAATTTGAGCTCTTCTAATTTGTACAACAATCAAGGCTTAATTGGAAACAACTCCTCTTATGTTTCAACATACTCTTGGTGGTCTACCAAGAATGGCATCTCTCCCGATCCGGATTCAATCTCCTTCTATCATGATCCACCTTCGGAGCCTGCTCACGGCTCTAGTCCCATGCCTCAGTTTAGGAGACAACAATCGTGCACGATCGAGTTCAACTTTGACAATGGGATCCAAAAGAATCAAGTGGTGGAACCGAGTTTGGATTCTCTGAAAAGCACTGAAGGCAAGGAAGTGAAGATCACTCTTGCTCTTGGCAACTCTGTGTTTTCAGGTTCGGAGAAAATGGTGGAGAGAAAATGCACTGAAAGAACAATAGCTGAAATGTGCAAGCTACTGAAAGAGAATGTTCCTTGGCAATCCGAATCCATTCCTTCGATAGTAGATGCAATTATCGACCCTAAAACTGCGAGGCAGGAAACTTGGTTGCTGATTCAGGGGAATGATTCGATTGGAAAAAGAAGGCTGGCACATGCAATTGCTGAATTGGTTATGGGGTCTGCTGATTCACTCCTCCATATCGACATGAACAAAAGAGAAAATGAGATGAACCCAAGAACAGAAGTTGTAGCAAGAGCCTTGAAATCCAATGAGAAACTTGTTGTCTTGGTAGAAGATATTGATTTGGCTGATACCCAGTTCTTGAAATTTTTAGCTGATGGTTTTGAAAACCGAAATTTCGGTGAAGTGAGTAGAAGAGAAAGGATTAAAAGCCAAGCCATATTCATCTTGACTAAGAGTGAGTCAACAGTATATGAAGATCAGGCCAAGTACCTGGATACTGTAATCCAAATGACATTGAAGACATTGAAGGTTGATGAGAAAAGTAGTACTAGTCCAAATTTTCAGGGAGTTAACTTCGTTCACAAGCGAAGGGCTGAGTGGGAGCTAGAAATCAAGACCAAGAGTCCCAGAACTGAAGAGAAGGAAGATCCAAGTGTGGTTGCTGTTGAGAATGTGAATAACAAGAAGGTCTTCTCAAGGCAATCAAGCTTCAACACCCTTGATCTCAACCTCAAAGCCGGGGAGGATGATGAAAACGAAGACAAGGCAGGGGAGTTTAGCCCCATTTCAAGTGACTTGACTCGCGAAACCAACACCGATCTCCAAACCCCACATGGGTTTCTCGAATCGATAGAGAACCTCTTTGTTTTCAATCGAAGCCCGGCCAGAGATCGAGAGGCAACCGAGCTTTTCTTGTCCAAGATGGAAAGGTGTTTCGGGGAGGTATACGGGAAACAAAATGTGGTTAGTTTTAGTGTGGATAAGAGGGTGTTAGAGGGGGTTTGTATTGGGTCTGGATATTTTCCCAATAGCTTGTTTGAGAAATGGCTGAAAGACATTTTTCAGACAAGCTTGAGGGCGGTTAAACTTAAACTTAGCGGGAAAGAGGGTATACTTGTAAGGCTCTGTTTGGGTGACAAAGAAGATGGCATTTTGGAGCGTTTCTTGGGTTCTTGTCTTCCTAAGAAAATCCATATTTCTTGAGCGAGAGGTTACATGGAAAACTTCCCAATGTCTGCTTCTGTAACAACTCCTAATTTTCTAAATACCATGTGTTTTATTTTTCCTTTAGTTTCACACTCTTTTCTCTATCTTTTTTCTCCGGGTAATGCTAGAGAGATTAAATTTGTAGACAAAATTTACAAACTAAATAATGTGTCACCAATAAAAATGAGCACATTTATCAACGTTTAAGTAATAATCTAATAATCAACTTCCATGTAATTTAATTTTACAAATTTATTCTCCAAATTTAATCTCCCTAGCATTGTCCTTTTACTCCACCTTCAATTGCAAACCAAATAATTTTGTTTTCCCCAAATTAATTAGCACAAGGTTCATAACCATAGACTAATGACTAATCTCCAAAGAATTCAAAGTTGCTATGGAGGACATCCAAAAACATAGCTTCTTGTGCCAGCAAGTAGGGAGACGTTCTTTTACCACATGTGTGTCCACGATTTATTGAGATGTTATTAGGCCTTAACGCAGTTCAGTCTGATCGGTTTCTTGGCCAAAACCGCCACCAGACCGTCTAAGACAGCAAGCCAAAGTCAAGCACCAAGACTAACCATGGTCAATATGCCATGAAATTAGTTTGGTCGATCCGATTTGCCAGCGACGACAATTAGAGGCTTGATTCGTAAGATAGTTTTCAAATTACACTTGCGAGGAGTGTAGAATCAGATTTTTGGAATACTAATAACAGTTTCCTATTTTAAAATGATGGAGAATAGTTATAAGTTTCTCAAAACAAAGAAGTATTTGAAAAGCCGAAGGCTGGAGTGATATAGGAGCTTATTAACGCAACATGACAAAAAAAATAAAGCCAACTAGTATGAATGATCAGTTTTTGAAAATTGGTAACATAAATGATCAGTTTTTAATAACGACGACATTTTGATCATATATTGATGACTCAACAATGAAATAGCAATCATATAATGATGATATAATAACAACATAATAAACATTGATCATTCATGCAACTATATGTCAAAAAATGATCATTCCTGCTAATTGTCTCATAAAAAAATTAAAAAAAAAATGGAAATCAAACAATAACCTTAAAGAACAACAAAACTAGAATCCACCAAAAAGTAGGAGACGATATGCTGGCTTAACATTTAGGTTTGCATAACAAAGCTTGCACTGTTTTTTCACACTTAGGCGCACAACGTGCAATTGGTAATGATTCTACTACAGTATTTGCAAACTGATCTTAAGTAATCGTTAAACAAATTAAAAAGTACCAAAAAGTTCCTAAAACTTAGAGCCATAGAAAAACACTGTAAATGATAGAAGTTGGCCAAAAAATCATAGATATCACCGCAAAGTAGTGTGTTAATATTTGATGCATGTCATTCTCTTTCGAAATAGCAAAATAATAAACACCAGAGTCCAAATCTTCAAAGCTTTATTCTTATTACTTGATTTGCACCTTTCAACTTTATCAATTTATTTCGCCATCTTATTTACATTATTTAGAGACTAACTAAAGTATAAAAGTGGTGAGAACGAATGAGAAAATAAACTTGGATAGACCAAAGATTCGATCCTTCCAAATTAACCTTCACTCTAACTATATATATATAGGTGTGTGTACATGTTGAGGTGCGTTTGTACGAACCATGCATGTTGAAATGGTCCCGAATCATCAAACTAAATTTAAACCCCATAAACTGAAGTTCCCAAAGTACTCTTTCAGCAAGCATGCTTACTCACAAGTCACAGCCACTCTACCACGAACAACCTTTTTAGGCTTTTGAGGGAATTTAGTATTTAAATAAATATTACATATATTGCAAATCTTTCCTGTACAATTTCCTTTACAAAATATGATTTTTATGTATCTAATAGCTTAGGCTATCTCATCCGCAGTTCCTCACCATCTTCTAAAAGAGATTTGATTCCTGTGACATTATAAAACCAAATTAATATCTGATTAGCTTACTATGCCTACTTCCCTAATTACAACTTAAATGGAGATTAACAAACTTTACATTTTTATAATGAAAATTTTAAGGGATACCATCTTTTTAGACCATATATGGTAAATAACATGATTTGGCGATTCAGGATTAGACTCATTTTTAATGATTTAAATAATGAGTCTAACTATCATCCGTCACATCATGTAAATTAAAAAATATGATAAAAAAAAAAATATATATATATATATATAAAATCACTAGCATCACCCCTTTATATTATACTCCTATTGGCCTTTTGTGCAAGATAACGTTATTATGGAATACAACCATTCATGTTGTTCATCATTACATCGTAATGCTAAATTATTTGTATAATCCTCATGACATTTAAACTAATTGTAAAGAATTTATAAGGGAAAAGGAAGGGAAAAGAGTGGCCAAGCAATGATTACTTTTCAAGACAATCAACAAGCTTCGATATTTGATGAGATAAAAGATTAGGTTAAACTATTGTATCAAATATTATCAAAGTTGAAGATTTCATAGCCTCGGGAGGTGAGTTCCACTTCCACTAACCCGTCACCACCAAACTTTTCTTTTGCTATATATCACCTTTTTCTAAATAATGATATTTTTAATATTTTTACTTTGTAAAGTGAGGAAAAATCAATTATCAACTACGGTAGCATCAAAATTTTACTCAATTCCTCATATAAGTTTGTTTAGTTGAGGGATGCTCTTTCAAGATTCATTATGCAATGTATTTTAATGAGACAACCTCTAGTTTCTAGGCCTTTTATTGAAGACTATTCTTCAAAAAATTCGATGTAAATTTAATGTTTGCCTAAGGTATAGTATTATTTGTGTAATATTTTACAAAGATGATCTTTTAGTTTTTAGACTAATCAAATTATTGACGAACCAAGAGAACCCATCAGTACATTAGTTGTTATATGGCATCAGGTTACATGACTTTGGTTCCTTTTGATATGCCTCAAACACTTTCATAAATTCATAATACCCTTACACCCCACACTCTCAACATTCACCTCACATTTTTTATATATACCCCGCATTATCTACATACACCCCAAACTCTTCACTTTTACCCTTTTACTCGAATTCCTTACCCATTTACCCGTCTGAAACGAAAATAAAAAGACTCCTACTTTTGTTATGCATTGGAATTATAATCAAATGAGTTTCTAAGCACTATAGCAGTTTAAGACTGAGAAATTATGTGAAATCATGTCCCCATATTTTACTATTTACATTTCGTATTCGTAGTTGAATCAACACATTTTTATTATCGGCGTAGAAAATTTTTCAATGCAAAAGGATGAAAATGGACGGAAAAGGAGGAAGAATATTTCATTATTGTTCAAAATATTCCTTAATGTCGTTGGGTTCCTTTAGATTTAACGGAATATTCTGTCTCATTACAGAATATTCTAGACAACCCAGCCCCGCTCGAGAGGGCGCATGACCAGTGTGCGGTGGCCCCGTGTTTGACAACCCAAAATGTCTTTCTAAATTTATTTGATTGCCCTTAATTTGTTTTTGGCATCCATTTAGTGTAGTTCTATTGTTTTAACCAAGTTTCGTAGTTGGCCATCATTTAAACTCACGATTGCCAGAGATCTGACCGTCTGATTATCACGAAATTTTAGTATATTGTTGTTGAAGCATAAGGAGACCCTTAGGAAGTTACAAATTGGAAATCCGATGTGAGGGTTTTCCGATTGAATGACGTTCGGTTGTTGACCCTATCGTTAACCTTTGACAAACCCATAATACCCTCACACCCCACACTCTCAACATACACCTCACATTTTTTACATACACTTTGCATTTTCTACATACATCCCAAACTCTTCACTTTTACCCTTTTAATCAAATTCCTTACCCATTTACCAATCTGAAACGAAAATAAAATGACTCATACTTTTGTTATGCATTGGAATAATAATCAAATATGAGTTCCTGAGCACTATAGCAGCTTAAGGCTAAGAAATTATGTGAAATCATGTCCCCATATTTTACTATTTACATTTTGTATTCGTAATTGAATCAACACGTTTTTATTATCGGCGTAGAAAATTTTTCAATGCAAAAGGACGAAAAAGCTCTTGTTGGGCTACACAAAGTTCTACATGGACGTTTAAGCTCTTTCGTCTTTTGTCTCCTTTCTTGGCATATTTAGATAGTACATGTCGATATAAACGTGTGGGCGCAAGTGGAATGGAATTTGGAGCAAGAACAAAGATTTCTACGAAGCTTGGAAGTCGAGGGCATTTTGATAATTTGATCCTTATTTAGATATGTTGTTTGTCCTTTTTAGCCTTGGTGTGTGTGCCATATGGGGGCCACTCCCACTTCCTAGATCTCTCATCTCTCTCTTTTCTCTCTCAACCTCACTGGACTCTCTTATCTCTCAAACTTTCTCACTCTCTCACTTTGCCCAAGTACACACCACGATCACCCAACCATTTTTTCCAAGGAACTTCGACCAACAAACACCACCATCATGCTCACCTCGTCCCTATGAACCCAGTCATAGGTTTTGTTTCGTGAAAAGATGGACAAAATCTGAGAAAACATGAGCTTTAAAGCGGACCAAGTTTTCCGTCCAATTTCAAGCCATCTCAAGCCACTTCTTAGACTCCAAACAAGTATACACTTGTTCTCCTCCTCTTTAGGTTCATTTTGATATAAGGATCATTGAATTTGGTTGAGATTTGAGCAAGTTATGGTTAGTTGAAGTTTACCCAAAAAATCAACATTTTTCTATAGGATTCAGCAACTTCGGCGGTGCGGCAGCGACCAGAGGAACGAAGAAGGAAGAATATTTCATTACTGTTCAGAATATTCCTTAATGTCATTAGGTTCTTTTAGATTTAACGGAATATTCTGCCTCGTTACAGAATATTCCAGTCAACCCAGCCCCGCGCGTGGCGGCGACCCGTGACTGATGACCTAAAATGTCTTTCTAAATTAATTATGTTGCCCTAAATCCGTTTTTGGCATCCGTTTAGTGTAATTCTATTTTTTTAACCTAGTTTTGTAGTTGGCCATCATTTAAACTCGCGATTGGCAGAGATTAGACTATCGGATCATCACGAAATTTTAGTATGTTGTTGTTGAAGAATAAGGAGGCCCTTAGGAAGTTACGGATTGGAAATATGATGTGCAGGACTTCCCAATGGAACGACGTTCGTTTATTTCCCTTGTGATTGTTTTAGGCGACGATCGTGCGTGCATGAACGCATCAATCTTTGCACGTGAACACCTTAATCGTTATGCTAGGCGACGTAAGGCAGACTCCAAGTGAATGACTTTAATATATGTGATATCAGTTATTGCCCTGAAAATTGTCATGCTAGTATACTTAGTGGATATGGCATGGATCTACAAAATGTGTTTTCAAATAAATATTGCTTTTAAATTCAGTCACCGATCTATTTTATAAAATGTGATATGAAAGACATATTTGAAATGTTTGTTAAATGTGAAAACTAGTAGAGGTCCATTAACCCATTGATATGGGAGTTGTCGCATCGGACTTATGTCATGTCTCATTTTGTTCAGCCATTCTGAACTAAGTTCCTACATCCTCCTCAGTTCTGTTAAGTGGTCCGGGATCGGGTCCTGCTAAGGTTCAGTTGAGTGGTCTGGTACTATGATTCGTTTAGATTTCGTTGAGTGGTTCGGAATCCCTCTTTCTCCACGATTTCATTGAGTGGTCCACAATTGTTTTATGTTCGAATTTCGTGAAGTGGTCAGGAATCCCATTTCCTTTCGGTTCTATTAAGTGGTCTGAAACCTGTCTTTGTTAGATTTTGTTGAGTGGTCTGGAACTCATATTCTTATACGGTTCCATTGAGTGGTCCAGAACCTAATCATCGTTGGATTCTGTTAAGTAGTCCAAAATCTCATCCCCTGCCTTTGGTGGTCCCTTGGAATTAGTTAATGTGGAAGCTTGTGATCTATAGGCTCCGACTGAACTGTGTTGCTGTAAACCTAATTTTCAGTGTTTTTATGAACTAGACATTTGAGAACCTTTGTGGTTGATTTAAAAGGGTTGATGGATGTCTATGTGAATCCTTCGAGACTTCAAGCGAATTGTTTATGGTTTTATAAAGTATAGTTTTATGATTGATGTTTATAAATTATGATCGATAGACTTGTTTTATGATAATCACATATGTTGGATTATTGTCACTCACACAAGCTTCGTAGCTTATTTGGTTTGTTTCTTTGCCTGGTGCACCATTTCCACGGTGTAAGGGCGATTGATCAGGTGACAGGTGCTAGTAGATACAAAGAGCTTTTGGGGTAGCAGTCAGAGGTCAAAGAGCTTGGAGTGATTAGGTTACCCTTATATCTTTCCTTGTATTTCTTTTGGACTTTCTTTTTGGGAGCCCATGGGCATGTCACCCTACTAAGGGTTAGTTGTTTTTGTTGTATATTTGTGGCAGAGACCCAACCACCTTACTTTTATTTGTGAATTTCAGTACCAATATTCATTTGTGTATCTTGTTTGTATTCCTCACAACCCTACACCCAAGTGCCACATGTCGATCCGGAACGTATGTTGGGATATGAGCGTGACAAATTAAGGGAGAAAACCTAATTTAATTCAACTCTGAAAGTCATGAGAATCGATGGTGCTACTCCCATACATGCATAAAAAAAACATGAGCAATTTAGGTATCATTTTTACATTAATATCCTACATCTAAATATTTACACCTAAATAAGTACATTGCAGTTGTTGGATTGAAATCTACATACTTCATCCAGCGTTACATCAAACTATCAAGCAATAAGCGAAATAATTATTCAAACCAACTTTAGCTTACAACCTAAAGCTAAAGTTGTATATATAGTTGTTCTTGTAAGGCAACCAAAAAAAAATATTCCTTCTCCAAAAAAATTCATCTCGAGAATTTTCTTTAAAGCTTATATCTTTTTCTTTCTTTTTCTTGCACTTTCTCTTGGATTTTTCTCTGCACTCTACTATATTCATGGTATAAAAGCTTCAATCTAACAGTGTTATTCTAACCCAAATTCAAGCTAAAGATGAACAATGATTTCGATTGTAAACATCCAACAAAGATTACTCATCGTTGATCATGAATTGGCAAAAAGTAGTATTAACACAAACCTCTATGTTCTCGATGAAAAAATAATAGCGAATTTCATGACACATCAATCTTACAAATAGCTCGATGTGTCGTGTACACGTTTTATTTCACGTAGTGAACAAAAAATCTCTCTTGGACCTACGAAATAATTTGTCCAACCACATCAACCTTGTACATATATTCTTCATTTATTGTCCATCTCTTCGTTGCATGCTAAATATGAAATCTTACCTCATGTGACGCTTCCAAAACGTTGAGAATAGTTTTTTTAAGTCAATGTGTTTGTAGTTTCATTGGTTAGGGTTTTATTTTACAATGTAGGGTGAGATTGGTTTTGAGAGTTGATGAGATAAATAATCTTAGGATATACACGATAAAAGTGATTTGGAGTGTATTTTGATTTTTTTGTTCTTTAAAACCTTATGATGTTGAAATTGTCATTATATATTAAGGTACATAAGTCATTTGTTATTAAATTTTAATGTGCAGTGTATTCAATATTATGTGAGATGCTAATAAAAAAAGCCTAAAACATTTGTCATAATTAATGAAATATGGTGTAGGCATAATTTACTGAACAATTATGAAGGCCAAAAAGAGAAGGGGTGCGGCATAGAGAGAGAAGAGAGAGATGTGTAATTGTGAGGTGTGTGTTGTATCACTCCATTGTGCCTTTATTTATAGTAGTATGGAAGGTTAAATTCTTACCCTAATAGGATTACAACTCTAATAGGATAATATCTAACCTTAAAGAATATTCCAAGATATCCCTAGATACACTAGGATTTACACAATTACATTCCTAATCTAATAAGACTGCAACACTCCCCCTTGAGTGTGTAAATACTTAAATAAATGGCGCATCAGGTCTTCAGCGATGAAGTAAGTACAGTTGATGAAGTCGTTAGCACAATGAGCGAAGGCGAGTCTCAGATCAACGGAAGAATGTGTTGATGCACAAAATCAGCGAGGACTTTGGTACAACAGAAAGTGTTAAGTTTGTGACCTTCGCTAGATTGCTCCGATCACTAGTGTGGATAAGTATGCAAATGGATAGAGACAGGGAAGCAAACACAAGATGTACGTGGTTCACCCAGATTGGCTACGTCCACGGAATAGAGGAGTTCTCATTAATTGTGAAGGGTTTACACAAGTACATAGATTCAAGCTCTCCTTTAGTGAGTACTAGTGGATGATTTAGTACAAATGACATTAGGAAATATTGTGAGAGAAAGATCTCTATTTATAGAAGAGAGTTTCTAGTTTCATTATGACATTGACATGTGTCGTGTTGTGATTTGCTTCTGATGTTGACACATGTCATGCTATGATTGACTTCTGATGTCGACACGTGTCGCTCTGTGATTGGCCTCCTGGTTGGAGGGAAACTCTTCTGGGTCCTTGACGGTATAACGTTGACCGGTGCTCAGTAGTTTCGGGATTGGTCAAGTATGGTACAAAAGTGCTCCCCTAAGTTCCCGATTGAGAGAAGCTCCTCGGTTGGGGACTTGCAAGATCCAAGCCATTGAGTAATCATGAAACTTCTAAGTACCGAAGTGTGGTATCATTTTCACTTGCCTTATCTGCCTCATATGTAGATGTGGCATCTTCTCTGGAAGTACTTTTCCTCCATCTAGGGGTGGTATATTTAACTGATGAAGATGCACAAGGTAATGTATCAATTTCACTTAAAGCTTACTTGTAATTTCGGGCTTGGTCAAGTGCGATACAAACCCTATAGTAGGAGTCCCCCAAGTCGCGGAGCTAGGAGATTTGCCGAATGAGGTAACAGACAAGGTAAGCAATCAGACTTCCAAGCAAGCAACCTGGATCAGAGGTTCGACTTCGGCTTCCGGTTGATTGTTCTCCTTCTCCTTGTGTCGTAAACAGCAACAAGGATAAGGAGAGGCAAATGGAGAAGAGATGATATGAGATACTTTTGCTTTTGAAGAAGTAACTTTCCACAAGCTTATTCTTAAACTGGGTTGGAGGGTTTTCTGGTTTCCTCCAGAGTATAAGGCCGACTCAAGAATTTGAAGGTCAAAACAAGTTCATCAAATCTAGAGTACGTTCAACCCTGATGATATGGGATACTTTTGCTGTTGACAAAGTAGTGGATGTATCGGCACGTGTTCTGTTATGCTTGTCTCCGCATGTGATAGGAGCATATTTATGCGACTTAGTTAACATGTTTTCTTGCATTTACTGACTTAGTTATTGCTTATAAGAGTGTTTTAAGCTATTTTCGTGTGTTTGTAGGTCCTAATAACAAAGTTGGAAAGAAAGTGCATTTTGGTGCAATTTGGAGCAATTTTGGGCCAAAATGGATTGCATGCATATGGAGCAAGTGGGATGGACGTTTTTGGTGTTTTAAAAAGGGTTTCAACACATGCAAAAATCTGAATAATGAAGTTGAAGTGTGGAAGTGTGCAGATACATACACTTAAGGAACAATTTGAAAGGAAAAGAAGTGAAAGATGCCATTTGTTGGATTGCTTTACAAGATGTATTCACATTTTCAGCAACTACAAACATAATTGCAAGCTAAAATGATGCATAACATGTGTGTAGAGGTGTAAAGTGGCCAAAAGTTGATGTTTGCAAGATGAAATGATGCAAAACATGTGTGTGAAAGTTGTCTAACAGCTAGTACATGTGGAAAAGGGATGGAATACAAGGCAAATGCATCAGAAATTGAAGAATGAAGGCACATGGACAGCTACAAAGGAGTTGAATTAGCAAAAGAGGAATGATTGCCTTTTGTTAAAGGCAAGACACAATGATAAAAGAGCATGTAAACTAGCTGTTTTTGCATCATTTTGGTCTTTGTTTGTATTGTTTATTGAAGCCACTTGAGTGATTCTTTGCTTTGGAGCTTCTATAAATAGGGAGTGAAGGGAAGAACACTACAGATTACACTACATTAAAAACACATCAACCACCCCTCCATATTCAGAATTTTCGCCAGAAATCATTCCCTCTCTTTGCCGCAGCCTTCCTTCACCATTCTTCCATATTTTTCTAATTCTTTTTACCCTAGCCGTACCCTCCATCAATCCTAAACCCTTCCATACCATTCCCTACCCATTCTCCCATACAAATACCACCCTAGAACCTGACTTCAGACCAAGTGCCGCAGCAAGAAGGAAAGAAGACTTGTGGATGCACCTGCTGTCCAAGTTGGATCATCTAGGTGTTTTCTTTCTTTGGATTTTAATGTCTAAATTTATGTATCTTTGCTTTGTGAGTATGAGGAACTAAACCCCCCTTGGCTAGGGGGGAATTCGAAACCATGTTTATGCTTGCTATATGATTTGATTACTTCTAATTGCGTTTCATAAGTTGTGAATTCAATTTACTTATCTACATAAATTAAAACTGATTTGTGTATGTTGGTTGAGAGTGCACGCTTAATTTTCATGCATAAGTTTGATGCTAGGATATAAGGGAGTTTCACCTAATCGTTATGAACTTATATTCACAAGTAGTAAAGGTTGTTGATCACAATCGTGTTAAGTAAATTCTTGGCATGAGTTTTATGCAATTCATAGTAACGAGTGTTTCGCCAATGCTTATGATTTTCATAGAACTTAATGATTCTTGCTTGTATCTCTATTATGAAATTCATGTAGGGAACTTGTGGGGAATGCTTTGGGTTGTCGTATGCAATTCATCCAATTCAATAACTTAAGGAAAATCTGAGGGTTAATTAGTGCAATTCACGGTTAATCTGGGATGTTGGGAATTCATGGTTTATCGAAAAGCAATTGGAAATCGTTTTGTATGCAAGTGTGACATGTGTGGAGAAGAACCCCTTGGCTAGCTTTCCATCCATTCACTTTTCTCAAATTCGTTTTAGAATCTGTTCAATTTACAAGTTTTGTTTTTGTTTTCAATTTTCGTCAAAACCAATTCCCCATTTATTTTAAAGTGTTAGATTAAGTAGAAATTAATTTAGTTTGTGTTTTTAAGGGTCTTGAGTCAAGTTATAACCCAATTTCGTCCAATTTAGTGTTAGGTGTCAAAACTGCCCAGAAAGTGTTTTTAAGGCAGTTTTGAGTGTTTGTTTGCTGTTTTAAGTCTTTTGGTTTGTTTTGGTGTTTTAAAGTTTAGTTTTGCATTCTTTGAGTCTAGTTTAGTGTTTTAAACTTGTTTTTACGTATTTGAGTCAGTTTTCAAGTGATTTAGCAATCCCTCCTAATCCCCGGTCTAGAACGATCCCTACTTACATACTTTGCTACAATTGATAAAAAGAGGGTTTAATTTGTGTGCTTATATTTTTCGCATCAAATTTTTTGGCGCCGTTGCCGGGGATTAGCAACATTGCTAGTCCCTTGGATTGTTTTATTTCAGTTTGTTTTAATTTGTTCCAGATTCTGACCTTGTTTTGGTTCTTGGTTTAGGTACTAGTTTATGACTCGGAGTTCTCATCCGATTCGTGAACACATCTTGGACTTTGACAACGATTTTGAGCGAGAGTTGAGACGAAAGAGGAAGAATCCAGAACCTAGTGAATCAAGTTCAAATTCAGAAGCCGAACTTGATTTTGAGGAAGAGGAACCCACGGCAAGAGTGGGTGAAGTGGAGGAAGCCATGGCACAAGACAATCGCACAATCAAGGAGCTTTCAGCTTCGGGATTGGACAATGTCGCACCTCTATGTATTCAATATCCCGCGACTGCCCAAGGAAAGACCGAGGAATTCGAGTTGAAGTCAAGTTTGCTACACCACATTCCAAAGTACCATGGGTTGTCCATGGAGGATCCTAACAAGCACTTGAAAGAGTTCGAGATGGTGTGTTCAAGCATGACTCCAATCAATGTTGACGGGAGCATATTGAAGATGAAGGCCTTTCCCTTTTCTCTCATGGAAAAGGCGAAAGATTGGTTGTATGAATTGGCTCCCGGAACGGTCACATCTTGGGAGAGCATGAAACGGGCTTTCTCGGAGAAGTTTTTCCCAACTTCTCGAGTCATCCTCCTACGAAAAAGGATAAGTGGAATTCAACAAGATGAAGGTGAATCTTTTCCTACTTACTATGAACGTTTTAAATCTCTTGTTGCTTTATGTCCACAACATCAGATGAAGGAGGAACTTCTTCTACAATACTTCTACGAGGGGCTACTACCAATCGAACGTCAAATGCTAGATGCCTCAGCGGGAGGAGCCTTGGTGGACAAGACCCCCAGGCAGCCAAGACATTAATCTCCAATCGAGTGTTGAATGCCCAACAATACGAAGGTGTTGGACAAATGAGCAACCCACGGCAACACCAAGTGAATGAGGGCATGCAAACTAGGGACAAGAATGTGGACGAGTTGGAGAAGCAAGTGGGGCAAATTCCCGAGTTTATGGTGCAGTTTCGAGAGCAAGGCAAGTTGCCTAGCTCAACCGTGGTCAATCCAAAAGGTGGATTCGAATCTGCAAAAGTTATAACTTTGCGAAGTGGGAAGCACGTAGGATCTGAACCCCAACACTCCAAATCACGTTCTAACGAGGTGGAGGAGTTGATGATTGAAGAGGAAGAACAAAAACCATCCACGGCAAAGGTGGAAACACCTTTGCCGCAAGCCCTATGTGATCCTAAGTCATCCAACCTGTCCAATAGAGGTAAGAACGTGTCAAATCCAGTTCCTACTAATGTTTTTCCTTCGAATGTTCCTTTTCCAAATAGGTTCAAGCAAACAAAGAAAGAAGAAGCTGAAAAGGACATTCTAGAGACATTTAGGAAAGTTCAAGTCAACATACCCCTTTTGGATGCAATCAAGCAAATCCCGAGGTACGCCAAGTTCTTGAAGGAACTTTGCACCACGAGGAAGAGGATGTTGACCAAGGAAGTTGTGAAAGTAGGCGAGAACGTGTCAGCCATCTTGCAACGCAAACTGCCCCCTAAATGCAAAGATCCAGGTAGTTTTACGATTCCTTGTGTCATTGGTAATACTAGGTTTGAATCTGCCATGTTAGACTTAGGTGCATCTATAAATGTCATGCCATATTCAATTTATGCATCTATGAACCTAGGAGAGTTAAAAAATGATGGTGTAATCATACAATTGGCCGATAGATCTAATGCCTATCCAAAGGGAGTTTTGGAGGATGTTTTAGTGCAGGTTAATCATTTGATCTTTCCAGCAGATTTCTACGTACTTGAGATGGATGAATCGGACCATACCCCTTCATTACCCATCCTCCTTGGAAGGCCATTCATGAAAACGGCCCGAACAAATATTGACGTGTTTAATGGCACTTTAACGATGGAATTTGATGGGGAAGTGATTAATTTCAATCTTTCTGATTCTATGAAGTTTCCTAGTGAAAATCATTCATGTTTTGCTATTGATATAATTGACTATTTGGCACAGGACCATTTTGACAATTTGAAGGACGATGCACTTGAATTGGTCATTGCACAAGGAAAGAACATGAAAAACATTGAAACAGCCACCAAGGAAACCCACGGCATGCATGAGGATTCCATTGTCGTGCCCCCTAGTGAAGATATCATTGAGATGGTGGCTGCCCTTGAGTCATTGCCATCACAAACTGGTAAGTTTTTTGACCCTATTTTCAGTTCGGTTTCGGCTAATAAAATGCTTCCCTCAGTTGTGCAGCTACCCACACTTGAACTTAAGCCATTGCCTAGTCACTTGAGGTATGTTTTCTTGGGAGAGGATGAGACAATGCCCGTCATCATTTCATCCTCACTCACGGCACAAGAGGAGAGTAAATTAGTGAGGGTGCTAAAGGAGTACAAAACGGCAATTGGATGGACATTGGCCGACATCAAGGGAATTAGCCCTACTATGTGCATGTATCGCATACTTTTGGAGGAGGGGTCTAAAACATCTCGAGAGGCTCAGCGTCGTCTCAACCCTCCTATGATGGAAGTTGTGAAGCAGGAGATCATAAAGCTTCTAGATTGTGGAGTTGTCTGTCCAATCTCGGATAGTAGGTGGGTTTCGCCCGTTCAATGCGTACCAAAGAAATCCGGAGTGACAGTGGTAGCTAATGCCGAGAATGAACTTGTTCCTCAACGCATTCAAACCGGTTGGAGGGTGTGCATCGACTATAGGAAGCTAAACGCCACCACAAGGAAGGATCACTTCCCATTGCCGTTCATTGACCAAATGCTTGAGAGCTTTGAAGTATTTGCTCACCAAAAAGGAGGCCAAGCCCCGGCTAATTCGTTGGATGTTGCTACTACAAGAGTTCGACATAGAGATTCGTGACAAGAAGGGAAGTGAAAACGTGGTGGCTAACCACCTAAGCCGAATGGTGCATAATGAGGAGTCCCTACCCATTGTCGAGACATTCCCCGATGAACAATTGATGTCCATAAAGGTTAGTGAGCCTTGGTATGCCGATTTGGTGAACTTTTTGGTGTCAAAACAAATTCCAAGCACTTTCACTAGGCACCAACGTGATAAACTTAGGCATGATGCACGGTTTTATGTGTGGGATGATCCATATTTGTGGAAATTTTTCCCGGATCAGATTGTACGTCGATGTGTGCATAATTCTGAATTTCGTTCAATTTTAAGTTTTTGTCACACATATGCATGTGGTGGTCACTTTGGCACACAAAGAACAGCACTTAAGGTGTTACAATGTGGGTTCTATTGGCCTAGTATCTTTAAGGATGCTAGAACTTTTTGCTTAACATGTGATAAATGCCAAAGAATGGGTAACATAGGTGCTAGGGATTAAATGCCGCAAGTTTCTATCCTTAATGTTGAAAGTTTTGATGTTTGGGGAATTGATTTTATGGGTCCCTTTTCCTTCCTTGTATGGTTTCATGTATATTTTTCTTGCGGTTGATTATGTGTCGAAGTGGGTGGAAGCTAAAGCCACCCGGACTAATGACTCTAAAGTGGTTGCAGATTTTATTAGAACTAACATTTTTGCAAGGTTTGGCATGCCACGTGTCATCATAAGTGATGGAGGATCGCACTTTTGCAACCGGACCATAGAGGCATTATTGAGGAAATACAATGTCAACCATAGGGTTTCTACACCTTACCATCCTCAAACGAATGGCCAAGCCGAGGTTTCCAACCGTGAGATCAAACAAATTCTAGAGAAGACCGTTGGGCCTACAAGGAAGGATTGGAGCTTACGGTTAGATGATGCACTTTGGGCATATCGTACGGCGTACAAGACACCCATTGGAATGTCCCCATTTTGGCTCATCTATGGCAAGCCGTGCCATCTCCCCGTTGAATTGGAGCACAAAGCTCATTGGGCCATCAAGAAGTTCAATATGGACCTAAATGCCGCAGGAAGTCATAAGAAGTTTCAACTCAATGAACTTGATGAGATACGGCATGAGGCGTACGAGAATGCTAGCATTTACAAGGAGAAGACCAAAGCTTTCCATGATAAGATGATTCGAGGCAAAACATTCTCCATAGGCCAGAAAGTGCTCTTGTTCAACTCCCGTTTACGGTTGTTTCCCGGTAAGTTACGTTCTAAGTGGATTGGACCGTTTGTTATTACTAATGTTTTTGTTCATGGTGCAGTCCAAATCCAAAGCTTGAAAACGGGACATGAATTCAAGGTGAATGGGCACCGATTGAAGCCCTATTATGAGCACTTTTAGGAGCATGCCGTGGAGGACATCTCCCTGCATGCCGTGGGCTCCAATGAGGAGTGAATGAGTTCTTCGTCCGGCTGCAAGACGTTAAAGCAAGCGCTACTTGGGAGGCAACCCATGTATTCAAATGAGGAAGATTTTTGAATTGCTCCACAAGCGGTTTTGCGTTTCTAAAAACCTTCCATTTTCTGCATTTTCATTTTGCCTTATTGTCAATTTTTTTTAATTTATTTGGTTGTTGCTTATTTAATTATTTTTGGGTTTGGATTTCTTTTTTTTGAAACATTAACAGATATGCAAGGTATTTTTACATTCATAAAAAAAAAAAGGAACATTAAGCAGAAAAATACAAGAGGAAGCCTTCACAAAGGCTGTTTGGGAGAAGTCTCAGTAGTCGGCGGAGCCTCAGCAGTCGGCGGGGCCATAGAAGGAGAAGGTATCGGAGGTTGATCATTTGGAGCTTCACTACGCGGTATAGCCCCAGAAGACGAAGGCAAATGCTGTTGGAACAAACCCACAAATCTCCGATGATCAAGTAAAATCTGACCATCAGTTTCCTGCATCTGGTCAATTTTCCTCTTCATGTTTGTGGCATAGTTGTGTGCGAGCTTGTGCAATTGTTTATTCTCATGCTTGAGCCCTTTAATCTCCTGTTTGAGACTCATCACTTCAGCCGCCAACGATTCAACTTGACGGGTTCGAGCAAATAGGCGTTGTGCCATGTTGGACACAGAACCCGCACACTGCACACTAAGAGCCAGAGACTCCTTAACAGCCAACTCATCAGACCGTCTGGAAAGCAGTCTGTTATCTTTAGGAGTGACAAGGTTCCGGGCCACCACCGCAGCGGTCATGTCATTCTTCATCACCGAATCCCCAACGGTAAGAGGACCAGTAGGGGATATGAAGGATGGGTGCCATATGTTGTCTGGAGAAGGCAGGACTGCCTCTTCACCAAGGTTTAAGTCAAAACGACGGTCGGAGGGGCCAGACATTTTCAGAGGTGTTAAAGAAAGAAGAGGTCGGACAAGTCAAGATCGTAGAAGTGCAAGAAGGGAGTTTCTTCAAGCAGAAATTCAAGTGTGCTTTGAACGTCCTGCGTACCTCTATAAAAATCAGCACTTGATGGGATTTCAAAGATCGAAGACGTGAGCTCAGAAATCGAAGAGGCCAACTCAAAAATCAAAGAGGCGATAGCTTTCTCAAAAGCTGGGCTTGCTTAGAAACCACGGCCAATCTTCTTTTCCAGATTTGTCCGCACTTGTCACATGCAACCTCTGCACTCGACGGGATTTCAGAGATCGAAGAGGCAATTCCAGATATCGGAGAGGCATCTGCTTTTCCAAACGTGTCGACATCTGTCACATGCAGAGTAAGCTTTGCGAAAATCACGGGCAGTTTGTCGAAGCGCCGATTCCAACAATCTACTTTTCCAGACGTGTCGACATCTGTCACATGCAGAGTAAGCTTTGCGAAAATCACGGGCAGTTTGTCGAAGCACCGATTCCAGATATCGAAGAGGCACTCGCTTTTCCAGACGTGTCAGCGTCGATTCCAAATATCGAAAAGGCACTCGCTTTTCCAGACGTGTCAGCGCCAACCACATGCACACTCAGCCTTGCGAAAATTACGGGCAATCTGTCGAAGATCTCTTGTGAAGTAGAAAGCACGTGAAGTTTACTATTAAATCATCCAACGGTTGCTGACAAGAGTGAAAGAATAGTACCGGTTATTAATTCCTATAAATGTCACCCTTCACCCTCAATTGCAAGGCAGACATACATAACCCTCATTCTTCTCCGAGAATGCCTTTCCAACAAACCCTCTCGAGTCACTCAGTGTTCCTTATTCCTTGGGGTACCTCTGCAAACAACTCATCCAAAGCAAAAGTATTTCATATCATGAAGGTTAAAAGCAAAAGTATCTCATATCATGCTTTCTCCCTGTCATTCTCCTTGTCGTTATTTTGGGACAAGGAGAAAGAGAGCAATCAGCCAGCACTTGGTATCAATCTTCTGATCTGGAACCAACTACCTGGAACCCCTTCCTGATTGCTTACCTAGCCTTGCTCTCGAGTACTCATCTTCATCATCTTATGCTTCCTCTTCGTCTACCACATTTACCTGGGGAACAGATAAGGGAAGTGAAAATGATACCTCGAAGCATGTGGAGACAACGTGCTGATTCATCCTCAACTAGGGACAAGGAGAAAGAAAGTAAGAGGTGGGCACTTGGAAAGATTGAGGAAAGAAACAGACCACCACCTCTACCTCGTGACTACCTGCCATGCAGAAGAAACAAGCAGAGAAGAAGGCAGACTGTGCAACTCTCGCTCAGAATTCCAAACCAGTTCGAGACCAAAGCTGTGGAAAGTCAACAAGATCATCTATCTCCAAAACCAGATTTGCGTTCTTAAACTCCACTCTGTCTGGTTTTTACTTTGCCATATTTGTCATGTTTATTCGTTAATTGTTTGTTTGCTTGTTTTTGTGTGAGTTTATGCTTAAAACATTGAGGACAATGTTTGATTTAAGTATGGGGGGTAACCAAGTTGTTTTGCATAAAATTCGTAGGAGTTTATCACCCATTACTTCTAGTGTTGTTCCTTACTGTTTTTAAGTGTTTTTAAGCTATTTTGGAGTATTTTAGTGTGTTTTGACATAAAAATCCGAAAATCTCATAAAAATTTGAAAAATTGTTTTGAAAAAAACCAAAAATAGTTGTTTTTGTATGTGTCTTAGGGTACCTTCCAACACAATGATGAGGATTTGGTTTTTAATTACATGACTGTTAAAGAGAGTTATAAACATGGATGAACATTTGATTTACTCTTTGGTGTATGCTTGGTTGTGGTTATAATTTATGAATTCACATGCAATCATAAAGGAAAAATCAATTTTGTAACATGCTTGAAAGAAGGAACTCAAATGTACGCTACAACCTTGTGAGACTTGAGCCTAAACGTTTATTTGGAGAGTTAATAAACTGTGCATCATTGTTTTCTAAAGTCGTTGCATGATCTCATTATTCTTTGCTTGGTTGCTGCTTAGAAGGCGTTTCATCATTTAGTTCCAAATGCTAGAACTCATGCCTATTTCATTCAAAGCATGTTATTGATTTGCATAACACATATTCAAGATGAAGTTGTTTAGTGATCCAAGAGCCAAAAAGCCTATCCCATTCATTATATGTTTAAGTTTAACCCCGTTGAGCCTTGTTTAGCCTACGTTCTTTGTTAACCCACACTATCCTCACCTAGCCTAGATTAGGACCATCCATACCCTTGTTCTTGAAGCATAGTAAAGTCTGACTCAAAATGAATTCCTTTTGATTAATGTATTGCAGAAAACAAGTGTGGGGGAAGTAATTCTTGTGTGTGTGTGTGCCAAAGTCCTTAATAAGGCACGGGTCGAAAAAAAGAAAAGAAAAGTTGTGAAAATGTATGAAAAAGAGTTCTAAAGTGTTGTTTGTTGAAGAAAGGGTCCAAAACATTGAATTCGGCCCTAAGTGTTGCTTAAATCTTCCATTTGTGTTAAAAGTTGATTTCTGCATTCTAAAGTGAATTCTAAGTTTCGATTTCATTACTTTGCTTGCTATTGCTTTAAGAACGTTTGTTATCCCTATCTTTCCTTTGTTAACCATTACCCCAAGCCCCGTTACAACCCTTGACTTCTATCTTGAGTGTTATGTGTTTCAATTTGTGGAGTTTGAATTTGGTATGAGCATATGGTGTCACTGGTTCTCGCATCTAAGTAGTAGCATTCCATTCATGAGATCATATCTAAACATGCTTAATAACTCCAGAAATTGTTTTCTTTGTAACACATATATGTGAGTGTTCGTTTTCATGTTGACATCAATCTTCTCACATATAACTAGTGTAGGGTGTGTAGTCAGAAAATGTGTGAAAATAGAGAGTATCTTGTAAGGAATTGAGCAAATTCTCTAAGGCATGTTACTACATTCAAAACATCATTTTAATTGGTTAAATGTGAACTAGTAAGTGGTGATTGTGATTAAGTATGTGCTCAAGTGTGAAGATAACTAAAATCTGTGGGAATAATGATTTTTAACATGTCATGTGCATTGGAAATCCCTGAGGCAAATGTTGGAAGGATTAGAATGTGTTTTGTTTGTTTGTTTCGTTTTGCTCGAGGACTAGCAAAAGCTAAGTGTGGGGGAATTTGATAGGAGCATATTTATGCGACTTAGTTAACATGTTTTCTTGCATTTACTTAGTTAGTTATTGCTTCTAAGAGTGTTTTAAGCTATTTTCGTGTGTTTGTAGGTCCTAATAACAAAGTTGGAAAGAAAGTGCATTTTGGTGCAATTTGGAGCAATTTTGGGCAAAAATGGATTGCATGCATATGGAGCAAGTGGGATGGACGTTTTTGGTGTTTTAAAAAGGGTTTCAACACATGCAAAAATCTGAATAATGAAGTTGAAGTGTGGAAGTGTGCAGATACATACACTTAAGGAACAATTTGAAAGGAAAAGAAGTGAAAGATGCCATTTGTTAGATTGCTTTACAAGATGTATTCATATTTTCAGCAACTACAAACATAATTGCAAGCTAAAATGATGCATAGCATGTGTGTAGAGGTGTAAAGTGGCCGAAAGTTGATGTTTGCAAGATGAAATGATGCAAAACATGTGTGTGAAAGTTGTCTAACAGCTAGTACATGTGGAAAAGGGATGGAATACAAGGCAAATGCATCAGAAATTGAAGAATGAAGGCACATGGACAGCTACAAAGGAGTTGAATTAGCAAAAGAGGAATGATTGCCTTTTGTTAAAGGCAAGACACAATGATAAAAGAGCATGTAAACTAGCTGTTTTTTCATCATTTTGGTCTTTGTTTGTATTGTTTATTGAAGCCACTTGAGTGATTCTTTGCTTTGGAGCTTCTATAAATAGGGAGTGAAGGGAAGAACACTACAGATTACACTACATCAAAAACACATCAACCACCCCTCCATATTCAGAATTTTCGCCAGAAATCATTCTCTTTCTTTGCCGCAGCCTTCCTTCACCATTTTTTCATATTTTTCTGATTCTTTTTACCCTAGTCGTACCCCCCATCAATCCTAAACCCTTCCATACCATTCCCTACCCATTCTCCCATACAAATACCACGCTAGAACCTGACTTTAGACCAAGTGTCGCAGTAAGGAGGAAAGAAGACTTGTGGATGCACCTGCTGTCCAAGTTGGATCATCTAGATGTTTTCTTTCTTTGGATTTTAATGTCTAAATTTATGTATCTTTGCTTTGTGAGTATGAGGAACTAAACCCCCCTTGGCTAGGGGGGAATTCGAAACCATGTTTATGCTTGCTATATGATTTGATTACTTCTAATTGCGTTTCATAAGTTGTGAATTCAATTTACTTATCTACATGAATTAAAACTGATTTGTGTATGTTGGTTGAGAGTGCACGCTTAATTTTCATGCATAAGTTTGATGCTAGGATATAAGGGAGTTTCACCTAATCGTTATGAACTTATATTCACAAGTAGTAAAGGTTGTTGATCACAATCGTGTTAAGTAAATTCTTGGCATAAGTTTCATGCAATTCATAGTAACGAGTGTTTCGCCAATGCTTATGATTTTCATAGAACTTAATGATTCTTGCTTGTATCTCTATTATGCAATTCATGTAGGGAACTTGTGGGGAATGCTTTGGGTTGTCGTATGCAATTCATCCAATTCAATAACTTAAGGAAAATCTGAGGGTTAATTAGTGCAATTCACGGTTAATCTGGGATGTTGGGAATTCATGGTTTATCGAAAAGCAATTGGAAATCGTTTTGTATGCAAGTGTGACATGTGTGGAGAAGAACCCCTTAGCTAGCTTTCCATCCATTCACTTTTCTCAAATTCGTTTTAGAATCTGTTCAATTTACAAGTTTTGTTTTTGTTTTCAATTTTTGTCAAAACCACCTTAGCTAGCTTTCCATCCATTCACTTTTCTCAAATTCGTTTTAGAATCTGTTCAATTTACAAGTTTTGTTTTTGTTTTCAATTTTCGTCAAAACCAATTCCCCATTTATTTTAAAGTGTTAGATTAAGTAGAAATTAATTTAGTTTGTGTTTTTAAGGGTCTTGAGTCAAGTTATAACCCAATTTCGTCCAATTTAGTGTTAGGTGTCAAAACTACCTAGAAAGTGTTTTTAAGGCAGTTTTGAGTGTTTGTTTGCTGTTTTGAGTCTTTTGGTTTATTTTGGTGTTTTAAAGTTTAGTTTTGCATTCTTTGAGTCTAGTTTAGTGTTTTAAACTTGTTTTTACATATTTGAGTCAGTTTTCAAGTGATTTAGCAATCCCTCCTAATCCCCGGTCTAGAATGATCCCTACTTACATACTTTGCTACAATTGATAAAAAGAGGGTTTAATTTGTGTGCTTATATTTTTCGCATCAACATGCTTCCTTGTATCCGTCTCAGTTGCCCTATGTGTTCCTCAGGCAGATGTGGTATCTTCTCTGGACGCATAAGATGTTGAATATGAGTACTCGAGAGCAATGCCAGGTAAGTATCAGGCAAGGGGTTCTAGGCACTCAGTTCCTGACTGAAAGCTTGATTATAAGTGCTGACTGATTGCTCTATCTTGCAAATAAGAACAAGGCCAAAGGAAAAGACAAGGAAAAAGCATGATATAGGATACTCTTGCTTTTAACCCTGATGATATGAGATACTCTTGCTCTGGTGTGGCTTGTTTGCAAAGGAATTATCGGAAGGAAAAGAAGCTAAGTATTTTGATAGACTCTGCTGAGAGTGCCCTCTTGGGTGTGAAGAAAAGTTGAGCATTTTTTTTTATTTGCAGGTCTGTTTGGCTGTGGAGGATGGAGGTCGACATATATAGGAGTCTCCCTAACAACAAGTAGTAGTGTTATTCGTTTACCCTTCTTGGTCATAGCAATGTAGTGGGAACTGCAAGCTTCACGTGTTTTAACTTTGTCAGAGCACTTTGAAAAAGTGATATGTGGTATCTGGAAAACTGATGTTGCGTGTGAAGATTGCAGACAAGCTTTATCCAAGGAAATCTGGCTCTCGAAGTTCGGAGAGCGGTGTCTCTTCGGTTTTCGAACAAGCAATCCTGTCGGAGATCTGGCTCTCGAGATTCAAATAGCGGTGCCTCTTCGATTTTTGAGAAAGCAATCTTGTTAGGAGTCTGACTCTTGAGATTCGGAGACCAATGTATCTTCGATTTTTTAAAAAGTAATCTTGTTGGGAGTCTGGCACTCGAGATTCGGAGGGCACTGCCTCTTCGATTTTTTAGCACGTAATCCTGTTGGGAGTCTAGCTCTCAAGATTCGGAGAGTGGTGTCTCTTCGATTTTTGAGAAAGCAATCATGTTAGGAGTCCGACTCTTGAGATTCGGAGAGCAGTGTCTCTTCGATTTTTTAGAAAGTAATCATGTTGGGAGTCTGGCTCTCGAGATTCGGAGGGCGAAGCCTTTTCGATTTTTGAGCACATAATCCTGTTGGGAGTCTGGCTCTCGAGATTCGGAGAGCGATGCCTCTTCGATTTTTTAGCAAGCAATCTTGTTCGAAGTGTTTTCTCGAATGTGAGTAAAGGTTGGGCATTTTTGCCAATCTGCCTTGCCAAGGAGCACGGAGGTTGACACATATTGGGACATTCTAGTTATCAAGCAGTGGTGCTGTTCCTTTACCCTTGTGGATAATAGTAGGGTAGCTGGACCTTCAAAATTTATATGTCTAAACTATGTCAGAGATCTTTGGCAAAGTTATATGTGGTACCCGATGAGCTGATATTGCATGTGGAAAGTGGTGCTTCTTCTGAATCCGGAGAGTGGTGCCTCTTCGATTTTTGAACCAACGGCCATGTTGCCCTTTCTTTTATAAGGGCACCAATTGTGTGCAAGAAGTACATTCAGAAAGTTATTGCTTATAAGAATTTTCCCTTTACTTCAGAGATTTATTGCACCTCATTTCTCCTTCATCATTTCTGAGAATGTCTGGCCCATCCGACCGTCGTTTTGACTTAAACTTTGGTGAAGAGGCAGCCATGCCTTCTCAAGACAACATATGGTGCTCATCCTTCTTATCCCCTACTGGTCCTCTTACCATTGGGGACTCTGTGATGAAGAATGATATGACCGCTGCGGTGGTGGCCAGGAACCTTCTCACTTCTAAAGATAACAGACTACTTTCCAAACGGTCTAATGAGTTGGTTGTTAAGGATTCTCTGGCTCTCAGTGTTCAGTGTGCAGGTTCTGTGTCTAATATGGCCCAACGCCTATTTGCTCGAACCTGCCAAGTTGAATCATTGGCGGTTGAAGTGATAAGTCTCAAACAGGAGATCAGAGGACTCAAGCATGAGAATAAGCAATTGCACAGGCTCACACATGACTATGCTACAAACATGAAGAGGAAGCTCGACCAACTGCAGGAATCTGATGGTCAGATTTTATTTGATCAGTAGAGGTTTGTGGGTTTGTTCCAAAGGCATTTATTGCGTTCGTTTTCTGGGGGTATACCACATAATGAAGCTCTAAATGATCAACCTTCGGTGCCTCCTCCTTCTGAGGTTCTGCCTACTGAGGCTCCGAATAATCACCCTTTGGTGCCTCCTCTTTCTGGGGCTCTGCCGACTGCTGAGACTTCTCCTAAGCAACCTTTGTGAAGGCTCCCTCTTGTTTGTTTATTTTGATTCATGTATATGTACATATTTGTAACTTATCGGAGATATCAATAAACAAGTTTTGCTTCATTTCAACGTATTGTGTTAAATAATACACCAAGGCCTTCTTCACTAAGTTCTTTGAATTTTTCCTTTTGTTGAATCTTGTATGTTGAAGCTTTGTGAGTGAAGCATGTAGGTTGAGGTAGTGCTCCCTTAATTTCCCGAGTGAGGAAAACTTATCGGTTGGAGACTTGAAAAAATCCAAGTCACTGAGTGGTCGTGAGACTTCCGAGTATCAAGATGGAGTAGCATATGGTAGGAGTTCCCCAAATCTCCGGTCGAGAGAGTTGACGAATGAGGTGTCTTGCTAGTAGCCAAGTTTCCAAAGTAACAAAACTTCACCATTTTCTTTTCTAAGTGGTAGCCCAAAACTCCTCCTTCATATATATTTGTTATGAAAGTTGTTAGGCCCAAAGAAGATGAGGCCTAGGCAAATTTTTTTTTTTTTTTTTTTTGAATTTTCGAATTTTTGAATTTTCGAATTTCTGAAAATATATATATTTTAAGCTTTATAGATGAAGCTTTGTAGGTGAAACTTTGAGGTTGAAGCTTTGTTGGGTACCATGAATTGATTTTGCTTCACACTATCTTGATCAAGATAGTGTGAAGCTTTTGTAGGTGAAGCTTTTGTGTTGAAGCTTTGTAGGTGAAGCTTTTGTAGGTGAAGCTTTTGTGGGTGAAGCTTTTGTGGTGGGTGAAGCTTTTGTGGGTGAAGCTTTTGTGGTGGGGGAAGCTTTTGTGGGTGAAAGGGAAGCTTTTGTGAGTGAAGCTTTTGTGGTGGGGGAAGCTTTTGTGGTGGGGGAAGCTTTTGTGGGTGAAGCTTTTGTGGTGGGGGAAGCTTTTGTGGGTGAAAGGGAAGCTTTTGTGAGTGAAGCTTTTGTGGTGGGGGAAGCTTTTGTGGGTGAAGCTTTTGTTGGTGAAGCTTTTATGGGTGAAGCTTTCGTAGGTGAAGCTTTTGTGGTGGGTAAAGCTTTTATGGGTGAAGTTTTTGTGGTGGGTGAAGCTTTTATGGGTGAAGCTTTTATGGGTGAAGCTTTTGTGAGTGAAGCTTTTGTGGGTGGAGCTTTTGTGGTGGGTGAAGTTTTTATGAGTGAAGCTTTTGTAGGTGAAGCTTTTGTGGTGGGTGAAGCTTTTATGGGTGAAGCTTTGGAGTTGAAGCTTTGTAGGTGAAGCTTTGGAGTTGAAGCTTTTGTTAGGTACCATGAATTGTTTTGCTTCACACTATCTTGATCAAGATAGTGTGAAACTTTTGAGAATTTGTAGTTGTCCTCCATTGATGAAGCTTTTGTTGGTGAAGCTTTTGTGGTGAAGCTTTGTTGGGTACCACGAATTGATTTTGCTTCACACTATCTTGATCAAGATAGTGTGAAGCTTTTGAGAATTTGTAATTGTCCTCCATTGATGAAGCTTTGCTGAATTTCCTTTTTTTTTTTTCTTTTTTTTTTTTGGGAAACTAGAAATTTGAAAATGTGGGAGAGACAACATATACAAATTTTGCTTCCACACTATTGAGCAAGAGATTGTGATGCAAGGCACACCTTGTAGTAGTCGAAGGTTCAAATTTTTGAATTTCTGAAAAATATATATATATATATATATATATATATATATATATATATATTTTAAAGCTTTGTAGGTGAAACTTTGAGGTTGAAGCTTTGTTGGGTACCATGAATTGATTTTGCTTCACATTATCTTGATCAAGATAGTGTGAAGCTTTTGTGTTGAAGCTTTGTAGGTGAAGCTTTTGTGGGTGAAGCTTTTGTGGTGGGGGAAGCTTTTGTGGGTTTTTGTGGGTGAAGCTTTTGTGGTGGGGGAAGCTTTTGTGGGTGAAGCTTTTGTTGGTGAAGTTTTTATGGGTGAAGCTTTTGTAGGTGAAGCTTTTGTGGTGGGCGAAGCTTTTGTTGGTGAAGCTTTTATGGGTGAAGCTTTTGTGGGTGAAGCTTTTGTAGGTGAAGCTATTGTGGGTGAAGCTTTTGTAGGTGAAGCTTTGGAGTTGAAGCTTTTGTTGGGTACCATGAATTGATTTTGCTTCACACTATCTTGATCAAGATAGTGTGAAACTTTTGAGAATTTGTAGTTGTCCTCCATTGATTAAGCTTTTGTTGGTGAAGCTTTTGTGGTGAAGCTTTGTTGGGTACCACGAATTGATTTTGCTTCACACTATCTTGATCAAGATAGTGTGAAGCTTTTGAGAATTTGTAATTGTCCTCAATTGATTAAGCTTTTGTTGGTGAAGCTTTGGAGTTGAAGCTTTTGTGGTAGGTGAAGCTTTTGTTGGTGAAGCTTTTAAGGGTGAAGCTTTGGTAGGTGAAGCTTTTATGGGTGAAGCTTTTGTTGGTGAAGCTTTTATGGGTGAAGCTTTGGTAGGTGAAACTTTTATGGGTGAAGCTTTTGTAGGTGAAGCTATTGTGGGTGAAGCTTTTATAGGTGAAGCTTTGGAGTTGAAGCTTTGTAGGTGAAGCTTTGGAGTTGAAGCTTTTGTTGGGTACCATGAATTGATTTTGCTGCACACTATCTTGATCAAGATAGTGTGAAGCTTTGAGAATTTGTAGTTGTCCTCCATTGATTAAGCTTTTGTTGGTGAAGCTTTGTTGGGTACCACGAATTGATTTTGCTTCACACTATCTTGATCAAGATAGTGTGAAGCTTTTGAGAATTTGTAGTTGTCCTCCATTGATGAAGCTTTTGTTGGTTAAGCTTTGAAGTTGAAGCTTTTGTTGGTTAAGCTTTGAAGTTGAAGCTTTTGTGGTGGGTGAAGCTTTTGTGGGTGAAGCTTTTGTTGGTGAAGCTTTTATGGGTGAAGCTTTTGTAGGTGAAGCTATTGTGGGTGAAGCTTTGTAGGTGAAGCTTTGGAGTTGAAGCTTTGTAGGTGAAACTTTGGAGTTGAAGCTTTTATTGGGTACCATGAATTGATTTTGCTGCACACTATCTTGACCAAGATAGTGTGAATCTTTTGAGAATTTGTAGTTGTCCTCCATTGATTAAGCTTTTGTTGGTGAAGCTTTTATGGTAAAGCTTTGTTGGGTACCACGAATTGATTTTGCTTCACACTATCTTGATCAAGATAGCGTGAAGCTTTTGAGAATTTGTAGTTGTCCTCCATTGATGAAGCTTTGTTGAATTTCCTTTTCTTTTTTTTTTTGGGAAACTAGAAATTTGAAAATGTGGGAGAGACAACATATACAAATTTTGCTTCCACACTGTTGAGCAAGAGATTGTGATGCAAGCCACACCTTAGTAGTCGAAGGTTTGAATGAACCATATAAATTGAATTTGCTTCGAACAGTCTTGAATTTGCTTTGAAGGTTTAAGAATTGTAGTTGCCCTCCATTGATGAAGCTTTGTTGGCACCATAAATTGGTTTTGCTTCACACTGTCTTGATCAAGAGTGTGTGAAGCTTTTGAGAATTGTGGTTGAACTCCTTTGATGAAGCTTTTGTTGGCACCATAAATTGGTTTTGCTTCACACTGTCTTGATCAATAGCGTGTGAAGCTTTTGAGAATTGTGGTTGCCCTCCATTGATGAAGCTCTTGTTGGCACCATAAATTGGTTTTGCTTCACACTGTCTAGATCAAGAGTGTGAAGCTTTCTATGAGTTGTAGTGTTTGCATTGTTACAGAGGGGAAATGTCTGAAGCAAATGCAAGAGGGTTGAATAGCTTGATCTTTGTTGGTGACTATAACTCTTGTTGGGCATAAATGCTCCCCTAGTTGAGTTGTCAAGCTTGAGGATTTTTGATTACTTGTGAATACTAGGAGTTCACATGTACAAGTTGTACCACTCGTCTTCTGGTAGGTGGAATAAATGGTGAGTTGCTTTCATCACTTGGTTGATGGTACGAAGGTGAGTTCCTTCATCACCTTTCATCACATTTCATCACCTGGTTGGTGGCACGAGGATGAGTTCCTTCTTCACTTGGTTGGTGGCATGAATGGCAAGTTGCCAAATGATATTAGAGTACTAGTTGTACATTTCATCACCTGGTTGGTGGCATGAAGGAGAGTTCGGGTTGTACATTTCATCACCTGGTTGGTGGCATGAAGATGAGTTCCTTCTTGGCATGAGTGGCAAGTTGCCAAATGATATTAGAGTACGGGTTGTACATTTCATCACCTGGTTGGTGGCATGAAGATGAGTTCCTTCTTCACATTTCATCACCTGGTTGATGAGAATAAGGGCAAGGTGTCGAGGCACATTGTAGCAAGTGTCGAAGACACAAAGTATGTTGAACCTTTTCGAAGCACAATTGGCTTATGTATGGATGTGTTGGAATGTATGATGTTTATGTATGAATGTGTTGGAATGTATGATGTTTATGTATGAATGTGTTGGAATGTATAATGTTTATGTTGATTGATATGAGTAATGTTTATGAATGTTTTGCTATGCATGAATGGATCCATGCTTTTGATATGTGAACCATGTTGGTTGTAACACTTAGTATCACATACTTTGTGTCAAAGTATGCATGTTGAAGCTCTGAGTTGGAGTATAAGGGGAAGTCAGCGTAGACCAAGTGTTCCAGTGCTAGGAACGCAAAAGACTCAAAAAGAAGTTGTCTAAATTCCCTCTTCTTTAAATATTTGCATAATGGCTTGTGTGACAAAAGATCTCAAACGGTTGAGAGTCAAAACATTTGTAATGTGTATGCCTTCTTATAATAGCATTTCCTTCAGTACCTAGTCCTCCACTTTGAAAGAGTGAGGCTTGGCCCTATAGTTATAATAGTCGACGGTACGTTCACCCCTGGTTGTCTTGATACGAACTTTTATCCCTCTTGTTGTAATGGGCTTGTTGAGAGTAAAAATCCTTCCTCTTACCAAGAGATAGATATGTTTGGTGACTTAGCGAGTAGCTAAATGAGGCAGGAAATGATGCAATGGGTGTCTGAATGGCCAATATATCCTCACTTGGTAAAACTTGACTTCCACTTCCCATTTGTTCATAGGGGTTAACCATATGGGGGTTCGCTTGGTATGTCTTTGCTTCGGCGGAGGCGTGGTTGTAAGCCTGTGCCATCACCTTAGAGTAAGTCTTCCAAGTGTTGGCATTGATCATGTACTTGAAGAAACAATTGAAGGATAAATTTTGTCCTAGCTAAGAACATGTGAGAATATTTGAACACATATGCAAACTATTAACACATTAAAGTAGGCATGCATTCAAAACAATTCTAAAACCCATGACTTTCAAAGCCTAGTGAATGGTGAACCAAGAGACTCTTTAACAACATTAAAGGGAAGGAAGGTTTTAGAGATTCATTACCCTTGAAGCTCATCCTTGTTTACACAAGGGATTCACCCAAGTGGAGGGCCTTCAAGTCACCTCCTAGCTCCTTGGATCTTCCTTGTGATTTCCTTCCTTTTGATGCTCCTTTGCTCCTTAAGGATGTGAGGAAATGATCTCCAAAAAACACCAAAGGTTTGGTGCCTCTAAGTCTCCACACCAAGGATGAGGTGTGAAGATGAAATGGATGACTTAGAGAAGAAAAGATTGTTAGCTATTTCTTCCCTATGTGGCCGGCCTCTTTGTAGAGAAAAAGAGAGGAAATGTTTCACCTCTTTGCCTCAAGGAAACCCTAATGAGGTAAAAGCTATAAAGATGCTTTTATATCTCTTTTCTTAGGTGAGTGGCAAACTTGCAATTAAGCAAAACTTCCCACTACCCTTGCTATGGCCGGCCATCTTAAGTGATTGGGCTATTTGCCCATATTTATTTTAGTTGTCATACAACTATAACATAATGGGCCTAGTGGACCAAACCCTTTTGGACCCCAAAGCCCAAAACTAACTTAAAAGCCCAATACGAACCTTTCATAAAATTAATTAACTAATTAATTAATCTTAACCATTCTCAATTAAACCATTTAATTGCTTATCCATCTCATTTATATTTCTTCACTTTCATCCTTACTCGGTGTACGATCCATTAGGTTCCAATTAGCGAGGCAGTGGGCGATTGTTACTCTTAACGATCGATTGTGAATTGAAACAACATTTCAATTCTCCCTTTGTTGACGATTAGTGTTTGCTAATCTTCAAGGCTTCCACAAACCATGAGTGACACCTAGCAGTATGTCATGGCTACCCAAGCTAAGTAGAATTGGTTGGAGAACCTATCCAGTTACAATCACAATGCAATACGGTCCTTCTCTAATACAATACTCTTAATCACATTGTTTGAGTGATAGTTTGTTTCATGTCTACTATCCAATGTAATACTTCTCTATATGATTCAATTGAATATGATTTGGAACATACTTCCTAAGTCATATTCGTATGCTTTGGCCAAAGACTCCCGAATCATATCTTAGAGTATTCTCTTTCCACCATGGAAGGTTAGAGATCCCTTGTTGTGCATTCATATGCCTACATGACTAGATAGCTTGACCCCAACAATGACGTGGACACTCTCGATGGAATGCCTTTGACATGATCAAAGATCAAGGACCTAACCATTAGACATCTATGATGCCTCAGGTCAAAGGACTACTTTGCATATTGCAACTTACGAGTTCTTACATGACATGTATGTTCGAACTCTCTTTTGATCGTTGTTCAATGTACTTGGTTACTCTTTCAAGCACCTATGTGTTTGTCTTAGTGTCCAACACTAAATGACTTGAGACTAGTCATACTCACGCTTGAGTTGACATAACACATACTAACCTTAGCGGATTGTCAATGCCCAATTGGCAATCCTATGGCTAGGAACGTTTTAGGAATGAACATAAGAGAAAGGTCTCGTTAATTTAACTTACTTAAATCACTTCTCTCTTAGATCAAATACATTCCTTGGATTCCCTTATTGTTTAAACACATGATACAATAAATAGTGATTAACAATAAGCTTTGCCCTTCATTAAACATATAATAGTTTAATACATTAAGTATTCCAAAAGCTATTACATCAAATGAGTGGCTTTGTGGGCATACTTCCAACAACAATCACGTAGGCCTGCCATGAAGGCCTTGAGGGTGGTCTTGTCATCTGCCTCAGTGCAGCGAGAATACTCATGGCTGAAGCGACCGGCATACTCTCGTAGTGACTCGTCCAGCTTCTGGTGAATAGTGTACAAGTCATCTGCAAAATGCAAGTGATCGGTCTGGAAGATGTGTTGAGAGACAAACAGTTTCCTCAATTCCTCAAATGAGTCTACTGTCTCAGGTGGAAAATGGCATACCAGTTTAGAGTTCCGCCAGAGAAGGTGGAGGGGAAGAGAAGACATCGCTCTTCGTCGGTGTGCATCTGATATGCCATGGTGGACTCAAAAAGGTTAAGTTGTTCAATTGGGTCATCCCTTCTAGTATAGAGTTGTAAACCAAGCTTTTGTTTTGTCTTCGCTTGAAGGGGGTGTCGAGGATCTTTCTTGTGAGAGGGCTAGGCCTGGGTTGGTTCCAGTCAGGTAACTCGACCTAACGTTCGGCCTTCAACTTATTTACTTCCTCAAAAAGCTGTAGGACAAGGGGGTCCTGAGTGGAGTCATGTACCACTGGAATTTTCTTTCATAAGTCTCCATTGCCTCTTGGAAGTAGGAAAGTTTGAGCAAGGGCGTGTGGTTTTTTCTTGGACTCGCCGTACTGACTTCTAGGGCGAGTCTGTCGGAATACCTCAGAGTCCCCCGTACCTTCATGTTCCTCTGGGACCTGTATTTCCTTCCCTAGATTGACAGGTGGCTTGGATCGTAAGAGGGGACCAAGTCTTTTAAAAACCCTTGGGTCATTGATCTTCGAGCATATGTGGAGGGGATTCTCTTAACGTTACTTTAGGAAGTCTCGGCAGTCATGATGAACGACTTTCGATCCTTCCAACCCTTCTGCAAGGAGGTGTCTTCCTTTACTTCTTCTACTTCAGGTCGAAGCATCTGGGTTGAGAGAAGTCTCATGTTGATCAATGTTTTGATGATTAGCTCACTCCTCATCAGGGATACCCATGTCGAATGGAGGTGACCCTCCGTGTTGGGGGGCACCTAGATGATGGTTGATGTCCACAGGGGCAACAAGCTCGCGTGTTTGAGTACGCCTAGTTTCATGGAGCGTCTCAAAGAGCTTCTCATACTACTCCTAGAGGACCTCATTCTTCATTGTTATCTTGTTGTTCTAAGCTTCTAGCTCATCAACTTTAGCTTGAAGAGCAACCCTATTTCCTTCCTTCTTTCGTTGCTTCGCACTAGGTGCAAAAGCGATGTCATTCTATGTGCTGTGGCTTCCTTCGCTCCCCATGTTGGAAAGGGATGTCTGGTCAAAAGAGAGTGTACAAATGGTGGAAACCAGCTTGGCAAAGCTGAAGAGAGTGGGAATAAGTGTCGTTCCCACAAACGGCGCCAAATGTTAATGCACAAAATCAGCGGGACTTTGGTACAACAGAAAGTGTTAAGTTTGTGACTTTCGCTAGATTGCTCCGGTCACTAGTGTGGATAAGTATGCAAATGGATAGAGACAGGGAAGCAAACACAAGATGTACGTGGTTCACCCAGATTGGCTACGTCCACGGAGTAGAGGAGTTCTCATTAATTGTGAAGGGTTTACACAAGTACATAGGTTCAAGCTCTCCTTTAGTGAGTACTAGTGGATGATTTAGTACAAATGACATTAGGAAATATTGTGATAGATCTATTTATAGAAGAGAGTTTCTAGTTTCATTCTGACATTGACACGTATCGTGTTATGATTGGCTTCTGATGTTAACACGTGTCGCGCTATGATTGGCTTCTGATGTCGACATGTGTCGTGCTATGATTGACCTCCTGTTGGAGGGAAACTCTTCTGGGTCATTAACGGTATAACGTTGATTGGTGCTCAGTAGTTTCGGGATTGGTCAAGTATGGTACAAACAAAATACATAAAAGGTAAAACTCACAAAACCTCGATATGGTAAAACCCAAGGTAAGAGAAAAACCCATAGACTAAGGAAAAAAGTGAGAAGTTGCATTAAGTCAAAATATACGTCTTCTGGACGTAAATAGAAGAGCTCACAAGGGTATGACCAGCCCAAGATGGGTGCCTCATCAAAACCTAGTTAGGTAGCAAAAACCCAGTGGGAAACATGCTCCTAATCATAAGGAAAAAGAGTACATTAAGATCAAGTGAGTATACCTCTAGATACTCCCCCTGAGTTTGACAGAACTTCCAAATGAGAACTACAAGCATTGCATATGAATAGTTAGGCATACCAATTCCTCAGATAAGCTTCTGAAAGGTTGACTTCGGCAGTGACATCGTGTAGAGGTCAGCAAGGTTATCTGGGATCGGCTTGCATGACTTTAATCTCCTGATGCTTTGCTAATGTAGATGTAGACGCAATGTCTTGGTGTTGACTTTGTTGATGTATCATGTCTTGGTCGGGTTGATACATGCAGCATAGTCTTCATGGATCATCGTCGGGACTCAACGATGGATGAAAACAACAAGTGCTTAGAACATGCTCAACAAGAGCACTCATTTATCAATGAAACACGGTTTGATATTTTTAATTTGGTAGCTACCATATAAGTGAAAACATCAACGATGATAATCTCATTCCAATTCCATTATCTCATCCAAGAACAGTTTTAGGAGTAATCTGGATTAATCTCATGAGATGGAAATGATTTGAGACAACGATCGAGTATGGATTCATTTTGTGCCGTGACCTTCTAGGGAAGTGAATCCTATGAACCGAGTGATCTGTCGTGCTTCAGGCCTAGATAGATTGATTAGTTATCTGCTGATGTATTAGACCGTCCAACAAGAACGGCTAAACCGTCCAACATGGATGGCACACCTTTCGAGGATGTTGACTCGACGTCTTTTAAGTACATCTATCCTTGCATGCATGTTTGCAGCTAGTATATGGTCTCGTCACTTTAGCTAGATTAAAAGAATGGTTCTGGAGCAACATTCTGAAAGCTATAATTCATCATATATGCTTATCACACTTGTGCGGTACAGGGATCGGGATGAGACATAGTGGGCAACGTCCATGTAAATTCTCGTCATTCTACAAGAACGTTGACATTCTTATCTCTCCCTAATGGCGGGAAGCTTGTCTCATTGAAGTGACAATCCACAAATGAGCGGTAAAGAGATCGCATGCAAAGGCTCTAAGAGAGCTAGTGTGAAGAAGAATCATAATCGACAAATATTCACATCCTTCTTTGAGGACCCATGTTGGTACGTTACGTCAAGTTCGTACCCAGTAACCAAATGTAACGTCGAATAAGTTGGGTGGCAATCGGCCTCAAGGTGGACTAACATAACTGCGTAGAAGATTGCATAGCCCTAGGTAGAAACTGAAAATCTTGGTGCGTTCACCAAGGTCTAGGCAATCATTTAAATTGCGCTTTATGATCACTATGCAAGGCTATTTTGGGGTGAACATGGGAATTCGATGTCCAATTATAAACCCAAAAGACATGCAATACTTTATTGAAAATCGTCAATATAAATTCTCCGGCATTATCCAGTCTTCTAGACTTTATAGGATAATTAGGGTGGTGAACCATTTAAAATTAGCCAAGTTGTTTAGCAGCAATGTGTGTGGATAAACATGTGACCAGTCTGTCGATTCATCAACCAAAACCATAAATATTTATATGGTCTGTAATTTAGTTGGATGAGTCCACATATATTCCCTTGAATCCACTGTGAAAAGAAAGTCATTTAGTATCTTTGCTAAGGATGGTGTAGAAAATCAATTTCCCCAACAAGTAGGCTTGGCAAATTATGCTTGTAAGCATAAGATCCTTACTTCGAGTAAGGAGATGCATCGTAGCATCATTGTTCGACCTAAGTATCCCAAATGATCATGCCAAGGTAAGTAAACTGCTTGAATCACCAGGCTCTAGGCCAGCCACATGTGGCGTATCCAATCAGAGGTAGCCCATTGGCCCTAAAATGAAGCTTCAGGCTCATTTTTCGAGATGGTGCAAAGATATTTCACTCTATTTTCCGTCAATGGTTTCATTCATAATCATTGTCATCTCGAATATCCTTAATGCTCAATGACGTTCTTCCAAAACAAAGAGAATATAAGGTCTCTGAAATGGTAATTTAGTACCATTCATAAAACGAGAAGTGTGCCAATGCTCTTAACCAGGTTGGATAGACCTGAAGTCGTTGCTAGAGATGTGATTTAGGTATAAAGTTAGTGTGCATGGTATTGCATTCATCCAGACAACTAACTTTCTCACATTCATACCTAATCACGTATTTAATTGAATTCGGTCACATGTTTTAAGAAACATGATTCAATTAACTCATATTCGAGGACAATATCAATAAGATTATCCATAACTAAAACAAACACCAAATGTGAATCCAAGAACATAAAAAAATGTTCACAAAGTAAATGGTTTACTAAGGGGATTCGGCCAACAAGGCCATCCATGTCAAAATTCTGCTCTTCCAACGATGTTTGGTGGAGCAAAATTAGTCTCACATATTGACTACAAGAATGGTATTCCTCAATGATATTGGTAGGAGCACAAACAGGTGCATAACCAATGATCTATTCCATCAAGATGGAAGTAGATTCTGTAGGGTTAAAGTTTGGAAATATTATCCCTTATTCTTGAAGTTTTAGGTCTTAGGTGCCAAGGATCACGCTTCGGGCATGATGCCACACCTTGGCAAGCCCCGATTCTACCATATGTTGTAAAAACAAACTCGAAATTGGATTATGAAATAGACAGACCCAAACTTGGGTTCGGTAGGCTCCAGCTGAAGCTGGAGGGGTCTGTTCAGTAGGCATCTACCAAAGCAGAACATGCCCTTTGGTGCATCCCTGCCGAAGTAAGGCATCACCATTCGATAGACTCTAGTCGAAGCTGAGTCTATAACATGTTCTCACATTTATGGTAGTAATCAGATCCAAGAATTTGGTAAACTTCCGCTTTCTACACTACTACTTCAGGAGCAAGTTAGAAACATGGAAGGACGAGAAAACTATTCTCTAGTCAAAATTCGATCAGATTTATAAACTTTAAAATCGAACTCATTCATGAACGTAATCATGGTGTGCTTCAGGCAATATCTCGCATGATCATAAGGTCTGTAGAAGCAAGCCAAATAGCCATGGAATCCTCGTTCGAGAGGTACTTCCGTTTGTATTGCTTCGGGCATAAGTCTTCAAATGAAGAGCATGGCGGAGGCTTATTCAACTCATCCATGCCATTGTTAGCTTCAATGGTTTCTCAGCTACTTAATAGTCAGGTGGAGATTCACTTCTAGTACCCATATAAAGTGGTTTATGATAGAAACATCCAAATAAGGGAAATTGAACTTGTGACAGTTTGACAATCCACTGAATTGGAGGGAACAAGATTGTGATTGGTTCTATGGGAATGAATCATCCATAAGCATCAAAGTTAGAACATCTGAGTTCTAAGACATGGTTTTCATGAAAAACGTCAGATTTTCATAGGTGTATTTGTTTTATGAAAACTTTGGGTGTCAAAGGCACTAAATTCGAAACTACATGCTCAATTAGTTTATGAACGTTTAGTTCATAAAAGAGAAGTTCATGTAATAACACAAAATACAAGATACTGATTTAAGTGCAGTGGATTTGAGTTGTTTCAAGAACTCAAGTGTGAATGCTTCGGGACTATGAAATGATGTCAACGGTCTAAAGAAAATAAATAAATTATTGAATCGTTAATGTCCAAAAGTGATCTTCGGGCCAATAATTTTAGATGTATTGTCAAATTAATGGATTGCTGGTCACTTTTAATTAATTCAATAGATCGGGACCATACGGGGCCGATAATGACATGCGGGTTTTATTAGCTTCAATTGGCGGCAAGCCAAGTGACAAGTGAATTATAACTTAATTAGCGTTAACCAAAAACATCCTAAAAATATTTAGGTATGGTTAAGAAGCAAGGGACGCCAAAATATGCTATTAGGTCGGAAAAAAATAAACATAAAAGGACGCAGCCCAGCACACTTGGGCTGGCTGCAAAGTCACGGGTCAATACCTTGCAGCTGTTGGGCCTTGAGAACATGGCTGCAAAGCAACCCAACCTAACTGCAAGTCAACAGGCCAAGGAATGGGGCAGAGCCCAGCTGCGCTAGGCTTATTGGCTTTGGGCAATGGCGCAAAGGAAGCCCAACTTTCGCTGGCTTCTGGTTGACATAGGACAACCCCAGCTATCACTGGCTTTTAAGAAGCAGGCCAAATATCAAAAAGCCCAGCAATGGTTGTTGGCTTCTAAAACAAACCGAGGGTGTGAAGCCCATGTATCACGGACCCAAGCGCAGGCTTGATCCAATTTTAGCACAAAGCCCAAAGGGCTGCCATGTCGCAGATCCAAGCTTCAGGCTTAGTGCAACACGTCGTTGGCTCGATGGTGCGGCTTATGCTGCAAAAATCCCAAATTTTTTTTTTTTTTTTGGACTTTTGCTAAGGTTTGAAAAACCATAATTGCTTCTAATTTATTTATAGGGAGTTTTAACAAAACACTTTCGGTATTGTTCACTTTAACGAAAAATGACATTTTTACTCTAAAAAGTCACTCCTGATACTATTCACTTACAACACCTTTTTGTCTTTTTTATTAAAACTCAAAGTTTTCAAGCCCTTTTCATTAGTTTTCCTTTATATATATATACACACACACGTTTCATGCATTGCGCAATTTTTGCTATGTGGAATTTGTGAGTCAAAGCATATAAATAAAGGAAAACTAATGAAAATGGCTTGAAAACTTTGAGTTTTAATAAATAAATAAAACAAAAAGGTGTTGTAAGTGAATAATACCAGAAGTGACTTTTTAGAGTAAATGTAAATATAGGGGGTTCATGCATCATGGGGAATGTTTTCATGCTTTATGGTCGTTTCAAATATCTTCCTTTATTTTAAGCATACCTGTTTGGCAGAAAACAACAAAAGCCTTTGAATTTGTAAAAGATCCTCGGAAAGCCGGAATTGCATCTCCAATGCGTTGTATCACGTTCAACAAATAAAAAAATTAAATTGAATCAATAGCATGTAGATCAATTTAATAAAATAATAAATTAATCATAAAAAGAATTATTAAAATGTAATAGTCCCTTGATTGAAGATCCAAACTCTCTTTAGCGCAGCGTCAAGAGCGTGCTGATAATGTATTGTAAGCATAATTTACTGAACAATTATGGAGGCTAGAAAGCGAGGGGTGCAGCATAGAGAGAAAAGAGAGAGATGTGTAATTGTGAGGTGTGTGTTGTATCACCCCGTTGTGCCTTTATTTACAGTAGTAGGGAAGGTTAAATCATTACCCTAATAGGATAATATTTAGCCCTAGAGAATGTTCCAAGATATCCCTAGATACACTAGGATTTAGACAATCACATTCCTAATCTAATAGAACTGCAACAAAATGAAAATTGTAGGAATTGGTGTTTGTCTCTTTTATCGTCTACTTTTACAAGTGATATTACTATTATATGTTAAGCTAAAAAATTCCATAAATTCGAAATGCAGTGACTTGAAGAAATAAATATTAAATTAAACATGGTAAATATCAAAAATATATATGACAATATTTGGGAATTTCTTATATATTCATTAATCTCCAAAGTGTATATCGGAGTTACAATTGGTATTACATATGTACTTCATCAATGTGGGACAACATACTACTATTTACACTTTAACTAATATATAACTCGCAACACTCCCCCTCAAGTTGGTGAAAAGATGTCACGCATGCCCAACTTGTCAAGCGAATTGGAAAACACACTATTAGACACAACTTTAGTAAGTACGTCAGCGAGTTGATCTTCAGATCCCACAAACGGAAACATAATAATTCCAGCATCCAATTTTTCCTTTATGAAATGTCGAAGAATCTCCACATGTTTTGTTTGATCATGTTGCATTAGATTATGAGCAATCTTAATAGCAGTCTTGTTATCACAATGAAGTTTCATAGCATCCATGGGTTTAAACCCAAGATCTCTTAACAATCTTTTCAACCACAACAACTCATATACACCATGAGACATACCACGAAACTCAGCTTCTGCACTTAATCTAGCCACCACTTTTTGTTTCTTGCTTCTCCAAGTAACTAAATTACCACCCGCAAACGTAAAGTATCCAGATGTAGATCACCGATCAATAATAGAACTGCCCAATCTACATCTGTATACCCTTCGACATTCAAATGACCATTCTTGGAGAAAACCAAGCCTCTGGCATGAGCCATCTTCAAGTACCTCAAAATATGGGTTACTGCATCCATATGAGCTTCACTAGGTGAGTGTATAAACTGACTTACCATACTAACTGCATAAGCAATGTCAGGGAGAGTGTGAGACAAATAAATTAATCTCCCCACAAGCCTCTGATATCGTTCTTTATGAGTAGGAACTTGATCCGGAAATAAGCTCAGACGATGATTATGCTCAATTGGAGTATCAACAGATTTGCAATCTAACATACCTGTTTCAGCTAACAAATCAATAACATACTTCCGTTGAGATAGAAAAATATCATGCTTGGATCATGCAACCTCGATTCCAAGAAAATACTTCAATTCACCTAATTCTTTCATCTTAAATTCAGTAGGTATGTACTTTTGAAGGTGTTGTATCTCCTTCTGATCATCACCAGTCACTATCATGTCATCAACATAAATAATCAATGCAATTAGCTTACCATTTTGTCACTTTAGAAACAAAGTATGATCTGAATGACTCTGGACATACCCAAACTTCTTCATTGAACCTGTAAATCTCCCAAACCATGCTCTAGGAGATTGTTTCAAACCATACAAAACCTTTCGCAACCTGCATACAACACCTCTTCCAAGAGATGTTTCGATGCCAGGTGGGAGATCCATATAAACTTCCTCCTTGAGATCACTATGAAGGAAAGCATTCTTAACATCAAACTGCAACAGAGGCCAATCTTGGTTTGCTGCCAAGGACAAAAGAACACACACAGTATTAAGTTTGGCAATAGGAGCAAAAGTCTCCTGATAGTCCACCCCATAGGTTTGAGTATAACCCTTAACAACTAAACTGGCTTTATACCGGTCAATAGAACCATCTACTTTGTGCTTAATAGTGAACACCAATCTATATCCAACAGCTTTCTTCCCATTTGGTAAAGGAACCAAATCTCAAGTAGAATTCTTTTCCAAAGCTTCCATCTCAACTCTCATGGCATTAACCCATTTAGGATCAAACAAAGCATCATGCAATTTTGTTGGAATCGATACACTAGATAGCTGATATATGTAAGATGCATATGGTTTGGACAAACGATGAGTAGACATATAATTGTTGATAGGATATTTGGCTTTGGCATGCATATCAGGATCATATTGTACTTTAGGTTTTCCACGATTAGCTCGTGAAGGCAACTGATAAGTGGAAGAATCGTTAGAATTTACCTCATGTATGCCACCATCTTGTACCAAACTGTTAGAAGAATCATCACTGGACGAACCATCATCAAGCAACGGGTCATCAGAAGGTAATTCGTCAGACATACTAACAGGCAACTCAATGGGCACATCTGATCTATCGTCAGTACAAATAGTTTTGGTAATGACAGGTGACCGATCACTATTTATAGCTAACTGATCAGTATCACGCAACATAATAGGTTTTTTCCCCAACTCTGCCTGTAACACATCATCCATACCATCTCTTCGAATCTGCACTTCACTCCCCATCTCCCCCTGAAGTAGAGAGTCAAAAAAGGGCTTCACAAAATACGCAACGTCCTTGTGGAAGGTGACATCCATAGTAATATAAGTTTTCTGAGTCGGATGATGATAACACTTATAGCCTTTTTGATTGTTAGCATACCCAATAAATACACATTGGAGAGCACATGCATCAAGTTTACTCCGCTGATGAGAGTAGACATGCTCATACACAATACACCCAAACACCTTTGCAGGAAGTTTTGATACAGAAACAAGTGAAACATGTTTTGTAGCACATCAAGCAGTGTCTAAAAATCAAGAACCCTACTTGGAACACGATTTATCAAATACATAGTAGCCAAAACAGTATAACCCCACAAATGATTAGGAACACATTTATCCAACATTAAGGAGCGAGCAACCTCCATTATTTGACGATTCTTTCGTTCAGACACACCATTTTGTGTAAACGGAGTAATCGTCTGATGAATAATACCTTGATCACAAAAAAAAATACCAAAGTGTGATTCATATATTCTCCTCCGTTATCAGACCTAAAGACCTTAACTTTGGTCTGAAACTGAGTAGACACCATTGCATAAAATTCTTAAAGAAGTAAAGGAACATCACTCTTATTCTTCATCAAGAACACCCAAGTTAATCGAGTACAATCATCAATAAAAGTAACAAACCAATGGAATCCATTAGAAATAACTTTCGCCGAACCCCACACATCAGAATGTATTAAATCAAAAGGCAAAGTAGCTTTAGAATCACTTATTGGAAAGGAAGCACGAGGACTCTTAGCCATGACACATGTTTCACACTTGAACTCTGAATCACTATAAGTGCGAAATAAAGAAGGAAATAGATGTTTCATATAACTGAATGATGGATGTCCCAATCGTCAATGCCACAACCAAATTTGATGTCTGTCATCCACTTTAGCACTTAAAGCTTAATGATTATTTGAACCGGAAACAACAGTATCCTCCATAGTCAAGATGTACAAACCCCCTATTATTTTACCACAACCTATTATCTTCTGAGTTTGAATGTCTTGAAAATAACAATACGTAGGGTAAAAGTGAGCAGAACAATATAAGGTATCAAGAAGTTTTCCCACAGACAAAAGATTGCACTTAACATCAGGAACAAATAAAGCACGAACCAATGATAATGTCGAAGTAAGAGAGATAGTGCATTCACCATTCACAGGGGAATGTGCTCCATTTGCACTAGTAATGTACAGATCACGAACATAGTCACATAACTCATCAAATACTCTAGGGTCACTAGTCACATAATCAGTTGTCCCAGTATCAATTATCCATTTATTTGTTCCACCAATATGCATAACAACACTATGATTATATTGAGTCATTGAACTAAATCATGAACAATAAAGGCACAAAAAATACGCAACGGAATGAAAACAATTTACCAGAACACTGTTCACGCACTGTAGCAGGGGGCTATTCATGACTGTAGTAGGTCACTGTTCACGAACGCTAGCAGACACTGTTCACACACTATAGCAAGGTGATGTACTGTAGCACGGCACTATTCACTCTTCTTTTTTTTTCAATTTTTTTTTCAACGAAGGAAATCACGACAAAAGTGAGCACAAAATTAAAGTACATAGGTCACCATGAGCGAATTGCTCTGATGCCATATTAAATTAAACATGGTAAATACCAAAAATATATGACAATATTTGGGAATTTCTTATATATTCATTAATCTCCGCAATGGAGTATATATAGGAGTTACAATTGGTATTACATATGTACTTCATCAATGTAGGACAACACACTACTATTTATACTTTAACTAATATATAACTCGCAACAATAAATAAGAGAGTTTTAACGAAACACTTCCGGTAGGTAATGTTCACTTTTAACGAAAAATGATATTTTTACCTTTCTTGGTACTATTCATTCACACATTTATTTTATCATTTTCATTAAAACTAAATTTTTTGAAGATTTTTCGTTAACTTTCCTAATAAATAATGCACTCTTACTTTTTCCTCCATCAATGACTCTTCTTAATATGTCGGTCATTATTGTCACACAAAAAAATGAGTAATCATTCATACGTATTTCGTTGGGCTTCTTCTTCTTCACAAAACAAATATTAATCTCCAGTCTCCACTACAAGCCAATTGTACTTTATGCTTCAAATTTCTCCTCTCTTCGCAATTAGTATATGATTAGTTTGACCCAAAAGGGTTCATTATAGCAAACCGTATGATTGTATCGAACGGCGGATATGTGAATTTATGATAATTATAATTAATTAAAAAGTTGTGTCAAGTGTCCAATATTAATATATTAAGCAAAAAAGAGTGGTGTATTATAGGGGAATGATGAACACATATTTTGCATACAATTAGTGGGCGATAATAACACTCACATGCCGCATACAATTAGTGGAACATTATAAGGGACAAAAGCCTACTAGGGTTTATAGCCAACAAACAAATTCAATGGTTTTTCAGCATAAATAAATAAAATAATAGGAAACATTATTAATTAGAGTATTGCCAAAAATGAATGATGACCCTTCCATCCCCAACCCAAAACACTTTCATCACCTTTTAAGTAATGTTATGCGTATCATATTTATTAACTATATGACTGACTATGTGAATACTTGCTTTATTTTTTCTTAACAGCAGAAAAAGAAAATTCAAATTCCGAATTTCTTCCAATGTTAGAAGAAGAAAACCACTCGAGACTCAAACCTCAACACTGTCATTCAATTAGAGTAACGCTACTGTTTGCTACTACATTTACTAATCGTATTACTAGGTTATTGATCATATATCTCCATGGTGAATGGTACAAATAGTTTAGTAAATTGATTGCATTTTAGTGCTTTGCAAGCGTCACATTATTCTTGGTATTTGGCAATGTACCTTTCACCGTTTCCATAAAGGTATCGAAATGATTACTAGAATTTCTAAAGAAGCATGTCTCTAGACTCTAATCACTAATTTGGTTTAGTAATGATGAGGAGTCCCATTTTTCCTCCATGGTAGGCCGTTCTTTACTAACAAGGACCCCCGCACTTTTGTTCAATAATTGTTTCGAAAAGAGGTATTAATTATCTTCAATTGATAACAAAATATATATCTAAATCACCAACTAAATGAGGTTAATAAGAGCCATTAATCATTAGATTTGTCTCAGTTGGTTCATCAAAAGAAAAGGTCTAGTTTACACTTATCTCCAATGCATTAAAATGATTTTTTTTTTTTTTTTTTTTTTGAAAAAATGGATCAGTTTGTGACTTTGCCGCAACAATCCACCTTTTCGAGGACTGGGAAGACTCGCTGAGCCATTTCGACCTCCCCGTGGCCACCATCGTGCGATTCACGAGCTCTAAAAATCGAACCTAGTAATGCCTTGTGGAATACAGACCTAAAATTCATTCTCAATCACTAGGCCACCACGTGAAAGTTCGTTAGAAATGATTGTTGAAAGTAAACATGCTGGGTGCAAAGGATCAGCAACAAGGTTACAACATTAAAGAGAAGGGAGACAGTTACTAGTTTTAACCAAGTAAATTTTGTCTCCACTTGGAGAAGTTTCAGGTTCGACTCACTTGGATTCAATAACCCTATATAATTCCGATGAGTCTGATATCTAGGTGCGGCCAACTCAGTGGCAAAGGTGTGCCTTTGTACATGTGAGTGAGAAATAAGAAGAGTCTTTTAACTTCGATTTTCTGCTTTTCGGCTCAAATCCAAAGGGTGAAGATGTCAAAAATAGATTATATTTTCTTTTTCCACTTTTCCCGTTGAAGACTTTGAACGATCTAGAGGATGTTGGATTTTGGGATTGTAGGGTATTTCAGTGAAGTTGTTACCCTGTATGGATTTGGCATGGAAAAATGATTTTCACACTCCGTTTTCTTCTTCTTCCGTACACCCTTCTCTATTTTTAGCCTTTCAAATGAATAAATCAAAGAAAAATAAAGGGTATAAAGTAACAGGCACGAGCATCTGTACAACACATGCACGTGGAAATTTCCTGTTGAAATGTGGACGGGTGCGGAAATCATTTCCGGATGAAACGCGAAGTACGGTGATGAGAAATTGGTATAGATCACACAAAACAAATGACTGAAAGAAAAGATAAAACGGGAAACCTTCAGCAACAAGCCTGGATAGCCATTCATATTCCTCGTCGATGAAATTTCAAATCACATGCACACGAGATCTTAAATCTGGTACAAATACAGATACACAGAAAGCCTTTACTACGGAATCAACTCATTTACACAATGTTGTTAAAGGGGCAACAAATTATGGAAGTAAATGCCTAGGGTCAAAAACTGCTAAAGAATGCGGGGGAAAACCTCGTATACTCGAAAATCAGGACAAGCAAAGCTAATATACAAAGAATGGTACAAAAATGAGGGTGCTACTCTACATTTTTGGGTATATACCTAAGGTTGTTTGGACAATATACAAAGGGTGACTAAGAAAATAATATGTTCCCACCCCATGAATAAGTCACTTCTCCGTCTTCAACCCCTTCACTACCAACACACACAATCAACGCAAACTTGACTTGGAATGGAGGTTTGAAAAAGGATCTTAGAGCGAGTTAGCAACCTATTATTGAGAAACTAAAGCAAGTTGGAGACCTAAAAAGAATTGGAAAGTGTTGAATGAGGAGAGGAAGTTCGAGGAGGATCTCGAGAAGAGTTTGAAGATTCTACAAAGTTCTCGAGGTCGAGTAAGGGCTTTAATCTTCTCTCTACCTCATTGCTCTGTAGGTTCATCTCCTCCAAAACCATAGACAAAGCAGAGTTGCAAGACTCTTCATCCCTGAATGCTAGGGTCCATCTTCCATCAACCAAAGCTTTTGTCTTTGCTTTCCCGTAGGCACCATATCTAGCAGGCTCCACAAACGGTAAAGTGGAGGGACGGATTCGCAAGTGTAACCATCTTGAATGCCTATCATCAGGTTTTGGCTGAAGGCAATAACAAGAAGACATTAGATACATGTAAAACTACAGCTTCCTTGAAAAGTTCGAAATTTAAAAGTAAACGAAATCATAATTACAAACCTTAAATAGAAAGAATTTGGTACTGCTTACCAATATGAACTGTGAAGAGGAGTACCTTAGGAGTAATATACATATTGAATATGCCATACGTTTAAGAAACTATAAAATAAAATAGGAATAAATCTAAACAAAGCACTGATGCTATAAATGACCTACAAATATGTTTAAACCAAAGTAGAAAACGGAAATAGAAAGCACTACAGCTGTGTAACTTACATTGGTACCGGCCAAAGGAGCAACCATACGAACAACTCCATAAGGCTCCTTTAAGGGTAACTCTTCAGCTAAAACAACCCAGCCAGATGCACCCAAAGAGATTGCTAGGAAGGAAAAATGACGTTCTTTACCCCTCTCAAACGCAATTCTACAAGGTACAGCATCAACTGCATATGCCAGCAACAGCGAATTGATCAAGAAATTCTCCATGTTCTAGAAATAAAATAATGGTACAAAGTTGGGCATGGTGGCTATAACTTGAATTACCAGAGTCGTATGTACTAAAAGTTAAAAAATATATATATTTATGTAGGTATGGATATGTGCAGGATAGAGAACTCACCAAGTCTTAGCTCAGTGCCAAGCTTTGGACCTGCAGCATCTAGGCCAGCACTTTGTGCACGGGAATATTCAAAAGCATCAGCTGGAGGTTTAATAGGAGGTTTCTCAGGCAAAGTTCTACCAAGTGAGAAAATTTGAAGTTGATGTAGGAGTACAAACACCTGAAGTAAGATAAAGATTAGGACCAGAACAAAGTTTCAGGTACCACCACAAAAGACGAATGTATGACGTGTTTAATGCATTTGTTATATAAGTCTATAATTTGGTCTTTTTACTTCTTTATTTAAGAATTCTAATAGAGCACCAACTACCAACACAAACCTTGACCAACTCACACATCCTTTCACCAGCAGCAAATGATGAATCACTTGTGATACCATCTATCAGAAAAAACAGACACGTTAACTGAAAGCCTACTCAAAACAACTGTGCAGGTTTCAAAATCCTTCAATTCAAAAATCCACAACAGGTTCGGTTCTACCTTCAGACGAGAACCTCTGAGATGACAACAGAATACACTTGGGCTCTTTCCGAGGGGCAAAGGCCTCTATTGCTACAAATTTTCGAAAACACATCAGTAAACATTCAAACAACCAATTCATTAGTCATCACAAAACATGACATGAATTACCTCTCTTGCACCGTTTCCATTCATCGCAGAGGACTGTTACAAGAAGATCTGGCCAGACTCCTCTAGTCTCCATTAGAAGAGCACTAGCACAGTTCTTATATGAATCCTGTATGAGAAAAATTGTATAAGTAAACATTGTCATGTTTATTATATATAAAAGTTTTTGATATAGATTTTTGAATAAAGAATAGGAGATTATTTTTCTTATTAGGACTTGGGTCTATGCATTGTTGTTCTATTCATGTGGAAGTCTACATCTATCCTCCATGAATGGAACGAGAGATTTGAAAACAATTTGTCTACCATTGACTTCTCATTCCAGGTCAAATTTCCATAGTGGGAGAAACATTGGCCTACACCTAAAATGAGGAAAAATTCTATCAATAAATTTTAAAATTTCAAGAAACAAAGGTCCACCCTTAAGTGGCGCCTCCTAATTCTACAATGCATGGGAGATGGTACAAAACCACAAATAAGAGACAGAAGGATCCCCTTGCCATTAGAGCAATTAAGTCTTACCAGCATAGCATAAACTTTTATAACATTCACAAATATTGCATAAAGATAGAAAAACCAATGTAGGAACCTGATAAGAAAAAGATTCGTACCACAAAATTGTGGCATCACTAGATGGTTATGTTAAACCCAGTTCAAACTATGTGTAACTGTGAAGACAGAAGAGTGCCAAATGTCCTAGTACTTAAATTCATTTCACTAAGAAATGATTTCTACTCAAGCTTGAATCAACCAAATAATATACCAACAGAAGTACCATACATATAATACAAGGCCCTTTGTAGACCTACACAACCGCCACCGGCACAGCAACTTAAAGAGGCAGCTACTAATTATTACCATTAAAAAGCTAAAACATTTTGGGAAAGAGTAAAATATAGTTAGTCCCTGAACTTGGAGCCTAGTTTAGAATTGGTCCATGAGCTAAAAAACCGTTATTTGATCCTTGAATTTGATAAAATGTACAGAACCAGTCCTTTTGATCAACACCGTTAACAACTCCGCCTAAAATCGCCATGTGACACGCACATGAGCTTCACAATAGGGGTATATCAGGAAAAACACCAACCATTTGACATAGAAAGTTGACGTGGTGCCGCTGCAAATCTGCTCGCGGTGGAGTTGTGGAGCTGTAATTGGGTTTCGAGTCCCATGCGGTAAAGAACAGGTCACATCTTCAAATTTGCACATTATTCAGGGTGTAACTGGATTGGGTTAGGTTGTGTGGTAACCAGAAAAGTGGCTCCAGGTTGGGTCTCGAGGGGGACTTGCGTGTCAGAAGCTTGGGAGTCATCTCCCATCTTAAAATATGCTCACACTTTTATTCCCGTGCGGTAATCGAAGAATAAGGAACCTTGCTCATGAGATTCGCGATTGCAGATTTTTGATTCGAGGTTTCTGTTTCTTTTTTTTTCTGAAATTTTCCATGCCGCAGCAACAAGGGGAGTGCTAGCTAATTTCGTGGTTCATGTTGCACCTCCTCCAAATCCCCCTCCATACTGAAGTTGGATTCTTTCCATTTTAGATCAAGAACCAATGCCATTTGATACCATACCATGAAATCAAGGACAAGAGTTCAATCTGATACTCTTCCTTATTGTACTTCATTAACAAAGATAATACAACAGCTCATTAATTTGTTCGCTCTCTATCGTTCTCTTTTCTTCTCCAAGATAGCCTCCTATACCCTTATAATGAAGTTCACGTGCCCGTCACATGGTGATTTTAGACAGAATTGTTAACAGTGTCAATTAAAAGGACCAGTTCTGCACGTTTTATCAAATTCAAGGACTAAAATTAACGGAATTTTAGTTCAAGAACTGTGGGACCATGATTTTCCAAATTTGGTTCCAACAAGAACCAATTCTAAACTAGGCTCCAAGTTCAGGGAATAATTCTATATTTTACTCTTTTGGGAAAAGAAGAAAAGAAGATCATTCTGTCATACAAAATGAAACTTAGTAAAGAAGATATGATAATGCTATTCTTATATCATTCCATAAGAAATGAAAACTTACATTCAGCATCTTGAGATGATGGCTGTTAAACTCCGCCTCGCTATAAGGAAGTAACTGGCGCAAAAGCCAACCACCATACCATAATGTCTCTGCAGATATATTTGAACGGCAAAAAAGACTGACCAATGCATCAAGCACCTAGGTAGCACACCCAGAAATAAAATTAGGTTGTAAGTTTCAAAACAGGTAAATTGTAGACTGCAATTCAATTGAATAATACAAAGGGGAAAATGAAGCTTTGTGTGTACCACTTATTGTATAAATGCATCCACAAATACACTCTTATTGTATAAATTTAGGGATTAAAGACAACGAATGAAATTATGCACATAACAGCTGGCTCACATCCAAACATCTTAAACTTATGGAACAGTGGTTAACAAGAAAAATGTAATCTCTAAATATGAAATCATGACTTTAAACCAGAACAATTTAATATAATTTCAAAACAAGAAATCATGAGTTTAGAATATATAGTAGTACTGTAGTGATATGGACAGACCCTCGCATGATATGAAGTGTTAGAATATATAGTAGTACTGTAGTAGTTGGCTCACATCCTAACAGCTTAAGCTATTGGAGACAGTGTAAGCGACTATTGACTCTAGCTCTACGTGTCACATAAGGACCTCTCCGACATCACTAAGCCCACATGTGGAAACCAACAAAAGTTGGGAGGATCGAGCTGCAGACTCATAAAATCTTGCGGCCATTTATAATTTTGACAGTTGACTACTGTTTCCCAAAAGCTTAAGCAGTTAGGATGTCAGAGTAACTATCATTTTATATTCTAAGCCTACGTGTCAAAAACCCTAAAAGAATCTCCTAATCAATGGTTAAAGAACACAAGACTGTAATATAGTGAATTAAGTAAAATCTTTGCAAAACAAACCAAAAGAAATAGAAGTAAAATTCAAATCAAAATGCCATGCCTAAGGCTAGTTTCCTAAAAGTTCTAAAAGATGCAACCGCCACAAGTCACTGGGGAGTGAGAGTTATTTAGCATATAAATGATCTCAAAATAATCATTGGTTTGCATTGAGAGCTTTTTGGTGCTTCATCTTATTTAGTTCACCAAAGTTAACTTTAACTGGGCCTATTTTTTAACCAAGAAAATTCAACAAGGCCAACCATTTGACAGAAACTGTTTTGAAAGTTCAACATTCAATTAAATTCAAATTTTTTTACCCCAATTACCTGAAATCTATGCACTTGAGGACTAGCCCTCACTTCCAGAGAAGAACATGACAGTCCAAACTGTTCCTGCAGATTACAAAAAATATAAAGTCAACCAACCAATGAAGGAATTATCATGATAGACAACAACTCACAATGTAAACATACTATAACCTCAAACAAAAAAAATCTAGAACTGGAAACCATTTAACCTTTATAAGCTGTGAACTTGAATAACCATAACAATTTAAAACCAAGTGTTACTACATAATGATAGCACAATTGTTAATTTATTTACCCGCTTTGAAATCTTGGAACCCTTTATATAAAACAAGGCGACTTCAGCTTTATAAAATATATCATACTAATAAAACATGGCTTTGTGAACTTGTAAAACCTCTTGCAATGACAGTGCAAAAATTTCACTCTACATAGTAAATATAAAACTTGGAACCTAAGTTCTTTAAACTGCACAGAACAATTGGATACAATTGAAAACACATTCTTGTACGCAAATACAAATGAGTCACTGACGAAATCACTAGTACTGAAACATTTTCTGTTAGATATAGACAGGAAATATATGAGAAAAGGATAGATGAAGGGTGTTGGAAAAATTGTGGATGGTGTTACAGAAAATAAAAAATAAATAGAAAAAGTTTTTTTGCATTTATTTCTCCCTTCTCCTTCCCTCCCACCACCTTCTTCACCTCGCTTTTCCCCCACAGTAATTTCCCTCTTCCTAACAAAAAACTAATAACAAAAACAAAAGGTTTCTTTTTCCTCGAAAATAAAACAAAAACTCAAAATGTTATCAAACAAGGAAGATGTGAGTTAGCCCCGGTTGGCAAGGGCAACGCGTACACCACCTTGCACCCGAGTTCAAATCAAATAGGTTTCTTTTTTCCTTGGAAACAAAACAAAAATCAAAAGGTTATTAAACAAGGAAGATGTGAGTTAGTCCAGTTGGCAAGGGCAGTGTGTCCACCACCTTGCACCCAAGTTCGAATCCCACTCCCCACAGGTTAGAATAGTATAAATTAGTTTAGACCATCACTCGTCGTAACCTTTCCATTTGTTCCCACGAGAGAGAGGGAGAGGGAAACCATGACTACCTTAAGCTTTTGTAGAGAACTATCAAGCTCACTACCACATTCAATACCATCTTTTGACGAGCTACCTTCTGAAGAAAAAAGTTGCTCTTCTCCTGAGACTTCACCAACCAAAGCTTGCTGCAAGAATAAAACAAGAAATGCATTAAATTGCGTACTAATCAATACAGTAACATTTTCATTCGAATAATTTAGATAGTCAGAGTAAAAGCATCAAAACCTCAAAAAGGGAATACACAGATTAAGATACCCAGAAGAATAGCCAAACATTGAGGCAGCGCATTGCTCTGGATATGAGTTTTAAAAAAAAAAAAAAAGTGGTGGTAAAAACCCAGGCCAATATCAAGTAATTCAGAAAGCAACACATGCAGCGTGAATTTTATATACACTCGATTACACAAAACACTTAGACATCCTTTTTAAGATATCATTTTTTTTTTCCATGGTAATAACTTTTGTGAGTTAGTAAAGAGATAAATGAAAAGAATTGTAAATGAAAATAAGGAAATTAAGTAATTATTCCTCGATAGTGACCTAATTTCGAATAACTAGAGGAATAATGAGATCTAAGATTCTTGTTTAAATTCCTTGGTTGGAAATGGGACAGCGCTGTCTCATATATGGACAAAAAAAATAAAATCATTGCTTAATAAAGAAGGCGGCAGAATGGACCTTAGTCACAAAAAAAGTCTGTACAAAGCACAAGAAAGGAAAAGAAAATACACGAGACGTATGACTGCACAAACAATTCCAATTCCTCGAGCAAGTCATATTGTAATCTGGGGACATTAATTGGTCCTACCTAAGTCTCCTTTTTATCTTTTGGGGTATATAGTAGTGGAAAACCAAATCAACTGCTGAAGCCAACCATTCAAAACCAAAGTGTCCAGTTTAGTTCTGCATTTGTTGTTTTTATAAAGTTTGACTTGGTGTTTCAACTTCCAAAACTGAATTCTTCTTTGGTTTTCAAAAATTTCAAAAATATGTTATCAAGCTGACTTGAAGGATGCCACTCATAGGTCTACCAAATTACATACAATAATCCCTCTACATTAGCATTCACCTAACCCAACTAACAGCTGCTTTACCCTTTTAATTTGTCATCTACATCATCACGAGACAAAGATACCAACCATTCTAGTAACTCTCTTGGTCCTAGGAATTTTACTTATATACTCGTATCCCAAACAGAAAAGTATCACAAAGTAACTTTACAAAGGCATACCAGCAGAAGTTTCTTATGTTGTTTGCGTTGAGGAAGAATTCCAAGAGCATCTAGCATTAATTCATCCAATTCTACAAAGTGGATATTTGGTAAGAAACAGTTAGAAGAAGCATTGTTGTGAATTTGAAAGAGGGGATTTTAGTAAGAAACTGTGACAAGTAGCAGTTGTGTTAATTTGACAGAAGTATATTCTGGTAAGAAAGTGATAAAAGCCAGTTGCTATGAAATCTGCATATCAGCAATATAACCTTTTGTCTGCAGTAAAGTAGCTAGTACAGTCAACGAACCAGCAACTTGTATATCATCCCCACTCGCAATATAAGAAATCAAAGCCTCCCTACATCATGATAAACAATAAACAAGACAGTACAAAGGAAACAAGTGAAAAAGTTAGCCATAAAACGCAATTCTGCTCATGACTCATAGAAGTTCAAATATGAAAAAGAACCTAAGAGCTGTGTGTCTATCAAAGAGCCATGACCACTCTTTTTCATGGTTGTATCCTTGAAACTCAAGGTCCGTCCTATATTCAAAATGTTGAGATGGAGCCCAAGAATGGCACTAGTAGTCTAGTAGAAGCGTATAAAAAGGATATTTCTGTAAAAGATTTAGTTAGACACACAGCTCTAGGTTGGATTGAATGGTCAAAGAAAATTCATGACAAGATCCCAATAATTTATGAATAAGTATGCATGTAGCAGACCCAAAAGATCTAGGATTAGGCCAATTCATTTGAGTGATGTTACTGAGATTGTTTGACAGAATTACATGTGCACGAATTCAAACTCCAGAGATGATCTAAAGAGTTTAAGGCTTGATTTCCTTGAACAGTTATCAACAAGAACAGAACCTTGTTCTAAGTTCTAACTATAATCGAGAGTCACGAACCAAGAGTTCTTAAACAGTCTCTATATCTCAACAAAATTAGTAAACCAAATCAATAATAACATTCTCACTCAGAATTCTATGATTAACTGCGCAATCAAAACTCTGATGTCAGCTGTAATCAATGTTATTACGTTACCTCAAAGACAAATGAGAATCACAATAATCATTTTCTCTTGTGACATCCACTGAGTGGATTTGGGGAGAGCTTGACAAGTTTGTCACGTCAACTCTTAATATTCCAACACCTTCCTTGGTATTACTGCCTGGCGGTTGGCTTTCATGTGCAAAGCCATAGAAAGGCATACAGCCATTTGGTTTAGCTCCAGACTTTGGAAAGAAAGAATCCAATGGAAAGAAAAGAGCAGCACAAATGGTATTTGCCAAATCCTTGATTTTCACTATGTGCAGGATGCAACAAACCAAGTACAAAGACGTGGCAGCACCAATTTGTATCCCCTGAATTTACAGGCTACCAAAGGTTAAATAAGAGCATGTTGCATTCTTATAATTATGGAATAAGAAAAATGGGTATGTATCCATACTTCGACAGCTTTTATTGTAAGTGAAGGAAGAAGCAGCGGGAATATCAAAAGCTTCAAGATGTTATCTGTAATTAACCTCCCAACATCAGGAATTCCTGCAGAAATAACATCACTAAAATAGTAGAGATTGTCCTCGATCTCATCAACAGCAGCAGAAATTAATGCAGTTGTGTCTGCAGACTCTGCACCCGGATTTCTGTTTCATCATTCCAATGAAACCTTTCAGAGAAAATAAATTCATTCTTCTAAAGTAAAATCAAAACATAATTATGACTCTTACTTCATAGAGTCTGAAACCAAGGCATTTAGATTGATGCACTGCTTTCGGAAAAATGTAACTAGGTTTGAAAAATAATCTGCATGAGGGGCACTGGTGATATATCTGTTGACACTTTCATCTCCCACTGAAAAATCACATCAAACTTTCATGTATTAAAATAAGTTGCACACAACAAATTTTAAATCTGAGAGAGGGAGAGAGAGGGCAGGGGGGAATGAAGCTTATTAAGCAGAGAGGGAAAAACTGAAACTCACCATGATAAACATTAAGTGTCAAAGCCCGTATGGCAGTGCGGACCATGCTCTCCTCATGAAAGGCAAATCGTATTGCCTCAACATAGAGTGGAAATGAAACCACTTCATCCTAGATGCACAAAAGGAGATACATGCATGGCTATCATATATGAAACTAGAAAATAAAGAGATTAACTAATGGATGTATACTTTACATGCAAAATTTGTAAGTCATTGCCGACAGGCAAGCAATATAAATTTGAGGCGTGATGGGTAAATAACCCTCCATTCCTCATACTACATCTCCCTTGTACATGAATGCATTTTGTAAAAGTTGAGGCCATTCGAAAGGATCTATCCAATATTGATGTGTAGTTTTTCATCCTTTGTAATGAAGTTTACTATCTAGAGCTACTTTTTTTTTTTTTTTTTTTTTTTTGAGAAGACTACCTAGAGTTACTTGTAACGTCAGAAAATGACAACCAATATATGGTTGATAGACAAGTTATTAGGTATCTTGGGTAATAATAAATTAGGAATCTTGCATTCAAGTCATTAGGTATCTTGGGTAATTTTTCTTCGTAATAATGAATAATGAAAAGAGGTCGCACTTGGTGCGATGGCAAGTGCCTTCGCCCATGAGCGGTAGGTCTCGGGTTCGAGACTTGGGAGCAGCCTCTCCATAAATGGGGGTAAGGCTAGCCGACATTCACCTCTCCCAGACCCTGCGTAAAGCGGGAGCCTTGTGCACTGGGTACGACCTTTTAATAATGAATAATGAAAGCCCTATACGTCATAATAAACAATAAAAAGAAAGAATCATTACTTACATTTTGAGTCTTTACAAGCAGAGAAATTGTATTCCTGTCTAGCTTCCCACTTATTGCTCTTCGCGGACCATACAGTGGAATCAAACAACATAACCAACCAAACATGTCAGAAAGGTACTGTTTGAAGATAAGTTGTAAGGATATGCGGTGACCGTAAGCATCAATTACCATAAGAACAACAAAGAGACCAAAAACAAACCTTAAGAAGGATATGTAGTACGACAGTAGCTCTTCATTTTGGAAGTCAAATGAATACGTTATCAAGTAGTTCATATGTTCATTACTGAACATGTAGTCTGCAAAGAAAGTTGATTGATCAAGGCACCAAATCTATTAGCATGCCATCACCAACTGGAGCAACTAGAGAAACTGAAAATTATCTGGTTCTTTCTTCAAATGCAACTTACATATAGCGTGTTCATTTTTTAGGTTCTGGATCATAATGCTGATTGTCTGTAGTAACTGAAGTGACACAGTCATAGTTCTGCTAACCTTCAATATACGTACAAACTCTCCCATGACTTGCTTCTCCATGAAAAATCTACAAAATTGACAGAGCATTATGAAACGCTAGCAATATGATATGTACATCCAGCAACACTAAGCATTGAGAAGTCTTACTCAAAAAAGGTGGAGTCATGCTGGTCTCCATACGTTATTAACTCCGCAATGGATCTCAGCGCCTCAATAACGAAATCCTTTAAACAGACTAGATGTTGGTACATTGAGGAAAAAATTCTAATAACATAATTCAGCTGAAAGAGGAAGAAAATGGACTCCAGTCACCTTGTTTACTTCATTCACAATTTGAACTTTTATCAGCTGATCAGTTAAATACCTGCTCAATTAAAACAAATGTATATAGAAAATATATACCACCAAAAGACCAATAGAGGTTCAAGATTGGAAACACATCGAAAGGAAAAAATGTGATTGAAAATAAGGATCTATTTGACAAGAGACTAAAGAAATAGGATCTTAGGATATTAGGTACTATGTATTAGAAAAGCACAAGTACTTTAACCAGAAACATACAAGCAGATTCTTATATATTATGAAACAGTCTTTGATAATACAAGTATAGGTTAATAATTATATAGCATATACTTGGTTATGGTCATATTTCTACTAATTCATATTCAAGTTTTTCAAGATCTGGCATGACTGTAGCTTGTTTCAAACCTATAACTATACCAAACGAATTCCTTAAATGAGATCTTGATTCACGGAACATAGATCAAACATGGAAGATTGAGATACTCATTTAAGAGTGCACTGATGGCTTACAGTTACTCGATAACAAAAGTTTTTACTAAAACACAATGTCATGTATTGCAGAACCTAAGGAGGTCTCGTATTTAGTGTTTATGTAATTTTGTTTAAATTCACATCTGAAACTATACTTAGTGTGTGTGTGTGTGTGTGTGTGTGTGTGTGTGTGTGTGTGTGTGTGTGTGTGTGTGTGTGTGTGTGTGCGTGCACCTAGAGGGGCCTGCGCCCCTCCTCGTCATGCTACACCAGTGATAAAAAATCATCCTACAATTAATAAGAAGTGAACATGAACATCAAAACAAGAAGATAAAATCTTTACTCAGTTCCAGCTTATGCATTTGATTTCAAGGTCTAGTAAGTTAATTGTAGGCCATTCGTAAATCATCATGAACCGCTTCCAAATCAAGATTCATCTTCACCAGGCTAGTCATGGAGCAAGCAGTATTCTTCATTATTGATTATTTAGAACTTAAAAATGTAGAATAGTATACGACTTGGATTTTAACTAGCTTTCCACCTTAGCTTTACAGCTCCAGTGGAGACCCAGAGGGTTAAAAATGCATGCTCTCCTACCCTAGATGAATTAGTTGCGGCAAGAGCGGCCAGGTCACTAGCTGATAGAGATGAAGATTCAACTTTGTTTTCCAAAGAACATTCAGGCAGGTGCAGCATGCCATTTACACAAACCCCACTCCTTTCACTAATGTCAAGCTGGAAACCGCTCGTAATTTTCAATTCAAACATTTGGTATCATTCGGTAATTGTCAATTCAAACACTCGGTATCAATTCAAACATTCGGTATCCAAGTTTCTGGCAACCAAGAACAGCACCGCTTAAAACTCAACTCACTCACTGAACTATAAACCAAAACGATTGGATACCAGCAATGTTAGGTTCTGTCGACACTAATTCTAAACTGAATTTTCCATTTCCCTATTTTCCAACCACTTTTCTCATAACAATAAACCAAAAGGAATCGCCTTTGCACCACATTAACTCTGAGAGTCCAAATTACAATCCAAAATTCAAATTCTCAGTCACAACACAATCAAATTAATCAAACCAAACACGCAGCAGACCCTTAATTACGTTAATTAACCATAAACACCAACTAAATAATCCCCAAATCCAACAAAAAAATTAAAATTAGCGATAAACCGAGCTCGAAATCAATGACAAACCTGAGCTCGTCTAAGGAGAAGCGATCCCTGGACTTCCAAAACGAAAACCACATGATTTGAATTCTTAATCGTTTTTCCCTTCGGAATTGATCAGATTAGAGCGAGCTCACTGTTGGAATTCATGGCGGTAGGGATTTCTAAGATCGAAGACGAACGGAATGGTTTTATAGAACATCGAGTTGCAGAGCAAAGCAGCTTCGGAGGAGGAGGGAGGAGAGAGAGAGAGAGAGAGAGAGAGAGAGAGAGAGAGAGAGAGATGTGTTTGTTTCTGATCAGGAGAAGGAAAGCATGAAACAGAAATTTTGCCAGAAAGGCTTGCGGAGCTGGCGGCAACACTGGGTCGCCGGGTTCTGGACCGGGTTTAAATTTTTTTTCTGGGCATGCCTATTGGTTCATTTGCTCGGTTCTTTTAAGGCAGGGTTTGGGCCGGTTGACATCTTTTTATTGGGCCGGGCTCCGGGGATTTTGTGATTTGGATCCTTCTACATTACCGTAGTAAATGTAAAATTTTTGTTATAAAAGATATTCGTTGCTTTACCCCTTAAATTTGTAAATTTTCTCCTGAACTTTTATTTTTGAATTTTCTCCTCAACTACCCCTCTTAACTTTTGCAATTAGACAAATCTTCCATGTTGTTAGATTTTCGGATTTCCATCCAGCATTTTGTTATCTTTGTCATGTGTTGTCCGCATGAGAGATTTCCAAGAGTAAATGACTTATTTTCTCCCTCACTAACACCCATCCACGTTCCCTCCCTTTCATCTGTTTGAAATTAATTACTAGTGAGGGGCGCAATGACTTCTTTATCCTCTGAAGTTTCTCAAGGGGAACACTTGACAAAGATGAATAGAATACTGGATGAATTAAAAGTTCATGAGAAAAATTGATAGTGCCTTGCAAGCTCAAGGAGCAATTAGTAAGTAGCTCATGTTATATCATCTCTTGACACTCAAGAAATTAATGAAAAAAATCCTTCTAATTATGCACTTGCATGAAATGAGAATAAAGGACGACACTCTCTTCAAACCCTTAAACACAGTTTCATCCTCTTTCACCTTCCACGTTTTAAGGATTAATGAAAACTTTCGAAGAATGAATGACTCTTGGGAGCTTCAAATTAAGTATGCCAACGATTTTTCCCAAGTATTGCATGTATTTTCGCACTTCTAAAAATTTATACATTTGAGTTTTATTCTGCATTTTAGCACCGAACACATACAGTTCGGTAGTTCATGTGGATAGGTGTGTAGATGAGTGGTTTTGAAAGTTGGATGTGTGGATCTGAGGGCAGGAGAACAAAGATAGTCGGTGGCGAGAAGGCAAGACAACAACAAGAAGAAAAATCAGGGAAAACTAATAGAAAGAAGAGAGGGTTTCCACCGACCCTAAAAGGATTAGGGCCGGCGGCAAGAAGAGAAAACAAGGTTTTGTACTGCTCTCACACATAGAGAATAAGCTATCACCCTCAGAGAGAAAGTCTCTCACACCCGGAGAGAAAATAAGTTGGTCGTGGACGTTTGACTCTAGGAGTATGGATTTAAATCAGTTATTATCATTTTTTTTTCAACACCAAATATTAATAATCGTTGAAATCTTTAGTTTTAGTCATAATCTCTAAAAACCAAGGAATACGGACTTAACTCGGTTATTTCCTTGAAGATGAAGACTGCCTGTTGAAGTTTCGACCATTATTGGATACTTGGATGATGGATATGTTAAGTTTGATTTGAGTTTGTTGAAATTTTGGAAGACTTTTTCCGAGTTCAAAGAAGGTTAGTTGGGAATTACACCCTACTTGTAGTCATGAATCATGATCAAGCAAATTTACAACTTACAAAGTATCGAACTTAGGACCTTCCGTTATCTTCTTTAGGGAACTGATGTTCGCACTTTTTCACAGGCCACTTGTCGTGGTTCTCGACTGCCAACCTTTGTTTTAAAGAGAAAAACATGAAAATAAAGGTTCACAAGAAATTATAATTGGTCAAAAAGAGCTATTGGAAAGCTTTTTACGACAGAAACTCTTCTTTATTTAGACTTGTGCAAACCACAACTCAACTCTATATTGCACGTCCATTTAATGCAAATAGAATAACCGTTTCCCCTACCTACACAAGGACCTCTCTAAATTGCCTGCTTTGGTTGGTCACAAATCTTGACCAATGAATAACAAGAATGTTTGCTCTCTCTCTCTCTCTCTCTCTCTCTCTCTCTCTCTCTCTCTCTCTCTTAATACATCTTAAGGCTGCTTGATTATTTATTTAGATTTACGCAAGCTTATCAATGACATAGTTAGGTTTTTAAATAATTAAGAATCTTGCACATTGAAGACTTGACCTGCACCAGATGGGTGTAAAGTTACGGTGAATGGGATAACTAGGCTTTTACAAGTGGACCGATCGAGACATGTAGGAAGAGGTTAGTTTCATTTGCATTGGATGCAGCATGCGTAATTGTCTATATTCCACGTAGATCAAGCACTTAGCCCCTCCTCCGTGAAATTATAATCGTCACTTTTGGATGGCTAGAGATTAATTATAGGATAATACTATGTAGATTAAATTTGTAAATTAAATTATGTATCACCGATAAAATAATAAACATATTAATTAATATTTAAGTAATAATTCAATCGTCATACTTGGACGTTTTAGGTTGCAAGATTTAGTTTACATATGACTTTGAATGCCCTATAAACTATAAGCCCACCATTCGCATGTATAACTTATTAATTAATTACTTCAGAGCACGATTCACAAGAAAAAACAGAACGAAGGTATTGGGAAAATAAGGGATATTTTGGATGCGGTCCTTAATCCTTAACATTCTTTGATTAAAACCTTAATAGTATTCAAAGTTTGATCAAGGTCCCTTGACTTTGTACACTTCATTATATTACTATTAATATTTATATTTTTATAGTTTTGACATTAATTGTTTGATATTTTATGAGATTTATAATCCTATAAATTTAAAATCCCTCATTATAATACTATTAGAAACGGTTACAATAAAAAAATTCAAATATTTTGATTGAATAAATGGATAAAAACTATATAAAAATAAGAAATAATAAATGGCAAAAGAATGTATCCATAGTGTTAAAAAAATTGGTACATTTCACATATAACAAAGTGGTACATTAATAAAGAATAATGGGTACATTAGAAATAAATTAGAGTACAGATAAAAGATTAAAAATTATGAATACAAATGAATTTTTAAAAATATAGGCGCTAAAAGAAATTAATACATGGGTACAAAATAAAACTAAAAAGAAAATACTACAAATTTTAAAAAAAAAAATGTTGCAAATTAAAAGTGGGTACAAACTAAAAATATATATGATACAAAGTTTAGGCATAAAACATAAATATACCATATGTAATTTTTCTATCATTGATTAAATATACAATATCACGTGACGGTATACACATGGGTACAAACACAAATAAAACTTTAAAAAATATGGGGACAAAAAAAAAACTAATATATGGGTACAAATTAAAAATGAAAAGAAAATTGGTACAAATTAAAAAATATTTGCAAATTAAAAATAGGAACAAACTAAAAATAAAAATATATGATAAAAAAATTTAGCCATAAATATAAATATACTAATTGTAACATTTTTAACATTAAAGGAATATATTTAAAAATAAAAATATTTTATTATTCAAATAATTAATGATGTTATTAATACCCAAGGACCTTGATCAAAAATTGAAAATGAATAGGATTTTAATCAATGGAGTAACAAAAAGAAGGATGTGAACCTAATTTTCCCGGAAAATAATCTTATATATTTTACGTCCGTAAATTACTAGTGGGAGTTCTAACTGAAATTCTCAAATTGTTTATCACTTCTTTTCAAAAAATAATACTTTTTGTATAAGTTAATTAAAAAGTTGTAAAAGAATGGGTTTTTTTAAAACATTATTCTTTGTTTCATAGCAATAATTGCAACTCCAAACTACATTAACATTAACGAGAGTGAAAGAATTACAATTTAGAATCATGTGATTTAAAAGATATGTCGTATTGTATCCATCCAAACAATTTATCATATTTCTGTGATGGAAACTCATTTGTTAACTATGTTGTCATATATATAAACCTTGTATGTAGCATTTCAAATAACTTATTAGTTCTCAAAAACTGAAGATGATACATGCAAAAGAAAAAGAAAGCTAAAAATCAGCTCACAAAGATACTTCGAGAGCAATGCCAAAAAAAACAAGAGGCGAGGGCTTTCGTAAACTCAGTAGTGCAACAGATGGCTTTTGCTGCATAGGGGATATCAAATCCATTAAAACACAAGGAACCAAATGCATGCGTACGCAGTCGCTCGTGCACCTCCGCATCATCGTTCGGAGATAAGTTACAGGATCACGACCAAAACGCCGATTGAGGCTTTTGAGCCGTGAGGGTTTATTGAGGGAGTCGACAGAGTCTGCGCCCCACAATCCACGCAGAGATGCCCCTTTTGAAAAGCTGAGATTATATTCATACTTCTCAAATTACTTATCTCATATTTTTTTTTTTTTAATATTTTTCATACATCACTAACACTTGATAAAAAATATTAAAAACTTAAAAAAAATATAAAAAAAAGTAATTTAAAATATGTGAATATAATCTCTGTTTACAAAATAAAGGCAAATGAGTGGGCCTCCTTCAGCTTCAACCGGCCTTAGGTAGAGTTGGCCAGGTAAGCTCTTGGAATAGCGCCTGCCAAAAACGTGGGTCTGCATCGTGTGGCGTCAGCCTTGGACCCCGCCGTATCATATACGGCTGCTACTACATGCTGACGTCGGGAGTCCGATTGTTGCAGGATGGGAGTTACGTTCTTCTGTTGTTCAGTAAAAATTTTGTACTGTGCCGATAACACCATCAAGTATGTATTAAGATACAAATAGTTGAATTTTTTTTTTTTTTTTATGATACTTACTAGTGTATCAGCCATCAAGTATGTATTAAGATACAAATAGTTGATTTTTTTGTTTTTTTGATACTTACTAGTGTATCAGCATGTTTCTGACTTATTGAAAAAAATTTCATTGTTCACAAGTATGCTTTTATTTATTTTAATTTATTTTTTATTATATAATAAGATTTAAAATTTCAGAACCATAACTTAACTACAATTATACATCAAACTCAACGTAAATGATAAATTGTTACACTTATATTTATATAAGTTGAACGTAAAAGTTCTAACTTAGCAGTGGGGAATAATGACACCGTACCATCATACTAATCAAAATCATTATTCAAATAGTAATGTATTAATTTTAAGTACTGTAGTAAAAGTCCTGTAAATCAAAGCCATTATTTGTGATGGAACCGGATCCAAGGAAACTGAGCCCACTAATCAATGAATCCGGACCATTGAAATTTGATCTAACGGTTACAATTATTATAATTTTTAAATGGATCTCTATTTGTAATCATTAGATCAAATTTCAATAATTTGGATGCATTGATTAATGGTCTCAGTTCTTTTGGATTCGAAGGGAATCCGTTCCCTTTGTGACAACCTCGCATATTTCGCTGTGTCATTGTCCATACGATGGTTAGGTGTGTTTATTAATCATAAGTTTGACAACATAGTGACGCTTATCCAAGCTTTTAGATGATTAATTAGAGGGCTTCTCTCATCTTATCTTTTAAGATTTCCGGCGTTGCGACTAACAAACCGATTGTGGTAAATTAATAGTCGAGTTCAATTTAAATAATCACCTTTTTGTTGCATATAGAAATACACCCCCTTCGTTCCAATCATTCCCTCAAAACTTCTCTCATTTTCCTTAGGGATCTTTTGACATAGGCGCCTCAGTTTTGAATTTTCTAAATCAAACATCCATGTCTTTTAGTGATTTGATTAAACTTTTTTTTTTGTCATAATTTTGGTGCTATATGCACATTATATTGTAACAAATTTCCAATAATCTAGCTTTTTTATTACACTCTCCTCCATTAGAGATAATTGTAAAAAAAAATATTTGGTTAGATTCAATTTATTTTCACAATAATGCTACAATTTAGCAATAATTATCTATGATTTAAGATATTTTCTTTCCAAAATAGTTTAAAATATTTTTAAATCCCCCAAAATCAAACGTACCAAAATAAGCTTTTCTTTTAGTACGTTAAGAGAAAATAGGATTGAGAATAATATAAACTTACCAATACACAATGTGTACAAAATAAAAAGTACCAAAATAAAAATAATGTACCAATATTAACAACAAGTATTAAATCAAACATACCAAAATTGCAAATAAACGTACCAATTAATGATTTTTGTAAATTCAAACGTACCCGCAGATAATATATACGTAATGTATTGTACCTAATAATAATTCGTCAACACATATACTTAAAAAAAAATAGCAAAAAAAATTGAAAAAATTACATGGAGCTTTTATGTTGATCACCAACTATTTGAAAAAGAACAAAACCATTTGGAAAAAGAAATAATATTGCATAACAACAAAAAAAAAAAAAACTATGATCGAAAAAACATATTTGGAAGAAGAGAAAATATAGTTTAATTACAATATGTCCACTAAATAAGGAAAATTGCATCATGCAGATAAAATGATAAATTTCTAAAATTATTTTAATTTAAAAAAACAAAGATGACTATTGGTCAAAACACTTTAATCAAATTTTAAAAAGGGCACATATGTTTAATCTAAATGATATAAAAAAACTGTTGGGGATTCTAATTTTCCCTAATTTAAATTGTGTTAAAAGGGACGTTAATTTAAATCATTAAGTAGCTCGATGTATATGACAAAACTAAGGTGGAAAAATCTTCGGAAATTGACAAAAGAACTCACATCCCCGAAATTTATCATAGTCGGTATTCAAGCTCACACAAGCGAAAACAATCAAAGCCTTAAATTAAACCATACGCCTGAATCATGATTACCACACGAATTGAAATCGTTACCACATTTAACCGAGAATAATCTAGGAAACAATGCGCGAATTTGAAGTAGAATGTTTATAGTGAAACAAAGTCTTGAGTTAAGAAAAATAGTCAGAAGTGCATGATCAAGCAAAACGTAACAAAATTATGACCAAAAAAAAAGTTTAATCAAATCACTAAAAGGCATGGATGTTTGATTTAGAAAATTCAAAACTGAGGCGCCTATATCAAAAGATCCCTTTAAATTATCATTTAGACAATATAATATTTGCCCATTCATCACATACTTCAATAAAATGTAAACCTGGTTAAGCTTAGCTTTTTTTTTTCTTTTTTTTTTAAATTTGGATCACGGACTCTATTATAATCTTATTTGGCCTATATTTATCTAATAAAACATTAAACATGTTACAATCTAGGGTTCATGAATAATACAATTTAAGAAAAATAGACCTTATGTTACTTTATTTAAATTTGTCATTGGGTTTTCGATTTCAAACTCACAAAAAAGAGAAAAGTAAATTGAAATTGGTGAATATTTATGGTTCCCACCAATGTCCATAGTTAATTAGATGGTAGTAATGACTTAACAGTAATATTCATCTTTATTTATAAATAAATATTTAATCATTTGAAACTAATTCGCTTTAGTTTTTACTTTCCATAAGCGAGCCTAAACTTTTTTCCGCTAGTGAAAGATTTTAAATTTAAATCTTATTAATAACGAGTTTGTTATCAATTTAATTTTTCACCCCTAAATGAAGAAGCAAGCCTAAAGATCAATATTAAAAGAGCATGAAATGAAAAGTTATTTTGTGTAGATTCAAGGACACGTGCTATAAATCAGTTGTCCACACTATGTAGCTGGTTAGTACAAGCAGAAAAAGATTTCATAGGAAAATATCCTCTTCGTATTTTTAAAGATTACATATCAAATATGTCTTGTATATAAATTTTTCTAAGAAAAATTACATGAACAAATACTAGTGTGATCACCTTCATGTCCTAAGCTTACGATACTTTTTTCCTTCTAAATTTATTATTAATAAGAAGAGATGAAGGGTTCGAAACCATTACAATAATTTAGAGGAGGTGAAATTTCGAATTTGGAACTCATCGGTAGAAACTTAACACCTTATCCACTAGAATATTAGATCACATGTAGTTTACGATACCATTTGTTGCCATATTACTTTGCTTCTTTATATGTTTATGGTTGAGTTTTCATAATACATAATAGCTTATAGCGAGATCATAATCACTAGTACTACTTTTTAATCATATCCTTATTTATTTATAAGTAGAAAGTCTTAATTCAACTCTTATAAATGACAAGTTTTATATCAATGCATTATGTCGAATTATTAAATCCTTCATCCTTTAGCATCAATAAAATTAAAAGTAAAACCTATAGTTAATTTGTCGTTGTTTATTGAATTTTTTTTTTTTGGCCTTATAGTAGTTTTTAAGGTAATGAAAGTTTACTTGCTTGAAAAACAATAGTTAATACATGTGGGGTATATTCCCGTTCTAAACCTCTTTTTCTCTCCCCTGCCCTTTATGTAGTCACTGACAGGCTTCAGCTTCTTTATATTAATTTCACATTGAGTTGTCCAACCCCGAGTCACCAACCCCCCCCCCCCCCCCCAATCCGGCAGCGCTCTCTCAAAAACCCAGATCAAAACAAACCTTCCCCCCCATAACACTCATCTCACACAAAACCCAGAGAAGTTAAATCCCAGGAGAAAAATGTGGCTGGCGTGCGTCTGCGACGAGGAAGAGAAGGAGCTGGGGAGGCAGCAAGCTCCTGGATCATGCCCGCACTGCCGAGGCAAAGTGCAAGCGGTGGATGTCGAGGCTCAACGGAAGCTTTGCTTTCTGCCCTTGTGCTTCAAGATCAAGAGGAAGTACTTCTGTACTCTCTGCTCCAGGCGCTTGGTCCTGGACTACTAGATAACGCCAACAACTATATGTAATTATATTAGTATCAGAGACCCAAGAAATCGTAGCTAGATTTGTGATCCTCTCTCTCTCTCTCTCTCTCTGTCTCTCTCTCTATTATGCTATTTTAGTTTTGAGTACAATTATTAATGGGATTCAGGATCCAGCTGGGGTTTTTTTGTACAAATTATTGTTGGATGGTTTTTTTTAATGCTAAATTGCTAATGACAGTGACATGCAACTGCTGCTGTTAAGTCTAATTATTGACTGGTTGGAATGTCTTGTCTGTTTATTTTTGTTTGTAATTTATGATTCTCAGGTGTAAGCATTGCCAACACTAGGAAGATCTAAGAAGGGTAATTTCCTTTTTCTTTAAATTTATTTACTTGTTTAGAGACTTGGGAGCAAGTGCATTCGTCCATGAGCGATAGGTCTCGAGTTCGAGATTTGGGAGCAGCCTCTCCATAAATAGGAATAAGGCTAGTCGACATTCACCTCTCTCAGACCCTGCGTAAAGCGGGAGCCTTGTGCACTGGGTACGACCTTTTAGAGGAAATCAATAATCTTGCATTATTTGCTTAAAATCTAGAATTATTGCGAGCGATGAATTGCTCTGGTGTGGGTTGGGTTTTCATCTTCATCCATAGCATCACGAGTTCAAAATATCGCTTGTACTCACAAAAATTTGATTAAATTTTACAATATTTAGCCATTGTCTATATGTGACCATGAATCTAGATCATTCAGCACATACATGAATCACTTATATTTGATGTTATTGTGAGGCAAAAAATAATTCTAAAAATCCCGAAGATGCCAAGTGGACTTTTTCTCAAAGAAGACAAGAATGCCATCATTAAATTGGTTAGACATTTAATTCACCTGCAGTTCAACCTCCTTGAAGACATGAGAAACCTACTACAAAGATAAGGTTAATTACCAAATCCAACCTTTAATACTCTCATAGTTGAAGATCAACTCAATCTGGGAAGGAATTTCAATCATATCCAATCTATTTCCAAGATAATCCCAAGATGTTATCTCATAATTAATATCTTTGGGATGATTCTTTCCTCATCTATCACACAGATGATTCACCTTGGCCAATCAGATGTCATCGTGTGTAGAGCAAAACTCTAACCCTAGCTTTGTAAATACACCATTTCCACCAAATTTAGGCATCGGAGATCCATTGGCCAACCCCCTCACCTCGTGGGCGCATGAGGCTTTGGGCTTGATAGAAGGTGTTTATTTATTTTGTAGGTACAAATTCCGTCAGGACTGAAGATGGTAGAATTTTGCTACCACAAATTGGTGCTTTCATTGAGAGCCCCATTTAATATGCTCGAAAAAGGCTCTTGCATTGATTCTTCGAAATCATTTATTACGTTGAATTTCCTTTAAGCTCTTAGTCATTGTATTTTAGGAAAACTAATGAAAATGACTTGAAAACTTTGAATTTTAACGATAAAGACAAAATAAAGGGTAAAGTGAATAGTACCATGATTGACTTTTTAGTGTAAAAATATGATTTTTCGTTAAAGTGAACAGTACCGAGAGCTTTTCATTAAAGTTCCCATGTATTTTTCCTAGAAAAGTTCCTTGATCAATCCCTAGGCCAAGGATACAATGGTTGAAAATTCTAAAACCATGACAGAATTGACCTAGCTAGTAGAGGAAGCCCACAGGCAAAAGGCCTATTGCGCCAACCTAATGTACCAAACTTCAGCCTAGGGTCATGCGAGTCGACCCGAATCCACGCCTCGACTAGGACCCACGCTTCATCCTAAGCCCATGTGCCCAATCGGATCTTAAGTCTTCATTCCAAACCGACTTTTAGACTGGCAACTGAAACAGGGGTATTTTCACCTAGTTTTTCTGCAGCTTTTCCTCATCTGGGCTGGAACTTTGCACTTGCAGCTTGTTACACTTCCACCACATAATGAGATGTCTATTAGTCAAGCTTTTCCACTTGTCTCAGTGGATCGCAGATTTGATGAACTTCATTGTCAATAAGCAACCTTGGTGAGTTAGTTTCTGGAGCACATATAAATGCAATGACCCACATAAGGTGTCCCAAAGCAGGACAATGGCAGAAAACGGTGATTGTTTCCAGCGACGTCCCATGAAACAACCATTTGACCAGCCATGAACGGACCATTATGATAGTGTGCACTCTCGTCTCTTCCCTATAAAAAAAAACGCCTTCTCCCGCCTTACTGCGCAGAGAAGCATACATTCCCTAATTGGCCTGTAAGTCTGTGTGCATTCACTGTTAGGTCTACACTCGGTGAGCATTCCAGACGGTATTTATTGAGATTCTCCTATCACGCACCAGATGAGTTGATGTAAGGGACGAAAAGAAGCACAATCATAGTCCGACTTAAATTCAATTGGTAGCTACCCCTAAACGTAGCCACGAGCAGCTTGCTCACTTGTCAGAGATGAACCACATGCGTCACAACGCAACATAGACGAGCAGGACACGGGGAAAAGCAACACAAACTTGAAGATCACCACTCGGGGCAACCAGAGTTTCCACTGGCTCAACAGAGGAAAATTTAGAAGGAAGTAGGGAGGCTCCTAGCTAAGCAACTACGCGAATTCTGGCACATTGAGACTGTTGACGAAGCACTCTTAAAAGGATGTAGCCAACATAAGCAGGTTAACCTTCATTGACGAGATCGAGCAGACGGACCCACCTAGCAAGTTTAGCATGCCACATTTCACCCTATTCAAAGGAAATAAAGATCAGGAGAAGCATATAAAGCACTACCATAAACTGATGTTCCTTTACAGGAACAACGACGCCTTAATATGTTGACACTACCCTATGAGGTGAGGTGCAAGACTTTCCATACCCTAGTATCGTGGTCTATCCATAGCTTCGATCAAGAAGAAATCAATCTATCTATTCAACATTAACAAAGACCCGAATGAGTTGTTTCACAGTTATGTGAAACGATTCAAGGCGAAGAATGCCAAGATCGCTAGATGCGACAACACGAAAGCCATTGCAGCCTTTCGAAATGGACTCTGCATGCCACCTTTTTTTGGAAAATTGATCATGGGATAGGACTTGACCTTGTCAAGGTTCTTCAATTTAGCAAAAATTCATGCACTCTCGGACAAAGTCCGACGAGTCCACAAGACACCTGAGCAGCCTTAGGAGGAACCGAAAGCCACCTAGAAGAAGGCATATAAGAAGCAGTCCAACAACAAGAAAAAACAAGGAGCCAAGCGCATGAACCGTTGCCCGACAAAAAGGGGCCCAATGCTCAAGACGTACACAAAGTTCTCAATCCCGACCAACTAGATCATCTGCAACCTAAAAAATGAACATGGTTCTCAATTTCGGATATAATGTTACTAGTTATGCTGCCTCTTCATCATCCACACATTGGGTCATCGACTCGAGAGCAACCCATCATGTGACCAATGATCTGTCTCACCTTACTCAGATTGAGCCATAACAGTTACTGATTCAATTATTGTTAGGAATGGTGCTCACTTACCCATATATCACAATACCATCAAGAAGAACCTACAGTCAATTCATCGCTTCTGTTGTGATAATCATTGTTTTTTGGGACAGATGATGAGTGTTTCTGTGTGAATGACAAGAGAATGGGACATGTATTTTTGATTGGGCATAACCATGGCGATATCTACTATATTTAGCTTGCTTCTCATGTCACTCTTAAGATTGTATTTTATGGTGAACAGACAACTCTTGATGTGTGGCATGCCCACTTGGGCAATTTTTCTGATGCTATTTTTCAAATATTAGCAAATAAATACCACATTCCTCTTAGTGGTGCAGTCTTCTCCAATAAGAGTTGTCACATTTATCCGTTAGGCAGGGCATGTCGATTACCTTCTTCTTCCCGAACTTCTGGACTTCTTATCGTTTAGATCTTCTACATCTTGATGTCTTGGGCCTTGCTCTAACTTTGTCTAATTTTGATTACAATATTACTTACTTGTTGTGATGATTTTTCTCAATTTGTATGGTTGTTTCCTATTACACGCAAATATGATGTTCTGCCTATATTTATCATTTTCAAATAATGTTTGAGAATCGACTAACTCGCAAAATTAAAGTGCTACAAACTGATGATGGTGGTGAATTCACTAGTATTGCATTCCGACATTTCTCTGTCATGGGATAATCCAACAAATTTGTTGTCTTCACATGCCACATAACAAAATGACATTGTTGAATGAAAATATTGTCATGTTGTTGAAATCGGACTATGTTTTCTCACTCAATCTCATCTACCACCAAGCTTTTGGGTGGAAGCTTTCACCCCTAACACATTTCTCATTAATCGATTGCATCTACATAATCTTGGGCATTATCGCTTTCTTAAAGCATTTGGATGCACCTATTGTCCCCGTCTAGTTCTTTACAATAAACACAAGCTCATGCCCAAATTCATGAAATGCGTGTTTATTGGTTATGATAATTATGGGCTATGATTTTTCTAGGCCGGAGTAAAATGGATCGAAATACGAATACCTCAGAAGTTCGGTCATGGATTCAACAGCCTCCTTTGCAGTGCTGAAATGGAGCAGTGATGCCACCATCATCTTGTTCCAAAATCAGTGGGCGAAGTCCGATGACTTCGCTGAGATTGACCATGCTTGTTCCGTAAGATACGGAAACGTAATCTAGTAAGGAATCAACATGTTTCCTATATTCTGGGAGTCCTTACAATCTAAGAATTGCATGGGTCGTAAGTAATCTGATCTAGGATGATATACCAAAATAATTAATTATATTATACTATTAAATTATTTAAAACCATAAAAACCATTTTTTTTATTAATGATAGATTTTGTTAGATTAGATGTTAGATTAGCCACCAACGAGGTTCGAACAGTAGGCGAAGTTTGACGACTTCGCTGAGATTGACTATGCTTGTTCCGCAAGATACGAAAACGTAATCTAGTAAGGAATCAACATGTTTCCTATATTCTGGGAGTCCTTACAATCTAAGGATTGCATGGGTCGTAAGTAATCTGATCTAGGATGATTTACCAAAATAATTAATTATATTATATTATTAAATTATTTAAAACCATAAAAACCATTTTTTTTTATTAATGATAGATTTTGTTAGATTAAATGTTAGATTAGCCACCAACGAGGTTCGAACCCAGACCAACGTACAAGGATTCAACACCTTTCCACCACTGTGGTAAATAGCCACTTGCCATAAAAACCTAGTTATAACCCATAAAAAGTTAATGGTTTTAATGAGTTTGAGGTTTAAGTCATTCATTATTTATGGTTTAAAACTATTTACTATTTTAGTTTAGTTAATCTTAGCAATCAAATATTGTGTAAATACGTAAGTTATTCATTGAAATGAAATAAGCAATTTTGAAAGCAATTCAAAGCTTCTTTATTAGCTTATTCATTTTCTCTCTTAATTAGTTTCTTCTCATTTAATAGAAGTCCACTTCCAAAGAGAAGTAGAGAATCCATATTCCTACAATTAGGAATTCTTAAGTTCTTTCACCAAGAAGTTTTTGGATCAAGTGGTATCAGAGTCTCAAATCTGAAAAGGGTAGTGGTGGTTTATGGTCTTGACTCGTGGCTGACACAGAATTTCGAGAGAAGAACTTGCAAGTCCTTTAAAGGTTCATGGAAAACCAAGGACTAAGGGAGGAAATATGCCAGAAGAGAATATCGATGAAACATCGAGTGGAGAGGAATGAATCACCAAACTCGAACAACAAGTTCAAACTTTGACAAAGTCAGTTTCTAAACTTGTTGATGGCTTTAAGTCTACAAAAGTCCTCTAGTGTATCCATTTCACGTGAGACTCACCGAAAGCTCAAGAAAATGATGGATGAAGAGACAGAAAATGATGATGACATCAATCCCGAAACAGAGCATAACAAAGAAGAATCATCAGGCAAGAATAAAACTCTCGCAAATACCATAAAAATTGATTTTAAGATTGATATCCATGTGTTACAGAGGGGATGTTGATGCAGACAAGTTAGACAATTGGATAGAAACCTTAGAAACTTATTTCAGTGTTTATAAATACTCTTACTCTCAGAAGATCAAATTCGCAAGCTTGAAACTTTTGAGTCATGCCTTTACATGGTGGAAATCATACCAAAAACGGTATATGATGTATCTAATTTGACTTGGAAGGCATTCAAGATGATCTTGAGAAAACAACTCTATCCAATTGGCTACGAAGAAGAAAGATAGTACAAGCCGCAACACTTTCAACAAAGGTTTGGGCAAACTGTCAAATAGTATACTACCGAGCTCTATAACCAAGTTATGGTTTTGGATCTCGATGTTAATGACTACGATGTGTTCTTGAAGTACATCAGAGGTATTGCTAACTATATACGGAAATAAATGAATTTGTTCACCGTAGATACTATTGAAGAAGCTACTATTAAGGTCATTGCTATCGAAGCCAAAAACAAAAGATATGACAAGACATTAAATCTAATTGGAAGAAAAAAAGGGAAAGAAAGCAAGAAAAATCCAACATAGAAGAACTATTATGATCACTATCAAACCAATAAACATGCCACAGATAAGTGCTGGATACTTCACCCTGAGTTGCGATAGAAGCAGGTGAAAAACAAACAATGGAGAAATGACAGAAAGGCTAGTTTGGCCACGCAACAGGCAAAAAAGCTTCCAGAATTGAGGCAGCCTGATGTTATTCTTGCCCTTATGACCAAACCAACATATGTTGTAAATTTTCATAGCCGTAAAAAGTTGTTTCATATGAATATTCAGGTGAGTCTCATGAGAATTGCAAGCATCACTGACCCTAGAAGTCAGAAAGACTTGATTTCAGAGGCTCAAGTTTAGATATTGGGCTTAGACACCACACCGCATCCTAAGCCATACCCAATAGGATGGATTCAGAAGGACGTTGACTTGCAGATTACAAAGCAATGTACCTTTAAGTTTGCAATCACTAATCGTTTCATTGATGAGGTGACATGCGAGGTGGTTCCATTAGATGTGTGCCAAGTCATTTTCGGCAGTCTATATCTATGAGATCGTGATGCAATTCACTACAACAGGCTTCGTAATTATTGTCTTATGAAGGATAGGGAGTTCCATGTCAACGCCTATACGCCTCAAAGTACATAAATCTTGTTAACAGTTAACCAAGCCAAGAGGTTGGTTGATTTGTGTGGAAGATTTATTCTACTAATGATTAAACCACAAGATTAGAGTTATGGAGCTGTGACTTTATCTATCGTATCTTTATTCCCTAAACAATGTTCCGAATTAGAAAATTGCAAAAGGAGTTCAAAGATTATTTCAGGATAGCAAGCCAGTTGCATACCGTTCTTAGACATCAATGGGCCAGTATTGAACTATCCAACTTATAACAAGGATCTTTATGCCTTGCATCAAGTAGTGAAGCATTGGAGATCTTACTTGTTAAGGAAAAAAGTCGTGGTTCACTCATATCATAAACCTCTTCAGTTTTTTACTACACAGTCTAAGTTGCAACAAGCTCACCATATAAATGGATGTCTTACCTACAACAATTCAATATAGTGATCAAGTACTAGAAGAGAGTGACTAATAAGTTGGCAAATATGTTATCTCGATCACCAACACCAGTTTCAACATTAATGGAGGCTATGCAATCCAACATATTGTTCCTTTCGAGTACACCAAAAGGTATGACACATATGCTGATTTTAATTTAGCCTATGCGAAGCTACAACAAGGAAAGACTAGTGAGTTCCAACTGAAAGAAGGTCTAATGTATGATGGAGACATATTGCAGTGGATTCGTGAAACTTATACTTCCCAAAATAGTCGGACATTTTGGAGTAGAGAAAACAGTACTGAATATTCGTCGTTATGTCTATTGGCCAATGATGCATCTCGATGTTTCAAGGTACAATTAGGGTTGTGTTCTATGCAACACATTGAAGCCTTCTAATAAGAAGTTAGGAATGTATCTTCCATTACCAGTACCTAGCAGACCTTGGGTGAGCATTTCAATGAATTTTCTTGGTGGATTGACTATACGAAGTCTGGATTTGACTACTTATTTATGGTAGTAGATCATTTCAGCAAGATGGTGATTCTTATTCTATGCAAGAAGAACATTATTGGAGAATGGTGATTCTTATTCCATAAGCAGCTAAGTTGTTTTTACAACATGTGTGCAAACATATTGGCGTGCCTGCGTCGATAATTTCAGATAGAGATAATCGATTCTTAGGCATTTCTGGAGGTCACTATAAGGAATGATGGATACCAGGTTGAAGCGTAGCACTCCATTTCATCCATAACCAATGGATAAACAAAGGTTGTTAATCGGACTATGGTACATTTACAAAGGTTATAATTCCAAGCATCTAAAAAGTTGGGATGAAAGTCTCCCTCATTTACAGTTTGCTTTTAATAAAGCAATTCATGGTTTTACACTTAAATCTTCACTTGAGGTTTGTTTGGGTTTTCTACCACAAAGTCCTTTTGATATGGTATTCTCTGTAAGTGCCGAAGCACTTACTGGAAAGTAAGAAGAACATGTTCGAGCACAAAGAGTTCTCGAACAAGTAAGCAAGATCCATAAAGAGGTATATACATAATTACAACTGTCACAATAATGCTATAAGACCGTCATGACAAGCATCGTGTGCCATGCAACTTCAAAGAACGTGACCTATTATGGTTAAACCTTGTTAAAGAGCAGTTACAAGTAGAAGGAAAGAAACAAAAGCCTATTTGTTATGGACCGTTCAAAATCATCAAACAAATTAGTGATAATGCCTTCCAACTCGATCTACCACCATACATGCATATGTATTGATCATCAATGTCGAGAATTTGAAGCTCTTTGAACCACCTTTATTGGATGATGATCCTAATGAAGACACTTGTCTCCATTCAGTTGATGACTTGAGAAAAGAGCGAAAAGATCATTTGGAGAAGGACATTATCTTAGAGCAAAAGGTTCGTGAAACAAGGTATGGGAATTTGAAAATTTCTGCATTGGTAAGAAATGGCAACTTCCTAGCAAGTCAAAGTGGTATAGTCGAGACAAGGCAGGAACAGAGTTTCCTTATCTCATAGTCTAGCTTGATCATAAGCTCAAGTGTTCTAAATGGGGGAGCCATGATCCAGGAGGATCTACCAAAATAATTAATTATATTGTATTATTAAATTACTTAAAACCATAAGAACCTAAGGGGGTGTTTGTTTGGCCTCGTAAGTTTCCACTGGACTAGATTGGACTACTTGTTAGTCTAGTCCAACGTTTGTTTTGTGTATGGGCTAAGTCTAATGGTACTAAACGAGTCTCCCCGAAAACGTTGGTACAACTAAGACCTTCGCTTCCTCTCCTTCACATCCCAACACCTGCTTCATTTCTTTCCTAATAATGGGTTAGTTTCTTCCCTAATTCCTTCGCCAACGTACAAACTATGTGATTACACATGCGTATAGAAAATCAGGTAGATGAAAATCACGGCCTTGCTGATCCTCAAGTGAAATCTAGACTAATCTGACCCCATCACCAATGCCTTTGATATCAGCCATTTCAACAACTTTCGAAGGTCTAGGGTTTAAGAGTTCATCATTTTCGTCGGTTGCACTACTGCCAGATGTAACCTGCCCCCATCGCCAGTCTGTCAAGCATAAAGGGTCTTTTGGCATCTGACATGAATATGAAGAGTGGTTTGTGGATAGGACTGGAAGGATCGAAATAGTTCGAATTTTTGTCAAACCAAGAGAGATTGAAGGAGGAAAAGGACGGCAAAGCGGGGATTGAAGCTTGTCGAAGAAGAGAAAGGAAAGGAATTCTCTGGATGCGAAGAAGATAAAGAAAAGGAAAAGGAAAGTAAAGAAAGGGGAATAGAGAAGTCAGAGAAAAAAAATGACATTAATAATAATAAAATACTAATAAATTAATTAGAAAATAATAAAAGGATTATTTGTATATGAAAATAATTTAGTCCGTAGATTAGTTCGGCATTGTACCAAACGCTTCATTATTCTTATACTACTTAGTCTATGCCAAGCCAATCCAGCTTAGTCCATGAGGGTGTGTTTGTTTGGGCTCACTAAGTTTCATTGGACTGGACTATAGTCCAGTGTTTGTTTGGTGTGGGGATTAAGTTTAATGGGATTAGACGGTACTCGCTCCGACTAACCCCTTCGCTAAACGTTCTTAGCGAGAACCCCCAATTCTCATGGGATTGCTAAGCCCGTCTTCAAGAGTGTTGCTTGGGGATTAAGTTTAATGGGATTAGACGGTACTCGCTCCGACTAACCCCTTCGCTAAACGTTCTTAGCGAGAACCCCCAATTCTCATGGGATTGCTAAGCCCGTCTTCAAGAGTGTTGCTCGCTCCTCATTCTTGGTCGTCCTCCTCTCCGGTCCTCCTCGCTGATCCTTCTCGCTCGTCCTACTCATCTTCATCTGATAAATTCCAAATTCGACGACCTATTTCTATGATTTTGTTTTGTAGATTGTGAAATCATTATTGGGTTCTGATTGATTTTGTTGTTTTGGGTTCAAAATTATTAATGGGTTCTGATTGATTCCTCGTATAATCCTTCTAGTTTTTATGCTTATATATACCTTCTAGTTGTTTGGCTTGGGTTTTTGATGGGTCGGGGTAGTGCTGGTAACCCCAACAGGAGTTCTAGCTGGCGATGCCTTTGTGGCTCTCAGTGTTGGTGTTGATGGCCACGACTTTCATGTAGCAGGCATGGGTGATGTTCTAGGTGAAGCCTTCTTGGAAACAGAAGGCTTTTCATTTTCCTTTCTAGGATTTGCAGGTTGAGATACTTTTCCAACTGATTTTTGGGGCTTATGCGTAACACGTTTTTTATTAATATCATTCGCCTTTGTAGACGACATTTCGGCTTTCCTTTCATCAAGAATTCGCTGCATGGCTATAAACTGTGCTTTGCTCGCTTTCTAGAATTCTCACCTTGTAGTTTTTCATCTCTCTTCTCCTTGTTGTGGTCATAAAAGCCACCTCTCTATTCAGAAGGAAAGCTTTGATTTCTGGTAGCTTGAGGCTATGTAGATTTAACAGGTTTAGTTTCCATCATTTTCATCAGCATTTGGTTCAATTTTGCTTCCCTTTCTTGACTCCATCCCATTGAAGCTATTGATTTTCGATTACTTTTCTCTCCCAGAGTTATAATAGAGTCTACTTCAGTATCAATTGGACTAAATTTTTTCTCAAATCTTCCTTGGTTAACTACCGGTTTAGGAGCTTCAATAGTACTTTGATCTGTGGGTAAAAGATCATACTTTGGTTTCATTTCTTCTGAAGATGTTGGCGCCACACCATTCTTTATATCATTGGAAGTCACTGGACCACTGTCTCCAGAGGCAATTTCAGATTGACTTTGGGTGGAAGTTTCCCCCAAACCTGAGCTCTATCTTTTTGATACAGCTTTATTTGTACTCACAAAGATATTTGTTAACAAGCTCATTTTTTGAGCATCTGCAGCAGCTTGATCTCTTTGTTTGCTTTCGAAAAGACTAACTACATCTTGAACACTTATCCTTCGTGCATTGCTCTCAGATTTCTTGTTTGAGTGTTCAGGTTCACCCTCTTCTAAAAAAAGGCTTTTCCCTAGAAGGAAAGTAATTGAGGCTCTTAATGGTTATGCAACAGCTCAGCGATACCTTGTTCTTTCTATTTGAATCCTCCGCATTGGAGATGTTGACCTTCTAGGTGCGGCATTTCTCATAAGACTCCGACTTCTAATGTGCAAATTAAAAAGGAACAGATTGTATTGAATAAGTTTACAACTAAATGAATCCAATGCCTTTCCTCTAAAATTATTGTGCTATTGTTGAGACCCCTGCTAATTCTATTGATGGGGTTTCAGTTACATATTCTCACATAAAGCAATATACTTAAGACTAGGACAACATGAAGTTTTGCATCTTTGTATATTTCTCAGAGTTTACTTTCTTTTGATATAGTTGCCTTGTATCATGCTTGCTTCTTTTGTCTAAGCTTAATTATGATGTCTAGTGGAAGAGTAAAGTTTTCTTGGCATGTGCTTTCGCTTTCTATGTATTGAACAAGGACTTTTGTTTGTTTAAATGGAAATGACTCATTAGCATTCCTGAATTCTGTGAGACGGGAGTTGTTGTTGTGCTAAACTTGGGGAATCTTGAATGCCATACACTCAGTTTTGAGACTCAATTCAGCTCATAACAACAAGACTTCCGAAGACATCCTTTAACAACATTTTTGCATCAAGTTTATTGTTTTATTTCTTATTGTAACATTTGCTTGTAGAATATCTTATATATGTTCACACATGGTTTTTGGTGCAATATTTATTGTATTTATTTTCAAGTAGGCCTTCAAGTTTCAAACATTCGGTGTAAAATTTATCAATTGATACAATTTTTCACGGCGTGGTATTCAACATTATTTAGGCATTATATTTTCTTTAGTTAAAAAAAAAAGATCCATTTTTCACATATTTATGTTATTCTGCTTCTTAGTCTGACACTGCACCAAACGCTTCACTAAGTTAGTCCAGCTTAGTCTAGTCTAAGCCAGTCCAGCTTAGTCCCTGCAGCTAGTCTAGTACGAGACAGTCCAGTGCAACAAACGCACCCTGAAGTTAGTCCAGTCCGACTTAGTCCGGTGCAACAAACGTACCCTAATAGTTTATAATGAATTGTTATAAACCGTAAAAAGGTTAATGGTTTTAATGAGTTTGAGGTTTTAAGTTATTCATTCTTTATGGTTTAAAACTATTTATTATTTGTCACTTAGAACTACTTTCTAGTGGTATTTCTTTACACTTGTAAGTGAGAGGTCTTAAGTTTGATTCTCGCCAAAGGTGAATTTGAACTATATTATTAATAACCCATCGTGATGCTTAGCTCACTCCCCTACCCATCAGTTTAAATAATATCGTTTGTTCCAAAAAAAAAAAAAAACTACTTACTATTTTAATTTTAGCAATCAAATATTGTATAAACACATAAGTTATTCATTGAAAGGAAACAAGCAATTCTGTTTCTTTATTATCTTCTTCATTTTCTTTCTTAATTAGTTTCCTCTCATTTAATAGAAGTCCACTTCCAAAGAGAAGTCGAGACTCCATATTCCTACAATTAGGAATTAATAAGTTCTATCACCAAGAAGTTTTTGGATCATAATCACACTCCTAAGACCATCTCCAAGTCTTGGGCTAAAATCTAAAATTTTTAGCCCAGAAACAGTTTTTCTGCTCTAACCTTTATGGCCTAAATTTTTTAGCCTGAGATTATTAAAGAAAAAATTTAGGCTAATTTTTTCATTTAAAGTAATTTAAAAAAAAATTATGTACAATATGATAATTTAATTTTATGAACATTTTAACCTAAAAATATTTAAATTCTGATAAATATTGAAAAATCACTAAATTTGGGTGAATTTTTAGTTAAATAATTTTTTTAATTATTTTAGCTGTTGGATTTAAATTTGGGCCATTAGATCTTTTTTTTACCGTTAGATTTAATTATATTCTATCTCAGCTGTTGGATTCAAATTTAAATATAACAGCTAAGATCGAATATAATCAAATCTAACGGTAAAAAAAAAGAAGATCTAACGGCCCAAATTTAAATCTAACAGCTAAAATAATTTAAAAAAAATTATTTAACTCAAAATTCACCCAAAAACTCTATAAATACCTATGTATTTGTTTAAACATCCACACAAAACTCACTTTTCTCCTACAATTCTTCCAATTTTTCTTTCTACCATTTCTTCCCATTTCCAAATTTTTCAAGATGGCAAGAAAGCATATTAGAAGTCGTAATTGGACTTGTGTAGGTTTGTGTTTCATGCATTTCATGTGTTTTGTATGTGTTTCGTGTGTGTCATGTGTGTCACATGTGTTCTATGTGTGCTTCATCTCTATTATGTATTTTGTATGTGTTTCATGTGTGTCATGTGTTCTGTGTGTGCTTCATCTTTATCATGTGTTTTGTATGTATTTTGTATGTGTTTTGTGTGTGTCATGTGTTTCACATGTGTTCTGTGTGTTCTTTATCTCTATCATGTGTTTTGTATGTCCTTCAATTGTGTATGTGCTTCACATGTGTTTTGTATGTGCTTCACATGTGTCATGTATGTCTTATAGGTTTTATGTATTTTGTGTTTATACATCTCTATCATGATTTTCATTTTCTTCCATAGTGTTTTATGAGTTTCATGTATCAATTTAGTGATTTTTGAATATTTATTGGAATTTAAATATTCATAAAATTAATTTACGAAAGTTTACATAATTTAAAAAAAAAAAAAAGTAAATTTAAGAAAAAAATTAGTCGAAGTTTGACACACCCCGTCCCGAAGGAGGGCATGCTGGCCGTCACGTGAGAGTGACGTAACCATTTGCACAGTACGGAAGCTTTAAGATACAATTTATAAGTTGATACACCCGAAGGTGAGTCCTAATTTTGTCCAATCTGTCAGAACACCGTCGAATTCCTCGTAGTCACCACTTCTTTGTGAAACCTGAACCTGGAGGGGCGCAAAACCAAAATTGAGTGGGTCAGTAAAACAATTCTTTTCCAAATCCAAACATTTCTCAAAACGTTGTAACCCCTCTCCGTAAAAACCTGTATACTTTCCCAGAAATGTAAAATATAAATATACATATATATTCTCAAAACTTCATTTTTACTATCTCAACATTTTTCTTTATCAATCATGCCATGCCATGCCATGTCTAATTCAACAGTTAAGTATAGATGTATCAACAATAATCATATCAGGTGCAAGAAAGTAATCAACCGGAGGCCCTCTCTAATAGCCCTGCCCGGTTGAACCTAGAGCTCAAAATCTATCACTCTCACTCTACCGGAGTCACCTCTGTGACCTGTCCGGCCTTCTGCACACAAGTTACGCTCTAGTGCTTTCTCATCAATCATCTGTGCACATAATCTAAGGTCACCCACCAGTCGAAATCTCACTAACACTCTTCGACTGGCCCGTCGCACCCACTCCGCGTGGACTGTGCGACCAGCATCTACTTGGATCCAAGGCGAGCGTGCGATGCGGTGAATACTATAAGCACTAAACCATGGTGCAGGATTTGAGCTCAATTTATATCAACATCATCATAACAGTATTTAAATACTCACCTGATACTCACCTGTGCGTCCGCCGCACCATTCATTCATATGCATCATATCTCAATATGCATCATATCTCAATTCATACTTTTCATATCATTTCATGCATGGCCATTCGATTCACATTTCTATATATATTTCATATACTTCTATGCATGGCATCTCAATTCACATTTTCATATAATTCTATATACCTTTCGTTTAAAACATAATTTCATTCTAATTCAATTTCTGGGAAAACGTCAAGTATATAGATATACGGAAAACAAAACTGCCCACTCACAGAATACATCGACGTGTCGAAGGTCCCTGAGCCTCCCTTAGTCATGCCCAACGTTCGTACAAGCCTCGCCTATACGAGAAATAACCGAATTAACGTTATTTAACGCATAACCTAATTCTTAGCTAATAACTCCTCAAATATTGCTCAAATTGGGTATATGAATATACCACCGTGACCTACACAACCTCAGGATCATCCCCATATTTTTAAAATAATTTTTGGAGTCCTCACGCGCCCCCACGCGCCTGACGTGGCACGGACCTACGCGCCCCCCACGCGCGGCCACGTGCCAAGCACACTGACGGTGTCAATTGATGCCGTCAGGAATATTCCGTTAAAACCCCGGAATATGCCGTTAACTTAACCTTTTTCCGTTACTGTCGTTAGGAATATTCCGTTAAATATAACGGATTATTCCTTCTTCTTCTCCGGTCGTCCCTCGCCGGACTCCGGTCACCGGAAACTGGGGAATATTTCAAATCCACTATTCTCCTTCGTTTTTCATCCAAATTTCTCGAATTTTACACCAATTTGAAGCCCTAAACATCTACTTTCACGTTGGACTAGTTTTAGGGCCTAAAAACTACGAGATCAAACTTTTCAAAAATTCAAGAAATCGGCCAAACTTACAACTCGTGATCCCGACGTCCAATCCATGCCAACGAAGCACTCCGAGCTTCCTTGTGACTTCCTAAAGCTCACTGTGAGTTTGGTTTCACCTAAAACAAAGCCAATTCGAAGTTCATGAACAGTGCAATATCACGGGGTCCTTGAAAACTAGGGTTTTCCGAAGTAGAACTTACCTGAAATGGATACCATCGTGCTCGTGAAGTCTTCAGGGTTCCAATGGTGGTCTTAGATTCGTCGTTGGTATAGATTTAGGGTGGTTTTGTGGTTGGTCTGTGAGTTCGAAGGAGAGGGAGAGAGAACTGAGAGTTTCGTGAGGGAGGAGAGAGAGACAGTATGCAGAAAATAGGGAGAGGATTGAGGAATGTGGGGATCCCTCGTGGTCCTTTTCCAATCCCCAACTCCAAACCACAAAATTTTAACCTAAAAATCTAAGTTCCATCCTTAATAAATTCCATTTTATTTTCAAAACTTAGGAACCTAGATAATTATCAACTTGAGCTTCACATACTTAGTATTTCTTAAGGGCAATTTCGTCCATTCACAGCCACGAATGTAATATTTTGGAACGGGATGTGACAAAGTTCATTCTTTAATAATCCGGGGCTAAAATTTTAGGCCAAAAGGGTTGGAGCAGAAAAACTGTTTTTGGGCTAAAAATTTTGGCTTTTAGCTCAAGGGTTGGAGATTGTCTAAGAGGTAGTAATATCTACTTTCTAGATATCATTTGGATTCTTCTTGTTTAATACGATTTCCCTATCCTAAGAGTCTCTCCAACACTGGGCTAAAACCCAAATTTCCCCTTCCCCCCCCAAAACCCAACCCAACCCAACCCAAGTGCTAAACAAAACTTAAAACCTAAAATTCAAAACAGGGCCAAATATCGGCCCTTTTTTAGGCAATAAATCATTGTGGGCCGCACCTAGTGCTAGTGAACCACGGGCTGTGAAGCCCAAATGCCTAACCCACTTGCCCAACGTGCAACACGCGCCAGACGGAATCCCAGCAGGACCCCACCCACGTGGGCGTGTCCCCCGCTTGTTAGTCCCGGTCGGTAGCCTAACGGCTACTTTTTTCGATCTAAGGGCCATATTTAACTGGGTTGTTGGTTAATCAAATCTAACGGCTTAGATCCAACAGCTTAAATCCAACGGCCAAATTTTTTTTTAGTTTTATATTTATATATTTATTGAATCTAACGGCTTAGATCGAATATAATCAAATCTAACGGTAAAAAAAAGAAGATCTAATGACCCAAATTTAAATCCAACGGCTACAATAATTTAAAAAAAATATTTAACTTAAAATTCACCCAAAAACTCTATAAATACCTATGTATTTGTTCAAACATCCACACAAAACTCACTTTATTCCTACAATTCATCCAATTTTTCTTTCTACCATTTCTTCTCATTTTCAAAATTTTCAAGATGGCAAAAGAGCATGTTAGAGGTTGTAATTGGACCTTTGAGGAAGATATTGCTTTACGTTTGGCATGAGTTTCCATTAGTGAAGATGGTGCCGTATGCACGAATCAAAATAAAAAGGTTTTGTAGGGTAAAATCGTTGATAAGTTCCATTAAAACTCCAACGTCAGCCGAAGGGAAAATGATGGTGTTTATGATCGGTGGAAGGTTATCAACAAAATGTGCACTTTGGGGAAGGGAAGCTTGGAGAGAGCCATGGTTGACATGCCTAGTGGAAGAAGATTCTCAGAAATTGTGAGTTTCTTTGTTGATATTTTATTTGTCATGTACATAATAGTATGTTTCAACTAATTGTTTTTACATATTTGATGCATAGGGTGACAAAGCAATGACAATTTACAAGACAAGAACTACACCAAAAAAATCAAGCTTTTAAGTTGCATCATGCTTGGAACGTCCTCAAGGATTGTTCGAGGTGGGGAACCGATGCAGACCAACAATGAGGAAGATTATTTCATAGTGAAGCCCCGCCCCCAAATGATTTCAATGAAGGTGTCAAACAAATGACCCCAATTTCTTCTTTTGCAAGGCCCTCGGGATGAGATAAGTAAAAGGAAGCAAAGAGTAAAGGGAAGTCCCAAGATCCCATTAGTGAACAAATTGCTACTGGATTTGCAAGATTGACTGAAAGTCATAGCTCTCGAGAGGAGGAAGTGGCCCGAATGCGTGCGGCTATGACGCAGCTAGGGGATAGGGAGCAAGAGAGGTTCAAAATAAATTTGATGATGGAGGACCTCAACAAATATACTCCAGAAAGAAAGAAGTACTTACGTGGTAAGCAAATGGAAATTTTGCAAAGGGATGCCACAATGAGTATATTTCAAGATGATAATTCATCTCAAGGCTATATCCCAAGTCCACCACCAAGTCCATCACCAAATCAAGATGGTGGATATCATTATTAAGTTTATGTAGTTTATGAATTTTCGATTGTATTAAGTTTATGTAGTTTATTAATTATCCTTTTTTTTAATTTATGTGGTTTATTAATTGTCCTTTGTATTAAGTTTATGTGGTTTATTAAATGTCATTTGTATTAAGTTTATGACTTATTAATTATTGTTTCATTAATTTAGATGCTTTCAATAATTATTGTACTTATTGTTCAGTTGAGTCTGTAGAGCACCCATTAATTATTGTACAATAGATGCCTTCGATAATTCAAACGACCTTTAATATATTTGACAATGTACTAGTGAAAAGACTTGTCACAAGAAGGCAATTCAATTTATTACTGGAAAATACCAACATAGTACATGCAAAATTATTACATAACATAACACATTATTACACTTAAGATTATCCATCATCAAGGTTCTCCTTCTCGGCGCCATATATGCTCAACCAAATCCTTACGGAGTGTGTCATGACCTTGAGGAGCTTGAATTCTATTTAAACGTCTCATATACTCACTAAGTATGACCTTATCCTATTGGGTCTCATATGTGGTTGCAGCGAGATATTCAACATTTCTTGCCATAGCTCTAGCATATGTTGGTTGGTCATCATCCACATCTTTGTTAGAATCTTCCTCAATTTCAACATATTCATCTTTCATAATCATGTTGTGCAAAATTATGCATGTCATCATGATTGAATGGAGGTCTTTGGTATGCCAAAGTCGTGCAGCCCCTCTAATAATGGCCTATCAAGCTTGTAGGATCCCAAACGCTCTCTCCACATCCTTCATGTAAGACTTTTGTCTCTGCGAAAATAATTTCTTCTTTGCATTATCGGATAAGAATAACTTTTCACATAGGTGGACCATCTAGGATAAATATTATCAGTTAAGTAGTAACCTAGCTCATGCTTATTACCATTTACTTTGTACCTCCATTTCGGTGCCCATCCATTGACAACATCATCGAACAGAGGAGAAGACCAAAGAACGTTGATATCGTTGTTTGATCCAGGAGCGCCGAAGAATGCATGCTAGATCCATGTGTCGTAAGATGCCATAACCTCGAGCACGATGATTGGCTTGTTGTGACGACCCTTGAATTGGCTAGCCCAAGCAGTAGGACAATTCTTCCACTCTCAATGCATACAATCGAGACTTTCTATCATGCCAGGGAAGCCTTTTTTGTCTGCCTTGCGTAGAAGCTACTTCAAGTCTTCATGATTTGGCTTGCGGAGGTATGTGGCTCCATATATGGCTTCAATTGCCTTCAGGTTCTCAATAGCAGTATTCTCCACAAGTTGGCAATACTTGTCAGTTGAGTCTGTAGAGCACCCATTAGCTAGGATCCAAAATGCAGATGTGAGCTTCTGATGAGATGATAGACTTTGTCAGCCTATGACATTTATCTTCCTTGCAAAGTAGTGGTCATGATGAACCTGCGTTCAAGATGCTTTCAAAAAGCTCTCTCCTTATCTGAAACCACATCCTAAAATCATGAGAATAATATCTCGGACGTTCGATGAAATAATCTTTCATCATTTGGTCATGACACTCTTCTCTATCACGCTGCACAAATGAACGCCTTGTGACAAAACCATGATGGCTAGATTTGGCATGGTGCTGATATTGAATAATCGAGTTTTCAAATTCGGCTTCTTCTGCGTTCATTTCTGCATCGGCAGTTGCACGGCTTGTTTGGTATTGTGCCATCTACAGTGCCAAGCTACGCCTTCTTCTATCACCCATTGATGAGATATTGATGATTTTTAGGAAACAAAAACACTTTGAAAGTTAGAAGATTGGTAAATATAGAGGATTATTGAAGGTCTGAATGTTGTGTGATGGTTTGATATTCAACCTGTGTTTATATAGAGGATGATTGAAGGTTTCAATTTCATGTGTGTAGGTTTGTGTTTCATGTGTTTTGTATGTATGTTGGTATGCTTTTCGTGTGTGTCATGTGTTTCACATGTGTTATGTGTGTGCTTCATCTCTATTATGTGTTTTGTATGTGCTTCACATATGTTTTGTATGTCATTCACATGTGTTTTGTATGTGCTTCACATGTGTTCTGTGTGTCTTGTGTGTTTCATATATTTTGTGTTTATACATCTCTATCATGATTTTCATATTCTTTCATAGTGTTTCGTGAGTTTCATGTATCGATTTAGTGATTTTTCAATATTTATCGGAATTTAAATATTTTTATATTAAAATGTTCATAAAATTAATTTACAATAGTCTACATAAAATTTTTTTTAAAAGTTAATGTAAGAAAAAAAAAGTCCAAATTCATTCTTTAATAATCTGAGGCAGAAAAGCTACTTCTGGGCTAAAAATTTTAGGTTTTAGGCCAAGGGTTGAATATAGTCTAAAGGTCTCATCCTCGATTGGTGTAAATACACCATTCTAGGGTTTATATCTAATAACACAATTGTCGCATTCTAATTCTCTTGCCCACTCTTAAATCTTATATTGCTAACTTAACTGTCAGAGATCTTTTTACCGGCACACCCCCTCCCCCTGGGTCTTTTGACTAACCCACGGTTGTGTTATGTTTTGTAGATAAACGAATTCATACATCTCCACCTTTCACGGCGGTGCGAAAATTAGTTCCAACAATAAATTACAAAGGATATCACTGCTTAGATGTTGCTTTCGGTAAGGCTTTCATTGGCATAACATTTCCATACAAAGAACTCCCGTCTCATTTTGAATCCGAGGCCCCGTCAATTCATCTAATATTTTTGGAGTCTTTGCCACTACCTGCACTTCTGCTTCAGCCTTCCACTGCATCAACCTTGCTCCACGCTGAGCGCCATTTGATTCAGCACCAACCCAAGCAACCAACGGCCCAGAACCATTTTTGTAACCATTAATAAGAGAACTAAAAGTCTGATAAATTTGATTGACAAAAAATAAAATACGTAAACACCTCAAAATTTCAAAAAGAAGAAAAATTCTTGCTTTAATATAATTCATCCTCCTGATGAGCTCGTTAATACAGTCTTCACGGTTTCCAGCATCACCGTCTTCAACACAGTGATTTCTCTTCTTCTTTAGACCACCGAGAGGCGCCTTGAGCTTAAATGGCCAAAGGAAGTTGTTTGCGTCCTTGAAGTGAGGCCTAACAGCCAAGATATCATGGATAAGATCATCCACACAGATAATGCCAAACTTGCCCAAGGCCTGTGATTTCAAACAATGTCAGTGAAAGAATGCCAATGAATTTAAAGAAATTTGATCACGTTATTGAACTTTACTAATCATATACTCTCTCTACCTGCTCAACAACTGAATTGTCAGTCAGTGCAGTTCTTAGCTTGTTAAGTTTCCCATAACCCCCTCTTGTAGATTAACTCTTTGACACTCTTCAAATTAGGGTACCTGAAGTTCATTAAAATTAACAAAATAACCCAGAAAAACATATCATGAGGCTATGAAGCTCGAAACGAAAAAAATGACATACCCGCAGGTCACATAGGGTTCAACCCTGTGGAACATGTTCAATCTCGCCTTGTTTACTTCCAAGAACACACCATTGAATTCTCTGCAAAGACCTGAAAAAACGAATGAAAACCAGAGAATTAAAACGTTACTTGCAGTTTATTACCCTACTGCAACTACTCATTTCAGAAATAAGAGACTTGAGTTCTTTGTATGGACTATTTCACTCATAGTGTTATATATTCACACCCCTATTTTTACTTCTAATACACTCTTCTCAATTTTCGATTGTTGGATTAATTTAATTAAAGAAGACAATGACAAAAAATTAACAAGGGTGCGTAGAAGATAGAATTAGTGTAGAATAACACTATCTTTTCACTCATTAACTAATAATCTTTTTAAATTTTAATTCAGTACCGGTGGCGTTTAAATAGGACTTAGTTAAAGTGTTACAATAAACAGTTTTCTTCGGGTGTTTCTTTACTACTCAACGCTACAAAAAGGCTTAGAGTTGTGAGCGTGTCGCTGTTAGTGGTTGTTTTTTTTTTAATTTTTTTGCCAAAGCTGTTAAGAGGTTGTTAACAAATAGAAATTTTGTTTTGTGTCAGTTATTGCCTTTTCTTAGAGACTGAGATAATGTACACAGGAAAGGACCCAATAGCAAGTGGATTTCAGTTTTTGGATATTTTTACTGTTTTATAACTTGAAATACAATTCTTCATCTCAATCGTCCATTTTAATAACGGCTATTATTAAATTGTGTAAATAAGATGCACAATTAGTGATGTGATTGTTCGTAGTTATGCAAAATTCTTTTTTCAAATATGAAAGGGTAACCCGTGTATAAATCGTAAAAGTTTGGGGTCTTTTTTTTTTTAACAAACAATATTATCTATACTAATGGGAAGAGAATGAGCTTAGTTTCACATTAGTCTATCAATAATATGGTTCAAATTCGCCTTTGACGAAAATATAACATAAAACCTATCACTTTAAAGTGAAGAGAAATATCGCAAGACTGTAGTACTAAATGGCAAAATGATTTTGAATGGCATAATTAATGACGTGACAAATAATTTTTTTTAGAATAAGGACCGATATAGATTGAGTCCATATTTGATGCACAAGTTGACAGTCAATGCTAGAGTGAAGTCGTAACAAGGTAGCTATACTGAAAGGTCCGGTTGAATCACCTCTTTTCAAGGAGAACTAATGCTTAGGTTGTGTATTTTGATTTGAGGTAATGTTACAAAAATAATTTTTTAAAAGGGTCTTTTGATATGGGTCCAATTTTACAAGCCTATTTTGAATGGAATCCACTTATATTACATAAGCATAAGTGGGGGCTAGTAAGTACAACAATAATCCATGTCAGCAATTAAAATGCACATAATTTACCAACGAAATTACAACAACTGCCATTAGATGGTTTATTAGGTGTCTTGCAGATTAAACTCATTGTTTATTCAAAAGACCCCATTTATTAGGACTCTTGCAGATCAAACGACCCCTTTATTCAAAACCTTATCCTCCTATCTTTCAAATTGGTTTGCATCCATATCCAGCGGAAACCAGGTTTTGAATCCTAAATCCATATGAAGCTATGAAAGCTATAAATTTTCTCCCAGTATATGATGGAAACAAAATAGGCGATTATCTGGTTCGTGTTTCCTGTTATACCTGGAGAACAGGTAGTGTATCTTCTCGGAAGATTTCAGCTTCATACATGGTAATCTGGTTTTTTTTTTTTCCGAATATTTTGATTTGGTGATTTGGTGATTTGGTGATTTGGGCTTTGTTTTTGACAGTGTTCATTACCTGGATAACAGGTATTACACTCCCTCGATTTCAATACCAGTATTTGATAACAGGTGCTACTGTATCTTTGCTCTAATTTTTTTTTTTTCACTTCAATTGTTCGAGATTTTAGAGTTTGACGACGAGTATGAATTGGTGGCCAGTGTTTATGACGCATTAGTGAAGGTTTGCACTAGTTTGAAATCGATTAGGGGGGTTAAGAGGGTTTATAATTACATATTAGTAATGAGTTTGAGTTGGATCAGAATACAAAAAACAGGGTGCTGCTTATGCATGTGAAATGTGGGATGATGATTGGTTGAATTTGTTTCTCTAGTATTTTGGTATGCTGCTTTGACTTTTTACTTTTGTGGTGTTTGATACCTAGATTACAGGTACTACAGTTCATCTATCATATTCTACAAGGATAGGTAGTTTATATTGTAAGCCAAATTGATAGGTAGGATAAAATTTAACATCTTATGGCTGCTTGTTACATATTGATAGGTGCATATTTATGCGCCTTAGTTAGCTAGTTCTTATGCATTTCCATAGTGTTTTCTTAGTTAAAGTAGTCTTTTAAGCGAGTTTCATGTGTTTTTAGGTTTTAAGGGCAAAGTATGCAAAATGATGCATTTTGGAGCCTTTTGGAGCAAGATTGAGCTTGGGATGGATATCACGTGCTTGGAACGAAAGGAATGAACGAGAATGAAGGAGTCCTAATTGAAGAAGGATTCCTAATCATCGGATGAGTCCTAGTTAAGGATGGATTCCTAGTCAAAGATAGATTCCTACTCAAACAAGGTTTCCTAATTGAAGTAGGAAAGTTAAGCCTAAAGTTTCCTATTTTGGGTTGATCTTTCCTAAACCTAAATGGCCTTAAGTTTCAGCAACATTGAAGGTTTCCTAAGCATTTTTGGACACAAACAAAGGTTCTAGAACATTTCCTTATCCTTGCCGTGGGTTGGGTCCTATTTCCCCTTGGTTTTGGGCTTCTAGAAGTCCTATCCTTTTCCCCCCATCCTTGCCACACCTAATTCAGCAAGGGAACCTATTTCCTTGCCTTGCAAGGCTTTCTAGAAGCCTTATCTTGCCCTATCCAAACCTGCCGCACCTCCTACACCTTTTCCTTTGTGGATTCTGATTGTTTAAGCCTTTTTCCTAGTGGATTTGGTTTCTAGAAGCCCTAATCTGATTGCCCTAGGGTTTTATGTGCCTATATATACTCTCATTCACCCTTTGGCCGAATGACGACCTCTCATTCACATCATTCACGCCAGAAACAAGAAGCCACTCTCTACCGCAGCCTTCCACCACCATTCTCCATAATTCCTGCCAAAAACCACCCCTTGCCGCACCACCCAACAATCCTAAACACCACCATACTACCCCCATCCATTCTACACCATTCATAACCCCAAGAACCTGTCCATAATCTCTGTGCCGCAGCAAGGAGGAAGGAGGAACTTCGTGGATGCACCTGCTGCCCAAGTTTGAGTGTCTAGGTGTTCTCTTTCTTTGAATTTCAATGTCTAAACTTATTTATATTTGCTTTGTGCATATGAGGAACTAAACCCCCCTTGGCTAGGGGGGATTCGAAACCATGTTTTATGCTTGCTATATGATTTGATCACTTCTAATTGCGTTTCATAAGTTGTGAATTCAATTTGCTTATCTATTTGAATTAAAACTGATTTGTGTGTGTTGGTTGAGAGTGTACGCTTAATTTTCATGCATAAATCTAATGCTAGGATATAAGGGATTTTCACCTAATCGTTATGAACTTATATTCACAAGTAGTAAAGGTTGTTGATCACAATCGCGTTAAGTAAATTCTTGGCATAAGTTTCATGCGCTTTCATAGTTACGAGTGCCTCGTCAATACTTATGATTTTCATTGAATGTAATGATCTTTGATTGTATCTCTATTATGCGCTTTCATGTAAGGAACTTTTGAGGAATAATTTGATTGCGATGCGCTTTTTCCATCCAATTCATTGACTTAAGGGAAATCTGAAAGTTAATTTAAGCGTATCTAATTAACTTGGGGTGTTGAGAATTCATGGGTTATTGAAAAGCAATTGGAAATCGTTTTGTATGCAAGTGTGACATGTGTGGAGAAGAACCCCTTAGCTAGCTTTCTATCCATTCACTTTAATCAAATTCGTTTTAAAATCTGTTTTAGTTACAAAGTTTCTGTTTTGTTTTCAATTTCGTCAAAATCAATTCCCCATTTATTTTGAAGTGTTAGATTAGTTAGAAATCAATTTAGTTTGTGTTTTTAAGTGTCTTGAGTCAAGTTATAACCTATTTTCGTCCAAATTTGTGTTTTGTGTTCAAACTGCCCAGATTGTGTTCTTAGGGCAGTTTTGAGTGTTTTAGTTTGTTTTAGTGTTTTAGAGTTTAGTTTTGCATTCTTTGAGTCTAGTTTAGTGTTTTAAACTTTGTTTTTACGTTTTGAGTCAGTTTTCAAGTGATTTAGCAATCCCTCCTAATCCCCGGCCTAGAACGATCCCTACTTACATACTTTGCTACAATTGATAAAAAGAGGGTTTAATTTGTGTGCTTATATATTTCGCATCACATATAGGTTTGATTTGGAAGGTTTACTAATGATTAGTTTAAGTTTGGAAGGTTTACTAATGATGCCAGATTACAAGTATGATGCTTGTGTTAATAAAAAAATGGTAGTTCATATGGATAAAAATTGTGTTGGTTCACGAGCAATTCAAATGCATGAATATGGGAACACAAAAAAAATGGCACCGGTGAAGACAATAGTTGTGCGTAGGCTATGAGTGGGCAAGTGTCTTCCAATACCGTACGCAGAGAAGTTGAAACAATTTCTGGATTTGAATGATGATAGGTAGTGTATAATTTTTCATCCTTATTTTTACATTTTTTTACCTGTTAGTTATAAAGTTGTTGATTATGTTGTTTAAACTATATATATATATATATATATAGGGTTTCAATGTGGAAAGGAGAGCATTGTGCAGTGATCCGTGATGATATCCTCGCACTATTGAATGAGGGAGGTGTTAGTCGACAGGTATTTGTAATTTTTATAATTATTTGACTTAGATAGCAATGAATACAATTATATTTGAATGAAAGGTTTACAAATGATTCATAAGATGTTTTGGTTCTTTCTGTAGGTAGTTGATTCTTTTTTTGAAATTTGAATGACGACCAAATTGGGATTCCAAAAGATCAGCTGAAATATGGGTTTATGCAGACATTTGCATGGGTGCGTAAATTTTAGTTCTTCAAACATTGCAGTTAATTCTCCTCCATTCTAGCTAGTTTAATACCGTCCAATGCTATTTAGTGATGAGTAGTGTAATTGTCAAATGTTGATTTTTATTATTTTTTTTCTGATCCATTTTTATTAGTATCTGTTGTAATTATAAACTACCTGCCCTTGTAACACAGTAATCCATTTTTATTCTGATCTTCTAGCATTAATCTAGAGAATCTTCTACCTGACCTTGTAGAATATGATTTTTACATCATAATTAGTTGTACAGGTATATTACTTTTTGGCTTGTAGGATATTGTGGATGAATCGAATTCTACAGTGATAATATATATTTATCTTGAACTTCTATTGAAGAAGGTACGGGAAAACGACTATGTTTTCTTTCCGATTAACCATTTCAAAGGAATGCATTATACTTTGCTTGTGTTCAACAAACAAAGTGGATGGTGGGAACATTACAACACATTACAAACCAAGATGAATATGTATGTTGATCCTTATTTCGAAGAGGCTAAAAAATTGGTAAGTTGATAACCATGTAGTATACCTCTTATCCTTCGAATTTTATTTCACACACTAACTTTGTAATGTGTTCTTTTTTTATTATTTTTTTATTTTTTTTGTAGCATGTGAAAATTTCTGACTACTTTAAGCACATGAAAGATAGTATTTCAAGAAAGCTCAATGAGAACTCTATTTGCAAACATATCATGAAAGGTGATAAGGTACATACATTGTTGTACATGCTTAGTCATGATGACAGAGAATTTCTCATGTGGTTGAGGCAAACTAATGTTGAGTATCCACTGAAAGCAAACATATCATGCTTACAACAATTTCCTAACATGTAAGTGTTAATTTCATCTGTATTATGCCTATTTGTTGGTTTCTTGGTGATAGAATGTAATATTTAAGTTCATATCCTTTTTTTTTGTTAAACAGTTATGACTGTGGAGTTGCTGTGATGTATATTGCACAAAAAAAGCTAATGGAGAATTAGTCGAAGGTGTCTTTTCAGCAGAGGCAATGAAGAATACGAGAACACATGTCCTTTGTAGATTCATAAATGAGGGAGATGGTAGTTGGGAAAAGGAAGAGTAGGATAAAGATGTTATGCGAAATTTGAGTTTTTGTTTCATATAAGTGTTTCAATTTAATAAATGATGGGACTCCAATCCATCCAAATTCATTTTCTGCTAGATAAGTTTGGATGTTATGTGAACTGAGATATGCTTTGTCATATCTGTTTTTTTATTTCAATTTCAAGTGAAAGGGAATATTCTTCATGTTTTCCTTTATTGATTGCACAATAAGATTTGTTTGTAATCTCATATAATGTTATTTTGTCATTATCTGGACATACTTCGTCTGGTGTACTTTCAAATTGTACAAGGATAGGTACTTTCGAAGTGTTGATAAAAAATGGTTGTCGGTAATTTTCCTACATGTTAGGTAGTTTAAAACCGTTTGAAAAGGTAATGTACCTGTACAACTAATTGTGTCTTGAAAAATCATATTCTACAAGGATAAGTAGTTTATATTGTAAGCCAAAGTGATAGGTAGGATAAAATTTAACATCTTATGCCTGCCTGTTACATATAGGTTTGATTTGGAAGGTTTAGTGATGATATCATAATAAATATTTAGTCTTCACAGATTGCATAAGCCACATGACATGTAAGTAGATAATGGAAAAAAGAAGAATATGAGTAAACTAAAAAGTCGAAGGCATCATTTTATTACATTGATAAAAAATAAAAATAAAACAAAAGCATGTGTTCATATATTTGAAAAAAAATAATCCAAATGGCAATGGAGATGTATGTCAAATAGGGGCGTAGCAAGTTTTCCGGTTGTGGCGTGTAGCATCACCACACCTACTGCACTTGTTTGGGCGTGTTTCTTCCCCAATAGATTTTAGTCTTTTAAATTTTGGTCTACCTGGGGACCTCTTTGTCAATGGGGGTTCTATCACAAACTCCTGACTCATAGATTGTTCATCCTTTTCAATATCAGGTACAAGAATGATGGGATATGAATAAGAAGACTTATAGAAATCTGTTGTGAAATAATCTTTGACATAATCATATGGGTTACCTCCATCTTTCAAAATAGCTGCCAAAGCATGTGCACAAGGGAACCCTTTAATTTGCCACTGATAACAAGAACAAGTATGACTTTGTAAGTCCATCATGACAGAATACTCATCTCTGACTTCAAAAATATGTTCACTTGAGAGACACACATTCCAATGTCTTCCAACTTCAACCATTTTCATCATTTCTTCATCCTTTGTTGGGCATATTGGTGAGGTCCATCTTTCGGCTTCACGTTGCCTATCAGAACTCATCTCCATCAACTTCACACGTATGTTATCAATCATTTGGTAAGTTGGCATCTTGCGTTCATCCAAAATCCAAGAATTGAAGGATTTTGCAATATTAGAGCACATCTCACCATATTTTTCCCCTGAAGTAGGCATTGGACCAGTTTTCTTTGGGTGTGTTTTGCAAAAATTTTTGAATTATTGTACCACCATCCTTGATGAGAGTTTTCATTTCCTGATAGAACACAAGTTGGGATGGAGCGTAACAACATTTTTGGAGCAGGTTAGCAATGACTTCACCATAACCATAACCCATTTGCTTTGGATATTTACTTTGTATATTCAATTTCAAATGAAACATGCAGAATGCATGTGGTGCTTCTGGAAAAAACGCTGGAAACAGCTTCAAGTAAACCTCTGTTGCGGTCTGATATGAATGTAACTGTACGACCTTGGGGAAGCAATATCTCTGCTAAATTATCCAGAAACCATGTCCAATTGTTTTCTTTTTCAGAGTCCACAATGCCAAAAGCTAGCGGGAAAAATCTTGAGCCATGTGTTGAGGAAGAAGAACATGTTAGAGAAAAATCTGTTAAGGATGAATACATAAGAACAAGTTATAATAAAGGATGGACACAATATGTATAAAGTTATAAAACAATACTTTCTCATATATTATTGTTTGGGACCCTATTAAACTACCTAACATGGAGCAAAATTAACAAAATGATCAATTTTGTCAACATCATGGATAAACATTTAAACTACCTATCAATGTGGAAAAAAAATTATTAGCTTTCATGCAGTCTATAATATAAGTAGATGTCTAAATCTTACCTTGATTACCATTTTTCCCAATGGCTACCAACAAATGACCTTTATCTTATAAAAGTTCCATCGAGGCATAAGAAAGGTCTGCATAATTTGAACCCTTCAATACTAGCATTATATGAAATGAATAAACGCTCGAACCGACATGAACTATCATTATAGTCAAGCTAGACATGGGAGCCTGGGTTGGTTGCTAGCACTGCTTCTGCATACCATAATAGTTGTCTGTATGACTGTGTATCATCACCATGGACCTTCATCTTTGCTAACTCTTTACCATACCAAGCATTATAGTAAGAAATAGATATACCATAGTTTTTCTTGAAATCTCTAACAACATCGATTGGTCTTATAGCTGGATTGGTTCGAATCTCGTCAACAAGGACTGACGCCACAATTTTGGAACCCATCTTGATGCTTTTTTGATCACGAAACCTAGCTTTACATGTATGTACATTATTCATACTTTTAATGTAGATTAACTTGCTAGGACGATTCAAAATGGCATGCACACGCCAAACACAACCATCATCATCTTTATTGAAGCATTCAGCAGTAACACGTTCACTATCATTTCTTACATAGACATACCTGATACCCTTTTCAACTGCATACTTCATCAATCTTTGTCTAAACTCCTTAACACCACCTGGAAATTCTTGACCAACAAGGCTAATGTAGTTTCTCCAAGCATGGGACAAATATGTCTTCCCATGAGTTGTGTCAAACTTCCTTAAATCTGCACGATCATCTGAGGGTTTTAAGCCTTCATATGTAAAAATCTGCTTATCATGTGGGGAAGAAATGGGATCAAGTTGCTCAACTGGTTCAACCATGGAAACATTGATAGGAATAGATGCTTTGTTTTCAGCACAACATGAAAATTTCATTACACTCACATCCATGTCAGATTGCAGTAAACAAGATTGGTGTTCTCCTAGAGAGTACGTCAACTCCATGACTTCAAGACTTAATCCCACAAATCGGGAACAAATTTGTTCAGCAATATCCTTGAACTTGTATGATTAAATACTGGAATTAAAAGGGTCTTGCTCTCAAAAGTGCACTTCACAATGATAGCTCCTTCCATAACTAAACAATTATAAAACACAGGAAAAAAACATAAATGTAATAGGCAGAAAAAGATATGACTATGTAAATTTATTCAGCATACTGATAATTGTACATATCATAATTAGCTATTTCATATAATGTTAGGAACTTAGCATATATACATATCATAATTAGTTGTACATGTTTATTACATTTTGGCTACTGTGCTTCTAATCCGTGTTGGCTTGTAGGATATTGTATAGGTATATTACTTTGTTTGTTGAATTTTCAAAGAGGCATAACATCAAACACCTTATGTGCATTGGTTTTTTTGAATAAAAAGAGAAAGAAGCATATCAATGAGAGATGATAGAAAGGGATTAGGGGGATTAGGATAAAGTCTTCATGTTTTGAATTCGCACAGCAAACAACAATAAAGGAGAAAACAATTATAATATACCTGACTTGAAAATAATTGGCACTCAATTACACCTACATCGCTTGTTGGGGCGTGTTTCTTCCCCAATAGATTTCCGGTTGTGGCATTCATTTTGCTGTGTTTTAGTCCTTTGATAGATGGAGAAGGTTATCGCCAAACCACGAAGGAAAAACACGATCATAAAAATTGTATCTGGAGAATAGGTCTCTAAAGAAATCTGCACGTATAAAACTAGATTAAGCCATGCTGTTGACAAAATCTGCACATATAAAATTGTATCTGGAGAATAGGTCTCTGAAGAAAACAGCGCGTATAAAACTAGATTAAGAAATCTGCATGTAATTTGTATAGAAAGTTAAAAGTGATTAAGCCTTCCTTAAAAATAGATTGATAAGAAATTCAAATTCAAAAATTGTTATCAAGGAAAGATGAACTGAATAATGAATTTGAATTCTGAAAAAAATTTAAAACGTGGGAAATATATGGAGAATGTGCAAAAGTCATAGGAGGGTAAAATAGTAATAATAATGCAAAAAAATCAACTTAATTAGAAAAATTGCTGACATGGAATCCTAGTCATTGGAGCTAAAGTCAAAAGTAACTAAAAATTGGACTAATTCTAATGTTGGGCTATAAAATTGAACCTATTTCAAGTTTGCCATTTTTAAAACTAAATTATGTGTCATCCACTAACAGAGCCAAGGTGAGTGCAGTGGGATTCCTTGACCCCAATAACTTTGTGGCCAAATTGTAGTTTCTTTTCTGCTAACAGTAAAAGGCAAAGAAAACTTGAAGGGCATGATGTTGTTGGTGCCTCAGCAGCATGATGTTGGTATTTTAAAAGGCAGAGAGAATAAGGGTGAGCTTCGGTGCTCGCACCATTCTTTTTTCATTTTTTTGATCAAACTAGCAGCATCATTCTTAATTAATAATTCAATCATCAATAACCAGATTATTTAGTTTGTAAATTTGATTTAAAAAATTTAGTCTTCCTAATTTATCCTTTGGTTTGACACCTATTCACACACAAAAAGAAGTGAGCTACGTTTGATTTAGGGGTGTGATATTTACACATCCCATTTTACTTCTCGCATACCCTTCTAATTTTCGGCATTCGGATCGAATGAATTAAAAAAAATCAAAAGAAAAAAATTAACAAGAAGGGTGTGAGAAGTAATTTGGCATGTGTGGATACCACACCCCTTGATTTAAAGTATAAATTTGTTCAGTTCAAAAAATCAATGGTGTAACATACAAAAATTGAATTTTGCAAATTACCCAATATTAAACTTGACAGCCACAAATAAACCCTAATTCCTCCTAAAACCCTCAGGCGGCGTTGGAGCCTTCTCCCTCCTCGTCCTCCTCCAAATAAAGCTCAGAGAAATCAGAATCCTCGCATGCCCAAATCCCTAACAAGCACGCAGGAGGACGCTATCAACCCTTCCCTTCTCGCATTCAAGCCTCGCCAAGTTCTGCTCGCAAACCGAGACATGAAGCACAGCAAGCCTAGTAGCTCTGCCGATGGAGTCCAAACTCTGAGTCCCGACCAGAAGGGTCAACTCCTCCGCGCCGTGGCTTGGTTCCTGGAGAGCAATGGGTTCTCCAGAACCTTGAAAAAGTTCCTTTCAGAAGCTGGAATCGAGGTGGGCACTTGCCTATTTTCTGTTTGGTTGCCTAGAAACGGAGGAAAATGCAGAGCATATATGAATTTTTATTGTTGCATTCTCAGAAAGTTGTTTCGAAAGACCCATTTTGAAAGCTCCCTAAATGATCAAAGCATTCTCTATAGAAATTTTTACTGTTTGTTTTGGATCTTAATTAATTAATCCAGTATCGATTTTCGTAGCCCTTATGATGTTTTCCTTGGCCTGGTTCATATCTAATATGATTGAATAGTAATGTATTTGTAACATTGTCCCAGAAGATGGAGTTGGACAGTTCCTTAACGAAGTATTAGATTTTATACACTGTAAATAAATTTATACTGTATTCTGTGGTTGATGGTGAATTGAATTCAAACTTGGTTATTGACCTTTTTGCAGAAAAGTGAAGTGAAGGACTCTCATTTGGATTTGGGAGAAATGCACTGCAAGTATTCTGAGATGTGGTAACTTGACAAATTCTTCAACTTTCTTTTCTTCTCTTAGTGAATTTTTATATGTTAGGATTTTAGCTTGTCAAATATGTCCTAATTGGTTTAGGATTGTTTTAGGAAAATTAGAGGTATACCGTTTCTTGTCCTAGATGGATTAGGAAAGATTTTCAGTTTTCCTTATTCAATTTAGGTTTGGATTTCTAGAAGTCTATTTGGATTTGGATAACTGTAAGGCCATCTCCAACCGAAGGGTTCAGAGGGCTAGAGGGCCGAAAAACACCCGAAAACCGTCTCCAACTGAGGGCTAGGCCAGAGGGTTCGTGGGCCCCACAGAATCTGAAAGGGCCAAAGGGCTGGCCTAATCCAGCCAGCCAGCCAACCCCGGGCTGGCTAGAAATGTAAGCATTCCTGTTGGTTATATTTGACAGGAAAGCTAGGCCAAATTTTCAAATGCACGGCTAGCTGTTATTTTTGAATTTTTTTTTTTACAGTTTTATTTATTTATTTTTATTTACAAATTTTTTTTCTTATAACTTCTATTTTTTTTTCTATAACTTCCTATAACTTCTATTTTGCAAAATTTGTTTCATATTTTTTTTTTAAATTCAATTTTTTTCCTATAACTTTCTAAGCCATTATACAATATTAAATTAAATTAAGTAACATGAAACAACATTAAATAACATTAAATTTAAATAATAAATTATGTTTGACCCTATGGCCCTTTGGCCCTCGGTTAGAGACGGTTTTTTGTGACAGGGCTAAAACAAGCTCTATGATCCTTTGACCCTCGGTTGGAGATGGAGCCAAATATGACCTTGTACTGTTCATTTAAATATTAATATCTTGGAGGGCCAAAGGACTAGCCCTCTGGTCAACCCTCGGTTGGAGATGGCCTAATTTCCTAGTCCACTTAGAAATAGGAATTCAATCAGCTTTGGGACATGTAAGCCGACCCTATGCCTATAAATAGGGTGCGGCAAGGCTTAATTTTTTAGAGAGAAAACAGCCAGAGACAGCCGAGAGTTTTGAGATTTGTTCTAGGGTTTGCAAAAGTTCTGTAATCTCTATTATTAATCAAAGGAGCGGTCACAACTGGACGTACGCAAAAGTTTTGCCAAACCAGTATAATTCTTGTGTGTTTCTTAGTTTTTTCTATATTTGCTAGTTTAGTCAATTGCCGTTGGTTACATTAAAGAACAAGGTCTGGTGGGCGTGTTTTTCAACATTATGAAGACACTAGACAATCATCAATTGTAGTATCTTCTTCAATACTTTTGAAATGATTCTTTAAATCATTACACACGTCTACTTAATGTATTCAAACGGTCTGAGTTTAATACAGATGATAGTTTTTGTGTGGCAACTTAAATTACGAAACTTTTGTTTTCTGATTTTTTGTAAGTTCAATGATGTGGAAGTAGCAAGAAGGACGGTGTTATGCTAATCTTTCATGGCATAGATATTTGGGATTAGATGGCGATAGATTTTGTTTTAATGCTTAAGTAGTTTTAGATTACAGGATCATATTTTAAACAATAGTTGTCACATACTGGTGGTTTTAGAGGTTATCTTAGATTTTCGTGTGCCATTCTAGAATCATGCTGATGGCACTCACTGGCATGACATCCAATGGGAAAAATCCCGATGCTGTTTGGCAGACTGCCATAATACCTCAAATACATTTGGTGATCGTACTTCTATTTAATTAAACATTAAATTACAGTCTCTATTTTAATTTGACCTGCATTTCTTTGTTATGTAGTAGTGGAGGCACAAATGTCCACAACGAGGATAAAGGTATGTAGGAATTTATAAATTTGCTTGCTTTCCATCGTGCATGAAGGCTCTCTCCCCATTGTATAAGTATGAGTCCCATGATGTAGATATGTTCATTATTTTTAGGTCATGAGGTAAAGGTCCCTGAACTTTACCCCATGTTTAGTTTTCGTCCTTGAACTCTCATATTAGTTTTTCTTGTCCTCTAACTTAACTCTGCGTCGCATGCAGTGGCGGAGCCAGAAATTCATGTTAGGAGGGGCACACTTTAGATCAAAATGGACATAATACATGTAGAAACTATCTTGTTCTTTTGGTCGTCTTGGTATCAAATTTAAAAGTGAGTGACTATACATTTATTCTTCATTATAAATGGTCAACTACATCAAGAGTTGAAACATTATTAAAAGCACATTCATTTATTCTTCATTCTTGATATTAAATTCAAAGGTGACTGACCATGCATTCATTTTCTCATACCGACCAAGAAAACATTTTTCTAAAAACATTAAGCCTTGAGAGCATTTGAAAGGTTTTTTGTGCTAATTTGGAAAAAGGAAATATTTTTCTCTTCTTGATTTCATAGATGATATAATAGAGGGAAATGAGAAATTAACAAAAATAATAGTCTGCAAGCAAAGGGTAAAATTGTAAATGGGCAAGAAATAGAGAATATGATCTACTAATATTGGTATATAACTATAGTTTCAAATCTCTAATGTAAAAAATTGAAGGCTTTGTATGTGTTAGATTGAAGTTAATTGGACTAACTAATACAATTACAAATTCAAGTTGATAGTGGTATTATAAAATTAATTAATGTTAGTAGAGGTTGTTAGGAAAAAAATTATTTGAGGATAGGCTCGAGCCTACCCTAGTCTAAAGGTGGCTCCGCCACTGGTCGCATGAGTGGTCCTTCCGTCAAATTTGTCTTCCTTTCTATCAAATTTAAGGGTATAGTGGCCTTTTCATACAGAAAAAAAAAATCAAATTTATTTAAAAAGGGGAAGAGCTTGGCTCCTTAAGGTTTGAGGAGTTCCTCCTCAAAATACTTTGTGGTCTATTCACAAAATTTCATACTTCTGATTGGAGCCGTTCATATTAAGGGGTTCCAATCATAAGCACAAAGTTTTGTAAATAGGTCACGAGGTTTAATCAATCTTTTGAGGAGCCAAGTCTCCCTCTTTAAAAAATTCATTTTTTTATTTTTTGATGAAATTCCTATTTATCCCTCAACTTAACGGAAAAGTTGTCGGAGCTAACGAAAAGGACTACTAGTGCAACAAATGACATAATTCGAGGATGGGAGAAACTATTAGTAGAGTTTAGGGACAAAACTAAGCTCATGGTATAGATCAAGGACCTTTGCTACAGTTTAGCTTTATTTTTATAGGGGTGTGCTATCCACACACTCTTTTTTACTTTTCACACACCCTTTGTTAATTTATATCCGTTGATCTTCTTCAATTCATCCAATCGGATGGCCGAAAATTATAAGGGTGTGTGAGAAGTAAAAATGGGTGTGGATATCACACCCCTTTTTATATTGCTCTTATGTTAGTTTTTTTTAATTCTGCACAGTATTTAAGGATACCTTCCACTTGCTGGTAAAGGCCGATAAGTTATCCCAGGAGGCAAAGAAGAAGTCCAAGATAGCTTCTGGTTCTCTTGCCGATGCAGCAGAAGAACATCAATCAGAGCAATTTCCTGGTGCTACTGGCAAAAAAATCAAAGATGCTGTGCCTTTAAAGGAAAATGGTGTTGGTGATTCTGAGGTAGAGAAGAAACCAAAGGATAAGAAGAAAAAGAAGGCCAAGTCAAGTACGGATTCTGTCAGTGCTGGTGTAGAGCAGCATGGCTTGGAAGTAAAAAATGATGCAAATGAAATTTGTAAATCAATTGCTGATGACAATCCAATGGATGAGAAGAGTGTCAAATCTAAAAGTAAGAAGAAAAAGAAAGATGGTTTGGTTTCTGAAAGTTTAGGTGGTGAGAATGGGAAGGCGCTTAGTATTGGAGATATGAATGGAACTGGTTCTGGAAAAGATGATTTCAAGATATCAGAAGCGGATGCTACCGATAAGGAGAATAAATGTTCCAAAAAAAGAAAAAGATTAGTTTCTGAAGGAAATGATGCACAGCCTACTGACAACAAAGAAGATGAAGAATCCAATCGCAGAATGGTAGAGGGTTCAAAAGCATCCAAGGGAAGTGAGCAACCAGTAAATAATGATGCATCACAAGGAAAAGCTGAAAATTTTGGTGAACTAGAGAAAAGGGCCGAGAAGTCTTCGAAAAAGAAAAGCAAGAAGCAACTCAACGGTTCAGCTGAGGTATTTCCTTGACCTTTATGTGTGATGGGAACCATTTGAGATGTGAGTTATTCATGCAGCCTCTTTAAAGGTTCTCTAGGTTCTACATGTCTTATCAAACGCATTTTTTCTTCCATTTTATATGTGAATAAATGAAAAGCTTGTCTCATATTGAACTCTTGTTACTTTTGATTCAAGCTCTTTTGTCCTAGTATTACTTGAATCTAATTTTACTAGTTTTGGAGGCGGTTTGAAGTCGTATTGTTTTGACACTCCACTATGTCATTTCAAATGAGTGTGTTCTTGGGAAACTTTTTCTCAACTATTATTGTGTTCTATATTATGGATGAGTTTTGGAACCAGTAAAAGGGTAGAGTTCAAGAAGTACTTTGACCTTATTAGATGGGGGAGGGCGAAGAAGTTAGGACATAAGGGTAGAGTTCAAGAGAGTAGGATGCGTTTAGGAACGTGGAATATAGGAACCCTAACGGGAAAATCTATAGAAGTAGTGGAAGTTATTGTGAGGAGAAGGATAAATATTATGTGCCTCCAAGAAACTAAGTGGGTTGGTCTCAAGGCAAAGGATCTTGAAAACTTAGGTTTTAAACTTTGGTATTCGGGCACAAATAGAATGAGAAATGGTGTTGGCATCATCGTGGACAAGACCCTGACACAAGATGTTGTAAACGTCAAGAGGGTAGGAGATAGAATTATGGCAATCAAGATTGTAATAAGACAAGAACTCATCAATGTGATTAGTGCGTATGCACCTCAAGTAGGGTTGGATACGAGTTTGAAGGAGAAATTTTGGGAAGACTTTGGAGACTTGGTGCAAGGAATCGGTCAGACAGAGAAGGTATTTATAAGAGGAGATTTAAATGGACCTGTGGGCAAGGAGACAGGCAACTATGGAGTGTTGATGGTGGTCATGGTTTTAGGGAGAGAAACAAGGATGGGGAAGCCATCTTGGATTTTGCAATGGCATATAATCTCTTCTTAGCCTATACCTTCTTTAAGAAGAGAGAAGAATATGTGATCACCTACAAGAGCAGGTCTTCAAAAACACAAATAGATTTTCTTCTAACGAGAAAGGAGGATTGTATAACTTGTAGAGCTTGACTAATCAACATCGCTTGTTGGTGATGGATGTACATATCAAAAGAGGGAGAAAAAAGAACAAGACCTTGAACTGCCCAAAGACTAAATGGTGGAATCTAAAAGGAGAAAAACAAGTCATTTTCAAAGAAAAAGTAATCACTCAATGCATTTGGGATAAAAAGGGGGAAGCTAGCTAAATGTGGGATTCCATGACTAGTTGTATCTAAAAAGTAGCAAAAGGGGTATTATGACAGTCCAAGGGTTTTGCTCCACATCAAAAGGAATCTTGGTGGTGGAAGGAGGATGTACAAACAAAAGTTAAGGCTAAGAAGGAATGTTGTAAAGTCTAAGGATAAAACCGACAAAAACAGTGAAAGCTATAAAATAGCGAAGGAGGCGAAGAAAACTGTGAGAGAAGCAAAGCTAGTGGCTTTTGACGATATGTACAAGCGACTAGATACCAAAGAAGGAGAGTTGGATATCTATAAACTAGCTAGAGCAAGGGAAAAGAAGACGAGACCTGAACCAAGTGAGGTGCATTAAGGATGAGAATGGAAAGGTTCTTGCTACAAAGAATGTGGTCAAAGACAGATAGAGAGGTTATTTTCATAATCTTTTCAATGAAAGTCAAGAAAGGAGTACTTCTTTGGTGGAGTAGAGTAACTCAGAAGAGTGTAGAAACTACTTCTACTGTCGAATCAAGAAGGAAGAAGTGGTTGTAGATTTGAAAAAGATGAAGCATACAAAAGCAGTGGGCCCAGATTATATATCGATCGAAGTGTGGAAAGTCTTGAGAGAGACGGGTACAACATGGTTCACAAACCTTTTTAATAAGATTTTGAAAACGAAGAAGATGCCAAATGAGTGGCAAAAGAACATTTTGGTGCCCATCTACAAGAATACGGGCAACGTACAAATTGCATAAACTATATGGGTATTAAATTAATGAGTCATACAATGAAGCTCTGTGAGAGTAATTGAGCATATACTGAGGCAAGAGACATGGGTCTTGGACAACCAATTCGGATTCATGCCAGGACGCTCAACCATGGAGACAATCTATCTCTTACGAAGATCTATGGAAAGATATAGAGATGAAAAAGTATTTGCACATGGTTTTTATAGATTTAGAAAAAACATATTATAGGGTCCCACGAGACATTCTTAGGAGGATTTTAGAGAAGAAAGGAGTACAAGTAGTGATGTGAAAATTAACTTGACACACAAATTAAACCCTATGGATGACAATTGTAGTATATGAGCAAATAGGGATCGTTCTAGACCGGGGATTAACTAGGGATGCTAATCAATGTGAAACTGACTCAAAACGTAAAAACATAATGTAGAACACTAAACTAGACTCAAAGAATGCAAAACTAAACTCTAAAATACTAAAACAAACCAAAAGACTCAAACAGCACTCAAAACACTCAAAACTGCCTTAAAAACACTTTCTGGGCAGTTTTGAGCACCTAACACTAATTTGGACGAAATTGGACTATAACTTGACTCAAGACACTTAAAAACACACACTAAATTAATTTCTAACTGATCTAACACTTTAAAATAAATGGGGGATTAATTTTTACGAAATTGAAATTAAAACAGAGACTTGTAAACAAACTTCAAACAAAACAGATTGTGATGAAATAGAATGATGAGAAACTTAGTTAGAGGGTTCCTTATCCACACATGAACATATGCATATAATTTGATTCCCAGTTATGACTTCAACAAACAATGAATGACAATGCTCCAAGTTAATTAGGTTCACTTAAATTAACTTTCAGATTTCCCTAGATTCATTGGATTGAATGGGATACGCATTACAACCAAATTATTCCTCATCAAAGTCCCTAACTATGGAATACGCATGATAGAGACATTCAACAAAGATCATTAAGTTCAACGGAAATCATAAACATCGACTAGGCATTCATAACTATGGAATACGCATGTTAATCCAGCCTAGGGTTTACTTAACACAATCGTGACTAGCGACTTTTACTACTTATGAATATAAGTTAATAACGATTAGGTGAAATTCCCTTATATCCTAGCATCAAGTTTAGGCATGCAAATTAAGTGTCGACCCTCAACCCACATACATAAACATGTTATCAATCAAAACAGAAAAGTAAACCACATCTAAAGTTCATGAATTCATAACTAGAGTAAATCAAATCATAACCAACATATGTCCATGGCTTCAAATTCGCCTCTAACTAAAAAGAAATTAGTTCCACATGTTTAACATAATTGAACAGCAAGTTAAATTAAACATGAAAACAGAAACAAGAGAAGAAAGAACTCCAAACACTCCACTAGTTGCAGATTGCATGTGCAAGGTCTCTTCCTTCCTTTGGTTTGCACGGCACTACTCCTTGGTTCCTTTAATGGTGGCTGCACAAGGTGGTTATGGTGATGGAAAGGTGCGGCTATGGTGGATGAATGGTTACTTGGATAGAAGGTTGCGGCAAAGGTTGAATTTGGGCAGAAAGTTGGGAGTTTGGGGGTGGAAGGCTGCGGCAAAGTCTTGGTATGAATTTCTGGCGTGAATGGTTGATATGGGAGGTGGTCGTCGGCCAAAGGATGTAAAAACACATATATATAGGCACTACAAACCCTAAAGAAATCAGGTTAGACAATGGGCTAGGGTTTAGGTGCGGCTAGGGTTGAAAATCCACAAGAAATTAGGTTAAACAATCAGATTTTTGCATGGGAAAAGGCCTAGGGTGCGGCTGCTTAAGTGGGCTAGGGTTAGGGCTTTCTAGAATGCCTTGCAAGGCAAGGAAATAGGTGTTCTAGAAGGGGAAAGGTGCGGCTGATTAGTGGCTAGGGTTAGGGTTTGTAGATAGGGCTTCTAGAAAGCCCAAAACCAAGAAGAAATAAGCCCAACCCACGGCAAGGATGAGAAAATGTTCTAGAACCACTCTTCGTGTCTTTCAACGCTTAGGAACCTTCTAATGTTGTTAAAACGCAAGGCCATTTAGGTTTAGGAAAGATCAACCCAAAATGGAAACTTTTAGGCTTAGCTTTCCTACTTCAAGTAGGAAACCTCGTTTGAGTAGTAATCTTCGTTCTTCTCGGAATCCATCTTCAACTAGGAATTCCTCGTTGATTAGGAATCCTTCTTCAGTTAGGACTCCTCATCGGACTAGGAATCCTTCTTGTACTAGGAATCCTCAAATCTTCAAATCTTCAATTTCATCCCAACCTTGTGTTCCAAGCATGTACTTTTCAATCCAAGCTCACTTTTTGCTCCAAAAAGCTCCAAATTGCATCATTTCATGTAATGTGTCCTTTAAACCTGAAAACACATGAAAGTAGCTTAAAAGACTACTTTAACGAAGAAAACATAACGAAAATGCATAAGAACTAGCTAACTAAGGCGCATAAATATGCTCCTATCAAGTAGCATATACCCAAGCTATAAAGGATATGTATGATGGAGCACAGACTGCCGTAAGAACTCATAAAGGACAAACCGAAAGCTTCCCCATAACTATAATGTTACATCAAGACTCATCTTTAAGTCCTTACCTTTTTGCATGGGTAATGGATGAGTTAACTGGACATATTCAAGGTGATATTCTTTGGTGTATGCTTTTCGCAGACAGTATAGTGTTGATAGATGAAAGAGTAAATAGGAAGCTTAACCTTGGAGAGAAGTGTTGAAATCTAAAGGTCTTCGCCTAAGTTGGTCAAAGACAGTATATGGAGTGCAAGTTCAGTTTGAACGGAGGCTCAAATGAGTTAGGGGAGGATTGGAGATCAGGAAGTGCCAAAGAGCGACCATTTTCGCTACCTCTATCTTGCAACAAAATAGAGAGTTAGATGGAGACTTCAACCATAGAATACAAGTTGGATGGATGAAATGAAAGAGTGCATTGAGTATGTTGTGCGATCGTCGTATGCAAACATGTACATAAAATGAGTGTATTGGAGATAAGAATACTTTGTTGGATGTGTGGGCACATGAGAAATAATAAGATTAGGAATGAGAATATCTGAGGTAAAGTAGGAGTAGCTGAAATTGAAGGAATGATGAGAGAATCGGTTACGGTGGTTTGGACATGTGAAACAAAGGCCTACAAACGCTCCGGTTAGAAGATGCGATTACGAGACAGAGGTTCAAAGCCGAAGGGGTAGAGGAAGTCCTAGGAGACTTTGAAAAAGACTCTAAGAAAAGACTTTGAGTACCTGGATCTAACGGAAGACATGGCACAAAACCGAGCGTAATGGCGTTCTAGATTCATACAGCCGACCCCACTTTGTGAGAAAAGGCTTTGTTGTTGTTGTTGTTGTATATTATGCATGAGTTTTGTGTGTGGTGCTTTATGCTGTTGTTGGATTGATGTTTGTTTCCTTTTCTTTATTTCTCTCTCTTGCTCTTTATACTTATGTAACTTCAGGGTTAAAGTTTAACCAATGTTGATAAAGGCTGTTACTGCAGCCAAAGACCGTTAATGCATTTCAAAGGGTAAAAGCTGATGAGGTGGAATTTGTTGATGAGAAGCTTCGAGATAATTCTTACTGGGCAAAGGTGTGAGACTGATTAGCTTCTGTATTATTTTCTTGTACTCCGTACGTATTTTTGTCCACTAATTTCTCCCTCTCAATTCTGTGCAGGATGGTGCGGAGATTGGCTACGGTGCAAAAGCACAAGAGATTCTTGGGCAAGTCCGAGGAAGGTGTGTATTCTGATTGCCACATTGTTGTATTTTAAACTGTTTTATGCTCTTGAATTATCATCTTGCTTTTCCTTTTTGGAGTAGTGCTAGTTAGATAAACAAAACCGACACTCTGATACAGGTGGCTCCCACATACAATGGTAGGGCACACCTCTGTTAGAGAGTGGGTCAGTTTTTTGTGTCCAAATTGTTGTTTCCTCTTGTATTGTTAAATCTTATAGGTCTTTGGCTGAATTAAAAACCGAAATAAGTTTGCAGTTTGCACCATAGTTAACTAGTGAAACCTTTTATGTTTATATTAGATACAACAACAACAAAGTCTTTTCCCACTAAGTGGGGTCGGCTACGTTTATATTAGATAACATATATAAAATATAGGGGTAAATTACATTTTACCCCCTTAGGTTTGGGGTCGATTTCAATTTTTTACATCTTTAAAATACTTCAATTTCATACATTTACTTATCATTTTATTTCAATTTCATACATCCGTTAAAAAATCTGTTAAGTTAACCGTTAAGTGATGACGTTGCGAATAAGGGGTCCCTATTTGTGCTGACGTGGCTGCCACGTTTGTGCCACTTGGCTAAACACTTAATAAAATATTTAAAATATTAAATTAATTAATTAAAGAAAAGTAAAAAAAAAAAAAAAAAAAAACCCCCAAACCGGATCGTCTTCCCCACCTGAGCCCACCCCCAAATCACACTCCCTCTCTCTCTCTAATCCCTTAACCCAAAAACCCTTATCCAGGACCTCTTCCTCTCTAATCTCTAATCCCACCTTCGAGTTATCCAGGACCTCGAGAGCCGTGAGGATCGGCGGCAACCCCTCGTCGAACCTAACATCGACGACAGCTCCGATCACTTGACAGACCTTGTTGACGGTGCCCTTTCTGGTGAAATCATCTATGATTTTTCCACTCACCGACGTCGTAGCAGGTGTGGGAGGCGCAGTGGCTGCTGCGGCCAATGACGTCAAGTAGTGGGCAGGCGGGAGAAGGTCGTGAGGGGGGATCTGGGGGTGGGCTCGGGTGGGGAGAAAGGGGCGTCTCTGATTTGGGGAAGATGAAGGAGAGGGAGTGTGATTTGGGGGTGGGCTCGGGTGTGGAGAAGGGGGTGGGGAAGACGATCTAGTTTTGGGTTTTATTTTTTATTTTTTAAACTTTTCTTTAATTAATTATTTTAATATTTTAAATATTTTATTAAGTGTTTAGCCACGAGGCACAAATGTGGCAGCCACGTCGGCACAAATGGGGACTTCTTATTCGCCACGTCATCACTTAACGGTTAACTTAACAGATTTTTTAAAAGATGTATGAAATTGAAATAAAATGATTAGTAAATGTATGAAATTGAAATGTTTTAAAGATGTTGTAAGAAATTGAAATCGACTTCAAACCTGAGGGAGTAAAATGTAATTTATCCAAAATATAGTAATTATGATTTTAAAGCACCTTTGAAGCTTAATGAATAGATTGCTACACGGCCTACTATTTTCGGTGGCACAAAAATGTTTGTAATTTTGAAAAAAAAGTGCACATCACTGGCAAGTTCAAACCAACATGCCCATTGAATTGAGTTGTGCCTAAGTCAGTGTAGTTGATATAAGGATTTTATGTGAATGAGTGTCAAGATAAACAATCTATATATACGCAAACGGGTGGGGATGACACCAGTCCTCGATAAAATGAATTGGAGGAATAATTGTTTGAGATGGTTTGGTCATGTTTAGTGAAAGGCTTTAAATGTAATAGGAGTAATTTGATTTAAGTTGGAGTCAGGCCGTGCAAAGGTTATAGATTGACGGACAGTTAATATGGCTGTTAATTGGGTAAACAACTGGTGGGGCTCATAGTGAAACAAAAAAATCATCTAGCTGACTTGTAATCAAAGCTACGTTTAGATGTCTCTAGTGTCTTATTTCATTCCAACGGAAACCCCTCGTATTGTTGAAAAAACCCGCACACTAGACCTTGTTCTTTAATGTAACCAACGGCAATAGACTAAACTAGCAAATATTAGAAAACTTAGAAACACACAAGAATTATACTGGTTCGGCAGAACTTATGCTTACGTTCAATTGTGATTTCTCTAGGCAGAGGAATCACTACTCCTTTGATTAATAATAGAGATTACAGAACTTTTGCAAACCCTAGAAATAATCTCAAAAGTCTTGGCTATCTGGCTGTTTTCTGTTTCTCTTTTTGAAAAACAACCTTGCCGCACCCTATTTATAGACATAGGGTTGGCTTACATGTCCCAAGGCTGATTGAATTCCTATTTTTAAGTGGACTAGGAAATTACACTATTCAAATCCAAATAGACTTCTAGAAATCCAAACCTAAATTGAATAAGGAAACTGAAATTCTTTCCTAATCCCTCTAGGACAAGAATCGGTATACCTCTAGGTTTCCTAAAACAATCCTAAACCAACTAGGACATATTTGACGAGCCAAAAACCTAACACTTATTGCCTTGGAAATCAACTTGGATAAAGAATGGAGTGGGGGTTCAGTAGATTAAAATGTTCCGACAAGACACCCATCATCATACTAGAACAGGGAAAGGGTTAGGGGTTAGAGGATCGGCTGTGAAAGATATGATAAACATAAATGGTATAAATCCTTCGAACATATTGTCTGTTAGGAAATAATTGTAATGTAGTATACTGTTGAAAAAATAACATGTGACTTATATGAATGAATTTATTTTATTGTATTAATCAAAATTTTAGACCGTGCGGCTTTTTCTAATGCACAAGTTAGGGTTAAGCTATTTCCAGAAAAAAAGGGATAAGCATCCACCTCTCTTTGCTCTCTCTTATTTCTTCACCTCTAACCATCCTTCTCTTCTTCTCCAGTGGACCTCTGCTATAGGGAAATTGGTTTTATTGGGGAAACTCCGATGTATTTCGAGTTTCAACTAATGTACTGTTTTTGAGCGCCTGTCCGTAACATATGGATTCTATGGCTAATAACCCCACTTCTCTTGTTTGTAATCCAACACTATAGTGCAACCTAATTTCGGGTCACAGTTTCGCAAAAACTGTCGCCCAGGAGGGCAGGACTCTTGGACTAATTTTTTTATCTGTCCTACTGGAGTATGGAGAAAAGGTTATATTTTTGGTGTACATAAAGAGCTGAATGATTTGGCACTCTTTAAACATAAATTTTCAAAAATAAAACGATAACTAGTGTCTTTCATATTGCTATTGAGCTGATTGTGATGCTCCTGTTGAGAACTATATTAGACTTAAAGCTTTATGCCCTTCATTCATTCTCACACGTACCATGTGCATGAACTCTCTAGAATGTCTTGTGTTTTTTATTTTTATTTTTTAATTTTTTTTTTAAACAAACGATAGTATCTACATTAAGGGGGTGGGCAAGTGGGTCACGTCTTAACAATGGGTTTGCCATAATAATATGGTTTAACTTTGGCTTTGGCGGGAATCGAACCAAAGACTTCTCACTTACAAGTGAAGATGAATACCACTAGATCGTAATACTAAGTGGCTCTCTAGGCACTTGTTTCTTAATTATGCTTTCCATTGAATTTGCAGGGATTTTCGGCACGAAAAGACCAAAAAGAAGCGAGGGTCATACACAGGAGGGCAGATTGATCAGCAATCACACTCGGTCAAGTTCAATTATTCTGATGAAGATTAACTGGAAAGTTTCCTTAAGGCACAAGTCAAGAACGGTATTCACTTGCAGAAACATCTTCCTGGACCCTACCTATTTATATTTCCAAAAAAATTCAACCAAGGGCCCATTTAGAGTTTTACAATGCAAAATTTTTGAATGTGAACTAAAATTTTAAGTGATTTGTCATGTTAACTTTTTGAAACTATCAATTTGTCATATGCTCTCAACTTTGTTAGGTTTTCTATCCGAATAAGTTGTGTATGTTGCACATGACTTGTGTTTAGGCCTATTTATAACTTTCAACTCTTCACTCCCTTCTAGAAGCCTTCTAGAAGGTTGCATTCAACGGAACAAAAATCTAGAGTTTCTACAAACTAAAAATGAAATGATTATGCAATAGAATACTTATTTTTATTCTAAAACAAAATGAAACTTAGTGTAATGACATGATATAATTTTGATTTGAGTTTATTTTCAACAGTATATAGTCCTCAAAATATACATTGTTTTTACAAAATCATCGCTTGTGGTAAACAATGAAATGAAGTTAAAATGAGGCCAATTGTTTGAAAGAACCCTAAACACGAGTTATGTGCAAGTATTTTGAATGAAAAACTTAATGATGTTAAGATGAGTCATGAAAAATTGAAAAAAAAAATGTAAAAGTTCATATGATATTTCGAAAACTTTTCTCATTTGTAACTCTCTTCTTGTTATCGATGGGACGAGCCAATGGAAGGCTAGCTCCAGTCCGTTGATAGTAATTTTCTCTTAAATTGTGGTTCGAAGGATGTACGATAAAATATTTATGTCATGAGTTTAATTTATTCGTAACCGTTTTATTTGTACTTTTTTGGGCCAGGAATTGTTAACTCCAAAGACTCTTGGTTTTCAAAAATTTGCGTCTCTAGCTGCAAATTGATTGGTGCTTCGTTTTTCGCGTAAGATAAACTTATCGAGGAAGCTATGTCCTCACAGAGATAATAATTGCTATATGAAGTTATGTTTACAGGTTTGTTTCGCATTTTTATACGTGTTACTGACGGAGTGTGCAACGGCACATGAAAGCTTCGAGTGTAAAGATAAATGTTCTTAAATCTTAATCACTTCTTGGCGTAAATATATACCCCCATTAACCTCCTATTGGCTTTCGACCAAAAACAAAAAAACAAAAAAAACCTCCTATTAGGTAAGTAATACCTAGGCCCACAAGTAATGAGCCCAATTGAGAGTTACTTCTTTGCCAGCCCAATGACCAAATTGCGATGATACCAAATCATTGCTAGGCCCAAATTGGACTCAATGGTAACATGTGATAAATGACAAGATGAAATTTCGTAGAGCTTTACCACAATCTTTACCAAAGCTGGGTCTAGGACTACTGCCAAAAGTGAAAAACATAGCATTGAGTAGTCGGAAATTGGAGAATAGAAATGAGTTAAGAGTATTGGTTTGGTATTGATGTGCTTTTATAAAAAGTGGGTATAAAAAAAAGCTAAGTTCAAAAAGGTGTTTGGTGCTTATTTTCACAATTTTTGGTAAAAAAATGTTGAAAATGTGAAGCAGAAAAAAAATAAACTTATTCTCATATCAAGCAATACCAAACCAGCTCAGAGTTTGATAGATTTTTCGACGTCTCCACACATTGCCCATAGTTGGGTGTGATATTTCTGTTGATGTATTGAGCCTGATGGCCACACGTGCTATCACGTCATTCAATAAGTGTTGTTCACGTTTCTTCCCTTTTAGTTAGGACAAGTCACGTATTTCACTTGAGTGACGACAAATGTGGACGGGTGTGTTGATGGTAGGTGCAATTTCTTCTCGTAAATAGTGCATAATGAGTCCTTGTGCACACACAAGTATTGCACTCGTTAAAGTACAACCTTTTCGTTTGTATTTTCAAAAAGTAAGAGTGCATGATGAATTTTTAAAGTTTCAATATCAGCAACCTAAAGAATTTGCTCAATAAACTATGCTTATTTTCTCAATCAAAATTTTTAGTAGTTATGTCCATACTCAATTTTCCACTATCAACCCATATATTTGGAGCTGTTAGATTAAAAGAAGATGAAATTGATTTTTAATAACTTTTCTAGATAGTATTATGGTTTTAACAATCATAGTATTGTTTAAGGTGTTATTGGAATTATCCTGAAAATGCTTGAGAGTAGGAATAATTAACGAGTCCAATGTTTCATGCAATGAGGACTCATCTTGAGGTGACGACTAGATATGTGGTGCATGCAATTATCCCTAGTAGTCTCGAGATAACCAAGTATAAGACTTGACTTGATCATGAGTTAAAAAGAGATAAAAGGACGGATTGGCCATGAGGAAATTAAAGATAATTTTAACTATATTAAGATAATATTCCATGGAGTATCAGACTTTACAACTTGAACATCAAGCAATTTATCCCTATAAACTCATTCAGGTTTGGTTGGCAGTCAATGGACGACGACTGACTAGATAAACGAGATTTTTCAGAAGCAACCAGTGAAGGCGATTGACTGCATAGATGGGGCTAGATTTGTGGAGTCAGTTTGCCTTAGGAATCTCGACTGACTAGATAGACGAGGATTTGCTTTGAGTCTGTGGATGGCTATTTATCTTAAGTCTCAGTCGGCGAAGATGTCACTTCATTAGCTTCTCCGAGAAGTGAGGTATTCTATAATTGGTTACATTCAGGTTACATTATCCACTTTTACAATTAAGACGCTCATAACCTTTGAGTACCTTTGCCCATACTGTTTGATATCGATTCGGTGGACCTATATTTTCACCAATATAGTTGAGGCTTTGTCCTTTCCAAATATCGCTCCTCATTATGAATTTACAACCATCTACCCTTGCTGCTAGTTTCATTGGGTGTCTCTTCTTAGGATCTCCTCCAGATGTGTACTTTGGTGGCTCTGGTGGCTCGTAGCATTTAAAGTGCACTTTGCACTATTTGGTAGGATTATGAGAGCACTCTCAGCGCGGGTAGCCTGCCTACCCCCATTTTCTGTTCATCCATTTAGTTCTTCGACCCTTATTTCGGGTGATGGCGACGGATCTGCAGTGGTGGTGGTGCTGTTTTGGTGGAGGTGGCTGCTTTACATTCTCTAGGCTTTTTTGGTTGTTAGTTGTGTTGGGCTGCTCTTTTTGGGCCAATTTCATTGTAATTTTCTTTTATGGAGTTGGGCTTTTGTTTGGTTATTCTAGACTATTTTTTTTAATTGTCCTTACCTTGTACTATCATCTCTTTTAATGAAATTTACTTTAATTGGCCAACAAAAAAAAAATAGTTAAGGTTGCTGAACCCAGTACATAGAATCCATAACTTCACAGTGATTTACATAACCTTGTCTTCAGGTTTTAGAACTCAAGGCGATGGTGTTCCTTCAACAGCCGGACTCGCTTGATTCAGAAGGTAATAGCGGCTTCCATCACATCACCATATTTCAAGTTATTTTCCCCGGCCGAGCTCGGTGGCAAATTGGCATGCCCGCATCAACATTCAAGCCACCAAAAAACGTAATTAGCTACTAATTATTTTGTCTGCTCCCCGCTTAGACTTTGTAACTTTTAGAGTCGAACAAGTTAACATTCACTTGACTTTCTTCTAGATTCTTATATGCTGTTGGCTTTTGACAAAAGGAAAGCAACGGTAACTTATAAATATTACATTCGATGCATCCTGAGAAAGTAATAGGACTTGGATTCGATCTTATTTTCAACATCTTATGCCTTATCTGTATTCATGTGTCTATATTGCTGGTATGAATTATTATCATTATGTCGTGTGACATTGGATCAACACGTTGAACATCGGATATTATTAAAAGAACACAGATACTTTAATTTTTTCAAAAGCAATTAAAGATAAACTTTAATTTTGTCAAAAGCAATTAAAGATATTCTTAGCAAAAACAGAAAACCTTGAAATTCTTGTACATTCTATATATATATATATATATATATGATATATCCCTTGCTTTCATTTGAAGCGAAGCTTGGAAGTTGAATTATATACAAAGATACTTTTGTGGGGATTTGGGGAGGACTTTGTCAACCAATCACCATAAATCCATAGCTTGAAAATGAAGCAAGGGATGCAAGATTTCTTAGAAATTTCAGTGTTGTCGGTGCAGTTGGTTAGTAATATTTCAGTGTTCTTGGTGCAGTTGTTTTGAAATAGCGAGGCCATAGTGATAGAAAAAAAATCAAATAACGAGAAAAATAACAAATTAATTATAAATTTTGACTATCTTTATTGACTGTAAAGAAATAAGAACACTATATATTTACCAAGAATATTGCTAGACTAGATTTCTATCAACTAAAATTACAAGGTGTATTTATAAAAATTGAAATCTTAACAAACAAGAAAGCAATCGCAAACCCTACTAAATTATAAGAAAATAATCATAATTCTTATCCTACTAAAAACACTAGCACAAAAAATACCAAAACACGCTAACTTCAAATACACTAGATTGCTAACTTTTCCAACTCAAAGTAGGTTACAAACTTTAAAGTTAACCATGTCCTTGTAAGATTCAAGCTTTTTGGAGCTTTAGGCCAAAGTAATTACTTTTTTATTTTGAACAAACGATATTATCTATAAGTGGGGGAGTGGGATAAGTCTTACAATAGACTAACAATAACGTGGTTCAAATTCGCCTTTGGTTAAAATCGAACTTAAGAAGTCTCACTTACAAGTGAAGAGGAAAGAGGAATACCACTAGACCATATTATTAAGTGACGGCCAAAGTAATTACATTTTCATCTATATATATACATTTATTGACACACCCCGATCTGTAATGTCCCTTAGGACTTCGAATCGAGCTGTGCTGGCCGACACCTGGAAGGTGACGAAGCCATAAAGTGTAATGATGTGGAAAAATGTGAATAAATTTAAACTTAAGAATGCCTAAATACTAGGGTGCGCTGGTGAGTGGGAATGAACCCCCTTCACACGTGACGTTAGAGCATAAGTAAGTACAGTATAATGAATTAAGAATCATACCATCAAAGGTAATCTCCAATACCAAGACTTGCCATAAATCCTCGACGATAAGAAGCTCAACTAATAAAACCTGGAGGGTGAAAACCAAACAAGGGTGAGTGGCCTTGGAAACACAATTTTAATAGAAACCGTATAAAACATTACAACCCCTCACTACAACACCTGTATAGTTTTCCAGAAAAATCATAAATATACCAAAACACAGCATTTCATCAGCAATATCAATAATCATGTGATTAATAACTCATACTAGCACGCAAGTCGGAGTCACCTATGGTGACCTGTACGATTGCACCCATATCTTATCAATCAAGGTTAACTCATAAGTCGGAGTCACCTCTAGTGACCTGTACGACTTATCCATATCTCATCACATATGCTAGCTCATCACATATCTCATCATATATGCTAGCTCATCACATATGTCATCACATATGCTAGCCCATCACATATTTCGTCATATATGCTAGCTCATCACATATTTCGTCATATATGCTAGCTCATCACATATCTCATCATATATGCTAGCTCATCACATATTTCATCATATATGCTAGTCATCACATATTTCATCACATATGCTAGCTTATCACATATTTCATCATATATGCTAGCTCATAAGTCGGAGTCATCTCTAGTGATCTGTACGACTTATCCATAGCTCAATAAGTATACATGCACACGAGTCGGAACCACCTAAAGTGGTCTGTACGATAGGACTGGGTGTAAATAAATACGCTTAAGTGCTACGATCACATGAAGACTGTGCGAATAATTGCAGGTTACCTACGAGTTGGAACCACCTAAAGTGGTCTGTAAGACAGGACTGTGCACCTACCTTGGATCCAAGGTGAGCGTAAGATGCGGGAGGTGAACATCACGTGAAGGATTATGCTCTGGCCACGGTCAGGAGCACTAACACCGGGGTGCAAGTTTATGAGCTCTAGATGCATCTCATCATATCTCGCATAACTAAAGCAATCTCATATGACATATGCAACTCATAGGCAACCTGTATTACAATGTCGGAGTTGCCTAAAACATAAATGTGATCATGCCATAACCCAATCATTTCAACTAATACCATAACTCACTTGAACTTACCTATGTATTATGCGTTCACCTTCGCACTTCAAAGCATTCACAATAATTATGTGCAGGAAAATATACATATGGATATGCCATAATGCAGATCTAAAACTTAACCATATCATAGTATTTTTCCAATATATACATATATATATATATATATATATATATATATATATAATGTGGCGTAAAATGCACAATCTATAACGCCCTGCGCCCGAATTATTTATTTTCAGAAATAATTATCAAGGATAAGTCCAACAAAACACTAGTTTAATTAACTATCGTTACTTACGTTTCCTTATTTCAATTTCTTGATTCCTTCCACATTGATTTATGACCAATATCCAATCACTAAAAACATAAGTTTAAATCTCATATTTTCACCAATTTCCTTCACATTGCTCAATTCCCAAACAAGGCTATTGTCTCAATTATTTAGTCTCATTTATAGTATGGCTGCATCTAGCGTCTCGTTAGACTGCCTACGTACCCTAAACAGGGATCAAGCTATTTGTAGTTCACATCAGTACTTCTAAGCATTCACAGTAATTATATGCAATAATCAATTTATAACCATTTGTGAAATTATCAATCATATATATATATATATATGTAGATGTATACAATAGGAAGGAAAAGACTCACTCACTTAGAGTTTACTCTACAACTCCCTAGCACACACAAAGAGGCGTCACGAGCGATCGGCGCCTAGAACAATTATCAAATCACATCTCAAAATTCTTATCGATAGAATACATAATTTACATAAAACACACCCTTAAGATTCAATCCGGAAAATCCACATCATAGATTTTCAATCTGTTACTTCTAAAAATCCACATTATACTTCTCGAACAACATCCTAAAGTTCCATTACGATCCAACGGTCGGATCTCCGCCAATTGCCAAAACCAAGTGGCGGTTAACATTTTATTTTATGAACTTACAAATTCAATTCAGGAAGATCTGTACGTCGGATTCCCAATCCATAATTTCCTATGCTCCTTAAATATTATGTACTATAACATATTAAAGTTTGGTGACGATCGAACGGTCGGATCGTCGATTCACATTTTTACCAAGTAATGTATCGTAAGGAATTTAGTTTCAAACGATCAACCTACGTTATAAAATTACCAAAACTAAACTCAAGGCCTCTAATTTAGCCTAAGAATGACATTGACGGCCCCTTGGCCACGCACCGCCGTGGGTGGCGGTCGGCCGTCTCGACTCGTCGGAAAATCCAATTATTTCCAAAAATTACCAAAAATTACAGGAATGAAGATCTCAATGAGTAGGGTAACTTTCATACATGTGACCAAGGCCAAATAGGCCGGGAAGAGCTTCAATTTCATTAAAACCCGTTGGAAACCCTATATTTAGGTGTGCTTGATTCGACCTCCAAACTTGCTCCAACACCTCCACCACTGCCTGGGCTTTATTCCTGGGTTCTAGGGGAGCCTAATGGTGGTGGAGATTGACATGATTACCTTCGGGATTGGCCGATTGCCTACGTGACCCGCCGCACCCACCAGTGCCATTCTTCGTGATTTCGAGCCCAATTTCTTCGAATTTGGGATGAAAATGATAAGGAGAGGGTCGTGGAGTACATTCCAAATGGTGGTTCAACTTAAACCGACGTAATTTGGCCTGCGGAACCTAAGGATTCCATTATTTCCGACCGGGTCGAGAAAAAAAACGGGTTAAGGTGGTGACCCGATTTCTTCCCTTTCTTTATTTCTTCCCTCATTTCCCTTCTCTCTGGTTGGTCAGTTCCCTCTCTTCCTCTCCTGCGATTGGGCAGCAACCCATCTCTCTTCCCTCTCCCGTTCCCTCTTCTTCTTTCTCTTCCTCTTTTTCAACTTTTTCCCCCCAAAAAATCACTAAATCATAAATAAAGTATATATATTAGAAAAATATATAAAATATATATAAATAGTGACCAAACCAAAAGTACTTCTCGAGTTTCCAGTTTCGTAATGTTGAGTACTTCAAGAAAACGCTAATGGATTAATTCATACACCTCGCTATATGTTAGTCAACGGAAGTCAAGACCCTTGCCTTTGATGTCATTTTCATAAAATCACACTTTTAAATTTTGTAAAAACATAAGATTAGGGACGGGTCGTCACATTTATATATTTTTTGTGTGTGTATGTGTGTCATTTTCTAGTTAATTGGATTGTTTAAGAGTTCGATAATCTTGTAGGTATATTTTAAGCTATAGACTCATCAATTCTAAGGGGTAGTGATATATCAGTTGAATATCAGAGTGCGGAACGAACAAGACGAACAAAATAATAAGAATTTTATTGAACAAACTGAGAATGCCGAGACGGCTACAAAAAACCCTAGAGACTACATTGTGACTCACTTACTCTCAAACTAAATTACAAGCTCTATTTATAGAGCAATAAACCTAAGAAACCCTAATGCGTAAATGCCAAAAATACCCTACTACAAAATCAAATCAAATCTCTAATTAATTTCCTAAATAAACCTAATAAATTCCAACACCCCCCGTCAAACTCATGACGGTATACGACATGAGTTTGCCAACAGACGATGTGGATGCAAGCTTTGTTATGCTAACTTCCGATGCCAATTCAATACAAAATTCCATCGGTGCAAGTGCAAGATTCCAATGCCAGTGCAAGATTTCCATGCTAGTGCAAGATTCCAATGCCAGTACAAGTGCAAATGTCGATGCCGATGCCGAACAAACAAACAAAAAATCCAACCAAATATTTTTTTTCTTCCTTCTTTCTTCCTTTTTTTCCTTCTGTGCGATTCCTTCCTTTTTTTTTACCTTCTGTGCGAACCAACATCACCAACCTCCTTCCTTTTTTTTTTTTTTTTTTTTTTTTTTTTCGCGAGGGTACGGTTGTGGACGGATCCAGATGCAGGGTGGGGCTGGGGAATGCAGAAATCCTAGTGCGATGGATTCACCAAATACCTTTTTTCAAAAAACAGAATTTTTTTTCCCTTTCTTGAAGACTACCAAGGACAAACTGAAAACCAAACCAGAAAACGTAAAAAATCTACGGACAAGACTAACACAATTTGACGGTCAATACCGAAATCCAAAGACAAAGAACATAAACAGAAATCCAAAGACAAAAACGAACAAAAACAGAGTGACCAAGAACAAAGGACATAGACCAAAGCGGAAGCGAAAGCCTAAACGAGACCCAAACTAAACCAAAAAACAAAAAGCAACAAAACAAATTGATACCAACAAGAACGGATTGAACCATAAGGATCGAACCTGCTCTGATACCAAGTTGAATATCAGAGTGCGGAACGAACAAGACGAACAAAATAATAAGAATTTTATTGAACAAACTGAGAATGCCGAGACGGCTACAAAAAACCCTAGAGACTACATTGTGACTCACTTACTCTCAAACTAAATTACAAGCTCTATTTATAGAGCAATAAACCTAAGAAACCCTAATGCGTAAATGCCAAAAATACCCTACTACAAAATCAAATCAAATCTCTAATTAATTTCCTAAATAAACCTAATAAATTCCAACAATATCTATACCCTTCTTTTTTCCTCATGTACATTCCTACTTTTTTATGTTTTTTTTTTTTTTTGTGTTTGCTTCGACTGAATAAATTATAAGATAATCAAATGACAAAATGTGCACGAGGAGAAATAGAGTATGCATAAATCTTTTCTTTTATAAAATTAGAAAATAAAATTACTAGTTAAAATTTTAATGTACATGATCAAATTGTAAAGTGGATTAGACCTCCGCACTCTAACTTGTCATTAGAAGAAATGTTAAAAGACAATTGTGTTTAGGTGCTTGAGTATGCATTATAAGACCCGGATGCATATATGGCTGGAAGCCCCTACTTCCTAGTAGGCCTCTTAGTTATTTTCTTCCGTGACAATTTCGAAGGCACTAGGAAATAGGATCGAATCGATAAATTTGTAGAAAAAGTAAAAGATTACTTTGAGAACAATAAGCTTGCAGATGTTCCAGACAACGAGTAGACAAGCAGGCAATGTGGTTGTTATTGTTCGAGAAGCAGCTCAACCACTCTTTTATAACTTAATGGGGTTTGTGTCCTAGACTTGTTTGAGAAGCAGCTCACACAAAGTTGATTAGAAAGCGGAAGATGGAAAAAGAAGACTTTATATTTTACTCTTACTCTTACTAATACCAAAATCTTTTGTGATAAAACTCAACACCTGACGGATTGTGCAAGTAATAATTATATAATTATCAAATTGTGGACAATATCGTTGTTGTTAGAAATGGGCTTTTGATCCGTCTCTCGGATAATTCAACACAAAAAAATATCAAACACCATCAACAAAATTGCCCCCACTGATTTGGATAGTTAATTAGCAAGTGGAAGATGAAGTGAAACTATACACAACCAAAATTAGGTGGGAAATTTAGAAAAATAAGCAAAATTTGGACCCTGGATTATGGCCATCCTTTTAATTTTATGATAATTATAATTAAAAGTTAATATAAAATTATTAATATATCATTAATGAATAAAAACTTCCTCATATAAAGGAACTACACGCCAGAGGTTCTACTCTTACAGAGCTCCTCCTCCAAAATCTAGAAACCCCTCTCTCTCTCTTTAGTGTAGATAAATATCGTTTGCTCAACAAAAAAAATTTGCAAACTTAGTTCAGCATTCGAATGTCCACTAACTCACTGGAATTGCGAGCTGAAATTGACCAAGATGCTGTCAACATAATGTAAACACTAGCCTCTCTGCACTCGTTCACGCGCATGCTAGAGGCTTTTTTGCATCACGGGCGCTACACACCACAGAGATGTGTTACTTCTTATATATCCTAAGTGATTACTGAAAATAAATAAGATCTCATTGCTAAAGATGTCTCAAGTTAGTTATTTTTCATTGTAATTGTCAAGATATATGTTTAATGTATTGCGCATGCGAAAGATATTTTTTTTATCACGGACGCTATGCGTGCCCCTGAAAATGTGCTGCTTAATTTGTTTCCTTATTTCGTAAGTGCTTATTTATATTTTAATGTGAGGGCCATTTCGAAGTTTTTGATTTTGAATTTGTGAGAGGCCAACACCCATCTTTCCTCCTATTTTTTTTAATATATAACTTCATCGTGTGTTTTTTTTCCTTCTGTTGAGAAGTAGTAAGCACAACCATGTAACCAAGAAATATGTCAGTGACTCAGTATAAAAGAACCAAAAGGGGAGAGAATTGCACATAATATTTTTTTTTTTGTGACAAATACACACCAAATCATTTAGTCTTTCTACACGCGCTCTTGCAATTTTTTTTTGGTTTACCTTAGGATTAGACTTAGAAATACAATATTAAGAGACAATTTATTCTACTATTGTGTTGAACAACGTTGAATAGAAGTTACTTTGCAATATTTTGTACTCTTCTCCGATAATAAATCGGTAAATAGGTATGCAATAGTAGTATATTTCCAAATAAAATAAAATCATGCTGCATATATACACTCATTTAACACGGACCAAGAAAAGATAATTTCTCTTTGCTTTGATAGCTTATAGAAGCATACATCTATAAGCATACTGTTGCATGACACAATAAATTAATAGGTACGGCAACAACATTATCTTTGTGCAATCAAATCTAATCGGTAGACACTTCGAACAAATAGTCTGATTTTCACCCGCCAGTAACATCCAAAAAAAGAAGCAACTTCTCCTGCATTAGCATAATATACACAACTGAAATTTTGTCCGTAAGAAAAAAGAAACTCCATACTACTTATTCTCTTTTCTTATTTTGATGGATAAAATGCACTGAAACCAAACTGCCTATAGGCATACTTCGTTTTAGTTCCATGGTATATATGTACAAAGAGTGAAGCAAGAAAATTCCTCTAAGAATACAACCAAATATACAAAGTAATCTGAAATAAGAACATAAAAAGAAGGCATAAAGAACTCATAAAGCTATAAAATGAAGAAGAAGATAAAGCACATAGCACTTTAAATAAGTTCCAATAACCAAATATTAGAACTCTAAATGCAATCACTTAAAAACACAAATGGAAGACATATACCTGAACAATTTTTTCGTTTGCAGTTGAGTTTGTACCCAAATTGTCTCTGGTTGCATCATTCTCAATCGGTTTTTGAGCACCTAAAACGAAAGAAATTAAGCTTATAGAGTTAATGAAAACGAAAACTTAAACTACAAAAACTTTAAAGCTAAAATGTACATACAAAAATTGAAAATTAAACTATTTAGAGCATAATAAGTGCCATGATGTCCAATTCACTCATTAATGATGGATCTATCTAGGCCTGGTGTTGTGTAGATATCCAAGCAAAACTCTGTTAGAATGTTAAAAAAAATAAAAATAAAAAAGAAGTAATTACCACATTAATAGATACAACAAACAACAACAACAACAAAGCCTTTTCCCACTAAGTGGGGTCGGCTATATGAATCCTAGAACGCCATTGCGCTCGGTTTTGTGTCATGCCCTCCGTTAGATCCAAGTACTCTAAGTCTTTTCTTAGAGTCTCTTCCAAAGTTTTCCTAGGTCTTCCTCTACCCCTTCGGCCCTGAACCTCTGTCCCGTAGTCACATCTTCGAACCGGAGCGTCAGTCGGCCTTCTTTGCACATGTCCAAATCACCAGAGCCGATTTTCTCTCATCTTTCCTACAATTTCGGCTACTCCTACTTTACCTCGGATATCCTCATTCCCAATCTTATCCTTTCTCGTGTGCCCACACATCCCACGAAGCATCCTCATCTCCGCTACACCCATTTTGTGTACGTGTTGATGCTTCACCACCCAACATTCTCTGCCATACAACATCGTTGGCCTTATTGCCGTCCTATAAAATTTTCCCTTGAGCTTCAGTGGCCTACGACGGTCACACAACACGCCGGATGCACTCTTTCCATCCAGCTCGTATTCTATGGTTGAGATCTCCATTTAATTCTCCGTTCTCTTGCAAGATAGATCCTAGGTAACGAAAACGGTCGCTTTTTGTGATCTTCGCTAGATTGCTCCGGTCATTAGTGTGGATAAGTATATAAATGGATAGAGATAGGAAAGCAAATACAAGATGTACGTGGTTCACCCAGATTGGCTACGTCCACGGAATAGAAGAGTTCTCATTAATTGTGAAGGGTTTACACAAGTACATAGGTTCAAGCTCTCCTTTAGTGAGTACGAGTGAATGATTTAGTACAAATGACATTAGGAAATATTGTGGGAGAATGATCTCATAATCACGAAACTTCTAAGTATCGGAGTGTGGTGTCGTCTTGACTTGCCTTATCTGTCTCATAGGTAGATGTGGCATCTTCTCTGGAAGTACTCTTCCTCCATCCAGGGATGGTATCTTTAACTGGTGGAGATGCACAAGGTAATGTATCAATTTCACTTGAAGCTTACTTGTAGTTTCAGGCTTGGTCAAGCGCGATACAAACCATGTAGTAGGAGTCCCCCAAGTCGCCGAGCTAGGGGGTCTGCTGAAAGAGGTGACAGACAAGGTAAGCAATCAGAGCTCCGACTGATTGTTCACCTTCTCCCCATCTTGCAGCAGCATGAAGGATAAAGAGAAGAAAAATGAGAAGAGATGATATGAGATACTTTTGCTTTTGAAGAAGTAACTTTCCACAGGCTTATTCTTGAACTGAGCTGGAGGGTTTTCTGGTTTCCTCCAGAGTATAAGGCCGACTGAAGAATTTGAGGGTCAAAACAAGTCCCTCAAATCTAGAGTACGTTCCACCCTGCTGATATGGGATACTTTTGCTTTTGACAGAGTAATGGATGTATCGGCACGTGTGCTGTTACGCTTGTCTCCACATGCTTTCTTGTATCCTTCGCACTTGCCCTATCTGTTCCTCAAGCAGATGCGGAATCTTCCCTGGAAACATAAGATGATGAAGATGAGTACTCGAGAGCAATGCCAGGTAAGTAATCAGGTAAGGGGTTCCAGGCAGTCAGTTCCTGGCTGGAAGCTTGATTCCAAGTGCTGACTGATTGCTCTCTTTCTCCTTGTCTTGCAGGTAAAAACAAGGCCAAAAGAAAAAACAGGGAAAAAGCATGATATGGGATACTCTTGCTTTTAACCCTGATGATATGAGATATTCTTGCTCTAGTATAGCTTGTTTGCAGAGGTATTATCGGGGGGAAAGAAAGCTGAATATTTCGAAAGGCTTTGTTGGGAGTGCCCTCTCAGATATGATGAAGGGTTGAGCATTTTTGCAGGTCTGCCTGTCCGTTGGGGATGGAGGTCGACATATATAGGAGTCTCCCTAACAACAAGTAGTAATGCTATTCCTTTACCCTGCTTGGTCATAGCACGGTAGTGGGAGCTGCCAGTTTCACATGTTTTAACTCTGTCAGAGCACTTTGAAAAAGTGATCTGTGGTATCTGGCTCTCGAGATTCGGAGAACGATGCCTTTTCGATTTTTGAGAAAGCAATCATGCTGGGAGTCTGACTCTCGAGATTCGGAGAGCAGTGTCTCTTCGATTTTTGAGGAAGTAATCATGTTGGGAGTCTGGCTCTCGAGATTCGGAAGGCGGTGCCTCTTCGATTTTGGAGCAAGCAATCTTGTTGGGAGTGTTGTCTCGAATGTGAGTAAAGGTTGGACATGTTTGCTAGTCTACCTTGCCACGAAGCACAAAGGTTGACACACAGGGACTTTCCAATTATCCAGCAATGGTACTGTTCCTTTACCCTCTCTTCGATTTTGAGAAAGTAGTCATGTTGGGAGTCTGGCTCTCGAGATTCGGAGGAAGGTGCCTCTTCGATTTTGGAGCAAGCAATCTTGTTGGGACTGTTTTCTCGAATGTGAGTAAAGGTTGGGCATGTTTGCTAGTCTACCTTGCCACGAAGCACAGAGGTTGACACACAGGGACTTTCCAATTATCCAGCAGTGGTACTGTTCCTTTACCCTTGTGGGTAATAATATGGTAGCTAGACCTTCAAAATTTATGTGTCTAAACTTTGTTAGTGCTGTTTCTTTGCTATTCTTTTACCTTTCTTGGTCAGAGCGATGTAGTGGGAGCTGCAAGCTTCACGTGCTCAACTTTGGCAGAGAACTTTGGCAAAGTGATCTGTGGTACCCATGAGTTATTGTTGCGTGTGGGAAGTGGGTGATTGAACAGTAAGATTCATGTGCTTTCTACTTCACCAGAAGTCTTCGACAGAATGCCCATAATTTCTGCAAAGCTGAGTGTGCGTGTGACAGGTGCTGACAAGGCTAGAAAAGGAGGTGCCTCTTCGATTTCTGAGATCGGCCCTCGTGGTCTCTGAGCAGCCCAGCTTTTGAGAAAGCGAGCGCCTCTTCGATTGATTCGGAGAACGGTGCCTCACCGATTTTTGAGAAAGCAATCATGCTGGGGGTCTGGCTCTCGAGATTCGCGGAGCAGTGTCTCTTCGATTTTTGAGAAAGTAATCATGTTGGGAGAGTGGCTCTCGAGATTCGGAGGGCGGTGCCTCTTCGATTTTGGAGCAAGCAATCTTGTTGGGAGTGTTTTCTCGAATGTGAGTAAAGGTTGGGCATGTTTGCTAGTCTACCTTGCCACGAAGCACAGAGGTTGACACACAGGGACTTTCCAATTATCCAGCAATGGTACTGTTCCTTTACCCTCTCTTCGATTTTTAAGAAAGTAGTCATGTTGGGAGTCTGGCTCTTTAGATTCGGAGGACGGTGCCTCTTCGATTTTGGAGCAAGCAATCTTATTGGGAGTGTTTTCTCGAATGTGAGTAAAGGTTGGGCATGTTTGCTAGTCTACCTTGCCACGAAGCACAGAGGTTGACATACATGGACTTTCCAATTATCCAGCAGTGGTACTGTTCCTTTACCCTTGTGGGTAATAATATGGTAGCTAGACCTTCAAAATTTATGGGTCTAAACTTTGTTAGTGCTGTTTCTTTGCTATTCTTTTACTCTTCTTGGTCAGAGCGATGTAGTGGGAGCTGCAAGCTTCACGTGCTCAACTTTGGCAGAGAACTTTGGCAAAGTTATCTGTGGTACCCATGAGCTATTGTTGCGTGTGGGAAGTGGGTGATTGAACAGTAAGATTCATGTGTTTTCTACTTCCCCAGAAGTCTTTGACAGAATGCCCATAATTTCCGCAAAGCTGAGTGTGCGTGTGACAGGTGCTGACAAGGCTGGAAAAGTAGGTGCCTCTTCGATTTCTGAGATCGGCCCTCGTGGTCTCTAGGGAGCCCAGCTTTTGAGAAAGCGAGCGCCTCTTCGATTTCTGAGATCGGCCTTCGTGGTCTTTGAGCAGCCCAACTTTTGAGAAAGCAAACGGCTCTTCGATTTCTGAGATCAACCCTCGTGATCTCTAAGCAGCCCAACTTTTGAGAAAGCAAACGCCTCTTCGATTTCTGAGCAGGCGCCTCTTTGATTTCTGAAGCTCCGTCGAGTGCAGATTTTTATAGAGGCTGGCATTAAGTTCCAAAGCACACTTGAATCTCCACCAGTAGAAGCTTCATTCTTGCACTTCTAAGATCTTGATTTGTCCGACCTCTTCTCTCTTCAACACCTTTGAAAATGTCTGGCCCCTCCGACCGTCGTTTTGACTTGAACCTTGTTGAAGAGGCAGCCCCGCCTTCTCCAGACAACATATGGCGCCCATCCTTCGTCTCCCCAACTGGTCCTCTTACCGTTGGGGATTCCGTGATGAAGAATGATATGACCGCTGCGGTGGTGGCCAGGAACCTTCTCACTCCCAAAGATAACAGACTACTTTCCAAACGGTCTGATGAGTTAGCTGTTAAGGATTCGCTGGCTCTCAGTGTTCAGTGTGCAGGTTCTGTGTCTAATATGGCCCAACGCCTATTTGCTCGAACCCGCCAAGTTGAATCATTGGCGGCTGAAGTGATGAGTCTCAAACATGAGATTAGAGGGCTCAAGCATGAGAATAAACAGTTGCACCGGCTCGCACATGACTATGCTACAAACATGAAGAGGAAGCTTGACCAGATGAAGGAAACTGATGGTCAGGTTTTACTTGATCATCAGAGATTTGTGGGTTTGTTCCAAAGGCATTTATTGCCTTCGTCTTCTGGGGCTGTACCGCGTAATGAAGCTCCAAATGATCAACCTCTGATGCCTCCTCTTTCTAGGGTTCTGTCCAGTACTGAGGCTCCAAATGATCCCCCTCCGGTGCCTTCTCTTTCTGGGGCTCTACCGACTGCTGAGACTTCTCCTAAGCAACCTTTGTGAAGGCTCCCTCTTGTGTGTTTATTTTGACTCATGTATATGTACATATTTGTAGCTTATCGGGGATATCAATAAATAAGCTTTCCTTCATTTCAACGTATTGTGTTAAATACACCAAAGCCTTCTTCGCTAAGTTCTTTGAATTTTCTTTTGTTGAAGCTTGTATGTTGAAGCTTTCTGAGTGGAGCATGTAGGTTGGGGTAGTGTTCCCTTAATTTCCCGAGTGAGGAAAACTTCTTGGTTGGAGACTTGGAAAATCCAAGTCACTGAGTGGGATCGGCTATATGAATCTTAGAACGCCATTGTGCTCGATCCTGTGTCATGTCTTTCGTTAGATCCAAGTACTCTAAGTCTTTTCTTAGAGTCTCTTCCAAAGTTTTCCTAGGTCTTCCTCTACCCCTTCGGCCCTGAACCTCTGTCCCATAGTCGCATCATCTAATCGGAGCGTCAGTAGGCCTTCTTTGCACATGTCCAAACCACCGTAACCGATTTTCTCTCATCTTTCCTTCAATTTCGGCTACTCCTACTTTACCCCGGATATCCTCATTCCTAATCTTATCCTTTCTCGTGTGCCCACACATCCAACGAAGCATCCTCATCTCCGCTACACCCATTTTGTGTACGTGTTGATGTTTCACCGCCCAACATTCTGTGCCATACAGCATCGCCGGCCTTATTGCCGTCCTATAAAATTTTCCCTTGAGCTTCAGTGGCATACGGCGGTCACACAACACGCCGGATGCACTCTTCCACTTCATCCATCCAGCTTGTATTCTATGGTTGAGATCTCAATCTAATTCTCCGTTCTTTTGCAAGATAGATCCTAGGTAACGAAAACGGTCGCTCTTTGGTATTTCTTGATCTCCGATCCTCACCCCTAACTCGTTTTGGCCTCCATTTGCACTGAACTTGCACTCCATATATTCTGTCTTTGATCGGCTTAGGCGAAGACCTTTAGATTCCAACACTTCTCTCCAAAGGTTAAGCTTTGCATTTACCCCTTCCTGAGTTTCATCTATCAACACTATATCGTCTGCGAAAAGCATACACCAAGGAATATCATCTTGAATATGTCCTGTTAACTCATCCATTACCAACGCAAAAAGGTAAGGACTTAAGGATGAGCCTTGATGTAATCCTACAGTTATGGGAAAGCTTTCGGTTTGTCCTTCATGAGTTCTTACGGCAGTCTTTGCTCCTTCATACATATCCTTTATAGCTTGGATATATGCTACTCGTACTCCTTTCTTCTCTAAAATCCTCCAAAGAATGTCTCTTGGGACCCTATCATACGCTTTTTCCAAATCTATAAAGACCATGTGTAAATCCTTTTTCCCATCTCTATATCTTTCCATCAATCTTCGTAAGAGATAGATTGCCTCCATGGTTGAGCGCCCTGGCATGAACCCGAATTGGTTGTCCGAAACCCGTGTCTCTTGCCTCAATCTATGCTCAATGACTCTCTCCCAGAGCTTCATTGTATGACTCATTAGCTTAATACCCCTATAGTTCATGCAATTTTGTACGTCGCCCTTATTCTTGTAGATAGGCACCAAAGTGCTCGTTCGCCACTCATTTGGCATCTTCTTCGTTTTCAAAATCCTATTGAAAAGGTCAGTGAGCCATGTTATACCTGTCTCTCCCAAAACTTTCCACACTTCGATTGGTATATCGTCTGGGCCTATTGCTTTTCTATGCTTCATCTTCTTCAAAGCTACAACCACTTCTTCCTTCCGGATTCGATGATAAAAGGAGTAGTTTCTACACTCTTCTGAGTTACTCAACTCCCCTAAAGAAGCACTCCTTTCATGTCCTTCATTGAAAAGATTATGAAAATAACCTCTCCATCTGTCTTTAACCGCGTTCTCTGTAACAAGAACCTTTCCATCCTCATCCTTGATGCACCTCACTTGGTTTAGGTCCCTTGTCTTCTTTTCCCTTGCTCTAGCTAGTTTATAGATATCCAACTCTCCTTCTTTGGTATCTAGTCGTTTATACATATCGTCGTAAGCCGCTAACTTAGCTTCTCTGACAGCTTTCTTCGCCTCTTGCTTCGCTTTTCTATACCTTTCACCATTTTCATCGGTCCTCTCCTTGTATAAGGCTTTACAACATTCCTTCTTAGCCTTCACCTTTGTTTGTACCTCCTCATTCCACCACCAAGATTCCTTTTGGTGTGGGGCAAAGCCCTTGGACTCTCCTAATACCTCTTTTGCTACTTTTCGGATACAACTAGCCATGGAATCCCACATTTGGCTAGCTTCCCCCTCTCTATCCCACACACATTGGGTGATTACCTTCTCTTTGAAAATGGCTTGTTTTTCTTCTTTTAGATTCCACCATCTAGTTCTTGGGCACTTCCAAGTCTTGTTCTTTTGTCTTACTCTTTTGATATGTACATCCATCACCAACAAGCGATGTTGATTAGCCACGCTCTCTCCTGGTATAACTTTGCAATCCTTACAAGTTATACGATCCCCTTTCCTCATTAGAAGAAAATCTATTTGTGTTTTTGACGACCCACTCTTGTAGGTGATCACATGTTCTTCTCTCTTCTTAAAGAAGGTGTTGGCTAAGAAGAGATCATATGCCAGTGCAAAATCCAAGATAGCTTCCCCATCCTCGTTTCTCTCCCCAAAACCATGGCCACCATGAAAACCTCCATAGTTGCCTGTCTCCCTGCCCACGTGTCCATTTAAATCTCCTCCTATAAATAACTTCTCCGTCTGAGCAATTCCTTGCACCAAGTCTCCAAGATCTTCCCAAAATTTCTCCTTCGAACTCGTATCCAACCCTACTTGAGGTGCGTACGCACTAATCACATTGATAAGTTCTTGTCCTATTACAATCTTGATTGCCATGATTCTATATCCTACCCTCTTGACATCTACAACATCTTGTACCAAGGTCTTGTCCACGATGATGCCAACACCGTTTCTCGTTCTATTTGTGCCCGAATACCAAAGTTTAAACCCTGAGTTTTCTAGATCCTTTGCCTTACTACCAACCCACTTAGTTTCTTGTAGGCACATAATATTTATCCTTCTCCTCACCATAACTTCCACTACTTCCATAGATTTTCCCGTTAAGGTTCCTATATTCCACGTTCCTAAACGCATTTTGCTCTCTTGAACTCTACCCTTCTGTCCTAGCTTCTTCACCCTCCCCCGTCTAATAGGATCAAAGTACTTCTTTTGTGTGTCCCGGGTAAAGTTGATAGGAGCATATGCTCCCAAACAACTTTGAGTGGAGTCGTTCGAAAAGAAGTTTCTATGGCCCCCTTGCTCATTTAACACTGCATCCGGGTGCCGATGGAGATACAGCGACCCTTGCTCACTTATCACTGTGCTCGGGCCACACAGCGCGCCACTTACGGGTGACGCCCTAGCTTTAGCGCGATTTTGTTCTGGATTCATTTTCATAAGGATTCGACGTGATCCGATCACTTAAAGAAAACAATATTTTGTACCCCAAAATCAACTACCCAGCATAAAGGTGAAGAAAGGAAACCGACTTCAATCATACAATCACCAGCAAGAAATACCCAACCTTATTCATAAATCTGCAAAAACATAAACAAAAAAACTACAATGAAAAAGGCTTTTCAAAAAAAAAAAAAAAAAAAAAAACACCAAATGATAACTATTAGTAAACTGAAAACAATTACCTTATCGCAGCCTATATATGAGCACCCTCCAAAGGCTCTCTTCTTTTACTATTATACACACAAAAAACTCATAATTTTGTAAAAGCAGTCTCCAAAACCAAATAGAATGTTAAGAAGAAAATATTGAATTAACAAAATTAATTATGAAAAATAAAAGATTCTCATGCAGTGGCCATTTCATTATACCCTGGAATTCTAATATCTAGTACGAATTATTCTTCAATTAAGGGAATCGTAATAGTTCCATAAATTATATATCAACATATCTATCAGTTTACAAAAGCGTGTTAACAATTTACCAAGAAAATAATAAAAGTAAGAAGAAAACCAACATAAAAAGTACTCAGAAAGAGCATACGTAGTTGAATCCTAAGCAACAAAATGCCGCTCTGCCTATCTCTTCCTCCAGTTTTCACAGGATGGGTCGTGCTTCTTTCCATCCGCTCCCTGCAATAGATTTCCTATACCTGAAATTAAAATGAAAGACGAAGGGGGAGGGGGGGGGGGGGGGAAAGAAATCAAATACTAAGAGACAAAAGTAGATTTTTCGATTTTTTTGGATTTTGATTGTGAAGGAAACAAAGGGTCATTCTTCGCATTTTAGAATGCTTCACCAAACTGGGCTTTCTTTTTATATATATATATATATATATATATATATATATATAGATAAAAGAAGACAAAAGAGAAGGAAAAAAAGTAAAAAAATTTAGACCTAAAAGAATGAGATGATTCAGTTTTGCGTGATGAAGTTCTCGTCGTCTCGATTTATTTATTTAAGTAAGGAACTAATTCGTTTGTCAAATATTTCTTTCCGCAACATTCTGTCCAAGAAAAGTGACTGCTTGAAATTGAACTTCTGTTAAATACTCTGCCAAAAGATATAGCAACTGAAAGGAAAAAAACACTTGTAACTGAAAGATTATAATCATGCTACCAACATTTGACCCAAAATTGAAAGGAAAAAAGATGAAATTCTATGCAGATAGCAGATGATTGATAAATCAAACTCTGCACCGGAAAGATTGACAATGGCTTCAAAATTAACTGAATATCTAAAACAACTTGTAAACCTAATTATATGGAAGAGGTAGAGAAAAGCAATGTGCTGCAGACAGCTTACGGCTCAATATTCGTTGTAGACAGCTTACGGCTCAATATTCGTTGTAGACAACTTACGGCTCAATATTTGGGTACAGGCTTTGGTTCAACTTTGGAAATTCCTTCTCTGATTCCATTGAATTGCTAGATAACTTCAGCTCACTCTCAAAGCCCACACTTTGCCCGCGCAAAACTAAATCCGAGAATTCCTCTTCCCTGCATTCAAAAACACACCGTCAATTAATTTTAGATTTTAGAGAGAGAGAAAGCGAGAGAGAGAAAGGGATTGCAGATGGTGCTGGGAGTGAAAGGGGAAGGATGCGGAAGAATAGGAATTGAAAGCAAGGTGTTTATACCATATTTAGGGCCTCGTATTTAGACCTCGTATAAATACTCAGGGGACTTAAATGTAATTATGTAATAAAGGAATGGGAAAATATGTAATTAGGGGAGGAGCCCTTATTATATAAAAGGACCTCCTCACCCTCACAAACACTAAGCCTCTCCTATATAGAGCAAAGCTCTCACACTCTCTCCCTCACAAATACTCTTAGATAAATACAATCAGTGTGGACGTAGCCCAAACCTTGGGGTGAACCACGATAACTCTTGTGTTATTTACATTTCTTGCAGATTCACGGTCGGATTTACATTGTACCAAGACCTCCGGTTTTGTGCATCAACATTTGACGCCGTCTGTGGGAATTGATACGAAAAGTTGTGTCGGTTCTCTTTCATTTTTTCACTTCCACCTTGAATCTGCAAAATCACAAAAATCCAAGAAAGCAGTCCCTTCCTATCCAGATTTCACATTTCCAAATACTGCTTGATTAGCCTCACTACCATCAGCCAAACAGTGGAAAATGGAGTTTTGGAAACTGCTTCTGGCAACTGGGTTCTTCTTGGCTTCGTGGGCTACTTTTATTGGTGGGTGTGCTGATTGAGTTTGTTTCCACTATGCCGGGTCGGGTTCGGGTCTCTGCCGGTTCAACAACTCTCTCCTTACCTCACACAGCTCCAGGCACCAGGGTTTAAGATATCTTCCCTCACTTCTTCCATCCCCAACATTTCTTCACTCTCTCTACACCTCCACTGAAACCCCTCCATCTTTCTTCGAGCTCTGCTATGGCTTCCACTTTCGTCATACTACCAACTCCTTTGTTGTACAAACCCAACACCGCTTCTCTGTCCAACAGCCAGAAGCTACTCCCAGGTCTGCGAAGAAATTCAATGAGAGTCAACGCAATTGCCCAGAAATGGGAACCCGCCAAGGTGGTTCCGCAAGCTAACAGAGTGCTTATTCGTCTTGATGAACTCCCTCAGAAATCAATTGGAGGAGTTTTGCTACCCAAGACAGCTGTTAAATTTGAATGCTATCTTATGGGAGAAGCTGGGAAAAAGGTTCTTTTTAAGATATAAATGCATACGAGCAAAACTTGGAACACAGCAACTCATCCCAACTCTAACAAAGCAGAGAGGGATTCAGGAGAGGTTGACCTGCAAATCCCAATTCCTAACCACAGTGATGAGAATCCCTCATCCTAGTCACCACCCATCTAGTCGGCCACAGCCCCAGCGGAAGACAACTCTGACCCGACCCGACCCGACCCGCAATGCCCGGCCTCGGCATGTCGATGGCCGGCGGGCTGGGGAAGAAGGGGCTTGGCGTGAGGCCATGGTTGTTTTTGGACTCCAGCGGGTAAGCCCAGGTTGTAGAGGCCGACAAGCACGCTATCATGCGGCGGACCGGTCTACCCGCTCGGGACCTTCGGATCCTGGATCCGTTTCTTTCGTACCCGTCTATGGTGCTGGGTCGAGAGCGAGCTATCGTGATCAACTTGGAGCACATCAAGGTCATCATCACCGCCCATGAGGTCCTGCTGCTCAATTCCTGAGACCCGTCTATCACTCCATTTATTGAGGAGCTTCAGCGGCGGCTTTTGCGCCATCAGAGGGATTCTCAGTGACGGGACTAAAGTTGCTGTCAAGAACAAAGTAACAAAGACAGCACCTCCTTCTGGAACAAGATCAAGAGCTGTCTCATTGACAGGAAGATCTGCTCTACTTTCCGGGAAAGGGTGGAGGCTCTTCGGAGATGGCGGTGGTGGATCCCACCCAGTACTTGAAAAACGGTAAGATTCATGGCTGCAGTGATGGATGTTATTATTTGCTCTTTCCTTTTGATCTTTCGGCGTGTCTGCACATGCATGACAACAAAATGGAGACAAAATGATTACTTTCATTGATGATCTTACTTTAAGGATTTGGAGATTGTCAAAAATTGTGCCTAAAGGATTGCATCAAAAGATGGGGAACATGGGTGGGCAAAGAAATGGAGTGACAAAAGCAGAAAAGAAAATAGCACATGGGAAAGCAAAAGCAAAACAGGAAAGCAAAAGTAAAGCAGAAAAACAAAAGCAAAAGAGAAAGCAAAAGCAAGGAATAAAAACCCCATCAGAATTATGTGATTTACTTTCCTTATTTTTGAATGATGTAATTTATTTTCCTTATCTTTCGGAAACATCTGTATAAACCCCATCATAGGGTAATATGTATAAACCCCATCAGAGGGTAAAATAAATAAATAAAAAAAAATGGCAAAGCCCAAAATAAATGGGCTAGAATGTTGTGTAAAGGGCGAAGGCCCATAAGCCCGAAATAGCACCAACCAGGTCATCAAAAGTACGCCTAGTACTCCACAATTATTCGGCAACTCGCCGCTATTATCACCAACCAGGTGATCAAAAGTACGCCAAGTACTCCAAAATTATTCAGCAACCTGCCGCTATTACCACCAACCAGGTGATGAAATGTACAACCCGTACTCTAATATCATTTGGCAACTAGCCATTCATGCCACCAACCAGGGGATGAAAAGTACAACCCGTACTCTCCTTCATGCCACTAACCAGGTGATCAAAAGTACGTCCAGTACTCCAAATTATACATGAACATTACTCATGTCATTCATACATAAACATTCATGAGCATTACTCATGACAATCATACATAAACATTCATGACCATCACTCATGTTAACATTCATGAGCATCACTCATGTCAATCAACATAAACATTCATGAGCATCACTCATGTCAATCAGCTTCAAAAGCTTCATTTACAGAGCTCTAGCTTCAAAAGCATCATTTACAGAGCTCTAGCTTCAAAGTTTTACTTGCAAAGCTTCACCTACAAAGCTTCAGTATAGGGTATACAAATACCGCCTCCGAACAACCGCCACTTCGGACCATACATGGATTCAATTTGAAGTCTCTAGCCAATAGACTCTATTGACCGAAGACTTGTGGGACTACATTAGGTACCATATATTGGGCCTCAACTGGGCCTCATGAAAAATACTTGGGGGACTTAGCCCATTATCTATGTACTGAGGAGCGAGCCCTTATTCTATAAAAGGGACTCCCTCACTTTCATTAGAGAGCACTCATGAAAAATACTTGGGAAACTTAACCCATCACTTATGTATTAAGGAGCGAGCCCTTATTCTATAAAAGGGACTCCCTCACCTTCATTAGAGAGCAACGCTGCCAGCTGAGCAACCGCCTCGCCGCGAGCATCACTTCTAACCCATCACTTATGTATTGAGGAGCGAGCCCTCATTCTATAAAAGGGAATCCCTCACCTTCATTAGAAAGCAACGCCGCCAGCTGAGCAACCGCCTCGCCCCGAACATCACTCATAACCCATCACTTATGTATTGAGGAGCGAACCCTTATTCTATAAAAGGGACTCCCTCACCTTCATTAGAGAGCAACGCCGCCAGCTGAGCAACCGCCTCGCCGCCAGCATCACTCCTAACCCATTATTTATGTATTGAGGAGCGAGCTCTTATTCTATAAAAGGGACCCCCTCACCTTCAAGCGCCACAAGCCGAGCCAACCAAAGCAACATAAGCCACAAGCCGAGCAGCCTCGCAACATGTGCTACTTATAGTTGAGCATCATTTCACTTTGAGCACCGCCTTATATCGAGCATCAGTTCAAGACAACATCTAGTTACTTCGGCCCACACATGGACTGAATTTCAAGTCTCCAGCCAAAAGACTCTCTTGACTGAAGGCTTAAGGGACTACTGTTTATACCATATTTAAGGCCTCGTATTTAGACCTCATATAAATACTCAGGGGACTTAAATGTAATTATGTGATAAAGGAAGGGGTAAATATGTAATAAGTGAGGAGTCCTTATTTTAAAAAAGGACCCCTCACCCTCACAATTAGATGAGGCCAATTTCCTAGGCCATGGAAAGGCTCTCTCACCTTCAGAAGCTATCTCCATCTCTCTCCCTCACAAACAGATAAATACATATCAGTGTGGACGTAGCCCAAACCTTGGGGTGAACCACGATACTTCTTGTATCATTTACATTTCTTGCAGATTCAGGGTCGGATTTACATTGTTCCAAGACTTCCGGTTTTGTGCATCAACACAAGGTATCGGCTTTGATTTGGTTGTTAGTTCGCAGAACGTGGAGGGTTTGTTTGAATCCCACGTTCGTGGTTCTCATTCCTCATCCAGCAAAACTCATCTGTTTTAATGCTTTCTCTCTCTTTCAATTATCCTTTTTTTACCACTTTGTCCTTTATTTTTATTTTATTTTTTTATTTTAGGGGTTATTCATCTCTAAATATTAGTGGGGGCGTAGGTAGTTATTGTGGAATGTCCCACTAAACTCAATCCAGATTGTGGGAATCCTGCAGAGGAAACGTATTTACTTTTTGTTTTCTTTTTTTTTCAAAACAGTTTTTTTGTTCAGTTATGTGTTTTTACCAATTTATCCTCATTTTTCCATTTTTTTGGATTTTGATTGTGAAGGAAACAAAGGGTCATTCTTGGCATTTTAGAATGCTTCACCAAACTGAGGCTCTCACTTTATATATATATATGATATATCAATTAGATAAAAGTCCCATATATTGGTACGAAAGCAATTAGATTTTCAGGAGATTATGATAGATCAATCATTTGTTCAAACCCAGTTTTGATTAGGGGTGGGTTCAAAAAACCGAAAACCGAAAAAAACCGAAAACCAAACCGAACCGAAACCAAAAAAACCGAACCGAACCAAATTCTTTTGGTTCGGTTCGGTATTTGGTTCGGTTCGGTTTTAGTGATCTAGAAACCGAACCGAACCGAATTAATTAAATTAATTTTTTTATTTAATTATTTGTTTTGGGTATTATTTTCTAAACCCAATTTGTAAGTTAAAATGTGCTAAACCCAATGTGTTGCCAAACTTTAAGCTCAAAATATTAAAAAAATGCCTATAAAAACTCTAAACCCTAACCTATTATTTCTCCTCCATATAAGGTTCCGGAACCAAACCTCCTCCTGAAGTACCTACATCCATCTCCATAGCACTGTCTACTTCTGCCCCAGCTTTCTTTTCCAAATCTACTCTCATATAACATGTAACAGAATCCATAAACATTTATTTCAGGTAGATTACTTGGGTAATTTGTGATGGAAAAGAATCCAACACACACTAAATAAATCCACCCACGCATTACTTTTACTAATCAAGTTGTCAACATGCAGTTACAAGCAAACAACCCTGATCTTTGAACAACATCATACAATTTAACTTTTCTAAGTCATTTGTACGATTTTTGTGTTGTGAGGTTGTTAGTTTGGACTTCGGAAGACTTGATTGATGATTTTAGTTCAACTTTAAATGTTTATTTTCTTTGTCTTTGATTCTAGTTAGAATGCTTATGTTATGATTGTGTTGGATATGTTAAAATTTAAAATTTCAATGCGTTTCATTTTTTGAAAAAAAACAAAAACAAAAAACCAAAACTGAACAAAAAAAACCGAAAAAAAATGAACCGAACCGAACCGAAATTTCGGTTTGGTTTCTGTTTTGGCAAAAAACCGAACCGATTTAAACCGAACCCACCCCTAAGTTTTGATCATGCAAGTATTTTTCAAAAACCAATTCAACAACCAATTTAATTAAGCAGAATTACAATAACAGGATCAAATTGTAAGCCACAAAACAACCAGGATCAGATTCAGCAGAATGTTTTCAACAGTCCGAGCTTGCAAACACAAGCATTCAAATTTCAATACAAACCACTGAAATATCCTTTTCATTTCCTTACCTTTCCCACCAACCAAATAGAAGCCAAGAGAATCTGAAAAACCCAAAACCAGAAGAAAATTTCTGATTAGCGAGAAAGCAGTTCTGCTTTGAGAGAGAGAGGTTGGTATAGTTAGAGAGAGAGAGAGACACACACAAGATGAGAAAAGCTAGTTTTTAGTTATTAAGGGTATATTAGTAATGATATATCAAATTTTGGTTATAATTATCATAAATTTAAAAGGGTAGCTATTATTCTATTCATGGTCTAAATTTTGGTTATTTTTCCAAATATCCCAAATTAGGTGGAGTCATAAATATCAGAGTAATTGAACAATTTCCTAGAGTATTATACAATATGGTAGGTCTACATGCTGCTTAGAGAAATTTTATTTGAACTCATATAATTTCTTTCTACACTGAATTTATTCTAATAAACCCAAATTTATTACGTAAACGACCCTAACAAACCCAATTCAATATATAAATTTATCTTTATACCCATTTAAAAAATAAAGACACAAAATCAGTATTTTTGCAACTCATTCAAGGATTAAAGAGAGCAGTATCTCTCACATATTTGTCTCGTGCTTATTTATTCTTTTGTTGCATATTTGTCATTACTTGTATTTATATATTGGCATTTGTTTGGAAGTTGGGGATCATAAGATTCTTGGTTCCCCTCAAATGTAGTCAGTCAAGATTGTTTGTAGTCAGTTGAAGTGCTTTGAGGGATTTGCATGGGTAAAGGGTTATTAGCAAGATACCATAGAAGTGATTATTCATAAAATCCAGTTTACTTAGTTCAGTAAGTTTAGAGAAATCAAAGGCCGAGATGTTACCTCTGAAATGGTTGAATCCCAAATTTAATTTAATAATGTCTATGTAATTCATCAAAGGTAAAGGATGGGCATGAGCTTTAAATTGGAAAGCTTCCTAATATTTTCACTGATGGGACCGAAAATTTTATTCGAAGGTAATGAAATTTCTTGAAGTGCTTGAGCATTGTAGATATCATTAGGAAGGGACCTTGACACGAAATGATCACCAATTTGGAACAGTTTCTTAGTCCCTATGAAAGGATTGTTGCAATATTTCTAAGGCTCTATTATGAAAATATAAAGTGGAAGCAACGGAAAGTAAATTATTTCTTCATAGTGTTAGCGTTCAAAGCAAGATATGGTTGGACGCGTATCCCCAAATGCAAATAGATAAAAAAATTGATAAATATTTTCAAAAAGAAAAAAAGAAAAAAAAGAAAAAGAAAATCTCAACGTATCTATCAAAGCATTTTCAATCACCTTCAAGAGGCTACATTATCATTAGTGGCTACATTCTTTGGCCCTCAACGTTGCTTAAATTGATATACACACTCTTAGTACTTTGAATACATGTTAGAATGAACGTATAATAAAGATTGCATGATGGTAGAGTTTGATTATTGGGTATGAGTTTACCGATAAATTTTAGTTTTATTATTAATTTAATCTTGTAATTGATGGTAATTATGTAATAAAGGTAAAAAGGATAATTTACATTAAAAGCTTAAATTGAGTGTAGAATGAAGATGGGTTCAAAATTCCCTATTGCTTATCTCATCATTACGGGAGATATTAGCAATCTTCCCTTTAACTATTTTTTGCTATGTTTTAACATTCTTCTTTATGGGTACAATCATGTAATATTACTTGATGATATATTTAGTTTCTATGTTACCATTTTATGATCAATATATTCAGTAACGAAATTCAGCAAAATATAAAAAAATATTTAATTGTCTGGTTAATGTTGTCATGATTTTATTGTTTATCTGAATAACATGAATTCATATATTATTGAATAACAAGTTAGAGGACTAAGTGATTTTAAATTTTGCTAAATTTGTTTGTAAATATAATTTTTAAGAAGTGACCAAAAACAAACAATTTCAATGTACGTAGAAAAATTCAAAAGAGAAGATTGGTAATACTCTCTGTCCTTGAATATCCGTTTGTGTTTGGACAATGTTAGAGAGACCAAATTTTAAATTAAATTCGCAAATTAAATAATGTATCACCCATACAAAATAAACAAAACTAATGAAAAGTCCAAAAAACTTTCATTTTTAATGAAAAGCCCTTTTTAAAGGTACAGTGAATAGTACTAGGGAAATTTATAAATATGGTTTTTCGTTAAAAGTGAATAGTACTGGGAATGTTTTGTTAAAACTCCCTACAAAATAAGCACATTAATGAACACTTAAGTAATAATCTAATCATTAACAACCACATTATTTAGTTTATAAAATTTCTTTTAAAATACTATTCTCCCTATCATTACATTTTGTTTACTCTTTCTTCTTTAATTTTAACACATTGTCTTCGTCTCATTAATTGACCTTGACTTGACCTCGAACCATGAACACTTTTAGTTTTGTTGTGTCTAAAAAGCTCCGAGTTATATGACACTTCAATGAGACCGATGATATATACAATGTACGCAATGCTAGCCAAAGCATCCATATCTATGACTTTTATAAATTAGGGTTTCACATGACGAGATGAGCCTGTTGTAAGAAAAATGGGTCCTGCCATCTAAATCTTCTTCTGCTACAAACGAGGTAGGGAGAGAGGTTTGAGCACTCAAACATCAGTCTCCTTCCGTTGAGAGATCCCTCAAATAAGTTTATTTGAAGAGTTTTTATAAGCCTCACTCGATATTGTATTTTAGCGATCCAGCTATTTATCTTTTAAGTCTTTCTTTAAAAATTATCTCTAACAAAAATCACCCAATCCAAAATCATTTGTCAGTTGGATTAAATAGTAGTCATAATAGTTTTTCTTTGAAAAATTGTATTCGTTCATTTTCATGCCTACAAGTGGATGTGTCAATAGTTTTGAAAAAAGTTATAAAATGAGTAAGTGTTTGTCAAATAAAATTAATTGAGGGATCCTTTGTCATAGCCCGTCCCGAGATTCTATATATCGAGGTTGTGAAATGACAAAATTACCCTTGACGGTTACTAAGGTATGTATGTGGCATGTTATTGAATATGCATATTTCCTAAGTTTTGGAAAATATAATTGGATTAAAGGTTATATGTATTTTTGTGGTTAGGGAGTTAAGAAAAATGGATGCTGATGGTTTTGGGATGGACCACACACACATACACACGGATCAAACCTCTCTCTCACTCCCCCGTGCTCTCTCTCTCCTCTCCATCTCAGTCTCACTCTCTCCCTCTCGAAAACGTACGGACGAGACCAAATTCCCTCTAAACATCGCGGATCGACGCCAAAAAGGTAAGGCTCTTCATCCTTTCGACCTCCTGAGTCGTTTGGTACTAGTTTTAGAACAAGAAACCTTAGAAATCACGTTGAAAACGCAAGGTCCGATTTGAGTATTGTTCATGTATTCGTGATGTGTTGATTTTTAGGGAATTCTAAGCTCATAGTGAGCTTAGTGAGGTCCTAAGGAAGCTCGGAGTGCTTAGTTTGAAGGTTTTGGACATCGAGATCGTTGAGTTCGAAGTTGGCCGGTTTTCTTGGAATTTCTCCGGTGAAATTTCATAGTTTTTAGAGCCTTAAAGTAGTGTAACATGAATCTACATGCTTAGGGCTTCATTTTGACATAAAATGCGTGAAAAATGATTGAGAAATGACGGAGAACAAGGAGATTGAAAAATCTCCAGGTTTCCGGGGACCAACGAACCAGTCCGGCGACTGGAGGTTAGGGGTGATGCGCGTGGGGGCACGTGGACTCGTGCCCATCCCAGCGCGTGGGGGCGCGTGCGGCCTCGGAAATTTTTTCTGAAAATATGTCGACATCCATGACGTCGAGTAGGTCACTGTGGTATATTCATATACCCAAATTGAGTACCGTATGAGAAGTTATTACGAATTGTCAGTTATGTGCTTTAAATAACGTTATTTTAGTTGTTTTGCATATAGGTGATACCTATCCCGAGGACGAGCGCATCTAGGGACGTCACGGGGGTTACGACCCTTCGACTTATCAGTGAGTGGGCAGTTATTTTCTGTTATTACCTATATACTATTGATTTTCCCAGAAATTGAATTTAAATGAAAGTATGTTTTCAAATGCCATGCATGCATTTTATGAATTATATGAATTATATGAATTAGTAATTGATGCATATGTATATGAATTGGTGCTGTGGACGCACATGTGAGTATCAGGTGATTTTTATGTTAATTATGTGAATCATTGATGATGTGAATTATGTTGAGAGCTCATAACCTGCACCCCTGGTGTTAGTGCTTATAGTATTCACCGCACCGCACGCTCATCTTGGATCCAAGTAGGTGCATGTCGTACAGACCATGAGAGGGTTCCGACATGCTAGTCGTACAGATCACTAGAGGTGGTTCCGACTGGTAGGTGATCTTAGATTATGTGCACAGATGATTGATGAGAGAAGCACTAGAGCGTATTATTACACCATTCTTGTTATACAGACTACTTCAGGTAGTTCCGACTTATGTGCAGAGTAGTGCCGTATAGGTCACCGTGATGACTCCGGTTGGTTTGGATATTGAGCTATGGAATTAACCGTACAGGACCAACTGCAGGGTCTCCGGTTGATTCATTATGTCACCTGTTATATTGATGCATTCATAATCTGTTATTGACATTTATGGCATGGCATATTTTTTGGATTTGATGAAAAATTGATGATTTGAGATATATGAGGAATTATATACTATTATGTTATTTTCTGGGAAAGTATACAGGTTTTACAGTAAGGGGTTAGAATTGTTTTTGATGAAATGTTTTTTAAAAGCTTTGGTTTTACTGACCCACTCAATTTTGTTTTGCGCCCCTCCAGGTTCTAGTTAGCAGCGTTGGTGGCCCACGAGGATCCCCACGGCGTACTGACAGACTACATAAATGTAGGACCCACCTGCAGGTGTTGTAATTTAGTTATAGTCCTACTTGACTGCACCTAATTATTATGCTCTGAAATTGTGTGTTTCGCACTTAAACTTACTCTAGCAGGATACTTGGTTATTATTGCTAGTATTTGGTTTTTGTTTATTCGTATTTCTCTTATCTTTTACTTCTGCGTTGCACTTTTGGTTACGTCACACTCACGTGACGGCCAGCACGCCTTGATTCTAGGATCGGGGTGTGTCAGTTTGGTATCAGAGCCTAGGTTGCAGTCCTGTATAAATTTTTAATACTCTAATGATCTTTTGGTGTCTTTTGTCAGAATTATGCCGCCTTGTAGGGAATCCCACCTTGCTTCTGAGTCTAATTTCCCTGATATAACTCAATTAGGGGAAGCGATGGCCCATGCCTTTCAAAATGCAATCCGTCCTCCTCCTCCTTCTCAGAGAACACCCTTGGAGACTATGTATAATATGAAATTGGACCGTTTCATGGGTAATGAGGGTCATGAAAGGGCAGAAAAGTGGTTAGACCATATTGAGAAGACCTTTCAGGTGATGTAGAGTCAAGGGAATCTTCCTGCTAATAGATGGGTTGAGACCACTACTTGGTTTTTAGGACGAGAGCCACAGCTTGGTGGGTAAATCAGACTAAGTTTATGTCACCTGAGATGGCAGCTGACTGGGAAGTATTCAAAGAGAATTTTATGAAAAGATTTGTTCCTCCGGAGTACATTGATCATAAGAAGCAGGAGTTCACTCAATTAAAGCAAAAGAATATGTCGGCGCATGAGTATTACAGGAAATTTACAGACTTATCTCGTTATGATCCTGATACAGCTGGTAATCAGGCAGAGATGCTTCACCGTTTTAAGCTGGGAACTAAAAGGAAATGGAAGACTTTTGCTAGTGCGCTTCCTTGCACCGATTATCATGAGTTTTCTGAGATTTTGGTTCGGATGGAGGATTCTGACAACCTTCCTAGTAACAGTGAGGATGATGAAGATAAGAATGATAATCAGAAGAAAGATGATAGGGGTAAAGGTATCTCCACTCATGGACCCCGTAAGACACAAAATTTCAAGAAAAGTGGAGCGAGTTTGAGTTCTTCCAGTGGAAGATTTAGTGTCACAAGCCCGAGGAAAGGTGGAAGATTTGCTGATGGACCCAGGTTTCAGAGACAGAGAGATTTTGGTGGTGCTGGTGGTTCTGGTGCTCCGTTATGTCGTCGTTGTAACTTCAGACATCATGGAGAGTGTAGGAGAAATGGTAGTGGTGGTGCTTGCTACACTTGTGGACAGATGGGACATAGGGCTGTTCAGTGTTCCCAGAGTCAGCAGAGATCTCAGCAGTCTGTTATGCCACCTCCAGCGCCGATTCAGCAGAATTTTGGATCAGGCAGTTATGGTCAGACGAGTTGTGGTGGTGCTTATCACTACCCGGGTGATACTGCTCCCTATGTTTCCGGACAGTATCAGTACCCCCAGGATCCTTATTCTCAGACTGGGTATTCCCAAGACCTTGGAGGTTATACTTCTTATTCTTCCATGCCAGTTAGTGGATCTCAGTGGCATTAGGGAGGTCAGCCCCGATAGGGAGAGGTTGCTGCTAGCAGTGCAGGACCGCCTAGGCAGTCTAGCCAGCCAGGACATGGACGTACTTCTCAAGGGCGAGGTAACCAAGGCAACAGAAGTCGTGGTGGACGACATCAAGCTTAGGGACGTGTTAATCACATCTCACTGCAAGTTGCTCAGAATCATCCGGACTTGATTATGGGTACGTTAAATATCCTTAGTCACTTTGCTAGAGTTTTGATTGATTGTGGTGCTACACATTCTATGATTTCTCATACATTTGCTCAAGTGACTCAACCTCACCCTACACCTCTAGGATTTGATTTAGAGTTTGCTATGCCTAGAGGGGACAAATGTTATGTTGATAGTGTTTACCCAGGGTGTCCAGTGATGGTAGATGGTGTGGTTATGCCAGCTAATCTTATCCCGTTAGATATTGTGGATTTTGATGTGATTTTAGGGGCAGATTGGTTGCATTATAATCGTGCCCATATAGATTGTTACGGGAAGTCAGTTACTTTGCATCGTCCTGGACTACCAGAGGTTACTTTCGTGGGTGAAAGCAGTGGGGTGAGACATGGTGTTATTTCTGCCATGAGAGCAAAGAAATTGTTATCGAAAGGTTGTCAAGGATACTTAGCACATGTGGTGTTAAATGATGTTGTTCCTAGCAGTGTGGAAGAAGTTGGAGTAGTCAGGCACTATCCTGATGTATTTCCAAACGATTTGCCTGGATTGCTGCCAGACAGAGATGTGGAGTTTTCGATTGATTTGCTTCTAGGTACGGATCCTATATCTTTGACTCCATATAGAATGGCCCCAGTTGAATTGAGAGAGTTAAAAATTCAGTTACAAGAATTAACTGATAAAGGTTTCATTCAACCTAGTACTTCTTGATCGGATGATATTTATATATATTTTTACTTCGAATTCACTCGTCTTTTCTTAGTTAGTTCCTTATATTTTTAAGCTATTTACGTTATTTTTGTGTTTTTAGGATTTGTTATGCAAAGAAAATAAAAATAGCACAAATGAGTTTTAAATAATAAACAGAAAGAATATTGGTTTTATTTTTGGATTGGGTTTTATTTTGGTTTATTTTGATTTATTGTGTTTGTAGGAGAAGAAAGTGGAAAGCACTGAGAAATTAAATAGAAAAACGTGGGACGGACAGACTGCAAAGGGAATAAGTGGCAGGTCCAAAGCTAGGCGTGAAAGCTGCTTTGCAGCTGGTCAGCAGATGGGATGGAATAAAAATATGAAGTGAAAACAGGAAAGAAAAAGAGGAAATAATAGAATAAAGGAGAAGGGAGAGACAGCTAGGCCAAAAAGAAGAAATGGTGGAAGCACGGAGAATAAGTGGAGGGAGAGTAGGTGAGGGCGCGGGGATACTGCAGAAAATGCAGTGGATGGCAGACTGGCAGCAATAAGATGTCAGATGTGCGGAAGAAAAGGCGGTGCTAGGAAAGAATAATGGATGGATGGCAAACGGGAGGAATAAATAAATAAGGAGTGAGCTAGTAGGAACGGGGGGAATTGGTGGAAGGCAGAGGGCTGCCCTTTGGGCAGCGTGAAGCTGCGGAGCAAAAAGAAAGGGAAGCTGCCCTTTGGCAGCGAGGTCAGACAGCGCAGGAAAACAGAAAGAAGGAGGGCAGCTCGCAGACGTAGAGAGGTCAGGAGGTCAGCTCGCAGAGGCAGGAGAGGAGATAGACACGGGGAGAAGGGAGACTGACGGGCACAGTGAGAAGAAAATTAGAGGCTTCACTCCATTTCTCTCGGTTAAATCTTTTCAAACTTCTATTTTATTTTTGTTTTAATAATGTGTAATTAATTTATGTTGGTTAGAGGTTAATTCGAAACCATGAATATATTTGTAATATGAATTGATTACCTTCGGTTGTGATTTCATAAGTTGTGATTTCAATTTACTTATCCGTTCGTATAAAAACTGATTTGTGTATGTTGGTTGAGAGTGCACGCTTAATTTACATGCATGAATTTGATGCTAGAATATAAGTGAATTTCACCTAATCGTTATGAACTTATTTTCACAAGTAGTAAAGGTTGCTAGTCACAATCACGTTAAGTAAATTCTTGGCAAGAGTATCATGCTTTTCATAGTTACGAATGCCTCGTCAATGCTTATAGTTTTCACAAAGTTTAATGATCTTTGATTGTATCTCTATTGTGCTTTTCACGTAGGGGACTTTTGAAGAATGTTTTGAATTGTTGTATGCGTTTTCCCGTCCAATTCAATAACTTAAGGAAAACTTGAAGATTAAAAAAGTGCTGTTCACGGTTAATCTGGAGTATTGAAATTCACAATTTATTGAAAGAACAACTGAAAATCAATTTAGGTTGCATATGTGTCATGTGTGGAGAAGAACCCTCTAGCTAGTCCGTCATTTATCATTTTACCTTAATTTTATGTTTTTATCAATTCTGTAATTTAATTAAGTTTAATTTACTTTTCATCAAAACCAAACACCCATCCATTATTAAATTATATTATTTAGTTAGTTTGCTTTATTGTTAGTCTTTTAATTTAATTTCCGTCCATTTCAGTTCTTAGTGTCTAATCAGATCATTTTCATTATTTTGAGTCATCCTAAGTGTGTTTCGAGTTATTAGAGTTTTTAGCCTAGTTTTGTATCATTGAGTCTTGTTTAATATTTTTAAATTAATTTAGAATAGATTAGCAATCCCTCCTAATCCCCGGCCTAGAACGATACCCTACTTACATCTATACTACAATTGTCAAAAAGAGGGTTTAATTTGTGTGTCAAGTAATTTTCGCATCAAATTTTGGCGCCGTTGCCGGGGATTAGCAACTTTGCTAATCCTTTTATTTTTGTTTTTGTTTATGTTTATATTGGTGTTTGTGTATTTTACTTTTGATATTTGATTTATTTTTCTTTCTTTGATTTTAGGTTCAAATGGAGCCGAGGGAAATTTAAAGGAAAGATGCGTCCGGCTAAAGACGTTAAATCAAGCGCTTCTTGGGAGGCAACCCAAGCATTCAACGAATGGAGACTTTGGAATCACTAACCCAATCAGCTTTGCATTCTTCCACCCTTATCTTTACTGCTTTCATTTTGTTTTGTTTAGTTAGTTGTGTTAATTGGTTGATTTCTGTGAGTTTGTGTTATTTAGTTTAAGTGTGGGGGAAGGTTAACCAAAGTCTCTTTACATTAATTTACACATTAAAAAAAAAAAAAAATAAATAAAATTTAAAATTAATGCAAAAAAAAAAAAAAAAATAAAAAAAAAAAAAAAAATTAAAAATTATAAAAAAAAAAAAAAAGACAAAAAAAAAAAAAGTACAAATATTTTACAATGATGTAAACTAATAGTATTCATTGGTCGGGCGGGGCTTCAGCAGTCGGCGGGGCCACAGAAGGAGGAGGCGGCAGAGGTTGATCAGTTGGAGCTTCACTACGCGGTGCCGCTCCAGAAGACGAAGGCAGATGTTGTTGGAACAAACCCACAAACCTCCGATGATCAAGTAAAATTTGACCATCGGTGTCCTGCATCTGGTCAATCTTCCTCTTCATACTGGTGGCATAGCTGTGTGCGAGCTTGTGCAATTCCTTATTCTCATGCTTGAGCCCTTTAATCTCTTGCTTGAGACTCTGTATTTCAGCCACCAAGGATTCAACGTGACGGGTTCGGGCATATAGGCGTTGGGCCATGTTGGATACGGAACCCGCACACTGCACACTGAGAGCCAGAGACTCCTTAACCGCCAATTCATCAGACCGTCTAGCGAGCAGTCTATTATCTTTAGGAGTGACAATGTTCCGGGCCACCACCGCTGCTGTCATATCGTTCTTCATCACCGAAGCCCCAACGGTAAGGGGACCAGTGGGGGATATGAAAGAAGGGCGCCATATGTTGTCTGGTGAAGGAGGAGCTGCCTCTTCACGAATGTTCAAGTCAAAACGTCGATCAGAAGGGCCTGCCATTTTCTGAAGATGTTGAGAAAGAAGAGTCAGACTGATCAAGATTAAACAAGTGCAAGAAGGGAGTGTTTACTGGAGGGATAAGTGTGTTGTGGAGCAAGATTAACGCCTCTATAAAAAGGAAGAAATCAAAGAGGCGCTCCTCAGAAATTGAAGAGGCGTCCTCTCGCAAATCGAAGAGTCGGGGCTCATTTCTCAAAAGCCGGATTCTTTTCTGAAAAGAGGACGCTCCTTTCTCAAAAGTCGGATTCTTTTCTCAAAAGAGGCGTTTCATTTCTTAAAGGCTGGGCTTGCTCAGAAACAATGAGCCGAACCCCGGATTTCAAAAGATCAATTTGTCCAGACGTGTCGTCACTTGTCACACGCAAATTGCTTTGCGAAATTCTCGGGCAGTTTGTCGAAGCACCAATTCAGAAATCGAAGAGGGAAATTCAACAGTCAAAGACACGCTAGCTTTCTCAAAAGCTGGGCTTCAACCCACGGGCAAATCTTCTTTTCCAGATTTATCCGCACGTGTCACATGCTACCTCTACAATCGACGATGCTCAGAGCTCGAAGCGCCGATTCCAGATACCAATGAGGAATCTGCTTTGCGGAAATTACGGGCAGCTTTGTCAGAAAGCGCGTAATTTGTACTATTCATCCATCCACCGGCTACCGACAATGAGTGAGATAACAGTTCCGGTTGTGAAGAGAAGTCCTATAAGTTTCTACCTTCGCCTTCCACAGCAAAGGCACACTCTCTCAGCACTTCTCTCTCAGCACTTCTTCATCTCTGAAAATGCATTCCCAAAGAATCCTCCTAAGTCACTCTGTATTCCTCATTCCCTGGGATACCCTTGCTAACAACCCATCCAGAGCAAAAGTATTTCATATCATAAAGGTTGAAAGCAAGAGTATCTCATATCATGCATTCTCCATGTCCTTTTCCTTGTCTTTGTTCTAACCTGCAGGACATGGAGAAATTGCTCTCGAGTACTCGTCTTCCACTGCTGATGTACTTCCAAAGAAGCTGCCACATCTACCTGAAGAACAGATAAGGCAAGCGAAAATGACACCAGCAGCATGTGGAGACAACGTACAGAAGAAACAAGCAGAGAAGAATGCAGCTTGCGCAATCATCCCAGCGGAAGGAGTCTGAGATGAAGAACAAGAGAAGCTGCCACATCTGCTTGGAGAACAAATAAGGAACTGCAACATTCCCAAAGAGCAAAGCCTTGCAGTACAATAGCATAAAATCATCACTTGTAAGTGAAAAGCTAAGTGTCACCCTGTTCAAGAGGAAAGCTGTGGAAAGTCAACAAGCACGACCAATGATTACTTATTAGTTTTATTCATTATCTTTTATCGTAATTTTCAATTTTTCGTTTGAAATTTTTTTTTTTTTTAATTAATTTTCTTGCGTTACTTAACTGAATTATTTCTTTTCTTTGCAGGAACTTTTGGTTATTTCCACCCTTGAAGTTGATTGCAGAATTTTAGCTTGGGGGTCATCGCTTGATTTTACTGCAAATTAGGGAAGTTTTCAGTCCAATTGCGTTATTTTGTTTCTTATTATTTTTTTTATTTTTTTTTTATTTTTTTTATTATTTGCATTATAGTGTTTTCTGACATTGGGGACAATGTCAAGTTTAAGTGTGGGGGTAGAAATCTCTAGAATTTCATTTGTTTCTGTGTTGTTAGTTTTTGTTTTCTTAAAAAAAAAAAAAAAAAAAAAAAAAAAAAATCGGAAAATTTAAAAAAATCCAAAAATATTGTCTTGTTTCCCTTATTGTTTTGAATTAGATTTTTTGTTAGTTTCCCTACCCAATGATATAATTGGATCAAATTTGAACCATGATCATCAAGAACTTAGTTAACATGTGTTTTGTGAAATTCCTAATTCTCTTGTTAGTTTTGTACATGTTTGATCATCTTTGAAAAACCAAATGCACATAGCCTTGTTAATGTGAAACTAAAGTATGACTTAAAGCTTCATATGTGAATTTAGTAACCATATACATCCTATGTGAGTTTTTGAGCCTATTGAAAGTGTGTGCATTTTTCATACACTCCTATTCTTTCATGTGTGATGAACTTATGTGAGATACATCTCTAGAACTTGCGTAACGATCTTTCGAAATGTTTGTCATTGATTGCATGAACTTGGAAATGATAGAGGCATTAGGTTTACCACTATGGCCCAAATAACCATGTTTCCCAAAGAAAAATGATATCATTAGATTGCCAATTTGAGCCGTGTTTGTTGAGCCTTTTATTTCTTATCACCATATATGTCTACCCTTATACCTGAAACATTTTTTCCTTACCCTTTCCAAGCGAGCAATGCGAGATTGTCTTATGAGAAACGTTTGTGATGTACTGTGAAGATGTTTGGCAAAAGAATAAGTGTGGGGGTATTTCAATGTTTGGATTCGAAAAAAAAAAAAAAAAAAAAAAAAAAAAAAAAAAAAAAAGATTGTATAAAAAGAAAATAAAAAGTTTTTAAAGTTTCAGTTTAAGGGTGTGATTGGAGGTTTCAGAAGAATCGTTGGAGAGCTTGAGTTCTTATAAATCTAGACAAAAGAATTGCTTGCAATGTAGCTTGGAACTTGTGTTTACCTATTCTTTCATTTCAATAACCCTCTCCCTAAACCTCATTACATCCAATAAAAGTCCTCTTGATTTAAGTTTTGCAATTATGATTGTGGAAATGAGATCTTTATGCAAGCTTATGGTAGAAATTTCACATTTGATTCTTTGAGCGAAACACATTAAAACTAAACACATGTGTGATTGAGTGCATATCCCGTGAGAAGGTCACTAGTTTGCATATGATGATTTTAAAAATAAAAACTTGAAATTGCATTAGCATGGCTATCTCACACACTACACTTCAAGGATGATTTGAAGACTACTGCTAATATTTGAATAAGGAAGATGAACTTGGATTAGTTCCTTGATGCTAGCTATGGTTCTTGATGATTTGTTTTCTTAAATGAAATTCTATGAGGGTCAGATAGGGAGAAACTAATGTTTTTCTTGTTACTTCTTGTTCTTGTTTTCTTTGTTTTGCTCGAGGACTAGCAAAAGTTAAGTGTGGGGGTATTTGATCGGATGATATTTATATATATTTTTACTTCGAATTCACTCGTCTTTTCTTAGTTAGTTCCTTATATTTTTAAGCTATTTACGTTATTTTTGTGTTTTTAGGATTTGTTATGCAAAGAAAATAAAAATAGCACAAATGAGTTTTAAATAATAAACAGAAAGAATATTGGTTTTATTTTTGGATTGGGTTTTATTTTGGTTTATTTTGATTTATTGTGTTTGTAGGAGAAGAAAGTGGAAAGCACTGAGAAATTAAATAGAAAAACGTGGGACGGACAGACTGCAAAGGGAATAAGTGGCAGGTCCAAAGCTAGGCGTGAAAGCTGCTTTGCAGCTGGTCAGCAGATGGGATGGAATAAAAATATGAAGTGAAAACAGGAAAGAAAAAGAGGAAATAATAGAATAAAGGAGAAGGGAGAGACAGCTAGGCCAAAAAGAAGAAATGGTGGAAGCACGGAGAATAAGTGAAGGGAGAGACAGTTATGATCCTGATACAGCTGGTAATCAGGCAGAGATGCTTCACCGTTTTAAGCTGGGAACTAAAAGGAAATGGAAGACTTTTGCTAGTGCGCTTCCTTGCACCGATTATCATGAGTTTTCTGAGATTTTGGTTCGGATGGAGGATTCTGACAACCTTCCTAGTAACAGTGAGGATGATGAAGATAAGAATGATAATCAGAAGAAAGATGATAGGGGTAAAGGTATCTCCACTCATGGACCCCGTAAGACACAAAATTTCAAGAAAAGTGGAGCGAGTTTGAGTTCTTCCAGTGGAAGATTTAGTGTCACAAGCCCGAGGAAAGGTGGAAGATTTGCTGATGGACCCAGGTTTCAGAGACAGAGAGATTTTGGTGGTGCTGGTGGTTCTGGTGCTCCGTTATGTCGTCGTTGTAACTTCAGACATCATGGAGAGTGTAGGAGAAATGGTAGTGGTGGTGCTTGCTACACTTGTGGACAAATGGGACATAGGGCTGTTCAGTGTTCCCAGAGTCAGCAGAGATCTCAGCAGTCTGTTATGCCACCTCCAGCGCCGATTCAGCAGAATTTTGGATCAGGCAGTTATGGTCAGACGAGTTGTGGTGGTGCTTATCACTACCCGGGTGATACTGCTCCCTATGTTTCCGGACAGTATCAGTACCCCCAGGATCCTTATTCTCAGACTGGGTATTCCCAAGACCTTGGAGGTTATACTTCTTATTCTTCCATGCCAGTTAGTGGATCTCAGTGGCATTAGGGAGGTCAGCCCCGATAGGGAGAGGTTGCTGCTAGCAGTGCAGGACCGCCTAGGCAGTCTAGCCAGCCAGGACATGGACGTACTTCTCAAGGGCGAGGTAACCAAGGCAACAGAAGTCGTGGTGGACGACATCAAGCTTAGGGACGTGTTAATCACATCTCACTGCAAGTTGCTCAGAATCATCCGGACTTGATTATGGGTACGTTAAATATCCTTAGTCACTTTGCTAGAGTTTTGATTGATTGTGGTGCTACACATTCTATGATTTCTCATACATTTGCTCAAGTGACTCAACCTCACCCTACACCTCTAGGATTTGATTTAGAGTTTGCTATGCCTAGAGGGGACAAATGTTATGTTGATAGTGTTTACCCAGGGTGTCCAGTGATGGTAGATGGTGTGGTTATGCCAGCTAATCTTATCCCGTTAGATATTGTGGATTTTGATGTGATTTTAGGGGCAGATTGGTTGCATTATAATCGTGCCCATATAGATTGTTACGGGAAGTCAGTTACTTTGCATCGTCCTGGACTACCAGAGGTTACTTTCGTGGGTGAAAGCAGTGGGGTGAGACATGGTGTTATTTCTGCCATGAGAGCAAAGAAATTGTTATCGAAAGGTTGTCAAGGATACTTAGCACATGTGGTGTTAAATGATGTTGTTCCTAGCAGTGTGGAAGAAGTTGGAGTAGTCAGGCACTATCCTGATGTATTTCCAAACGATTTGCCTGGATTGCTGCCAGACAGAGATGTGGAGTTTTCGATTGATTTGCTTCTAGGTACGGATCCTATATCTTTGACTCCATATAGAATGGCCCCAGCTGAATTGAGAGAGTTAAAAATTCAGTTACAAGAATTAACTGATAAAGGTTTCATTCAACCTAGTACTTCTTGATCGGATGATATTTATATATATTTTTACTTCGAATTCACTCGTCTTTTCTTAGTTAGTTCCTTATATTTTTAAGCTATTTACGTTATTTTTGTGTTTTTAGGATTTGTTATGCAAAGAAAATAAAAATAGCACAAATGAGTTTTAAATAATAAACAGAAAGAATATTGGTTTTATTTTTGGATTGGGTTTTATTTTGGTTTATTTTGATTTATTGTGTTTGTAGGAGAAGAAAGTGGAAAGCACTGAGAAATTAAATAGAAAAACGTGGGACGGACAGACTGCAAAGGGAATAAGTGGCAGGTCCAAAGCTAGGCGTGAAAGCTGCTTTGCAGCTGGTCAGCAGATGGGATGGAATAAAAATATGAAGTGAAAACAGGAAAGAAAAAGAGGAAATAATAGAATAAAGGAGAAGGGAGAGACAGCTAGGCCAAAAAGAAGAAATGGTGGAAGCACGGAGAATAAGTGGAGGGAGAGTAGGTGAGGGCGCGGGGATACTGCAGAAAATGCAGTGGATGGCAGACTGGCAGCAATAAGATGTCAGATGTGCGGAAGAAAAGGCGGTGCTAGGAAAGAATAATGGATGGATGGCAAACGGGAGGAATAAATAAATAAGGAGTGAGCTAGTAGGAACGGGGGGAATTGGTGGAAGGCAGAGGGCTGCCCTTTGGGCAGCGTGAAGCTGCGGAGCAAAAAGAAAGGGAAGCTGCCCTTTGGCAGCGAGGTCAGACAGCGCAGGAAAACAGAAAGAAGGAGGGCAGCTCGCAGACGTAGAGAGGTCAGGAGGTCAGCTCGCAGAGGCAGGAGAGGAGATAGACACGGGGAGAAGGGAGACTGACGGGCACAGTGAGAAGAAAATTAGAGGCTTCACTCCATTTCTCTCGGTTAAATCTTTTCAAACTTCTATTTTATTTTTGTTTTAATAATGTGTAATTAATTTATGTTGGTTAGAGGTTAATTCGAAACCATGAATATATTTGTAATATGAATTGATTACCTTCGGTTGTGATTTCATAAGTTGTGATTTCAATTTACTTATCCGTTCGTATAAAAACTGATTTGTGTATGTTGGTTGAGAGTGCACGCTTAATTTACATGCATGAATTTGATGCTAGAATATAAGTGAATTTCACCTAATCGTTATGAACTTATTTTCACAAGTAGTAAAGGTTGCTAGTCACAATCACGTTAAGTAAATTCTTGGCAAGAGTATCATGCTTTTCATAGTTACGAATGCCTCGTCAATGCTTATAGTTTTCACAAAGTTTAATGATCTTTGATTGTATCTCTATTGTGCTTTTCACGTAGGGGACTTTTGAAGAATGTTTTGAATTGTTGTATGCGTTTTCCCGTCCAATTCAATAACTTAAGGAAAACTTGAAGATTAAAAAAGTGCTGTTCACGGTTAATCTGGAGTATTGAAATTCACAATTTATTGAAAGAACAACTGAAAATCAATTTAGGTTGCATATGTGTCATGTGTGGAGAAGAACCCTCTAGCTAGTCCGTCATTTATCATTTTACCTTAATTTTATGTTTTTATCAATTCTGTAATTTAATTAAGTTTAATTTACTTTTCATCAAAACCAAACACCCATCCATTATTAAATTATATTATTTAGTTAGTTTGCTTTATTGTTAGTCTTTTAATTTAATTTCCGTCCATTTCAGTTCTTAGTGTCTAATCAGATCATTTTCATTATTTTGAGTCATCCTAAGTGTGTTTCGAGTTATTAGAGTTTTTAGCCTAGTTTTGTATCATTGAGTCTTGTTTAATATTTTTAAATTAATTTAGAATAGATTAGCAATCCCTCCTAATCCCCGGCCTAGAACGATACCCTACTTACATCTATACTACAATTGTCAAAAAGAGGGTTTAATTTGTGTGTCAAGTAATTTTCGCATCAAATTTTGGCGCCGTTGCCGGGGATTAGCAACTTTGCTAATCCTTTTATTTTTGTTTTTGTTTATGTTTATATTGGTGTTTGTGTATTTTACTTTTGATATTTGATTTATTTTTCTTTCTTTGATTTTAGGTTCAAATGGAGCCGAGGGAAATTTAAAGGAAAGATGCGTCCGGCTAAAGACGTTAAATCAAGCGCTTCTTGGGAGGCAACCCAAGCATTCAACGAAGGGAGACTTTGGAATCACTAACCCAATCAGCTTTGCATTCTTCCACCCTTATCTTTACTGCTTTCATTTTGTTTTGTTTAGTTAGTTGTGTTAATTGGTTGATTTCTGTGAGTTTGTGTTATTTAGTTTAAGTGTGGGGGAAGGTTAACCAAAGTCTCTTTACATTAATTTACACATTAAAAAAAAAAAAAAAAAAGATAAAATTTAAAATTAATGCAAAAAAAAAAAAAAAAATACAAAAAAAAAAAAATTTTAAAATTATAAAAAAAAAAAAAAATACATAAAAAAAAAAAAGTACAAATATTTTACAATGATGTAAACTAATAGTATTCATTGGTCGGGCGGGGCTTCAGCAGTCGGCGGGGCCACAGAAGGAGGAGGCGGCAGAGGTTGATCAGTTGGAGCTTCACTACGCGGTGCCGCTCCAGAAGACGAAGGCAGATGTTGTTGGAACAAACCCACAAACCTCCGATGATCAAGTAAAATTTGACCATCGGTGTCCTGCATCTGGTCAATCTTCCTCTTCATACTGGTGGCATAGTTGTGTGCGAGCTTGTGCAATTCCTTATTCTCATGCTTGAGCCCTTTAATCTCTTGCTTGAGACTCTGTATTTCAGCCACCAAGGATTCAACGTGACGGGTTCGGGCATATAGGCGTTGGGCCATGTTGGATACGGAACCCGCACACTGCACACTGAGAGCCAGAGACTCCTTAACCGCCAATTCATCAGACCGTCTAGCGAGCAGTCTATTATCTTTAGGAGTGACAATGTTCCGGGCCACCACCGCTGCTGTCATATCGTTCTTCATCACCGAAGCCCCAACGGTAAGGGGACCAGTGGGGGATATGAAAGAAGGGCGCCATATGTTGTCTGGTGAAGGAGGAGCTGCCTCTTCACGAATGTTCAAGTCAAAACGTCGATCAGAAGGGCCTGCCATTTTCTGAAGATGTTGAGAAAGAAGAGTCGGACTGATCAAGATTAAACAAGTGCAAGAAGGGAGTGTTTACTGGAGGGATAAGTGTGTTGTGGAGCAAGATTAACGCCTCTATAAAAAGGAAGAAATCAAAGAGGCGCTCCTCAGAAATTGAAGAGGCGTCCTCTCGCAAATCGAAGAGTCGGGGCTCATTTCTCAAAAGCCGGATTCTTTTCTGAAAAGAGGACGCTCCTTTCTCAAAAGTCGGATTCTTTTCTCAAAAGAGGCGTTTCATTTCTTAAAGGCTGGGCTTGCTCAGAAACAATGAGCCGAACCCCGGATTTCAAAAGATCAATTTGTCCAGACGTGTCGTCACTTGTCACACGCAAATTGCTTTGCGAAATTCTCGGGCAGTTTGTCGAAGCACCAATTCAGAAATCGAAGAGGGAAATTCAACAGTCAAAGACACGCTAGCTTTCTCAAAAGCTGGGCTTCAACCCACGGGCAAATCTTCTTTTCCAGATTTATCCGCACGTGTCACATGCTACCTCTACAATCGACGATGCTCAGAGCTCGAAGCGCCGATTCCAGATACCAATGAGGAATCTGCTTTGCGGAAATTACGGGCAGCTTTGTCAGAAAGCGCGTAATTTGTACTATTCATCCATCCACCGGCTACCGACAATGAGTGAGATAACAGTTCCGGTTGTGAAGAGAAGTCCTATAAGTTTCTACCTTCGCCTTCCACAGCAAAGGCACACTCTCTCAGCACTTCTCTCTCAGCACTTCTTCATCTCTGAAAATGCATTCCCAAAGAATCCTCCTAAGTCACTCTGTATTCCTCATTCCCTGGGATACCCTTGCTAACAACCCATCCAGAGCAAAAGTATTTCATATCATAAAGGTTGAAAGCAAGAGTATCTCATATCATGCATTCTCCATGTCCTTTTCCTTGTCTTTGTTCTAACCTGCAGGACATGGAGAAATTGCTCTCGAGTACTCGTCTTCCACTGCTGATGTACTTCCAAAGAAGCTGCCACATCTACCTGAAGAACAGATAAGGCAAGCGAAAATGACACCAGCAGCATGTGGAGACAACGTACAGAAGAAACAAGCAGAGAAGAATGCAGCTTGCGCAATCATCCCAGCGGAAGGAGTCTGAGATGAAGAACAAGAGAAGCTGCCACATCTGCTTGGAGAACAAATAAGGAACTGCAACATTCCCAAAGAGCAAAGCCTTGCAGTACAATAGCATAAAATCATCACTTGTAAGTGAAAAGCTAAGTGTCACCCTGTTCAAGAGGAAAGCTGTGGAAAGTCAACAAGCACGACCAATGATTACTTATTAGTTTTATTCATTATCTTTTATCGTAATTTTCAATTTTTCGTTTGAAATTTTTTTTTTTTTTAATTAATTTTCTTGCGTTACTTAACTGAATTATTTCTTTTCTTTGCAGGAACTTTTGGTTATTTCCACCCTTGAAGTTGATTGCAGAATTTTAGCTTGGGGGTCATCGCTTGATTTTACTGCAAATTAGGGAAGTTTTCAGTCCAATTGCGTTATTTTGTTTCTTATTATTTTTTTTATTTTTTTTTTATTTTTTTTATTATTTGCATTATAGTGTTTTCTGACATTGGGGACAATGTCAAGTTTAAGTGTGGGGGTAGAAATCTCTAGAATTTCATTTGTTTCTGTGTTGTTAGTTTTTGTTTTCTTAAAAAAAAAAAAAAAAAAAAAAAAAAAAAAATCGGAAAATTTAAAAAAATCCAAAAATATTGTCTTGTTTCCCTTATTGTTTTGAATTAGATTTTTTGTTAGTTTCCCTACCCAATGATATAATTGGATCAAATTTGAACCATGATCATCAAGAACTTAGTTAACATGTGTTTTGTGAAATTCCTAATTCTCTTGTTAGTTTTGTACATGTTTGATCATCTTTGAAAAACCAAATGCACATAGCCTTGTTAATGTGAAACTAAAGTATGACTTAAAGCTTCATATGTGAATTTAGTAACCATATACATCCTATGTGAGTTTTTGAGCCTATTGAAAGTGTGTGCATTTTTCATACACTCCTATTCTTTCATGTGTGATGAACTTATGTGAGATACATCTCTAGAACTTGCGTAACGATCTTTCGAAATGTTTGTCATTGATTGCATGAACTTGGAAATGATAGAGGCATTAGGTTTACCACTATGGCCCAAATAACCATGTTTCCCAAAGAAAAATGATATCATTAGATTGCCAATTTGAGCCGTGTTTGTTGAGCCTTTTATTTCTTATCACCATATATGTCTACCCTTATACCTGAAACATTTTTTCCTTACCCTTTCCAAGCGAGCAATGCGAGATTGTCTTATGAGAAACGTTTGTGATGTACTGTGAAGATGTTTGGCAAAAGAATAAGTGTGGGGGTATTTCAATGTTTGGATTCGAAAAAAAAAAAAAAAAAAAAAAAAAAAAGATTGTATAAAAAGAAAATAAAAAGTTTTTAAAGTTTCAGTTTAAGGGTGTGATTGGAGGTTTCAGAAGAATCGTTGGAGAGCTTGAGTTCTTATAAATCTAGACAAAAGAATTGCTTGCAATGTAGCTTGGAACTTGTGTTTACCTATTCTTTCATTTCAATAACCCTCTCCCTAAACCTCATTACATCCAATAAAAGTCCTCTTGATTTAAGTTTTGCAATTATGATTGTGGAAATGAGATCTTTATGCAAGCTTATGGTAGAAATTTCACATTTGATTCTTTGAGCGAAACACATTAAAACTAAACACATGTGTGATTGAGTGCATATCCCGTGAGAAGGTCACTAGTTTGCATATGATGATTTTAAAAATAAAAACTTGAAATTGCATTAGCATGGCTATCTCACACACTACACTTCAAGGATGATTTGAAGACTACTGCTAATATTTGAATAAGGAAGATGAACTTGGATTAGTTCCTTGATGCTAGCTATGGTTCTTGATGATTTGTTTTCTTAAATGAAATTCTATGAGGGTCAGATAGGGAGAAACTAATGTTTTTCTTGTTACTTCTTGTTCTTGTTTTCTTTGTTTTGCTCGAGGACTAGCAAAAGTTAAGTGTGGGGGTATTTGATCGGATGATATTTATATATATTTTTACTTCGAATTCACTCGTCTTTTCTTAGTTAGTTCCTTATATTTTTAAGCTATTTACGTTATTTTTGTGTTTTTAGGATTTGTTATGCAAAGAAAATAAAAATAGCACAAATGAGTTTTAAATAATAAACAGAAAGAATATTGGTTTTATTTTTGGATTGGGTTTTATTTTGGTTTATTTTGATTTATTGTGTTTGTAGGAGAAGAAAGTGGAAAGCACTGAGAAATTAAATAGAAAAACGTGGGACGGACAGACTGCAAAGGGAATAAGTGGCAGGTCCAAAGCTAGGCGTGAAAGCTGCTTTGCAGCTGGTCAGCAGATGGGATGGAATAAAAATATGAAGTGAAAACAAGAAAGAAAAAGAGGAAATAATAGAATAAAGGAGAAGGGAGAGACAGCTAGGCCAAAAAGAAGAAATGGTGGAAGCACGGAGAATAAGTGAAGGGAGAGACAGTTATGATCCTGATACAGCTGGTAATCAGGCAGAGATGCTTCACCGTTTTAAGCTGGGAACTAAAAGGAAATGGAAGACTTTTGCTAGTGCGCTTCCTTGCACCGATTATCATGAGTTTTCTGAGATTTTGGTTCGGATGGAGGATTCTGACAACCTTCCTAGTAACAGTGAGGATGATGAAGATAAGAATGATAATCAGAAGAAAGATGATAGGGGTAAAGGTATCTCCACTCATGGACCCCGTAAGACACAAAATTTCAAGAAAAGTGGAGCGAGTTTGAGTTCTTCCAGTGGAAGATTTAGTGTCACAAGCCCGAGGAAAGGTGGAAGATTTGCTGATGGACCCAGGTTTCAGAGACAGAGAGATTTTGGTGGTGCTGGTGGTTCTGGTGCTCCGTTATGTCGTCGTTGTAACTTCAGACATCATGGAGAGTGTAGGAGAAATGGTAGTGGTGGTGCTTGCTACACTTGTGGACAAATGGGACATAGGGCTGTTCAGTGTTCCCAGAGTCAGCAGAGATCTCAGCAGTCTGTTATGCCACCTCCAGCGCCGATTCAGCAGAATTTTGGATCAGGCAGTTATGGTCAGACGAGTTGTGGTGGTGCTTATCACTACCCGGGTGATACTGCTCCCTATGTTTCCGGACAGTATCAGTACCCCCAGGATCCTTATTCTCAGACTGGGTATTCCCAAGACCTTGGAGGTTATACTTCTTATTCTTCCATGCCAGTTAGTGGATCTCAGTGGCATTAGGGAGGTCAGCCCCGATAGGGAGAGGTTGCTGCTAGCAGTGCAGGACCGCCTAGGCAGTCTAGCCAGCCAGGACATGGACGTACTTCTCAAGGGCGAGGTAACCAAGGCAACAGAAGTCGTGGTGGACGACATCAAGCTTAGGGACGTGTTAATCACATCTCACTGCAAGTTGCTCAGAATCATCCGGACTTGATTATGGGTACGTTAAATATCCTTAGTCACTTTGCTAGAGTTTTGATTGATTGTGGTGCTACACATTCTATGATTTCTCATACATTTGCTCAAGTGACTCAACCTCACCCTACACCTCTAGGATTTGATTTAGAGTTTGCTATGCCTAGAGGGGACAAATGTTATGTTGATAGTGTTTACCCAGGGTGTCCAGTGATGGTAGATGGTGTGGTTATGCCAGCTAATCTTATCCCGTTAGATATTGTGGATTTTGATGTGATTTTAGGGGCAGATTGGTTGCATTATAATCGTGCCCATATAGATTGTTACGGGAAGTCAGTTACTTTGCATCGTCCTGGACTACCAGAGGTTACTTTCGTGGGTGAAAGCAGTGGGGTGAGACATGGTGTTATTTCTGCCATGAGAGCAAAGAAATTGTTATCGAAAGGTTGTCAAGGATACTTAGCACATGTGGTGTTAAATGATGTTGTTCCTAGCAGTGTGGAAGAAGTTGGAGTAGTCAGGCACTATCCTGATGTATTTCCAAACGATTTGCCTGGATTGCTGCCAGACAGAGATGTGGAGTTTTCGATTGATTTGCTTCTAGGTACGGATCCTATATCTTTGACTCCATATAGAATGGCCCCAGCTGAATTGAGAGAGTTAAAAATTCAGTTACAAGAATTAACTGATAAAGGTTTCATTCAACCTAGTACTTCTTGATCGGATGATATTTATATATATTTTTACTTCGAATTCACTCGTCTTTTCTTAGTTAGTTCCTTATATTTTTAAGCTATTTACGTTATTTTTGTGTTTTTAGGATTTGTTATGCAAAGAAAATAAAAATAGCACAAATGAGTTTTAAATAATAAACAGAAAGAATATTGGTTTTATTTTTGGATTGGGTTTTATTTTGGTTTATTTTGATTTATTGTGTTTGTAGGAGAAGAAAGTGGAAAGCACTGAGAAATTAAATAGAAAAACGTGGGACGGACAGACTGCAAAGGGAATAAGTGGCAGGTCCAAAGCTAGGCGTGAAAGCTGCTTTGCAGCTGGTCAGCAGATGGGATGGAATAAAAATATGAAGTGAAAACAGGAAAGAAAAAGAGGAAATAATAGAATAAAGGAGAAGGGAGAGACAGCTAGGCCAAAAAGAAGAAATGGTGGAAGCACGGAGAATAAGTGGAGGGAGAGTAGGTGAGGGCGCGGGGATACTGCAGAAAATGCAGTGGATGGCAGACTGGCAGCAATAAGATGTCAGATGTGCGGAAGAAAAGGCGGTGCTAGGAAAGAATAATGGATGGATGGCAAACGGGAGGAATAAATAAATAAGGAGTGAGCTAGTAGGAACGGGGGGAATTGGTGGAAGGCAGAGGGCTGCCCTTTGGGCAGCGTGAAGCTGCGGAGCAAAAAGAAAGGGAAGCTGCCCTTTGGCAGCGAGGTCAGACAGCGCAGGAAAACAGAAAGAAGGAGGGCAGCTCGCAGACGTAGAGAGGTCAGGAGGTCAGCTCGCAGAGGCAGGAGAGGAGATAGACACGGGGAGAAGGGAGACTGACGGGCACAGTGAGAAGAAAATTAGAGGCTTCACTCCATTTCTCTCGGTTAAATCTTTTCAAACTTCTATTTTATTTTTGTTTTAATAATGTGTAATTAATTTATGTTGGTTAGAGGTTAATTCGAAACCATGAATATATTTGTAATATGAATTGATTACCTTCGGTTGTGATTTCATAAGTTGTGATTTCAATTTACTTATCCGTTCGTATAAAAACTGATTTGTGTATGTTGGTTGAGAGTGCACGCTTAATTTACATGCATGAATTTGATGCTAGAATATAAGTGAATTTCACCTAATCGTTATGAACTTATTTTCACAAGTAGTAAAGGTTGCTAGTCACAATCACGTTAAGTAAATTCTTGGCAAGAGTATCATGCTTTTCATAGTTACGAATGCCTCGTCAATGCTTATAGTTTTCACAAAGTTTAATGATCTTTGATTGTATCTCTATTGTGCTTTTCACGTAGGGGACTTTTGAAGAATGTTTTGAATTGTTGTATGCGTTTTCCCGTCCAATTCAATAACTTAAGGAAAACTTGAAGATTAAAAAAGTGCTGTTCACGGTTAATCTGGAGTATTGAAATTCACAATTTATTGAAAGAACAACTGAAAATCAATTTAGGTTGCATATGTGTCATGTGTGGAGAAGAACCCTCTAGCTAGTCCGTCATTTATCATTTTACCTTAATTTTATGTTTTTATCAATTCTGTAATTTAATTAAGTTTAATTTACTTTTCATCAAAACCAAACACCCATCCATTATTAAATTATATTATTTAGTTAGTTTGCTTTATTGTTAGTCTTTTAATTTAATTTCCGTCCATTTCAGTTCTTAGTGTCTAATCAGATCATTTTCATTATTTTGAGTCATCCTAAGTGTGTTTCGAGTTATTAGAGTTTTTAGCCTAGTTTTGTATCATTGAGTCTTGTTTAATATTTTTAAATTAATTTAGAATAGATTAGCAATCCCTCCTAATCCCCGGCCTAGAACGATACCCTACTTACATCTATACTACAATTGTCAAAAAGAGGGTTTAATTTGTGTGTCAAGTAATTTTCGCATCACTTCTCCATGGGGAGCTCCGGTGTTGTTTGTAAGAAAGAAAGATGGAACTTTGAGATTATGTATTGATTGCAGGCAATTGAATCGGGTAACGATTAAAAACCGTTATCCCTTACCTCGTATCGATGATTTGTTTGATCAGCTTAAAGGTGCGTGTGTGTTCTCTAAGATTGATATGAGATCTGGCTATTATCAGTTGAAGATTAAAGATGATGATGTACCTAAGACGGCTTTCAGGACCCGTTATGGGCATTATGAGTTTTTGGTGATGCCATTTGGATTGACTAATGCACCTGCAGCTTTCATGAAGCTAATGAATGAGGTATTCCAGCAATATCTTGACAGGTTTGTCATTGTCTTTATCGATGATATTCTGATATACTCTAAGTCTAAAGCAGATCATATTTGACATCTTAACTTGGTATTAAAGAAATTGAGGGAGCATCAGTTGTATGCCAAGTTCAGTAAATGTCAGTTTTGGTTTAATGAAGTGGCATTTTTGGGGCATGTAGTATCGGCACAAGGAATTCAAGTAGATACTTAAAAGATAGCAGCAGTGGAGAATTGGGAACAACCACGAACCGTCACTGAGGTACGGAGTTTTCTAGGTCTAGCAAGTTATTATCGACGGTTTGTTCAAGATTTTTCTATGATTGCCTTGCCACTAACGAAGTTAACCAGGAAGGATGTTAAGTTTGAGTGGGACGACAATTGTGAGTAAAGTTTCCAGCAGTTGAAATATTGCCTCACTCATGCTCCGGTATTGGTACTTCCTGATGATAGCGGTAACTATGAGATTTACAGTGATGCTACTTTGAATGGTTTGGGATGTGTTTTGATGCAGCATAATAGAGTGATTGCCTATGCTTCTCGACAGTTGAAGATTCATGAAAGGAATTATCCTACTCACGATCTTGAGTTGGCAGCCCTTGTCTTTGCTTTGAAAATTTAGAGGCATTATCTCTATGGTGAGAAGTGTAAGATCTTCACAGATCATAAGAGTCTTCAATATCTTTTCACTCAGCATGATCTTAATCTTCGTCAACGAAGGTGGATGAAGTTACTAAGTGATTATGACTGCACTATTGAGTATCATCCGGGTCGTGCAAATGTGGTAGCTGATGCACTGAGTAGGAAACCTCAAGGTCGACTCAATGCTTTGTATGCTTGTCATGTTCCTCTTCTTGCAGATTTGAGAGCTACTAGAGTGAAGTTGGAGTTAGAAGAACGAAGAAAAGCTTTTCTTGCTAGTTTCCAAGTCAGGCCAGTTTTGGTCGATCGTATACTTGAAGCTCAGATGGTTGATAAAGAAATCCAAGAAATGATTCAATTGAGAAGTGAAGGGAAAAAGAAAGACCTCAGGATTCGAGAATCAGATGGCATGCTTATGCAGGAGAACAGAATGTATATGCCGAATAATGAGGAATTAAAGAAGGAAATTTTTGATGAAGCACATTGTTCAGCTTATGCGATGCATCCATGAGGGACTAAGATGTACCATACCATTCGACCATTTTATTATTGGCTGGGTATGAAGAGGGAGATTACATAATATGTAAGTAGGTGTATTGTTTGTCAGCAAGTTAAAGCTGAAAGAAAAAAGCCTTTTGGTCAGATGCAACCACTTCCTGTTCCTCAGTGGAAATGGGAAAATATAACTATGGATTTCGTGTATAAGCTTCCTCGTACACGAAATGGATTTGATGGTGTTTGGGTGATTGTAGATTGGCTTACTAAATCAGCACACTTCATTCCAGTGAGGGAAAAGTATCTTCTGAATAAATTGGCTAAGTTGTTCATCACGAAGATTGTGAAGTATCATGGAGTTCCAGTGAATATTATTTCTGATCGGGATCCAATATTTACTTCGAAGTTTTGGGTAACTTTTCAGGAAGCTCTTGGTACAAAATTGCTTTACAGCACTGCTTATCATCCTCAAACTGATGGGCAATCAGAGAGGACTATTTAGACGTTAGAGGATATGTTGAGATCTTCAGTGTTACAGTTTGGTGATTCTTGGCATGATCGCCTAGACTTGATGGAATTTGTCTACAATAATAGTTTTCATTCGAGCATTGGTATGTCACCATTTGAGGCACTTTATGGTAGAGCTTGTCGTACGCCATTGTGTTGGTCAGAGGTTGGCGAAAGAGTGCTTGAGGGCCCAGAGATTGTAGATGAGACTACTCAAAATGTTCAGGTGATTAAGTTTTACCTGAAAGCGGCCCAGGATCGACAAAAGAGTTTAGCAGATAGACATGCTACTGATCGAGTTTATGATGTGGGTAATTTGGTATTCTTGAAATTGTCACCTTGGAGAGGTGTAGTGCGGTTTGGAAAGAAGGACAAGCTAAGTCCTAAGTACATAGGACCTTATGAGATCACTGAGAAGATTGGTGAAGTTGCTTACAGGTTGGAGTTGCCTCCGGAGTTATCTAAGGTACATAATGTGTTTCATGTCTCGATGCTTCGACATTATGTTTCAGATCCTTCACATGTGATTCTTCCTCAACCTTTGGAGATTAATCCGGATTTGACGTATGATGAGGAACCAGTGACTATCTTGGATTGGAAAGACAAGGTTCTAAGGCATAAGACAGTGAGCCTGGTAAAAGTATTGTAGAGGAACCACTCAGTTGTATGAAGTGGATGGTTTAGTTGTATGAATTTCGAGGACGAAATTCTATAAGGAGGGTAGATTGTCACAGCCCGTCCCGAGATTCTATATATCGAGGTTGTGAAATAACAAAATTACCCTTGACGGTTACTAAGGTATATATGTGGCATGTTATTGAATATGCATATTTCCTAAGTTTTGGAAAATATAATTGGATTAAAGGTTATATGTATTTTTGTGGTTAGGGAGTTAAGAAAAATGGATGGTGATGGTTTTGGGATGGACCACACACACATACATACGAATCAAACCTCTCTCTCTCTCCCCCGTGCTCTCTCTCTCCTTTTCGTCTCAGTCTCACTCTCTCCCTCTCGAAAACGTACGGACGAGACCAAATTCCCTCTAAACATCGTGGATCGACGCCAAAAAGGTAAGGTTCTTCATCCTTTCGACCTCCTGAGTCGTTTGGTACTAGTTTTGGAACAAGAAACCTTAGAAATCACGTTGAAAACCCGAGGTCCGATTTGAGTATTGTTCATGCATTCGTGATGTGTTGATTTTCAGGGAATTCTAAGCTTATAGTGAGCTTAGTGAGGTCCTAAGGAAGCTCGGAGTGCTTAGTTTGAAGGTTTTGGACGTTGGGATCGTTGAGTTCGAAGTTGGCTGGTTTTCTTGGAATTTCTCCGGTGAGATTTCGTAGTTTTTTTAGCCTTAAAGTAGTGTAACGTGAATCTACATGCTTAGGGCTTCATTTTGACATAAAATGCGTGAAAAATGGTGGAGAAATGACGGAGAACAAGGAGATTGAAAAATTTCCAGTTTTCCGGCGACCGGCGAACTAGTCCAGCGACTAGAGGTTAGGGGTGATGCTTGTGGGGGCGCGTGGACCCATGCCCATCCTGGCGCATGGGGACGCGTGCGGCCTCGAAATTTTTTTCTGAAAATATGTCGACATCCGTGACGTCGAGTAGGTCACTGTGGTATATTCATATACCCAAATTGAGCACCGTATGAGAAGTTATTACGAATTTTCGGTTATGTGCTTTAAATAACGTTATTTTAGTTGTTTCACATATAGGTGATACCTATCCCGAGGACAAGCGCATCCAGGGACGTCACGAGGGTTACGACCCTTCGACTTATCAGTGAGTGGGTAGTTATTTTCTATTATTACTTATATACTATTGATTTTCCCAGAAATTGAATTTAAATGAAAGTATGTTTTCAAATGCCATGCATGCATTTTATGAATTATATGAATTATATGAATTAGTAATTGATGCATATGTATATGAATTGGTGCTGTGGACGCACATGTGAGTATCAGGTGAGTTTTATGTTAATTATGTGAATCATTGATGATGTGAATTAAGTTGAGAGCTCATAACTTGCACCCCTGGTGTTAGGGATTATAGTATTCACCGCACCGTACACTCACTTTGGATCCAAGTAGGTGCATGTCGTACAGACCATGAGAGGGTTCCGATATGCTAGTCGTACAGATCACTAGAGGTGGTTCCGACTGGTAGGTGACCTTAAATTATGTGCACAAATGATTGATGAGAGAAGCACTAGAACATATTATTACACCATTCTTGTTGTACAGGTCACCGTGATGACTCTGGTTGGTTTGGATATCGAGCTATGGAATTAACCGTACAGGATCAACTGCAGGGTCTCCGGTTGATTCATTATGTCACCTGTTATATTGATGCATTTATAATCTATTATTGACATTTATGGCATGGCATATTTTCTGGATTTGATGAAAAATTGATGATTTGAGATATATGAGGAATTATACACTATTATGTTATTTTCTGGGAAAGTATACAGGTTTTACAGTGAGGGGTTAGAATTATTTTTGATGAAATGTTTTTGAAAAGCTTTGGTTTTACTGACCCACTCAATTTTGTTTTGCGCCCCTCCAGGTTCTAGTTAGCATCATTGGTGGCCCACGAGGATCCCCACGGCGTACTGACAGACTACATAAATGTAGGACCCACGTGTGGGTGTTGTAATTTAGTTATAGTCCTACTTGACTGCACCTTGTTATTATGCTCTGAAATTATGTGTTTCGCACTTAAACTTACTCTAGCACGTTACTTGGTTATTATTGCTAGTATTTGGTTTTTGTTTATTCGTATTTCTCTTATCTTTTACTTCCACGTCGCACTTTTGGTTACGTCACACTCACGTGACGGCCAGCACGCCTTGATTCTAGGATCGGGGTGGGTCATCCTTCAACAGAAAAGAACTATATATATATATATACACACACACAGACACCAAATGGGGGTGGAAGCTATCTAATGACGATGATAGGATTATGAGCACAATAATTAAGACTAGAGTCATTATAATGTTATAAGCAGATAGAAAGAATTGAACAAAGAATTGATTGGTATTTACCTTGGATTTGAGATAATTAATGAATTGACTGGCATGCAATTCAAAATCAATTGTGATAAAAATATTCTTCATAATGAAAATAATGAATTAAAATTAATGATGCAGATAGGGATTGAAAATAATTTTATTAAAATTGGATTGTTGACTTACAATTTTGTCTACTGACAATTGATGGAAAACACAATGGAGCTCGCAGGCATCCTTGATGATAGAAATAAAATACAAGTGTTTATAATTTGATATGGGATGGTGCTGAATATTAACTTTGTTCTTGTTCTAGAGAATACGCAAAGTTTTCAGCTTATGGCTAGAGCCCCCTTCTTCTGAGAATGAATTTTGTTTTTGTAGGCATGTGATGTGAACTGTAAAGGCTGGTGGATGATGATGTTTTTCATTGTGGAGTCACGTTGTTGTCTTCTGAAATGATGGATGAATCGTAAAAGTGATTTTACTATTCATGAATAGTGTCTTGTCAGAATGATTGATGATGCTGCTTTCGGTGATAGAATCACATGGCTTTTACTGTAGGTTTTACATAGGTAAAAATTTGAAATGATTACAAATGATTACATTTTGAATTCAAATTTCAAATGGGTATTGGGAATCCTGATAATCAGCCCATTTGGCGATTTGACTTGCCATGTTGACTGGTGGTTGAGACGAAGCGTCTGATGAGTCGGAGTTTGTTTCTTCTTCTTCTTCATGCAGTAAAGCTGCTTCGGCCATGAGCTTCTGGGCTAAATCTTTGAGTTGCGAGGATTTTTCTTTTTTCTTTGAACTGGAAGACTTGGATGATTTGGACTTTCCTTTGAGAGAGGATGAAGGACTAATGTCTGATAAGGATTGTGTCTGCTCGGGAAAGTCTGGCAATGCCTTTGTTGTTGGTGAAGAAACCACTGGGACAGGAACAATGGGAAATTCTGAGAAGACCAAGTTGATGATCTTCTGATGGTCGAACTTATCCCACCATTTAACCCATCCGGAACGATAAATTTCACCTTTTTCAATTTCATAATGTCATTTCATAATCCAAGAGACTTTGTATTTTGCCATAAATAACGGCAGAAGTGAAATTCTGTTGTCGAAACAGTTGCTATCAAATTTTTTCTGGAAACCATTTAAGAGAATGTGCATGAGATCTTCTGGCAGTAAACTGGCTGTTGGGCCGTGAGTAAACCACCATTTGGGAAACCATGATGGAAAATTTAATCTGAAATTTCTATCAAAAGTAATAAACCATGAGTGACTAAAGTTTGTTGTTTGATGGAGAAAAATGTTGGTTCAGGCTTGGATGTAATCATAATAGTTGTAATGATTGTTAGGGATGAGAATGCGTTAAGTGTGAAGAGGTTTGGTTTGATAGAGAGGGATTCCCCATTCTGGTTCGGTAAGAAATTTTCCAATGTGGAGGGAATGGTAAAGGATTTTATTTTCATGGGTGTTGCTAAAGATTGGTTTTATAGCAATGCTTTCTGTCTCACTGAGAATGACTTGGTAGTATTTAAGGGTTTTGAGAGATTCAGTTGATTGATGATGAAAGTTTGGAGGGAGGAGAATTTTGGCTATTTTGTCTAGGGATTGCCTTTTATCAATGTTGGAGGGGATGCTGAAAAGGTACTCCATCAGAATTTTATTAACGTAAGGAGATGTTTTAGCAAAACTAGGTGTTTTGGGTGTTGAAGGGGATGACATTGATGAATAGGGGTCATAAGGACTGACTAATGCCGCTTGGTAGTTTGGCCGGGGTTGATGGTAGTTTGGCCTGAGGTTTCCTATTGTAGAACCTAAAGGAGTGAAGCAGTTGGTAATGGCTAAGGCTAAGGAAAAATCGGGAATAGATTCCTGTTTTACTGGTGGTGTAGGTAAAGTGGCTGGAAGCCTTCTTTGGCTACTGCTTTTGTCTGTCATTCTTCCCCTGCAAAAATTAGCTGGTTAGGAAATCATGGATGCAATTTTGGCAGCCTTTAATATATTCAATGTCAAAGTCAAAAATACTTAATATGGCTTGCCACCGTGCAAAAATTTGTTTTCATGCAATGTTTTGAACATTTTTTTGTAAAACATGTTTTGCGGATTTGCAATCGACTCAGACTAAAAAAAAATTATTTAATAAATCATCTTGAAATTTGTTAATGCATAATACAATAGATAATATCTCTTTCTTAATAGGACTATAATTACTTTGCGTTGGGTTCCATACTCCTGAATGGAAACGAACAATTTGTTTAAGAGATCCGGATGAAGTTGATTGCTTGAGGATACCTCCATAACCAGTATCAGATGCATCGGTTTCAACTATTTTAAATGAGTTGGGAGTTGGAATGCCAAGGCATGGCAAGGTCTTGACATGTGATTTAATCTTTTTGACAATAGAAGTATGAATGCTAGACATGGTGGAGGTTTATTCTTAAGACGATCAAATAATAGTTTACATTGTTGACGAAGATGAGGATAAAATTCAGATACATAATTTATGGAACCAAGAAATCGCTGGAGTTGAGTTTTATCAGTAATCTGATCAGGAAATTTGTCAGCAAATTGGATGACTCTGTCAATAGGTTGAATGGTAGATTGATGGATATTGTATCCTAAAAATCTAATGTTAGTTTGAAACAATTTAATTTTAGATGCAGAAGCAACTAATCCATTGGACTTAATGATTCTAGCAAACAGATGCAAATGTTCCCAATGCTCGTCTATTGACTTTGAGTAAATAAGAACATCATCAATATAAACAATTGAAAAATGGCTGAATTGATTAAAAATTTCATTCATAATATTTTGAAATTCACTGGGAGTATTCTTAAGACTAAAAGACATTACATTCCATTCATAGTGACCGAAAGGAATTACAAATGTTGTTTTATATTTATCATTTTCATGAATCTAGATTTGACAAAAGCCTGATTTCATATCAAATTTTGAAAAAATAACTGCTTGAGAAAGTCGCTTTATCAAATCTCTTTTGTTGGGGATTAGATGCCGAATCCATTCCAAAACTTTATTCAAAGGTTTATAGTTAATAATTAATATGGGAGTTCCTCTTTTTAATTCTACGTTCTTTTGAACATAAAATGCAGGGCATGACCATGGAGATTTACTTTTCCTAATAATACCCTTATTAAGAAGTTCCTGTATTTCTGTTTTGCAAAATTCTAGAACTTCTTGACTCATTTGAATAGGTCTGGCTTTGGTTGGGATTTTTTATTCATTAAAATCCTTTATGTAAGGAAATTTAACGATGTGTTGTTTTCGGTGCCAAAAGGCGTTGGGAATGTCAGAACAGATATCATTAATAAGTTTCTTTTGAAAATTGTTAATAGTTTCTAACAAAGACTTATTTGTTAGCTGCTCCTCAATTCTTTTATGATTAATTTCTTCTTTTAAGAAATTAATATGTTGTGTTTTGTGAGTGATTAAATTAATGGATTGCGATATGCTATCCTTTTGAAGATGTCTTAATTTTTTGAGATCTGTTTCCGTGTAGAACTCAAACGTGACCTTTTGTCCTAAAACTTGGGTGGTAATCCAATTGTGATGAACCTTAAAAGGATATATAAGTGCCATAAAAGGGAGTCCTAAAATGACTGGATCAGAAATATTTTTTATTAAAACAAATGGAGTTTTAAAACAAATATTATTTTGGCAAACATGCGCTTTGGGTATCTCATAATTTAATTGCATTGATGATTGGTTAGCACCACTAAGTATTTCGTTTGACTTATGAAAATACTTAGTAAGAATTAACCTTTCTTGAATACAATTCAAGTATGTGCCCGAATTAATCAAAGATTGACTCAAAATGAAAATCATCAATTATTACTTTAATTTTATAATACCATTTCTGAATTCTTATTTTGTCTAAAAGACTTAAGACTAAATCTTGTGTGGATTTCTTACCCGAATGAGCATCTGAGTTATGATCTGAAGAAGAACTTTGTTCTTCATCATTATTGTTAACAAGTGTTTGGGTTTGAACTCTACTAAGATGTGTATGAATTTCTAGATTCTTAGATTTTAAGATTCTAATTTCATCTTTGATTTATTAACTTCGTGTTGTAGATCCTTAATTGTGATTTCTTTCTTAGTCTTATTGAACCTTTCTAAGGTTGTGCTAAGAGAGATTTTTGGAGTTGATTGGAATTGGGGTTGGCTAGTGCCAAGTTATTCAAAAGAAACCAAATTTTTTAGTTTCTTGAGATAGAAAGATTTGAGTTCAGGGTCATTGACTTTACTTATTAATTCGATCAGAAGATCTTTTTGTTCTTCTTGTTTGTTAAGGACTGATATTTTGTTACAGCAAGTATCGATACATCCTAGCTTGATGTCGGGAGATGAAAAACTACTTGAGGAATTGTTATTAGAAGAGGATAATTCTAAGTCATCTTTTGATTGACTATGGTCTGTGTTCCTAAGTTCTAGGACTTGGATTAACTGAAGTTTCTCTTCCTCAGAGATCTTCAATTGGTTGATAGTTTTCTTAACACGACATTTGTTGGCGTAATGGCTAGATTTGTCACACTTGTAGCAATTTCCCTTTTGGTTTGGATTTTTGGAGTGGATTTTTTCCAGAGGGTTTCCTCTTCCACTTGTTAGATTTGGGTTTTTCATAAAATTGATTGGGTTCAAAGTGTTTGTTTTTGGTTTTGTATTTATTGGATCTGGGGTATTGTCTTTTTGAGTACTTGTTGGAGTAGTTATGATAAACTTGTGATTTTTTCTTTTTATTGGAGTGAGCAATAAGAGGTAATCCGTATTGTTCACAGAACATTTCTAGTTCATATTTAGCTATGGATTTATCTTTGTTGACTTGTTTTGGAATTTTCATATCGATACACATTTTTAATTCTTCTTTCTGGATAATATTAATTATATTTCCATAAGTAAGGGTATGATAATGTATGACATCTTCTTCATTAACTAAGACATTTCTAATTTTGTGTGCAAAAAATTTTGGTAATCCATTTATAAATTTTTCTTTCTAAAACGGTTGGTTACTGTCTTCTCTGAGTATGACTTTAGACATGAACACATCTTTGTACCATCTAAAGTCACTTAGAGTAGGATTCTGGTTGGTAATATAACTATTAGCAACCATAGAGATATGTTGAAGTTTATTGAGAAATTCTTGTTCTGACAAACCATCTATATTCCGTTCATAGAGTTTATCAGAAGAGACTGAGAATTGATTTTGGATATTTCTTTCTTCAAATTGAATATCTGGAGGCGTTGATCTAGGATACCAATTTTTAGTAAGAGATGTTGGATTAATTCGTTTATTTGTGATTCTTTTAAGTTCAAGATTCTGAAAAGCTTGTTCAACTTTTCGGATGGATTCTGAACCATCTTCTGACTCAGATGATATAGGAGATATACACACACACAATGTTTGTTTTAAAACTCCATTTGTTTTGATAAAAAACAGGTCTCCCCTTCATAACTCTTCTATATCCTTTTAAGGTACACCATAATCGTATAACCACCAGAATGTTAGGACAAAAAATCACATTTGAATTTTGCATGGAAACATATCTCTAAAAAATTAAGACAATTATAAAAAGATAGCATCTCAAAAACCATCAATCTAGTTACCCAAAAATCACAACAAATTAATTTCTTAAAAGAAGAAATTAATTACAAAAGAATTGAAGAACAATTAACAAACAAATCTTTGTTACAAAGCATTGACAACTTTCAAAAGAAACTTGTTAATGAAATTTGTTCGGATATTCCCAACGCCTTTTGGCACAAAAAACAATACATTGTTCAACTTCCTTACAAGAAGTTATGGAATTTTGCAAAACAGAAATCTAAGAACTTTTCAATAAAGGAATCATTAGGAAAAGCAAATCACATCATGGTCTTGTCCTGCTTTTTATGTCCAGAAAAATGCTGAATTAGAAAGAGGAACTCCCAGGTTAATCATTAATTACAAACCTCTTAATGAAGTCTTGGAATGGATACGGTATCCAATTCCCAACAAAAGAGATTTAATTAAGAGACTTAGTCAAGCTGTAATCTTCTCAAAATTTGACATGAAGTCTGGATTTTGGCAAATTCAAATTCATGAAGATGATAAATACAAAACAGCATTTGTCACTCCTTTTGGTCATTATGAATGGAATGTAATGTCATTAGGTCTTAAGATTGCACCTAGTGAGTTTCAGAATATCATGAACGAAATATCTAATCAATACAGCCATTTCTCAATTGTTTATATTGACGATGTTCTCATTTATTCCAAATTGATAGATGAGCATTGGAAACACTTAAACATGTTGCTAGGATAATTAAGTCAAATGGATTAGTTGTCTCAGCACCCAAAATTAAGTTATTCCAAACCAAAATTAGGTTTTTAGGATACAATATCCACCATTCAACCAATAGATAGAGTAATTCAATTTGCAGATAAGTTTCCAGATGACATCACTGACAAAACCCAATTACAGATATTTCTAGGATTTTTAAATTATGTTGCATAAATTTATCCACATCTTAGACAACAATGCAAACCCTTGTTTGGTTGTCTAAAAGAAAATCCATCATCATGATCCAATACTCATACTTCCATAGTCAAACAAATCAATCACATGTTAAGACTTTGCCCTTTCTTGGCATTCCAACTCCTAATTCCTTCAAAATTGTTGAAACTGATGCCTCTGGAATTAGTTACGGGGGTATTCTCAAATAGTCAATTTCTTTCAAATCCCCTGAACAAATTGTTCGTTTCCATTTAGGAGTATGAAATTTAGCACAAAGTAATTATAATACTATTAAGAAAGAAATATTATCTATAGTATTATGTATTAGTAAATTTCAAGATGATTTATTAAATCAAAAGTTTTTAATCAAAGTCGATTGTAAATATGCAAAACATGTTTTACAAAAAGATGTTCAAAACATTGCATCAAAATAGATTTTTGCATGATGACAAGCTATATTAAGTATTTTTTTATTTTGAAATCGAATACATCAAAGGTAGTCAAAATTGTATCCCTGATTTCCTAACCAGAGAATTTCTGCAGGGAAAGAATGACAGTAAGAAGACCTAATCAGATGAGGCTTCTAGCCACTCTAATATATATATATATATACATGGGTTTGGATCTGGGACATGCTTTTGACCCACATTTTGACACCCATTTTGTACGATTTACTTTGTAATGTATTTCAACGATCCGAACCGTTTATATTAGGATATAATAACTCATTTTGTAAGGCCCAATTCTTAATGTATTTACAATGATCCTTGCAAACAATTAGACAAATCTAAAACCATTAAGACATAAATTTGTTGTGAGGAAAATGAACAAATATGGTTTTACAAAAAAAAAACTAAATTTACTCCTACATTCATATGGTTTCAGATTTGATTGATTTTTTATAGACATAATCTTTGAGGGAAGATCTAAAAGATAAACAGTTCAGATTGTTATAATAAATTACATAATAGACTTAAAAAAATGTGTGTCAAAATGTGTAGAAAGCATGTGTTAAACATTTCACTCGATCAACTATATGTTTTATATATTTGTTTAGGCCGAGATGGATTGACCTAAGGACCACAGTTCTCAGCCCAGCAAATATCCATTAGGTCAATAGGATTTTGGCCCACGAAAGGATCTGTTTGACCGAGTCCTTATGAAAGTAGGACTGTGAAAAAATTAAGGATAAGGGTGGCTCAGTCGAGTCCTACACACATGTAATTACCAAGGATTAGAATAAACCATGAATAAATGTGGATTATCCCAGGGATCATAATGCATACATGATCAGATAAAGATGGATGAATCTCATAATGAGACTAGGTTCAGGGTCCTATTGACAATAAAAAAGACCGACAATAGAGGAAAATGAAGTTTTGACTAAGAGGGGATAAAAGGAATATTCAAGCAAATGTTGAGCAAACACAGTCCTATTAGGACTCTACCTCATCAAACTTGTTTATCAAGGAAGTCTCACCTTTAAATAGAAGAGGCTCTGCAACATTGAAGGCCCCTTCAACTCAACAAACAACTCAAACGCTCTATGAGAAATCTCTCACTCTGCGTGAAACTCTTCTCACACTTCTTGAGGAAAACACTAATTATCTTGACATTCCCGTCAACACATCTTTAGTTTGGATAATACTGTGTTAACAACCGGCGAAGTTTGGACCAATAATACTAGAGCCATAGAATAAAGCAATCAATAAGCATCTTTAGTTTGTATTAACAACAATAGTTCTAGTAAGTTGGTTATCTATTCAAGTCTCGGCCGGAAACAAGTTTTTAACTTATTCACCGAAAGAAGTTACTTCATTAGCTTCCAACGAAGTAGAGTGTTCTTTAATTGATTATTCTCAAGTGCATTTTGCAATTCGGCATTTAGACGGCTGAACCACGTTCACCATAAAGATGCTCACCTCCTTTGAGTACATGTGTCCCTACAACCTGATACCGATTCGGCACACCTATATCTCCTGAATATATATAGTCGATGCAGCTGAACATAGTGCAAGAGATCCTAAATTTTGCAGTGACCTAACCTAGTCTTCAAGTTCTAGAACCCAATGCGAGATGTGTTACTTCCTCAACCTTAACTGCTCGAGTACATAAGTTAGCAGCACATTTGACACCATCACAACATATATTCTACTTGCCCCGATCAAATTCAGTTGTAAGTTGGCACACCCGTATTCACAAGAATGACATAGTTAGCTCATAGTTACTCAGCATGTGCACCACATAGGCCTTGTACCTAAAATGTAGGAATACGACGTGTGGAACACATTAGTGAGTTTTGCTTATATTACGGTGTACAAGATTGTACAAATAATTTTGTTCCTTTTCACCTTCATTAAATAAATAAAAAAATCTTTTGTATTTTGCTCACCCTATTCATAGTAAATAGTACCTGTTTATGATGAACTCTTAATTTAGACTACACATTCATGACGTGAGAGCATGTTAGACTGTATGATTGTTGGTCTGATGATATGTTAGAACATAAACATACATTCTAAAATCAAATAACACTTGTGGAGAGATTTAAAATGTTATAAGCATTTTGAATATGTTACTTGGTCTAATGCTAATGTTATAACCAATTAGCATTTGCTAGACTTTTATCATTGAGTCGTCCAAATGTATATATAAAAAAATAAAAATAAAAATAAAAAAAGTGAAAGAATTCATCATAAATATGTTACTTTGTCTCATACCGTCAATTTGTTCCATACTTGAATGCATAAGCCAACTATATTGGAATGATTTTTTTTTTTAGGAATGATCTTTGATTGAAGATTAAGAAATTAAGTGGTTTTGATTATAATTGTGAAGATATGTTATTTGCATGGGGTAGGAAGGGATCCGCATGTTAGGATTGACAGTCCTATTGGATAGAGAAAATCACAAACTAAATTAGAAAGATAGACACCAAGGATTTACGTGGTTCGACAATTTGTGCCTATCCACGGCGCAACGATCAATCTTCCACTAAATCAAAATAATGGGTACAACCAAAACAATCTTACCAAGCCGAAGACAAGGCTTGATGAATACAAGAAAGTATAACACACACTCTCTCTGACTAAATGTCACAATTTGTGATGGAACACTCTCACTCTCAACCTTAGCGTGGAACAACTCTTAGAACACACTCTCTCTCTCTCTGTCTTTCAAAGTGGTATACTTGCTTTTGGATGATCAGCAATAGTAAAATGCCACTTCTATTTATATGCATACATGAAACATCCTACTAAGTCAAAGAATTAATTCCACCACTATCATTGGAAGTCGAAACGTTCATGCACCATCCAATGAATTGGCCTTGAAACTTCATATATTCATGCACCACATAGAGTTCTCATGTTTTGATTAATCTTATTTGTAATTCCAATGTATAGGGTGAATGAACCAAACATTACATTCCTTTGAATGTAGTATCCTTCAACAAATCATTAGTTCTCTAAAGAATTCTAGAGATTCCAAACCATCCTTCATCATGGGATGGAACCATGCTATACCAACACCATGTATTATCACGTATATGTAATTAATTTTTTTTTCCGCTATTGGTTGGTTGCAAAAGGATGAGAAATTTTGTGTGCCGGGAACACCTTGCCCCATGATGTTACCGTTTCACGTATTATAATATGAGGGGACAAAATTAAGGATGATTATTCAACCCCTTAAACCTGATAACCATTCGAATGACGCAAATTTGAGGATGAAAATTCAGATATTTTTTGGATATGGGAAAAAACCGTTAATATTATTCGATTAGGAGTTTGGATATGTTTACAGGGGTCCCCAATCCGTATCTGTCCCCAAATCTAATCTGAATATAATATTCTCACGTATTTAAATGATTTAATAATTTGTTTTGTCTTTCTCCCTTAGTGGCTATTATATTTGCTTTTGTCAGCCTTTTTTTTTTTCTAGGACCAATTTGCCTTAATTTGCTTTCATATTTGGCTTATAATGAATATCTGAAGAAAGTATTGTTAAGTTTTTTAAGATTTGAATGTGGATATTTAATGATGGAATTAGAATCCATTAAATTCTAATGTGTCAGTTGAACGAATAATTATTTGGCATTAACGAAGATGGATATAACCGTTAACCGATGAGAAATATGTTACCCCTTAGGTATGGTTATGGATAATCCCTGATGGTTAATTTGCGGTTATGAATATAGTTAATTTTCGTGGTTATGGAAATAGATATGACATCTCCGTCTCCAAACCGAACCATTGTCATCCCTAGACAAAATATAGTTCATATTATATGTACATTTTTATAATTTCAGTAAAATTATAACACCACGTTGTAGTGTCAAATTACCATCATGTAAAAAGATTCATAAAACTGTTCTTTTCTTTTTCTACCAAAAAGAAAGGGATATAAAAAAGAAAATTGTTATTAGCACTCCAAAATTCTTATTTTGCACTCCAAACTTTATATATTTAGAAAGAAAAACAAATTTTGAGAAGTGCATAATTAGATTTTTGGAGTACAATATTCCCAAAAAAAAATTGGCCACTTTAGTTATTCGTTAAATAAGCAGAAACACTTCAAACATATTTCATTTATTTCGTCCGGCCAGTGATGAAATATGATAATCTATAATATCCCAGAAGACTTGGTAGTAGGGGTGGGCATAAAAACTGCAAAACCGCATCGAATTGTATGAAAAAACCCGAAAAGAACCGAGTTGATCGGAAAAGTCAACTTTGAGTAAAAATCCGAACCAAACTAGTTCAAACCGGTTCCGATTTCGAAGGAACAAGAACCGGTCGGAACCAAACCGAATTGTTTTACTAATAAATAAATAAATAAATTATATATATATATATATATATATATATAAACACACGTGTCATGGTATAATAGGTTGAAAAATTAGTTTCACCAAGTTGCAAAGCAGTGAATCCATCCAAATTAAGGCTCACCCACCCTAAAATGTTTTTGCTTGCTACTGTTGGTACTGCTGCCAATATCAGGGAACCAATATCAAGAGACCGATGCTGCTTAAGTTCTTTATGTTTTTTTTTTTTTGTTTGCTGACCAACCAATGCACATTTCTTTTAATTTTCTCTTTTTGTTAACTTGGTGCCACTGCCAAAGACATTTGCATTAAAAAGGATTTGTGTTGTATGCAAGTTTATATAATCATTTTAGAAGACGTATTTGAATGCATGATGATTTAGTGTTCAAATAATTTAGTATTCGGAACCGTAAACCAGCAAGAACCGGAATCGGAACTGGTATAGACCAAACCGTACGATTATAGTAATAAATTTAAGCGGAACCGCACTAAATCGAACCATTGATATTTTCTGGTTTCGGTTCCAATTTAGGGATGGAACCGCACCGTGCCCATCCCTTGTGCATAACCAGAACTAGTCTTGTGGAAATTTTAGGGTACTAGGAGAAGAAAAAACATCGATGAAGACCAACCACTGAGTAGCCGTTGCCTTGCCTGCAAATGCAGGCTGGATGTCAGTGGAAAAATAATAGTCCATCCCGGCCGTATAGCTTTCATTGTCATCAAGTGGAGTAGTTGTAGATAGAGATGTAGAATTTTTTTATAGACACCGCGACGACCACTCGATTACCAAAAGGGAAATTACCAGGAAAAGACGCTAATATAAGTGCCGCGCGGGGTCTTAGGATTGCGCAAGGATTACGCGTGGAAACTTTCATTCGATAACTCATATGAGAGACTTGCCGGAGCCGGCCGGCAATCGAAAGCTTTTCTACAAGATATCGTCAATCTAGAGTACTATGGTAAATAACTTCAGTTAGCTTTTGTTGATTGGTGCACCGTACGTGTCAATGCATCCAACATTTGCAAAGGAAACCTGCATATATACTTAAGCTTATCTACTCTGTCTCTGATTTATAATGCAACCCTCAATCAAATGAAGCTTGTAGGGCAAGAAAATTACGTGTTATGCTCTGGCCTTGTCCCCCCGAACTTAAAGTTTGTTCTACTTTTCTACATATCAAAGGCTGTCTGTTGAGCTAAAGACTACTGTATACGTACATATTTATCCATATCCACTATCTAGCATGTATCTGTATTTGGATATGTTGCCCCCCAAAAAAAAATTTATTTGGATATGCTAATCTCCAGAGATTGGTGGAGTGAAAATCAAGTAAAGGTTTAGAAACCTCAACCCCAGTTCGAATTCCCATGAATGCATTCTTTGGGCCAACCTGCATCAATTAGTGTGTAATATTTCTTTATTATAAAAAATTATTTGGATTATGATCCGGGGAAGTTCATAACCTTATTACCGAGCAATTTCAGTCACATGGATTTCTATTTTTTTCAACCTGCTTAGAATAAAGAGAGATATTAAGTATATTTAGTGACTTCAATCGAATTCATTCATTTTTGCATCTGTCATATTCGGTGACTTAATGGTCAGCCTTGCGTGGAAAAAAACTAAAAGCAATCGAAAGAGCTTCAATATATCGATCCCCTTGATCCTCACAAAATTGCTTTAAACGCATGCATGCTTTGGCCCAGGCGGCAGCAGAAGAAATTATGGAGTTGTTGGTTTAATTTGGTTACCTGTTAATTAGTTGTTGATCTATCATTAGCCAGGTAGGAATTGAAAGCATATCTACCTGCTGGGTCCTGAATTATATTGGAGTGTAATGGCAAGTCTTTAATTCTATTGTCTTTTAAGGGTTTTTCTTTCACTCATTTTTTCCTGGAAAGTTCCTACGATTCCAAATGATGTATATATCTTTTAGTAAACATATCCTATTACAGAATTAATCCCCCTTTGGACAAATTTCTGACGTTTATATATATATATATATGTGTAGTACAGAGATCATATGGTAGTACAAAAATGTAACAACAATAACAACAACAACAACAAAGCCTTATCTCACTAAGTAAGGTCTGCTATATGAATCCTAGAACGTCATTGCGCTCGGTTTTGTGTCATGTCTTCCGTTAAATCCAAGTTGTCCAAGTCTTTTATTAGAATCTTTGTTCAAGTTTTACTAGCTAGGTCTTCCTATACCCCTATGGCCTTGAGACTCTGTCTCGTAACCGTATCTTCTAACTAGAGTGTCTGTAAGTCTTCATTTCACATGTCCAAACAAACAAAAATAGATTTGTGGTGACGAGCGGTGACTGAATTAGACTTTTGTGGGCAACTTCCGGGAAAGTCAGTAATCTCTGAGTCCAAATTATATTATGACAAATCCCATCTTAAGGTCCACACATTTCATCCTTAGAAGTTGTACTACGTTTGATGCCCATCGAATCGGATTACGCACAGCAGAAAGAAAAATATCATTCTCAAATCGAGCGAAACGCCTTTTGCTGAATACTTGAGTCATTGCAAGTCCGTCAGTATATGTGCAAATAAGATATTCACTCGTTTATGGAAGATGCGTGTCTTGAAATTGTTGGGAGGAATATATATTGCTGCAAAATCGGTCTTTTTACACGTACGTATGTGCTTTGATGCTATCTTTGTTTGTCAATAAAGTTATGTTCTTTTACTCTATCTTCTTGAAGTTGTTCTTCTCCTTTTTTCGACATATGGAATAGAATATCAAACATAAGAATATCTGATCATCTGATCTTTCTGCATTTTCCCCGGAGGCCAGCTGATTCGATCTTTTAAGTTCAATTTCCTTCTGGAGCAATATATACACGAAGTTTCTTGGAAATTTCCTTCTATTGGTTTCTCGCTAAGGTAGGTATGTGTATCTTTTCCAATATATATATATATATATATATATATATGGCTTTTTAACCAAAATGATTCCTGAGATTTGCATAATACATCACTTTGGTTCCTAATGTTGAAAATCAATAGAAATGGTGCTTGAGATTATCCACCATCCATTATTTTGGTCATTCTGTTAAAAACTCCGTTAAGTGTTCCGGAGCTCTTGGCCGAAAGTTTGGGCAATTTTCAAAGCTTCGTAACTCAATCGTTTCTTAACCAAATTTGACCCATAATAGATCAAAATGAAGATAGGAAAGTGTAGAACAAGATTATACCTATTTGGAAAGCCATTGATTGCAGGTTATGACCGGAAAATAGCCTGAAAGATGACTGGTCCATGAGAAAATCGGAAAACTCTCCGAAAACTAGGTAAACTTTAAACGTTTATAACTTCTTCAATACTCAAAGAAATTGAGTGATTCAAAAACGAAAATCATACTTCTTGATGAGACCTTTCTCGACGGCTAAATCGTCGTGGTTTGGCCGGAAAACGGCTCGAAAGTGGCTGTCTTGGTCTCAAGTTAGTCACTTTCAAGCCGTTTTCCGGATAAACCATGGTAAATTAGCCATAAAGAAAGGTACCATTCTCTTTTTCTCGTTGAAAAGTATGATTTTCGTTTTTGAATCACTCAATTTCGTTGAGTATTGAAGAAGTTATTAACGTTTAAAGTTTACCCAGTTTTCGACGAGTTTTCTAGTTTTCCTGCCGACCAGTTACCTTTCAGCTATTTTCCGGCCATCTCCGGCAACCATTGGGCTTCCAAATAGGTATAATCTTGTTCGATACTTTCCTATCTTCATTTGGATATATTATGGGTTGAATTTTATTAAGAAACAATTTAGTTATGAAGCTTTAAAAATTGCCCAAACTTTAGGCCAAGAGTTCCAAGATATTTAACGGAGTTTTTAACGGAATGACCAAAATAATGGATGGTAGACAATCTCAGGAACCATTTATATTGATTTTCAATCTCAGAGACCAAAGTGATGTGTTATGCAAATCTCAGAGACCATTTTGGCTAAAAAACTTTATATATATCTTTTGCAGTATATTATTCATGTTTTTCCTTTTGCATTAATGCAAATTTGCAATTACTTTGAATGGGAAACGAATAAAAAGAAATCAAATCCTCGCAACTTCATATTTGATTCTTAGCAAATAGTTTGAGGTCTAACGGGCGGAATGCAAAAGGCAATAATTTCAAGGAACAAATTTTAAGTGGATGTAAAAAAATTTAAGTGGATGTAAACCATCATTTTGGCTAAGAATGTATATAAAAACATAATTAAATATACATATTTAAAAGATGGGCTTGTTAATTATAGAGAGAAAAGTAAAACAAAGGCACAAGGTTAATGCTTGCATTCCCCCCTTATAGAGATGAGTTCGTTCCTTCACCTACGTATGACGTATTTTTACTGTTTCATAATTGGAACCGTTTTATCTCTTAATCTTCACTTGAAGATCGTCCTTACAAAAAAATCATTCAAATCAGATATTGTTTAGTATGTATGAAATCAATAAACCTTTTATCGTGAACTTGCAACTTGGTACTGACATTGTTGATTTATTTGATACATTTGATGATTAAACGATATCCGATTCAAATGATTTTTAGTACGAATGATCTTCAAATGAAAACTAAGAGATTAAATGGTTCCGATTATAAAATTTCTACGATGGAGATACGTTATTTGCAAGTGGGAGAAATTGCTCATCTCCTAAGAGGAGAATGCTTTGCTTGTATTGTCCAAGATAATAATGCCAAACATTACTTGATCCTTATTAAAATTGGCTGTTGGCTAGAGGCTTAGAGCTACTCAGAAACTAATCGAGACGATGTTGGTTAGAGTACTCAATTAAAGTTCACAGTTTGCTCAACGCATGGATTTTGGGATGTTGATCCCAAGGAGCTTAGTGGTCTTTTGATTTTTTTTTTTTGATTTTTTATTTTTTGAAAGGATAGTGGTCTTTTGATTTAGGCTCAGTGAACATATATAGTTAGTTTTATTTAATCCAATATTTATGTGGTTTCAAATTAAATTAAATTTTTGCATTCATTTTTCATTTGTATGACTATTTTGCCCATAATAATAAATATGAAATTAAATTGAAAATTCCTAATTATATGGTTTTTTAATTTAAAATTTCAACAATATGATTTGCACTTGAAAAACATTCAAACAGATCAATTAGCGAGTGTGACACAACTATTTACCTATGATAATTATATCTATAACACTTCCAAAAAAAAACCTTGCCAGAGAAAAAGTTTGTCAGGTCAAAGTTGTTTTCATTGCCATAAACTTTTAACCGACACAAGTTTATCGAGAAAGATTAGTCGGACAAAATCAGTCACTAAAAGTTTTACTCAACGAAATATCTATTTCGTCAGCCACAATAGAGTTAGACTGAAGAATACATTCGTCGGGCAAACATGTGTTGATCGTATTGACTCGACGAAATCATCTTGCTCGACTAGGATATTTCGTTGCCCAGAATCAAATAAAATAATGTTATAAATTTGACCCGATGAAAAAGTTGTCGGGCCAACTATAAGTAACCAAAATTTGAAAATAATATAATGTTTGGCTGGACGAAATTCGTCGGGCTAATATTTTTTAAAATTTTTAGAAAATGTTAAAAAAAATATTTGTAATAAATAATTTATTTAATTGTAATTATATTAATTTAAAAAGCTATAATTAATGACAACTTTAAAAATTTTATTTAATTACATTCAGAATAAAATTGTCTGTACAATTATGTTAAAAAAACTAAACATATAAATGTAAACTACTCGGCTGGATGCTGAGGTGGCTAGAGGAATGGCTTATGAAGGTCGCTCAGGGGCTCATGAATGCTTATACTAGAAGCTGACAAGGATTGGCTTACCCTAGCAAAGTACGTGCACATTAATTTGCGCACAACAGCTTCTCTCCGCACCACTTCTTCTTTTTGGTGCACTAACTCCATCTCTACATGCTGAAGTTTGGAATCAGTCTCGGTCGAAGGATTATAACTCGCTGAAGAAGACGACCTCTGAGGTCTTAAACCCGACTTGCTCATAGGCCGCAAAGTTCTTTGCCTTTCCATCGCCTAACCTCGTCCATCAGTAACTGTAGATACACCTTTGGATCAGGTATCAGCTTCTCCATAGGCATGTCTGGTTGCTGCTGGGATAGTAGGCGAGGTACTCGTCCTTCTTTAGTGTCATAAAAGCCTACAAAAAAAAAGGGGAAATCAATTAAGATTTTTTATCATAATTTAAACCTTATTTATTGTAATGAAATTTACAATTAAATCATAGAAAAGAATACTTACAAAAATGCCGTTGCAACTTGGATGTCATAATTGGCATGTGTCTCCCCCCAAACATCCACCTTCGGGAAATGTGAACCTGTCGCTCGCCATTCCTCAACCCCTGATTTTTTTTGTAAAGTAAAACATATAATTAAACATTACTAAAGAAACATAAAAATTGAACTAGAATTAAAATGGATTTGGATCCCATTCGGATCCAAATTGTGGGGACCTTAGGGATCCTCACATCTTATCTATCACTACAGTTGACACCTACTTCAACTAAGACCCCCTTTCTCATAGTTTTTATATTTTGGAATAAATCGACACGGATTAAACACTGTGTCGCAGTGTCTATTTCCTTATTTTATTTATTACATTTGGATTTAGACACTGCAACACAATGTCTATTATTTTGTTTCGTTTTTTCCATCACTCAAACGCCTCCTACATGTTCTTTTTTACATTTGGATTCAGACATTGCAATGTAGTATTCATTTCCTTGTTATGTTTTTTACTTTTGGATTCAGACGCTGCGTTACAGTGTCCATCTCCTTGTTTTGTTTTTTCCATCACTCCCATGCCTCTTACATGTTCCTTTTCCTTTTCTTTTTTTATTTTTTTTAATTTTTTTTAATTTTTTACATTTGGATTCAAATACTGCAACGCAATGTTCATTTCATGGTTTTGTTTTTAGCTTTTGGATTCAGACTTTGTGTTGCAATGTCCGTTTTAGTTTTTTCCATCACTCACATGTCTCATATCCTCACACGACTTCTCATTTTTACATTTGAATTAAGACATTGTAGTGCAGTGTCTGTCTTTTGGCTCTATTTTTTAGATTTGGATTCAGATATACTGCAATGCAGTGTCCATTTCCTGGTTCCGCTTCCTTGAGTTGAGCAAATTCCTCCATGTAAACTAGGGGGGGGGGGAGGGAGTGATAGAATATTCTTGTTCTAACTATTTATAATATCTTAAAGGCCATATGACATTCATAGAGAGAAGAATAAAATAGTTAAGTTCTAATATAATGAAAGGATAGAAGAGTCAAGTTTTAGCTATTTATAATAACTTAAAGCTCATGTGACATTCATTACTGACCTATGCCTAGTTAATAAAAATATATCCTTGATTAAGTCCAAACAAAAACATACCATTGATATATGGCTAAATAGTAAAGTTTTATTGATTTAAATCTTAATAACTTTGCACTCAAGAAAGAGTATTTAAGCTTGATATTCATCGGCAGCCGTTCTCACAGCTTAAGCTTTTGAGACCATTGTCGCTTGTCTATCAATTTAAAGCTTAATAACTTTAGTTTTACCAAGTAAGACTAAACTTAAATACAAGCTTACTTACCTGGAGATGGTGAAGTACATTCGTCGACAAAGAATCAAGACCGTCTTCTACGTACTTTCAACAAACTAGAATTTTTTAAAACCTAAACCTTGGCTAATGAGAAATCTTTCAGAATAAAGAGTAACCTAAAAGATTAACATCAGAACAGATTACTTGGACGTGAAATCATGCCCCCTAAGCAGTGCCAAAACCAATTGACAAGCAAAGGTCACCCCACCTAAGCACACAGATCGATGGACCAAACAAGAACAATTAGAAATTATTAAAACAACCAAGAAAAATATGGTGGGGATGAAAGAAACTGCTAGAACTCCCTTTCCACTTATAGTATATATGCATATCTATCAAAAAAAAAAAATATAGTATATATGCATAAATGACTTAGTTGTTAATTATAAAGAGGTGAAAATCAAAGCCAGCAGACACTACCAATTGATTTAGCTGATTTAAGTACTGTCTGCATGAAAGGTTTCAGGCCGATTCATGTACATTTTTGGTTTCTAATACTGCAAAGTTATTCTTTATCCATTTAATATTACTTTCTCTAAATTAGGACACGTTTTTATTAAAATAAGCAGATTATTGCATCATTTTAATACCTTTCCACCTATTCGTGCACTTTTTTGGGGTTAAGTTCCACCCTAGATATTCTTATATATATGATTGCTGCATCCAGTTTACATTAGTCCGTTTTGATTGCAGTTTTACACAGAATAAATACTTAATTACTGGAAATTACTTCAGGCATGCGCAGTACTCTTAGAGAAGAATAATATATATACATGCATGCTGGATTATTTAGTAGAGGGAATATGAAGGCCACCTCAATTATATATAACATCTCAATCTCGTTGGCGATGCGGAGATATTGATCATCGCTTTTTCTTCTGAAGATATATCATACAACACTTCAGTAGTAGCTGTTCTGGATATTCTGCAAATTTCAGGTACGTATTATAATTTACTTATCTTTGCTTTCATTTCATTCATATCCAGAAAAAAAAATATACGTATCAAATTCAGACCAAGCAAGAAAAGTCTAATAAAACTGCCACAAGTCACCCCCATACTCCTATTCCAAGGTACAAAGTTATAGTTCCAAATTGCCACAAGTCATCCCCATATGCTGCCCCGCCGTTTGCTTATCGAAACTTTTGACAGTCTGCTCTGCCCTTCCACACGTCAACAATCTATCAAACCCCATCGACATCAAAATATAGTATAAACACTAGTGTGATCAAATCAACAATCTATCAAAACCCCCACCGACATCAAAATATAGTATAAACACAAGTGTGAGCTACAACCGTGTCTACCTTGTCTTCTTGGCCGACTCAACAATCTTTCCATTGCTGCCATAGTTTTCTACACCTTTTATAGGACTTTATTTTCTTGCCTAATCCAATACATTTTAAAACTAATTTCCACACTAGCTTTTTGTTTCCACGTGTTAAAGAGTCACTCAACCAATTTTCTCCCTGGAAATAATAGGTAAGTTAAAAGTATTAGCACCCGTTTTTAGAACTCTTTTTATTAGTTGAATTATTTCATCATGACCACAACGGAGAAAAGCTGTTGTAGGTAAAACTTGAGCATCGCCATTGATTATTTCCTTGCTTCCAACAAACACCATAGTAAATTCCGACCTCACTTGCAAGAAAAAAACACGATCACATGATTCGATTCTTTGCTTCCAAGAAACATCTTCCTAACTTGCTCCCTAATAAGGAAATTAATTATCCCACAGAAAAAGGGAAAAAGAAAAGAAAAGAAAAGGAAAGAAAACAGGTGAGAAAATGAAAATCAAAGGAATAAGAAAAGGCACCGCCACTCTTGAGGTCTCCCCCACGGCAACTACCATCACACGGAACCGTGTGTCGTTCGCAATCACAAATGTGTTTCTTCACCAAAACTGCTTCATTCACTCACTTTCTCGCGTAGGCAACGATAGTACTACATTAATGAGATGAGGGAGTGGGCACTTTACAACTTCTTATTTACAACTGAAGAAGAATACCACTAGATTATTTCTTATTTATTTACTCATCGTCTTTTTTTCTTCGAAAAACTAAAACTTCAGTTGGTCACAAAGATTCTTGACTCGAGTACCTATCTCTTGTCTATCCAATTATCTTCCTCTTTCGTAAACTAAAACTTTCGCTTTGATTGAAAGATTATTCACTCGGGTACTCGTTTCTTATATATCCATTTGTCTTTTTTCTTCATAAACTAAAATTCAGTTTTCTAACAATTTGATTTGTGCATGCAAAAAAACGCATATTGCTACTCTCCAAGCATCCATTATAAGGTATATGCTAGTGCTATTCTTTAATTTAAATTTTTGTCATGAATAAGATGACGTAGAAGATCAAGAAAAATCTACATAAATTAGAATATCAATACACACGTAGTGGAGAAGAGGATATAATCTAGGGTTTTCTGAAGAAGGCTGAGTGGAGAAATCGTAATTACCTTTAAACCCTTGTTCAAAATATCTTTTTCTTGAAACATGAAAATATTAGATTAAAGTCGACGAAATTCAAACCCAATCAACCAAGGTAACATCAACATTTTTCTCCACCGTAACCGTCGCTTGCCAAAATATCTGTTTCTACTGTCCCTGGTCTAATATTTTTTTATATATTCTGAGAGATAAAATAAAATAGGAAGGGACGGGGGTAGTAGGAAGTTTGTACGGCAGAGAGTCTCGACTGTAAAAGTGAACCCCTATCCAGCTATTATAAATTGTAGCCAAACTTTCCGGGTTTTCGTTAGTAACCCTAACGTTTCTGCCAAGTGCGGCGGAGCGAGCGGCGGTTCCAGATAAGTCTCGAAATTTCGGACTGGAAGTTGCACTGTTTTTACTGTGACGAGCATTCGAGTTTTAGAAAATTTGAAACGAAATTAGAGATTAGAAAGCTGGAAATTGGGTTCGGGGAGTGAGAATTTGGGAGTGTGAGAGGGGTTTCGAGTGGTTGTTAGGGCCCGGCGGTTGAAGAAACTAACGGCGCCATCTCTCCTGCGACAGGTTTTTAACGAACGATGAGTCAATCGAGAGGCTCACGGGCGGATTTGGAGGCCGGCGGCAGCCGCTCGGGCGACTTGGACGACGAGTCCTCGTCCAGTCCTTTTGACATTGCCAGAACTAAGGATGCTTCGGTCGACCGCCTCAAGCGCTGGAGGGTATGCTTTACAATCTATATAACATTTTGCAGTTTTACAGTCATTTTTATATGTATTTACACATATATTGTTTTGTTTCTGCAATTCGTTCTTCATCTCTGTATGTATGGATATGTATATGTTTACGTTGCTTTGCGGGTGTATTTTTGGTCCAGTGTTCTATCTGTTTGTGTATCTGCCTCTACGATTTAGGTTTCGGATTGTAATGTCGGTTTTCTGTACCGGATGGTAAATATCTATTAATAGTGTAGTTGCTCCCTCTATGTGAATAGATTAGTCTCAATTTTTCAAGAAGGGAATAGTACTTTCCGAAATTGTGTTAGGTTTAGTATGGCCAGGATTAGAAGATTAAACCTATAAAGTAGTGTTGTACAGTTGAAAGAAAAATTGGAAAATTGTTGGCGAAAAGTTCTACGAGTATCTTTTTTGATATGGGAGTCGTTTTTAATAACAAAATCAATAGAATTGGAAATATATCTTTTGGGTGCGTAGTTTACGAGCTTGTTTGGATATGCTTTTAAAATGACTGAAAGCACTTTTGGTGAAAATATTTTTAGAAACAATCCTTAGTAAAAATGCTAGTAAATCCTAGAAAAGCACTTAAAGTGCTTCTTGGAAGAAGCACATAACTGGTGCTTTTTGTAGAAAGCATTTAAAGTGCTTTTGAAACCTAAAAACATTTTCTCTAAAAGTGCTTTCAGTCATTTTAAAAGCACATCCAAACGAGACATTGTTACTGGAAATCATTTATTTTGTTTTATTTTATTTGATCCGATCTTTTTTATTGAGGCTTCTGGCTGAACTATGTTTTGTTTTGTTTTGTTTTAGCAAGCGGCACTTGTGCTGAATGCTTCTCGTCGATTCCGGTACACCTTAGACTTGAAAAAGGAAGAAGAAAAGCAGCAGACACTAAGGAAGATTAGAGCCCATGCACAAGCCATACGAGTAAATCACTTCAAAATAAATGTGTCTCAAGTCACTCATGTACTATCAGTATCCTAACATATGATTTTTCTTTATTTTTAAAATAGGCTGCATATCTTTTCAAGGAAGCTGGAGACCAGCAAGTGAATGGTACTTCTTTTTCTTTATTCCATTAATTTTTTTGTAAATATTATCCGCGGAAAAAAAATGCAACATTATTGTAAATATTCATTTTCGTTGTTTGAAGGGTATTACCCTGTTTTTTAGGATTGTGTTTTAGAGATCTCTCTCATTTGCTCCACTATCGTGATGCATAAATCCTGGTGTGGAAACTGTTCTCTGTGGTAGTTCTGGAGTTAACTTTTTGCTTTTTATTGTTAGGAGTCGTAGTACCAAAACCAAGTTCTACTGGCGATTTTCCAATTGGACAAGAGGAACTAGTTCCAGTGACGAGGGATCATAATTTTGCTGCTCTTCAACAATATGGGGGGGCAAGTCCACCACAAAACCTCTTTTGTGATCTGAGTTGGTACATCAACACTGTTGCTTATATTTGTTCTGTTGTTTCCTTAAATCAGGTCACAGGCTTAGGGGACCTATTGAAAACAAATCTCGACAAGGGAATTCATGGAGATGATGTTGATTTACTAAAACGGAAAAATGCATTTGGGTCGAACACATATCCTAGGAAAAAAGCAAGAAGTTTCTGGGTAAATTTGCTACAGTTGTGAACTTTTGAAGTTTCCATATTGGATATAATAAGAAAAAAGAAGAAAAGTTTGTGCTGTCATAATATATTTCTTTTTTCTTTTTCTGTCTGATAGAGATTTCTTTGGGAAGCTTGGCAAGATCTTACTCTGATCATTTTGATGGTAGCTGCAGTGGCTTCTTTAGCGCTGGGTATAAAAACAGAGGTGAGCTGGCATTGGCTTCTTAATAGCTTCATCCTTAATCAGAGTAGGATGTGAAACTTTTAGGGTGTTCTTATGAATATCTGCTAGTTGTGGTGATTTTTATATTCTGATAATGTCCTGTTTGTTTTGGAGTCTGAGTTGTTGTTGTAGCATGATTTGTCTTTTCTTAAATAGTGCACCCTTTTGATTGCATATATTGCGAGGGCCATGGTGTTCCATTATTAGAGAAATGACCTCTATCATTACCACAGATATAGTGCTTATATGGTTGCAAATCTGTCACTTTTTGTGTGAATGTTGATGATTTCATAATCATATTTGGAGAGTGATATCACAAACCCTTGTGAATCTCATTTTATTTATTCATTTTAAATACGAAATTTGTTTATGGTGTTCGTCTTATGCATTCTTTGTAGCTTACAGGGTATAAAGGAGGGATGGTATGATGGGGGCAGCATTGCTTTTGCAGTTCTCCTTGTCATTGTTGTCACAGGTATTGACTTAGCATGTTTATTCAATGATGTCTAAAATTTATATATTTGATTGTCATTTTTGTTTCCAACATTTTAGTTAATTTGCTTGTAGGGGCTGGTGTGTTGATGTACTAGTCAACTTGCTTTAAATATTAGGCATATATATTATAGATGTCTAACAGTTTTGTTTCTTTCCCTCTCCATATTCAAATAAAATTCTGTGAATATGCTCAGCAAGTTTTGTAATTATTTCCCAAAAACTAATTTGAGTGAAGACTATTCATGGTGGCCAGAATCCATCAATTCCACATTTGAGCACATTATTTGACACTAAAGCCTTGAGTTCAAAATTTATTCATCTTTTCTAACTCTCTCGCTTTCTATATTTGTGTGTATATATGTATGTGTGTGTGTGTGTGTTTACGTGTGTATATGTGTGTGCACTTATATATACATATTATATATATATATATATATATATATCTGCCATTATTAGAGGGGATGCTATGCATGTCACTTGTAGCCGTATATGGGCTTCTTACAAATTTGGATGATGTTTAATCATTTATGCTCTTTTGTGGGGTGTTTAAGCATATGTCAATCATGAGCTTATACAAGTTTATTACTTGAATTCTAAAATAAATGGGAGTTTCTATTAATCTGAAGTGGTACACACTCATCAGTTTTTCCTATAATTTTTACCTGCAGCCGTTAGTGATTACAGACAATCTCTTCAGTTCCAGAATTTAAATGAGGAAAAGAGAAATATACATTTGGAAGTGAGCTTCTGGTGCTCTTCGCCGTCAGTTTATGTGAATTTTATTTCTTCTCATGTGCCGATATTTAGCTTTGGAGGTAATGTGCAGGTCATTAGAGGTGGTAGACGTGTTGAGGTCTCAATTTATGATCTTGTTGTTGGTGATGTTGTACCCCTTAATATCGGCGATCAGGTATGCGCATTTGTCAGTAAATGTTTCATGTATATTTCGCAATTGCATTCCAATTGAAAAGTTTATTAATATTGTGATTCTATATGTAGGTCCCTGCTGACGGCATTTTAATAACTGGGTACTCACTTTCAATCGATGAGTCGAGTATGACTGGAGAGAGCAAGATTGTGAGCCTCTATACATGTTCTCTAGCCTTGTTTGAACACTGACCATTTATTTTCTGTAAATCATATGATGTATATATTTTCCTATTTTCAGGTTCGCAAGGACTCCAAGGACCCATTTCTAATGTCTGGCTGCAAGGTAGCAGATGGAAATGGTACTATGCTGGTAAAGATTCCTATCTTTCTTTTCCTTTTCCCATGATACTTATATAGATTCATAATAGTTTTTCTAGAGTCAGTCAATGGCATATCTGAAATCTTTGTGGGTGCTGAGACTTTTTTTTCGGAGGCTTCTTTATTTGCTGCCCATGTAATTTTGAAATAGAACTGTCAATGTTTTAATATTATTATCATTGTTTCTTCAGGTAACTAGTGTTGGGATTAATACTGAATGGGGAATGCTCATGGCTAGTATTTCTGAAGATACTGGTGAAGAAACTCCTCTGCAGGTCAGCGATGAACTTTTAACTTGAATAATTTCATTTGATGCATGGAATTCTGTACTCAAACATATACATCTTTGAATAGGTGCGCTTGAACGGGGTTGCGACTTTCATTGGTATTGTCGGACTCACAGTGGCTTTTCTTGTCTTGATAGTCCTGTTGGTTAGGTATATTCCTTATCTTCACCAGTGACCCTTTCTCTATGACAGTGACACTTGATTTATGATAAGAGTACTATCACTAGTGACCCCTTCTCGATGACAGGGACACTTGATTTATGATAGAGTACTATAACTTGTGCAGATACTTTACTGGCCATACAAAAGATACAACTGGAAAACCTCAGTTTACCGCTGGAAAGACAAAATTTGGAGATGCCATAGATGGAGCCATTAAAATTGTTACTATTGCAGTATGTCAATAACTCCTGGGTTGTTTTCAATAAATACTTGCCTGTGATGTTTCATTGTTTACCTGATTATTCACTTTAAATACAAGCGTTTTTGTGAATTTGATTAATGTGAAAAAGTTTTAGGTCACCATTGTGGTGGTTGCTGTTCCTGAAGGGCTCCCTTTAGCTGTTACCTTGACGTAAGTCTGCTCATTGTTTTGTGCTAAACCTGTTTTTCTTTTTCTTTTTTTCCTTTTTTAATTTCACTCGTGTGTTACACTGAGTAACTTACTATCAGAAAAATGATTATTTCGATACTAAGTTTTCTGTACGATGTGTTGTGGCCCTGGGCTTCCCGCAAGCCAAACATAAAATATAAAACTTTTATTTTTTCTTTTGTAAAGGGATACGTTTTTATTGCATACGTTCCTCATTCCTTACTTTTGCCCCTTTCATTCTTTGGCTATGACACAGGCTTGCCTACTCGATGAGAAAAATGATGGCAGATAAGGCCTTGGTAAGTCTAATTGTCTTTCAGTTTTATGCCTTCATAGATTTTTAAGTATATGTACTTTTCTTAGGGTTAGCATATAATAATTTTGGAACAATGGATCTCTAAATGTAGGTGCGGAGGCTGTCTGCATGTGAAACCATGGGTTCTGCAACTACAATCTGCAGTGACAAGACTGGAACCTTAACATTAAACCAGGTGGGTATAACTTACACTACAATGGGGTTCTAAATGGAGTTCTAAATGCCCAGTTTCTCTCTCATTGTAAAATATATGACGGTCGAGGTGTTGAGGTCTCATCAACTAGGCTAGTTCAGATGAAGTTAGTTTGAGGGTTCAAATCAGCTTAAGTGTTGTCTTACTAAGGGAAAATTTTAGTCAATTGGTGTGGGTGTTGTGAGATTAAAAAATGGTGGTGGACGTGGCAGAACAAATGTTATTGACATTTATTTCTAATTGTCTCTCTTGCTCTCTCTCCTTCTCATTCTTTTGTTCTCTAGCTTAAGATTGCTAATGAGTGATATTTTTCTCTACATTTCTTCGAGTATAGATGACTGTTGTTGAGGCTTTTACGGGTGGGAGGAAAATCGTTCTCTCTGGCGATAAGCCAGACTTGTCTCCAATGCTATCATCTTTGCTTATTGAAGGCATCGCATTCAATACAAATGGCAGTGTTTATATGCCTGAGGTATGCTTAAAGTATTTGTGTTGCTTTCTTGGAAAGATTTTAAAGCAGAATATTGAGTGGTGAAGGCTTAGGTTCAGTAAGGTTGTAATTTGCTGTTTCTTCCCTTTTGTAGACCGGCGGTGATATAGAGGTTTCTGGATCACCAACTGAAAAGGCAATTCTGCAATTGGGAATCAAGGTTCTTTCGTTTGGTTTTCCAATTCATGTATCTTGCTACTGCTCATGGGTGACTTCATCCCTTGAACTCACCACTAATAATTGATAACTTGTTTGCAGCTTGGAATGAATTTTGATGTCATAAGGTCTGAGTCTTCACTTCTTCATGTGTTCCCATTCAACTCTGAGAAAAAAAGAGGCGGTGCTGCGGTTAAATTGGTAGGGAACTTAAGAATCTTACCTTGCCACACTAAGAGTTCTTGATTATATGGTTATATTATGCGGATCTTAAGATAGTACATTTTGAATTTTGTTTTAGTAGTTATGTATTCAATATTGTGTTTCATTTGTTACCTTCCTGGTTGCAACAAACATGTCAGGAATCTGGATGATCTTAATATTATATGTTCTCTTTTGTAAAATGTCTTCATGTATCAGTTACAGTACATGGGGAAGAATATTAGTATTCATTGTGGATAACTTCTTTTGCATTCAAGGGAGCTGCAAGTAATGGTTGATTGCCTTTTTTCTATCTGTACAGCCCAATTCCGAAGTTCATATACACTGGAAAGGGGCTGCTGAAATAGTCTTGGCCTGTTGTACAAAGTACCTGGATCCAAATGACAAGTTGGTAGCTATGGATGATGAGAAGGTAGGAGAAAACTTTGGCATGATAAAATGATAGTTAATTTCTGCATCTCTTTTAGTGAAACACTTGTATAATACAGTCTATTTTTTCTTCCTCTAATTTAGTCATTCCTTTCCAGCTTGAGATGATTTTAACACCCTTTTAGTTTTTTGTGATCGTGCAAGACATTATAACCTTCTTTTAAGCTTAAAAGACAAAATTTGAACTTGTACAAATTATCCCTAATATCAATTGTATGAATCTTGTTCCTAAACTTATTTTCTTACTACTTTTGTGTTCATTTTATGGTGACTTTAACTTTGGAAGTTTTTGTCTAATATTTCATTTGAATGAAATATGCCTTTGTCTGCAGTCAAAAATTTTCAGGAAATCAATTGAGGATATGGCTGCTCGCAGTTTGCGTTGTGTTGCCATTGCTTATAGACCACATGAATTGGAAGATGTTCCAACTGATGGACAACTATCTGAGTGGGCATTGCCTGATGATGACCTTGTCTTGCTTGCTATTGTTGGTATAAAGGTAGTGCGTGACATTGTATTGCTAACTTAGATAAGGAGCATGTAACATTTAATATCCTCTGTTCTAAGCTGATATGTTGCTTCTTTTGGCACCTTCTAGATTTGCATTCACTTGTAGTTTGTTTAAACTTATTTAGAGAATTGAAAAAATTGCAGGATCCTTGTCGGCCTGGGGTGGGGGATGCAGTGCGACTATGCCAAAAAGCTGGTGTTAAGGTATTATTTAGTAACATCTATGTGAATGGTCTTCCGGATTTTTGATCTTCATAAAAAGGGTGTTTATTTTCGGATTAAGAGTGTTTATTACGCCAGAGAGAACAGAAAGGGTTCAGTCCCCAATTTGAAGAAAGCCCAAAGATTCTATGCTTAATAAGTTCAGCTGTCAACTTGTATCAATTGCTTGTTTATTGTGCAACAATGGTAGTTCAACTTGCCTCTTTGTTTTTCATAGGGCTGTCCTATGTATATTTATTTATTATATTGTTTTGTAGGATTTTTTTTTTTCAGCCTCCACTTCCTCCCTCAGTTCCTTTCTCTTAAAAATTGTATCGTTATTTTGAGTTTTTATACACTTGGTCTAAATGCAGTTTTTGCACTGGTTGTAATTTCATTATGTCATTATGTGTCAATGTATGTCCTATTATGGTTAAAATTTAGTTAGGTTCAGATACATGTCTGTATCTGTAGTTTAGTCGTATAGTAACTGTATATCAGAAGAATCAATTTCATTTATAAAGAAATTTGGTAAAGTTTAAATATTCTTTTCATAAATTATTTTCTGGGTGTCATTTTAAATACTGTTTGGAGAAAGTGAACAACTGGATGTTGCATCTTAAATTCTCCTTCCAATCTGAGAATTTTGTAGGTGCGCATGGTCACGGGTGACAATGTTCAAACTGCGAAAGCAATTGCTATGGAATGTGGCATACTTGCTCCAGATTCAGATGCTACCGAGCCAACTCTTATTGAAGGAAAAGTTTTCCGTGAACTTTCGGATAAGCAGAAAGAAGATTATGCTGAAAAGATTTCGGTATGATCTGAGTAATTGGATATCTACTCATATTTACTTATTGTTTCTGGTGACATGTTTTGATGATTGAAGTGTGAACACCAGATTTGAGGAAAATTGGTTCTTTTTTGTGTAATGTGCAGGTGATGGGGCGGTCTTCCCCCAATGACAAGCTTCTGCTTGTGCAAGCATTGAGGAGAAGGGGTCATGTTGTTGCTGTAACCGGAGATGGCACTAATGATGCTCCTGCACTGCATGAGGTTTGTCAAATGTTTTCACTTCAGTTTTTGTTTGTTGTCTTTTTTTGATTTTATTGTAGCAGCCTAATGTGTTTGAATCCCTGCACTAGTTTTGTAGTGGGTCATTTTTTGTCCCTTTTAGCTGTAGCGTTAAATGAGTTTATGTTTTGATGGTTTTTTTCTTTTGGAAATAATCCACATATGAGTTCAGGCAGACATTGGTCTTGCAATGGGTATTCAAGGGACTGAAGTTGCCAAAGAGAGTTCAGATATCATTATCTTGGACGATAATTTTGCTTCAGTTGTGAAGGTTAGCAACTGTATGAACGTTTTGCAGTTTATCTTAGTAATGTCATTGTCTATTGTATTGTAGTACTCTGTTCTACCTTTCTGTTCATAACTCCTTTCTTTAATAGACATTTTGTGTAGTGCTTTAATTAATCAGTAACATAAACACAAGCTCATTCTTCTAACTGGACTGTTAACAAAAGTTCAGGTGTTTCATTCGGTAAATTCCATCCAACGGATGATACATACTTTTAATTAATTTATTACTTTGTTCTCTCTCAGTTCTCACTTTTAATTTTTCTTGCATCCCCCACCCTTAAGTGAATAGGATAGCACTCAGTGTGCATATATGGTGTCCAGATGTATAACATACTTTTCCACATTAGGCTTGTATACACTGAATTTTGCTTTTTGTTTAGTTATACAATTGCAGCAAAATAGCATAGAGTACATTGTCAAGAATATTGCTTCAATAAATTGACTCACTGCTAGACAAAAATGGCAAACAACTGAGAACATCAGTGACCTATTCATCCTCAGTATCACAGTGTCACTGAAAGAAATTAATGCCCAGAAAACATGAGAATTTGAAGAAGATTGAGATTATAATTGATTAGCCCATCAAAGAAATTTTATGGTGGTTTAGAACTAGAAATCTTTGGTTTTCTGCTTAGGTAGAAAAGGCATGACAAGTCATGTTGTGAAAATGGTTTGACTATTTCTAGAACCATCCAAGAAATCATTCGTCTTAGCCTTCCAATCTGGGCTCTTTGATTTGGGAACCATTTACACCTATAGGGAGGGTTTGTTATGCATTGTGAAATTGGTGTCATCAGGCTGAGAGATGTCAATAGCTTTGGAGATGGCTGAGAGTTAATTCCTAGAACTTGAATCTAACAGAAAATATGTTGGGATAGAGAAGCGGAAAGCAAAAAGTGGGAAAGAATAAAAAGTTGATTAAACAAAAAAAGCAGTTGTTTAGGGAGTGTCAGCATGGTGACAAACTGACCATATGTGTATCTATCTTGGTCTGTTTTTTCATTATTATTTCGAGTGCCGATTCAGAAACCCAAATTTGCAAATCTTTAACAGTGTTTTGTTTATCTCATGGTTGTAGGTTGTTAGATGGGGTCGATCTGTATATGCAAATATTCAGAAATTCATCCAATTCCAGCTTACAGTCAATGTTGCAGCACTAATTATAAATGTCGTGGCAGCCATTTCATCTGGTGACGTTCCACTAAATGCTGTTCAGGTTTTGATCTCTCTCTTTCTCTCTCTCTCTCTCTCTCTCTCTCTCTCTCTCTCTCTCTCTCTCTCTATATATATATATATATATATATCTGTATCTGTATCTATACACACACACACACACACACACATATATCTCTCACCTCCATGTGTACACCTGTGGATGCCTTTCTTGTGCTTTGTGCAGCTTCTGTGGGTGAATCTTATCATGGATACTCTTGGAGCTCTAGCATTGGCTACGGAGCCACCTACAGATCACTTGATGGACAGAACCCCTGTTGGTCGAAGGTAAGATTTCTGTGATGATGGCTTCTTTTTACAAAACAAAAAATAAAATAAAATCGCTTATATCACCAAATATGCTGTCTTAATCTTTGTTAGTCACCTAAAGTTTCTGAAAACTTGTGAGCATTTTGTTTTAGTTGATTTAACAATGTCATTTCTTCCCTTTTTTTTTATAATTATTTTGTCATGCTGTTTTGGATAAAGTTCTTGTTTTCGTAGTGCTCCAGATCTCTACCCTGAAAAGGGAGGCAAGGGAACAGGACATGATCTTTTCTGTGACAAAAATAGTTACAATATTTTGTGTCAAAGTGTGTTTCTGTTAGGTTTCCTTTTTACCGGTTACATTTATCTTTCAAGTCCTTGTCAACGTGTCATTTTGACAATGCTTACCATAGCCATATATATTTTCATGGAGGAACTAAATTCTGAAATTGTAAGGCATCAGTGGGATTGCAAGAGAAATTTCCAACCTCTTTGTTACTGTGTTTTTGTGCACAGAATCTAAAAGTATAGTTTTATTGTTTTGAATGTGCGTCCCTTCTTCTTGGCCCATATTGTTGGATATTTCATGTCATTAAGCAGACTATTTGCTTTAGAGATGGTTATAGTAATGAACCTATGGTACAATGTTTTACAGAGAGCCGCTCATAACAAATATAATGTGGAGGAACTTGTTGGTTCAGGTACATGCATTTATTAAGTTTATGTAAATTGAAGTATTGGTGCCCTATAACGTGTATTGTCGTGCTACATAGTCTACATTGTCATTTGTATATTTGATATATTGTTCTTGAACTTCAGGCTTTCTACCAAGTCACTGTCCTACTTGTCCTCACCTTCCGAGGAATAAGTATACTGAAGCTGCATGGTCCCAATGCTACCACAGTGAAGAATACTCTGATATTCAATGCATTTGTCCTATGTCAAGTAAGTCATAGCTGGTTAATATTAAGTAGTCTACGTTTGTTGTATTTTTTTTTCTGGTGTCCTTTGTCAAGTAAGTCTAAGCTTCTCACTTCGAGTTTTCCTATTAAGTTCTGCACTAAGTTGCTACTAAAGTGGATTTGTCGAAAATGATATGCAACATGTCAGTTCAGCTGTAATGGAATATTGTATGCATTTCTAGTGTTGTTTACCAATTGGTTGAGGGTGAAGCTGCTAGGGTTTATTTGTTTGTATTTGTAAGCATGATTTATCAAAAGGATGTCTTTAGTAAGTGAAATGTTCAACATACAATGTCTTTAATAAGTGTAATGTTCAACTTGCAGATTTTCAATGAATTCAATGCTCGAAAGCCCGATGAGTTCAATATATTCCAAGGGATAACCAAGAACTTCCTTTTTATGGGAATAGTAGCAGTAACTCTCGTACTTCAGGTGATACTTTAGTGCTTCTGTTTTTTTTCATGTGGCTTTGGTGAAAGTTTGCATTTGTTTACACCTGGCTTTGCTTTTCTTTAGATTATCATCGTCGAGTTCCTTGGGAAGTTCACTAAAACAAAACCCCTTACTTGGGATCTTTGGCTGATTTCATCTGTAATAGCTTTTATCAGGTGAGTTGGTGAAGATACGTTTAAAGTTTGATTGACGTTACGATGATATTTATTATTTGTCCCAAACGAACCTATGATTATGCCGTGTTTTGTAATATAAGTAGAACACTCTTAAGAGTGTTTAGTTTCCTTCTGTTGGTTGACACAACTCTTCTCCCTTGCAGTTGGCCTCTCGCTGTTGTTGGGAAACTGATTCCGGTTCCAGAAACTCCGTTATACAAGTATTTCACAAGAATGATCCCTAGGCGAAGAAACAATCCAGAGGTAGGAGTTCTTGTATATTTCACTTGAGGATTAAAATGTATTACTATATTCCGAGCCCGTGATTTAGTCACCTGCCCTTTCGCCTTTCAGGTTAGTCAGTAGGAAGTGTGGAAGATATATTGCAGTTAGAGTGGCGGTTTCATAGCTTTCTGGGTCTGGATTGTTCTTTTGTCGGTTTTTGGCTAACGACAGATAACATTGCACAGAATCCACTAACTAATCTTTTGTTAAGTGGGGAATGTACTTGCAGCATTCAGCTTTACAGAAGCAATAGTATTAGTCGGTTTGGTCTCTGCTCACTGGAATTTACTTGTGCAGTTTATGTACCTAAAGAGTGATTTGGGGTTTTATAGTTTGACTTGTTTTGGAATGTTGGATGTGTCTATAAAAACAGAAATATTTAAACCGAGGGTCGCCTTGCAAGATACAACTCGGATGTAATGTACACCTCTGGTGTAAATATACAGATACACCTCCGGTTACACCTACAAATTCCCATTAGGTACACATGCGACATTAAAGCCTTGGAACAATACCTCCTCTAAAGAGAGTGAGAACCCAAATGCAATGAGTTCATCATTCTGTTAAGCTCCTGTGAAGCAGGCAATGGAAATGGTGCATGGCATTCTCAACAGTCGGGGCGTATCTACCGATATTGTACGCGGGCGATTCCAAACCTCTTTGAACGCCTTCACATAGCATGACATCTTCCGTCTGTTGACCAGACCAGTTGTGAGTTAGATAATACAAATTACATTCCATGAACCAGGAGTGAAGTGATTATACCTGTACTCTTTCACTATCTTTCAAACTTCTCTCTATAAAATCTCTGTCATCCTGAGAACCAAAAGATCAAATAAACACAAGACAGCACAGCAGAAATCAACATGACGATACAATAACTATGCCGCGGGCTGTGCCCATCTTAATTGGTTCTTGTGTGACTTGATATTACTTGGAAGGAGCAAATCAGTCAGCGTGCTACGACATTTTAAACATGAATTTTCCGACGACATAAGAAACTTTCAATTTTAAACTTTCAATTTTAAACGTAACCCTAAATAATTGGGTGTGAAGACCACATCCTAACTTAATATTGTGGATAAGAGAGACATGGATTATCAAGCAGAGTAAATTCAGTTTTACCTTAAGAGAAGCTTCAATAAAGTAATCAAATCTCACTTGACATTTCCGCGGTCCGAGCGGCAATACCAGATTGGTATCCATCCAAGGTCCATACCTATAAGAAACCATGAAAAGCCTAGTTATACCAAGTTCATTGAAGAATTAACTTAATACGAGTAACTTAATACAAGTCACTGATCAATTACCTATTAATCATGAAATTTGGATACACGAAAGCATACAGCGCTTTTGACCCAAGCCGATCAAAATCATTTTTTCTTTCTGTCGAGCCGTTTTCACACTTTTGAATGCTGACCTTTTCATACATCTATATAACCAATAGCAATACGTCAGATGCAAAGGCAACCAACACTGAAACAGACAACAACAACAACAACAAAGCCTTTTCCCACTAAGTGGGGTCGGCTATATGAATCCTAGAACGCCATTGCGCTCGGTTTTGTGTCATGTCCTCCGTTAGATCCAAGTACTCTAAGTCTTTTCTTAGAGTCTCTTCCAAAGTTGTCCTAGGTCTTCCTCTACCCCTTCGGCCCTGAACCTCTGTCCCGTAGTCACATCTTCTAACCGGAGCGTCAGTCGGCCTTCTTTGCACATGTTCAAAATCACCGGAGCCGATTTTCTCTCATCTTTCCTACAATTTCGGCTACTCCTACTTTACCTCGGATATCCTCATTCCCAATCTTATCCTTTCTCGTGTGCCCACACATCCCACGAAGCATCCTCATCTCCGCTACACCCATTTTGTGTACGTGTTGATGCTTCACCACCCAACATTCTGTGCCATACAACATCGCTAGCCTTATTGCCGTCCTATAAAATTTTCCCTTGAGCTTCAGTGGCCTACGACGGTCACACAACACGCCGGATGCACTCTTTCCATCCAGCTCGTATTCTATGGTTGAGATCTCCATCTAATTCTCCGTTCTCTTGCAAGATAGATCCTAGGTAGCGAAAACGATCGCTTTTTGTGATCTTCGCTAGATTGCTCCAGTCATTAGTGTGGATAAGTATATAAATGGATAGAGATAGGAAAGCAAACACAAGATGTACGTGGTTCACCCAGATTGGCTACGTCCACGGAATAGAAGAATTCTCATTAATTGTGAAGGGTTTACACAAGTACATAGGTTCAAGCTCTCATTTAGTGAGTACAAGTGAATGATTTAGTACAAATGACATTAGGAAATATTGTGGGAGAATGATCTCGTAATCACGAAACTTCTAAGTATCGGAGTGTGGTGTCGTCTTGACTTGCCTTATCTGTCTCATAGGTAGATGTGGCATCTTCTCTGGAAGTACTCTTCCTCCATCCAGGGGTGGTATCTTTAACTGGTGGAGATGCACAAGGTAATGTATCAATTTCACTTGAAGCTTACTTGTAGTTTCAGGCTTGGTCAAGCGCGATACAAACCATGTAGTAGGAGTCCCCCAAGTCGCCGAGCTAGGGGGTCTGCTGAAAGAGGTGACAGACAAGGTAAGCAATCAGAGCTCCGACTGATTGTTCACCTTCTCCCCATCTTGCAGCAGCATGAAGGATAAAGAGAAGAAAAATGAGAAGAGATGATATGAGATACTTTTGCTTTTGAAGAAGTAACTTTCCACAGGCTTATTCTTGAACTGAGCTGGAGGGTTTTCTGGTTTCCTCCAGAGTATAAGGCCGACTGAAGAATTTGAGGGTCAAAACAAGTCCATCAAATCTAGAGTACGTTCCACCCTGCTGATATGGGATACTTTTGCTTTTGACAGAGTAATGAATGTATCGGCACGTGTGCTGTTACGCTTGTCTCCACATGCTTCCTTGTATCCTTCGCACTTGCCCTATCTGTTCCTCAAGCAGATGCGGAATCTTCCCTAGAAACATAAGATGTTGAAGATGAGTACTCGAGATCAATGCCAGGTAAGTAATCAGGTAAGGGGTTCCAGGCAGTCAGTTCCTGGCTGGAAGCTTGATTCCAAGTGCTGACTAATTGCTCTCTTTCTCCTTGTCTTGCAGGTAAAAACAAGGCCAAAAGAAAAGACAGGGAAAAAGCATGATATGGGATACTCTTGCTTTTAACCCTGATGATATGAGATATTCTTGCTCTAGTATAGCTTGTTTGCAGAGGTATTATCGGGGGGAAAGAAAGCTGAATATTTCGAAAGGCTTCGTTGGGAGTGCCCTCTCAGATATGATGAAGGGTTGAGCATTTTTGCAGGTCTGCCTGTCCGTTGGGGATGGAGGTCGACATATATAGGAGTCTCCCTAACAACAAGTAGTAATGCTATTCCTTTACCCTGCTTGGTCATAGCACGGTAGTGGGAGCTGCCAGTTTCACATGTTTTAACTCTGTCAGAGCACTTTGAAAAAGTGGTCTGTGGTATCTGGCTCTCGAGATTCGGAGAACGATGCCTCTTCGATTTTTGAGAAAGCAATCATGCTGGGGGTATGACTCTCGAGATTCGGAGAGCAGTGTCTCTTCGATTTTTGAGGAAGTAATCATGTTGGGAGTCTGGCTCTCGAGATTCGGAGGGTGGTGCCTCTTCGATTTTGGAGCAAGCAATCTTGTTGGGAGTGTTGTCTCGAATGTGAGTAAAGGTTGGGCATGTTTGCTAGTCTACCTTGCCACGAAGCACAAAGGTTGACACACAGGGACTTTCCAATTATCCAGCAATGGTACTGTTCCTTTACCCTCTCTTCGATTTTGAGAAAGTAGTCATGTTGGGAGTCTGGCTCTCGAGATTCGGAGGACGGTGCCTCTTCGATTTTGGAGCAAGCAATCTTATTGGGAGTGTTTTCTCGAATGTGAGTAAAGGTTGGGCATGTTTGCTAGTCTACCTTGCCACGAAGCACAGAGGTTGACACACCGGGACTTTCCAATTATCCAGCAGTGGTACTGTTCCTTTACAGTTGTGGGTAATAATATGGTAGCTAGACCTTCAAAATTTATGTGTCTAAACTTTTGTTAGTGCTGTTTCTTTGCTATTCTTTTACCTTTCTTGGTCAGAGCGATGTAGTGGGAGCTGCAAGCTTCACGTGCTCAACTTTGGCAGAGAACTTTGGCAAAGTTATTTGTGGTACCCATGAGCTATTGTTGCGTGTGGGAAGTGGGTGATTGAACAGTAAGATTCATGTGCTTTCTACTTCAACAGAAGTCTTCGACAGAATGCCCATAATTTCTGCAAAGCTGAGTGTGCGTGTGACAGGTGTTGACAAGGCTAGAAAAGTAGGTGCCTCTTCGATTTCTGAGATCGGCCCTCGTGGTCTCTGAGCAGCCCAGCTTTTGAGAAAGCGAGCGCCTCTTCGATTGATTCGGAGAACGATGCCTCATCGATTTTTGAGAAAGCAATCATGCTGGGGGTCTGGCTCTCGAGATTCGGGGAGCAGTGTCTCTTCGATTTTTGAGAAAGTAATCATGTTGGGAGTCTGGCTCTCGAGATTCGGAGGGCGGTGCCTCTTCGATTTTGGAGCAAGCAATCTTGTTGGGAGTGTTTTCTCGAATGTGAGTAAAGGTTGGGCATGTTTGCTAGTCTACCTTGCCACGAAGCACAGAGGTTGACACACAGGGACTTTCCAATTATCCAGCAATGGTACTGTTCCTTTACCCTCTCTTCGATTTTTAAGAAAGTAGTCATGTTGGGAGTCTGGCTCTCGAGATTCGGAGGACGGTGCCTCTTCGATTTTGGAGCAAGCAATCTTATTGGGAGTGTTTTCTCGAATGTGAGTAAAGGTTGGGCATGTTTGCTAGTCTACCTTGCCACGAAGCACAGAGGTTGACACACAGGGACTTTCCAATTATCCAGCAGTGGTACTGTTCCTTTACCCTTGTGGGTAATAATATGGTAGCTAGACCTTCAAAATTTATGGGTCTAAACTTTGTTAGTGCTGTTTCTTTGCTATTCTTTTACCCTTCTTGGTCAGAGCGATGTAGTGGGAGCTGCAAGCTTCACGTGCTCAACTTTGGCAGAGAACTTTGGCAAAGTTATCTGTGGTACCCATGAGCTATTGTTGCGTGTAGGAAGTGGGTGATTGAACAGTAAGATTCATGTGTTTTCTACTTCCCCAGAAGTCTTTGACAGAATGCCCATAATTTCCGCAAAACTGAGTGTGCGTGTGACAGGTGCTGACAAGGCTGGAAAAGGTTGGAAAAGTAGGTGCCTCTTCGATTTCTGATATCGGCCCTCGTGGTCTCTAGGGAGCCCAGCTTTTGAGAAAGCGAGCGCCTCTTCGATTTTTGAGATTGGCCTTCGTGGTCTTTGAGCAGCCCAACTTTTGAGAAAGCAAACGCCTCTTCGATTTCTGAGATCAACCCTCGTGATCTCTAAGCAGCCCAGCTTTTGAGAAAGCAAACGCCTCTTCGATTTCTGAGCAGGCGCCTCTTCGATTTCTGAAGCTTCGTCGAGTGCAGATTTTTATAGGGGCTGGCATTAAGTTCCAAAGCACACTTAAATCTCCACCAGTAGAAGCTTCATTCTTGCACTTCTAAGATCTTGATTTGTCCGACCTCTTCTCTCTTCAACACCTTTGAAAATGTCTGGCCCCTCCGACCGTCGTTTTGACTTGAACCTTGTTGAAGAGGCAGCCCCGCCTTCTCCAGACAACATATGGCGCCCATCCTTCGTCTCCCCTACTGGTCCTCTTACCGTTGGGGATTCCGTGATGAAGAATGATATGACCGCTGCGGTGGTGGCCAGGAACCTTCTCACTCCCAAAGATAACAGACTACTTTCCAAACGGTCTGATGAGTTAGCTGTTAAGGATTCGCTGGCTCTCAGTGTTCAGTGTGCAGGTTCTGTGTCTAATATGGCCCAACGCCTATTTGCTCGAACCCGCCAAGTTGAATCATTGGCGGCTGAAGTGATGAGTCTCAAACAGGAGATTAGAGGGCTCAAGCATGAGAATAAACAGTTGCACCGGCTCGCACATGACTATGCTACAAACATGAAGAGGAAGCTTGACCAGATGAAGGAAACTGATGGTCAGGTTTTACTTGATCATCAGAGATTTGTGGGTTTGTTCCAAAGGCATTTATTGCCTTCGTCTTCTGGGGCTGTACCGCGTAATGAAGCTCCAAATGATCAACCTCTGATGCCTCCTCCTTCTAGGGTTCTGTCCAGTACTGAGGCTCCAAATGATACCCCTCCGGTGCCTTCTCTTTCTGGGGCTCTACCGACTGCTGAGACTTCTCCTAAGCAACCTTTGTGAAGGCTCCCTCTTGTGTGCTTATTTTGACTCATGTATATGTACATATTTGTAGCTTATCGGGGATATCAATAAATAAGCTTTCCTTCATTTCAACGTATTGTGTTAAATACACCAAAGCCTTCTTCGCTAAGTTCTTTGAATTTTCTTTTGTTAAAGCTTGTATGTTGAAGCTTTCTGAGTGGAGCATGTAGGTTGGGGTAGTGTTCTCTTAATTTCCCGAATGAGGAAAACTTCTCGGTTGGAGACTTGGAAAATCCAAGTCACTGAGTGGGATCGGCTATATGAATCTTAGAACGCCATTGTGCTCGATCCTGTGTCATGTCCTTCGTTAGATCCAAGTACTCTAAGTCTTTTCTTAGAGTCTCTTCCAAAGTTTTCCTAGGTCTTCCTCTACCCCTTCGGCCCTGAACCTCTGTCCCATAGTCGCATCTTCTAATCGGAACGTCAGTAGGCCTTCTTTGCACATGTCCAAACCACCGTAACCGATTTTCTCTCATCTTTCCTTCAATTTCGGCTACTCCTACTTTACCCCGGATATCCTCATTCCTAATCTTATCCTTTCTCGTGTGCCCACACATCCAACGAAGCATCCTCATCTCCGCTACACCCATTTTGTGTACGTGTTGATGTTTCACCGCCCAACATTCTGTGCCATACAGCATCGCCGGCCTTATTGCCGTCCTATAAAATTTTCCCTTGAGCTTCAGTGGCATACGGCGGTCACACAACACGCCGGATGCACTCTTCCACTTCATCCATCCAGCTTGTATTCTATGGTTGAGATCTCCATCTAATTCTCCGTTCTTTTGCAAGATAGATCCTAGGTAACGAAAACGGTCGCTCTTTGGTATTTCTTGATCTCCGATCCTCACCCCTAACTCGTTTTGGCCTCCATTTGCACTGAACTTGCACTCCATATATTCTGTCTTTGATCGGCTTAGGCGAAGACCTTTAGATTCCAACACTTCTCTCCAAAGGTTAAGCTTTGCATTTACCCCTTCCTGAGTTTCATCTATCAACACTATATCGTCTGCGAAAAGCATACACCAAGGAATATCATCTTGAATATGTCGTGTTAACTCATCCATTACCAACGCAAAAAGGTAAGGACTTAAGGATGAGCCTTGATGTAATCCTACAGTTATGGGAAAGCTTTCGGTTTGTCCTTCATGAGTTCTTACGGCAGTCTTTGCTCCTTCATACATATCCTTTATAGCTTGGATATATGCTACTCGTACTCCTTTCTTCTCTAAAATCCTCCAAAGAATGTCTCTTGGGACCCTATCATACGCTTTTTCCAAATCTATAAAGACCATGTGTAAATCCTTTTTCCCATCTCTATATCTTTCCATCAATCTTCGTAAGAGATAGATTGCCTCCATGGTTGAGCGCCCTGGCATGAACCCGAATTGGTTGTCCGAAACCCGTGTCTCTTGCCTCAATCTATGCTCAATGACTCTCTCCCAGAGCTTCATTGTATGACTCATTAGCTTAATACCCCTATAGTTCATGCAATTTTGTACGTCGCCCTTATTCTTGTAGATAGGCACCAAAGTGCTCATTCGCCACTCATTTGGCATCTTCTTCGTTTTCAAAATCCTATTGAAAAGGTCAGTGAGCCATGTTATACCTGTCTCTCCCAAAAGTTTCCACACTTCGATTGGTATATCGTCTGGGCCTATTGCTTTTTTATGCTTCATCTTCTTCAAAGCTACAACCACTTCTTCCTTCCGGATTCGACGATAAAAGGAGTAGTTTCTACACTCTTCTGAGTTACTCAACTCCCCTAAAGAAGCACTCATTTCATGTCCTTCATTGAAAAGATTATGAAAATAACCTCTCCATCTGTCTTTAACCGCGTTCTCTGTAGCAAGAACCTTTCCATCCTCATCCTTGATGCACCTCACTTGGTTTAGGTCCCTTGTCTTCTTTTCCCTTGCTCTAGATAGTTTATAGATATCCAACTCTCCTTCTTTGGTATCTAGTCGTTTATACATATCGTCGTAAGCCGCTAACTTAGCTTCTCTGACAGCTTTCTTCGCCTCTTGCTTCGCTTTTCTATACCTTTCACCATTTTCATCAGTCCTCTCCTTGTATAAGGCTTTACAACATTCCTTCTTAGCCTTCACCTTTGTTTGTACCTCCTCATTCCACCACCAAGATTCCTTTTGGTGTGGGGCAAAGCCCTTGGACTCTCCTAATACCTCTTTTGCTACTTTTCGGATACAACTAGCCATGGAATCCCACATTTGGCTAGCTTCCCCCTCTCTATCCCACACACATTGGGTGATTACCTTCTCTTTGAAAATTGCTTGTTTTTCTTCTTTTAGATTCCACCATCTAGTCCTTGGGCACTTCCAAGTCTTGTTCTTTTGTCTTACTCTTTTGATATGTACATCCATCACCAACAAGCGATGTTGATTAGCCACGCTCTCTCCTGGTATAACTTTGCAATCCTTACAAGTTATACGATCCCCTTTCCTCATTAGAAGAAAATCTATTTGTGTTTTTGACGACCCACTCTTGTAGGTGATCACATGTTCTTCTCTCTTCTTAAAGAAGGTGTTGGCTAAGAAGAGATCATATGCCATTGCAAAATCCAAGATAGCTTCCCCATCCTCATTTCTCTCCCCAAAACCATGGCCACCATGAAAACCTCCATAGTTGCCTGTCTCCCTGCCCACGTGTCCATTTAAATCTCCTCCTATAAATAACTTCTCCGTCTGAGCAATTCCTTGCACCAAGTCTCCAAGATCTTCCCAAAATTTCTCCTTCGAACTCGTATCCAACCCTACTTGAGGTGCGTACGCACTAATCACATTGATAAGTTCTTGTCCTATTACAATCTTGATTGCCATGATTCTATCTCCTACCCTCTTGACATCTACAACATCTTGTACCAAGGTCTTGTCCACGATGATGCCAACACCGTTTCTCGTTCTATTTGTGCCCGAATACCAAAGTTTAAACCCTGAGTTTTCTAGATCCTTTGCCTTACTACCAACCCACTTAGTTTCTTGTAGGCACATAATATTTATCCTTCTCCTCACCATAACTTCCACTACTTCCATAGATTTTCCCGTTAAGGTTCCTATATTCCACGTTCCTAAACGCATTTTGCTCTCTTGAACTCTACCCTTCTGTCCTAGCTTCTTCACCCTCCCCCGTCTAATAGGATCAAAGTACTTCTTTTGTGTGTCCCGGGTAAAGTTGATAGGAGCATATGCTCCCAAACAACTTTGAGTGGAGTCGTTCGAAAAGAAGTTTCTATGGCCCCCTTGCTCATTTAACACTGCATCCGGGTGCCGATGGAGATACAGCGACCCTTGCTCACTTATCACTGTGCTCAGGCCACACAGCGCGCCACTTACGGGTGACGCCCTAGCTTTAGCGCGATTTTGTTCTGGATTCATTTTCATAAGGATTCGACGTGATCATGGAGTGCCGGCTGTCGACTACCTGACGCCCTCCCCCTCCTCCTTTATCCGGGCTTGGGACCGGCCATGTAAGACATAGGCGGAGTTCAACACTGAAACAGAACAATAAAAAAATTGAGGACCAAAGACAACGTTACTAGATGGATCTATGCTGCAAGACTAAAGGCTCTTTACACTACTCTAGATAATGAATCCTTGGTTTGATTGTGCTCGAAGAAAAAGTCGTCTAATCCATAGTACAATTCCAAACACCTTCAGTGTTGTAAATAGAATTTTTTTTGCAATTCAAGTACATATGCCAAGAAGAGTTGTTAACGGAAGCATACTGTGGTAGAGTAACCGTCAAGATTAAGACCAGATGCAAGGCCTTTATGTGCATAAGGCACGTGGTACCCCCCATCTAAGTAGTTGTCACAAAAGACCTGCAAAAAGAAAGACTAATCAGTTGTCGACTCCTTCATCCTAAACAAGGAGTCATTAAAGATTATCATCACCGCTGGAAACTCATCCAGTAAGGAAAACTTTAAAGCGAACAGGCATGGAGCATACCTTCCAGTTACATTCAATCACATAATCACGTCGGCAAACAAAACTTAATGAAGTATCAATCCCGTTGTTACTCAGTACTTCTGCGGAGCTGCCAAGCCATTCATTTTGCACACTGCCTGGATCACTGTCAACATTCTGTTCCATATTGAGAAGAATAAACGGTCCCCAAGTTGCTACTTTTAGTGGTACAAGTCCAAACTCCTACCCTTCATGGCAACACAAAATCAATCAAATTATCCCTCCGTATTGAAAAATAGCAGGAATGTAATTGCATCCAAAATAATGTTACAACATACGTTTTCATTGAAATTCTGTATTCCAGTTATCCTAGTTGCCTTGAGAAGTGCACCATCTAACCCATACGTCCATCCCTGCAAAAGGGATTGCATGCTTAAGTATTTAATCAGAAGGTAAAACCACAGGAAAGTTAACTCGACTAGCAAAATTTTTTATAAACAAAACCCTATTTCTAAGCACTGAAAGTTTTTCCAAGATAAGCAAACATAGAGTGGCCAGAGCACCCCATATGTAATGGCGTACTATAATCAAAACCCACAAGGTAAAACTTTTGTAGCTCATCAGAGTTTGAAAAATGGATAAAAAAAACTGTAATTTCTCTACTAATGTAATTAGTTAATTGAATTTGATATTCTTTTCCTTAAGAATCTGCTTGGAAGCAATCAGCAAACAGCAATGTAAGTAAACTGACATGATAAGGGCAGACAAAGCAGGACTTGCGGCCGCTTCCATATGCAAGGAGCATCGCGTGATGTCGACAGACATTGTGAAAAGCTTGAAGCTTTCCATCACCATCTTGGCATACCACAAACTCTACGTTTCCCAATCTGCTGAGTTAACAAATAAATCAAAACTCAAAATCCAAAAGAAAAACCAAAAACCAAACAGAACTTAACTAAATACTAGTAAAAAAGTTTCCACCTGCCAGTGAAAAACTCCCCTGCATTACTAATCTGTTCTGTATATCCTGAAAACCAACAACCATTCAAAAGCTCATAAATTTTCATTTGGGTTTTTCTCAGGAACCAAACAGATATCAAGCAGTAAAATTAAAAGGGAAACTGCCCGAAATGATCAGTTTTCAAATCCCAATTACCGAAGTGATCGGATTGTCAATATGTGTCGACATCTGATCGCTTTGTTGCTAACATTTGATTTGATTTTGATCACTTCAACAATTGAAATTCTGATTTCGGATCATTTTAGCCAATTTCCCAAGATTAAATGGAATTGGAAGCTGACCTACAGCCTGCCATCCACGGTAGAAAAGGGTGTCGATTTCGAGAGAGTAAAATGATGGATTAGTGTACCATGAGCTGGGAGGAGTCCCTGCTCTCTCTATTGGGATGGTGGGTTCGAACTGACCCACGAGTGATGGGAGCTGGGGATTGTGGAGGGAGAAGGCCTTGAAGTTGCAGACTCTTCTGGGTAGATTGGGAAGAAGGTAAGGGCTTTTGGGTCGAAGTGTTTTGGGTTGGAAAGTTGCCACAGTCATCGCCATCTCCGTTGGCTTCGAGAGCTCCGCGCGCGCAGCCAGGAGCTTTGCTCTCACTGCTTCTGCTTCTGACTTTTTATTTTTATTTTTCTCTATGACTCCTCAAATCGGAAGCATTTCATCCTTAGTTTCAGGAAAATTGAGGGTGAATAATATATAATTTGTTTGAACAAACGATATCACATAAATTCATCTTTGGCAAGAATCGAATACCTATCACTTATAAATAAAAAGGAATATCATCAGAATGTTGTATAGGAATTGTTGTAGGCTTATTTGACTGAAGTGTATAAAGAACAGAGAGGGAAAGGGGTCGGCGACCACATAGAGAGAAGAGAAATATGTAATTTTGAGGTGTGTATTGTATCACCTCCTTATGCCTTTATTTATATTAGTAGGATAGGTAGAATTCTTACCCTAATAGGATTACATCTCTAATAGCAATTAAACTACTAAAGAGAATATACAAGATACTCTTAGATACACTAAGATTTACACAATCACATTCTTAATCCAATAGGACTGCAACACTCCCCCTTGAGTATGTAAATACTCAAACAAAACGTCACATCAGATCTTCAGCAGATGAGGTAAAACAATTGATGAAGTCATCGGCACAACGGGTGAATGTGATTCTAAGATGTAAGAAAGTAAGTACGCATTGGTGTAGTAAAACTCACAAAACCTCGTTATGGTAAAACCCAAGGCATGGGGAAAACCCATAGACTAAGGAGAAAAGTGAGAAGTATGCATAATGTCTTAAACAAACATCAAACAAGACGAAAGTAGTGAACTCAGCGGAGTATGATCATCCTAGGATGGGTGCCTCATCAAAACCTCGTTAGGTAGCAAAAACCCAATGGGAAAAATGCTCCTAATAGTAGGAAAAAGAGTACATTAAGATCAAGTGAGTTGCTTCAGGATATTCCCCCTGAGTTAGACATAACTTCCAAATAAGAGAACTACAAGCAATTCAACTTAGATAATTTATGCATACCGATTCCTTGGATAAGCTTCTGAAAAGTAGACTTGGGCAATGGCTTGGTGAAGAGATCGGCCAAGTTGGCATGGGAATGGATTTGCTTGACTTCAATGTTTTGATGTTGTTGTTGCTGGTGAGAATAAAAGAACTTACGTGCTATATGCGTGGTGTTGTCTTCCTTGATGTATCCCTTATTTAACTGCTCGATACATGCTGCATTGTCTTCAAAGATCGTAGTAGGAAGGTCAACGACAGAAGAAATACCACTAGTGCTTCGAATATGTTCCATAACTACTCTCAATCAAAAGCACTCTCGCGAGGCTTTATGCAGGGCGAGAATCTCATCATGGTTCGAAGAAGTCATAACTAGCGTTTGCTTAGTAGACCTCCAAGATATAGTGGTATCTTCAACGGTAAATACATAGCCTATTTGAGAACGTGCCCTATATGGGTTAGATAGATAATCAACATCTGCGTAACCAATGAGGCGAGAATTAACTCCAGGACCGAGGGGGCGGTGACTCTTCTGGAGGATTCGTGGGTGTAGAATAAGCCCAAATCCATCGTACCCTTAAGGTAGCGGAAAATGTCTTTAACACCATTCTAGTGTCTGCGTGTAGGTGCATTGCTGTATCTAGCCAAAAGATTAACAGAGAAGGAGATGTTGGGTCTAATGCATTGAGCCAAGTACAATAAAGTACCAATAGCACTTAGGTATAGAACTTCAGGCTCCAAAATCTCTTCATCATCCTCATTTGGATGGAAATGATCTCGTTTAGCATCTAGAGTTCGAACGACCATAGGAGTACTCGAAGGATTTGCTTTATCCTTAGTAAAATGTTGCAACACTTTCTGGGTGTAGTTTGATTTATATAATAGGATTCCATCCGAACAATACTCGATCTCTAGGCTAAGACAATATCGAGTTTTCCCAAGATCTTTCATTTCAAATTCTGATTTCAAGTGAGCGGCAATTTCCTCAAGCTTTGCGGGAGTTTCGATAAGGTTCATGTTGTCGACATAAATTGCAACGATCGTAAATCCATAATGTGACTTCTTAATGAACACACATGGGCATAGTTAGTTGTTCACATAACCCTGACTTGTCAAATATTCACTCAAACGGTTATACCACATCCACCCGAATTGTTTCAAATCGTAGAGTGATCTCCTCAATCTAATCGAGAGAGTGTTTCGTGGTCTAGAACTAGTTGAACTAGTCAATGAAAGTCCTTCTGGAACTTTCATGTACATTTATGTATCTAGATCCCCATAGAGATACGTGGTTACCACGTCCATAAGCTGCATATTTGGTTTTTCGGAAACTACCAAACTGATAAAGTAACAGAACGTTATGATGTCCATTACGGGGAATACGTCTTCTTGTAATCAATCCCAGGGCATTGAGAGAAGCCTTGCGCTATAAGGCGTGCTTTGTATCGCACTATTTCATTCTTTTCATTATGCTTCCTCACGAAAACCCACTTCTAGCCCACATGCTTCATATGTGGTGGAGTAGGAGCTATAGGCCCAAACACCTTACGTTTCGCGAGCGAATCAAGTTCGACCTAGATTGCTTGTTTCCAATTTAACCAATCCGTTCTACGTCAACATTCATCAACAGAATGTGGTTCAGTGTCATCACTAAGCAGGATGTTGGAAGTAATGGTATACGCGAATGCATCATCGATAATCATCTCATTTCGATTTCAAACCTTATCCAATATTGCGTATGGACGGAAATCTCACGAATTCTCGAGAGGCCGATATGTCTCATCTAAGACATCGCCGTAATCTAGAATAACCTTATGCGTTGGAATAGATGAGTAACCAATGGTTGGAATCAGACTAGAGTCACTAGTTTGTGCCATTTTCCTCTTCCGAGTTGTGAATCCTTAGAACCAGAAAGCCTACCGCGCTTTAGGGTAGAAGTAGGTGATTGGCTAGCTGCTAGTGTACCTTGCTATGTGGGAGGTGCGGCCGCCCCACCATTGGGGACGGTTCGGCCTTCTAAGATGGTGTTATGGCATACGTTAAGTACATCAATCCTTGCAAGTGCGTTTGCAGTGGGTATATGTGATCTTGTCACCTTTGCTAGATCAGTAAAAGCATCCGACATGCTTTGAGTAATGCTTTGAAGATCTAGAATGCGTCGTACTTCAGTTTCAGATTGAGGAGTACGGGGATCTAAATGAGACATAGTGGGAGTAATCCATGATAATTTGCGGCGTTCTACAGGAATGTTGTGAAATCCCGTCCCTGGATTTCCCCATTTAAAAATTCGTATCTCGTATTTCGTATTCATATTCGTAATTTTGACACTTTCATATTTACGGCGTATATTTTTTCGATAAGTAAAATGACAAAAGTGCCCCTATTGTATTAAACAGAATTCTTTGTGGATGTATTTGATCCTTTCATGATTTCTAGATTTTCTTACATATTTGGATAAGACTCGTTGATACGAGCGCGTGAGCGCAAACAGAACGTAATTTGGAGTTATAACGACAAAGTTATTAACATTTAAAGTTATGGGCATTTTAGTAAATTTAACCTTCATAACTAGAAGGCTCCAGCAAAATCTGGACTAGTGAGGAAGTGACACATGGATGGCTATGATGCAGAGTTGAGGAGAGAAATAAGAGAGATAGATTGAGGAGAGAAGAAAAAATGAAAGAAAAATGAGGGAAGTTGGCTAATCAGAAGCAGGGGAGAAGGGGAGATGACCAATAGGGGAAGGGGAAATGAGGGGAAAAGAGAGAGGCGAGGTAACACCCAACCATGACCCTTTCCTATTGACTCAATTCTAACCTGTGAATTGGTTTAGATCCTGACCCCTGAGAGCTTTTCCGCTGCTTCCTCCGATGACTTTTTGCTGAATTTCACCTGGCCACCACCCGGGAACTTCTCGCCTACCCTCCTTCTTCGATTTCCCACACAAAATTGACAAGATTTGACTCTGTTTCGTGGGATACAGCGATGGCGACTCCGAGGACACCCAACGACGATTCACCGTTTTCTGCAACCCTCCCCATTGATCCCCACCATCAAACAACTTACCTTGAGCTCAAGAACAATGCCCAATCATTGGTTGCAACATCAAAGTCGATTTGAGGACAAATCAAGAAACACCCAATTCTAGGGTTCTGACAAATTGAGGGTGGTTTCAGGCATTTCCTGGTCAAATTGGACTTCAGACCAGGTATGAAAATTGCTCACCTTGACTTGTTCTACATTTTTGTAAAATTTGGTAATGTTTGGAGTTAGTTGAATTTTCCTGTAAGTCAGGGCGGCCGACCATTGCGTGCGATGGCACGTGGCGGCAGCGCGTGGGCCGAGAACCCATTGAACCATCCTAGGCTAATTTTGATGCCTCGATTCCATATTTGACATCCGTTTAGTAAAATTCCAATGTTTTAACATTGTTTCGTAATTGACCACCTAGTTGGCCGTCGCTTGATTATTATATGAATTGACTATCTGACCATTGGATCAGTATCAAACGTTAATACATAATAGTATGTAATATTTGAGAACATTAGGAACTAACGGATAGGGAATCCAATATACGGATCTTCCCAAATTGAATTTCTAAATTTGTAAAATCAAATGTTGACCACCACTTGAATTTACGATTGGCAGAGATCCAACTGTTGGAACGTAATGAAATTTTAATATGTTGTTCTAGAAGCATAATGTAGACTTTAGGAAGCCACTGATCTGAAATCTGATAGGCGGATCTTCCAGTTTAGATTTCTAAGGTTGTGGACCCTACTCTCGACCTTGATCGACGATTGGCTTTTTAGTCAACTAGCCCGAGTTCTTCTAGTGTGTCAGTTATCTTGGAGTGCAATTGAGATTTCATGGAGCTTGATGGGCTCATCATGATGACGTGTGACTCGATTCACGTACTAGTGGCATCGTATTATATTATACTTGTTTATTAAGTTTGTTTTGATTTTTGCATTGAAAATGTTTGTGGAATGTGGTTTGATTTGTATGATTGGTATGATGTGATGAAATGTGAGGGCTAGTAGTGGACCGTTAACCCACCGTCATGGGGCTTCGTTGCTTCGTTGATCCGTTTTAAACTTAGTACGTGTGCTTTGTTTCATTTCATTTAGCCTTCCAAATTGCATACTTGGTTCTTGTATTGTTTCTTCGAGCCTTTGATATGTTCCTTGGACTTCCGCTTGGATCTATTGAGAGGTCTGGAATCCCTTTTACTCCGCGATTCCGTCGAGTGGTCCAGAATCATATCTTAGTTTGGATTCCATTGAGTGGTCCGGAATCCCACTTGGTGTTTTGGTTTCGTTGAATGGTCTGAAACCCGATGTTGATGGATTTCGTTGAGTGGTCTGAAATCGCATCATTTGACTTATTGGTTCCTTGGATTATATTTCAGCTTCAGAGATGTAGGCTTCAACCGAACTGTGTCGTTCTAGTCCTGCATTTTGATGTATGATATGTGTTGTTGATTGATGTGATTATAGAATGACGTTGGTTGTGATTGTTGTTATTATGATTAGATTCGTTGACCAATATGACTAGAGATTATGTAGCGTTTCGTCGAATGTTCCTTGTGATGTTTTGTGCCTGTTATGTGGTATTATGTTGAGACATAGTGATTTATCTGATGATTGTTTGAGTGTAGTGAAGGACGAACAACGAATGGCTTGATTCCTGTTTAGGGTACGTAGGTAGTCTAACGAGAAGGTTAGATGCAGTCATAAAGAATATGAAAAATTATTACACAGTTGGATCTCGAGTTATGCTTTGCCCATATCCCGGAGGTAGGGTATGTTAGAGATACGGGTATTTGGTGACATCACGTGTCGATCCTGGACATATGTCGGGATCAGGGCGTGACAAATGTTAGTGATCTTATCTCTCCCTAATGACGGGAAGACTATCTTATCGAAGTGACAATTCGCAAAAGGTGCGGTAAAAAGATCTCCTGTCAAAGGCTCTAAGTAACGTATAATGGATGGCGAATCATAACCGAAATAGATTCCCATTTTTCTCTAAGGACCCATTTTGGTACGTAGTGGCGGCGCTATTGGCATATAGACTGCGCACCCAAACACACATAAATGCGAGACGTCAGGCTCGTATCCAGTAACCAACTGTAACGGTGAATGAGGTAAGGTAGCGGTGGGCCTCAGGCGGACCAACATAGTTGCATGCAATATTGCGTGGCCCTAGGCAGATACCGGCAAATTGGTTCGCATAACCAAAGTCTGAGCTATCGTTTGAAGGCGCTTTATGAAAGCTTCTGCCAGGCCATTTTGGGTGTGAACATGAGATACATGATGTTCAACTTCAATCCCAATAGACATGCAATAATTGTCAAAAGTCTATGACGTAAACTCTCTAGCATTATTTAGTCAAATTGACTTGATCGGATAATCAGGGTGGTGAGCCTTAAGCTTAATAATTTGTGCTAGGAGTTTCGAAAATGCAACATTGTATGTGGACAATAAGTAGACATGTGACCATTGCATCGATGCATCAACCAACACCATAAAGTAGCTAAATGGTCCGCATGTTAGTTGGATAGGTCCACAATTATCCCCTTAAATGCTCTGAAGAAATTTAGGAGGGTCGTGAATAATCTTTGTAGTTGAGGGTTGAATGTTCAACTTCCCTAGGGAGCATGCTTTGCAAAGCGGATGGCCAATATAAGATTTCAAGTGATGCCCATGAGATGCTTTGAGGATACAACACATCATATCTTGTTCGGGGTGTCTTATTCAATCATGCTAAAGCAGGAAAGTGTCCCGGAACCCAGCCATAGGGTCGGCCACATGGTGTGTCTTAAGGGCTCGAATGGTTGTTATGTACAACCCACTCGGGAGATGTTATAGCTTCTCGTGAATACGCTTCCGGCCATATTCGTAAGAAGTGATATAAAGAAATTCGATACCATCCTCTTTAGTGGTTTGAACATGATATTTATTATCTCGAATATCTCTAAAACTTAGCAACGTTCTTCTGGAACGTGGAGAATATAGTGTCTCTTTAATGGTTAATTCAGTACCATTGGACAACATTATACGAGCCTTTCCATATCCTTCTATCAGGTTAGATGGCCCTAAAAGGGTTGTCAGAGATGCATTCTTAAGTATGAAGTGAGTAGAATAGTGTTTCTCACGCAGTATGGTGTGCGTAGTTGCACTATCGGCCAGTCAACTAACTTCCCCACTAGTCATACCTAGAAATAAATTAATTGAATCGGTCACATGCATAAATATAATTAAATTCATTCAATTAATCAATTCGAGAAATAATATCCATAGTTCAAAACAAACCAAAACCAAACAAATAATTCTAAATACTTAGAAAAATTGTCCAAAAATTAAACCATAAACTTAGAAATTTAGGAGGGGGTTCGGCCACTCCTAGTGGGTCGGCCACTAGAGGTATAAAAACACCCTAACATGTCTTAGAAAAATAAAACTTTATTCTTCCATAGGAGCGGATGCCTCCTTAAAATCTGAAACCTCTAGAGTTGTAGTAGCATCTTCGGGATGTTCCACATGCATAAAGTTAGTCTCACGATGAGAATGATACTTGGCAATAGCCTCGAGGTTAGCTCGACATACGTGTGACCAATGATCATTTGATCCACAGCGATAACATATGTCTATTTCAGTGGAATCCAATTGAATGGTAACTTTTCCCTTGTTCTTGAAGTTTGGTGCCTTAGGGGCAAGGGGTTGGCGCTTTTAGGTCAAGTTTCCTCTCTTGGATGAGCTTCTGTTCGGTGGACCTTAGGCCTGTGGTGGGACTTACTGCCCTTTTCCATGGCCACGACAGGGTTTCCGTTGGTTGTGGCTGCTAGAATTGGTCACATGCGCTTCAAATGTGGCGCTCAAGCCAGTGGGTCGAGCTTGATGATTCTTCATCAAAAACTGGTTCTGCTTTTCAGCGAGAAGTATAATAGAAATCAAATCCAAAAATTTAGTGAACTATTGTGCCCTATATTGTTGCTGCAGGACAACATTAGTTGCATTGAAGGTTGAATAAGCCTTCTCCAAGAGATCATGTTCGGTTAAGTCTTCTTTACAGAACTTGAGTAATGATCGGATTCTACAAATTTCATAGTTGTATTCATTCACAAACTTAAAGTCTTGGAAGCATAAATGTTGCCATTCTTATCTTGCTTCAGGCAAGAAAATATCTTTCTATTGATTGAAGCGATTCTCCAAAGCAAGCCAGAAGGTACGTGGATCCTCCTCTGTGAGGTGCTCGGTCTACAGTGCATCGTAGATGTGTCTTCGAATGAAGATCATAGCAATAGCTTTCTGAGTTTCGTCGATGGGTTCATCGTTGATTGGTTCCTTGATAGTAACTCTAAGACTCTTTGCAGTAAGGTGAAGCTTCATATCTAGAACCCACTTCAGGTAGTTTCTTCCAGAGACTTCCATAGTGGTGAAATTAAGCTTGTTTAAGTTCGACATGTCCCTAAACAGAAGGTATAACAAAATGTGGTTAGTCATTTGGAAAGCCATAGACATATATTGTAGAACATTCAGGTTATAGACATGTAGGTTTAATTTAAGCATCAAAGCTACAGGTTTCATGTGGTAAGTTTTGAACGAAAATTTCGGATTTCAAAGGCACTAAAGTCGAAGCTACAGGTTCGATTTAGTTATGAACGTTCAGTTCATATATAAAGGTACTTGCAAGAACACATAATACAATATATAATAAAGTGTAGTGGATTTGTGGATTGCTTCAGGAACCCAAGTGTGAGTGCTTTGAGATTATGAAACATAGTCAACGATTCAAAGAAATGAAATAATATGTTGAATCGTTAATTGACAAAAAGTGAGCTTTATGCCAGTAATTTTGGATTAATTTTTAGATTAATGGACTGATGATCACTTTAATTAATTCAATAAATTGGGACCATTCGGCGTTGATCGTAGAAGCAAAAATAATTATAACATTTGAGTTAAAATTATTTAAAATGTCAAAAATTAGCATTGGATTCGAAAAACCATAGTCTAATAACATTGGGCTTGGGTGCCGTGAGTAGGGCAAAGCCCTAAAGGGCATATTGGGCTCGGGTGGCTGTAGAAGCAGCCCAATACATGGCTGCAGGCCATGGGCAGAGTGACTAGGAAGCCCAGCAGCAAGCTGCTAGCGTTATGGGCTGAGACTGGTGCATGGGGCAAGCCCAGCCCAAGGCTGGCTTATGGGTGGTGCGAGGAAACCCCAGTCGAAGCTGGGTTTTAAGTCAATTAAGCCGCAAGGATAAGCCCAGCAAGCCAAAGGCTTGCGGCATGTGGGCCGAGGCAAGGCAAAAGCCCAGCAAATGACGACAGGTCGTGTTGGCGTGGGCTGGGGCTTCAGGTCCGATCAAGGACAAACCCAACTTGGCTTTAGGCATACATGTGTGAACTTGGGTTTGTTGATGATGATTCATAACAATGCTTCTTTGCTGATGATCATCAAAGGGTGGTGCGGTCATTTTTTCATTATGCGTCTACGATAGTTTTACAACATTTAAGATTTAGTTATTGTGAGTGTTATTTTTTTTATGATGGTCAGATGTGGGTTCTCCATAGGAAAAAAATTGTATTGTGGAGTTTGTAATTTTGATGTTACGGTGTTTCTTTTGACGTGTATAATCTTTTGATTATGTTTGACAGACCTACTATATGTACGCTCTTTTATTCTTTTTATAAATATTCAGCTAATCTTAAAAATGAATAGCAAATGTGATAAGACACGAATTTTGTCCCTTTTGATGAAAACGTGAACTAGTTTGATTTTTAATGTTCTCAGCTTTTGTCTCAAAAAATTGTCGTGAAAGACTTGTTATACAGTATGTCCGCATATTAAAGTGGCTAATGTTTTTCTCAACTTTTATCTCCAAATCATCGTGTTGATAGCTCCTAAACAATGGACATATATAGGAGAAATATGAGGAAGCTTCCTAGTAATGTTTACCTAATTTTGTTTTTGTTAGTTTTTAAACGAAATGAACAGAAAAAGAGAACAATGAAAGAAATTAGAAAGTGAGAGAGATATTGACGTGTACACAAAGTATAGAATTCAAAATCTTTTCTTAATAGGTTGGGGAAAAACATGAAAAATTCTTTCATGCGGGGCATCTCTGTGCGGCACAAGGCGCTCTCGATCTCTAAAATCGTGCACCCGACAAAAAAATTCTCATATGATCCGACTTTTTGTATGTAGCTGCTGTATACGACTGTTCACACAGAAAAATTCTCGACTAGGAGCCGTATGACTTTGTAGTTCAACTTCCCAACTTCATGTCCAAATCATGAACGACATTAAAGTGGCTAATGTTGTAGCATGATATCATTGCTCATAAACAATGGAATGGATGACAGCCCAGGTTGAATAAGTCCCTGGTCTTATCATGAATGTCTATTTCTAGTGCTTACGCTGTACAAGGAACATAATGTACGGTTCAGAAGAAAAGCAAAGACTTTAAGGAACCCTATCCAATTAGTTGGCATTTAAACTTGATTACTTCATCGCTAATCCTAAATCATATCTTAATTTGACGAACATGAACACACAGTTGGCGTATTTTATGTTGATAATAAAAGCATTATTCCGGCACCAATTATGCTAACAACCATTAATGAAAAAGAATATCGATTTTTTTTTGTCAAACAATATATTTTGTTATGTTAAATGTTAGATTAGTCACTGACGGATTTTGAACTCATCCTGTCATGTAAGTCTCAACACATTTCCACCACTGCAATAAATGACCACTTGCAAAGAATATCAGCATAATGATAATGGTTTGATTGGAAAGTCCTCGATTAATTAGGTCAAGTGCACAGCACCACTGGGATTATTGTTGAATTGTTGTTTGGTAATATATATATATATATATATATTAAGAATACTTGATATAATAGTTAATAATTTAAAATATTGCCAACTAAAAAGCAGGTGTCCTCAACCGTCGATTGTTTCTAATTAAATCTAGCAGTACGACTTAGTTTTTTATTTTTAATTGGATTAACCCTTGACAAGGTTTTAAATACCCAATCTTCTTGCATTGTATTTTTTAACCAATGAAATATCGTACCTTCGGAAAGAAAATGTCTAAAATATATGCAGTCTATTAAGGAATTCCTCTACCAAGATACTTGAAGACATCTCGTGAGGTTCACTTTAGATTGCATTATAATTATGGAAACGTAATAGATTAATGGCTAGTTTGGTATTATTCTGTTTTTTTTTTTTAAATTGATTCTGCTGTTCTGTGGGAATAAACAACTGTAAAATAAAGTTGTTTAGTGTTTAGTAAATTTTTTTTTGTAAAAATGCTCTTAATAAAAAAAATGCAGTATGTGAATGTTTGGTAAACTTATATATAAATTGCTTTGAATATGTTCAATGACTAAAAATGGTATGATATTTAATGTGATATAATAATTATTAAAAACAATAATGTAGGGGCAAAATGACACACCCTGACCAGAGTCGAGGCATGATGGCCGTCACCCTAAGGTGACGTAACCAAAAGTGTAAGTGATGCAAAAATGTGAATAAATTAAAACCAAAACTAGAACTAATTTAAACTAATAAAGTGAGTTTGCATTAGTAGGTAGAACCCATAGAATACAAATATTCAGAGCATAGATGACAAAGAGTGTGCAGTCGAAACTAGTGAAGTACTTAGTACACAACGGGATAAGTTCCTACACTTAAACAAGGATATGTCAGAATCGCTGGCTAATCCTTGTACGCCACTGAGTAATTCTGCTATAAAGGACTTGGAGGGGCGAAAAACAAAAGGATGAGTGGGCAAAAACAAAAGTTTATAAAACACATTTATTTTTCAGAACATACTAACCCATCGTAGTAAAACATGTATAGTTTCCATAAAATCATAGTACGTATAAGTATGAAAACAACTATAATTAAACAATAATGCCATACTACGCCAAACTACAATATTTCAACAAAAGCATAATGAAAACAGGTTGCTCCTCAATCTACGCTAGGACACGAGTTCATGCAGATAGTTTCTAACATGAACAGGACTGGAGTGTAATATATAAGTACACTTTAGTGCTACAATCACGTGAAGACTAGCGATAATCGCGGTCACTTACAAGTTGGAGTTGCCTAATGCAACCTATACGACAGGATTGGCATCTACTTGGATCCAAGGCGAGCGTGCGGTTCAGAGGTGAACATATACGTGAAAGACTAGCCCTAGCCCCGGGCTAGCACTAACACTGGGGTGCAGCAATGATGAGCATACTACATGCATAAATATAAACTTGCCATAACACTAACACTGGAATATTAGTACACACGTGTACAAATTTACTCATTGTTAACACACTTTAACGTAACATAATGTTTTTGTTACAAGTCTGATTCGAGCCTAACTTATGCCCAAGCGTTCGTAACAATAAGTACTATTTAATTACGATAAAGAGAAAAATAATTTAAAGCTGAAAAACCACGTCCACATCACTTTGCCAATAAGGGCACAAATGTCAAATTACATACTCGAGGATAAAATTATGTGGAAAATTAGGCACGGGTCGTCATAATCAACCCCCCTTAAGAAAATTTCATCCCTGAAATTTCAACACTACTAAAGATCATAATTAAAGAACAGACGTGGATAAAGATCTCGCATGGTTTCTCCATAAGACCTTCACCGTACGAATGGTCTTGTTCTTGAGAACTTTTTCTTTCCAGTAAAAAATCGTCATTGGAACCTCATCATAAGTCAAATCCAGATTAATCTCTAACTCTTGAGGAGGAATTACATGTGACGGATCAGAGACATATCTTCGTAGCATCGACACATGGAACACATTATGCACCCTTGACAACTCTGGAGGTAGATCAAGTCGATAGGCAACTTCACTAACTCGCTCAATGATCTGATATGGTCAGATGTAACAAGGGCTTAGCTTCATTTTCTTCCCGAATCGTGCAACGCCTTTCCATGGCGACAACTTCAAGAATGCCCAATCTCCAACCTTATATACTCTGTCGGCTATACTCTTTTGCTGATTCTGCACTGCTTTCAGGTTAACCTTAATCACCTAAATATTTTGTGTCGTCTCATCCACGATCTCAGGACCAACCAAAACTCTTTCACCTACTTCGGACCAACATAACGGTGTACGACATGATTTCCTATACAGCGCCTCAAATGGTGACATACCAATGCTGGAGTGAAAGCTGTTATTGTAGGCGAATTCTATCAAAGGTAGGCGCTTGTGACATGCGTCTTCGAACTGTAGGACTGAAGATCTTAGTATGTCCTTCAACGTCTGAATAGTTTTCTCTGATTGCCCATTAGTTTGAGGATGATAGGCGATGGTGTAGAGTAATTTTGATCCTAGAGCTTCTTGAAAAGTTATCCAAAATTTTGAAGTAAATCTGGGATCCCGATCAGAAATGATACTAATTTGAACACCATGATACTTGACGATTTCAAAGATGAAAAGTTCGGCCAACCGACTTAGCGAGTAATTCTCATGAACAGGTAGGAAATGCGCTAACTTGGTAAGTCGATATACAATCACCCATATACCGTCATAGCCATTACGTGTACGAGGTAGCTCGTTCACAAAATTCATTGTGATATCTTCCAATTTTCACTAGGGTATCAGAAGTGGCTGTAGCAACCCAAATGGTTTCTTTCTTTCTGGCTTGACCTGCTGACAGACTAAACAGTGACTCATGTACTCAACTATTTCTCTCTTCATTCCTAGCCATAGTAGAAAGGTCAGATAGTATGGTACATTTTAGTACTTTCAGGAAGCATCGCATAAGCTGAAATATGTGCATCATCGAGTATTTCTTTCTTCAGTTTTTCCTCCTTAGGTACAAACATCTGATCGCCTTGCATGAGCATACCATCATGCATTTGAATCCTTAGATCATTTAATACTGCTTGCCTTAACTCCTGAGATTCGGAGTCATTCATCTGAGCTTCTAGAACGTGATCCAACAAAACTGGCCTAACTTGAAAGTTGGTAAGCAGAGCTCCCTGCTAATCCGTTCCCAAAATCGTTCCAGTGGATCTTAGGTCTGTCAGAAGAGGAACATGACATGCATAAAGAGCATTAAGTCGGCCATGAGATTTCCTAGTAGGAGCATTTGCTCCAGTATTCACATGGCCAAGGTGATACTCGATAGTGCAGTCATAATCACTTATCAACTTCATACATCTACACTGCAGAAGATTAAGTTCTTTCTGAGTAAAGATATAGTTGAGGCTCTTATGGTTAGTGAAGATCTGACATGTTTCCTTATAAAGATAGTGCCACCAAATTTTCAAAGCAAAAACAATAGTTGTCAATTCAAGATCATAAGTAGGATAGTTCATCTCATGGGGCTTTAACTGTCGCGAAGCATACACAATCACTTTTCCATGCTGCATCAGCACACAACCCAGGCCATTCAGAGAGGCATCACTGTAGATCTCGAAATTCCCACAGTCATCGGGAAGTGCCAAAACATGCGCATGAGTGAGATAATATTTCAACTATTGGAAACTTCGTTCACAATCATCACTCCATTCAAAATTAACTCATTTCCTGATCAACCTTGTTAGAGGTAGGGCTATGGCTAAAAAGTCTTTCATAAAACGTCAATAGTAGCCCGCAAGACCAAGAAAACTCCGAACTTCAGTGACATTCTGAGGTTGCTCCCAATTTTCCACTGCTGCTATTTTCTTCGGATCCACGAGAACACCTTGAGCTGATATCACGTGTCCTAAGAAAGACACCTGATCCAACCAAAACTAGTACTTACTGAACTTAACATACATTTGATTCTCCCTTAGCTTCTTCAAAACCAGATGTAGATGTCTAGCATGGTCAGCCTCGTTCTTAGAATACACCAAAATATCATCGATGAAGACAATTACGAACCTATCAAGGTACGGACGAAATACCCGATTCATCAAGTCCATAAAAGCTGTGGGAGCATTAGTTTACCCGAATGGCATCACAAGAAACTCATAATGACCATATTGAGTTCGGAATGCTATTTTCGGAACATCATCACTTCTAATCTTCAATTGATAATAGCCAGACCTTAAATCGATTTTTGAGAAAAATGCAAGCACCACGAAGCTGGTGTAAAAGATCATCGATACGAGGTAATGGATAATGGTTTTTAATCATCACCCGATTTAGCTGTCTGCTGAAAGTTTCATCTTTCTTCCTTAAAAACAAGAGTGGAGCTTCCCAAGGGGAAATGCTCGGCTGAATAAACCCTTTTTCAACAAGTTCTTGCAATTGAGTTTTTAATTCCCTTCACTCTGTAGGAGCCATATGATAAGGAATTAAAGAAATAGGATCGGTACCTAGAATTAGGTCGATAGTGAACTCTATTTCACGTTTTGGTGGTAGACCAGGTAAGTCATCGGGAAAAACATCCCGAAAGTGTCTGACTACTTGAAGGTCTTCTACACCAGCAAGAGTCTCCTCAATCATTATTATATGAGCTAATTAGCCTTGACAACCTTTCCTTAACATCCGCTTAGCCCTCAGGGTAGAGATAATTCCATACTTTAGACCGCTATGTTCGCCGATAAAAGTTACCATTGGCATGCCCAGTCGATGGAAGGTAACAATTTTCTGATGGCAATTCAACATGGCACGATTTTAATCTAACCAATCCATGCCCAAGATAATGTCAAAGTCAACGATATCCAAAGGAATAAGATTGGCTGGCATTACGACATCCTCGATAAGGACGGGACATCCTCGATACTCCCAACTAACATAACAAACTTCACCCTTAGGCATCGAAAACTCCAACTCGTAAATTAGGGGAGTGGGGAGAAGGTTGAGTCTTTTGAGCAAATGTATGGGAAATAACAGAATGGGTAGCACCCGAGAAAATTAATATTCTAGCAAAATGGCCAAGAACATTCAACGTACCCATAATCAAGTCGGGGTTACCCTGAGCATCTTGCAAGGTGATGTGATTGACTTAACCCTATGCCTGCTGTCGGCCTCCTCAAGCCCTGTTTCCCTTGTTGTCGCATCCTTGGTTACCTCGACCTTGATTTGTTGGATTAGGCTGCCTGGTTGATGTGTTGTTGTTGGAAGCTATATCAAGATTCTAGGACTACCTACCAGCATACCATTGAGCTTCGTCGCCAGGATACGGCGTATACAGCGTGTAACCCTCTTGGTACTGAGGATAATCGTTCTAGTAGTAGGGATCATGTGGGTACTGATATGCTCATCCTGGATACTGAGCTATGTCACCTTAGTAGTGGTAAGCACCACCATAGCTTATCTTCAGGTATGTACCAAAACCTGGAATCTGCTGAAGAGGAACTGCAGGTGGTACAGTAGGAGGCTGAGGTTTCTGCTATTTCTGTGGACACTAATTAGCCATGTGCCCCATCTGACCGCATGTATAACATCCACTACTCCCCTTCTTACACTCACCGTGATGACGATTATTGCATCTGCGACAAAGTAGAGCACTATTGTCGGCCCTTCGTTGTGTATTGGAACTTGAACCACCGCTTGACGATCCAGAACTATTTCCATTTCTCTTAAAATTCTGAGTCTTTCTAGGGCCAAAAGATGACTGCTCTCTGTTATTATTCGTCTGGGCATTACTGTTATCCTTATCATCAGGAGCATTCTTAGAATCCTCAACACGAAACAGAACCTCAAAGAATTCTTGGTAGGTAGAGCACGAAGTAGAAGTCGTCAAAGAACGCAACTGCTTACGATTCTTAAAATAATAGAGCATCTATCTGGGATTCTCAGCAATCTTGGGCCAATAGCGAGATAAGTCAATGAACGTTTGATGGTATTTGAGGCTGACATCTTACCTTGTTTTAGCTTTATGAATTCTTCCCTCTTTCGGTCCTTATACTTTAGAGGTGTGAATCTCACCTCAAATAGGCATCTGAACACATTCAAATTCGTGGCATCTTGAGCAAACAATGGGCATGACCACTGAGCCCACCATGATCCAGCTCCTAGATGGAAGAACCAAGTTGTTGTCTCGACCTATTTATCATCTGGAAGATTCCCCAGTCCCTGCATAACTTGGAAAGTCTTCTCAACATGGTCGATCCAAATCTCGAATATCTCAGGCCCCTCATTACCGAAAAAATTATTTATCTGCAGGTGGGATGTAGTCTCTAAGGTAGTCCTTTGGGGAGGATGAAGTGTGGACTAAATGGCGCTGGCGATCGCCTCACCCAGTTGCCCAAAATCTGGGAAGTTAGTCTCAAAAAGGACACATGGTTCTCTACGAGGTGGCATGACTCTGACATAAGAGATAAAAAATTATTAGGACCTATAGCACAAACGAGGAATGCAACACTGCCAAAATCCTATGCTCTGATACCAAACTGACACACCTCGACCGGAGTCGAGGCAAGGTGGTCGTCACCCTAAGGTGACATAACCAAAAGTGTAAGTGATGCAAAAATGTGAATAAATTAAAACCAAAACTAGAACTAATTTAAACTAATAAAATGAGTGTGCAGTAGTGGGTAGAACCCATAGAATACAAATATTTAGAGCATAGATGACAAAGAGTGTGCAGTTGAAACTAGTTAAGTACTTAGTACACAACTGGATAAGTCCCTACACTTAAACGAGGATATGTCAGAATCGCTAGCGAATCCTCATATACCACAGAGTAATTCTGCTATCTAGGACCTGGAAGGGCAACAAATAGAAGGGTGAGTGGGCAAAAACAAAAGTTTATAAAACATATTTATTTTTCAGAACATACTAACCCCTCTCTGTAAAACATGTATAGTTTCCATAAAATCATAGTACGTATAAGTATGAAAACAATTGTAATTAAACAATAATGCCAGACTACGCCAAACTACAATATTTCAACAATAACATAATGAAAACAGGTTGCTCATCAATCTACGATTGCACATGAGTTCATGAAGATAGTTTCTAACATGAACAGGACTGAGGTGTAATATATAAGTACGCTCTAATGCTAGAATCACGTGAAGACTAGTGATAATTGCAATCACCTACGAGTCGGAGTTGCCTAATGCAGCCTGTATGACAGGACTAACACCTACTTGGATCCAGGGTGAGCGTGTACTGCAGAGGAGAACATACATGTGAAAGACTAGCCCTGGCCCTGGGCAAGCACTAACATCGGGGTGCATCAGTGATGAGCAGACTACATGCATAAATATAAACCTGCCATAACCATTAAATAATTCAAGTCAACATAATAAACGTACTTGTGCATCCCGTAAGATTATTTTGGCATTTCACAGCAATATAACATTTCTTATAATATATTTAATCATGGCATAATAGGCATAATATCAATCTAAAAACAATAATGGCATGATATGCATAATTCAATTCAAAAGCATTTGTGGAAACTATAAAGTTTACATATACACACACACACACGAAAACAAATGCCCACTCACTAATACGTGGTAGCCTTGCTTGACTTCGTACATCGTCGGGATAATTTTCACCTATATGTGAAATAACTAAACTAATAAATTAAATAGGACATATTAAAAAAGGGTAGGTAAGTTTCCCATACTTTGCTCAAACGAAAGGTTTGAATATACGAAAATGATCTACACGAAGTCATCGACCTGTACATGTCAAGCACTCGCCAGCCGATGGCCGGATGCGCCCTCACGCGCCAGCTAGCCCACGGCCACACGCGCCTCCACGCACAAGCCTTTGATTGACAGAGACTGACAGACGTTAGGACTATTCCTTTAGAATTGATGGAATATTCTATTAAATAGTAACGATGTAACCTGACGCCATTAGAATATTCTGTCAACTTTGACGGAATATTCTTCGTCTTCTCCAGTGAGCCTTGCCATCCACCGCCGTCTGGTTCACCGGTTTTTTGTTTATGGGAAAAATTTCAAAATCGCATAACTTGCTCATTTCTCAACCATTTTCAATGATCTTTATATGGAAATGAAGCCCATGACGAGGAGAACAAGATTATACCTTTCAAAATTCCAAAAATGGATGGGAAATGGCCTGAATAATCCTTGAAATGTTTGGCCTAAACTTCGACTCACTCAAACTTGCTTGTTTCGACGTCAACTAAACTCCGAACTTAGTCTAGGGACCCTAGGGAGTTGTGTAGAAGCTTCCCCATGTCCTCAAACCTTGTAACTTGGCCTGAAACTCGTCAGAGCAAAACCTACCGAGTCGGACCTTTCGAGTTGATGGGTTAAAACTTGGTCATTTCACTATCTGCTGGTATAGTTGGGTTTGTGAGGAAATGATGGTGGTTTTATGCTTAATTTGTGAGGTTTTGATGATGATCCTTGGTGTTGTAGAGAAGAGAAAGTCTCAGGATAGAGAGAGAAGGAGAAGATGAGAGAAAGTGAGATGATGTTTTCTAATTGGTGGAATAAGGAAGTGAGAGGGTGAGTCTGATTGGTAGAGAGATGTGAGGGATGAATTTGATTGGTGGGTGAACAACAAGTCACGGTTCCAATTTAAAAGAAGAAAAAGGATAGGCTTTTGTACAAATGAAGTCAGACGAAATCTAACGTAATCTAACGTACCCTATCGAAAACAGTGTTTTCAACACTGGAATATTAGTACACACGTGTACAAATTTACCCGTTGTCAACACACTTTAACGTATCGTAACTTTTTCGTTACAAGTCTGATTTGAGCCTAACTCATTCCCAAGCGTGCGTAACAACAAGTACTATTTAATTACGTAACGAGAAAAATAATTTAAAGCCGAAAAACCATGTCCACGTCACTTTGCCAATAAGGGCACAAATGTCAAAAACAATTTTTTTTGTTTTACTAAACACATTTAATGTTCCAGATTTTTTAACAAGCTGTTTTTTTAAAGCACCACAATTCCAAACCAATCCTAAAATAACCAAGATTAATTGAGTGATTAAATGATTTTTTTGTAACGAAAATCTTTAAAAAAAATTCTTAAAAACTAAATGACTCGGATAATTAAATATATATTTGTACGAAAACCTACCAGTGATAATTCTCAAATAAGCCCTCAATTGAAACCTTTATGCTACCTTTAGCTTTCGGTCCAATATTCCTCTACCAAATCAGTATATAAACATATTTTTTCTGTATGCTGGGATAGTATAGTTTTGGACAATTCCAAACTCTCCACCTCATAAGGTTGGATGTTTGAATATAATTGGCATATAAGTATAGGGGTGTGATATCCACACACCCCTTTTTACTTCTTTCATATCTTTTTAATTTTCGGATGTCGGATCGGATGAATTAAAGAATATCAAAAGATAAAAATTAATAAGGAATGTGGAAGAAGTAAAAAAGGGTGTGTAGATAGCATACCCCTAAATATAATATCCCAAGTTTGATAAGACAAGTGGCCGTCTAACCCCTCTAATCTAATCTATAGTATGGAAACTATGGACGGACTTGGATTCTCTGCCCTCCCAATTCGGTGCCCTCCCCGTGCCCTCCTGTTTGTGTGGTCACGGTTAAGCCACGTCAATATTTTATATTACTATTTTTTTTTGTCTTATTATTTTTATAAAAAAACAATATAAAATGTTAGCATGGATTAACCGTGATCACACAAAACAGGAGAGCACGGAGAGGGCACCGAAATGGGAGGGCAGAGAATCCAAGTGGACTGCCCTTAGTTTCAGCAATTAAATGATTACATTGCTTTTCTTAGCTCTTTCAAATCACTAAATCATTTTGTGATAGAGAGTCTAGTTTCGGCTGTACCATCCTCTACCTCTCCATCCGAAAGCAATAAAAAAACGTGAAAACACCCCCCTGCAGCCGGCTCCTACTTTTGACGGGGTCGGTGGCAAACCCTATTACTTGCATGCCAATCTCCACTACTTCTTTCTCATCTCCTTTACCTCTATGCATTTCTATTTCATTTTGGCCCTTAATTTCAGTGTTCTTTGAGGTTTTGTCTTAACTTCCTTGAGCTTGACTTAGATATGGGCTTTTATGCACCTCTCTTCCTCGAGTGTTTCTTTCTATCATCAATCTTCCACCCACCAAACTCTACTACTCGGCTCATGGAATGCCTCTTCTTCGTGGCACACTTTGATGTTGGATGGTTGTTAAAGTGTTATTCACTATTTGGTAGAATTATGGGAGTGCTTTTTGCGTTTCATCCAGTTTGTTCATTGTTATTCTTCGTCATGGTGGTGGTGGATTTGCAATGACATCACAATTGGAGTGGTTTGAATTGTCTTGCGGTCTTTCTATATCTTGTACTAGTTTTTTTTTAAGGAAAAATTAGTATTCAGTCCCTAATTTCTAACATTCATTGATTAAGACCTTATCAGTTTTTAGATTTTGATCAAAGTCCCTAACATTAATGTTTAATGAACCACATGTCAGTTACATAATTTTTTAAATAAAAATTAGTAATTGATTTAGGTTTTTAATACTCGCACCCTTATTAAACTCCTAATTAATTTTCAATTCATAACATTTCCAAGGTATAAAAATAAAATTAGAATAAGTCTGTACCCATTAATTTTTATACAAAATTTTTAATTTTTTAATCTTATATGTACCCATTCATATAACTTTTCAATTTTTTCTAATTAAATATATCAATTTGGTATATGTCAAATGTACCCTTTTTTAAATATAAAATGTACTCATTTTTTATATAAAATTCATTCAATCTTTTTTCTAATTCATTTTTTTAACTTATATGGGTACATTCTATTTCGTTGATTTGAAAATGTATCCATATCAAGTTTAATAGAAGAAATTTAATAATGTTATAAAGCCTAATATCTTTTTTGTTTTTGCTTTTGTTTGTGTTTTTGAAAAATGTACCTATGTTTTGGTACAATAATTTTTTGGTTAGTTTTGATGAACGTACCCATGTGTATATATACATAATCTATTGGATAGTATAATTTGTCTTTAATATTTTTAATTCCATAAATTATGGATTTTATTTAAAATCTCATTGATATAAATAACTGGAAATTTTATTTTAAATTTAAAAATATAATAATCTACATAGAAATACATTATTACATTAATGTTGAAGACTTCGATAAAAAACTGAAAACCACAAATGTTTTAGTCAAAGAATATTGGTAATTAGAGACCACATCCAAAGTCTTTTTTTTTTTTAATTAATAAATTATCTAGTTTGACCAGTACAGCTTCTTTCACTATTTGGTTCTTTCTTGTTAGGACTCAGTAGCGAAGTAACTAAGATTAATTGAATATACATACAAACCATATTAATTGAGCTAATAAGCACCGCATAATGCTTGCATTCTCTTTTTGAGTGTTGAGCTCATTTTTTTTTACTTGTAAGTACCGTATTTTTACTATAAAAATTTCATAATCAGAATTGTTCAATCTCTTAATTTTCAATTGAAAATATTCTCTACAAAAAATCATTCAAATTGGTGATTGTTGACTTACCAAAATGCAATAAAATAAATTAACGACTCTGATTATAAACTCTCTATGTTGAAGAAGCGTCCACATACTTAATACATGCTACATCTGTTTTTTCACTTAATCTTAATAACCCCATATACTTTCTCATTATACCCTCGCACCTCGTTCTCCCAACAAACATACACCCCACTCTTCACATCTTAGATGCAAATACATATTTTATGTTTTTATTTTTATTTTTTACACCCCAGACTCTTCACATCTTTGAATTATGAAGTGATTTTTATGTTGTTTCTCCTCCCTTTCAAAAAAATGATATTTAGATTTGAGAATCCATTATGGACGAAATTTTCTTATTTTTCTAAAACGTTGATTTCATTCCATTGGTCAAAAATAATTTTTTTTTTCAATCAACATGTTTGTAGTTCCATTGATTAGGGTTTTGTTCTACAATGAATGGTAAGAGTGGTTTTGAGAGTTGAAGAAGATATAATAATCTTGAGATATACTCATATACACGTTAAATGTGATTTGGTGTGTTTTAGAACTTCTTGAAACCTTATGCGGTCGAAATTACCATTGCATATTAAGATATATAAGCTATTTAATAATTAATTTTAATGTGAAGTGTATTCAATATGTGTAGTGTTAATATAAAAAACCATGCAAGTATTATCCAACAAAAACCGTGCATCTTATCCTTTAGAATTATTAGTTCTTGTTTCCTTCTTCATGCAAGTATTAATAATATTTCAAGTTGTGATAGCACAACAAGGGTGCTTTTGTTACAACAAACTATCTTGTACTAGATTAGTTTTAGGAACTAAGTTAGACTGGCTTGACATAAACTACAATGGATAAAAATAATAAAGCGTTTGGTGTAATTGCGGACTATGTCTCGGACTATAATATTTTTATACTCAAAAACTTTTCTTTTTTGCCATTTTTATTTTTCTTAAACTTTCCTAGCAACCTCCTTCCTTGCATTATTTTAAAAGAAAACTAACGAAAAGTTAAAAAAACTTTAGTTTTAGCGAAAAAAGACAAATAAAGGTGTAATGAATGATACCAGAAAAAAAGATAAAAATGTGTTTTTTCGTTACAAGTGAACAATACCAAAAGTGTTTCGTTAAAATTTTTTTTTTAAATTCATTCAATAATAAATGCATATACCTCATTTCTTATTTTACCAACTACCACTAATTTTATAATTTAAGATCAATAGAAGAAGAATCAATGGAGGGTCTTGCTAAAAGAGATGTTAAATTTTAAATATAAAATTTGAATTTGACGGCTTACGTAACATTTTGATATTTTTTTAAGTTTTATTCTCCACATAATATGTTAAATTAAACTATTATTTTATTACACTATTTTATTTTTATTTTTTATTTTATTTTTTAAACGCGAAACGAAGCCCAGCCCTTCTTTTTAGACTTCTCCTGATCATCTTCTTTCTCTCTTTTCTGAAACTCTGGATATCCACCTGCTTCTCTTCTCCATCATTCTCTCAATCTCATTTTTTTTCTCGTTTCGTTGATGATAAATTTAAAATGAAAAAGTAAAAAAAAAAAAAAAAAAAAGGGATTGCTGTAGGGGAAAAATTGATATTTATATTTTAATGGATCTGGATTCGCAAGATTGATGCAGCTTCCACTAGACAGAGTGGTGCTCGACAAAGTCTTCTTTGAAAAACGGCTGATTCCAAGATACTGTGGAAAGGGAGGAGAGAGGAAGGAGAAAGACGAGAGGAACTGTGGAACGGGAGAGAGAATCCTGTGCACAGATAAGAACACGAATTAATTTCCATTAAAACGTTGTACCCAGTGCACAAGCTCTCGTTTTACGCAGGGTCTGAGAGAGGTGAATTGCAGAGAAAAAATCCAACTATGAGGACCAGGGCAAAGAAGGGAAGAGCGGATTTTACCTTTAGGCCTGCAACTCCGTTTGCAGGTGTGGTGATGGACTCCATGGACTTTCTTTTTTGGGATTGCAACGAAGATTCAAGAGCTCTTGTCTGAGCTACGGTGCGAAATAGAGAAGGACGAGCGTCGATGCTCTTATAAAAGACAAAAATAAACCCCACATCAGATTTACGTTTAGGTTTAAACGCCAAATCAGCAATCCTTACATTTAGGTTTTAGGTTGAGATCGTGAGGTTTGTTTTTGGGTTTGGTTCCCAGAAAAGGGAAGAAGAAGGATGAGTGGTGACTGAGATTCTAGGTTCCAGTGAGAGAGGAAAGTTGGAGATTTGATAAAAAAAATTTAATAAAAAACATTAAATAATGAATTAAAAAAATATTTGAAGCTGCTCCTAAATTTGACAGCAATGAGAACAGATGATGTTCCATGTTATGCCATATCATTTGGTTGCTCGGTTGGAAAACATTATTGATGTCTTTTCTTACCGTTATTACTAATTTAGACATTTTGACATCTTATTTGAAAAAATTCTTAGCAATCCGTGAAGTATGAATCCGAGCTAGTCTCATTTAAGTTAATCATTTGTCGTACCAAATGTGGGATTATAGTCGCAGCTAGTTTACTCCCCTTAACGATGTGTAACAAACAAGCCCTTAACATGTTCGAAAGGAGGCCAATTCCGCTGCCCACGTTAAGCTTAATCATGTTCGTAAGGAGTTCAGTTCCGCTTCGACTTGCTCGATCGAGATTGTTGCTGAGCTATTGCTGGATACTCTTATGGAAGACAACTCTTTATAATTTTGGCTGTTTTCTCTCTTGGTGTGAGGATAGGTAAAGTTAGTTGTTTGTGTGGGATACTCGTTTTCCCTTCGACTGAGTTGAAAGCCCAACAAGGTTTTTTTTATTGAGGCCCATTTAAGCACATCATCCTCCGTTTTTTACGTTTTTACCTTATATCAATAAATATTGTACTTCTCTCCAACAAAAAAAAAAAAAAAAGGCCCTTAACAATATTATATATTGTATTCTAACTATAGAGACGTTGAAGCTTGTTCCATCAAATATGGAGTTGTGCCAAATGACTTGTATATACAACTTATTATTGTTTATGATTTTTCCCAAAATCTGATTCACGATTGTACAAATCAAATTAAGAAATTACGTCTGTTTGGTATTTAATTCAGATATAGTTTTTATAACTCAAAAACAAGTTTTGAGTTCTAAACTTAAATATTTGTTTAGTTGGCATGTTTTAAAAAATTGAATTTAAGAATAACTTAAAAACATTGCATATTTGATAAAAACAAAAAAGGTGTGTTTTTTTAGAGTTTTTAAACACCAAACTAATAAAGTCCTTCGGCAACCTCCAACCACAAAACTCTACAACCCTACCTTCACCCTCTTCTCCCTCATCTTTCTCATCTCCCTCTTCGCTGTCAGCATCGATCGGTCCAGCCGGCCGCCAGGTGTCAATTCGGGTCCAACGCTAGCGCCAATTTGTGTTCGTCTCAAGTGCCGATTCGACTCCGCCATAGCTCTACTTGGTTATTATTAGGGATGGAAAAAATTCCCGAAAATTTCGAACCGAACTGAAAAAATTCCGATCCCAGACCAAAAATTTCTCAAACCGAAATTCCCAAAATTTTCGGGATGCTATCTCGAACCAATCCCGAAATTTTGGTACGGCATTCGGGATTGGCTTCTCGATATTTCGGGAATCCCATACCGAACCGAAAATATATAATATTAATTATTATATATATATATACATATATATTATATATATTATTCTTTTATAATTGATGCTAGTAGTTTCTAATTCATGCTCCACAACCTGAAATGCCCTACACCTTGCATATTTTTCATGTTTTGTTTGATATTCATTTGGATTTTATTATTGCTGTTACCATGGCTGATGATTTCAGAAAGCTTGATTCTTTTGTCTCTCAACAGATTGCAAAAAGGGTTTAATTAATTTGAATTTTGATTCTGATAAAAACAGTCAGACATGCCAGTTTTAGATTAAATGGTAGTGTGAATGAAATGACATTCCTAGTTCATGAATGTGTTCTTGAATTATATATTTGAAAAACAATTCATAATTTCATATTTCAATTTGGGATTCCCAATTTGTCCCGAAATCCCGAAAATATTTCGGGATTCCCGAAATTTGGGATTCCCGAAAATTTGGTTTGGGATTGGTCTTTAAATTCCCATCCCGAAAAATTTTGGTTTGGGATTCGGGATACTAGTTTCGGTATGGTATCCCATACCGAACCACCCCTAGTTATTACCACGGAAAGGTTACGGAGTTGCCGGCGTTGGATGGTGTCGACAATGTGGTGGAGAAGGTGGGGAAGAGAGTTGCCAATGGGATCTTAATTTATTTACTTTTGTTGGAAATTATATATTATAATATTTAATTTTTGTATGAATGAAAAATAGGAGTCATGTGTTATAGTTGAATTCAAATTCATGAGTTGTATATGTTCGTTGGAACTTTAGGCAATAGTCATACTGTTTCAAAAAGGGTGGCTTGAGTTCTATATAAACTCAAGCATCCCACCTATCTAATAGGATTAAGAGAAGAGTTTTCTCTAATATCTTAGTAGAAATTCGAGTTGTGTCTTGAGAGTACGAAATTTATGAAGTTCGCTAGAGTCTGAAGATTAAGCGCTTTGACTTCGGATTATAGATTGTTGAATCCTGGGAGATGGACGCCTACTGAACTACAAGCACAAAAGTATGGGTGAAATTTTGTCTTTAGGACATTGCATTTATGCAAGCCTCAATCTCCAAGTTTGTCAGTTTTTCTAACTTTCTTTCTAGTTCTTTATATTAATCTCATATATAATTAATGTTGTGAAATTTTTTATGATTATTATCATTGGAATTATATTGTTAATTTCGTATTTTCTAATATTGGTCCAACAACTTTATCAATAGGAACGGGACCTTCCTGACCTAAAACAGTTTATGAGTTCAATACCAAACAAACTGTTTTTAAGACAAGTTCTTTTGCGTTGTTTTAAAATATGATTAAAGGTTTTGGATTAAATATCAAATGGACCTTAAATAATTCAACTCAGTTAAACAATTCTAAGTATTGGTTTGGTATTGAAATGCTTTTATAAAAAATTGGTATAAAAAAAAGCTGAGCTAAAAAATGTGTTTGGTAAACACTTAAAAAAAGCTTATTTTCGCAGTTTTGGGTGAAAAAAAGTTGAAAACGTGAAACAACAAAAATAAGCATATTCTCACGCATAGCAGAAGTAATTTTTTTTTTTAAAACACAACAATACCAAACCAGCCCTAAATATTGCCATTACATGTTTACAACAGCTCCCTCTTCTTACCCATTTGACAATTTTTGAAGGAAACTACAAGATGTTAGTAGTATGATTAAAGTCTTAAACATAAAAAATAAAAATAAAAAAGCTAGTTGGATTTGGTCCAACACCAAGAAATACTAGGTGATTAGAATAGGCAGCAAAAAATAATGAGAACATGCAACCGTTAAAAATAAAGAATATTGGGAACAAGCCAAAGTGGGCGACATTGGCGGATGGCCGGAGTTTAAGGGTTGACTTGATCCAAGTGGGAACATGGCCACGCAACCCCTAACCCAAAGCATACGACTTGTACTTGCTGACAAACGTCATGCACACGTGTCACCTAGTACTTTCACCTCCTCCCTCCCTCTCCCTTTCTTTCCGTACGTTCCATACGCTCTCCCTTTCTCTAGAAATATATCCATACCTAATTTTCTTTCCTTCCAAACAAGCACGTAACTAAACACAGCACACAAACACAAACGCCTCTTCTAGAAAATTTCTCTCTTTGATTTTCAGTTTTCTCTCGTGAAGGAATTGAAGAATCTTTCTCGGGTTGGCGAAATGATGTACGAGCAGCAGCAACAGCAGCAGCAGCAAATTAGAATGGACACGAAGAAAAAAGCTGCTCATGAGAGGAAGAGATCGATAGAAGAAGAGAGGCTTGAAATTGTGGATTTGAGTGGGATGTCTCTTGATGCCCTTCCCAATCCTTCCCTTAATTTGGGGACTATTTGCAAGCTTGACCTTTCCAATAACAATCTTCAGGTACGTAATTAGGTGAATCACTGAATTGTATATGCTTCCATTTCCATTAGAGGGAAAGCCTTGTGTTATACGTCCAATTCTCTCCATCATCTATCTCATAATTTGTATTATCACGTCACGTCTGCAAGGATATAATCTTCATTAGAGAGAATTGGCTCCCGTTACACGATAGGTACGTAGTTGTGAGATCTTTTGGTGAATGGGCATAATTTTAATAGTTTTTTTTTTTTTATATTACTGCCTTTTAGCATTTTAGGTATTCAGAGAGCGTTGTTCTATTTAGGTTTTTAATGAATTTTTATGTAAAAATTATATTCATATAAATATTTCTTTTAATATTGTTTCGTATTCTAAATTTTACAGAACATACCAGAATCCTTAACAGCAAGATTACTAAACGTGGTGGTGCTGGACGTGCACTCAAATCAGCTGAAATCTCTTCCAAACTCAATTGGTTGTTTGTCCAAGCTTAAGGTTCTCAATGTTGCCGGAAACCTTCTTTCATATCTCCCAAAAACTATTGAAAATTGCAGGTTCGTTGTCATCTCTTCCTCTTCCTCGTTCCAATTAAGTTAAGAACAATCTCATTGATTAATGTTTGATATAAATGTATATACAAGCGTTATCTCTATATATTTATTAGTGATTTTCTGAAAATTAGGATCATGGAAAACAATAAATTTGGTACCTGAAGAATTCCCTTAATTTATTGGCACATTCTGGATGAATATACTAGTTAGTAATTAAACTAAATATGGAGGTCTTAGCCAATCCACTACAGCCCTTCTCTTTCAAGGAGAGGGGAAAAAAAAAAAACACTTGGCCGTGGTGTAAATTAATTTTTACATGCATTTTTATTTCAAAGCAAGCGATCTTATTAAGGTGAATCTTTAGCTAACAAATCTGCAAACCTCGTGGTTTGTTTTTACATGCATTTTTTTATTTATACATATGACATCATGCAAATTTTTTAAAACCTTAATTAGTATCATATATCGTACATCTAATATTTATCAACACGAAGTGTTCTGATGTCATCCTTTCTTATATATATATATATTGGACCCCCATTGCATCACATGAAATTTATTGACAATTAAGTAAACCAGAAATTACACATCTAGTCCTTATCATGACCAGATTAATTTGATATTGAATAAAAAATATAGTTAACTTTATTCAAGAAGATCGTTAATTTTCTGATTAGTTAATTTATTCAAGGAAGATCGTTAATTTTCTGATTTGTCTTTCCTTCCAGTACAAGACGTTGTTTTCTGGTTGATGTGTATCTTTTCTTGTCCCAAAGGCACATAGAATGCTCTAGTACTTGAGTGAGTCTTATTTGTATATGCCTAATCAACTTAGCAGTCAACAATTTGATCACTTCCAAATAAAACTATAAATATTTTTGGAAGTGCGTCTTGATGCGGTGATTGGTTTTTTTGACTTGTGGGAGCCAAATGAATGGTGTGGGTGGAGAACTTACAACCAAAAAAGTCAAAAGTGTAATTAATGTCAAACTGAAAATTCTAGTAACAGTTTGCACGTATCGCGCATGCAAAGACATGGTGTAACCCTAGGCCGTACAACCGTAAGCTGAACAATACAAACTGGTTAAGGCACTTTAACGAGGTCAAACCCAATACAAAATAGTTCACCACTAGCGGTCTCACAAGTAAACAAGGCACTTATATCAGCCAGTACACCAAGAGGGAAGGAAAGAAATAAGTGAAAAATAAAACTAAAACACTTGCTTAATTGATTACATATGAGAGATAATACAACACATACTCAATTGAGATGAGTAGTTTTAATCTCTAAATATTATCAGTAAATTTGATTATATATTTTTAATCTCTAATTTCATAATACATACATATATATATATATATATGTATGTATGTATGTATAATTGTGCATCAGACTAGATTATTGTTAAAGCCAATTGGACTTAATTGTGATTTTACAATGACTCAGGTCAATGGAAGAGCTGAATGCCAACTTCAACAAGCTGAGCCACCTCCCAGACACCATTGGTTTTGAACTCAATAGCCTCAAGAAGCTATCAGTGAACTCCAACAAGCTTGTCTTTCTACCACGCTCCCTCACCCATCTTACGTCTCTGCACGTACTCGATGCTCGTCTCAACTGCCTCAGGTCCCTTCCTGAAGATCTCGAGAACCTTATCAACCTTGAAGTTCTCAATGTAAGCCAAAACTTCCAGTACCTCGAAACCCTACCGTACTCCATTGGCCTCCTTTTGTCTCTAGTCGAATTGGACGTCAGCTACAACAAGATCACAGCCCTACCAGACTCCATTGGATGCCTCAAGAAGCTTCAGAAGCTCATTGTGGAAGGAAACCCTATGGTTTCTCCTCCTCCTGAGGTGTTTGAGCAAGGGTTGCATTCAGTGAAGGAGTATCTTAGTGAGAAAATGAATGGTGGCCACAAGACTCCGCCAAAGAAGAAGTCTTGGATGGGCAAGTTGGTGAAGTATGGCACGTTCAATGGGGCCAACCGAAGCGGACCTCGAGAGGAGAGAGGAGGGTTCATCATGCCCGAGTACCGCTCAATTGACGGCCTTGCTTCACCGAGGTATATGGGGATGTTCTCACCCCGTCGCCTCTTCTCTCCCCGTACTTACTTCAGTCGGTGAAGGGTAAAAATGTTGAAAGAAAATTAAGAAAACTACGTATGTTCATGAATCATGAGCCTTCGTACTCATGAGGATGGGGTTAATATTGTGTGTGTGCGCGCGTGCGCGCTTGTTTGGGGTTGTATTGAAAATTCATGATGTTGGATGTATGCATGTAGGTTATTGGGGTTTATATGCTTAGTATGATCGATGGTTGACTTGGGTAAGCCTAAGCCCCTTGAGAAGATCACGTAGCTTGCGTTAGAAAAAGTAGTGGTTTTGCAAAGTTATAGGTCTCGTATATGTACGTATATATAGGTAATGGGGTATCTGTGTTTATATATATTCATGCAGGTCTAGTCTGTAAATAAATTTCATGGGCTTCATATACAGTTTTGAATGTTTTGATAAATAAGTAATACGTGTAGAAACAGGAATATTTGTACACGTTAACTTATCTAGTTTTTTTTTTTGGCTCATATATATGTTAATATAACGTTACTGCAAATTTTCTCCATTCCGCTCAGAAAGAACGACTGGCGAGTAATGTCCCCATTTGGTGTTTCTTAATTAGGAGACTGGGTAGTTTGACCAGTCTTTCTTTTTGAGTAATATTAGGGAGATACATATTTATATCAAATCACACTAGTAGAAAAATTATTTGCACGACAAAATTTTAGACGACGAGGCAAATTTCACCGTGCAAGTGCTCAACTTTCGTCGCAAAATATCGTCACGGCCAAGAAAACTTGAAAACCTTAGGTGACGAAGAAGTTCGTCTCGCAAGATGACTTTGCATGACGAACTGGGTAATTCATTGCACAATTTATAGGGAAAATACTGTGAAATGAAGATTTGGAGCCAATTTATCGCTTGACAAACTTTTTCTTGTGTGAGGAAACCTATGTCACCGTTTACATTTTGTGCTACGAACAGAAACCTTCGTTGCCAAAGTGTTTGAAATGGTCGATGAGTCATTTATGCATAAAAACAATTGTAAATTTTAGGTGACGAATGCTTCGTCGTGTAAAGGGTTCATGAGATTCCTTAAAAACTCAAAACAACTCCCTTCTCCTCATTTATCTCTTCCTCGTCTTTTTCCCCAACCCCCTCGCTTTCTTCTCCCCCAACTCAAGACTTTCTATCCTCCAAACTCCAAAACTTTCTCTCCCCCATATCCTGTTCTTGTTTCCTTTTTCCTATACTTTCACCATCAACGATTTTCAATTTCCAAAAGTCTTTATATCTCCAAATAAAGAACAAATTTGTTTCGGTAATTAATTTTATTTTTTGAATCGTGTCTAATAAGTTGTGGGCTTTCGAACATATGAGAATTATAATATTGTAGATGTCCGATTCCAGTGCTGCTTCAACTAGATAGGCATTCGACAATGAACCGATTGTGACATATGAAGGACAAGGATCTCGGACAAGTAATACCCAATTTTGTATAAGTTTTATGGTTGTTTTTGTTGGAAAAAATTATTGCATTATTGTAGTAAAAGTTTCTGAATTTACTGAGTCTGAAAAAATTTGTTTTTTTCCTAAAGAAACACAAAAAGAGAATGTCTCGTTGGGCTAGAGAGCTGATGAATGATGGGCGAAGGTGCATCAAGTATGACATGCGGCTTAAGGAATCTAACACGGATACGCACTATATGCTTGTGCATAACTAAGGGCCATTATTGTGGGATAAATGTCCTACGAAGTGGGTCGTCTTGGAAAAAAGTACCGGAGGAAATGAAGTATTGAATGAGCTATTAGTAAGTGTCAATTTATTAGTAATTTAATAATTAATTTTGATATAAAATATTTTATATTATGGACTTGGATTGTCTGCCCTCCCATTTCGGTGCCCTCCTCGTGCCCTCCTGTTTTGTGTGGTCACGGTTAAGCCACGTTAATATTTTATATTATTTTTTTATAAAAATAATAAAACAAAAAGAAATAGTAATATAAAATGTTGACGTGGCTTAACCGTGACCACAAAAACAGGAGGGCACCACAATTAGAGGGCAGACAATCCAAGTCCTTATATTATAGTAAAATATTAATAAATTTTAATATTTTAATACTTTGTGCACAACATGTTGATTTTATTATTGATGATATCGACTCTAACCTATTGAATTACATTGATGACATATTCAAGAGGTGTTACTAGGAGTTGAAGCATCATGCCATCCAAGGTACACAAGCACCACTGTTGCAATAGTTGTTTTATTTAGCTGTTATGGACGAATAAAATATTTTCTTAGATATGTATTTGGATTCTAATATTTTTTTTATTTAACATTTAGTGATGTTAGTTTTAAATATTTTCTTAATTTGTATCCGGATTAAATATTTACTTTAAGTATTTATTTGCTTAATTCGATTTACCTTATATGGACGCTTTAAATATCTCTTTTAAATATTTTATTTCTTTAATTTAATAAAAAAATTAGTAATACTTTTTAATTTAACAAAAAATGTAAACAACTAAATACTTAAAAGTAAATATTTAATGGTATGTATGATTACTAGTATGAAAATGTGAGTCTGGAACCCTAATAAAGGTATTCAGTAGAACTTGTATGTATTTATGGCAAGATATTTGGTTGTATGAGAATTTGATGTTGTTTATGCTTACATTGTAAAGCATACGTGTTGATGTAGGGGTAGGTTGTGTGTGAATGTGATTGCACCATGCAGTGGTGGTACATGGATGGTCCTACTTAGTATTGTAGACATGTAAATTTCGTTGTATACAAATGATGCATCACAAAGCTCCATGTGGTATATGACTCATCACAAATGGACAAGGCATCAATGACATGTGGTACAATTCAAGCAAAGGAAGCTCAAAACTTCCCCAAATTTTTGAAGACTAATATGTTGCCAAAGCTCTCTTCGAAGAACGCACAATCAAAGCCGAAGCTTTCTTTCGACCAAAGCCAAAGCATTCCCTTGAAGAATCAACAAGCATCTGTGCGAATTCGTTCAAGATTTTGTTGCAAGCTCAAAACTTGTAACGACGTTCAATTCAAGATCAAGTCGCCAAGACCCTTGAATCAATGAAATCCTACATCAACACTTCCTTAGCCACAACTTTGAGGTGAAGACCATCCAAGCATTATTTCAAGCTCAAAACTTGAAGCAATCGTTCAATCGTTCATCCGAGATTAAGTCATCGCGATCCTTGGATCAAAAACCTACTCATCTACATCAAATTTGAAGACTGAATCAGAGGAAAATTGTAAACAGAGATTGTAACCCTATAAATTCATCAATACAAATCTACATTGTACACGTGTCCTCTTTTCATTCGTTACATAATTTGTGTTTACAAATTTGGCACGCCCGATAGGACATCTCTGTCTTCAAATCCATAAGAAACACACATGACATCAAGAAATGATCAAGCTGTTCCCGCAACCAACATGAAGAACAAGAACATCCTTGCTGCAAGTGATGGCACTTTGGGCGTCACAACTCGAAGCAAGGTAAGAGCTCTCTCTGCCGTGCCTTCCACCTTGACATCAACTCTGCCGAAGGAGCAAGAGCACCTGAGGCACGACCCCATGATCACCCTGGCCTCGCTAAGAGCGCCAAGGGAAGAAAGCCCGGGGAGGTACTCAAAGTCGTTAACTTCTAATGTCTACTCAAGCAGTAGCTTGTATCCTGTAGCCATGTAAATTATAACTACTGGTGCGACGTCCATCGAGGAGCAGCTGACTCAAATGAATGAAGCAATTGCAAGGCTAACAAGGACCATGAAGGAAAATGACTTGCAAATTGTATCACTTGTCAACCGACTGGAGGCACAACATAACGAAAAGCTTCTACAACACCTACTGCACCATAAGCATGCTGGAGCTGACAAGTACAAAACAATGGAATGATGAACCTGTCGTCGATTACATCAATAGATGGAGTTCATTAAGTCTGGATTGTAAAGATCGGCTTTTTGAAACCTCCACCATTGAGATGTGTGTTCAAGGCATGCATTAGGGGTTACATTACATCCTCTAAGGCATAAAATGAGAATGTTTGATGAGTTAGCTACTCAATCCCACGACATGGAGCTAAGTATAGCCAATCATGGGAAAAATGAGCCAATCACCGACTTTAAGAAAGACAAGGTGTTTGCTTCGAATGTGGACAAGATTGGGAAGAAGCCTGCCAATGAAGCTTTTACCATCAACACTACCCCTTCAGGACCTCCTCCGCACCCGTCAAGATCTCCTCCAAGAACAAAACGAAGGAGATGAAGAGATGTGAGCCTTCTCGCACCCAAAATAGGTACAAAAACGCCTTAAGGAAACTGGAGCAAAAGACGTACCCTTTTCTTGACTCTGACGTGGCTACAATTTTAAACGACTTGCTGGAAAAGAAGGTGATCGAGTTACCCAAATGCAAGTGCCCCGAAGAGATGAATTGTGTTAACAATCCTAGGTACTGCAAATACCATCGTATTGTGAGTCATCATATTGGCAAGTGCTTCGTTCTCAAATAGCTTATCATAAAGCTGGCACAACAAGGGCGAATCGAACTCGACCTGAAAGACACGGCCGTAACATATACTACTACGAGGAAGACATGGCCGTAACACATTCTATTATGATTACGTTTGGATCCTTCGATCCTATGCCTCTCCAAGTAATGTTTGACCACTCATGTTCATGATCAAGCTACACAACACCTTTTGCATAACCATCATGGGGGGTAAGTGACCAAAATTCACCTACCAACGATGAAGAAGAGTGGACACTGATGACCTACAAAAAGACAGGGAAGCCAAAACCACAAGCCACAAAGCCAAAGGTGGAACAAGGGAAAAAATACCGCCGTCGCAATAGTAAGCAACCAAAAAGAAACGTAAGAGATGCTAAGCTAATGTACGCTGCGAAACCTATGGAGCAGGAGCCACGCATTCCCATCTCCTTGCATGAGTACTACTCGAAGGACTTCTTCCAACAGTGCACTATCGTTGCCTGTCACATGGTCGAAATAGAGATAAAAAAGCCTTCAAAAGGTAATGCTATTACTGTCGAGGAAGAGAAGACCCTCATGCCCAAAGAATACCTGGTGGCATACTTTAGCATTGAGAAAGCACTACGGCTGCCCAAGGAGATGCAAAAGGCACTAGTAGCGGTCTTGGCGAGTCCCAACGACCACGAAGTGCAAGAAAGCAAGGTCGAAGGCTTGAAGCTTTGACCACATGAATATGCCACATGATGTGCCACCCATGATGCAATCATCTTCACTGACGAAGACTTACTGCTAAGGTCAAAGCCTCATAATCGTCCTTTCTGTGTTTTTGGGTACATAAGGGAGCACAAAGTCAACCGTATGCTTGTGGATGGTGGATCGGCCATAAACATCATGCCAAAGTCAACAATGACCATAATCTGCATAAAGGTGGATGAATTGTCCTGAAGCAGTCTTTTAATTCAAGGTTTTAACCAATAAGGACAAAGAGCAATGGGTATGATCCGAGTCAAGATGACCATTGGTGAACTTAAGTAAAACACGTTATTCCATGTGATTGACATAAGAACTTCATACAGCTTGCTCTTAAGAAGGCCTTGGATCTATAAGAATGGAGTGGTACCATCCACCCTCCACCAATGGTTAAAATTCTACCGAGAATGGGTGAATGTGATACAAGGCGACACCAAGCCATTCACCGAAGTTGAATCACACTTCACGGATGCCAAGTTTTACATGGATGAAGACATGGTGCCCGAAGCTTTTCAAAAAAAGATCAAATCCATTGGCAAAGCCGCACCTAAGAAACAGGAATCGCAAGCCGTGCCCAAGAAGCAAGAAAGGGAAGCCGTGCTATCTTCAAGCAAAGAAGATGATGAGTCTGCCAAACCCACAACAACCAAAAGAAGTGTGACGCCCTCAAACGGACCAAACACACCCGTCTTCCGGTACGTCCCCATATTAAGAAGAAAGAATGGGCAATCTCTGTTCAAAATTAGAACAAGCAAAACCGACACACAGCTGCATAAAAACGACGTAAAACTGCTCAAGACAAATGCCGTTTTACCTCTAACACAGCTAGGCAATGCTAAAGTTTCAAAACTAGTCTTCCATACTCCAAAAGGTATCAAATCCTACAAGGTAATGCCCTTTGGCTTGAAGAACACTGGGGCTACATATCAAAGTGCAATGTAGAAGATCTTCAATGAAATGCTACACAAAAACGTAGAATGTTATGTAGACGACATAGTTATAAGACGAAGAAGAAGTCTGATCACTTAAAGGATTTATGAATGGTGTTCGACAAAGTACGACACTACAACCTCAAGATGAACCCGTTAAAGTGTCCATTTGGTGTCACCTCTAGGAAGTTCCTCGGCTTCATTGTCAAGCACCGTGGCATTGAAGTGGACCAATCAAAGATTAAGGCCATTCAAAGCATGCCTAAGCCAATGAATCTACACTAGCTGAAAAGTCTACAAAGACGGTTAGCCTTCATTAGGCGTTTCATCTCTAACCTTGCCGGACACTGTCAACCCTTCAGTCGACTCATGAAGAAAGATGATTCATTCAAATAGGATGACGCATGTCGCAATGCCTTTGAGAACATAAAAAGTTACCTGGCAAACCCACATATCTCAGGAGCTCCCGTGCCTGGAAAGCCATTCATCCTATACATTGTCGCACAAGAAGGTTCCATTGGAACACTCTTGGCATAAGAAAATGAAGACTAAAAAGGAAAGAGCACTCTACTACCTAAGTAGAATTCTCATTAATGTCGAGCTTAACTACTTATTGATCGAGAAAATGTGTCTTGCCTTAGTCTTTGTCGTCCAAAAGCTTAGGCACTATATGCATGCTTACACCATCCACTTGGTTGTTAAAGCCAACCCAGTCAAGTACATTATGTCCAAACCAGTTTTAATAGGGCAGCTAGCTAAATGGTCGTTGCTTCTCAACCAACACGAGATCATCTACGTCCATCAAGGGTAAAGCGCTAGCAAACTTCCTTACCGATCATCCAATCCTAGCTGATTGGAAAATCTCAGATGACTTGCCTGACGAGAAGGCTTTCTACGTCGACATTTTCCTGACATGGACAATGTTCTTCGACGAATCTGCACTAGCAGACGAAGCTGGGGCATGAGTAGTGTTTATGTCGCCACAAAGACAAGTACTACCGTATTCTTTCTGACTAAGCGAGCTATGCTCCAACAACGTCACTAAGTACCAAGCATTGATTATGGGACTCCAAATGGTGATCGACATGGAAATCATAACGCTAGAAGTGTATGGCGACTCCAAGCTCATAATCAATCAACTCTTGATTGAATATGAAGTGAGGAAAAATGATCTTGCCCTATACTTTCGACTAGCAACCCAATTACTACAAAAGTTCAAGGCTGTGACGCTAGAATATGTGCCAAGAAAAGAAAATCAAATGGTGGTTGCTTTCGCTAACCTAGCCTCAAGTATGGAGTTAGGAGAAGATGAAGTTACGGACGTGCCAGTTTGCCAAAGATGGGTGATCCCACTCATCACTAAAATACTACTGGATGATACAAACATCATCTCAATACTTCCAGTTAACATTAAAGAGTGGAGACAGTCGCTGATTGACTACTTGAAGCATGGAAAGCTTCTAAATGATCCTAGACACCAATCTGAAATACGTCGACGAGCACCTCGCTTCCTCTACTACAAAAGAACATTCTACCGATGCTCTTTTGAAAGAGTACTTCTAAGATGCCTAGGTGAGGATGAAGCTAATCAAGCCATGGAAGAAACACACTCATGCATATGCAGGACGCATAAGTCTGGACCGAAGCTACACTTCTAGCTTAAAAGAATGGGCTACTACTGGCCAAGCATGGTGATGGATTGCCTAGAATATGCCAAAAGGTGCCAAGCCTGCCAATTTCACGCCAACTTCATACATCAATCGCTTGAGCCATTACACCATACAGATGCTTCATGGCCATTTGATGCATGGGGATTGGACGTCGTGGGACCAATCACACCAAAATCATCTACTGGAGAAACCTACATCCTAGTCGCAATGGACTACTTCTCTAAGTGGGCTGAAACCGTAACCCTAAGGGAAGTCAAGAAAGAAACTGTCGTTTGTTTCATCAAGGAGCATATCATCCATTGATGTGGTGTACCTTGCTACATCATCACCGATAAAGAAAAATAGTTCTCCAACTGTATGGACAAGCTCTGCAAAAGATACAAGTTCAAGCAGCACAAGTCTTCCATGTATCATGTTTCGACCAACGGTTTTGCGGAAACATTCAACAAAATGTTGTGCAACCTCCTAAAGAAGGTGATCGACCGAAGAAAGAGAGACTAGCATGAAAGAATAAGCGAAACACTTTGGGCATATAGGACGAAACATAAGACTCTTACTCAAGCTACGCCTTATTCTCTCGTATATGGCGTGAAAGCTACTCTGTCACTCGAAAGTCAAATCCCTTCACTAAGGATATATATACAAGAAGGCTTGACTGAAGAGGAAAATGCAAAGCTACGACTTGAAGAGTTGAAAGCACTCGAAGCTTAACAATACTTAGAATGGTACGAAGCACGACTATCCTAGGCAGTCAACAAGAAGGTCTGCCCAAGGTATTTCTAAACTGGAGATCTTATCTTGGCATTACGAATGCCTATCATCACAACTCGCAAGATAAAAAGCAAGTTCACATCAAAGTGGGATGGACCTTACATAATTCAAGAGGTCTACACCAACGGCACCTACTTAATCATAGTGGAAGATGACATAAAGATCGGCCCTATCAATGGCAGATTCTTGAAGCGTTACTAACCCTAAACCAAATAAGCAATGCTCCTTGCCTGCATGAGCCTAAAATGCACATGGCACAATGTTTCTCTCCTGCATGATCCTAAACTACACACGGCACAATGCTTCTCGCTTACACGAGCCTAAACTGCACACAGCACAATGTCCATCGCCTGTATGAGCTTAAACTGCACACGGCACAACGCTCCTTGTTTATGCAAGTTTAAAAGGTGACACACAATGCTCCTTATTCGCATGAGTTTAAAAGGTGACACACAATGCTCCTAGTTCACACAAGTTTAAAAGGCGACACACAATGCTCATTGTTCGCACAAGCTGGAAATGCAACACCCAACGCTCTTGTCCCGTAAGAGCATAAACTGTGACCGGCAAAAGTAAAAATCAAAATCATCATCAAAATCACCACCAAAACCATAAAAAAATAATCCATCACTCATTTGAACTATGTCATGACTTGATCATTCCTCAACTGAGGGTACGTAGGCAACTTGAAACTTCAAAACTTCAAGTACAATCACATTATCAACAAAATCACAAACACTATAAAGAATAAAGAGCAAATTCAAAATGTGAATACATTATTTCTTTTAAGGAAGAATTTGGCTACAAAGCCTTATTACAAAAAGAGAAAAAACAAAGAAAGCTTAAAGTACAAAAAAATAGAAGACACTACTTGAAAGCTATGTCCCTAGAACTATGGCAACGATCTCCAAGAAAGCCTTCCAAAGTCTTCAAAGTCTTTACATCGGTGGGAGACAAGATGGGCACTTCCATGGCCGCACATTTCTCTTGCTCTAGGCATAAAATGGCCTATTGATGCTGAGAAAGTGCAGCTTCCTGCTCTGAGAGAACAACTTGAAGTCGTTATGCTTTGATGTCCAATTGCTCTCGCTCTCATGCCAACACTTCTAGATGCACCTGGACGGAAACTAAAGAAGTCAATATGACTTGATAACCTTTTGAAGCAGCTTACCAATAAGTCAATCGTAGAAACAAGCTTCGACAAGTCCTCGTTGAGCAACACAAGGTCCTTCAATGGGCACTTTGAAATCCTCTTCTCAATATGGCTTTTGATATCCATGGCCGCATGAAGGTTGATGCGATGGATAAGCTACTCAGTGCCACTAAGGTTCGGTCCTCTAAGAGAGATTTCGGAGCTAGCTGGTAAAGGTGTTTGACGCATGATGGGCTCTTGCATACCTTCACCTACACACAGAAAACTTGGGCAACTTGATTGATTTGGAACAAGCTCTACACCGGGCGGATCCCCAATCTCTTTATCTGTAGGTAGATTGCCTCCAAATAACATCTTCGTAAAGGAATGAAAGCCAGCGTTTGCCAAATCAAAGGAACAAGAGGGCCCATCCTAAAGAAGACAAAGAAAGATGTTAGAAACAAAAGCTAAACCAATGAAAGTAGAAGAAATCACAAGAAAGAAAGAAACACATACATCTTTCTCAAGTGATGAACGGCCATCAAATCGAAGAGGCCTAAACACTTTCTTATTTTTATAACGAAAATTAACGTTGCTGTCATCCAGAGCACCTTTATGCGGTCGCTTGTTCAAAACTTGTTCAAGCTACCGCAAAACAAGTTCATCTTTTTGCGAATCAACTTCATCACCCACCTCTTCACAAGCATCTGAATGTTGAGAAGACAAGGACGGGCGTTGAGGGCCTAAAGTCGTAGGTCTATCTTGCAAAAGAGTTACACTGACATAATCAAAAGGTGCCAGCTACGTAAGAACCGTAGAACAACCCTCTCTCGGTGCATCATTGTGTGAATGAGAAGAATTTGTGTCACTTACCGTCCCCAAGTCTTCATGGTGTACCTTTGACCATCAACCTATATATGTAGGCATGGGTTATTGGATTACTCTTGAACTCATTCTTGGTCGACAGGGTGATAGAAGCATTTGTACATGCATGGGTGCAAGACTCTCAATGCATATACACGGCTTACAAGGATTCCGAGTATGTGTTTTCCTTCATCTTGCCTGGCACATATTGGACAAAACTAAACTGCCTGTTGAAACGGTGAGGATTATATGATTGAACAATACATTGGTCTCCTTGTCATAAAGAAACATATCTCAAACGAAGACTTATAAGATAAGACAAGTCTGAGAAATGAAGGTGTGAATTATCTATGAGACCTCGCCATGCCGAGCTAACTTTCGCCATATGGTCCATCCTCAAACTGTCATAGCTTCTAAATAATGCTCGCGCCTGCAAATCATCAAGGCTCTTCGCAAAAAGCACGCTAGAGTACTTTGTCATCAAAGGCCCTAGCTTGACTGAAGATGATGAAGAAGGCCCTAACTTGTCTAAAGTTGACAAAGAAAAACGAGTGCCAAAGTACTCACCCAACCAACTATACACATAGTGGTCGGGAAGTACCACAACACAATCTTCAGTGCTCGTTGAGTTCGAAATAACACTCAAGCCATCATAAATATTAGCTAAGACCAGATTAGCAAGGCTGAAAGATTCAGCTGCAGCCATCTTGCTAGCCACTTTAAATACTCCAGGCCGGATAAAGTTGACGTCATCTTTGAGGAAAATAAACTTACAAAGCCAACAAGCTAAGAAATCAGCTAAGTAAGATTCTTCCACGTGCTCTGACACTACGCCTAGATCCTCAAATGCTTTCAACTCAATAGGGGGCACGACGCCTAGTTGAACCAATGGCACCTAACGGATCTAAGTCTCCCTTTGGCTTAGTAGTCTTGTTACGGCCACTTTTCTTCGAAGGCTTCTTGTACTTTATAGCATCTGAATACCAAAATCGGATCCATGAAGAAATCTTCACACTTGACTTACCCTGAGCCTTATGTGAAAGCTTATGATATGCCTAAAACAAATAACGGCAATTCATAGGCAATCCTCGACTATTGCGATGAGAAAATTCCTTCATGCTAGGAACAACCTCGTCATAAAACTTACCCTGGATCGGCAAGCCTCCTATATTGTAGAGATCCTAAAGTGAAATCGACATCTCCCATTGTGGCATGTGAAGTGTGTTAGTCATTGAACACCAATGCTCAAAGAACACATGAAAGACGGAAGGATGACTATCGTAACTAAACAAAGATGCGTACACAGCGTGATAAAGACCCACGTTAGTAAACACATCTTTGGATTAGCTCAAGACATCTTCAAGCCACTCCTAATAAAACTCAACAAAGCTGGCTTCTCCAGCAATCGGTAAAGTGTTATTCCAAGTCACAGCTCTGCTACGAATGCGATCACCAAGAAGCTCAAACGAAGCTGGTGAATTGTCACAAACATGGTACCTGCCAGCAGGTCAAAGCGGAAAGAAAGAAACCATTTGGGTTGCTACAACCACTTCCAATACGCCAGTGAAAATGGGAAGATATCATAATGGATTTCGTGTACAAGCTGCCATGTACGAGAAATAGTTATGACAGTATCTGGGTGATTGTAGATCGGCTTGCCAAGTCAGTGCACTTTCTGCCTGTTCATGAGAACTACTCGTTGAAACGGTTGGTTGAACTTTTCATTTCAGAGATTGTTAAGTATCATGCTGTTTCGGTTAGTATTAGTTCTGATTGGAACCTCATGTTTACTTTGAAATTCTAGGTAGCTTTCCAAGAAGCTTTGGGATTGAAATTACTCGATAGCACCGCTTACCATCCTTAGACTAATGGTCAGTCAAAGAGAACTATTCAGACGTTTGAAGATGTGTTGAGATCTTCAGTCCTGTAATTCGTAGACGCATGGCACAAGCGCTTGCCATTGATAGAATTCACCTACAACAATAGCTTTCATTCTAGCATTGGTATGTCACCATTTGAAGCGTTGTATGGGAAACCATGTCGTACCTTGTTGTGTTGGTCCGAAGTTGACGAAAAAGTTTTGGTTGGTCCTTAAATTATGGATGAGATGACACAGAATATTAAGGTGATAAAGGCTAACCTGAAAGCAACACAGGATCGGCAAAAAAGTATAGCCAACACACATTCGACCGACAAGGTATACAACGTTGGAGACTGGGTATTTTTAAAGCTGTCATCGTGGAAAGATGTTGTACGATTCGAAAAGAAAGGGAAGCTAAGCCCTCGTTACATCGGGCCATACTAGATCACTGAGTGAGTTTGTGAAATTGCTTACCGACTTGATTTACCTCCAGAGTTATCGATGGTGCATAATGTGTTCCACGTGTCCATGCTACGGAGATATGTCTTTGATCCGTCACATGTGATTCCCCCTCAGTTGTTAGAGATCAACCTATATTTGACTTATGACGAGGTTCCAATGACTATTCTTGACTTGAAAGATAAAGTTCTCAGGAATAAGACCGTTCGTATAGTGAAAGTCTTGTGAAGGAACCACTTAGTTGAGCAAGCTAATTGGGAGATAGAGGAGCGCATGCGAGATTTGTATCCACATTTTTCCTTTGATTGATTTTTAGTAGTGTTAAAATTTTGGGGACGAAATTTTCTTAAGGGGTAGGTTGTGACGACCCATCCCTAATTTTCTATGTAATTTCTCCCCGAGTGTGTAAATTGACATTTTTTTCCTTGTTAGCAAAGTGACTTGGACGTGTTTATGCAGCTTTAAATTATTTTTCTTATTATCATAATTAAATTGTAATCGACATTACGACTATGTGGGCGCGATTTATGCTCAAATTGAACTTGTAATGAAAAGGTTACGTTTCGTTAAAGTACGTTAATAGCGAGTAAAATTGTACACACGTGTGTGCTAAATTATCAATGTTAGAAACACTGTTCCTGATAAAGGTATAGATTTCGTGTAATCTAAAAACCCTATCTCTTCGTTTCTTTAAAAATCTGTCCCGAGTCCCCTATTTCATTCACTAACCAATCAATAATTTACCAATCAATAATTTACCAATCAATATTTTTTCCTCAATTTCCTCCTAACCAATCAAACTTTCCCCTCACTTTCAGCACCCAATCAGACATCATCACTTCAAATCACTTCTCAACCAATCAAAGAAGTTGTTAGTTTTTCTCTTCCATCTTTTTCCTCTCTCTCCATCTCTCTCACCCGTACCTCCCTATTCTTTGCAACTATAAGGACCTTCAAGGTTTTGAAAAGATTTAATGCTTGTCCTTGGGTAAGTAGGATTTGCATTTTTTTTTCTTCCCTTTCTTTTTCCACGGCAAGAGGGTGTTTTTCCCTTTTGGTTTGGGAAACTTGAAGACTTGTCTTTGCTTTGCAGGGATTTCCTTTTGTATTTTGGCAAGGAAAGGTACTTTCCTTTGATGTTTTTGGAAATTTTGAAGCCCTTTCCTTTTTCTTTTTTTTTCTTTACTGATTTTTGTTGCAAAAAACATCATTTGTTTCCCTTTATTGTCATGCATAAGCATTGCCTTTTTTTGCTTGGAATTTGTTTCCTTCTTGTAGCTAGAATGTGCATCCTTCTTTTGATTTTCCTTTTGCTATTTGGTATGTATTTCCCTTATAACATTAGGAAGCAATTGACCTTTATTTATAAGACAATTGGGTGTGTGTTTTGTCACACACCACCCTTGCCGTGCACTGCCTCTGTGTTTGCTGCTGATTAGTGCCATGGGTTTTACTGCTTGGAGCCGTGCCTTTCACTGCTTGGTGCTTGTTGAAATGCATTACTTTTTACCGCATGGTGCAGTGCAAAAGACTGCAGTGAGGTTACGATGTGTAGTGCCTTTTGGTTGTAGTTTTCCCTCAGTGGTGATGTTGTTGTGCAGTGCAATAAACTGCTTACGTAATCATTGCGGGGTTGCGTAGTGAGATTACATAGCATTTTGGTTTTGTTTGCCACTGTAGCTACTTTGAAGGACTATCTTGTAGCTGCCATCTTTGCTGTGCTGCTCAAGCTTTGTGGCTGATTTCTTTTCGTCGTTGTGACTTTGTCATCATTATCCATCAACGCTCACGAGGTTTGTCTCGCATGTCTTTTGCTTTAGTGAAGAAATTTTTTTTTCTTGCTGCCCCACCGTTAGGCTTATGTTGCCTTGTTTGTTTTGTTGCAGCCATGGTATTTTTCATGTGCTTTAAAAGCAATACCATCACCATTCTTACGAAGGCAGGTGAATCGCAAGATAGGGGAACGACGTTAAAGCTTTGTACGCCATTGACTAGCCCTAAGGCGCTTGTTCCTCTTGCGAAAGATAACTCAATGCATATCAAGTCATGGTCTTCTGAAGTATCTTGGGAGGTGACAGATTTTGTTCGACCAAATACAAAGAAAAAGGCGTGTACATCGAGGATTTTTATCTTGAATCATTCGCACCATGTTCATGACAATCCACCAGCTTCGTTTGAGCTTCTTGGAGATTGCAAGGAGCTATGACTTGGAATAACACCTTTTCGACTACTGGAGAAGCCGTTTTTGCTGAGTTTTACTGAGAGTGGCTTGAAGATGTCTTGAGCCAATCCAAAGATGTGCTTATTAACGTGGGCCTTTATAATGTCGTATATGCATCTTTGTTTAGTTATGATCATCATCCTTCCGTTCTTTATGCGTTCTTTGAGCATTGGTGTTTAGTGACCAACACACTTCACACTACTCAAGGGGATAGTGGATTTCACTTTGGGATCTCCATAAGATAAGAGGCTTGCCAATCCCTGGTAAGTTTTATGACGAGGTTGTTCCTAGCATGGAGGAATTTTCTCATTGCAATAGTCGAGGATTGCCTGCAAGTTGCCGCTATTTGTTTTAGGCGTATCACAAATTTTCCAAGAGTCTTAGGGTAAGTCAGGCATGAAGATATCTTCATGGATCCGATTTTGGTATTGGAGTGCCATGAAGTATAAGAAGCCTTCAAAGAAAAGTGGCCTCAACAAGACAACCAAGCTAAAATGAGACTTAGATCCTTCAGGTGCCATTGGTTCAGCTGAGTGCCGTTGGTGTAAACCTTTTGTATTATGTAAGGTCCATCCCACTTTGATGTGAACTTGCTTTTTGTCTTATGAGTTGTGATGATAGGCCTTCGTAATGCCAAGACAAGATCTCTAGTTTGGAAAGACCTTGGGCCGACCTTCTTGTTGAATGCCTTAGATAGCCATGCTTAGTAGCATTCCAAATGTTGTTGAGCTTCGAGCCTCTTTTCATCAAGTGCTTCCAACTCTTGAAGTCGTAGCTTTGCATTTCCCTCTTCAGCTAAGCCTTCTTGTATAGCCATCCTTAGTGAGGGGATTTGACTTTCGAGTGGCAGAACAACTTCCACGCCATATAAGAGAGAATAAAGCGTAGCTTGGGTAAGAGTTCTATGTGTCATCTTATATGCCTAAAATGCTTTGCTTATTCTTTAGTGCCAATCTCTCTTTGTCTGGCCAATTACCTTCTTTATGAGGTTGCCCAACATTTTGTTGAATGCTTCCGCGAGACCGTTGGCCGGAGCATGATACATAGAAGACTTGTGCTACTTGAACTTGTATTTCTCACAGAGCTCATCCATAAGTTGGTTGCAGAACTGTTTTTCGTTTTCAGTGATGATGTAGCGAGGCACACCATATCAGTAGATGATATGGTCATTCATAAAGCGGATGACAGTTTTCTTCTTGACTTCCTATAGGGGTACGGCTTCAGCCCACTTGGAGAAGTAATATATTTTAGCTAAGATGTAAGCTTCTCCTACAGATGACTTTGGTGTGAATTGTCCTACGACGTCCAATCCCTATTCATCAAATGGCCATGAAGCAATTGTAGGGTGTAATAGCTCAGGTGGTTGATGTATGAAGTTAGCGTGGAATTGGCAAACTTGGCACCTTTTAGCGTGTTCTAGGTAGTCCTTCACCATGCTCAGCTAATAGTAACCCATTCTTTTAAGCTAAAAGTGTAGTTTTGGTCCAAACTGATGCATTTCACGTACTCCTGAGTATGCTTCTTCCATGGCTTGATTGGCTTCTTCCTTACCTAGGCATCTTAGAAGTACTCATTCAAAAGAGTGTCGGTAGTGTTCCTTTGTAGTAGAGGAAGCGAGGTGCTCGTCGACATATTTCATAGTAGTGTTTAGGATCGTCCGGAAGCTTTTCATGCTCCAAGTAGTCGATCAGCGGCTGTCTCCATTCTTCAATGTTGAATGGAAGTACTAAGACAATTTTTATGTCATCTAGTAGTATTTCAGTAATGAGTGGGATCACCCATTTTTGACAAACTGGCACATCTGTAGCTTCGTCTTATTCTAGTGCCATACTTAAGGCTAGGTTAGCGAGAGCGTCCACCATTTGATTTTCTTTTCTTGGCACATGTTTTAGCGTCACGACCTCAAACTTTTGTAGTAGTTGAGTTGTTAGCCGAAAGTGTGGGACGAGATCATCTTTCCTTACTTCATATTCAGTTAAGAGTTGATTGATTATGAGTTTGGAGTCGCCATACACTTCTAGTGTTGTGATTTCCATATCGATCGCCATTTGGAGTCCAATGATCAGCGCTTAGTACTCAACGACATTGTTGAAGCATAGCTCACTTAATCGGAAGGAATAGAGTAGTACTTGTCTTTATGGCAACATGAATACTACTCATGCCCCCACTCTGTCCGTTCGTGCGGATCCGTCAAAGAACATGGTCCATGTTGAGAAGATGTTGATGTAGAACACCTCATCGTCAAGCAACTCGTCTGAGATTTTCTAATCAGTTGGGATTGGATGATCGGCAAAGAAGTCTACTAGTACTTGTCCCTTGATGACTTTAGCTGGGACATAAATGATCTTGTATTAATTAAGAAGCAACGCCCATTTAGCTAGTCACCCTATCAGAACAGGTTTGGACATAATGTACTTGATTGGGTAGGGGTTTAGCAACCAAGTGGATGGTGTAAGCTTGTATGTAGTGTCTTAGCTTTTAGACGGCAAAAACTAGGGCAAGGCACATCTTCTCGATAAGCTCGGCACCAATGAAAGTTATACTTAAGTAGTAGCATGGTCTTTCCTTTTGGCCTTCATTTTCTTATGCCAAGAATGCTCCAATGAAACCCTTTTGTGTGGCAATGTATAGGATGAACGGCTTTCTAGGCACGGGAGATCCTAAGACAAATGGACTTGCCAAGTACCTTTTTATGCTCTCAAAGGCATTGCGACAGACGTCATCCTTTATGAACGGAACGTCCTCCCTCATGAGTTGACTAAAGGGTTGACAGCGTATAGCAAGGTTAGAGATAAATCGTCTGATGAAGGCCAATCGTCCTTGTAGACTTTTCAGCTCATGTAAATTCCTTGGTTCAGGCATGCTTTGGATGGCTTTGATCTTCGATTGGTTTACTTCAATGCCACAGTGCTTGACAATGAAGCCAAGGAACTTCCCCGAAGTGACACTAAATGACACTTCAATGAGTTCATTTTGAGGTTGTAGTGTCGTAGTTTGTTGAACACCATTCATAAATCCTTCAAGTGATCGAATCTCTTTTTAGTTTTGACAACTACGTCGTCCACGTAACATTCTACATTTTTTGTAGCATTGTGTTGAAGATCTTCTGCATTACGCGTTGATATGTAGCTCTAGCATTCTTCAAGCCAAAAGGCATTACCTTGTAGCAATAAATACCTTTTGGAGTACGGAAGGTTATTAGTTCCTCTTCTTCAGAAGACATGTGAATTTGATTGTATCTAGATGAGCCATCCATGAATGATAGTGCCTCATGGCCAATGGTTGCATCCACCATGATTTCGATGATTGGCAAGGGAAAGTCATCCTTCGGGCAAGCATTGTTTAGGTAGCAGAAATCTACGCAAACACGTATTTGTCCAGATTTTTTAAGGACAGTGACGATGTTGGAGATCCATTTAAGGTATTGCACCTTAATTTGTAGGATAAGCTTGTATCAATAGCTTGTTTGAGTTTGCTTTATCGGTCGCCTTCCAGGCTTGACTGTAAGACGATGCACAATGACGGTAGGGTCAAGGCCAGGCATTTCTTTGTAGGTCTAAGCAAAGATGTCTTTGTACTCCTTAGCAGTTGGTAGTACTCATCGATCTCATCCTCACTTAGTAGTGCACTTACAAAGATGGGTTTCAGTTCCTCGCTTGTGCCTAAGTTGAGCTCCTTAAGATCATCAACCTTAGCTTGCCCCCCATCCTCGAGCTGTGGTGGCGTAGCAGTGATGTCTTCCTCGAGCATTTCGTCTTCTTTATCTTCTTGGATTGTGATGTGTAAGACATCTTGGACCTCCTCTTCAGTGTCATCCTTTTAGGCTTGTTGGTGTGAAGATTGGCCAATGTGGATGATAGTGCGCCTTTTTACCTTCAGTTATCCTTTTGTGTCAACTTCCAAGGTTGCTTGGCGCTTCATCCTTGAAAGAATCAAGCTTCAAACGTCATCCTTTGCTACTAGACCGTCGAGCTTTTCTAAGGATGCTTGGTTTCTTCGAGTCTTTCCAAGGCTGACCGTCGTGGATGAGAGCTAACCATGTTGCTTTGTTTCATAAGTTTTCACAACCTTTCTTTAAACAGAGCTTTGGGGTGCTGGCGTGTTAAGTTACTTGAAGACGGAAGTTCGATCTTGACAATTAATATGATCAAGTGCCGAAATTCTGGGTTTTCAACGATTCAGCCTATCAAAGACTAATGTTCAAAATGAGGGTTTAGGCTCCTCTTGACTTTGTTCAACGCTTATGATGATGTGTTGAGCACTAACATTTTTTGCTTTGCTTGAAATCTTCACGGGTGTATTTGGTGTAAAGCCAAGTCCAGCTTTGTTGTTGTCAACTCCGTAACCATGCTATTTCAACTTCTTTTGAGTCTCAGTGAGGTCACATTCATTGTCGCTGACGGTGTTTGCATTCTTCTTTCTAGGATTTGAAGAGGAGGCGAAATCGTACCCAGCCTTTAACATGAGTTTGTAAGCATTTGGGTTGAAACCTTCTTCGGTCCTCTTGGTTGGAAGAGAGCTTGGCTTTGCCCCCTTTAGCAAGGGTTTTACGAAACCTTATGGTGGTTTTGAAACTTTAGCGTTACCTAGCTGTGTCAAAGGTAAAACTGCATTTGTCTTGAGCAGCTTTACATTGTCCTTGTGCAGTTATGTGTCGGCTTTGCTTGTTCCAATTTCAAATGGGGATGGCCCATTCTTTCTTCTCGATATTGGGATGTATCAAAAGACAAGTATGTTTGGTCTTTTTGAAGGCGTCACACTCCCTTTGATTGTTATGGGCTTGGCAGGCTCATCATCGTTTTTACTTGGGCACGGCTTCCCATTCTTGTTTCTTGGGCACGGCTTGCCACTCTTATTTCTTGGGCACGGCTTGCCACTCTTGTTTCTTAGGTGTGGCTTTGCCTGTGGATTTAATTTCTTTTGAAATAGCTTCGGGCACCATGTCTTCATCCATGCAGAACTTGGCATCCGCGAAGTGTGATTCGACTTCGGTGAATGGCTTGGTGTCACCTTGTATCACCTTTACTCCTTCTGGGTAAAACTTTAAGCATTAATGAAAGGTGGACGGCACTACTCCATTCTTGTGGATCCAAGGCCTTCCTAAGAGCAAGTTGTAGGAACTTCTTACATCAATCATGTGGAATAACGTGCTTGATTTAACTTCGCTAATGTCATCTCCACTCTGATCATGCCTAACGTTTTTTGTCCTCTTTGGTTAAAACCTTAGATTAGGAGGCAGCTCCGGGATAGTTCATCCACCTTGATGCCGATTGTGATCATTGTTAACTTTGGCATGAGGTTTATGGTCGACCCACCATCCACAAGCATGCGGTTGATTTTGCTCTCTCTCACGTACCTAGAGACGAAGAGAGGACGGTTGACCCTAGCAATAAGTCTTCGTCAATGAAGTTGATTGTGTCATGGGCAACACATCATGTGGCCGAAGCTTCAAACCTTCATCCTTGCTTACTTGCACCTCGTTGTCGTTGGGACTCACCAAGACCGCTATTAGTGCTTTTTGCATCTCTTTGGGCAATCGTAGTGATTCCTCGATGCTAAAGTATACCGGCAGGTTTTCTTTAGGTGTGAGGGTATTCTCTTTCTCGATAGTGATAGCTTTGCCTTTTCAGGGGTCTTTTATCTCTACTTTAACCATGTGACAGGTAGCGGTAGTGCACTGTTGGAAGAAGCCATTTAGGAAGTACTTGTGCAAGAAGATGGGAATGTACGGCTCTTGCTCCATAGGTTCCCCGACGTATGTTGGCTTAGCAACTCTTACGCTCCTTTTAGGCTTGCTATTGTTGCGACGACGGTGTTTTCTCCCTTGTTCCACCTTTGGTCGTGTGGCTTGTGGTCTTGGCTTCCTTGTCTTTTTGTAGGTCACTAGTGCCCACCCTTCTTCATCTTCTGTAAGTGCATTTTGGTTGCTTGCCCCCAATGATGGTTGTGTAAAAAGTGCCGTGTAGCTTAAGCATAGATGGGAGTGGTCAAGCGTCACTTGGAGAGGCACAAGATCGAAGGATCCAAATGCATCGTAGTAGTATGTGTTGTGGCCGTCTTTTCAATGTCAAGCTCGATCTACCCTTGTTATGCTAGCTTCATGATGAGTTTCTTGAGGATGAAGCACTTACCGACAGGATGACTTATGATACGATGGTATTTGCAGTACCTAGGATCGTTAACACGATTTATCTCTTCGGGTTGCTTGCATTCAGGTAACTTAATCACCTTCTTTTCCAGCAAGTCGTCTAGCATTGCAGCCACGTTAAAGTCAGGAAAAGGGTATATCTTCTGCTCTAGTTCCCTCAAGGTGATTTTGTACCTGTCTTAGGTGCGAGAAGGCTCACCTCTCTTCATCTCCTTTGTTTTGTTTTTAGAGGAGATCTTGACGGGCGCAGAAAAGGTCTTGATGGGGGTAGTATGGATGGCAAAAGCTTTCTTGGTGAGTTTTTTCCCAGTCTTGTCTGCCTTTACGGTGAACACCTATTTGGGGCACACACCTTATCCTTTTTTAAGTCAGTTATCGACCCTTTCTTCCCATAATTGGCAATACTCAGCTCCATATCATGGGATCGAGTTGCCAATTCTTCAAAATGTTCTCAATTTTATACCTTGGAAGATGTAATGTAACCCCAGTGCATGCCTTGAACACACATCTCAATGGCGGAGGTTTCAGAAAGCCGATCTTTGCAATCCAGACTTAATGAACGCCATGTATTGACATAGTCAACAACAGGTTCATCCTTCCACTATTTCGTACTCGTCAGCTCTAGTATGCTTATGGTGTGGCGAGTGCTATAAAAACAGTTCAGGAATTCCCTTTCAAGCTGGTCCCAGCTGTTGATAGACTTGGGCTAAAGGTTGGTGTACCAATTAAAGGCATTACCTTTTAGCGAGCACATGAACTGCTTGATGAATTAGTCTCCCTACTTCCCAGCATTGTTGCAGGTTTTAATGAATGGGCAATATGTTGTCTAGGATTGCCCTTTGTATGAATTTGGGTGGCTGATAACCCATCGACATCCTAAAAACGTCAATTCTTTTAGAGTATGGCTTTGAGTATAGCACGGAATCATGCGAGCTTCCTTCTTATTCCACCTTCATCATGTTTGTGATCATCTCTTGCAGTTGTTGGATAGAGAGAGACCTCATGAGCGTCATAGCTCGACCCATCCCTAGCTTCTCCTCAGCTTTGTCCATTAGAGGCTCCTCATTTTCGTCAGTTTCTTTCTTTGGTGGGTCAACCTTCGGGTCAGCTTTTTCGTTATGCTGCGTCTCTAGATGGTTGACGAATGTAGCAATCTACAAATTATTTTCATCCTTGAGATTGCTTCGCTCATTTGTGCCAGCTGCTCTTCGATTGAAGTCGCACCAGTAGTCATAACCTGCATAGCTACGGGATACGAGCTGCTACATGAGTTGGCATCGAAAGTCAACGATTCAGAGTACCTCATCGTGCTTTCTTCCCTTGGCACCCTTAGCAAGGCCAGGGTGATCACGGGCTCGCGCCTCGAGTGCTCTTGCTCCTTCGGTAGAGTTGATGTAGGGGTGGAAGGCATGGCAGAGAAAACTATTACCTTGCTTCAGGTTGTGATGCCCAAAGTGCCACAACTTGCAGTAAGGATGTACTTATTCTTCATGTTAGTTGCAGGAACAGCTTGATCCTTTCTTGATGCCATGTGTGTTTCTTGTGGATTTGAAGACATAGATGAAAGGCAGATAAGTCCCACTAAGCATGCCAAATTTGTAAACATAAAAATTCTGTAACGAATGAAACGAGAACACGTGTACAAAGTAGATTTGTATTGATGAATTGTAGGGTTACAATCTCTGTTTACAGCTTTCCTCTAATTCAGTCTTCAAATTTGATGTAGATGCGTAGGTTGTTGATCCAAGGGTTGTTATGACTTGCTCTCGGACAAACGATTAAACGATTGCTTCAAGTTTTGAGCTTGAAACAATGCATGGATAGTCTCCACCTCTAGTTTGTGTATAACATGCGGCAAATGTGATGTTGATGTGGGATTTTATTGATTCAAAGGTCGTGGTGACTTGATCTTGAATTGAACGTCATTACAAGTTTTAAGCTTGTAACAAAGTCTTGAAGGAATCAGCACAAGTGCTTGTTGATTCTTCAAGGGAATGTTTCAGCTTTGGTCGAAAGAAAACTTCAGCTTTAGTTGTACGTTCTTTGAAGAAAGCTTTGGCAGCGTATTAGTCTTCAAAGATTTGGCAAAGGTTCTCCTTTTGTGAGAAGTTTGGCCCTTCAATGTAGAAATTGTCGAACTTTATGCTTGTCTGAGGACCTTGTATTTATAGACTTCGCACAGCTTGCCTTTGGATGGATTTGGCTTTGATTTGTGTCTTGATTTATCTATGGGAGAATTTAGGCACATTTTGTGTCTTAATTTCAACCACTTTCTCTTGCTTGGCCGAAATCTTTAGGGCTTTCTTGCCTATTTTGCGAGCAATCTTCAATTCTTACTTGTTTTGTGAAAATGCTTTAGCTTTCTTTTAGGTTTTGGAGCAATTTCAGCCTCTTGATGATTTTAAGGAGATTTCTTCCCTTTTGCTGCATTTTAGGAATGCTTTTGAGCTTTCTTTGCTTGATTTGTACCACATGTCATTGATGACTTATCCATTTGTGATGAGTCATATGCCACATAGAGCTTTATGATGCATCATTTGTATGCAATGAAATTTACGTGTCTATAGATACCTACCCATTTTCAAAGTTCTACCTATGCATTTGAAGCTTGTAATGAGGAGAGTAGGATAATACCATCACAGGATCAAAACATAGTCGAAGACGGCCGGAAAAACGACCTAAAAGTGTCCTAACGGCCGCAATTCCATTTTTCAAGAATGTGGGAAAAACTCCCCCGAGGTGTTTTTGCGTCAAATCATCACCAAAACACATGCATAAACTCAGAATTTTACCCAAAAGCTCAAACTAGGGTGATTTAGGTCGATTTCTAAACTTACCTTCACTAAAATCCAAAGGTAATGGTGGTCTTGTGCTTCTATGCAGTCCGTACGCACTGGGTGAGGAAGACAGAGGTTTAAGTGATGGTTGAATCTCTCTGTGTTTTCAAAAAAAAAAAAGGTAAGGGTGGTGGTTCTGGTGGGGTTTACCGGAGAGGTGACGAGTGTGTTGTTTGGTGCTCAGCCTCTCTGTGTTGCACAAAGAAAGAAGAGTCTGAGAGAGTTTGAATGATAGAAAGAGAGTGAGGGATATTGAAAGTTAAAAGAGATAGACCTAGATGAGAGAGAGATCGAAAAAGAGTGGGAGACACGTGGCACACAACCCAACGCCATAAAAAGGACGAAACATAAAAATATCTCTCAAGACATAAAATTACCAAATTGCCCTTTAGGTTCATAAGTTCGAAAAATTTCAATAGTAGTTCCAAATAAAATTCCACTTGTCCCTACGTGTTTGTACCATCAAGAACTTTGAGAATACAGTAACATAATAGCTTGTATGTGTCACGAAATGACAGTCAATGAAAGTCAACAATCTCATCATTAGGGGCATTTTCGTCAATCCACTCCTTTAAAATTAATAAAATTGTAAAATTAGGGACGAGTTGAATTTTGAGAACTGACGCTAGAAATATACGTCCTCGAAACGTACCATTCTACTTCCTTCTCTACGACAAGTGCTAATAGGTCTTCACAACATTCTCGATAATCAATTCGGTCTAACAGTGAGAAATTAACTCGTACTTCGATTTTACTGTCTACCTGTCGAAGTAATTGAAAAAGTGGCTAGTCGAAGAGGTTTTGTTTACCTAGATATGTAATAAGGTAAAAACATCTATGAGTTTATTGTCCTAATACAAAGCTCACTCTTAAAATTCCATGATTTAGTTTATTCGGCTCAAGTATTTGCTGTTAATTAATTTATCAATGGCGTCGCTAATTAATGCAGTTATGATACTTTTGATATTTTTGATATTGTTCGTTACCCTGAAACTGTGAACTGGCATTCTAGCGTAAAGGTATCACTCCCAAATACTAACATGTGTCTGATATCAGAAATCATACCACCTGAATATTGGTTGACATTTTCTGGATATCGGACAATATCGTCAATTAGTAGCGCTACAATAGACTGATCACATATTAGAGCCCGCTCGGGTGGATGGTTTCGGACGATTGGTAAGGAATTGGTCCTGAGAGGTTGTTTAATTAATTTTAAGGAGAATACTTGCTACACATGGATTTCTACTAACTATGCGTAGAATAACTCGTACTCCCATGCCTATACTCATCAAAATCACGAGTACAACATCAAAAGGAAATCTAGGAAAAGTGTTGGTTGGAATGTACTAATCAGAAATTATACCACCTGAATACTGGTTGACAGCTTCTGGATATCGGACAATATCGTCAATTAGTAGTGCCACAATAGATTGATCACAGATTAGAGCTCGCTCGGGTGGATAGTTATTGGTAAGGAATTGGTCATGAGAGGTGGTTTCATTAATTTTAGGGAGAATACTTGCTACACAGGGATTTCTACAAACTGTAGGTATAATAACTTGTACTCCCATGCATATACTCATCGAAATAACGAGTACAACATCGAAAGGAAATATGCGAATAGTGTTGGTTGGAATGTCCTAAGGCTGGGAAAAGGGATTTGCTAATAACCTACCTTAGAATGGACTTAAACGGAAATTGATCTTCCTCTTGAAGATCTAGAATGATAACTAGCATGTTTAAGAAGATTAGTGCTATCGGGGACCAAAAGTGATTGTCCCCTCAGATGTTCTTCCACCGAGTGCTACCATTATAGCACCACATTGCCACTCGAAACATTTTAAAATTTTTTACGATAAGTAAAACTTCCTAGGGATTTTAATAGATGGTAAACTAACGGATACTGCCAAGGAATCAAAACTATTCTTGGTTTCCTAACTCGAAAGGGTTGGTGATGATAAAGAGATAAAGGTAGTGGAATTTATTGGTAAATCCCAACTTCGGGGCCATCAACTTGTCTCAATTCAGGGTTTTCCTTGCATGGATGTTCTCCGTTTAAAGTCTAAAGGTGTTCGCCAAAATAATCTTCTAAAATGTCGATAAGTTGCCTAAACCCCTTAAAACTTAGGAAAAGTTAACACATTTTTCGTGCTCAACGAGATGGCAACATTCGACAATCGAGAATGCTTACATCACATGTGTGATGAACGCAATACTGCCTAAATTGATGCTCTGATACCAAACTGACACACCCGACCCAGAATGTCCACCTAGACTCCAAATCGAGTTGTGTTGGCCGACACCAGGTAGGTGACAAAGTCATAAAGTGTAGTGATGTGGAAAATGTGAATAAATTTAAACCTAAAAGTGCCTAAATATAAGAGTGCGCTTGTGAGTGAGAATGAACCCATTTCATGCGTGATGTTAGAGCATAAGTAAAGTACAATAAGGTAGGATAAAAATTATACCATCAAAGGTAGCCATATATACCGAGATTTGCCAAGAATCCTCGTCAACACGAAGGCACGACTACTAAACCTGAAGGGGCGAAAAACAAAGGCGAGTGGGCCTAAAAATAAAGTTTTGTAAAAACCTTTTCGAAAACATAATAACCCCTCATCGTAAAACAAGTATAGTTTCCAAAATATACCTCCTACGTATAGTAAGAAAATACTTACCGTAGCCTACAATATCACAAGAATTCAATACGGCGTAATATTTCGTAAGTAAGCACATGATGTCCGTAATCACATAATCTCGCATCAGCAAACATATCATATTGAGTGCTTATCGACACATGTTGACACAAGAGTTCATGCAGAGATATTCTTACATGAAAATGACTGGGTGTAACAATAATATACACTATGGTACTACAATCATGTGAAGACTGGCACTATGTGCAGCACATATGAGTCCTAATTGCCTATAGCAATCTAGGACAGAACTAGCACCTACAATGGATCCAAAGTAAGCGTACAGTGCAATGTACACATACACGTGAAATACTAACCCTGGCCTGGGCGAGTATTAACACCTGTGCAGCAAACGATAAGCAGATAACATAAATAAAGTCGTGCCACAATAATTCCCATCGATATAATAGTAGTAAGTAAAACATTAATCATGGTAGAAATTAAAGCCCCACAAAAGTACACATACCTATGCATCCCGTAAGATTTAGGATAATTTCGTAATTTCCGTTATTTTGCTAATTCTTATAAACATTAGTCTAATCTAGGCGAACGTAGGAAATTCTTTTTTCAAATGTATAAATGGAAACTAAATAAATATATAATATTTAAAAGCAAAGACCCACTCACAGATGCTTGCGAGGCCGCAGCTGTTCGAGCTAGGATAGTTGGAGTCTCCGATAATAATCGCACATAAGCATAATATTAGGACTCATTAGTAAAACTCAATTAAAAAGCTTGAATTTGGAGAAACGAACAGCAGATTCGAAACTAGAGTGTCGAAATACGCTAAGAAGGGTCCCATGTAAAATTTATAAAAAGTCAACGATCAACCCTAAAAGTCAACCAAGACGCTCTGGTGGTTAACTACGTTAAAACTTTTTTCACTAAATGGATGTCAAAAATGGAATCAGGATGTCGAAATTAGCCTAGAAAGATTTTCGAGAAAACTTTGTAAAGGTTAACACAAAATATTCTGAGCCCATTTCAGAACTGGTTGGGTGGAATAATGGCCCAAAGGATTGGGCCAGTTGGGCTAAAGATTTAGGCCGAAGATTTTGGACTGGGTTTTGGGCCTAAGGCCCTTTTTTTTATTCTTTTCGGGTTACGTCGACCAGGTTTTAGTCACGGGTTGCACCTCTGCAACCGTCAGTTTCTAGAAATCTCAACGGAGGACAAAATGAGGTCCAATTTGCTTGGTTTCTCAACTATTTTTCACATTTTACCAACCAAATTAAAGCCTAAGAAGAGAGGGAAGGAAATCTACCGTCACTAGGTACTGCCGTGGCCAGAAAATGGTCGGAGAAACCTGCAACATGCTCGGGTACTTCACCGAGAAACTGGGGAGATTCCCCCCAACTTGATATGCACCAAAACGCCACCTAAAACACATGTATAATGACTCATAAATCATCAAAATGAGACAGAGAAGACAAATCTGGTGGTCCCGACCCTTACCTTGGTCAGATTCGTCATGTCGTCGTCGGAATCTCTCGGATTCAAATAGAGCTCGACTCCTAAATAGAGTGTCGAGAGATATAATGTGAGGGAATTAACAAGAGGAAGAAAAGAGAAAGTACCCAGGTGGTAGCTTTGTGGAGCTAATTGGAGACGACATCGAAAAATGGTGGTCCGGTGTCTCGGTGGTGATTTACCAAGAGAGAGACGGAGATGAGAGATGCGGGAGGAGAGATAGAAAGGGACATATATAAGTGGTCTGATGGAGTAATGGTGGTTTCGTGGCTTGGGGGTCACCGGAGTGGCAGGTGGTAAGGTGATGGCGGATGGCCTTTCGGTTTACAGAGAGAGTGAGTTAGATGAGAAAGAATAAAGTGAGGTTAAAATGAGAGAGGGATGGTGCTCCAGAAAGAAGGAAGACACGGGAATAAGGGAAGGACTGGTGTGGGCCCCACTAGCTCACAAAACAAAGCCATAAAAGACTAAACAAAAAATATTTTTTGAAAACGTAAAATTACTAAAATGCCCTTTACATTTCTAGTTTCATAAAATTTCCACTGCAACTCCGAATTCGCTTGCGCTTACATGTTTGTATCATCGAGTACTTTGAGAATACAGTAAAATAGTAACTTGTACACATCATAAAATAACGGTCTACGAAAGTCAACAATCTCTCTTCAAAGGGCATTTTCATTAATTCACTCTTTTAAAATTAATAAAATCGTAAAAGTAGGGACGGGTTGTCATAGATTCTCTTTTGAAATCTCAACATGGAAATTTCTAGTTGATTGTCTATCTGCTAGATGAAAGTTAGGGTAGTCGAGGAGAGTTCATATAGGTTATGATGCTTCTTCTTGTACTTTTTGTGTGTTAAATTTTACTTACTAGTGGTTGTAGCTCAGTTGGTTAAGAACATTCGCCCGTGCACTTGCGGTTCCTTGAACGATTCCCCTTCTCTGTAGTTTACATGAATTTAGTGTAGATTATTCTATCATTTGTAAAAAATAAAAAATAAAAAAGAAAGTAAAAAAACCGTTAAAATGTGAAAACAAGTAAAGTTTCTTCAGACCATAGCTCTCAGCTTGATCTAAGGATAGACATGAGAGGCGTGCAATGGCTGCACATTTCTCTGATCAGGAACTAAGAAAGCAATCACCCTGCACTGGCAATGAACCGTGCCATATATATTTCTTTGATTTCAAGAAATTTAAATACTATTCATGAAATAGGTACAATTCATCACTAAGCAAGGTGACACTGTAGGCCATAGAGGTATAAGTTTTGAGGACAATGGAAATCAAATGTAATAGCTATGGAGAATGTCTGAACTTTTAAATAAGCAACAACAGCAGCTTGCTTAGACACTAGGAAACATGGATATGGATACAAGGTACATATATGATATGGAATAGACTCCACCAAGTTAAAAGAAAAACAAAAGGTTATAATACTATCTGGAACAATAGTAAACAAAACAAAAAAAAATTCTTCATTAAAATTGTTACATAGTTGGAAACCTAAATCTTGACAAGTTATTTAATGACATAAAGTATTCATGTATTTTTATTCATCGAAATCTGATCACATAAGCATTTATGATTCAGGTACAACAAGGCTAAGAGTGTTAGAGAACCCTTCCTCCGTTTTCATTTACCACTAATTGTTGTTTCCTATAAAAGATGCAAGGAACCCTAGCACTTAAGGATTTGGCCTCCCTCAAATAAGCATGAGGCGTATACACTTTCTTCTTACACACTTTATTTTGCTAATTCATTTCCTTAACAATCCTATAAGCATCATGTAAACTAGGAAACCCATACTCTGCATCAAGTGTTAACATGGATATGATAGTGAAGTATAGATATGATATGATCAAGAGCGATTAATCTAGAAAATGAGGGGTACTTCGGTCAATGGCGAATCTAGAAAAATTGTTTGGAGGTCACATGTAAAAACTGGCAAACATTTCTTAGACAAATAAATAGACTTAAAAATTAAATCATAACTCCATCATTCATAATTCATGAAATAAATAACATTACAAACTACAATTGTTCATTACAAACAACAATTGTTCATGATGCGATTCCATATTTTGAAATGTTGTATCATAGCTTCATTATTAATACAAGGAAAATTGGAATTTTAAAGATCTAGAATTTGGGTTAGGATTTGATAGAAATTAGGATTATAAAGAGTTGGGTTCATATATGTCTAGACTAAAGGCTTAAGTTCTTTTTTAATTTTTAAGTGGCCAAGTTTTATTATTAAGAAATCTTATAAAATGACTTGGGTTAGATGCTTGCAAAGTTGCGCATCAGCAGCAAAAGAGACTTTGTATCAGAAGCAAAGGAGCTGAGCGCTGCAACCTTCACCCACGCTGCACACAATGCCCTGCCCTGTCCAATGTTCATTGAGGCATTAAATCGAGCAATTGGAGGGCATATCTCAAGGTTAACTCAGCTTCAAAGGGGCAGCACTTAGATCTTCCATGGAGGTTTGCTAAAATTAGGAAGGTTAACTGACCCCTCCCGCCCCTTACTTGCCTAAGTTTTAGCGTTTCTTCAATTGCATTAAAATTACCATTCTTTAAGTTGCAAGGCAAACATTATTGTTATGAAAGCACATAAACATAAAGCATGCTTCTTCAATTAACAAACAAGCAAGAAACGAAAGCAGATCGGAAACAGGCAAATCATGAACCATATAGATATATCAAAGTATGATCATAGTTTAAATAAACCATATGGAATGTGAAACTAAAATTTAGCTGCTAATTAACTAGTTAATAAAGATAACCTGGGATCTTGATACGAATAAGCAGCATACTCATAACATAGGCGAGAACGACAGAGGAAATCCCAGCAATAGCATACGACACTATCACACTTTTTACACGATTTCGATCCCGGGCAAGTCCATGTGCACAATGCCGATCCCACCCATAATGAACATGAACCCGAAAGATAGACATTCGATTTATGTACTGCTCGTTGACCAGGTCGGGGAAAAAGGTGGTCCTCGGTTGATCCGATGCCCGGGGGCTCAATGATGACATCGTAGACGATGCCAAGACAACCATGAAGTAAGGGAGGAGGACAAAGGCATAGACGATCATGGGTGAGAGGAGGGTTATGGTTGGGAGCTAGAGGTGGAGTCAGGGCACGTGGAGGAAGCTGTAGGGGAGAATCCAAAGGATGAGGATAATTGGGTCAATGAAGTTGGTGGATGGGTTGGAGGGCGTGGTGGTGGCGGTGGATGAAGGCTGGGTCTTGAATTTTGGAGGCATTTTGTACAAGTCAGATTTTTGGGTTTGGGGTTTTAGAATGATGGTTCGATGTGGAGAGTCGAGAATCAGGGTGGGGAAATGGCTATTATGACTCGTGAGTGTGAGTTGGGGATGGGCATTTTTTGTTTTTAATAGTATGCAAAGACCAACATTAGTGAGGGTTTTTTTTCTTTTGAATTAATTGTAGTAGCCACTTAGTACAACAGTATAGTGGGATTCTTTTTCACTTGTAAGCGAGAAGTCTTAGGTTCAAGTCTCGTCAAATGCAAGAAGAGGTTGAAGAAGATGGAGATGGGGAAGTGAATCTCTTTCATGGACTAGCTAGTGTTCATGAACCCAAATTATAATTATGATGATCTAGAGAGTCTACACTTTGACTATAAGGAATGAGGCAAAAAAAAAAAAAAAAGCATTATCCAGAGTTTTGATGAGAAAACAAACATAAAGAATCCACAACTTACACTAGGCCTTATTTTCAGAGATATTGTGTAATTCAAGGCTATCCTTGGATGTGTGCTACTGGAAAAATGCATGGATGAAACAACATACATAAAGACAATACTTGATCACCACACTTGTAGAAGGACTTGGGTGAATGAGAATTTAAGTCTCATTTGTTGACAGATTGTACTTGGATCGGATAAAGATTAATTCCACATAGCATGTGGATTCCTTTTTAGCCATTGTGGAATCATGAGTGGACAAGGATGAAGGCTTATAAGGCACTGGATAAGGCGTTGAAGATTATTGAAGGCAAACATGCAAACCAATACTCAAAACTATGGGATTTTACTGAGGAACTAAGAAGGACTAACCTAACCCTGGAAGCACTGTGAAGTTGAAGTTGGATGGGCTAAGGTTCCAAAAAATAAATGTTTGCTTGGGGTATGCAAAAAAGGTTTTAAGAATAGGTGTAGACCTTTGAGAAGTTTAGAGGGGTGCCATTTAAAGGTTTTACATGGAGGGCAATTGCTATGTGTTGTGGGGATTGATCCAAATGATGAGACATAGGTTATTGTTTAATGCAGTGGTGGAAATGGAGAATAAGGCTTCTTGGTGTTGGTTCTTAGAGCTGTCGGTTGATGATGTGGATATTGTAAACCAAAATAGTCGATTTTGTGTGAGAACCCCATCCAAAGTGTGACATGTTTTCTAAATAATCTTTGTGAATCCTTCAATGCAGTCATACTGGTGCCAAGGCAAAAGCCCATTGTGATAATGCTACAAATGATTCACATTATGTTGATGAAAAGAATTCAAATTAGGCGAGATATAATGATGAGCAAGTAGGAGATCTCTGTCCCAAGATTAAGAAGAAGTTGGAGGAAGCCAAACTCTTAAGGGGCAAGTACATTACACAATGGTTATAAGGGACCAAATTTCAAGTGGATACTAGAGTGGTGGATCAATATGTGGTTGACTTGGTTGAGAAGACTTGCTCTTGTAGAAAATATGGCTTAACAAGAACACCTTACATCCATGCAATAGCTGTCATCAATTTCAAAAGGGAAAAACCTAAGGTTTATGTGGGTGCTTACTATTCAAGGGTACGATACTTGGAGTTTTATTCTCATTTGATAATGCAATGAAAGACATGTCCTTGTGGGAGGAAACTGAAAACTCACCAATCTTGACTCCATTGTATACAAGGTAACTTGGAAAATCGAGGAAGAAGAGAAACAAAGAAGCTGCTTAATTGGAGAAAGATGTTCAACAAACTCTCACAAACCCACCAACTAATCTAAAGGTCCTCCTCATAAATGAAAAGGACAATTTTTTGCTAGAAAATTACGTGGCGGTACACCATGGAACTCCACATCAGTATTTAGCAGAGAAATGAACAAACAAACTGATAGAGTTCTGACATTGCAATAAATTTATATAGTAAGGTATGGCATTACAATGTTTTAAAGATAAAATATGACATTGTAGTTAGATCACTAGTTGGGGTACTTTGGTGGACCAAGATCCTCTCCTAAGCTAAGGATGAGGACCCTCCTGATCAAGGAGTATGAACCGTTAGATTCATCCAACGGCTACAATTATTATAGCTTTAAAGGGATAATCCTGTTTGTAACCGTTGGATTTCATCCAATGGCCCATACTTCTTGATCAGGATGATCCTCATTCTTAGCTCAGGAGAGAATCTTGATCCCTTTTTTTATAACTTACCCTAGTTTTTTTAAATTTTGTTGAGATAAAGTGACATTCGTTGATTGACAAATTTCCTTCCTGACAATTGACCAAAATATTTTTCCTTCCTGACAAAAGAAAAAACATAATAAACACCGCTAAACTGTCGGTACCCTGGTCTGGAGTGGTGCGATAGGATCTACGCGTAATTTCCTCAATCTCTTTTGGCTCTCTCTCTCTCTCTCGACCTCGACCTCGATCAGACAAACTCAAATTTCCGCCATCACCGCTCTCCACTTCACCCACGTGTCTCTCTTCTGTCTCACAAATGGATGCCCCTTTTCGCCATTTTACCTAATTCCCTTGTCTTTTCTCTTCCAAACTCAAACTTCGTACTCCTGCTGTGCTGCTGGCCCTGGCCCTCTCTGTCTCTCTCTCTCTCTCTCTACAAACCCATAAACAGAGCCGTTACCATTGTTGCTGAGAGAGAGGGAGTGAAAGAAATCGAAAGGTTAATGCTTCGTATCCATAAAAATGTTAAACTTCTTTGTGAGGAAAGGCGTTAGGAAGATTCTCAAGCGCAAGGACAGTGATGCTGGTGAAAGAGGTAACTTTTGCCACTTCTAATTCCAAATTCCAATCCAATCTCACTGCTAGCAGCTAGTTTAAAACAAATTATTTGATTTTATTGTTTTTGAAATGTGGACCCTTTTGGGGGTTTTACCTCACATTTTTGCCCATTAAAGTGATTGTATTTGTCATCCAATGTGCTTGATTTCACAACTTTACTTGATTAGGCACAGCTATGAGTGAAGGGTCACTTTGTTTGGTTGATCTGGTTTTCTCATTTTTGTGAGTCATAATTTATTGAATCCAGTTTTAAGGGTTCAACAAGTTGCATGTGAGTTTTGCCATTTTTGTTTGCAGATTCTAATATCTGTTTACTTATTGATTACATAGATTGATTTGCATGAGCTATTTATTGAAAATCTTCACCACTGTTTTTCTTAGGAAGAAATAATTAGACCCAAATATCTCTTATTTGTTGATGCAGTTTATACTTATATTGCAGTTTGGTTTGAAACGAGTCAATAAATTTCTTTATATATTTTATGCTTACTGATTTTGTTTTGATTTGGATTTCCTGAGTGAAATTTTCAGTAAGCATATTTCATCCATTTTAATTTTTTTAAAGAAAATTATATTATCCTTGTTCCAGTCTTAACTTTAACGAAAAGCTCAGGTACTGTTCACTTTAATGAAAAACCACATTTTTTACATCAAAAAGTCAATTCTGTTATTATTCACTTTACCCTTTATTTTGTCCTTATCGTTAAAACTCAAAGTTTTCTAGCTCTTTTCATTAGTTTTCCTTATTATAAATGACTACCATATTCATTATTTTTATGATGAGTAAAATGTATGGATGGACATTTGTTATTTTTCGTAAGTAGGTTTTACAGTTTGTTAAGTTCTGTCACTAGGACAACCATATCGTATTATAACTGGACTTAGATTCTTTAGGAAATGTGAATTAGTTATACATTTGTAATGTGTTGCTTAATGACATCGTTTATTTTCTTCTCAATCTTTCTGTACATCAACTCAGGAAGAGCTCTAGAAGACTTAAGATCTACCCTTTTTAATGAATTCCGCTCAGCCGATGGTGCAAAGCGTCAACAACAACAGCGATGTGGCCCTGCCAGTGCTCTTACCTTCAATTTTGTAATTGCTGTTGGCATAATTTTTGTGAACAAATTGGTTTGTATTTTGAACTCTATATTCTAATCTATCAACATTTTGCCTGACTGGATATTAACACAGCAGCTTTCCGGCTGGTAACTTACGTGCCTGTGTTTCTTCAGGTGCTCAAAGTTGTTGGGTTCCAGTTTCCTATATTTCTCACCTTTATCCACTATGTAGTAAGCTGGTTGTTGATGGCCATTCTAAATGCTTTATCTATCCTCCCTGCATGTCCCTCAAAATCAACCCGCTTATCTACATTATTTACTCTTGGCTTTGTTATGGCTTTCTCTACTGGCCTTGCTAATGTTAGCTTGAAGTATAATAGGTGAGATGTTTCATCAGTATTCTTACCTTTACAAAGGTCATCAGAATCTGTTTCATAATTATATATATGTTTTCAACATTGAGTTTAATATCTATTTCTTCAGTGTGGGGTTCTATCAGATGTCTAAGATTGCGGTTACGCCATCAATTGTTCTCGCAGAATTTTTGTTGTACAACAAGAGAGTTTCTTTCTCGAAGGTAGCTCCTTTCTTTTTTGCCTATAAGTGCCATGTCAATATGCAAATAAAACACAGTTTTATATTCCTGCTATTCGGGCCGAGTTATTGCTTTAGCAGACTGTAGAACAGAATGTTTCCATACAATTCATGTCCGGTTCCACTTGTCACTGTAAAGGTTATTCATATCTGGTTACATGTTTTTGAAAATTGGGATAATGTCTTCACTATCCCCAATATTTTTTTTTCTTCTCTTAAGACTCTGAAATGAGGAGGATGTAGACCTCACATCAAACTTGTCCGACCGATTATGAAAGAAATGCTATTTGGAAACTTTATTAGATTGTAAACCCGGGAATTAGCCACTGATGGAAGTAATTTACTATATCAGTAGAAAGGTTTGGAGTTGATGTGTCCACCATGAGTGTATTGTTTCTTGGCGTCATTTCTGCGTTTATCAAAAGTTTTACCTCAGAATTTCAGATCTCTTGAGATATCAAGGAAATCTTGCATGCATTACTTAATTCTTTCGGCCTTGATACAGTAATATGTAGGGTGCTTGTCTTGTATAGGTTCCATGCACATGGAATTTGATTAATTCTTTTCTTTTTTCATTTTTTATTCATTGTTCTTATACAAAATTTCTGACCTAAGTCATCTATAACATCATCTCCTTTTTGTTCTAACTCCTTGCTATGAAAATTTCAGGTTCTAGCACTTACGGTAGTATCTATTGGTGTTGCCGTGGCTACAGTCACTGATCTTCAATTTCATCTCTTTGGTGCTTGTATAGCATTAGCATGGATAATACCAAGTGCAGTCAACAAAATTCTTTGGTCTAGCTTGCAACAGCAGGAAAATTGGACAGCCTTAGCGTAAGTGATGAGCTCCTTTCAAAACCCTTAAGTTTCTTCTGGAAGCTCCTTGATATTGAATTGTAACTAAAATGCGAATCGTTGAGCAGGTTAATGTGGAAGACAACACCAATCACTCTATTTTTCCTTGTCGCACTAATACCCTGGTTAGATCCACCTGGTGCCCTCTCGTTCAATTGGAACTTCAACAACACCTTGGCAATTCTCATGTCCGCTATACTTGGCTTCTTGCTTCAGTGGTCAGGTGCTCTAGCGCTTGGGTATGTGATATCTGTTTTTACGTTTTGATTATCCTATGTCATGGCCTGTTTGGTTCCGTTGTTTAGGATACAAGAGTTTTGACCTCTGATGTTGTCGGTTTACATTTGACATTAGAAAACCGAGTAGGCTATCAGAAATGACTTGTATATACAAAGATACTAAAAACGAGAATCGGTCACCTCTCAAATTGATGAACATAAGTACAAATTGCCGGTACCATTTTCCCTGTAAGAATATCCTGTCAACCCTGGTATCATTTTCATAGAACCTAACATATTTTGATATGATTATAGAAAATTACTTCCAATACTACAACTCAAAAGCGGTTCAAATTTTAAATCTGGGTTAAAGTGCCGTTTGACCACTGAACTATAATGTTAGTTGAAATTGACCTCCTCAACTATTTTTATGTAAATTAAGGACTTAACTTTTCAAAATTGGCCAATTCACCGCTTGCCGTCGAATTTGAAGGCACTCCATCCAATTTTTGTATACTTTTCTTAAATCTAATTCAAAATTAATAAAACATAGAATTATAAATAATAAAAGAAAAAAATTGATAACAACCACTCCAAACTCCCACCTCCCCAACCACAGCAGCCACAAGTCGCTGTTCAGTTGTTTATTTATTTTTTCTAAATTTCTAATCCTCTTTTGGTATTCTATTAAAATATATCAGCAACATTGCACTTGTGAACCTAGCAATAATTAACCGAATTTTTAAAGAGTGCAAACTGTAGCTGAAAATGGGCAACAATTGGAGGCTGTATTTATCCACTGTAAGCAACTACTGAGAATAGGTGTGGGGATTAAACACATACCAACATAATTTATAAATACTTAAGAGGATGTTACCCGCCGGAACAAGATTGACACAAACACACTAGGCTAGGTTTCATGCGGCAATGGGCATGGACAAGTATCATAACGCACTTTGGCATGCGACTGTTATGTCAAATGACTGAAAACTTCAATTCTAATCATAACTATATTAAACATTGTCTTGTGGCACTGGGTGTTTGTAACTGTTCGAAGTAGTTGTAATGTATCATGGGACTGCTATATGTTTGTTCATCATAATTTTGGTTTTACTTGGTGAGTAACTATTTAGCATGAAAATCTTATTTTGCTTGGTTCTGTTGGTTTTGACATGATTTTTTTACTTGTTTGGCAGGGCTACATCTGCTGTCACACATGTCGTCCTTGGTCAATTTAAAACATGCGTCATTCTTCTAGGAAACTACTACCTCTTTAGTTCCAATCCAGGCAAGACAAGTATTTCTGGGGCTTTCACAGCCATTGCCGGAATGTCCATTTACACTTACCTTAATTTGAAGCTGCAATCAAGCAAAACTTCCCCTCGGCAAGCCGCCTCTTTACCAAAATCTAAACTGAGCAAAGAAAACGGCAACACCCACGATGGAAATTATGGTTTGGAATCTGTCTAACTTATCAGCGTAGATACGTGAGAAGATCTAATTCATCGCTAACTTGAGCTGCTGGGCATTGTTTCATTTATTTGTTTTGGTTTTTAGCATAAAATTTTCCGATTCTGATTTTAAAGGCAAAGGTCTATCCATGCATACCATGTATTAGAGTTTGGTGTTAGTCTGTATGGCAAGGTCACCTTTTGTAGATTCTGTTGGGTTCTTCAGCATGGTCTTGGCTGCAAATTTCACCGTATATATATTAACGAATCCAAGGTTATTCTTTGTTCTGGTTACTGCTTATTCGTGTGTTTCATTTATTTCTTGTTTGCTCGAAATGTCGCACTTGATGTCGTAGCTACTTAAGTTTTTGTGAGTTTGTTTTAGTCAGCAGAATAATTTGCGCATGACGGTTATTTCCTCGGGGCAGGGGTTTAATATAACAGTGTTTTTTTCCTTTTATCATTTATAAGACTTGTCATTTATAAGTGAAGATCATAAATACTACTAGACAATATTACTCAATGGTGACTGAAGCTTTTCTTTGTCACTCTTGAAATTAGATTATGGCTCTCTTGTTATAACCCTAAATTCTTATTTATAAATTTCCCAAATATTCAATTATTCTATCATCTTGTTATAACCCCAAATATGCATGCATCTTAATTTTCTTTTATACTTTAGTTCATTTGTTTTTCCTAAAATAATTTTATTAGTTTCTAAGATTGGTCATTGGTGGTCTTTGTTAAGTGGTAACTTATATGCGGTCTAGTCTTTAAGAATTAGATTGGAATGAATAATTCTCAAAATAGATGAGTTTCATGTTGGGGGGATTAGACATAAATGAAACTTGTGTCTTCTAATTCTACCATTTGAGGATCATAATTGATAAGATTTTTAAAAAAATTAATACTACACTTACCACATATTTGTACCATCATTTGTGTCATCTCTCTAATAGAGGTAAGACCTATCAACACGTATGGGTCTCAACTCTATTAAAGAGATGTCACATGTGATGATACAAATATGTGATAAGAATAACATTTTGTTTCTTTAAAAAAAATTTAATTTATCTTCTACCTTCAAGTTGGATAACAATTTTTTCTTATCTTCATGCAATGTACATTGAAAATAATGATTATTCATTTTAATCCAATTATCTATATACACCACACAAGGCTTCAAGACTATGTTGACAATTGCATCTTTTTTGGCTTGCTTCTTAGAGCAAATTCACCCTTAAGGACTTTGTGCCAGCACCCAGCGCATTTATCCACTCAAGTGAACAGTAATAGACTCCATTGAACAGTAATAGGCCAAAGCATCTCCACCCCTAACAAAAAATAGCCTAGTCCATTTTATTAAAATATTATTATTTTTATTATAAAATAATAGTTTTATTTTTAATTTCTGAATTTATAAAAAATAAAATAATAATAATAATATCTAAAATTTATTAAAAAGTTTCTGTATTTTTTAAAAGTGAATTCTTAATTTTTTGGGGGAAAAACGTGGACCGTTGATCTGTGATCGGACGGTCCAGTTTAAAAGTGAAATTCAATTTTTTTTACCGTTGAAAATCCAACGGTCTAGAATAACTAGCCGTTGGAAATCCAACGGCTGCAAGTGGGCCACGTCGCCTAGCCTCGGGTTGTGGTCTGAGTGCGCTTGCCCGCGGGCCCCACCGCCTGATTTCTTGTCTCCTACTCGCGCCCACGCGAGCGTGAAGGCCACGCGCCAATGCAAAAAAACAAACAGGCCAGTCCCTTGGTCAGTCAAAAATGAGCTGGGCTAGAGACTGGCATGGGCTGGGTGCCAGTCAATTGGGTCGGCTGGAGCAAATTCACGGGGTCCTGGCCTATTTTTTCGGCTGGGTCCTGGGCAAATTCCACTGGGGTGGAATTGCTCTTAAAGCATCTCCACCAGTTTTAGGGGGAAAGAGCAGTGATATTGCCCTTCTATTCACTCTAAATAGTAATTGGCTTTGTGCAAGTCCACCTGTTAGAGAAGAGGATGGGCAAGGGCAAGCGCAACTATTATTCACAAATATATATTTTTATGTTTTACGCCTTGTAATTCTGTGCTTAGTAAGTTTGTTCTTTGAAAATAGGGTAAATCTCAATTTACTACCCTGTTTTGTGATTTTCAACATTTAGTACATGACGTTTTTTTCGTCCCAACATACCTAAAGTGTTAATTTTGAGACAGTCTCATACATCCGTTAGTCTTGCTGTTAAGTTTCCCGTTAACTGATGATGTGGCATTCACGTGAACAATGATCGGGCGCCACATGTCAATAAGGATCCTAACTGGATATTAAAAATTAAAAAAATTAAAAATTACAAAATTACAAAAAAAAAAAAAAAGTTGTCTTCTTCCTCACACCCCCGACCCGCCATCCCTTTGACTCGGCCATCGACTCCCTCAACTCGCTCGAGTTCCCCTTCTCCTTCTCTTCTTCTAAGCGCTTATAGCGTCGCCCACAACAACAATCGTGCTAAGGGTTAGGGTTTCCAGTTCTTTACTCTGATTCTTCCAACAAGTCTCTTTCCAATTCTTAATTTTATAGGGTTAGGGTTTTCATTTCGGGCTTTCTCTCCGTGAGCGATTTTTCCCGACTCTCAGGTGAGTAATTCACTGTTTCGAATTTGAATTTTTCTTTTAAATTAATCTCAGTGGAAATCCCTAGTTCAATTGCTAAATTTTGTTGAACTTTCTCTGTGTGTTTTAATTTGGTTACTGAGTTTTGTTATCAGAGCTTTGATTTGTTATTTGAATTTCACTTTCTGTTTGTTTATCTGAATTCAGAAACTCCATTTGGCTAGTTGAATTTCATTAGGGATATGTTCCTCTTTCTGTTTCCATCTTGTCTTTCTCCTTGGTTCTCTTCTGCCTGTTTCTTGCTATTCTGAGCGGCCGTTGGAAGCCCGAATAGAAGAGGCTGTGGTCGATTTGTTTCTCTAAAGCTCGCCAAAATAGCTCAGGTAATAGCTCCCGAACTTATTAGGGTTTGATGTTGTGTGCCTTTACCAAGAGAGGGGAAGAAGCGATGAAGGAGAGTCGGAGAAGGGGAACTCGGGCGAGTTGAGGGAATCGATGGCCAAGTCAAAGGGAGGGGAAGAAGGGACGAAGGAGAGTCGTCAAAGGTGCAGAGGTTGGGTGGGTGCTCTCGGAGAGAAGGGAGGGAGGGCCGGGGGTGTGAGGAAGAAGACTGTTTTATTTATTTATTTTTTTAATATCCACATGGGATTTTATTGACACGTCACGCTCAGTTATTGTCCACGTTGGCACCACGTCATCAATTAAAGGGATATGTAACAGTTAGGCTAACAGATATATGAAACTGTCCCAAAAATAACATTTTAAGTATGACTTTGGACGAAAAAACATTCATGTACAAAATATTAAAAATCACAAAACTTGAGGATAAACTGATATTTACCCTTGAAAATAAAATTCCGTATTTAACTTCAAATAGAAATCAAAGCAGAATTACAAATAAGCATAATTAATTAAATGAGAAAGACGTAGATAGGTAATTAGTCTGCCCCTTACCTGTCCATTCAGGTCTTTCAATATCTTAAACTATCAGAGGGTTGTGCAATTTTTTCCTTGTGCTGTCTTTACACTAGTTTTACGACTTGCAAGGTTTAGTGATCGTGAGTGCTATTCTTCTTGTTGGTTAGATGTGGGCTTTCCAAAGTTGAGGAACTAGTCTATTCATGATCAGTTTATAATTGCAATTGTGATATTTCTTTTGGCTTATGTGACTTTTTGGTTATGTTTAAAATGTCAATTCCATTTTCTTGATAATTTCTTTTAAAAATTTTTTTTAGTGAAAAAGGCTTCCAATTGCAGTAAGAGGACTACTTTTTTCTTTGCTTTAATTTGAGGTAGGCCCTTGTTTTTTCTTTGCTTTATTTCAACTATCAAAATCCCTCTCATTCTCTATTGTTGAATAAAACCCTAAGCAATGAAACTATAAACATGTTGTTTGAGAAAAATTATTTTTGACGAATGGAACACGAAATCGGTGTTTCGAAAGCTTTGAAATCATTATTATTGTTATTGAAAAATGTTCAAATGAGTCTAAACATTTTTTTTTTAAATCATTCAATTTGAAATCATTGGGCAAACTAAAGTTCATATAGTTTGAAATCATTCGGCAAAATTAAAAATGAGTGTTATAAGATTTGAGAAATGTGGGATGTATAAAAAATGTGGGGTGTGTGTAGAAAATGTAAGATGTATATTAAGAACGTGGGCTGTGAGGGTATTTTGGGGAAGAAAGTGAGGTGTATTAAGATAATTTTTAATTGAAAAAGTAAATATGAGGTGTATTAAGTACGTGATGTTTATTCAATCATTTATGGGATGCTAATATAATAAGCCTTTTTCAATTGAAAATTCCAGATTTAATTTTAATGGACTAAATCACCATGGAAAGATCTGTCCCGGTAAAACAAGTAAAGAATAAAATAAAAAATCAAGTTTGTGATCTGAGGGAACGTCCCAGATTAAATGACCCGGACGGATGCGGAGAGACAGATCCGTTTTAATAGGAAAGAAGGAAACGCCGCAGCCTGTTGCCCTCAGATTACTTGGCGCGATACCGGGGGTATGTAATTAAGCCAATATTTCCGTCTGTTATTAGTTTTTCCACCTGGTACTCTTCTTTCCTAAATTGCTCTCTCAATTTTATTTTATTTTTTATTTAATGTCTTACGATTTCCCCTTGAATTTGTGATTGCTTGTTGAAATTACGATTGCCATAATTTGGGATTCAATTTTTGTTTGTTTGTTGAAATTAGGGCTAGCGTAATTGGGGATTTTTCTGGGTGTTGGCGTGTTTGAGCATGCACCCAACCCCGTTATGGGGAAAAAAATCGACAGACTTAACATTTTTGTGTTCGATTTTTGTAATTACAGTATTTCTGTAATCTTTTAATTGCTTTCAACAGATGGCATCTCTTGGAGAAGAGTACCCTGACGACACCCTTAAATTTATGCGTCTTGCTATAGAACAGGTAATGCTGCGGCTTCACATTAGCTGGCTGTAACCTTAAGTTGTTGGATAGTAATCGGTAAATTACAATAGCTACTATTAACATCTTAAACTAGGGGAGGTTTATAAACTGTGGGATGCGATTTGGTTTCAATTTTCAAGGAACTTGTGTTTCTACATTTCTGAGACAGCATCACTTCAAACTCTGTATTTCCTTTTTTATTCTATGATGTTTTGTTTATCTTATGCTGCCGGTCTCAATCCCGGATAAATGAGGAGGGGGAGGGCGTCAAGTAGTCGACAGCCGGTACTTCGTTTTCACGTCGAATCCCAATGAGAACAGATCCTAAACGAAATTGCTGAAGTTAGGTCGTCACTCGGACGTGACGAGTTGTGTGGCCTGAGCACAATGATGAGTGAGCAAGGGTTGCAGAATCTCTATCGGTGCCCGAATGCAGTGTCAAATGAGTAAGAATGTTATAGAAACTTTCTTTTTGAACGATTCCACTCAAAGTTGTTTGAAAACATCTGTTTTCATCAATTTTGCCCCAGACAGGTAAAAGAAGTATTTTGACCTTACTGGACGAGTGAGTCAAAGAATCTAGGACATGAGGGTAGGGTTCAAGAGAGCAAAATGCATTTAGGAACGTGGAATATAGGAACCTTAATGAGCAAATCTATGGAAATAATGGAAGTTATGGTGAGGAGAAAGATAAGTATTATGTGCCTCTAGGAACTAAGTGGGTCGGTCTTAAGGCAAAAGAACTTGAAGACTCGAGTTTTAAGTTTTAGTATTCGGGCACAAACAAATCCAGAAACGGTATAAAACTCTAACAAGAGATGTTGGAGATGTTAATAGGGTTTGGGATAGAATTATAGCAATCAAGATTGTGATAGGACAAGAACTTATCAATGTGATTAGTGCGCATGCTATTTGATTTTTCCAACCCATGATGAGTTGTCTCGAGTCTATTAGGATTTATAGTTGTAGAAGATTACATCGTTTACCAAATTGAAGCTGTTTTCCCAAATGAAGTTGTTAATTTAATTTAAATTGTTTACCCAATTGAAGTTGTTTTCCCAATTGGAGTTGGTTTCTCAATTGGAGAATGATTCATAATTAAATTCCAATTAGGATTATAATTCTTATTGAAGAAGACTTTTATTATGTCTATATAAATGGGCTATTGCACTAGTTTTGAATTGGAGCAAAACAATAAATTGTATACTACTTAATGAGTAAAGAGTTAGAGAATATTGTAAGGAAAAAGAGTGTGCGAGAGAAAAGAAAAGAGATAAAAAGTGTATTTCTTGTTCTTGTTCATTTAGTTTTTTCGTTAAGTCTTTATCCTAGAGGCTTGATAAGATTATTCGTCTTACTCATTGATATATTGATATATTGTTGTTGCTGTTGCCTTGTGGATGTAGGCACATATAGTCGAACCACGTTAATTCTTGATGTTATTTATCTTGGTTGTTTTATTTTCAACTTCTGAGTTTGTTCTGTTTTTTGCATTTTAAATGCGATATTCACAACACATGCACTTCAAGTTGGGTTGGATAGGAGTATGAAGAATTTGGGAAGATCTTGGAAAATTGGTCTAAGGAATCTCCCAGACAGAGAAGGTACTCATAGGAGGAGATTTAAATGGACATGAGGACAATGAGACAATCAACTACAAGGGTTTCCATGGTGGCCATGGTTTTGGGGAGAGTAATGAGGTGGGGAAGTCATTTTTTGTAATGACAAATGATCTATTTCTAGCCAATACTTCTTTAAAAAAAGAGGAGCACGTGATCACCTATAAGAACAGGTCATCAAATACACAAATAGATTTCTTTTTAATGAGGAAGGGGGATTGTGAGATAGAAGAAAGAACAAGATCTTGAAGTGTCCAACAACTAGATGGTGGAATCTAAAAGGAGAAAAACAAGTCACTTTCAAAGAGAAAGTACTTGCCCAAGGTGTTCAGAATACAGAGGGGAATGCTAGCCAATGTGGAATTCCATGGCTAGCTGTATTCGAGGTATTAGGAGAGTCCAAGGTTTTGCTCCACATTAAAAGGAATCTTGGTGGTGGAAAGATGAGGTACAAGAAAAAGTTAAGGTTAAGAAGGTTTGTTGTAAAACCTTATACAAGGATATAACTGATGAAAACTGTGAGAGGTATATAGTAGTGAAGAAGGCAAAGAAAGCCATGAGAGAAGCGAAACTAATGGCTTTTGACAATATGGATAAGTGTTTGGGTACCAACGAAGGAGAGTTGAATATCTATAAATTGACGAAAGCAAGGAAAAGGAGGACAAAGAGACTTGAACTAAGATGCATCAAGGATGAAAAAGGAAATATTTTAGCTACGGAGAGAGCGGTTAAAGACAGATGGAGAGATTCTTCTCAATGAAGAACACAAAAGGAGTACTTCTTTAGGCGAGTTGCGTAACTCGGAAGAGTGTAGAGATTACTCATGCCGCCGAATTAGGAACGAGTAAGTGGTTGTAGCTTTAAAAAAGATGAAACATAGAAAAGCAGTAGGTCTCGACTGATCAAAGTGTGGAAGGTCTGGGGAGACACGGGTATAGCATGGTTCACAAACCTTTTCAATAAGATTTTGAAAACGAAGATGCTAAATGAGTGGCGAAAAAGCTTTGTTACCTATCTACGAAAATAGGTGACATACAAAATTGCATGAATTATAGGAGTATTAAGTTAATGAGTCATATAATATAGCTTTGGAAGAGAGTTATTAAGTATAGACTGAGGCAACAGACATGGGCCTTAGACAACCAATTTGGGTACATGCCAGGGTGCTCAACTATGGAGGCAATCTATCTCTTACGGAGATCGTGTTAGGATTTGGTTCATTTTTTGTTAAAGTCCTATTTTATTTAGGATTGTATTAAGAAAGCTAAAGGTGCACATATTTTTGTCCTAGTCCTAAGTTCAAGAAAGAGAAACAAGTGATGGAGAAGGTGCCCTAGCCCTAAAGCCCGCCTATTGTATGCAATCGTATGCACACGGCTGACGGCCTAGCATAGCTCAATCAATCAACGTCGCTTCCAAGTACATGACAAATCCAGGAAAGCAACTTGGGATGCAGTCAAGTGGATTATGTTACTTGAAAGGTTCCTGGCGACAAGGGATTATGTTTGAGAAGTAAAAAGAAAATGCAGGGGTGTTAGGATATGTTGATGTTGACTATGCATAGGTGTTGGAATATGTTGATGTTGACTATGCAGGGGACTTTGACAAGAGAAGGTCAACTTCTGATTATGTCATTACATGCGACCAATCAGTTGGAGGGCACTACTACAACTAGTTACAACTTTGTCGACCACAAAAGCAAAGTACATAGCTCTGGCCAAAACGAAGCAATTTGGTGTAGTGGCTTGGTAAGTCAAATGTGAATCACTTAGGATTATGTGAAGCTGAAATGTGACAGTCAATGTGTCATTCACTTGACAAAGAATAGCTTTTCCATGGAAGATCAAAGCACTTTGGACTAAGGTATCACAAAATCCGGGATTGGGTGGAGTCCAAGGAGATTTGGGTTGAAAAGGTTCACAAGGATGACAGTCATGCAGATTACCTAGCATTGCTTGAAATTGATCAATCTCATTGATTGATTAACGTTCAACCTCCTCACTTGAGGTGCAATGAGGCAAGAAGAAGTTTGCCCTCCTCACTTGAGGTGCAATGAGGCGAGAAGAAGTTTGCCAAGGTAAAGATACTGTAAGTTTTATGGAGCTGCTTCAAGAAGGTTTGAATATACTTTGGGTTGCAACTGTCATGACTTGGTTTGACTCACCAAGGTGGAGATTGTTAGGATTTGGTTTGTCTTTTGTTAAAGTCTTATTTTGTTTAGGCTTGTATTAGGAAAGCTAAAGGTGCATAGATTATTGTCCTACAAGGATTATGAAAGAATGTACAATTAGACTAGGGACATTTGAAACGAAGACCTACAGATGCTCCGGTTAGAAAATGTGATTATGAGACATAGGAAAGAGGGTAGAGAAAGACCTAGGGAGTTGGACTGAGACTTTAAGAAAGACATGGAGTATTCGGAGCGAATGGAAGATTAGGGCAAAACCGAGCACAGTGGCATTCTAGGGCTGTTCTGGTTCCAATCATCCAACAGAAATTTGTGTTTCAGGCTATATTAGATGATGGAAACTTTATGCCTCATGTGAATTCAATGCTGTGCATGCCACTTTATTATTTTTTTAATAGTTATTTTTGGGCGATTAAATTTGCTATGCTTTTCGGTGTATAACTTCCATATTTGGTCCTGCTTTCGGTTTGCAGGCAAATGAAGCTTTGGACAGCCTTGAAGTTCCTGTTGGGTAAGTTTTCTGTTAATTGCATAAACTGTGTTTGCCACACTTTTACGAGTCTTTATACTCCTGAGCTTTATACTCACCCGTTTTGGCCATTTGATCACATAACTGCTGGAAATAGGTTAATATACCTTGTTATATATGTGTAGCTTGAAAATTATTCTCTTCTGAATTTTGAAAGTAGCCCTGTTGCTCATTTAGGGCAAGACTGTAGGGGTAACACAACTTTTCACTTTATTAAGCTTCCCAAGCCGAATTAAAAAATTTAAAGTATCATATACCCATCTTATCTTTTTATTCTTCTGATCACCTTCTTGAAGTTTGATGTGACATGAGCTCAATTGCTTCTTGTGTTAAAAATCAAGGGTTTACTTTATATTAATGCACTTTTCTAATCTATAAATTTGATTGAATAGCTGTGTGATTGTTGAAGATGGGAAGGTCATAGCCTCGGGAAGAAATCGAACTAATGAGACACGAAATGTAAGTTTACCATTGGTTCTGATGTTGAAGAAATAATTGTTCCTGTTTATCTGGATATTTGTTTCTGAGCCTTCTTTTCATTTGGCGAAAATCCCAATACCTTGTCATGTCTCTGGTTTATCCATAAAAATAATTTTAACATCTCAATTTCTTATTCTCTTAAGTTTTGTTTGGGGGAGGGACTTCAAAATTCCAAGGCATATAGGCAAAATAAAGAAGAAATGAATCACAAAAAGTTAGATAGGAGGAACTAGAAAATGCACCACATGTGCATAACAAAGGCACATAAGAGGAATTTGTAAAATGACTCCTTTAAAGTAGTCATTTGCAAATCCCTCTCGCATGCCTTTTCCTTTTGTAATGCTCATGTGGTGCTTTGTAATCCTCCCATTAAACTTTTTGTGATTCATTTCTTCATCACTATGTCTAAATCCGTTGAATTTAAAAGTTCCTCACCCAACTGTACCCTTAAAGACAGTTTTCCTTGGAACCACAAGGAAATAGTGGGACCCAGTTAATGCATTAACTCGAATATCTTGAGGATTGTTCATTGTTTGTGTATATATGTTCATTGTTTGTGTACATAGCTTGCATCTTTAATGCCTTACCGATTTCAATGAGGGTGGGTGGGTGTTCAGTTTGATCTTGGTACTTTACTGTTCTTTTATTTTTCCTGCCTTCTACTTTGACTCAAAAGTACAGTTCTATGGTTAAATTCTTGGATCAAATGTTTCAAAATAATAGATGAAATTCTTGGATCAAATGTTTCAAAATATACTGACTGTTTATTGCATTCTTTGGAGTCTTTCTTACAATTATAGCATTATAATAATTCATAATATATCTGTTTGGCACTTGCTTGCTTTCTTTAATGTTCACGAGAACTCTGTTTAATGTTCTCAAAAAAAAAAAAAAAAAAAAAAAAAAAAAAAAAAAAAAATGTAAGCCTTTTGAACTGGGAACTTATGAGTTTCTAATCTAACGTGCTTGCCATAAAAATGCAGGCTACAAGGCATGCAGAGATGGAAGCCATTGATACTCTTCTTGAGCAGTGGAGAGAACAGAGGCTTTCAAAGTCACAAGTTGCCGAAAAGTTTTCAAAATGTAGACTCTATGTTACATGTGAGCCATGCATAATGTGTGCAGCGGCTTTATCATTTATTGGTATGCCCCTTTTCTTATGGGAATTGTTATTAGCACTCCAAAATTCTCATTCTACACTCCAAACTTTCTATATTTAGAAAGAAAAATAGACTTGTGAGGAGTGTAGAATGATATTTGTGGAGTGCCAATAACACTTCCCTTTCTTATAATCTGCAAATAAATGTTGAGATTTCTTTATCTTCCTTTTGTCACTTGGATTAATGTAGAGGTGACTCTTCCTCCCATGTTTAGGAATAAGGGAAGTATTTTATGGTTGTGCCAATGACAAATTTGGTGGGTGTGGATCAATATTGTCATTGCACTCAAGTAGCTTTGAGCCACAAACGAGGTTCATTTCTGAACCCACATCACAATCAAGATTTGATTGAGTTTTTGTAGTGTCTTCCCTAATCATTGCTTTTTCTCTGGGTTATCTTTAACAAATTGTTCGCTTGTTTTGGTGTACCATTCCGGGAGAGTTTCTGAATAACATAATGCAGGGAACCACATAAGTATCTATATATAGTAACCCGCTGTGACTGACAGACACGCACCACAAAATTCATAGATATATGCACATATTTGCCATCAACAATTTAATATCACAAAACATGAAATCTCTCACTAAAGATGGGGTGTTGAGGACATCTGATGAAATCTTTTCGTCATTGAGATTGTGCCGATTCTTATCGCACCACAAAATTGGTCTTAACGTTGATTGTTTCCCATGGGTTTAGTGGGTTCTTAATAAGTTAATCAATACATTCAGCCAAAAAGAAAACTAGTTAGACAGTACAAACAATCCTACCATACAGAAACCATGTTGCCTATTTATTGACTTGGCTGTAAGAGGTAAGCTGGAAGTGTTTTTTGGTGATTCCTTAGCTGTAGCTAATGCTGAAGACTCTCTGGAATTCTCCGATTTTCTAGCCAACATTATTGTCTCTCAGTCTCACTTTCTGATTGTCTCTCAGTCTCACTTTCTGTTTGTTGTATAGTGGTGGAGCTCCAAAGGGGAAAGGATTCAAATGCACTGGAGGGATAATGGCAACAGAAGCAGTCTCACTTTTTCGCAGTTTTTATGAGCAGGGAAACCCTAATGGTATCTAGTTCATGTTTAATTTATATTTTTTCTGGAATCTAATCGTTACTTTTACATTTTATAGTTTGTCAACTCCTGCTCATTGGAGGATTTCAATATGTAGCACAAATTTTTGTCAGATTCACTGCCCTTGTTCATGTTCGTTACTTAGAATATTTCATCATTTGGTTAAAAGTATTTGAGATTTTTCTTCGTGTCTTTAATTTACTGTATTGTTTGGTTTCTTTCAGCTCCAAAGCCTCATAGGCCTCTTGCTCAACAAGCAACGCAATGAGTACGTAGAGATTCAGTACTTTCTCACCTCATTTATCAAATGGTACCATTGAGTCTTTTCGAGTTCATTTTCTCTTTTAATTTGATTGTTTTCTTGCTCGCTTTGCAGTTTCTGTTATGTTAACGTTCTGTTTGTACCCTTTGTTGTCCTCTTTTTTTTACTGTTTAATGTAACAATCGTTAATTTGATTTCAGAGGTCAAAAATCAAGTGCAAGACCAAAGCAAGACCTTCCTAAGGTTTGCAACAGCCCAAAATTGGATTTTGCGGACTTCGGAAAGGGAAACGGATGAAAACTTTGGGAAAACTACACGAAATATGGATCTCTTCGATATTTTCTACTATCACTACAATTATGTAATCCAAAGTTGGTTGAATTTATAAGAAGCTCGTTTGATGTTTAGGATAGGTTTGACTTGACGGTTCACTAGATTTAATGAATGTCGAACACAAGATATGTATGTTAACCAATGTTTTAAAAAACTCGCCTCGAGGCGCGCCTAGGGTGCCCTTGAGGCTGGGCGCCATGGCTAATGCCTCAGTTTTGCTGGAGTGGGCGAAAGGCTTCGCAGGAGCCGCCTAGGCGCACCTCAGTGAGTTTTTTTTTTTTTTTTTTTCTTTACTCCCAAACCCAAATTTTGGGTAGGATTTTAACTGCCTCATACCTCTTCCTTACACTTTTGTCTCTATGCATTTTTTCTGATTTTTTATTTTTTATATAATGGATGTGTGTGTTGTTTGCGTGCATTGTTATATGTGTGTTCATTATGTTTTTCATCCTCTATTTTATGCATATATAATATAATATATGTATATATATGTGTGTATATATATATTTATAATATATGTGTGTTCAGGGTGATTATTGATTAATAATCTTTTTATTTTTAATATACTATATGTGTACGCTCAGTGTATATATTAAAAAATTTAGGTCCCGTGAGGCTTCGCCTCACGCCTAGGCCGGGCTTCCCCTCGGATGCCTCGCCCACGCCTCACACTTTTAATACACTGATGTTAACTTGCATATTCTGTCGAAATGGAGGTAGAAGATGGGGAAGTCACAAAACAGACCTGTCCCACTCAATCCTACTAATTTTTTTGGGGATTAAGAGGGACAAGTTTTCTTCATGATTTCTCTATCTTTTACCTTTACCTGGATAAAATATGCAAGTTAGCAGCCATATTTTCATTCAACATTCTTTGGAATTTGGTGACCTGTCTAAGCCATGCCAATCCTAAACATCAAATGAGGCCGATGTTCCAAGAAAGGCTGTTTGGAGAGTCCATAATTCATAGTTAAATTTGAAGTCCTAAACTAATGAGAGTATCGAACTCCTTTAATCGCAGACTTAATGGGCTGATAACTTAAGCAACAGAAGTTATGCATTTCATGGAGAAATTCTTAAGTACATAGTTCATATGGTATTGACACATGCATAAGTGTAGTAGAACCCAATTTGTAACGATTGCCTGATGCATATGGCTGGAATGAGATTCATAAGTGTATGTCATGAGTGTTAGTTACCTTTTGTGCAAGTGCGAGATTGTTGAAGCACGTCCGAAAAGCAATTGGCGTACCAACACATGGGTGGTTATTCTTGGAAATCCAATTTCAAGTTACAACTACAAGGGCAAGGGAGAAGATTTGCGGGTCAAACAGATGACCTAATAGAAGATTAGCGCTATTAGGGTGAGTCCAAGGAGTACCTTAAGATATAGGGACGAGAAAGTAAGAAAGTTACAATTTGAGACACGTGCGCTACGGTTCTAAAGTCCTAAAGTAATTTTCTAGTCATTGGATGATTTATTGGGCTATCGAACATGTGCAAATGTATATTTACGTCGTTTTTGGTTTTTAATCTTGAACAAAATATGTAGAGGCGCAAAATAAACATATCAGTTTTTGTTTATGAAGTCGACTCTAATGAACAAGAAGAGGAGAAAAACGGTGCGTGTTTGTTATTCAATATACTTGTTGAGCAACAACAAAAATAATCAATCTATATATATTGGATTAAATTGGTTAATGGACCTTTTGATCTTGAAACTTGTGAAAGGAAAACCCAAAGAAATAAAGTGTTAAAAAAGGCATAAAACCCATCTCCCACTCTGTCTTGGGCTCTTCGTTTGTTTTCCGTAAACCCCTGTTCCTCGTCCTTGCCTGCAGACAAACAACAGACAATGGCACCTCTGCAGCATTCTTGTCTGTAGTTGAAAGCGCCAAGTTCTTCCTCTTGCATGTGTTGGGCCTTTGATCCTTTGCACATCTATGGTAATGGTGTCCCAATTTCCTATATATGCAATTATACATACATATATATATATATATATATATATATGTTCTTGTTTTTGGTTTTCTTAGTTTAGTTTTAAATGCTTTACTCTTTTCTGCATATCATAGTTTTCCCCTATAATTTTATGCGATTATTTACTAACATTGATGCCATTTATTGTTGAAATTTGTATAAACCCCAATTGGGTACGGATCTAGGTTGCTTTTCCCAGTTGGGGTTTACCAAATTGGGTCCATATCCATGCCTTCCCCCCGCGCCGCGGCGTTTGTTAGATTTACTTTACACTGATTTGGTTTAGTTTTGATATAAGAAAAAACGAAATCAAAATTCGGGTTGTTTTAGACTCTGTGCCTGGAATTGGGGTTGAATGTCACCACCTTTTGTTGGAACCAGATTTTAGTTGGTCTTTGTGGAACAGTTTTGAGTGATTGATCTTATTTGGTTTCTGTATTTATTTCCCATCCATCGTAATGTATGAAGAAAGACTGCAAAAGTAGAGAATTCAGCAAATTTTTTCGGTGATTATTTTATTGTAGTTAATGAAACTTGAAAAATGTCGTAGAAGTTTAACTGTGTGTCCATCTAGGTTCCATATTGGCATCAAATGAATAGTTTCCTTTTAAGTAATAACCGTAAATGCAAAGAATCTGTTCTTTCCATGTTATTAAATACTTAGTATTGCGATAAAAGAAAGATGTGCAGGAAACAAATGTGGAAAGTGTGTGCTTTTCTATGACATGCATAGGGGACGTGTTAAACTTTTAATTTATGCGTGGCGTTACACACTACCCTACCCACCTTGAATTTGGTCTTTGTAGCATGCCTCAGTGCTAATTTGAAAAATAGATAATACTTTAGTCCGTATAACATTGCTGAATAAATAAAATGCAATCATCTAATTGATATGTTTCTTAATTTCGCACCTTAAATAGAATGCATAGATTTCTTCAGGGCATTAGAGAATATGTTAAGCAGACAAAAAGAACCAAAAGTTTCGCTGATAGTTATGCTTTATGATTTGGTGGCTTATGCCCACAACCTCATGACGTTTTAGTATTCTTGTCCAGTTACATTTGGATGGTTGAGTTTATTAATGCTTTTAAGTCCTGCAAAATTAGGCGTACAAATTATGTTGATTCTAGATGAACTATGATTTGACTGGAAAAAAGAATGAACTGGGATAACGCTGATAAATATAACTGGTGTGAGTTTCAGCAAAGTGATGTATCTTCTTGGATATGTCATGCTACAAAGCAATTATATTTGTTCACCGAGTGCCTTTGTGCTTGCATAATGTATTGGGAAGTTATTGCTCTGCATCGCTTCTCCTTTTCTAGGGGTTTGAGGTATTGCCTTGAGGCAGAACAGGGGCATTGAAAACTGGAAGTTCAATTCCTTTGTCTGCAGCCATGTAGCTCTTGTGGAGATTTGATTGGGAATAGAATTCTGATGAGGAGTTCGTTGGTTGGAGCACAAAGATTGGTATACCACTTGGTAGCAGATTGTAAGCATGTATATTTTGTGCATGATGTGTGGTGTGGAAATGCCCAATGTTTGATTTGGAAGGTAACACATGATTTTGTCTATTATGGAGGTGTGCCTCTTGAGCCCTATGTTTTAACTTTTATAAACTTGAATCACTAGGAACTGGTTTTGGTGGAGGATTTCTTCTAAGACTTTAATTGGAGTGAAGGTTTGTGGACTTGTGGTCTTGGGGACAGTTGGGTGAGGTGGAGTTTTAATATGGAGAAGAGCTTGGGTCTAAGATTTTTGTTAGCGCTCTTTTGGGGATTCATTATCATAAGGAAGCTTAACCTTTGGTGTATGCTTTTCGCTGACAATATAGTATTGATAGATGAAACTCAAGAGGAGTAAATGCGAAGCTTAACCTTTAACGGTAAGTGTTGGAATCTAAAGATCTTCGCCTAAGTAGGTTAAAGATTAAGTATATGGAGTGCAAGTTCAGTGGGAACAGAGGTTCAAATGAGTTAGGGGTGAGGATTGGAGATCAAGAAGTACCAAAGAGCGAACGCTTTATCTGTCTTGCAAAAGAACGGAGAATTGGATGGAGACCCTCAATCAAAGAATACAAGCTGGATGGATGAAGTGGAAGAGTGCATCAGGTGTATTGTGCGACCATCGTATGCCACTAAAGCTCAAGGGAAAAATTTATAGGACAACAAGGCAAGCAATGCTTTATGACACGGAATGTTGGGCAATGAAGCATCAACATGTACACAAAATGAGTGTAGCAGAAATGAGAATGCATCTATGCTTCGTTGGATGTGTGGGCACACGAGAAAGGACAAGATTAGGAACGAGGATATCCGAGGTAAATTAGGAGTAGCCGAAATTGAAGATAAGATGAGGGAAAATCGGTTAAGGTGGTTTGGACATGTGAAACGAAGATCTATAGACGCTCCAGTTAGAAGATGTGATTACGAGGCAGAGGCTCAGGGCTAAAGGGGTAGCGGAAGACCTAGGAAGACTTGGAAAGAGACTCTAAGAAAAAACTTGGACTACTTGGATCTAACGGAAGACATGGTACAAAACCGAGCGCAGTGGCGTTCTAGGATTCATATAGTTGACCCCACTTAGTGGGATAAGGCTTTGTTGTTGTTGTTGTTGTTGTTGCTGCTGCTGCTCTTTTGGGCAGGGGACATTATTCATTAGAGGATTTTTGATGATTGAAAATTTGATCTAAACGGTCGGGTACTAATTAATAGATGCTATATCTGGAAGAACATTTTGTTTATTGGTATTGTGAAAATAGTTTCCTCGAAAGTAGCATTTCTTAAGTATAAGGACTTAAATTTTCATTTTAATTAGGTTTCCAAGTATTGCAATAAGAAAACATACGCATCAATGGGTATGCAGGGGAATAACTGAGGAAAGTGTGTGGTGCTCCATGAAATTTTACTAATTTCTTTTTTATGGGCATGCCAGTTGAAATTTTACTTACGTATTGCATTACCCAATAACCCACCTCCCTTGAATTTGGTGTTTGTGGCAGGCTGCCATGCTGATGTGTATAACAAACATGCTACAAATTTTTGATACATATGGCATTTCTCAATCAGTAAATGTGTAGTTTTAGTTAAGATGTTTCTGTTTTAGTTTTGATATGCATCTCAAAAAAATTACAAGGAAAATGTTGCACTGAGTGCGGGAGATGATGAGGTATTGACTCCATGTAGAAGTTCTAGGAAAATCTGCTTTGGGGTCCAAGTGAAATTTGTTTCGGACAATAGAGTGCGTTGATTTCTCCAAGACGTTGACGATATGTTTGATGGAAAAAGCCCAATGGCTTTTCTCTTAGTTATGTTTTGTGAGTTGGTGTCTCATGCCATGACTTGATTGTTTTTGGTTATTCTCTGCCAGCTCCATTGTTGCATCTTGATTTTAGTCTCAACCAGAAACTTAGCAATCTCAGGTGTCATGATTTGTTGATGATTTTACATGGTGCTAAGCTTGTGCTGATACTGGTTATTGATCGATATAAAAATAGTCATTAAGAATATACCAGATGTCATATTTCAACAAATTTGATGCATGCCAAAGTGACAATTTTCATATTGGCAGGGTGGTATCTAATGCTTAAGTGACTATTGCTTAAATATGAATGTTTTAGGTCTTTTGGGCGTGCACAAGGCTCATTTAGGTTATTAACTGAAATTATTGCAGTGCATCACTTGTTCTTATAGGAGTTTTGAAATTTGGAGCAATTTGATGGGTTGAAGAAACTGATTGCCTCTTGCGAATGGGGGCTTCACATCCTGGAAGCTTAATTGGTTTTACGATGTGGACTTGAAGAGCTTGTGGAGATATTTTTGGGGAAAAATTTCTGATGAGGATTTCGGTGGTTGTATCACAAAGATAGTTATATAGCACATAAAAGAATTTTGTATTTCAGATAACACTTGGTAGGAGTGCATGTTATCAAGATGTGCGGTGTGCCCATTGAAGAGTGCTGACCATAATTTGTTTGATTTAAAAGCTGTAAAAAATGTTTGTATGTGTGTGATGGAGGTGGCATTTCTTCAATCCCTATATTTATTGTGGATTTCTTTAAATACTTCAATCGTGGTGAAGATGGTGGAATTGAGGACCTTCATTAGGACTTTTTTGGATTTGTTCACTAGAGGATTGTGATGATTAGTTCATCAAAAAGGGAAGATGCTAGTTATTGGTCGACAATACTAAGAAATTGCATATGTTATTTCTTTGGGTCTCGTATTGATGTTGGGATATATCAGGAGAGAGATTCTGTAAGCAGTGTCAATGCGTTTTTTCTTGTGTTTGTGGTCCACATTGCATTAGAAGAGTCATAGCACTCTGAGGGACGCGAGGTATATGGGTCAAGGGTGTTTAGTGTTTCATGTCTATGGCTTTATATAAATTCCGCTGGTGTATGATTCCAGCAGGTCCTTAGTCTTTAATTTCTTTTTTCTCTAGGATTCGGTTATTTCCTGTTTATTAGGTTTGTTCTTTGATTAATTACACCCTTATGATTCCCTTTAGACAGATTTAGTGATTGAATAAAATTGATGGAACTTTGCTTCTCTGTAGGTTTGTGTGATTCCTAGAATCCCTATTGGTGTAACCCCAGCAGTTTCTATCTTTTTCTCATATTGTTCTCTAACAGTTTTCTCTAACCCTTTTTTTTTTTTTTTTTATTAATTTTTTATAATTTAATCTTTTCCTGTGTTTTTTATAAACAAGTAATGCGACCATCAAGAAATCTAAACGGGTTGGCATCCTTTTCTATTAGAAACTGAGCATGTCGTGCTTCGTACTCTGTCCCGGAGTTAAAGATATTAAAAGGATTATTCTCTTCATTTGTTATTTTGGAACCTTTAAAAAATTTTGTTTACTTATTTATGAGGTGGTTGTATTTATTTTATTTTGTTGAAACTTCTCTTGGCGATGTGGGATGAAAGTGGTGTTTATCCAAAAACGGGTGTTTGAGGATATTGCTTACTACAAAGAAATCAATTAGGGTTTAGTCCTTTTGCTTTCCTTGTAGTGAAATTTTATAATACTGGCCCACCTAAGGCAGCTTCTTAAGTAGGTTTGACTGTAGATATTGTAAGCAAACAGTGGAATCTGTAAATTACTTTTTCTTTGTTTGGTTGCCCCCTTCCTTGTTAGAATTCCTTGGGTGATGTAACTATTGTTGGTGATGTGTTTGTGGAGGTACCATGTAGGGTTTCGTCATGGTGTGTGTGTGTCTCAAGCAAGTTTTTGTTACCTGTTTTTGCTTGGACGATGAAGAGTCTGACTTTCTTTTTCTTTTTTTTTTCATTTTTTTTTTCCCAACTGAAGAAGTGCATGAAATTGTACAATATGATCCCCATTTTTAAAACTTGTTTTGCTTGTTGGAAACAGAGAGTTAGATGCTGTAGAATGAGGAAAACTTTGGGGGATGCCTCTTCTGTCATATGAAACTCATATTTCAAACATATTATAGAGTGATTCAGCGTGTTACTGTGGTACTTTGAAGCAACAGACCAGATATTAGTGAGGTGGTTTCAGGTGAAATGCTGAGTCTGAGTTTCCTTCCTAGTTCAATTGAAGCTGCTATATTTTGTGTATCTAATCGTGGGTTACACGATGACTTATGTGATTCGGTGCCTGGTGCTGAAACTTGGCAGATGTGTACAAAATGCGATGATCATTGCAGTTGCAGAAGAGCTCAACCAATCTCTGAGGAAAACAAGAATTTTGATGATTCCCGCTCCTTGATTTTTAAAAGTAGCTCTTCCAAGCTTTCAGCAGTCACCATGTCTGAAAGTTCTGCACCTAATCTCGTTTATAAAAGGAGGAAGTTACGAGGAAACCCTGTCATCGGGTTTCCAGGAGGTCAAGAAAACACTATAAGTGGTGATTATTTTTCTTTTCTAAATTCTGAAGCTTCTGCAGTTGCTGGTAAGGAACGACTTGCTTCTCAATTAGAGCATGAAACTGAAGCCACTCGAGCTCATTTTGTAGCTCCTCGTTTATGCAAGAGAGTCTCTCATGTTTTAAATTCAGAATCTTGTAATGGATGTTCTGCTGGTGAGGAATTAGTTTCTGATGAAGCACCTAAAAAGAACGTGCAAAAACTTTTAGAGGTAAGCAGCGTAAATGATAGTTGTTCATCATCAAAGTCAAATATGGAGCATGCTTCAACTTCCATGAAGACTTTAGTACATGAAACAGGTGAGTGCTCCTCTTCTAGTGCAGTAGTTATGGAGGTTGTGGGAGACCTGTCTGAAAAGGATCTATGCATCTCTATTCTTAGAAGCCATGGACTGCTTGGGGATTCCCAGGCTACCATGAACAGTGGTTCTGCTGAAGACACTGGCACCATTGGCAGTGACATCCATCGCCGGTCATGCACAATTTGTAGTCGTTCTGGAACCACTTTGAAAATGCTAATTTGTGATCATTGTGAAGAGGCATTTCACATGTCGTGCTGCCACCCCCGTATGAAGAAACCTCCTATTGATGAATGGTTCTGTCATTCTTGTTTGAAAAAGAAACATAAGATTTTACAGGAGCAAGTGACCCAAAAATCGCCAAATATCACGAGTGTCATGAGTAGGGAAGCATCACCCAAGGGCCAAATGAATCCCATAATGTTAATGTTGAGAGACATTGAACTGTATAGAACTAGTGTTCGGGTTGGCAAAGGGTTTCAAGCGGAAGTTCCTAACTGGTCTGGCCCAACAAATGGGTATGTTTATTCCGTTATTTACTTTTGATGCAGTTGAAGTTTATAGACTGCCTTCACTAGTTGGATTATCCTTGTGAAAACTGCCTGCTTTACTTGTCTCTCTTCCTTTCGATTGGTCATGTTTCAAATGATATGTACTAAGAAGGTAGCCACTACGTGGTTTATATAGGAGGGTAAGTAGTTTCATTTGGTTTTGTGCTTTGAATCCTTGTTTTCAGAGGACTTAGCATGCCAGGTAGGACAGATCTTCTTGTTTCTGCTGCTTGTATTCCTAAACCATTGGCTTGCTGCCCTGCATAGTTACCTGTGTGGGATCTTTTTTTCTCATGTGTTCTAGGAAAGAAAATTGTCATCATCTGCCTTTCCTAACTCTGTTTCGAATCATTATTTTCTTTCATTTTGCATGTTACTTACAATGTACAGCTTTTGTTATTTTGATTTGATATAGTGATATCAATGGCATTGGTGAACCATTGGAAATAGACTCGTCGGAATATGCTAGATTCAATGTAAGTACTTGACGTGTCTTTATTTGTAATCAGCTTTTCATTTGGCATGAGAGATTTGGAAATTTTATGGAGTAATGGCACATCTTTCTGTTGTAGGGGCTGAACTGCAATAAACCTTCTAGACATAGCTCTATAGGTAATTGGCTTCAATGTCGAGAAGTTGTAGATCGCTTAAACAGAACTATTTGTGGAAAGTGGCGCAGGTAATTTATTTATGGTTGTGTTAACACTTGGCTGGAACCTGTGAAGGTTGTGATCTGATTATTTAGTTGGAAGTTTTCTGATACGTATGGTAATATATTTGAGTGACATTACTTTAACGGAGAACATGAAACACCGATACGAATGTATGCATGTTGTTTTTGACTTGTCAACCTGATCGTTGTAAAATATTTGAGAGATAACCCCAATCTAAGACTGATGGTACTTTAGATACTGGAAGAAAGCATCAAAGCTTCCCTTCTTTCCTTTCCTTACTCTCGATGGGTGTTTTTATTCGTTTTCCATCTCTCTCATTCCTTGGTCTTAGTGATTGAAGATTAAGATTTGACACTGGAACTGGAAAACCAATTTGGATGCCAAAAAATCAACAATGGGACTTATTTATTTGATGAGAGTAACACACTGCAACCTCAAAGACTTGAGGCATTTAAAAAATTTAGCAACAATTTCTCGACCTACCCCTTTATTTGGATGGAGAGTGATTGAAGGTTGGCTGAACTCATGTTTCTCTCCATCCTTATAACCCAAATCGCAGCTAAGACACTGCAATCTAAAAAACTTTAGCCTTGTTCCCACCCGGAACCTTGTCCTTCCCACTTGAAATTATACCACAAATCTTACGGCTGGATTATTTTTTATGGAAATTATCTCGAAATATAAAGTGCACAAAATAGTTCACAATGAGTTTTTTGGTATCTTGATATGTCACTTAATACTATTGATCTAAAGTTGTGTTATATCGCTTTTGTTCTCTTAGTCTTCTACTTTTGTTGTTGATTATGCTTGACATTTTAACAAATATGGAAGATTCTCGTATAGCAGGGCTCCTCTTTTTGAAGTCCAAACTGATGACTGGGAGTGCTTCTGCTCTATCCTTTGGGATCCAAGCCATGCTGATTGTAACGTGCCTCAGGTGGACATATCACTGACACTATTTACATCTCTATTTATAGACTAGTTTTGAATTTTTAGATCTTTCGTATAAAACTCTCAGAATTAGAGGAGTAACACTAGTAGGTATTCATCCGCTCAAATTCTCTTATAGGATCCTTAAAACGTGATCACATTTTTTCTGTGACCCAAAAGAATGGATCACATTTTAAACTGCTAGATTAGATATAAATGGTTGGGATTGCATCTCAACAATTGTGCACCTCAACTATCCATATCGAACCTACTGAGGGTTATTGGGATTTCATTCACTCGGATTTTGATATGACTTGACTGAGATGTAGTCATTGGGGTAGACCACCTCACTATTGTATTATGTCAATGTATTTTGCTTCCTTCACTTTGATTTTATCTTTGTTCTATGCTTTCTTCACCTTCATTATAAGCTGGTCTGTGTGGTGGCCATCTTTAAATCTAACGTCATCCCTCTTCTTTTGTGTTTGGCTCAGGAACTGGAAACGGATCAAGTTCTAAAGCAACTGAAGTATATTGAGACGGTATGTTACAGGCACTTGCTCCAATAAATAAGTTTTTGGATATGCTGTGTTCATTCAAGTTGTATAAAATGATGAGTGCTGACTATCCGGAACCAAGACTACCGTTTGAATTCAATCTTATTTATTTTAGCCAGGGTAGGCATGGGTAGATTTAGTAAGAGAGTTGAAATGAGACGCTAAAGTTTAGTATTCAAATTCATACGATGTTGCATGGTTTCAAATTCATGTGCTTTTGCTTGAAAATCCTTTTCTGAATTCTTATATATGCCTAATTGCTCCTCGTAGGAGCATAATATTATCGTACTGGTTTTTCTATGGGTTCTTATTAATTTCTTATGATGTGTAGCTGAGGCCCCGGTTATGTGCTAAACGGCATACTTTGGACGGAACCAAGAGTGCTGGTGATCTGAAAACCCCCATAGTAGGTACAAAAAGTGTACAAACTCTATGATATGATGAAAACTTGTGACAAGCGTGTATAGAACCTGGCTCGTTGAGTCGTTGTACATCATAGATATCAAATCGAGTTAGAAATTTTGACCACAGTTAACTGGATTATGGTTTTTGTAGGCAAAGTGCACGAGCCACTGGCTTCTGTGCCACTCTCTCTCTCTCTCTCTCACTCTCTCTCCCTTTTTCTCTTCTTTTGTTGTTGTTAAGCTTAACCTCCTTGTTAAGTCACCAGTGTTTACTGTTTCATCTTTCAATGGGGTTAACTGGAATATGCTGGACTACACAATGTGACAAGTCTTTTTGCTGCATCAAGATATAAATTAAAATGCTTCTTTTTTTGAGGTTGCAAGGAATTGAAATTGGGTCTATCAATATGCCTTGGTCCTATTGAATGTTTGATCATCCCATTAAATTGATGACACGTTGAGCTTGGGACCTTTATATGGGCTAACCTGTTATTTTAATAGAGAATTAGATGTTTAAAGAGATAAAATATATAAATTGATACAATTCTAAAACTTTAGTGTGCAATTTGAGAAAAGTAGGACTTCGTGGTCTTATTTGAAAATCACCACAAGCTGCAAGTGTAAAATGTAGCTACCACCTGAAAAGTATTTCTGTTACGATCTAATTTATAGAAAGAATTATTTTTCATTTTAAGGGATTAGTCATGAATGAAATGCTTCCCTTCTAATCCTTCCATTTAACGAATAATTCATCTCCTGCATTCAAGTTAGAACAGCACTGCATTTCTTCTTCAACCTAACTTTAGAACAAATGAAGCCGCTAGGTCCAATGTCATAATATAATTGGTTGAAAACTTGAAAAAAAAATAAAAAATTAACCAATTATTTCCGGCACATTGAAAATTTTCTCTAATGACTGATACAAAAAAATGCTATATTTCATTCAGAAAACTGTCAAATCATCAAACATTTTCCTTTACTTCTGCTATTGGAACATAAATCACAGACTGTTCATGCAATCGAGATATATTTGATTTCTGCTTTGCCTTCACGATTTGAAATTTCAATAATTTCTGTCTCATGTATTCTAGCCTACCTTTGGCTTTACATAGTCTCTCCATTTCGAGCTCTGGAACTCGACATCCATCTTCACCTCCTCCAGCGATAAGGTTGGCTCTCTTCTCCTTTGTTCGTGTATTCCTAAGCTTCTTCAAGCTCACATCATCACTCAACTCTTTTCCATCCTATATGAAAGCAAACCAACACATGAGTAATCTTTGTTTTCACTTTATATTTTCAACACAGATAATTGGCAGTAAATATAGTATCTAAAAACCAAAAAAGTCCCTAATCTGCCACTTTATATTTTACGAAAAATAAGTAGAGACAAGCACAAGTCTAAGAGAAGATTTAACCAAGTGAACTAGTTGAGGAAGGCAAAGGCGAGGGTTCCTGAAGAATTCTCTGATATACCAGAATTCTTCTTCCTACAAAAAAATAGTTCTGGGAGATAATTGTATGAGAAGTTTTCTTGCACGTATGTAAAAAGGTATGATATGGGGATTCTGAGATCGCAAAGTCAGGTGAAGTGCAGTTGGTTTCCAGAAACTCACAAACCTTATTCTGAAGGACAAAGACCTTGCTGCTCTTTGCACGTGACCCACACGAAGGACCCTTCTGTTGACTCTTCTTCAAAGGGCTGCTTAGTGATTTTGGATGCTTTCTCCGGAAGGCCTTAGCATTCTTTGGCGAATGGACGACAGTTTCAGCTAAGGTATCATCATCTGAATCTGATGCCATGAGATCAGCAGCTTTTCCAGTCACATTTTCATATCCCGGTGCCTTGGAGATTCCAGGAGTAAAAGTGTCAAGGTCTTTACCACTCGCTCCCTGTTGTGCAAAAGATCCATTAACATAGTTTATTGAGAGACAAAAAATCCTCAGGAGTTAAGATTTAAGATCCTAACTCTCCATGGCTCATTCACCAATATAATCTTCGTTTAAAAGATTTCCAACTCCATACAAACCTTTGATTTAGTAGCGATAACAAAGAGGCTAAAACAGATAAATGAAAAAAAATACAAAAAAAACAACAATAGTAGAATCGAAGAAGATGGGCGTATGAGAAATAACATGGACAACTAGCTCACCTTTCTGGTTTTCAGAGCTAAGTAACGTGCGTTCTTGAACCATTTACTAACCTGGAAATTGCAACGTTAAAATTATCAGAAGCTACAAAACCATACCTACACATTTTGACATTCCTTCAGATTCACACCATAATTCCAAATTTTCAATAAAGCAGAATCCAGAAAGACAATGTATTTGACTGGATGAAAAACAATTTGGCAAGCAATAAAACTCATACCGAGCAACGAATTAGTTGATTGTTCAAGAAGGCACAAACAATCTGTAGTTCATCCATCGCCATTACCTTCTCAGGATTAAGGCCCAATTCTTTTGAAAGATTATCCTTGACAGCTCTAGAAGGAAGTTCATTCTCAGAAAACACTTGGCGGAGCTTCTGGAATAAGAAATTACAGCAGAAATTTTAGTCTAGGAAATTACATATACTACCATCAGATTTTAAAATAGCTACGCCAGAATCATTATGGGTGCAAGTGAAGAGAGAGAGAGAGAGAGAGAGAGAGACAGGGGAAAGGGACAGGTTCTAATACCTCTACTGCATTTCGAGGAATTCGGAAACATGACCTTCTAACTTGCGTATCTGAAGAGTGTTGGCTGGATTTCTTTTCTGAACGGTCAACATCTGGATTTCTTTCACTTTCATAGAGAGTCATAAGAGTGCTGGCTGCATCAGATTCATTCCCTCTCCGCTTTCTTTTACCGGGACCCCAGTCTTCATCATCACTAATTTGTTCAAGCAAAGGACCATCTTTTCCAAACATTTCCTTAGGAGAAAACAAATATGCAACACAGTGAATATTGGACCGTCACCTCAAAGAATGATTGTTATACAACAGATACAGTGCCCCATTATTATCCACACAATATAAACTTTAATTAAACCTCAAAGGGTTTAATATATATTGATTAAAATATGATACGAGCATTTCAAAAGTTGACTATATCCTAATAGGCATGTTTTATTACCAAACCATCCACAATCAAATATATAAAGAACACCAGCAAGCAATTTCTAAGTAATTCATTATCTCGAAATTTTTAACTCTCCTATGTCAGACTCAAAAGTGGAGTCCAGTTGAATGTAAAGATAAGGTACAAGGAATTAAAGGTCATACTATAATTAGAAATTTAAAAATTACAATTCTCGAAAGGTTGAGTCGTGGAAACAACCTCTTTGCAAAGCAAGGGTAAGGCTGCGTACGATAGACGTTTTGCCCGACCCTTGCTAAGAGGGGAGCCTTGTTGGCTTACGGTTGAGCCTTGTTTAAAAAAAAAAATTTACAATTCTGTTACCAGTCTAGAGTTCTATCTCAATTTTATTTATCAAGAACAAGTGGAAAAAAAGAACTTAAAAAATTTGGGCTTCCATACTCACATCATATAACTTCTTATAATCAACACTTCTTTTCTGTCTGCGGCTGGAAACAATTTCCCCGTCAGTAGATACATCAGAACCTACACTGACATCAGTTGACAATTCCTCTTCTGATGCAATGTCATCGCTGCCTCCCCTGCTGATGCTGCAGCTGTTCTCGTTCCTCTCTGGATTATAATCATCATCTTCAGAATCATCCGAAGGCCATTCTTCATCTGGATTTAATAAGGAATTCTTGCCATGGGGGAAAGTGGCTTCTTCCTTGAAGACATCCTATATTCCGTAGAGAGCCATTAGTTATAGGAATTATTAAAGCAGCAAAACCAAAAGTAATTGGGGGTGAAATTTTGACATTTCTCAATGATTTAGGCAATGACTAACCTGCCAACCACTGTTCATGGGAAAGCAGGTCCCCAGATGAGCATTTACTAATTCTAGTATTTCCATTTTACACTCACAAAATTTGCAAAACCAACCTTGCTCTCCTCGAGGAACTGTAGATTAACAATTGAACTTAGAAGTAGCTTTTGCTAAGAAAACATAATTAGTATGCCGCCAAAAGGTCCAAAGCAAATTCAGAAGAGGTGAGAAACTTACTATTTTCAGTATCCAAGGGAGGATCAAGACATTTTTGGTGGAATGCACAATTGCATGTCCCATCACATAGTATAATATCATTATCAGGGAAAGCTTCGTTCAACTTGCACTTTGCACAGAATATCTAATAGAAAGAAAAACCAGAACGTGAATAAGCATGAAACCAAGATAAGGAGGTATCACCTCATATGAGGTATTATTTCCAAGGAGAATCAGTTCTAACGAAAAACAATAAAATCATTCTTGCTCCAAAACTATCAGTAGCCTACGCTTGGGAGCTATCGGAAAGGCCAGACCTTAGCAGAGACCACAATTAGGGGATCCAAACATCCCTTGTCGGCACATACAAAAAGGATAGTAATGCCATGTACTTACATGTTCATGAGAAACAGATCCATCTGGAGAAATAAAAGAATCTGCAATGCTTCCTACTGAGCTCAGAGAATCCAGTTGATGAATTGCATCACGGATTCCAAGCTTGCAATTTAAAATCTGCTTATTGGCTCTCTGTAGTTCCATTTCAGGCCTAATCTTTTCTCGACTGTGATAAAAGTAATAATTAAACGAATTAAACCGCATAACTATGTACTATAGAAAGGAGCCCAAGAAAACACCGCACATTCTACATGCTTAACTGATCATCACCACTTGCGTATAATAAAAATGATTGCAATTTAATTCAAACATGACACTGCAATGTTTTCAGTTAATTTGAGACTTTGAGCACATAAAATTTACAAGATTGTGCTCCTGCTATTAAAATGATTGAAAATGTACATTCATCGAATAATCAAAACATTAGCTTCTAAAACTATCCAGTCACCTCTTTATTAAAATTCTGTTTTAACATAAAATATTATTCTTTTCAAACCAAGACTTGGAAATTTCATGACTCTTTTCCTATGTCTAGCTTAAATACTAAATCATTGATAGAACTTATGAGACATATAAAGGAGAAATCAGGAAATGAAGATATGTATTAAATGATCGTACATACCTCTGACCCTTCCAACCTTCACCGGCATAAGCGTCAATAAGGTTGTGCTCCAGTTTTATTTTAATCAAAAGGTACCTTGTCCTCCTCTGCAAGCGAGAAGTTTCATCCAACTCCTCCTTATCCTTTTTCGGTTTCTTCTTTCTCCTCCTTTTTTCTCCTCTCTCATCAGAGCCGTTGTCTGATAACTTGTTGTGTTGAAGTTTCACAGCAGACGGATTTTTGGAAGAATCTGTATCATGCTCTTTACGAAATCCTTTTCTACTCAGCAATTTATTGTCAGCATCATAATTCCTTGACGCCTTGCTTGAAGAGTTGGCACCTCTCTTCTTTGACAAGGCTGAAGCAATAATGGTCTTGGACGACTTTGATTTTGGTTTTTTAACTTTTGGCGACGAAGTTAGGTTTGCCAGAGAGCCGGAATAACCGGGTTTCCCGTACTCCTTAAAGGATGATTTCTTTCCAGGAACACGCATATTTTTAACCAATGTATCGGTACTGAAAATCAAAACAGAAATCAGGTTAGCATTGACAAAACAGCTCCTCTTTACGAAGTAGATAATTACTTAACTACTGAACCAAAAAGAACAATTTCAACATAGCAAAGTAATCAATGAAACAAGACTGAGTTACATGCAATCATCTTTCCTACAAAGTGGAATATCAATGAATTAATCAGGTGATATGTCAATGCAGACTCAGAAGCAAGCATGTGACCTTCTGCCTCCCAATCGGAAGATTTTATTTGGAAAAAACAAAAAAACTCAGATCACAAAATTCAAAGATTGGAACAGAGCACCAAACCTCACCTGAAAAAGAATGGAGATCTCTATCAACTGTTGGCCTTTGAAGCTGCTGCAACATACACACACATATACATTCATATATAAGAGCAAGAGCTTTGGAATTGTCGAGGCATTGATGGGTTTTGGATTAATTGCTCCAACAATTTCAAATTTTGAAACTTTTTTCGGTTCTTTGGGGCTTTTCAATTGTGCTTTTCGGTTAGTACTCGCAGTCGCCGGCCGGTTTTGTTCTTCCCGAAGCGCCACCCGAAGGTCCCTCTCCCTCTCTAAAAGGACTATTACCAAAAAAGTCCTAAATATAATGGTTCAGTTCTCGAATGCTCGACGTTGGATTATCTTTTTGCTGTTGATATGCATATAACATACGAACGACCAATATGATTCCATCATAGAATATTTTTCTGATTTTTTTTTAAATTTTAATTTCTTTAAAATTTACTCACAACTAATTGATGAATTCCTCTACACAACTTGTAACTAATCGGTGAAGTGTAGTAATATATTTATGGGAGCTTTAATCAAAAGGGCTTGGGCTAACTTTTTTTTAATGAAAAACCATTATAAACTATTATTTAATAAAAATGATTTAAATTTTAATCATAAGGACACAAAACTTTTACGAAAACTAAAACACACGGGCTCAACAAAAAGCCCAAACTGCATAACAATTAATATTCCAAAATTGCCCCTAACGGAGCCTAACCCAAGCCCGTTAGCCAAAGTTGCAGTTACTAAAATTCATCATCCCTCCAACGCCATTAATGTTCACCACTGGAGAAGCAACGACGGCAGAAGCCGTGGAGGAAGAGGAGGCCTTCCGCTTCTTGCTCACTTCTCCCTCAGGAAAGCAGCAAAAGAAGAAATTGGGACCCTCTGGAGGATCGATGGCAGGAGAGAAGGATTTGAATTTGCAGTATGTTGTGGATCTCTCGCAGTCAAGCTATTTGTTCACTCCGTTCTCACCGACGTTTCCTGCTTCCACTTGAAAGAAAGGCAGACCGCTTTGGTGAGTGTGTCTCTTTCAGATGCCAATGTGCAGTGGCTATGGTGGAATTGGGGTTCGCGGAGGAGACGACCAGATTTTCAGTGAAAGGAGAGGGGTGATTGATTTTTTGTATTTATTTTTTTTGTGTTTAATTGCATCATCTTCATTAGGTATATTTTCTGCAAAGTAATTGAAACACCCAGTGAACTCTGATCTTCTGCTGACTATATGTCCTGAACTTTATTCGATATTAGGAAAAGTGAGGAAGAAGTCACGGACAATGAGCAAGCTGAAAACTGGTTCTCTTTTGACATCCACCCAGCGCATTTGTGGTGGGTAGTTTTCACATCTAAACTTTCATTCCATTGCCATTCCTCTTTTTCTGTTGTTTAAATGGATTTTCTTCTACATGCGGCTTATTTATGCTGCTGTTAAAGTGTAGTATGAGGATTCCATTCTAGATTGAGATGATTATCTGGTCTTGGCTTTGGCTTGATTGCCATTACCTTGTCTTGATTTCGCTTCACATTCTTGAGTTTCGGATTCATTATTGTGTTCTAGATATATATTCCCAATACAAGAATTTGCCATTGTTAAAGTCCTAGGCTCAATATGTAATCTGTACTCTCTATCTCAAAATAAATGTGGTGATTATAATTGAAAACTTTAAGACTACTGTAATTCTATTGCTGATTGCAACCCCGTGCTTTGTGTAGACATGTTCATTGCTCTTTGTAAAGATTCCAATGGATCATTGACCAAGCAGGAACTTCGAGGATATGCAGATGGGACATTGTCGTGTAAGTCGGAGATGCCCAAGAAGATCAAAAGAAGGCCAATGACTTGATGAACATGGCTTTTGTAGATCCAAAATTGCTGTTTTTTTTTTGTCTCCCTTCAGCTTCTCTTTAAGCAAACATGTAGAGAGTATAAAAATCCAACTTTTGGGTTTCTTTAGGGTTGAGCGGGAGAGAGATTGGGCATGCAGAGAAAGTTGGCAGGTTTTTAAAGGGAGGAGTTGTAAACTTACAAATGTGAATTATTTATACAATTGAATACTGAATATGTATTCAAATGAACATTGGTAATAGCATTATTTATTAAACTAAACACTACCTATTTCTCGAATTGAATATGAGTACTATCATTATTTCGTAAACTGAAAGCTGACTATTTATTAAACTAAACGCTGACTATTTCATAAATTGAACACTGACTATTTCTTAAATAAACACAAACTATTTCTTAATAAATACTGACTATTTCTTAAATGAACATTGGTACTATCACTATTTCTTAAACAGAATATTAACTATTTCTTAAACTGAACACTAACTATTTCTTAAATAAACACATGCTATTTCTTAAACAGAACACTGACTATTTCTTAAATGAACACCGGTACTATCACTATTTCTTAAACTAAACACCAATTATTTCTTAAACTGAAGACGATACTGTCATTATTTCTTAAACTGAACACCGACAATTTCTTGAATTAAACACCGACTATTTCTTAAACTGAACATGAAACTGCCACTATTTCTTAAACGGAACACTAACTATTTCTTAAACTTAACACTGACTATTTTTTGAACTGAACATCGGTACTACCACTATTTCTTAAATTGAACACTAACTATTTATTAAACTGAACATTGACTATTTCTTAAACTAAACAATGGTACTACCACTATTTCATAAACTAAACACATACTATTTCTATAACGATTTAGGTTCGTGATACAAACAATAAATTCTAAAGTACAACGAAAGGGTGTCTTTAGTTTGCCTGTAAGCAATGTAGTTCGCCACTTCAATCAAAGGAGCAATTTTTGCTTACACGTATAAAGAGCATGGAAGATGCTTCGGGAATTAACATATTTGTCACTCATAATGCACCCTCAGCTAAATGATTAGGTATTATTTATGTACATACGTTTGAGATGTTATGTTGCAATGTAACAATTTATGAGTGTTTTGTTCGAAAAAACGTTTTATGAATTGTATTTAGAACAACACATATGCAATGAAATGTATAGTTTTATTTGCAATTTGAATGTTGGTTTAGTGTAATCAAAGAATCAATACCAACATTTTATTTACTGGGATTTCAGTTTTGTTCCATCTGCTCATAGTGCAATTGTTAATTCATAAAATGTGTTCAAATCTTCTAACTTTTATTTTCTAAAAATAATAGAGGAGATAGTATGCAACACTACATTATTATTAAGTTGGGTAGATACTATAGTTTAACTTATGCACTTTTTTTGTTTCCATTCAATGCTCCATTTGCTTTATTTATTACATACGGAAAACAGCAAGCTAAATAGTCAGTGTTCCGTTTAAGAAATAGTCAGTGTTTAGTTTATGAAACAGTAATAGTACTAGTGTTCCGTTTCAGAAATAGTCAGTGTTTAGTTTACGAAACAGTGATAGTACTAGTGTTCCGTTTAAGAAATAGTCAGTGCTTAGTTTACGAAACAGTGATAGTACCAGTGTTCCATTTAAAAAGTGACTTAGCACCCTCGTTTTTTATAATTTGCTTAAATGCATCCAGAGAGCTACTATATTTAACTGCTGCTCCTTAGGTCATCATCATCCGTGGCGCACTGTGTCAATGGGGTAAGAAGCTAATCTAGCACCAATCGTAACTCCCCATCCCAACAAGAAAACAAGAAGCTAGCAAAGAAGCTATCATGCAGGCCACCAGTTAAAACCACAGGTTTTAGAGAATCGTACATTCCAAAGTAAAGTCCACAATACACGAAAATTCCAACACAACTAAACCATTAAACTGCCTTTCAACCACCCTTCTTGGCAGCCTTGGCATTACTTGCCAAACGTGTTCTTGCATAGTCCCGAGAATATACAAAAAGAAGAGATGAAGCACTAGCAGCACCGCCTGATGCCAAGTTCCTAGCGAACCACTTCCAATAGCCATTTTTATCCTTCTTGAAGTTATTATACACTACCTAACACACAAAAACAGTACCTGTGTCCAAACAACAAATGCTAATACCAAACTAAAAACCATAAGTCATCATTCCTAGAAAACAACTTTTATCTTATGCAGCAGGCCATGTTCCGGCTCGAGGACGAGTTTAGATCCTTGGTCGAACGCGGCGGCGAGTCACGAAAACTCAATCGTGTGTTTCGTGGTGAGTCGAATGGCGTGTTGTCGTTTGACTCGGGAGATGATGAAGAAGAAGATGAGGATGAGGTAATCGGGGATGGTGAGGAACACCAGATCCTTAGTGCTCAGCCGATCGGTGACTACGACATCGTGATCGATGCGCTTCCTTCTGGAACCATCAACAACCTCCATGAGATTGCTAAGCAGATGGTGGCGGCGAGGTTCAGAAAGGAGTGCTCGCACGTGTACAGAAGATGCCAGAGAGAGTTCCTGGAAGAGAGCATGTCGAGGCTAGGCTTGCAGAAGCTGAGCATCGAAGAGGTTCAGAAGACGCCATGGCAGGACCTCAAGGACGAAATCAAGCTTGCAGATATTAGACGGAGAGATCGAAATAGGGACGGAGAGATAAAGCTTGCCGTCAGGGGCAAAAGCGGAATGTTATTGCTTGGGCCATTCTTATTGGGCTGATTTAAATTAAAATTTTGTACTAACCATTAAATAAACTTGTAACATGGTTTTTGGTTAAAACTTAATGTTTTTAAACCTTTTTGGTTAGTTTTCCTAATATTTATTTGCTCTTCTTTTTTATCCAAGAGATATCTGGGAAGGAGAGATCATAGTTTAAAATATCCATAATATCCCGATATTTCCATCGAAATTTCCGTGTTTTTGGACTACCGATATTTTTTTGGACTACCGATATTTTCGATATCATCGATATTTTAGACCTTACTAAGTCACGCATGTATCTTACCATGCAATGTATAAAGTGTAAAATATTGTATTATTTCATTATATATAAATGATTATGGTGTGTTTAAACTTCTTTCATTAATTACTACATATTTTCTACACTCACAATGTTTGCCAGCTCGCTATATAATCAACTTAAATCAGTTATATCTATCATGCAATGCATTTCCTTCCATTTTTTTGTGATAAACTAATAGATAATTGACTAAATAAACATCATGCAAAGTTTCAATAAAAATTTCCAAGTTTTTCTTACAATTTCCGTGGTTTTTATTCAATTTTTATCGATATCGATAATATCCCGATATTTCCATCAAAATTTCCGTATTTTTGGACTACCGATATTTTCGATATCATCGATATTTTATACCTTGAGAGAGATTAAATAAAAAGTACCGTACTTAACGAATGTACAAAATAAATTTAATCACTTGAGTTTGTTGTATACAATTACAATATAGTTTGGGTACACTAATGCAACAAGTACAATATAGTTTGGGTACGCTACTTGTACTTGGGTTTGAGACGATGCTATACTACATGTTAGAGCCTAGGAGTGGGCATCAAACCTACGAAAAGTCGGTTTAGTTTGATTTTGACCAAGAAAAAAAGTCAAACATTTTAAAAACCGAATCAAACCTATTTACTTTTGGGTTGCTTCAGTTTTGATACTTTTGAAACTGACAAAAAGCAAACCGAACGAATCATGTATCTTTAAATTATTAATTACTTTAATTTGCACCTCTAAGCTTATTGTCAGTTATTTAGCGACCTTACTATAAACATATTATAAGTTGTAATGACTAAGAATTAGGAGGTTTACATGATATTTATGTGATGTTCTAATTAATAAATCGTTTTTTAGCATGAGATTTTATTTAATTGAAACTCAATTCTTTTGACTTGATAAACTTTTTGTGTTCCGAAAAGCTTAATATTTCAATTGAATTGAAATGCTTGAGATCTGTGGATGTTTGAAAGACTAAAACTTTTGAAATATTGAACGTAGGGGTGGGTTCAAAAAACTGAAAACTGGAAACACCAGACCAAACACAGAAAAACAGAAAATCGAAAAAACTGAACCAAAAAAAGGAAAACCGAACCCAACCGAACTTTATTAGTTTGGTTTCAGTTTTAGAGGTTTGAAAACCAAACCAAACCAAACCGAACCGAACCAAATCCCTTTACACTTAAAATGATGCCATTTTAGTGATAGTCCATCCTCCATATTTGACTTGATGAAGATTAAAAAAATTATTGAAAGAGCAATATAACTTTTCATATATGACTTGATGAAGATTAAACAAATTAATGAAAGAGCAATATAACTTTGCAATGGTTAAGGTAAAGAGTTTGCCCTTAATATAAACAATTGAAGACATGCTTGCAAATAGAAACATGGAGAGAGAGAGAGAGAGAGAGAGAGAGAGAGAGAGAGAGAGAGAGAGAGAGAGAGAGAGAGAGAGAGAGAGAGAGAGAGAGAGAGAGAGAGAGAGAGAGAGAGAGAGAGAGAGAGAGAGAGAGAGAGAGAGAGAGAGAGAGAGAGAGAGAATCGATGGGCAATTCCTAACAATGCATGTGACAACACCACCAATAGATTGCCCTTTCACCCTGACGATATCATTAATGGTAGCGATCATCTTCTCTAGGATTCCTATGCTTGTTCTGGTATTCCTTATTACTGAGGAGATAAGAAACAAGTTGATTTGCTTTTATTAGTATCAGGACTCGAGAGGAATGTTAAGATCAGTTTTTTAGGTGTGTGACATTGATAAAAAAAATCGAAACCAAACCGAACAAAACAAAAAAAAAAGAAAAAAATTGAATCGAAAAAAAGAGAGAAATTTGAATTGAACTGAAATTTCAATTCAGTTTCAGTTTCAGCAAAAAACTAAATCGAATGAAACCGAACCAACCCCTAATTGAATGTACTTTTTAATTATGGTTTGAATAAATGTAGAGTGCTACTAGACCCACCCCGTTGTCCTATTTCTTCACCCACATTATAATTTCACCCACCATAAAAAGTTAAAAAGTTAAAACATTATTTCCACACTCACTATTATTCCTAAAATAACCTCTAATTAATAACTTGTCATAAATTTGTATGAATGCTGATAGGAGCATATTTATGCAACTTAGTTAGCTTGTTTTCTTGCACTTTTATAGTTAGTTTGTGGTTATTATAGTGTTTTAAGCTATTTTCGTGTGTTTGTAGGTCCAAATGACAAAGTTGGCGAGAAAGTGCAATTTGGAGCCTTTTGAAGCAGTTTTGAGCATAAAATGGATATCACATGCTTGGAGTCAAATGGATGGACGAAATTGAAGATCAAAGGAGGCAAGAAATGAAGAAATGAACATGAAGAACAAAGAGTTCAGAATTGGAAACCAAAGTTTCTAAAGTTGGAAGTTGCTATTCTTGGAGGTTTCCATTCTTGAAAGTTTCTACTCTTGAATTGGAAGTTTCCTAATCTTTTTTTCAGCTTTGTTCTAAGCCCATGCCGCACCCTAGGGCCCTAATCCTTTATTTTCTGCTAAGTTTAAACCCTAATCCATCCACCCTAGGGTTGTGCCGCACCTAGTGTTCTAGAAGCCTAAAAATCTGCATAAAATCCTAATTCTTTTCTCCCTTGGATGGGCCAAGCCTTTTATCTCCAAAACCCTAACCTTTTCCCATCAGATTTTGTGAAAACCCTAGCTTTGCCGTGCCTATATATATGTGTTTTTAAAGCCTAAATTCGTCACCACCCTTCACACCATTCAGAAACACCTTGCCGCAACCCTAATCACCATTCTACATCACAAAACACCATCCTACATCCATATACATCTATGCCGCACCTTTTGGAGAAGAAGGAGAGCTTTGTCGTGCATTCCATTGATGAAGGAGGGCCTTGTGCGCAAGCCATCTGCATCCTTGGGAGTTTTAAGAGTTCTTTCTTCCCTCGTTTCAGTTTCGATGTTTATTTTAATTTGCTTTTCAATTGCTATGAACATGTGGAACTAAACCCTTATTAGTTAGTGGTGAATTTGAAGCCATGGACATATGTTAATATGAATTGATTCCTTTTAGTTATTGTTTCGTAAAATATGAATGCGATTTACTTATCTATTTGATTGATAACTTATTCTTGTGTGTTGATTAAGGAGGCCTACTTAGTTTGCATGCTTGAATCTGGTGCTAAATTATAAGGGACTTTCACCTAATCGTTAGGAACTTATAATTACAAGTAGTGGAGATTGTTAGTCACAATCGTGTTAAGTAGATTCTTGGCAAAAATATCATGCAGTTCATAGTTATAATTGCCTTGTCAATGCTTATGATTTCCATGGAATTTAATGATCTTTGAATGTATCTCTATCATGCTGTTCATATAGGGAACTTGAGAAGAATAATTTGGGTTGTTGCATGCATTCATCCAATTCAATGAATTTAGGGAAATCTGATAGTTAATTTGTGCATTCACGATTAATTTGAGGCATTGTCGTTCATGGTTTAAAGAAACAATACTGGAAATTGATTTATGTTGCATATGTTCATGTGTGGAGAATGATCCTCTAACTAGCTTTTCACCCTTGAATTCATCTCAATTTCGTTTTAGTTTACTTTGATTTGCAATTTGTTTAGTTTTAATTCAATTTCGTCAGAAATCAAACACCTTTTTCTGTTTTATATTATTAGGTCAGAATCTGTCCTAATTAGGTTCTTTAGAGTGTTTTGAGTCAATATAGGTTAGGTTTAGTCCATAACCATTGTTTGGGTCTTAGTTTAGTCTTCAATTCGTCCAATTTCATCTCTAGAATCTGTTTTGAGTCTTTTAAGTGTTTTCTGAGTTAGTTAAGTTACAATCTGTTTTCTTTTAATCTTTTGAGTCAAAGTAAGTTTTAATTTCGTCCAAATCACTTGTTAGGTTTACAATTGAGTCAATTTCACTTAGTTTTGCAGATTTGAGTGTCTTAGGTCAGTTTAGAGTCTATAGAGTCTATTCTTGTGTTTTTAAGTCTAGTTTAGTGTTTTAGAGTTTAATTTGAGTAGATTAGCAGCCCTAGTTAATCCCCGGTTTAGAACGATCCCTACTTACATCTTTGCTACAATTGTCATCAATAGGGTTTAATTTGTGTGTCAAGTAATTTTCACACCAAATTTTGGCGCCGTTGCCGGGGATTAGCAAACTTGCTAATCCCTTGTTTGTGTCGTGTCTTAGGGTACCTTCCAACATAATGATGAGGATTTGGTTTTTAATTGCATGACTGTTAAAGAAAGTTACAAACATGGGTGGAAGTTTGATATGCTCTTTGGTTTATGCTTGGTTTTAGTTAACGTTTACGAATTCACATGTAATCACAAAGGAAAAAAATAAGTTTTTGTAACATTCTTGAAGGAAGGAACTCAAACTAACGCTACAACCCTGAGAGACTTGAGCCTAAACTTTATTTGGAGAGTTAGTAATCTGTGATTTGTTGTTTTCTAAAGTCGTTGCATGATCTCATTATTCTTTGCTGGGTTGCTACTTAGAATACGTTTTATCACTTTAGTTCCAAATACTAGAACTCATACCCGTTTCATTCAAAACTTAAAATTGAATGCATAACATATAGCAAGATGAAGTTGTTAGTAGTTACCACCAGAGCCAAAAAGCCTTCGTTCCATGCAATTGTTTTTGTAGGTTTTACCCATTTGAGCCTTAATTAGCCTATTTTCTTTGTTAGCTACATTATCCTCACCTAGCCTAGAATAGGACTATCCACACCCTTGTTCTTAAAGTATAGTGGATAAAAACTTCATCTACAATCGCTCTTCAATGTACTAGTGAATCCACCTTCCCAAATTCAAGTACCCTATTTAGGCATGGCTGGGACTTCATCTACACTCGGCGTGCATACTCAACACCACCCCCAAACCCACTTACCAGAACCCTCATGTGCACCTGTTCCCCTTCTATCACCAACCTCGATCACTAAAACATACGAATAGGAAAACCCATCAGCCTCCGCCTCCAAACCCACCAGCCATTTATACAATTCAACCGACTTCTGCGAAGTTTTGCACCAAGCGTGGCCTCTGATCATATGGTTCCCCACAGTACTACCTGTGTCTTCAACATTTTTGAAAATTTTGAGGGATTGATTGAGACACCCAAAAGCAACGTAGAATGATAAAATTCGAACAAGAATGTAGCTTTTTTGTGAGTCCATGAATTGTTAAATTGGGTGTGAATTTAGGGTGTGCTTGCAAATCACTGGAAGCAACTAGTTTTTTTCTTTGTCCTTATATGTCATTTTATAGGAGGTTAAAATTGACTTTAAAATTTTTATTAAAAGATGGGTGGAGAAATAAGACAGCGGAGTGAATTTATCAGCATTTTAAACATAAATCAACAAAACCAAACCGAACCACTGCATACTCGTTGGTTCAATTATATTTTCGGACAAAATGATTCACGCCCACCCTTATTAGAGCCTCACCTTTTGATTTTATTTTCAACTCTGTTGGTAAATTAACATTTGATAACATTGGCAGGGTTGTCCATGAACTAAGAGCAACTCCACCATGTGGAGTAGCCCTAGCGACAGGCCCCAAAACAATGGGCAGTAGCCCGAGCAACCACGTTCAGCCCATCCGGGCAATTGAACCCGAGGGGGACCAAGGGAGAGGCCTCGAGGGAGGGGCTTGGCGAGAGGTGATGACCCAAGAGCCCGATGGCGAGGCTGACATCAAGCGACGTCAGCCACGTCATGTATCTGAAATGAGTCAGGTGAGTGTTGTTCAAGCACGCGTTGGCGCACATCGCTCGACAAGAATGCAGAAATAGGGTACGCGACGCATATCTGAAAATGTTATCGTTAGGGAGGCCATGTGGCGCCTCCGCGTCCATTGGATCTCAACGGTAATTTTTTAGGTGCGTGACATTGATAAAAACTACAATTGAAGAGTCTGCCCTTAATATAAACAATTGAAGACATGCTTGCAAATAGAAACATGGAGAGAGACAGAGACAGAGGCAGAATCGGTGGGCAATTCCTAACAATGCATGTGACAACACCACCAACAGATTGCCCTTTCACCCTGACGGTATCATCAATGGTAGCGATCATCTTCTCTAGGATTCTTATGCTTGTTATGGTATTCCCCATTATTGAAGGGATAAGAAACAAGTTGATTTGCTTTTATTAGTATCAAGACTCGAGAGGAATGTTAAGATCAATTTTTTAGGTGTGTGACATTGATAAAAAAAAAACCAAACCGAAAAAAAAAAAGAGAAAATTGAATTGAATCGAAATTTCAATTCAGTTTCGGTTTTGGCAAAAAACTGAATCGAATGAAACCGAACCAACACCTAATTGAATGTACTTTTTAATTATGTTTTGAATACATGTAGAGTGCTACTAGACCCACCCCATTGTTCTATATCTTCACCCACACTATAATTTCACCCACCATAAAAAGTTAAAAAGTCAAAACGTTATTTCCACACTCACTATTATTCCTAAAATAACCTCTAATTAACAACTTGTCATAAATTTGTATGAATACATTGTACAGAGTCACCAACAACTGATGGAACTTCATCTAGAATCGCTCTTCAATGTACTAGTGAATACACCTTCCCAAATTCAAGTCCCCTATTTCGGTACGATTGTGACTTCATCTACACCCGGCGTGCATACTTGACACCACCTCCAAACCCACTTACCAAAACCCTCATGTGCACCTATTCCCCTTCTATCACCAACCCCGAGCACTAAAACATACGAATAGGAAAACCCATTAGCCTTCGCCTCCAAACCCACCAGCCATTTATACAATTCAACCGACTTCTGCGAAGTTTCGCTCCGAGTGTGGCCTCTGATCATATGGTTCCCCACAGTACTACCTTTGTCTTCAACATTTTTGAAAAATTTGAGGGAGTGATTGAGACACCCAAAAGCAACGTAGAATGATAAAATCCGAACAAGAATGTAGCTTTTTTGTGAGTCCATGAATTGTTAATTTGGGTGTGAATTTAGGGTGTGCTTGCAAATCACTGGAAGCAACTAGTTTTTTGCTTTGTCCTTATATGTCATTTTACAGGAGGTTAAAATTGACTTAAATTTTTTTATTAAAAGATGGGTGGAGAAATAAGACAGTGGGGTGAATTTATCAGCATTCTAAACGTAAATCAACAAAACCAAACCGAACCACTGCATACTCGTTGGTTCGATTATATTTTCGGAGAAAATGATTCGTGCCCACCCTTATTAAAGCCTCACTTTTTGATTTTGTTTTCAACTCTGTTGGTAAATTAACATTTGATAACGTTGACAGGGCTGTCCATGAACTAAAAACAACTCCACCGTGTGGAGTAGACCCAACGACAGGCCCTAAAACAATGGGCATTTGCCCGAGCAACCACGTCCAGCCCATCTGGGCAATTGAGCATAAGGGAGAGGCCTAGTGAGAGGTGACGACCCGAGAGCCCAATGGCAAGGTTGACGTCAAGCGACGTCAGCCATGTTTTGTATTTGAAATGCGTCAGGCGCATGCGGCTCAAGCACGAGTTGGTGCGCATCGCCCGACAAGAATGCATGCATATCTGAAAATGTTACCATTAGGGAGGCCATGTGACGCCTCCGCGTCCATTGGATCTCAACGGTAATTTTTTCTATACCGTTGGATTTCCAACATTAATAATAAATTTAAAACCTTATTTAATTGCAGCCGTTGGATCTGAGATCAACGGTCTACGTTATTCGCCTTTATAGATTAAAAAAACAGTTTAAAATTTTGAAAATCTTATCGTTGTGCCACATGACACAATCTGGAGTGTTGGAATTCAAATTTTTTTAATCCAACGACAGAGATTAATTATGTGAATAAAAATTAAAAAAACGTAAAAAATTAATAAAAATCCGAAATTTTTTTTTGAAAAATAATAAAAAAAAGATTTTATTTTTCTATAAATACCTTTCATTATCTTCTAGCGTACACCACAATTTCATATTTTCTCAACTACTTTCAACCACATTCCTATCTTTCTCTCAAAGTTTCAATCCAATTTTTTCCAACAAAATGACTAATGATGTAGGTACTAATTGGACGCTTATTGAAGATGTTGCGTTGTGTACTAGCTGGATTGAAGTTACTCATGATTTGATTAGGGGTAATGAGATGTAGTTGCGAGAAATGTAGAGTCTTATTCATACCAATTATCTTGAGAAAATTGGTGGGAAAAGAACCAAAGAATCGATGTCCAGTCTTTGGAAAATACTTAGCCAATCGTTTAGTATGTGGAGAGACGCCTTGGCACAAGCTAGTAGTAATCTTCGAAGTGGAGAAAATTTAGTGGATCATGTAACAATATATTATTTATTTGTTTGTACTATACCCAAATTTATATTAGCTACTTTGATTATAATTATTTCTTCTCCCTCATTATGTAGACACTTCAAGCACAATCTTGGTATAATGCCAAATCCAAAACCAAAAGCAATCATTCACCCGATGGGAATGTTGGAATATTGTCAAAGATTGTCCTAAATTTAGAGTTGTGCCTGTTGGTCCTGAAGTTTTCATGAACAACACCCCTCTACACTCTACGCCCGATCATTTCTCGCATGTTCATGAAGATGACGCAGAAGAAGTGCCCGAAACGCCCCCCTGAACAAGCATCGGGGTTGACCCGTTATCCAATTAGGCCTCAAGGTAAGAAGGCTTCAAAGAGAAAAGGGAGTGCTTCCAAGAATGATTATGCAAAGTATATGGAAGAACTTGCTCGCCAAGGTGAATTGACTTTGGTGCAGGAAATGACTAAATTTGAGGCTGATAAGGCTAGAGATGAGGCAAAAGCTGCATATGTTGAGAGAGAATTTCAAGCTAATGAGAGAAAGAGAGCTACTTAGGCAAGAAAGGGAACATGTTAGAGAAGAAGAATAACTCAATGAGATCGTGACATTATGAACACGCCTGTAGAAGGGAAGTCTTCAAATTCTAAATATTTTTGGAAGTCGGAGAAAGCAGACGTGGTGCGAATGAGGCATGCAAGAGAAGTGAGAGCAAGTGGAGATGGTCCTAGCACGACAAGAGAAGATCATCCTAGCACCACAAATTGGTTAGGTGATGATGAACCATTCACGAGCCCATAATTTTCCAATCACTTTGTTTGTAATCGGAGCCCATAATTTTCCAATCACTTTGGGTTGTAATTTATTATTTATTGAATAGAGTACTTTATGCTGTTTCCAATTTATGGAATTTAGTACTTTATTTAAAGTAAGAGTAAATTTATTTAATTTGGTAATTTATTTATACTAAGACAATCTTTATTCAAATGACATAAATACGACAAATAAAATTATATAAACATACCAAATAATAATTAAATAAACTCACTAAATGAACTAAAAAAAAGCACACCAAATGAAATTAAATAAACAAACCAAATAAAAACAAACACACTAAATGAACTTAAGTATCTTGAGCTTGTTTCAATTCCCACTGGTGCTCTATCAAGTCAATTTGCCGGGCATTGTGCATATATGGCATTTGAAGTGCAGTATATCGTTGAATGAGTCTTTCATTGTAACGTCCATCCCTTTCTAATGGCTTGTGTTGCACGGGTTCTTCAGTGGTGTCATGAGCACAATATATTTGTGTTATGGAATTGTTCATCCTATCTGGCTCATATTCATCAATGACATCATAATTGTACTCATCTTCCACAATCATGTTGTGAAGAATGATACACGTCATCATGATGGATCTCAGCGACTCTAAATCTAACATGCCCCGATCTCGATATTCCCCGAATACCAGGATAGGCACGTGCTAGCCAACACCCGAGGGTGACGAAAGCCATTTATTGAGTGCAAATGCTGAAAACAAGGGATATATAAGACTTATAAATATAAAAGAATAAGGAATATGCATTTAAAGAACGTGTTTAGAGCATACAACTAACTAGAATTCTAAAAGAATTTATATAAAAATTGAATGAACAAAGAAGTGGGTCCTACACCGAGAGGACTCGAAGATGCCGATGCGAAAGTGCCTGGACACTAGGATTGTATGCCTCGATTCTAAGTCCTGAAGGGGGCGCAAAACAAACATGAGTGGACCAAGTTGATATATATATATATATATATATATATATATATATATATATCTATATAGATACTAAAACAGTTATCAATATACTAACCCCAAGGTTTTATGAAAACACATATATAATGATAAACATAGGTTTTCCGAAACCTAGCATGTCGTGCAATGTCTCAAATCATAACTTGTATATATAATAATCACTAGTGAATTGTCTGATAACCCCCAGGCTCCATGCCGGCTCCTCGTCTCTGAGCAAACAATCAGAAGAAAATACACTTCAGGCCCCATGTCGGCTTCCCGTCCCTGTGCTAATTAGTCAGAGGAAACACACTCCAAGCCTTATGCCAACACCAAACTGTCGCCCGGGACGGACCAGAATCTATCCCTACGTCCCGTAGCGGAAATGACTACTAGGTAAGTACGAAACCATTGAACATATATATATTGAAAAACAACTTCATAGTATATAGTCATCCATCATCTATACTATAAAGAGGTGTTTGAAACATGTTCTAAATATCATATCGTCATCCATCGGATATTCTATAAGAACACGGGTTATAGGAAAATAGTAATATTCAAACTAGCCTTAGTAAGCATGTTATCTCAAAGCGTTTCATGAAACGTAATAATTAAATCATGCTTTTCATGTATGCATTTTTATATTCAAAACATGCATTTTAGAAGGGGTCCACTTACAGATACTTCGTCGCGGAAGAGCCATGCAAACTAACAAAGACGGAAACGCCACAATAATTGCCCCTAAGCACATAAAGGGTCCAATTAATAAAACTCTACTCAAATGATTGAATTTGGGAAGACAGAGTTCATAAATAAATTCTGGACGTCGAATTACCCTAAGAAGGGTCCCAGATAAATTTTGTAAACGTCCATAGAATATTCTAGAGAATATTCCCTGACGGAAAATTTTCTAATGGAATATTCCTTAACAGAATATTCCACATAAACGGTTTGAGTCGGTTAGGGTTTAGGGTTTAGGACTTGGGTTATGGTTAGGTTCTAGAATAATGGGTTAATGGGTTTAGGCTAAGGGCTAAGGGGTTTGGGTTAAGCTTTTAAAAATGGTTGGGCTTTAAGAGTTTGAGTTTAGTTTCAAACAAATAATATAAATAAAAATAAAAGGATTTGGGTTGGGTTTAGGGGAAAAAGGGCTTAGGGTTTTAAGGGTTTCAAATTTGGGCTTAGGGCCCCAACCGACATGGCCCAAGGTCCTTTAGAATTGAATAGAAATAAAACCAAAACTAAACTAAAGAGAAATGGGCTTGGGCTTAGTGATCCGGCCCAAAGGCCTTTAAATTAACAAAATAATTAGAAATAAAAGGGTTGGGTTGGGTTGCCCAGGGTTTTGGGCTTGGCAGGAACGGCCCGAAGGGCCTGGGTTTGGTGGGTCGCCGGACCTCAAGAAAAAGAAGGCCGACATTTAAGGTTTTTAGTCTGAAAACAGAGCTAACTTTAAACATCTATAATTTTGTCAAAACGCAACGAAATAAAGTGATTCAAAAACGAAAATCTTAGTTCTCAAAGAGACGAGGAGAATGGTACCTCACACGACGTCTAACTCATCCAGGGTTGGCCGGAACACGTCTCAAAAGAGGGCTGTCCGAGGGAAAACTGTAAACTCGCCGGAATTTCTGGGTAAACTTTAAATAAGTATAACTTCTTCAATACTCAACGAAATTGGGTGAAACAAAAAGGAAAGTTGTAGCACTCAGCGAGACGAAGAGATTGATACCTTACAAACCAGAAAAATCGCAGTGGTTTGGCCGGAAATTGCCTCGAAGGGGACGGTGCTCGTCGGAAAATATGGAGAATGCTCCCCGAGCAGTTTTCACGTTTAAACCTTCACCAAAAACCACTTTTTAGCAACCACTAAACCTTCTAGACTACCAGGGAGAAGGATGGAAGAGTGGTTCAACTTAACTTCGTTTGAAAACACTTGCACAGTGATTGTGCATAGTGCCAAAGATAGATCAGAGATGTGAGGGAGAGAATGGATGTCCGAGTGATGGTGATGGGTGGTGCGTCGTGGCCAGTTGGGTGTGAGGATGAGTGTGTGTGTGTGTGGGGGGTGCATCGGAGAGGAACAGAGAGAGGTAAAAAAGAGGTTAGAGAGAAAAGAAAGAGAGAGAGTTTACACGGGAAAAAGGGAGAAAGATAGGAGAGAGGCCGGGGGACAAAGCTCATAGGGTGGGCCCCACATGGCTCATCAATTAAGATAAAAAAAAACAATTTTTAATTGGGGGTAGGGTGTAACAAAATCAAACATTCTAGAAGCATCCCTGACAATCGCCTAGCGAGCTTGGAGGATACCAAAACAACACTCCATATCTTTCCTGCACCTTTCTTGACAACTTGCAAAGTGTTTTTCCTTTGCACTTCGCGAACGTGGCACTGTTTTGACAAATGATGACCACCTTGGATAAATGTCGTCTGCTAGGTAGTATGGTTGGTCGTACTTATGTCAGTTGACCTAGTATGTGACTTTTGGTGCCTTTTTACTTATGTTTGTTGACCCAGTATGTGACTTTTGGTGCCTTTCCTTGCAGGACATCGTTGAACACTAGGGATTGGGCAAGGACATTGAGGTTATTTTGAGCTCCTAGAACCCCGAAAAAGGCGTGCTGATCGGATCATATTTATATATATTTTTACTTCGAATTCACTCGTCTTTTCTTAGTTAGTTCCTTATATTTTTGAGCTATTTACTTATTTTTGTGTTTATAGGATTTGTTATGCAAAGAAAATAAAAATAGAACAAGTGAAATTTTATGTAATAAATTCGTCAAAACTGTCTGTGTAAATCAGCTTTTAAATAAAATTAAAAAAAGAAAAATAATCATGATTTATGTTTTGTTAAAAGAATGAGGGAGAGTCGGTCAAAGAGGAAGTGGAGTGCACACTGATAAAAGGAAGAATAATAAAGGAAAGCAGAAGGAGTGCGGGACTGAGTGGAAATAATAAAAGAGGCAGTGCGCAGGGGACAGAGAGGAGTGGGGAGGACTCGGATTGGCAGAAACAAAAAAACAAACAGAAAATAATAGAAAAGAAGGCAGGAAGACCGAGGGGGAGAGTGAGAAGTCAGAGGGAGAAGCAGGAATAAAAGAAGCAAACTGACAGAAGAGCAGGGGGAGGAGATAGACACGGGGAGATGTGAGAGACGAGAAGAAGCAGCACGGAGAGGGCAGAAGGCAGAAAAGAAGCAGTGAGGACAGGGGAGACGGAGGGCAGGTCAGAACCAGAGAAGCAGCGCGCGAATAAGCGCAGAGCACAGATTGACTGGATAGAAGAAGCTTCACTCCATTTCTCTCGGTTAAATCTTTCCAACTTATGTTTTACTTTTGGTTTAATTTGATAATAATGTGTAACTAAATTTATTTTGGCTAGAGGTTAATTCAAAGCCATGAATATATTTGTAATATGAATTGATTACCTTCAGTTGTGATTTCTGAGTTGTGATTTAATTTGCTTAACTGCTTGATTGATAACTAATTTGTGTATGTTGGTTGAGAGTGCACGCTTAATTTTCATGCATGAATTTGATGCTAGAATATAAGGGAGTTTCACCTAATCGTTATGAACTTATATTCACAAGTAGTGAAGGTTGTTATCCACAATCGTGTTAAGTGAATTCTTGGCAAGAGTATCATGCGTATTCCATAGTTATGAATGCTTAGTCAATGTTTATGATTTCCGTTGAACTTAATGATCTTTGTTGAATGTCTCTATCATGCGTATTTCATAGTTAGGGACTTTGATGAGGAATAATTTGGTTGTAATGCGTATTCCATTCAATCCAATGAATCTAGGGAAATCTAAGAGTTAATTTAAGCGGACCTAATTAACTTGGAACATTGTGATTTACAATTTAGTGAAAGAACAACTGAAAATCAATTTAGGTTGCATATGTGTCATGTGTGGAGAAGAATCCTCTAGCTAGTCCGTCACCTATCCTTTCACCTTAATTTCATATTTTTGTCAATTCTGTAATTTATTTAAGTTTAATTTACTTCTCGTCAAAACCAAACCCCCCCATTATTAAATTATATTATTTAGTTAGTTTTCATTGTTGTTAGTCTTTTAATTCAATTTCCGTCCATTGCAGTTCCTAGTGTCTAATTTGATTGTTTTCATTATTTTGAGTCATCCTAAGTGTGTTTCGAGGTATTAGAGTTTTTAGCCTAGTTTTGTGTCCTTGAGTCTTGTTTAATATTTTTAAATTAATTTAGAATAGATTAGCAATCCCTCCTAATCCCCGGCCTAGAACGATACCCTACTTACATCTATACTACAATTGTCAAAAAGAGGGTTTAATTTGTGTGTCAAGTAATTTTCGCATTACGTGCCAAATCCATGTATCAAAAGATGTCACCACCTCCAAAATGATACTTTTTGCTCATTTTCTGTCCCCATAAGTGCCTTGCCATGCATTTAGACAATTTTTCCAGGTCCAGTGCATACAATCAATGCTTCCAATCATCCCAGGAAAATCTCGCATCTCACCCTTCTTCAGAAGCCTTTGCAAGTCCATCTTAGTAGGTATCCGGAGGTACTCTGCGGTGTAGATAGATTCGATTGCTCCACAAAACCTCATCAGGGACTCAAGAATGGTTGATTTCCCCATCCTCGCTATCTCATCCACTTGGACTGCAGATACTCCATATGCAAGCATCCGTAAGACAACATTAATTTTTTACTTAGGAAGGAGACCCATAACACCAAAAACATCATTCTTTTGCACAAAGTAAGAATCATGGTTGCAAACAACAATCATGATTTTGTCCAACAAATGTCGTTCTATTTTAAAACGATGTCTAAAGTAAGTATTAGGGAATGCACTGTTACGAACAAAATAATCGTCCAAGAGATTCATACCTCATTGTTGCCTGCTTCTATCAAGGTTTGCGAAATGGTTGGGCCTGTAGATCTGAGCCATAGCTTGGATGACTCGACGGGAATGTGAGGCTCTGGCCATTCTTGTTTCGTCATCTCTCATTCTACGCTCCTCATCCTCTTCCATCTCATTTTGGGCCACCTGGAGATTGAACATTCATTCTGATTGGTTAAACAATTATTCCTCTTGTTGATCGATTTCCCACATCATCCTTGAAGAAGAAGACATTGTAAGAAGGAAGCAGAAACTATGAATAATGATACAAATTTTGATTTTGGTGAAGAAGGAAGTAGAAACTATGAATAATAATAGAGCTCTAGAGAAAATTGGTGTGAGATTTCTGAGGATGAATGGTGGATTATATGGAGGATTAAGAAAGGATTAGGTTGTAGATAATGTCACGTGGCATGTTGTCATTTGTTAAAAATCTAATCGAAATCTATCCTCAAATATTGTAAATAGATTGTGACACGTGGTGCGACGTGATTGGTTAAAAATCTTATCGGAAATCTATCATCAACGATTCTGAAAAGGTAACGACACGTGGCACGACGATATTGGATAAAAAACTTATCCAAATCCATCACCAATAATTGTCTTTTCGGATAATGACACGTGGCGCAACGAGAATGATTGAAATTTTTATCCGAAATTACAAATAAAATTATTTTGTATTATTTTATACATAAAAAAATACTATTATTTTATTGCCTATTACCAGTGCTATTCAGTGTAGGGGTCGAGATGAAAAATGCAATTACTGTTCACTAGATGGATTAAATAATGAATAGTTTTGGGGGGTCTTAGCAAAGGTGGAGTTGCTCTAAGAGCAAGTCCACCCCTAAAAACTTTGTGCCAGCACCCAACGCATTTATCCACTCAAGTGAACAGTAATAGACCCCAGTGAACAGTAATAGGCTGAAGCATCTCCACCCCTAAAAATATGCTGGCACCCAGCCTATCTAATATTATATTATTTTATTCATATCAATTAATATTTTATCATTTAATTTATTTTTTCTTTTTTCTTCTTTCTTGCTTTCCCTCTCCAGTCCTTTCTTTCTCTCTCCCTCTCTTTCCCTCTCTCTCTATCTATTTTCTCTCCCTCTCTCTCTTTTCCAGCTCACTCCCGTGAGCTCTCCTTCTTCTTCCTCTTCAAAATCTTCAACAAATCAAACACAAAATATCTCTGCAATCAATGAAGCCGAGAGCTTGAGCTCTCCTCAGATCTTTCTCCCCTAGATCTCTCTACAATATCTCTGCAATCAATGGTTGTTTCATGAATTGAATCCCACAAACCCCAAATGGAGGTTGAAAATTAAATGGGTTTTTAATTTTCTGGGTGAAATCTCCATCGACGGCCCCAATTCTCTCGACCATTCGGCGTCGGAGAGGGCGTCGAAGGCCCCCAAACGCCATCCCCACCACCCTTTGCTCTGAATCCTACAAATTGGCCTTCTTCAAAACCTCCTTGACCCGACCTGGCGCGGAAAAAAAAAAAAAAAGGTGGCTGATGTCACGCGGGCGTCAGATAGGCCGGTCTCTGGGTCTGTCAAGAATGAGCTGGTCTGTTGCCTGGCTTAGGTTGGGTGCCAGGCAATTGGGCAGGCTGGAGTGAATTGACAAGGTGCCAGCCTGATTTTTTGGCTGGGTGCTGGGCAAATCCACCTCCGGTGGAACTGCTCTAAGGCGACCTGGGTTTCCATTTTTTCAATGATGTCTTTTCTTGGCAGTTTCAATTTACTTAAATGAACAACCGGGTATTTTTTTTAATTTAATTTTAATTTTTTTTTTAATTTATGAAAGGTGGACGACCGGTTCAAGTCACCTGAATAACAAAAAATAGCTTCTTTATTTATTTATTTTTTTGACAATGATGTCATGTTTAAATATTAATATCGTTGTATTGTTCTTTTGAAAAGGTATTTAGCGGGAAAACAAAACATAGATTTTAACGACCGAAACCATAGAACATCACATAACAAAAATACATAGGATAGATTTAAACGACCCAAGTGCACTATGTTGTATTCAAACTAGTTCGACAAGATATGGCATGGTGTGCATTCCATGAGTCCAAAACTTGGCCACTTTTAAATGACCTACAGGCAGTGGCGGATCTAGGAAATAATGTTTGTGGGGTCAATAAGGATAGCGCGCAGCGCGCAATTTTTTTTAACAGAAACGGCATCTGAGGTTCGCGTCTGAGGTTCAATCAAGTCCTTGGCTTCTGTGAACTCCCCGCACCGACACAACAGATCAATCATGCGAGCATAATGTTCTTCATCGGGGCTAATATCATAAGAATCACACATTGAACTAGAATAATGGCGCCCTTCTTTGACTAAACCAGCATGACTACAAGCTGAGAGAATGATGAGGAAAGTTACTCTATCTGGTAGCATATCTTCCTTCAACATTCGCTCAAAAAGTCCTATTGCTTGGACACCACATCCATGCTGTGCGAGAGCTGCAATCATAGCATTCCAAGACACTAAATCAATATAAGACATCGTGAGGAACAAAGTGTTTGCATCCTCAACAACTCCGCATCTACCATACATCTTGAGCGTGGAGCTGGCGTCCATACTTCAATGCTCCCAGCGCAGTTCGTCTTCAACCACCCCAGCCGAGGAGTTCTTTCAGACCTTTCGTCGAACACTTGGTGTGCAGCCAAGGGGTCTCACCAGCAGCTCCAAGGGGTCGCACCAGCAGCTCCAAGGGGTGTCTAAGGTTGTTTCCATGGCTTCCAAGGGGTCGTGCGACCCCATTGACCCCACTGTGGATCCGCCTCTGCCTACAGGGAAGAACAATTGACAACCTCATCGACGTCTTTACCACCCATATATGTCCAGTATCCTTTCTTCGCATCTAAATCAACATCCATTTGTGGTGGTTGAGCATAAGTGGGCAGAGGTGCTAACTATGTGTGCCGAGAAAAACTGAAGTTGCCCATGAAAGGGTAAGGAGACAAAGATGGGGGTTAGTCTTGAGCTTATCAAATAATGGTTTGCATAGTTCTCTCAATTTTGGGTAGAATTCTACAACATAATTTAATGAACCTAGAAATCTTTGGAGTTGGGTTTCATTAGTGATTTCATCTAGGAATTTATCTGCAAACTGGATGACTCTGTCTATAGGTTCGATTGTTGACTGAGGGATGTTATATCCTAAGAATCTTATGTTGGTTTGAAACAATTTTATTTTTGTAGATGAAACGACTAATCCGTTTGACTTAATTATTTTGGATAACATATTTAAATGTTTCCAATGTTCATCAATTGACTTTGAATAAATGAGAATATCATCAATGTAAACAATGGTGATTGATATTTCATTCATTATGTTTTGGAATTCATTGGGACCTTTAAAGGAAGGGTTCCCCATTTTTTTTGAAAAAATGGTGACTAGTTATGGGGTCTACACCACATCGAACTTCAACGATACGAACCGTCTATTTTTCAAGTTGGACCTCATAGATCATCCTTGCAATATATTAGCCAATTAGAAATATTTGAGACATCTAATTGAGTTCAAAAAAATTGACGAACACTTTGCTCTATAAGAAACAATAAAATTTCATCATGATAATTAAATAGATAAATGGTTTCGGATTAAATTGAATTTTTGTAATGATGATCTACAAATCGAGGCTTACAAAACAGACAGTTCAGACTGTTGAAATTCGACTTGGAGTGAGCCCTACAACAAATCCTTATTTTTACCCAAAATGGAGGATCCCTTTGGATAAAGGGCTTGTATAAGAATAAGTGCAATGCTCTTTTCTTTTCTGACTTATATTTTCAAATCGAACAAAAGTTTTGTAAAACTCTTTTCGTTAAAGCTTCAATTCTGAACTTACATTGGAGTGCTCTATTACCTGGATAATTTTTTTCCAATCAATGAAAGTTCTACTACCTTGAGCTTGAGATATACTATGATTAGTTGTTCTCTCATATTAGCTGATATATATAAAGCTAATAAACCCTACATACATCAATGGTAGGTAAGGATGGCAATTTAATCCGTCAAACCCAATACCCGCAGTTAACCGACCCGAACAGTTTGGTTTCAAGTAGAAAATTTCGGGTTTTTTAAGGGTTCGGGTAACTATTGAGTAAATTGTTCAATTTCAAGTTCGGTTATTGTTATAGGGGTATCCGATCCGAACCCGTCTCGTTTTTATTCTTTAATAAAAAATATAAATATTTATTATATATATGTTTTTATAAAAGAACACACCTCACTCTCTCTCTCCATGTTCCTCCCATTTTTGTGCTCTGTGCCTCTCCCTTCCCCGAGCACCACACACTACACACATGCAAAACAAGGACCACACCACCATCTTCTCTCCCTCATCCAGTCATCCCTCATCTTTCTCTTCTTCCTGTGCTCTCTCCCTCACCTCACTTCTCTGCAACTCTCTCTCTCCCTCTCCTCATTACACTCTCCTCAGTCCTCACCTCTCCCAAGCTACGCACACACGACACCACCACCCACACCACCCCACCGTCTTTGGCGAGCCCTCAAACCACACCCTCCAGACCCCACGCCATCTCTGCAACCTCTCGCTCTCTCTCCTCGTCCCTCTAGCACCATCACCCCAACTGAACTGATTTGGGGTTTTTACTTGTTGCCTCTATTGCTTCACTTTTTTATTTTTGAAAGTTTTTTACTTGGTTTTCTATTTGATTCCTCACATTAAAGTTGAATTGTAGTTGCAAAATTTTCATGGTGTTGCATTGTTGTTGGAGATTCAGAAATAAAAAGTGAGGGAGGAACTGGAACATCATGGGAAAACAAATGGGGAAAACCATTACCTGATGGGTAATCTGTTACCCGACGGGTTTGGTTACGAGGAATACCCGTTTGAATTTTTTACGGTTTCGGGTGCGGGGAAAAACAAACGGGTTCAGGTATGGGGATGGCGCATCCGAACCCAATCCGACCCATTGCCATCCCTAATGGTAGGGCTCACAATACATCAACTATCAAATAAAGACCCCGCATGTCACTTGTGCTTTTGATCTTTGACAAAAAAAAATAAAAAATAAAAAAATAAAAATTCTTACTTCTCCCTGAACTTGCAACAGTTATTTTGCTAACGTTGAAAAAATAAAAAAACCACCACAAGATTTGTTTTCTATTAAAAAAACTAAATTAATAGTCAAAAAGAGAGAAACACGTGCATTGCCTATTCGAGAAAATTTTCAATATACCTGAAACACAAGGTACACAACATATCATAATACAACTATACAAATAGAATGATACTGAAAAATAGCTCTCTTCACTTCGATTACGACACTTGTTCCAAGTACATAAAAAAATTTCTCCGCCTACCCATTTTCCACCTGGCACAGAACCAAACTAACAGTTGATAGCGGAGTTAACAAATGGGCAAAGTGAGACGCAAGACAACCAGTGGAGGTTTTGAGAGTGGGATTTCTGTTGAAAAATATGCAAATAATAAGCCGAGAATAAATGCATTGAGAGTGTCCCAGCAGCAACTTCATTAACGAGAATGGAGTGACTTCACACTTGAATTTTATCGTCGTGCACTAGCTTTTTCCTAGCCATTATCAAGTTATTCAAAGGAGAATCAACGGACTAAAACAAGTTGGAAGAATGCGGGAGAATAAAGAGCGTGAAATTTGCTTCCCTCTTAATTCCGAAACAATTTTGTGCACCAGAACAATCCATCTTTCCCTCTTTCAATTTTGTGCTACTATTACCTGTTGTACTTTTATGTGCAAACGGAAGCGAATTATAACAAAGTACCAAATATCAACGTCGTAGGTGAAAGCTAAAACAAACAATCTCAAACTAATACAAGAGATTTACTTGGTTTGGCATAAAGCCTACTCTACGGGCGAAACACGACAAGGAATTTTACTAAACAAACGGATATTACAAAAGAGTGTTTAAACTCTCACAACCCAAATCCCACAAATTACAAACCCTAAACCAAACGAGTAGAGAACTCAAACAAACGGAGAAGATTTTCCCAAATTGCTCTCTAACTCACAAACTCACAAATTGACTCTCACCAAATTGTCACACGAATGAACCACACTAAATAAACTAACCCTAAAGTCCTATTTATAGTGCATAGGACTTAGGTTACAATAAGAATCCTAATAGGAAATAAATCCAAATCCTTATCAAATAGGTAATTAACAAAATCTCTCCATCAATGAAACTAACTAAGAAGTCAAAACCAAACCCAAATAGGACACCAAAACCAAATAGGTAACACAAACCTAATCTATTGCATCATCCTAATTTTGAGCCAAAAACCCAACAATCTCCACCTCAACGAGAAATTAGCAAACTTCCAAATTTGGGATACCAAAATACAAACGCAAACATGCACCAAATTCTTTCGAAACTGAAAAAATCCAAAATTCTTCAAACTTGAAATTTCCTCCAATGCCTTCTCCAACAAATTCCATTATGGAAACTAACAAATACGAAACAAAATCCAAGCAAAAGCTTGAACATATGAACAAAAAGTGCGAATTGCACTCCACCCAAAGAGCTTGAGTACCAAGCTCCACCTCTTCACATAACCTTTAGAGGAGTTCAGAACAACGATCTTTTGCAATGTTTGCATCAACACTAGCAAAAGACTTATCAAACAACTTCTTTTTGCCCTTGAGTTTAAGGCAATCTACTTTCTAATGACCTTCTTTATAACAATAGCTACAAATGTTCTTTCCAAGTTTACTCCTTTCCTTATTCATTCCTTGAATTACCAAAGCTCCATCTTGTGTGTCAGACACTTTATTCTTTAGTTCTTTAGAATTCAAAGCGGCTTTAACATCTTCCAAACTAAGACTTTCTCTACCAAATAGTATGGTATCGACAAAGTGTTTGTACGAAGGAGATAAAGAACACAACAAAGTTATCGCATAATCCTCATCACTAATTTGGTTGTCCACACTTTTCAAATCCATCATAAGTTTATTGAATTCATCAACATGCTTATGAATTGACGTACCTTCATCCATACGAAGAGTATGCAAACGTTTCTTCAAATACAACTGTTTAGCAAGAGATTTGGTCATATGCAAGCTCTCCAATTTTATCCACAACTCTGGTGCAGATTTGATTCTACCAACTTCATGCAAGACTTCATTCGATAAAGTCAGCATGATTGCTCCACGTGCCCGCTCCATAACGTTTTCTTTTTCTTCATCAGTCCACGAATTCGGCAAAGCCTTCACACCCTTTAGCGTTTTCAAAAGCCCTTGTTGAACTAACAAAGCACACATCTTCAATTGCCAAATACCAAAGTCATTGCCGTTGAACTTTTCAATATCAACTTTCATCGATGACACAGAAGACTTCATAGTGACTGCCAAGCAAAGCCCAAGCCGAAACCTGGGCTCTGATACCACTTGTTGTACTTTTATGCGCAAATGAAAGCGAATTATAACAAAGTACTAAATATCAACGTCGTAGGTGAAAGCTAAAACAAATAATCTAAAACTAACATAAGAGATTTACTTGGTTTGGCGTAAAGCCTACTCCACAGGCGAAGCACAACAAAGAATTTCACTAAACAAACGGAAATTACAAAAGAGTGTTTAAACTCTCACAACCCAAATCTCACAAATTACAAACCCTAAACAAAACGAGTAGAGAACTCAAACAAACGGAGAAGATTCTCCCAAATTGCTCTCTAACTTACAAACTCACAAATTGACTCTCACCAAATTGCCACACAAATGAGCCACACTAAATACAGTAACCCTAAGGTCCTATTTATAGTGCATAGGACTTAGGTTTAGGGATGGGCAACGGTTATGGCGGACGGGTAGCTGCAGTTATTTACCCATAATCGTTTATGCTCATACCTGCATAACCGTTTACCCATTGGGTAATTGCCTAAACGGTTATACCCATACCCATAATTGTTTATAAACGATTAACCATACTTATAACCGCATACTCGTTTAACTGTAACCGTTTAATACCCATTTACCCTTTTTAACTCGTTTATTTATTTATTTATTTTTTTTTTTACCATTTCCCATTTTTCACCCGTCTACATGTTTTTTTAACAACTTGAAAATTTTAAAAATTTGTCGTAATTTTTTTTATTACAATTAAACATCGTTATAGGTACATTAATCATATATTTTCGTATTTTAATTTTTTAAGTTCTTATACCATTCCAATATTTGAAATAATAATTTACAAACGATATTTTGAATTGTTACTAATGAAGGTAAATATAATATTTGCCAAGTATTATTGGATTACAAAAATTGTTTAAAAGACATTTCTGTCAGCATTTTTATCAATTTCACGGTTACCCACAATGAATTTAAGTTAATTTGACGAATTCCTTAATGATGAGAATCATCATTCCTATAACAGTGTTATTGAGAGAAAGACCAATGAATTCATTGCTAATTTATTGGGTGCTAAGTATTATTGGATCGAGAACATGATTTGTATTAGTTTTACATATATAAAATAAATGGATAAACAATTACCCGTTTATAACCACGGTTAATACCCATAACCGTCCATTTAAATTTCGCGTGTAAACAGTTATACCCATAACCGTTTATTTATCTAAACGGTTACCTATAACCTTAACCGTTTAATTTAAATGAGCGAGCAACCGCAGTTACCCATAACTAATGGGTATTTGCCCATCCCTACTTAGGTTACAATAAGAATCCTAGTAGGAAATAAATCCAAATCCTAATCAAATAGGTAATTAACAAAATCTCTCCACCAAGGAAACTAACTAAGAAGTCAAAACCAAACCCATAGGACACCAAAACCAAATACGTAACACAAACCTAATTTATTGCATCATCCTAGTTTTGAGCCAAAAACCCAACATTACCTTCGTACTCTTGATAACATTGGTATGCTTGCAAGTGTCGTGCAATAACACCCAGCAACTATCATAAAATTCGCTAAAAAAAAATGCAACGGTTTAGTAGTTTCCTATCAAGGATAGCATAAAAATGAAAGATTCATGCCAACTACGTTCAGTACAAAAGTGTTTGTAGCAAAAGAGGCAACAAGAAAACGCCATTTCAGAAACCTAACCAAACTAGCATTCACTTAGCTATGCAGGCCTCTGAATACCAACACTAAAGTAGGACAATCAAAACATCAAATAAGAATGTGAGAGGCAGCAAGACAGAGTCATTCGGATAACAAAATCAGTAACCGTCCGCATAAATGACAAACGTTGTTTATTTCTGATAACTCGTTTAATGGTCAAATTTCAAAATAGACAAGATACCCATGGCCAAGAGAATTTATTGTATCACAATGATACCATGTGTTGACGGAGAAACACCCAAAGCCCTCACTAACCTGCAGAAATTAAAAAGTCAAAATGTTATTTCCTAATAACCAAAGCGCAAGGAAACACCAAGAGGCGAAGAATATTCAGTAGCACAACAAACAATGAGATATTGGCACTCATGGAAAGCCATATGGTAGATAGCTTTCAATCAGAGAAAGCATAGAGAAATTTTCTAGCCTAGTAAAAAATATGGTTATCAACAAAGGTAGGTTAATTCCATCCTATTAGCTTATGGTCTTCAATCATTTTTGTGAAACCATGTTTCTTGCCAACACAACTAGTGCATTCATAGATGGAGGGAAAATGCTTATAACTCAGTGGACCTTAGGAAAGGTTAGTTAACCATCTAATTATGATAAGACAAAACAAATTATTTTAACAAACACTGAAAGCATGATAATTATCAAATGGCTATGATATTTCTGATTAGCTCAAATCATTGGACAGAGTGTGAAGGGAAGGTGCCGGGGGGCAAAACTATTATCCACTCTTTTCCTAAATAGCGGATTGTCTACATTAGAGAAGTACCCATATTCATATTTGACAACTTTTAAGAGTTCAAAAAAAAAAAAAAAAAAAAGATAAGCTCGCAAAGACATAATAGCATTAACTTAAAAGAAATTGCAAAAGTGTTGTTGAAGAATAAAAATGTTGCCAATTCAATGTACTAACTAAACCAACGTTATTGCATACCAAATGATGACATTTGGGCCTTGTAATTCTGGTCCTCTTTCAATATACCAAAATTTTACATTCAGAAAAAGGTTTATGACCAATTTGAACAGAAATACATTAAAAAGGGGTTGAAACTCAATCCAGCCTAGAACTATATGCAAAGTGAACAGAAGATCAATCGGTAAGGAATACATTGAAGTCTTATAGGGATATGTGGAATAGCCTAACAGCTCTGACCCAAATTAAACCAATCAGTTCAAAACTAAATCAGGCTCTAATGCAGGAAAATAAGACACTAGGTTGAATATAAGGAGTATAGGCTATGTTTGAGTGAGGACTGCCAAGTTCCAAGGGATTGAGACCAAGTTAGTATGGAATGGATCACAAAAGGAGAGGAAGAGAGAGAAGAGGGGGGAGGGGGGAGGTGGGGGGGAGGTTGGTTCAAGGGATTTGCCAATGACACCTTCCAAGTAGGGATTTGCAAATCCTCTCACATGCTTTTGTAATGGTCCTGGAGGGCTTTTATAATCCCTCCTATCTAACATTTTGTGATCAATTTCTTAATAACTCAACTTCAATTCCTTGGGACTTGGAAATCCCTGACCCAAACACAAACATAGCCTATAACATACAGGCGGAAAAGTATTTCTCCGCAACGATTGTTCCTTTTTACCAATGCAAATAAATGCAGCAAAATACACACAAAACAAACGGTCTACAGAAAATCAAGATCCCATCTTCAAGCAAACAAAGGTGAAACATTGTTTAAAATAGTTAGATTTCTACACTTTTCAAATCAAATCCCTCACACAATATTTAGATTACTACACCCTCTTCAGGTTCCCATCTAATCAAATCTACAAAATTACTACACCATCTTCAACACCTTTAGATTAGACAAGCAAGTAGAACCCAACATCAAATCAACAAATACTTACGAAAAGATACAAAATTGAAGCATCCACTGACCGAAAATATCTACATTGAAATGGTCTCACACAACAACCCAAAATAAAATAAATATCACCCGGTAACCCATTTTGAACCACAAATAAATAAGGAACATAAACTGCATCTGTAATCAGAAAATTTATAATGACCCAATTGAAAGAAAAAAAAACCACATTTATCGATTTTTTAACAAACGAATCCTTTACCCATACAATTAAGAAGAAAAACAATCCAAAAATTGAATAAAAATTAAAAAAATATTAGGAATATACCATTTGTATGATCGAGGTCAATGGCCATGCTCCTTGGCGTGCTTGGCGTGCTCGAGGTGGCGGCGCTCCTCGGGAAGAGCGACGAGGTAGGAGAAGATCATGCCTCCGAAGCAGACATGGAGGAGAGGATCGACGGAGCTGGTCTGGATGTACTTGGCGTGGTAGTTGTCCAAGCCTCTCTGCACAGCCTTCTTGGCGTAATCGACGGACAGCATCGGCTTAATATGGTCGGGCAATTCCTTCACCTTCAACCCCTTGATCTCGTTGTAGAATCTCCTCATCGCCATTTGTGGTGATGCACTCGACAGAGAGAGAATTGGAAAACCCTAACCCTAGAAATCGAGGAAGACTCGAGAGAAGAAATGATGGGATTTAGAAGAAAGAGGGGGGGGGGGGGGGGGGGGGAGGATAGAGGTAGCCCGTGATGGAGACTCAGGAAAGGAAAGAGTTTTGTATGATAACGTACCATTTATTTGGGTTTGGGCCCAAAACACTGGGCTTTTTTCCCATGAGTAAACGATTCAAATTTAACTAATTGAAATTCGTTAAACATCAACCGTTCACATGTGAAAAAATGTGTGTGTGAGCAAAAGCCTTAATAGATATTGTGTCAAAACCTTACTTTCTTTCCCCAGTCGGTGAGAGTCCTTCTCTCCCATTGAGAAAGAGAGATTCTCATTGTTTGTGTGAGGTTGTCCCTTTTTTTTCTTTTCAAATTTTCATTCAACCGTCAACCTTAGTTCTGATCAGGGTCTGTAGCAGCTGCTTCTTTCTTTTTGTTTTCCCCTTCCTTTCTTCGTGTTATTGTTTTCCCACAATTCTCGTTTTTCGATTTACTTGATCTTTCCAACTTACATGTCATTGAACCCACTCTATATCCTTAGATTAACTATTACATGTTTTCTATACCATGTTCTTCCTCCATCTTCACATCCTTCATCCATCATTAATTTGTGTTGTTTTCCGCTTCTTTCTCTCTGACTTCACTCCATCCTTCATTGATTTTTTCCAAATTTAGTCTGCAATAACATTTGACCACAATTTGTTGTGGTTCATTAGTAAGGTGGGTTTCAGTGTTAACACCAACTCGGGTGTTCGCACCACCTTCTTCCCTCGGTCTGCCTGTGTTAGTAGTGTTACTTGTTAGAACCCAACACACTTGAACACACTCATAATTGAAAGCAACAACTTGTGTGTCAAGCACATAACAATCAACAAAATTTCAATAAAATAACCACCCTGAATAGGGAGTATGGAACTTTACAAAGCACAAAAAATGTCTTGCGGCTCATACGCTCAAGTGATAAGTTTTGGAGACACAAAAATAACTGACATGGTTGTGTGCCTAGTTATTCGACTTCAATTATCAATTGCCTAGTTATTCGACTTCAATTATCAATTATGTATGCATTGAACTTTATTCAGGACGGATTTATAAAATGGACTTGTATATAATTTGCCTCAAAAACTAATATAGTTGTATTAAAAAAATTAAAAAAGAAACTAGTAAACAAACAAAAGAACTTCTCCATGAACATGTATGTCCATTGTCCACACATTATTTGCACTTTTTTTTTTTTTTAGTGTTCAGATCAATTTCAACGATTGGTGTTAAAATCGTAACATATATCACAACCGGGTCTTTTAAAACCCGAAAGTTGCCCAACTCTTTTCCTGGTTCTCCCCAAAAATTGCTGGGAGTGTTTCTTTGCCTTGTCATTGGTCTATTTGGGCTTTTCATTTCAAGTTGCGAATAAGTGGGTTTTAAAAAATCAAAAACCAAAAAAATGGAACCAAAAACTAAACCGAAGCCAAAAAAGCGAACCGAAATTGATTGGTTCAGTTTCGGTTTCAGTTTCAGTTGTACGGAACCCCTTCCCTCCAGGTTGAGAGTATTGGATATGACTGTAAATGACATGTGTTGTGCACATGGTATTAGATAGGATTGTAAGAGCAACTTCAGCGTTGCAAAGGCCCCCTAGGGCTATTCACTATTGAATCCACTTAGTGAACAATAACTGTCCTTAATGAACAGTAACTACCTTTTGCATTTCCATCCCTACACTAAATAGCCATGACAATAGGCAATAAAATATTAGTATTTTTTAATAAAATAATAAAAAATAATTTTATTTGTAATTTAGGATAAGATTTTTAATCGTTGATGAAGGTAGCTACCGTAATAATCCTCATCCTCGTTTTCTTGTTTGGGTTGGAAGAATGGCCTATCCAAGGAGTCCCCTTCGCTTACATTTTCAACATTAACCACGGATTTTGAACCTGCACAAAAAATGGAGCAACCAAATTATGAAAGTCCTCTAATTTTGTTTACGGACTGAAATTAGCAACCAGAGATATTCAACATATGTCAGCAAAAAGCTTTGATCTTTCAAACTTTCCCTCTAAACATGCAAAAAGCTTCAAGCTTTTCATCTGAACATGCAAAAAGCTTCAAGCTTTCGATCCAAAGATCCAAAAAACTTCAAACTTTCAATCTTAACACGTTAATTCAGCAAGAACTGGCAACAATTAGCAGAAAAATGTGGAAACAATCGATCTTTTACCAATTTTTACATTAATTCAAATGGGAAGTGTGAAAGTTTCAAGCTTTAACATTAATCCATCAAGTCAACAAGAAAAACCTGTTGGTCTAAATTTTCAGAAAAAGAAAAAAAAAATCAGAAAGGCAACAATCCCAACAAATAAAATAGCAAAAGGGTTCATCGAATTTGATCTGCTTTCCACGTGATCTAGCTGTTTTCTTAGCTGGTCGTCCTTTTTTCCTCTAAATTCAGTTGGGTTTTTGTAAAGTTTGGAAATTTCAGGGATTTTGGTGGGTTTTTCGTATGGGTTGTGTCAACGACGGATAGAGGTGGTTCTGGATGGTTCTGCTGGGGTGGGAAGGTGGTGGGTTTGGGTGTTTGATGGTATCTGGATTTGATTGTTTTAGGGTTTGTGAGAAATGGGTTTGAAAGTTGAGGATGGTAAGGTGGAGGTCTGGGACGTCTGCAAATCGAAGGTGAGGAGGAAGAAAAAGCAGAAAGCGGATGGGGATGAGCTGACGTCACCCTGACGTCAGCTTTGCATCACTTGGCCCTCAGGCTCTCGGGCCACCGATTGGAGTCGGGCCTCTTGCTCGGGCCCCCTTTCATCCACACGCCCGCATAGGCTGGAGCTTGTAGCTCTGGCTATTGGGTTGGTGGATTGGCCAGTCCATCGGGCTAAAGAGCACGGTGGAGTTGCTCTAAATGTCATGTGTTGTGCACATGTGATTGGTAGCTTCCTCTCTAAGTCATTGTATTAGAAGGGGTTAAAAGGGCTTTTCTCTCCATGTATTTTGTAATGGTGAAAATAGAATTGCAGAGAGAGGAATAGAAATTCTTTGAGATTAATAGCTTTTCTTCTAAAACTTTTCATCTTCTTTGCAAGATTTGTGAATTGATTTCTATTTCTTCAATGTGTTAAGATGGTATCAATAGCCAGTCTCGCTCACGCAGTGCTCCTGGTTTTTTTTCTGTTGGTCCGATTGTTGCTAAGATGATATCTCTCTTCTAAATATCTAATTAGTTGCTGAAGTTGGAATTTTTTTGGGGAATTTCGAAGGCTGATGCCATACAAGAATATTATGTGAAGAATTTGTTGATGAATTGCCTCAAGGCCGATGCCAAATGTGTTAAATGTTTTCTCGTAACTATGTTGTGAATCTGAAGGCCAATGCCGATTATGTTGATGAATTAGTTAATTCTTGAAGTTCTTGATTTTCTAAGGTCGATGCCATATTTGAGTTTCTTTCTTTCTTGATAATTTCTGAAGAATATATCGATTGAAATTGGGGTTTCTTGAAATTTGTCATCTGGGTTTTTCTTGTCGACATAAGATTGTCAATATCGTGCATTTGTTTCTCTTGCTGGGTATTCAAGATTGTTGTTGCTTATAATCATGTCAAATTCAGTGAAGATTGAAAGCTTGTTGGGTATGCTTACTATTAAGCTCACTGATGAGAATTTCATAAAGTGGAATTTCTAGTTTATGTTTGATTTATGTAGATATGACTTGTTTGGTCATTTCACTAGTGAATCGGTATGTCCTCCCAAATTTGTTCTTACTCCTGAGATGGGTGTTACAACCGAGATTAGTGATACCTATAAGGCATGGATTAAAACTGATATGGCATTGTTGAGTCTTTTAATTGCAACTTTGAGTGATGGTGTTATAGAACATGTTGTTGGATGCAAAACTTCAAGAGAAGCCTGGATAGCTTTGCAAGATTGTTATCTATCTGTTTATAGCGCAATTGTAAATCACTTGAAGGCTGAGCTTTACACTTTACAAAAACCAGGGAATACTATTGATAAGTATTTGTTACGGTTGAAAGGAATTAAGGATCAGTTGCAGGATGCAAGGGAAAAGGTATCTAATAATGATCTTTTCATTGCTACTCTCAATGGTCTACCTCATGAATATGATATGATTCGTACTGTCATTTTAGCTAGAGATACCCCAATTACCTTGAAAGAGTTTCGAGCACAGTTGATTGGTGCTGAGAAGACTATTGAGTACAAGGTATAATCTTTGGTCCAAAGCATGGCTGTTATGTATGCCAATACAAATTCTTCCACTCGTACTTCAGACACTAGTGGATCCTCTCCATTTTCGAGCAACTCTGGTTCCTCTTCTCAAGGATCATCTAATTTTGGTTATGGTTCTAATGGCACTAGTTCTTCACATAATAATGGTGGTTATCCTAGTTATCAGTCTAATGGTACTAATGCTTTTTCATCTAGTGCTAATGGTAATAATGGAGGGAGATTTTATCATACTAACAATTTTCGACCAAGGGGTAATGGTGGCTACAAACCTCGGTTCAATAATTCAAGGTCTGGTAGTCTTTGGCAATCTTGGTTTAATAATACTTCTAATAGATATGAGCAGATTCCAGTGTCAGATTTGTTCTCGAAATGGTCATATTGTTGTTACCTGTCTCTATAGAAATGATACTGGAAATGGTCATGTTGTTTAGAAGTGTCAGATTTGTGGAAAAAAAAGGCCATATTTCACTCAATTGCAGACATAGAGCAAACTATGCTTATCAAGGAAATCAACCACCTTCTTCTTTGACTGCTAATTATGCATATCCAGGGTTTACTCCTCAAAATGAAGTACCTGTGTATTCCTCTGTACCTCAATTTCAATCTCCAGTGTCATTTACTCAATTCCTTCTGAGTGCACCTCAAGTTCATCCTTTTAATTTGTCCACTATAAATGCACAAAGTTCTACTAAAGTTGTAAATGGTGACTTATGGATCATTGACACAGGTGCACGTCATCACATAAACCCTGATGTTAATGTTCTCACTCAGGCTACTCCATATGAAGGAAATGAGAAGATAATTGTTGGTAATGGTGAAGGTTTGGAAGTCAAACACATTGGCAATACTACTTTGCATACTCAGTCTCACGTTTTACATCTTAAAAATATTTTACATGTGCCAATGCTTACTGTCAATCTTTTATCAGTTAAACAGCTTTGCAAGGATAATCATAGCTGGTTCATTTGTGATGATGTTCAATTCTTTGTGTAGGACAAGGCAACAAGGGCAATCCTCCACCACGGAAAGAGTAGCAAAGAAGAGTTATTCAGAATTCCCGTACATATGTTTCCTACATTGTTCAGTTCATGTGCTATTTCTTCTACTTTTTTGGGACATACTATGAAAAAGTCTTTGTGGCATTAACGTTTGGGTCATCCATCAAATGAGATATTTGTTGCTATGCTTTAAGATTTTGATATAGTTTGTAGTCCAGATGAACATGTTCAAGTTTGTTCACATTGTATCTGTGGAAAGATGAGTATATTACCTTTTTTCAAAAAGGATTAATAGGATAGATATCCCATTTTATAAGATACATAGTGATGTTTGGGGACCTTCTCTGGTTCTTTCTATGAGAAGTTATCGATACTATGTTTCTTTTCTAGATGAAGCCACTAGGTTTGTATGGATTTTTCCTCTAATCAATAAATTAGATGTTTTCGATGCTTTTGTTAAATTTTGTGCATATGTTGAAAACCAATTTAATGCTAAGATCAAGGTGTTTCAATCTGATGGTGGTGGGGAGTTTTTGAATGCTTCATTTAAGGATTATTTGGAGAAGAATGTAATATTGCATTATGTTTCTTGTTTGTACACTCCTTAGCAAAATGGCATGGCTGAGAGAAAGTATTGCCATTTGCTTGAAATACCTATTACTCTTCTGTTAGTAGCTAAATTGCCACACAAGTTTTGGTATTATGCAGTTGCTTATGCTGCATTTTTTATTAATAGAATGCCTTGTAGAGTTTTGCAAATGACTTATCCATTAGAACAATTGTATGGCAAGAAACTTGTACTGTCTACTTTAAAGGTCTTTGGTTCATCCATATATCCTTATCTTCGACCTTATAATGTTAACAAATTGCAATCTCGATCTGTCCAATGTATTTTTTGGGGGTATTCACATGGATATAAAGGTTCTCTGTGCTACAATTTGTTAACAGGAAAGATTCTCATTTCTCGACATGTTTTGCATGATGAGAGTTCTTTTCCTTATGTGGATATGGTTAGTTCTCCCAATTTAGTTCCATCATCTTCTTCTGTTCTTATTAAACCTGTGGTGGTGCACTTACCAAATTCTACAGAAAGCTATGAGGTGTTTACTAATACTAATGCTTCTCACAGTTTGTCTTCAAGTTCTTTAGCTAATCAACACCAGTTTGCATCTATTCCTAGTACAAGTACATCTTCACCTGCTAGTCATGATTTTGACTCCAGAACAAATGCTACTCTTTCCGACCCCAATTCCCTGTTGCATGTCCTCCAACTAAGTTCAGTTATAAGTTTAGTTTCTTCACAAGGCATTCAAACTCGACTGAGAATAGGCACTATTACTCGAAAGGATTATTCTGCTCTCATTGCTTTATTTCCTGAAGTTCACTCATTAAATCTTGAAGATGATGCTCATTTTTAAGGGGGGTTTTACGTTCCTTGCTGATATTAAAGATGCTTCGGAGCCATCAAGCTTTAAACAAGCTTCACAAATTCCCCAATGACAGTTGGCAATGCAAGAGGAGTTTGATGCTTTTCAATCTCAAGGTACTTGGATTCTAGTCCCTAATTATGGAGATAAGAATGTTATAGGGAGTAAATGGGAGTACAAACTTAAGAGAAATAGTGATGGCTCTATTTCTATATTTAAGGCCTGGTTGGTAGCATAGGGGTTAACCAAGAACAAGGCCTTGATTATACCAAGATTTTTAGTCCTATGGTTCGACACACTACAGTGAGATTAATTTTAGCATTAGTTGTCACAGACAAATGGGATCTTAGACAATTAGATGTTAAAATATTTTTTACATGGGGAATTACAAGAAGAGGTCTATATGAAACAACCTCAGGGGTTTGTTGATTCTAAGTTCTCTACACATGTTTGTAAACTTGTGAAATCATTGTATGGTCTAAAACAAGCTCCTGGTTATCTCCAAGCTATTGGTTTTCAAGCTTCTCTATTGGATTCCAGTTTATTTGTGAAGACAAATGGTAGTCATGTTATCATTTTACTTCTATATGTTGATGACATCATAATCACAGGATCAAATTCTGAGTTGGTGCAATCTGTGATTACTAATCTTAGTGAGGCATTTGATTTGAAGGATATGGGAAAGTTAGCTTATTTTTCTGGTGTTCAGATTAATGGATATTTGTTTATCAACCAAGGGAAATATGCTAAAGATCATATTCATAAGGTTGGTATGGATGATTGTAAAAGCTGTTCAACACCTTGTAAACCCCATAACCAGGTTCTAACCAGTGATGGTTCCTTGTTGTCTAACCCTATACTGTATCGAAGCTTGGCAAGAGGTTTATAGTATCTCACTTTTACTCATCCAGATATCACTTTTGCAGTTAATATAATGTGCCAAAGCATGAGTGCTCCAACTGATGTCCATCTTGCCATGGTTAAAAGAATCTTGCGATATTTGCAAGGTACAGTTTACTATGGATTGACATACATTTTTGGTGGATCTTTACATTTGAATGCCTATAGTGATTCTGATTGGGCTGCTGATTTAAACACTAGGCGTTTTATCACTGGTTATGTGGTTTTTTTTTTTGGGGGAGGGGACAATCCAATCTCTTGGCAATCAAATAAGCAGTCTTCAGTTTCTAGGAGTTCAACAGAGGCTGAATATCGTGCATTGGCTCATACAATCGCATATATTGCTTGGATCAGGTTACTTCTTAAAGATTTACATGTGTTTACGTATTCACCTCCAATCCTTTATTGTGACAATCAATCTGCGATTGCTCTTAGCATGAATTCTGTCCAGCATTCTAGGATCAAACACTTAGAAACTGACTTTCATTTTGTTCGTGAAAGGGTGCAAAAAAGATATTTGTCAGTTCAGTATTCGTGTACTAAAGATCAAATCGTAGATGTACTCATAAAGGGCTCGCATAGACCTGATTTCCTGAGGCATTGTTTCAATCTTAAGATTGATGGGGGGGTATTGGATATGACTGTAAATGACATGTGATGTGCACATGGTATTAGATAGAATTGCAAATGTCATGTGTTGTGCACATGTGATTGGTAGCTTCCTCTCTAAGTCATTGTATTAGAAGGGGTTAAAAGGGTTTTTCTCTCCATGTATTTTGTAATGGTGAAAACAGAATTGTAGAGAGAGGAATAAAAATTCTTTGAGATTCATAGCTTTTCTTCTAAAACTTTTCATCTTCTTCGCAAGATTTGTGAATTGATTTCTGTTTCTTCAATGTGTTAAGAAAGAGTGTTTACTTCAAGCAATCTTGACAACAGATTTTGTGTTGCCATTATTGAATAAGTAAACTATTTATGAGTATCCTTGATTTTCCTCCTCCTTGACTCTATCTCCCTCTCTGTCCCAATCTCTTAGCTCTTGGCACATCCCTTTCCTCCATCATCTCAGCCTTTTTTCCAAACCCAATTTCTCGTCTATTCACCTCTGCAACTCTCTCCACAGCCACCATATCTACTCCGCTTCTGTGTGAATTTCAAATTTTCATTTTCCCTAATTGTTTTAAAAATAATTGGTTTTGTGGGCCATCATTTCTACAAAATGGTAAGTTCTTTTTAGATATGATAGACTATCTCCAACCAAAGGGTTCAGAGGGCCAGAGGGTCGAAAATAGCTTGAAAATTGTCTCTAACCGAGGGCTAGGCCAAAGGGCTCGTGGGCCCCACTGGACAAAAAAGGGCCAACCGATTGGCCCAAATGAGACAGCTAGCCAGCCCCTGGTCGGGCCAGATTTTTCACCATTCATGTTGGTTATATCCGACAACATTGTACTTATTCCTATTGGTTATATTGGATAAGAATGGTAGGCCAAAATTTCACATACAACGGCTAGTTGATGTCAGCTAGCCGTTATTTTTTATTTTTTTTATTTTTTATTTTATTTTTATTTTTTACAAATTTTTTTTTCTGTAACTTCCTATAACTTCTATTTTTAAATTCTATTTTTTTTCCTATAACTTCTACTTTAGAAAATTTGTTTCATATTTTTTTTTAAATTCTATTTTTTTCCTATAACTTCCTAAGCAATTATACAACATTAAATTAAAGTATATGAAACAACATTAACCAACATAAAAATTATACAACATATAAAAAACATTTAGCAACATGAAACTTAAACAACATTTTTAAAAACATTTAACAACATAAAATTTAAACGCCTACTTCATGCTTCTTTTGGCCCAAAGATGTTGTCGTTTTTAAATTTAAGTTGTTGTAGTTTTTAAATTTAAGTTGTTATAGTTTTTAAATTTAAATAATAAATTATGTTTGGCCCTTTGGCCTTTTGGCTCTCGGTTGGAGATAGTTTTTTGTGACAGAGCTAAAACAAGCCCTATGGCCCTTTGACCCTCGGTTGGAGATGGAGGCAATATGGTAATGTACTGTTCATTAAAATATTAATATCTTGGAGGGCCAGAGGGCTAAAACGAGCCCTCTGGCCAGCCTTCGGTTAGAGATGGCCTTATGTGGTATTGGGATTTGACCAATTGTAATGATGCTCAAAATTCTACGTTTGCAGCAAAATTTTTTATGAACTTGATTTACAAATAAAAAAGATAAAAAAAAAAAAACCGAACTAAAACAAAAAAATAACTGAAGAAAACTGAACTGAAATTTCGGTTTGATTTTCAGTGTTGGTGAAAAACCTATCCCTAGTCACAAACAATTTAAGGCCCATTCTAGCATCTTATTCTTGTGTAATTAATGGATTAATTGCACATACACTGACACGCCCCGACCGTAGTCAAGGAATGCTGGCCGTCACGTGAACGTGACGTAGCCATGTGCGCTGTGCGGAAGCGTTATATTATAAGGAAAATACGAATAAATTAAAACCAAATACGATAGGTTCTAATTTGAGTTTAAGTGTGATTACATAACCAGAGCATAAAGTCTAAGTGCAGTCAAACATAAAATGTACGTATTTAACAACACTCGACGATGATCCTACATGAGTGGTGATTTGTCAGAACTTTCAGCTGGACACCTCGAGATTCACTGATGAACGTTATCTAAAACCTGGAGGGGCGCAAAACAAAGTTGAGTGGGTCAGCAAAACGAACTTATTCGAAACCTTCTTTTCTCTTTTGAATATACTAACCCCTCGCTGTAAAACAAGTATAAGTTTCCTAGTAATAAAGCATATATTCATATACATAATATATATATATCAAATCATGCTGAATAATATGAACGTATGCCATGCCAAGTATCATAATAGAATGCTCAACATTTCTAAGTGAATATGATAGAATAACATAAAAGCCAATTCAACGCTCAGCTATCAACATAATTCGTATTCTTTCATCATAATCAACTTATCATAATTAACTCAGCCCTCGGCTGCCTATATAGCTCATAATCATCTCATCATATCATGTATAAATCTGTATATCTTGTACACATTCAGTACCACCTCACGTGGTCTGCATCTCATCACTGTATATATCATAATATGCTCTAGTGCTACAATCACGTGAAGCTGTGCGATAAATCGCAGGTCACCTACAAGTCGAACCCACATAAGTGGTCTATACGACAGGCTATACACCTACTTGGATCCAAGGCGAGCATGCGGTGTGGGAGGTGAACATACACGTGAAGGCTATGCCTCTCTCTTGGCGGGAGCACTTATATACGTGTGCAAGTAAATGAGCTTTCTATCACATCTCAATCATATAACTCAACATATCTCAACTATATCTCATGATCGTTATCAGGATAGTATCTCAAACGTATCACAATTATATCTCGAATCATGTCACAATTATATCTCAAACATATCTCAAATATATCTCAATCACATTTCATACATATCTCAATCATATTTCATACATATCTCAATCACGTTTCATGCGTATTTCAATTGTATATTATACATATATCAAATGCATATCGTACGTATTTCAAATGTATATTATACATATTTTTATACGTATGTCAATTGTATTTCAATAATATTCAAACGTATCTTAATCGTATTTCCATAGTATTTCATTCATTTTCAACATAATATGTCACATGTAACGTACCTGGGCCTCCTCAGCACCATGCAACAATATGTATAATTATGGTAATGCACATATCAAAATATAATGCATATTTGACAAGTTATTTAATTCGTATTTATATTTAAAATACGTTTTCTAGGAAACACGTCAAGTATACTTATATATATACTGAAAAATAACTGCCCACTCACTGATAAGTAGCCGGTTCGTAACCCCCTCGCCTATTTTGGTTACGTTCTTCGTCCGTATAATTTTCACCTATACAAAAATAATTATAAAACATTATTTAATATGCACATACACAAACATACGTCAATAACTTCTCATAAGTTGCTCAATTTGGGTATGTGAATATACCACGGTGATCTACACGACGTCATGAACACGTAGAAATTTTTAGAATAATTTTTGGGCCACGCGCCAGAGGAAGGTCGGACCTACGCGCCCCCACGCGCGTCTTCTTCCTCGTCTCGTCGGACTGGTTCGCCGGTTTCTGGGCAGTTTTTCAAATTGCCATAACTTTGTCATTTCTCAACTAAATCAAGTGATTCAAAAACTAAAGTTGTAGCCCTTGAAGAGACAAAGAGAATGGTACCTCAAAAAACACCTATCTCCCCGTGGTTTGGCCGGAAACTTCCTCGAAAGCCTCGGAGGTCGCCGGAAACTGGGTATTTTTCAAAACGTCATAACTTCTTCATTTCTTCACCATTTTCAACGTACTTTATATCAAAATGAAGATATTGACGAGACGAACACATTAATACCTACCTCGACCCTTAACTCGCCGGGTATTCACTGGAAAAATCCTCGAAAGCTCCGGTCAAACTTTGAACTTGTCGATCTCCGTGTTCTTACGTCCAAAACTTCCCAACGTTACACTCCGAGCATCCTTGGGACCTTCTAAGACTCACTGTGATCTTTGTTTAGCCTAAAACATAGCCATAATAAAGTTTATGAACAGTACATAAACACGGGACCTTTGAAACTAGAGTTTTTCGAAACGAAACTCACCTGAATTTGGTATCCCCGTGTTCGTGAAGTTCTCAGGATCACGATGGTGGTCTTAGATCCAACGTTCGTGCAAGTTTGATTGAGTTTTTGTGTGTGTGTTGCTTACGGTTCGAGAGGGAGAGTTAGAGAGAGTGAGAGAGACTGTCGAGGGATAGAGAGAGAGAGTTTCAGGTTCGTGTGAGGGAATGACGATGAGTGAAGGTATTATTGAGGGAGGCAGTGGAGCACTTCACGAGTGGAGCACTTCACGGAAAGGAAATGGAAATGGAATCGGACGTGTGATCCATTCCTTAGCCTTTAATCATTCAACATATAAAATAGCCGTCCAAACCTTAAACAATTGTATAAAGATTCAGGGTATTTAACACACTGTATACATATGACACGTTAAATCGGGACGGGTTATCACATACACCCCCTGAGATTTTTGTGGTTTCATAAAACCCCTTCAGGCTTTCAACATATCACAAACATCCTGATGTATTAAAATCATTTCACAAACCTCCCTTCATGACTTAAAAAAACCCTAACAATCCTACCAGAAGAAGTGAAAATACAAAAAAAATCTTAATGCGTCAAAATAGTGTTTGGCTACAAGTTTTGGTTAGACGATTGCTATCATATAAAAAAGCCCTAATGATATTTTTTTCACTGCAAAAAACAACTCATTTGTGGGAACACAGTCTGCGGTGTGAAAACACATATTGGGGAACGAAGACCTGAAAACACAAGCGTATTTTTCCCTTTATGCTTGTTTGTTTTGAAAAGTAAACTTTTATCAATTTTTGCTCCAGATTAAAAAAAGAATTAGCAACCCCATCAAGAATATCCTTGTGAAGTGGCTCCTGGTGATTCTCCAGATTAAAGTTCGGTTTCACAATCCAAAATGAAGGTTGGTTCCAAATTGAAGGAATGTTGGTCTCTAGAACCATGTCAAGAGATTAAAAGTCAAGCCATTGCAACAAATCAAGTTGTTGGCAATTAATCATTTTGAACAAGTTGCTATAGCTGGGTTTTGGCTTTTGGTTTGGATTTTGGGTATAATATGGGAAATATTATGTTTGGTTTTACATTTTCCTATATCTGTCATGTTAAGTTTTATTTTGAATTGTTGCAATATGTTATGAAAATGTTGGATTGTTTTTAAATCAGACATGCCAAGTTTTATTTTGGTTTTATATTACTTTAATGCTTGAAGCTTGCTCACCATTCAAATTCAATATTGGGTGATTAACTCTAGAGGCAGATCAAAGAAAAGAGTACAGAGTGAAACAGACTAGTCTATTCAATATAAGAGATTGGTGAAGTGGGGGTATTTGGCTACAAAAATATTAATTTTGCCATTTTAAGATTATTTTATATTGATGTCAGCATAAAACCAACAGAACCGTAAAATGAGGGTTTTGTGAAATGATTTTAAAATGTCAAAGGATGTTGTGATGTGCGAGTAGGTTTTGTGAATACAGAAAAACCTCAGGGGGGGTGTATGTGTAATTAACCCTGTAATTACTTTTTTTTTTTAACAAACGATATTATCTACACTAAGGAGAATGGGGTGACTTATCCTCACAATGGGCTAGCAATAATGTGGTTTAAATTCGCTTTTGGCGACAATTGAACCTAAGACCTCTCACTTACAAATGAAGAACTATGTAATTACTTAACAAACTTAATCAATCTTAATTGAGTTTAGGCTTTAATTATTTTAAATTAATTTAACTTAATCTTTTTTTGCTTTCCCAAAACTTAAGCTTATCAATGTGCGATCCAAGGTGATAGTTAGAAAGGTAGTGAAGAATTAGAACTCTTACTAATTGATTATAAACTAAAACCTTCATGCAATTCTTCCTTCCTTAGCGCTTTCCGCAAGCCATGAGTGGCGCTTGGTAAGACATCATGATTTTTTTTTTATATTTGTTTTCTCTTTTATCCTTTTTGTTTTATCTTAGAGGTGGGCCTTGAATAAGAGCAGACAAATATTAAAATTTTGAAAAAGGTGTGTGGAAGATAACAAGAAGTGTGTAAAAATTATCATCCTATTTTATACTATGAGCTGAGATTCTCGAATCATATTTTAGAGTATTTTCCTATATTACTAAAGGTAGAAATTCTTTATTGTACATTCACTTTCATCTATGAATATATCAATGACACTAATAGTGCACAGAACAAACTCTAGGGTCATGATGCATAATCAAATGATCAAAAACGTATCTATAAAATAATTGTGATGTCTCAAGTTTGAGGACTCATTGCATTATTACAACAATATATTTTATTAATTGACACCCAAGTAAAACTTTCATATAATAACCATCATTTGATTGTGTTTAGCGAATAACCAATCATTCTTCCGAACGAGAGGTATATGTTCTGATCTTGCAGATTGTCAATGTCAGATTTGCAATCTTTGTCATAATTATATAGAATATGAGTATGAGAAATATAACTTTAAATTACATTCTCTCCATTACATATTTTTTTAAGTGCATAGCTTTTAATGACACAGTTATATATAAACAATAAACACTTCTATCCCGGTAAATCTTTTTTTAGGAACTCTAAGATTCCTTTTGAGACCCCATTTTAGGAGAATGACTTACATAAAATAAATTTATTGTCGTCGTGACATTCTGATTCAATAATGCAATATCATTTTTTTTTCTCCACATGACCTTATACATAGAAAAAATGCTATACTTACCACATTTTTCATACCCCATTTGTATCATCTCTCTAATAGAAATGAGACCACATGTGTTGGTGAACCCTATCTCTATTAGAGAGGTGGTACAAATGTGATATAAAAAAATGGTAAGTGTAGCATATTTTGGGTATGTGAGGTTCCATATGACGGTGAACTCATTCTACGTATGTATAAGGTCATGTGAGGTGCCATGACAGTGTAGAATTAGACTGAAGTGTCATGTGACAATGAACTCATTTTAAACAAATTATTATCTTATATTATGATCTTCTATTGAAGATATGTTGTAAATTTTGAGTAGAAATTTCATTATCCCACATTGGTCACTGCCAAAAGGTTATTGCTTGCTAAACCCAAGTGCAGGTGTCGCATAGCAGTATAAACTCGAAGTCCGAGTGTCATATTCCTCAAAGAGCGTTGAAAAAGAATGCAGAATTATCAAAACTGAAACCAAGAACAATATCGAATGAGATGTAACTTATAGAAGAAAAAGTTCAACAATTAAAAATACTAAAGCATCATCAGGGTTCCACCTGCATACAACTATGCAATTTCACTATTTTGATTCCTTTTTATAACTCAACTGAGATACCAACAACAAGTAATCTCAACCGGAAAATATAGCAATTAAGTTTTCCTCATATAAAACTTCTTGAAAAGTGATTTTCGTTGTAGATATTCAAAACAAAATGCTCATTCAATTTCTTATAGAAATAATCCCAAATATAATTTGTACCTACGGCAACAAAATATTAAAAAATTACTCTGTCGAAATCGTACCAATCGACTAATTTATTCAATTCACTAAAAGCATGAATGTGAAACAAAACTATAGGAAAAACATGATTAAACCTATGAATCATAACCAACATTCATCAATCCGAAAATAGAATAAATAAGAAATTCCGTTGAAAATCCATAATGTAAAATTGACATTAAAACTCCGAAATAGAATCGAAATAATAAAGTTACATACTCGTAATATAAGTTCCCCCCCCCCTTAGCCTTAGCTAGGGAGATTAGTTCTCCATAAACTAAATAGAAAAATAAAAATCTAAAATTATGAAAGAGCCCCTTTTGAAAACAATTAAATGGAGATTATATAAGCTGGTGCCGCAGCCAACCTCCATTCATATTCTTCTTGAATAATGGTCATTCATCAACCCATTATTAATATGTTAATGCCAATCCTCATAACCCTCTAAATAATGGTCATTGATAAGCCTTAATGCCATTGAAATGGTAATGGCTGGCCGTTTCTTTTTCTTTTTCTTTGCCTTCTCATTTCTTCATTTCTTTTCGGTAACCGACATAGAGTTAATCACCAATTTATTGTCTTGTGCCTCATCCTTTAATTGCCTTGCAACATTCTCTTAGTCTTGCACGTGAACATTAATATAACATCAGTAACAAAATTAAAACAAATTAGACATAAAACCTATTTGACCAGTTATACATGATAAAGCACAAATTTGATAAATTACTAGAGAAAAACATGTAGCGGATATAATCAAAGCGCATTAGACATGCACTTTTGAGCAATTATCACACCCCCCAACTAGCTTATTGCTAGTCTCTAGCAATTCAAGCTACTGAAAACATGCTCTATCACCAAACCAAAAACAAAAAGTCACATGGAAAAAATCAGTTTCCCCTACATAACCCTCAAAGCATTTTATTCAAGTGTACATAATAATCGAGAACCTTAATAAGCATAAAGCAAGCGAATCCACAATATTCTAATATTAGCAATAATTTCTCAAATATCCTTGGAGTGTTGTGTGTGAAAGAGCCATAACAATGTGATCCTAAGCTTCTTTAAATCTCAATATGAAAACGAGTGAGTCTCTCGTAGGATTTACACTCATGCACTTAATATTTCTGTGTTAATGTGTCTCACTCAAGTGATCTCATAAAAACATGCCACCATATGCTTGCTTGTCCACCTACTCGCTATCAATATCATGTGACTACTTGAATCAAAGGTCTTTATTAAGGTTGTAATGGGGCTTGTGGTTAAGGTTAAAAAGAAGAAAAAGGAATGGGAAAACAAAGAGCCTATGAAAATTAGTAGAACACATGATGAAAATAATTGACTGCAAAGTCACTTGAATCCTCGGTGGCTCCACCAATATCTTGAACATAATAACACTTTTCACTATTAGAGACCAAATTGCATTGTGTTGGGTCTCAGACTTCATTTCAGCAAGATTTTTTTTTTTGGTGAAAAAAATAGTATAAACAAGAGCCAGATTAGATACCAAACACATATACTTCTTTCATTTGAAGACTTTTGCGCTCTACAAACTTCTCTAGATTGAGGTAAGATATAGTTTTTAAGCTTTATGGGTAAGGAGAACATGGGTCATGAAAAAAACATGCTTATTTAGGCTCAAATGGTTATCCAAGGGATAATGTATCAGGGACACTGGCTTGTTTGGCCATGGTGGATATCCTAAATGCCTTATTCATTTTCAAGTTATCACATGAATTGAAATATGTTCGATAGGTTTAAAGCAAGTTGTAGGGATACATGTGATTGCAAGATCATACGCACAAGAATAAAAAGTGATTGATGTATAATGTTTCAATCATATAGGCTCAAAAACTCACAAGGCTACACAAGATCACTAGATTCACATATTAATCTTTAAATCATGCATTAGTTTCACATCAAAATCGCTATGTGCATTGCTTTTCCAAGAATAATCGAAAAGGTAGAGAACTAATAAGAGAATTAAGCATCACTATTAAAACATGCTCACTATTTCCTTAATTACCATGTATGAAATACAATTTTTTTATTGGACTTTTTTCTTTTTAAATAAAAGGGATGAAAATTACATAAAATAAAAATGAAATGAAAAACAACTCGACATGTCGTCAAAAGCAAGTAAAATATACTTCTACTCCCCCCAACTTAAAACTGACATTGTCCTCAATGTTAATATTCATAAGAATAATAAGCAAGAAAGACACGCAATTTAAATTGAGAAAAAGATTCAGGAAAGAATACACCTGAATGTCTAAGAAGGCTTCGAAATTCTTCCAACAACTTGTCGACGACATGTTGATAAACTGAAAAAGAAACAAAACAAATGAAACAAAAAAAAATAAAAGGAAAACTAATGAAAAGGGCTTGAAAACTTTGAGTTTTAATGATAAAGACAAAATAAAGGGTAAAGTGAATAGTACCAGGTTTGACTTTTTAGTGTAAAAATGTGGTTTTTCATTCAAGTGAACAGTACCGTGGGCTTTTCGTTAAAGAGAATATGGGCTAGAGTAAAGAAATCATTCCTGATAAATAGGATCCTCCAAACAAATGGTCTCATCCTGCAAGGCAATACTTTCCAAAAAGGGCTTAAGATGTTGACCATTAACTTTAAATACATTACCATTCGTTGGATCCTCGACCTCCACAGCTCCAAAAGGAAAAACTTTTTTCAGCACATAAGGACCTATCCATCTAGAACGAAGTTTACCAGGAAACAAATGCGATCTTGAATTGTACAAGAGTACTTTCTGCAAGGGCTTAAAAGTTTTTCTCAAAATATTTCTATCATGGAAAACTTTCATTCGTTCCTTGTAAATTTTAGAACTTTCATAAGCCTCATTCCTAATTTCTGCCAATTCATTCAATTGAAGTTTTCTATTCAAACCACAGCATCCAAGTTAAAATTGAACATCTTAATAGCCCAATAGGCTTTGTGTTCCAGTTCCACATGCAAGTGACAAGGGTTCCCATAAACTAGTCTATAGGGAGACATACCAAGCGGGGTTTTAAAAGCTGTACGATAAGCCTGTAATGCATCGGTTAGTCGGATAGACCAATCTTTGCGATTTGGGCTAACTGTTTTTTCTAAAATTTGTTTTATCTCCCGATTGGCAAGCTCAACTTGGCCACTTGTTTGGGGGTGATAAGAGGCAGCCACTTTGTGAGTAATACCATATTTTTTCATCAAAGCTTCAAATGGTTTATTACAAAAATGTTTACCCCCATCACTAATAATAGCTCGAGATGTTCCAAATCAGGAAAAAAAAATTTCTTTTAAAAAACGCAAAACAGTTGTGTGATCATTTTTTCGACATGGAACGGCCTCGACCCATTTTGAAACATAGTCAACACCTACTAAAATATATAGATATCCGAAAGAAACAGGAAACGGACCCATAAAATCAATACCCCAACAATCAAACGGCTCAATGACTAAAATTGGATTCTTAGGCATCATATTTCTACGAGTTATGGCACCCAACTTTTGACAACAATCACAAGTTCAACAGAAAGCATTAGTATCTTTGAAAAGAGTAGACCAATAAAATCCTCATTGCAAAATTTTTGTAGCAGTCTTTTTAACAGAAAAATGACCACCACATGCCTCATTGTGACAAAAAGAAATTATGGCATTGATTTCATGATCAGGCACACATCTCCTAATTATTTGATCAGGGCAATATTTAAATAGATATGGATCATCCCAAACGAAATTACGTACATCCATTAGAAACTTCTTTTTATCCTGCACATTCCAATGAATCGGAATTTCACTTATAGCAAGAAAATTAACTATGTTAGCAAACCAAGGTAATTCCGAAAGAGAAAATAATTGCTCATCAGGAAAATATCATTAATGGGTGTTGGTTCAGAATAATCATCAAAAGCCAATCTGGACAAATGATCCGCCACCACATTCTCTACCCCCTTTTTGTCTTTGATTGTGATGTCAAATTCTTGGAGTAAGAGAATCCATCTGATCAAATGAGCTTTTGCATCCTTCTTAGTAAGAAGGTATTTGAGGGCTACATGGTCAGTATAAACAATAATAGGAGAACCAACAAGATAAGCCCGAAATTTGTCCAAAGCAAATACTACAACAAGAAGTTCTTTTTTCAGTTGTTGAATAATTCATTTGAGCACCATTCAAAGTTCTACTTGCATAGTAAATGACATACAGTTTCTTATCCCTTCGTTGCCCCAACACATCCCCAATTGCATAATCACTCGCATCACACATGATTCAAAAGGCAAAGTCCAATCAGGTGGTTGCATGATAGGTGCAGAAGTTAACATGCCAATTAATTTATCAAAAGTAATTTGACATGCATCGGTCCATTCAAAAGCAGAATCTTTTAATAAGAGATTACATAATGGTCTAGATATCGAACTAAAATTCTTGATAAATCTCCTATAAAAGCCAACATGACCTAAAAAGGATCTAATATCTTTGATGGTCTTTGGAATAGGCAATTTAGCAATCAATTCAATTTTAGATCTATCAACCTCAATTCCATGAAACGAAATAGTGTGGCCAAGAACAATTCCAGGTGAAACCATAAAATGACATTTTTCCCAATTCAAAACAAGGTTCTTTTCTTGGCAATGAGTTAAAAAAATTTCCAAGTTATTCAAACAATCATCAAAAGAATCACCAAACACAGATATATCATCCATAAAAACTTCAAGAAATTGCTCCACCATGTCACTAAAAATACTAAGCATGCATCTTTGAAATGTAGTGAGAGCATTACACAATCCAAACGACATTCTACGAAAAGCAAAAGTACCAAAAAGACATGTAAATGTAGTTTTATCTTGATCGTCAATGGCAATTTCAATTTCATAATAACCTGAATAATAATCCAAAAAGCAATAAAATGCATGCCCAGCCACCCGCTCTAAAATCTGGTCTATAAAAGGCAAAGGAAAATGATCCTTTCGAGTCACAAGATTAAGTTTTCTATAGTCAATACACATACACCAACTAGAAATGACTCTAGTAGGAACCAATTAATTTTTATCATTTTTAACTACAGTTAGACCAGACTTTTTCGGAACAACTTGAGTGGGACTCACCCACTGACTATCGTAAATTGGGTAAATGATACCCACAACCCACAATTTTAAAACCTCTGTTTTGACAACTTCTTTCATGTTAGGATTCAACCTACGTTATGGGTCCCGAGATGGTTTAGTACCATCTTCCAAAAATATTTTGTGTGTGAATACAAGAGGACTAATTCCTTTTATATCAGCAAGAGTCCATCCAATGGCAAATTTATGGGCAATCAAAACCTTAATTAACTTACCTTCATGCAAATAGTTGAGTTCGGAAGATATTACCACAGGGAAAGTGTCATCTAGCCCTAAAAATGCATGCTTAAGACCTATTGATAACGTCTTGAGCTATAATTTGGGCACCTCCACACTAGATGGTTTGACTTTTGATAGCAGTGGAAGCTCCTCAAACTTAGGTCTCCATCTATTCACTTCTTGTACCTGACAAGAATCAAAGACATCAACAATTTCAGTTATTTTAGTATCATTTTGTGCATCATGATTCAAAAGAAAAAGTTCTAAATCATCCTCAATTCGACTCCTCTCAAACTGTCCATGCATTGCAGTCGAAATGAAATTTACAACCTCACATTCATCATCTCCATGTGGTTGCTTGAAAACATTAAAAATGTTAACCTCCATTGTCATATTTCCAAAACAAAGTTTCATTATCAAACTCCTGCAACTTATGTTAGCATCACATGTAGCTAAGAAAAGACGTCCTAAAATTACAGGAAAGTGATTTTTAGAGTCCAGAATAGGTGCAATATCCAAAACAATAAAATCAACAGGATAGTAAAATTTGTCTACTTGGACTAACACATCCTCAATAACCCCTCTCGGAGTTTTAATAGAATGATCAGCCAACTGCAATTTTACCTATGTTTGCTTTAATTCACCAAGACCTAGCTGCAAATACACTGAATAAGGCAGTAAGTTCACACTAGCGCCTAAGTCAAGCAAAGCACGATCAATAAAATTATTTCCAATGACACAAGACAAAGTAGGACTTCCAGGATCTTTATATTTTGGTGGAATTTTATTTTGCAATACCGCACTCACATGGGCAGCTAAAAACGCAGTTTTCTTCACGTTATGCTTTCTTTTATAAGCACACAAGTCTTTCAAAAATTTAGCATAAGCAGGAACCTGCTTAATAGCATATAACAAAGGAATATTTATCTTTACTTGCTTAAAAAGCTCAAGAATATTAGAGTAATAAATAGCTTTCTTTAAGGGTTGTAAAGCTTTCGGAAAAGGTATAGGCACATGATATTCCTTGTAATTTTCAAATTCTTTGAGCTTGTCAAGTTTATCATTACTTTTAGTTTTCTCAACCTCCTCAAGTAAAGGTGTCGTATCAATTATTTTACCGTTCCTAAGAGTAATCATAGACTTAGCATGCTCAAATTTAGTATCAATTGAATTAACCACTTTAGGATTAGCTTGAGTGTTTGCAGGAAATCTTCCGTTTTCATTAATCGACATAGAGTTAGTTAATTTCTAAAGTTGACTCTTTATTTCTTTGTTTTCCTCAACAAGTTGACCAAACAATGAATCAACTTTTGACCTAATTCTTGAATAGGATCTGCATATGATTGTTTACGTTGAAACGAATTAAGAGTAGAAAATTGGTGGTTAGGAGCATTGACCTGAGGGTACGAGTCATTCCTCCAATGTAAATTAGGATGATTTCTGGTGGCCGGATTGTATGTCTCGGAAAAATGAGTATACAACCTCTGATAGCTTCCAATGGCAACACATTGTTCTTCATAAATTCCTTTCATTTCCTGCAACATTTGATAATTTTTAGTGGAGTGACCAATCTCACAACAAACATCACAAATTTGATCAACATCAGACTGATCAACTTGTTGAGGTATATTAGATTTTCCAAATTTTAATGCAGCTACCTCTTTGGCAAGATTATCATAATTTACTGTCAATTCATCTTCTTCCCTCAATTGATAAATTCCTTTACTACTAGAAGATGTGGAAGGTTTAGAGTGATCAATGCTCTCAAGTGGGTTAAGACCTTTCCATTGGTGAGTTTTTTTAGCAATTTGATCTAGGAACTTTAAAGCATCATCAGGTTATTTTGACATAAATTCCCCATTACACATAGACTTAAGAAATTGACGATCTCGAGAGATGAGACCCTCGTAGATGAAACTAGCAAGACGCTAGTCTTCAAAACCATGATGTGGGCACAAATTCAAAATATTCTTAAATCTTTGCCATGTTTGATACAATGATTCACTCTCTTTTTTAGAAAAAGTGGAAATTTGTTGCTTTAAAGCTGTAGTCTTATGATTCGGAAAAATTTTTTGAAAAAATTCATCAGTCATTTCTGACCACAAACGAATAGACCCAACCTTTAATAAATACAACCAACTTTTTGCTTTGTCTTTTAAATAGAACAGAAAAAAATTTAATATCACTCCATCCAATTGATCATGTGCAATATTATAAAAAGTACAAACAGCATCCTCATATTCCCTAACATGCACATAAGGATCTTCATTTTCTAAACCATGAACAATAGGAAAAAGATGAACCATTCCATATTTAAGTTCATAATTTGGCATATTAGCAGGAAAAACAATGTATGAAGGAGATGCAACACGAGTTGGATGCAAATAGTCTTTCAATGTTCTGGGGGGAGGGTTTCCCTCGCCTTCAATAACTGCACGGTCAACCATGTTGATAGACTCACTATCATTATCAAAAAGATCTCCAAACAAAGTTTCAATTTTAGTTTCTGGACACTTAGCAAATTTGCCTCGATGATCAAGATATCGCATGAAAATTTAAGAAAGAAGAAAGAATAAAATAAAAATACAAATAAAACTAAAACGCAAACAACAACCAAAAAAATAGAAATAAATGGAAAGAGTGTACCGGGTGGGGAAAAATTATGCGCTCCTCGCCAAATCGCACCCTTAGCAACGGCGCCAAAAATTTGCTTGCTAAACCCAAGTGCAGGTGTCGCGTAGCAGTATAAACTTGAAGTCCGAGTGTCGTATTCCTCAAAGCGCGTTGAAAAAGAATGCAAAATTATCAAAACTGAAACAAAGAACAATATCGAATGAGATGTAACTTATAGAAGAAAAAGTTCAACAATTAAAAATACTAAAGCATCAGGGTTCCACCCGCATACAACTATGCAATTTCACTATTTCAATTCCTTTTTATAACTCAACTGAGATACCAACAACAAGTAATCTCAACCGGAAAATATAGCAATTAAGTTTTCCTCATATAAAACTTCTTGAAAAGTGATTTTTGTTGTAGATATTCAAAACAAAACGCCCATTCAATTTCTTATAGAAATAATCCCAAATATAATTCGTACCTATGGCAACAAAATATTAAAAAATTACTCCGTTGAAATTGTACCAATCTACTAATTTATTCAATTCACTAAAAGCATGAATGTGAAACAAAACTATAGGAAAAACATGATTAAACCTATGAATCATAACCGACATTCATCAATCCAAAAATAGAATAAATAAGAAATTCCATTGAAAATTCACAATGTAAAATTGACATTAAAACTCCGAAATAGAATAGAAATAATAAAACTACATACTCGTAATATAGGCTCCCCCCCTAGCCTTAGCTAGGAGATTAGTTCTCCATAAACTAAATAGAAAAAGAAAAATATAAAATTATGAAAGAGCCCATTTTGAAAACAATCAAATGGAGATTATATAAGCTGGTGCCGCAACCAACCTCCATTCATATTCTTCTTGAATAATGGTCATTCATCAACCCATTATTAATATGTTAATGCCAATACTCATAACCCTCTGAATTGATAAGCCTTAATGTCATATTGAAATGGTAATGGTTGGCCATTTCTTTTTCTTTTTCTTTGCCTTCTCCTTTCTTCATTTCTTTTTGGTAACCGACATAGAGTTAATCACCAATTTATTGTCTTGTGCCTCACCCTTTAATTGTCTTGAAACATTCTCTTAGTCTTGCACATGAACATTAATATAACATTAGTAAAAAATTAAAACAAATTAGATATAAAACCTATTTGACCAGTTATACATGATAAAGCACAAATTTGATAAATTACTAGAGAAAAACATGTAACGGATATAATCAAAGCACATTAGACATGCACTATTGAGCAATTATAAGTTATCTCACATTACAAGGCATTGTCCTTTATAGAAAGTGATTGGTGTGATGGACAATGGAAAATAAAATTGGACTCAACCTTAGGGTTGGACTTTGGGGTGTACTAATTAATTATCAAAAGATGAGCCTTGGACTCTTGGGCTCATGCTTTAATAATTAAATTTTTTAATTAATTATTTTTAATTAATTTCGTATTTATTTAATTAATTATTTTTAATTAATTTGGTATTTATTTAATTAATTATTTTTAATATCAACATACTCATCTTTTCAGATGAAGTTTGAAGTGATGAAAGAACGCTAGAGAGCAAAGCACCCATCTGAGAAGATGTCTCCCAACAAACGCATCCCATTCTTATACCTATTGCGAACAGGTAAAAGCCTATTATATATACATCCATCTGCATGTCATCTAGTACACAAAAAAATAAAATTCTTCTACAATCCCAAACATCCTTACTGAGAGAATCACAAAGAAAATTCGCTAGAAGTCAAATTTTCTGGTGTTGGAATTTTGACTTAGATTGTTGAATCTTGGTGAAGCAAATGTTCGTAGAACTACAAGCACTAAGTAGGGATGAAATATCTGTTTCAAGAGCATTGCGGTACGCAAGCATCGATCTTTAGTTTGTCTACTAATATTATTTCATTTTATTTATACTCTGTTAAATTATTTATTCGCATTTATTATTTATTAACATATATAAATTTATCATTGATTGTTGATAATTATCCAACAAGATACTCTTATAAGATTTTGAAGTGGTTAGGTGTAGGTGGTGATTCAACATATGTTTCCAGCCTGTCCTCCCTTCCACACTCTAAACCAGCCTGTACTTGGCATTTGCCAGTTTATCAGAACCTGATTCCAAGTGGAGGAAAATCTCTATACTGTGTACTAAATTAATCCAAATGACGAGAAACACCACCCTTCCCTCACCAAGCCTTAAACAATTATGGGTGCTTCAGTACTTTCCAAAGCAGAATGATACCCGCCATTTTCTATTCTCGCAATTAACCCATCTGCTACTTCTATTTTTTTTTTTTTTTTATCAGAACCGCTACTTTTATTTAAAATAAAACTTTATGGACTAGTCCCTCGATTTATAGGAAGACAATTTACATAATACAGGTGTTTTCTGCAAAGGAGTCTCCATGTTTTGAAAAAAATAGGGATTAAGTGTGGGCTCACTCTACATCGAATTTCAACAGTCCGAACTGTCTATTTTGTTAGTCTTGATTCATAGATCATCCTTACAAAAATTCAATTCAATCCGAAACCATTTACCTTTTTAATTATCAAGATCAAATTTCATTATTACTTATATAACAAAGCATTCGTTCATTTATTTGAACTCAATTAGAAGTCTTATATATTTCCGATTTGGCTAATATTTTGTAAGGATGATCTATAAGGCACAACTTGCAAAATAGACGGCAGAGATTGAAGTAGCAGAGAAGCTCATTGCGAAATAAACAACGATGAGTTGAGGTTTTCTTGAGTTGTGTTGAGTGGTGTTTGGAGATTTGAAACGGGTTTTGCAGATTCACAGTGGATGTGAAAAAATGAAAGAGAACCGACATAGTTTTTCGTGTCGATTCCCACAAACGACGCCAAATGTTGATGCACAAAACCTGAGGTCTTGGAACAACGTAAATCCGACCGTGAATTTGCAAGAAAGTGAAGAACACAAGATGTATCGTGGTTCACCCCAATGTTTGGGCTACGTCTACACTGATATTGTATTTCTTTGAGGATTGAGGATGAGAGGGTGAGAGCTTCTGAGGGTGAGAAAGCTTTTCCCATGGCCTAAGAATTGGCCTCCCCGAATAAGGAGAGTGAGGGGTTCTTTTATAGAATAAGGGCTCTTCACTTATTACATATTTGCCCCTTCATTTGTTACATAATTACATTTGAGTCCCTCGAGTATTTATACGAGGTCTAAATATGGAGGCACTAAGTATGGTACAAACAGTAGTCCCCCAAGTCTTCAGTTAAGAGAGTCTTTTGGATGGAGACTTGAAATTCAGTCCATGTGTGGGCCGAAATAACTAGATGTCGTCTTAAACTGATACTCGATATGAGGCAGTACTCAATCTGAAATGATGCTTAACTAGGAGTAGCACATGTTGCAAGGTTGCTCGGCTTGTGGCTTATGTTGCCTTGGTTGGCTCGGCTTGTGTCGTTGAAGGTGAGGAAGTCCCTTTTATAGAATAAGGGCTCGCTCCTCAATACATAAGTGATGGGCTAGAGTTGATGCTCACGGCGAGGCGGTTGCTCAGCTGGCGGCGATGCTCTCTAATGATGGTGAGTGAGTCATTTTTATAGAATAAGGGCTCGTTCCTCAATACATATTTGCCCCTTCATTTATTACATAATTACATTTGAGTCCCCCGAGTATTTATATGAGGTCTAAATACAGAGGCCCTAAGTATGGTACAAACAGTAGTCCCCAAAGTCTTCAGTCAAAAGAGTCTTTTGGCTGGAGACTTGAAATTCAGTCCATGTGTAGGCCGAAGTAACTAGATGTCGTCTTGAACTGATACTCGATATGAGGTGGTACTTAATCTGAAATGATGCTCAACTAGAAGTAGCACATGTTGCGAGGCTGCTCGGCTTATGGCTTATGTTGCCTTGGTTGGCTCGGCTTGTGGTGTTGAAGGCGAAGGAGTCCCTTTTATAGAATAAAGGCTCGCTCCTCAATACATAAGTGATGGGCTAGAGTTAATGCTCGCGGCGAGGCGGTTGCTCAGCTGGTGGCGATGCTCTCTAATGATGATGAGGGGGTGAGAGAGCTCTTCCCATGGTCTAAGAATTGGCCTCCCCTAATAAGGAGAGTGAGGGGTCCTTTTATAGAATAAAGGCTCCTCACTTATTACATATTTGCCCCTTCATTTATTACATAATTACATTTGAGTCCCCCGAGTATTTATACGAGGTCTAAATATGGAGGCCCAGTATGGTACAAATAGTAGTCCCCTAAGTCTTCAGTCAAGAGAGTCTTTTGGCTGGAGACTTGAAATTCAGTCCATGTGTCGGCCGAAGTAACTAAATGTCGTCTTGAACTGATACTCGATATGAGGTGATACTCAATCTGAAATGATGCTCAACTAAAAGTAGCACATGTTGCGAGGCTGCTCGGCTTGTAGCTTATGTTACCTTGGTTGGCTCGGCTTGTGGCGTTGAAGGTGAGGGAGTCCCTTTTATAGAATAAGGGCTCGCTTCTCAATACATAAGTGATGGGCTAAAGTTGATGCTCGCGGCGAGGCGGTTGCTCAGCTGGCGGTGATGCTCTCTCATGATGGTGATTGAGTCCCTTTGATAGAATAAGGGTTTCTCACTTATTACATATTTGCCCCTTCATTTATTACATAATTACATTTGAGTCTCCTGAGTATTTATACGAGGTCTAAATACGGAGGCCCTAAGTATGGTACAAACAGTAGTCCCTCAAGTCTTCAGTTAAGAGAGTTTTTTGGTTGGAGACTTGAAATTCAATCCATGTGTCGGCCGAAGTAACTAGATGTCATCTTGAACTGATACTTGATATGAGGTGGTACTCAATCTGAAATGATGATCAACTAGAAGTAGCACATGTTGTGAGGCTGCTCGGCTTGTGGCTTATGTTGCCTTGGTTGGCTCGGCTTGTGGCGTTAAAGGTGAAGGAGTCCCTTTTATAGAATAAAGGCTCGCTCCTCAATACATAGGTGATGGGCCAGAGTTGATGCTCGTGGCGAGGCAGTTGCTCAGCTGGCGGCGATGCTCTCTAATGATGGTGAGGGAGTCCCTCTTATAGAATAAGGGCTCGCTCCTCAATACATGAGTGATGCTCACGGCGAGGCGGTTGCTTAGCTGGCGGTGATGCTCTCTAATGATGGTGAGGGAGTCATTTTTATAAAATAAAGGCTCGCTCCTCAGTACATGAATAATGGGTGCTCTCTAATGAAAGTGAGGGAGTCCCTTTTATAAAATAAGGGCTCGTTCCTCAATACACAAATAATGGGCTAAGTCCCCCAAGTATTTTTCATGAGGCCCAGTTGAGACCCAATATATGGTACATAATGTAGTCCCCCCAGTCTTCGGTCAATAGAGTATGTTGGCTGGAGACTTCAAATTGAATCCATATATGGGCCGAAGTGGCGGTTGTTTGGAGGCAGTATTTGTATACCCTGCACTGAAGCTTTGTAGGTGAAGCTTTGCAAGTGAAGCTTTTGAAGCTGGAGCTTTGTAAACGAAGCTTTTGAAGCTGGAGCTCTGTAAATAAAGCTTTCGAAGTTGTTTGACATGAGTAATGCTCATGAATGTTGACATGAGTGATGCTCATGAATGATGGTCATGAATGTTTATGTATGATTGACATGAGTGATGCTCATGAATGTTTATGTATGATTGACATGAGTGATGCTAATGTATAATTTTGGAGTACTGGATTTACTTTTGATCACCTGGTTGGTGATAATAGAGGGCCTGGTTCTTTTGGGCATATGGGCCTTCGCCCTCCACATAACATTCCAGCCCATTATTTTGGGCTTGCCGTTTTTATTTTTTTTTATTTTTTTTTATTACTTTCTGGTGGAGTTATACAGATATCTACGAAAGATAAGAAAAATAAATCACATCATTCAAAAACAAGAAAAGTAAATCTCATCATTATGGTTGAGTGTTTATTCCTTGCTTTTACAGTGTGGGTGTTTATTCCTTGCTTTTGCTTTTGTTTCCCGCAGCTCACTTGATTGCTTTTGCCTTTCCTCTGCACCTTTGTTGCTTTTGTTTTTGTTTCCCATGTGCTATCTCAGAGCAAAGCCTCGTAAATGCAAAATCTCTCCCTTTACATGGTGCTTTGCCAGGTATCTTTTGCTTTTTTTTTATTCTTTTTATCTTCTTCCCTTTAATGCTTTTCCAATCAAGTACCTGACAGCCTTCTGGTGTTTCCATAGGTGGATGGTAGGTAACCTCTGTAAAAGTCTTCTTCTTGGCAAGATCTAAGATTAGGTCCAGGTCCAGGTGCTAAAAACACATGAGAAATCCACAACTGCAGTCCCTGTACGCCGAAAGATCAAAGGGAAAAAGCAAATAATAACATCCATCACTGTAGCCACGAATCCTACCGTTCTTCATAGTACGGTGGTGTTGCTTGGATGCAAAGGTTATTCACTTCGTCCTCCTCGCTATCGTCTTACTAGGATGGTATGAGACATCTACCCATCCGAGCTTCGAGTTCCTCCCCAAGCTCTGGGGAAGGTTGCTGTTAAAAGTTACCGGGGAAGCTTACCGAGTTCATCATCGAATGCAAGGCAGTAAGCTTTCAGCTTATGGTCTGTTTCTCTGTTCATCTGCTGACCAATCAACAATGCCGCAAGCAACGCTTCACTCTAAGGCCACATGAGAGCAGCCATGGCTGTCGAAAATGCCGCAGAAGTGAGTTCCATAGAAGATAGCAGCCATGGCGTTTTCCATGTATAGTCTTCTCCCACACACCGAAGTCATACTTATGGGGACTCTCCTGGATCGGCGCCTGAACCGCTTCGTTTTCCACGTGAACAGCCTCTGACACATCATCACCACGTGCATCTTTTACACCAGTATCATCTCCCACAACCCGCACCATAGCACTAGGCTTCAACTCTTCGAGTCCTTCTTTCGAGCTTTCGGCTGCGTTTTGTGGAATAGACGATAAGGACCGAACTTGTTAATGGAGTCAGAGATCAAGGATCTCATGGAGGCGGCTGACATTGACAACAGCGAGACGATTGACTACGGCTAGTTTCTGGCGGCGACGTGCACTTAAACAAGCTAGAGAGGGAGGAGAATCTGTTGTCGGCCTTTTCATTTTTCGACAAGGATGGAAGCAGGTTCATCTCTATTGACGAGCTGAGTCAAGCTTGCAGGAAGTTTGGATCATGATCTCCATCCATCCCTCTGTGTTTGTATGCTGAGAAAAGAGAGAGATAGCTTCGCCGTAGTCGAATGACTGAGTCTGAGACAAGGAAACGAGAGCAAAAATGGAGAGTAGAGAAACCCATTGGAAGACAATACCTTGCTTCAGAAAATAACCCATTTGCTAGAAAATGGTAAATGATGGTTTTTTGAGCTCCACAAGTTGGGTTTTGGTGTTTATTACCGTGATGATGTCGTGATGGACGGCAGAGATTGAAGCAGCAGGGAAGCTTATTGCAAAATAAACAATGATGAGTTAAGGTTTTCTTGAGTTGTGTTGAGTGGTGTTTGGAGATTTGAAACGGGTTTTGCAAATTCACGGTGGAGGTGAAAAAATGAAAGAAAACCGACATAGTTTTTCGTGTCGATTCCTACAGACGGCGCCAAATGTTGATGCACAAAACCAGAGGTCTTGGAACAACGTAAATCCAACTGTGAATCTGCAAGAAAGTAAAGAACACAAGATGTATCGTGGTTCACCCCAATGTTTGGGTTACGTCCACACTGATATTATATTTCTCTAAGAGGATTGAGGATGAGAGGGTGAGAGAGCTTTTCCCATGGCCTAAGAATTGGCCTCCCCTAATGAGGAGAGTGAGGGGTCCTTTTATAGAATAAGGGCTCCTTACTTATTACATATTTGCCCCTTCATTTATTACATAATTACATTTAAGTCCCCCGAGTATTTATACGAGGTCTAAATACGGAGGCCCTAAGTATGGTACAAACATAACGAATGAAACAAGAACACGTGTACGAAGTAGATTTTGTAGGGTTACAATCTCTGTTTTCAATTTTCCCCTCATTCAATCTTCAAATTGGATGTAGATGCGTATGTTGTTGATCCAAGGGTCGCGATGACTTGATCTTGGATGAACGATTGAACGATTGCTTCAAGTTTTGAGCTTGAAACGATGCTTGGATGGTCTTCACCTTAAAGCTGCAGCAAAGGGTGATGTTGATGCAGGATTTCGTTGATTCAAGGGCTTTAGCGACTTGATCTTGAAACGAACGTCGTTACAAGTTTTAAGCTTGCAACAAATTCTTGAAGGAATCGGAACGAGTGCTTGTTGATTCTTTAAGGGAGTGCTTCAGCTTTGGTCGACAGAAAGCTTCGGCTTTGGTTACGTGTTCTTGGAAGAGAGCTTTGGTAGCATATTAGTCTTCAAAGATTTGTCCAGAGGTTCTTCTCAATGTGTAATTTTCGACCCCTTTGTGTGTCTTGGGTCCAAGGTTTTAAAAGACGCTAGGTGCTAGGTGCTAGTCGGGCGGCGGGTTAAGGCCTAGCGCCTAGGCGGCTATGCGGGGTCTAGGCGGGCGCCTAGGTAGACTAGGCAGATTTAATTAAATTTATTATATTTCATGTAAATAAGTATCTATTTATACTTAAAATATATATGATTCCATCATAAACTATAAATATATATATATATATAGGTAATGTAAGAATTTTAAGACATAATTTGAAAAAAAGAAGAAGATAATAATATATAATATATTTGTTTAATAATGATGGAAATCCATCTGAGATAGAGGAGTCATTATTATCTTCCCTGAGAGTGGTTGAAGCCTTGGAAATCGACAAGGCTTTTATTTTGGGGTTTCTTGTTTCCTCTCCCTTCCATTCTTCTTTGATTTGCTCTGCCAGATTCCCCATCTTCTTACTCTATATAATTTTCCAAAATCTAATCATGAGTCTTGTCAAATTTCTCAAGCACAGCGAAGAAATCCTCTCCGATGAAGAAATCTGAAGCTTCTAGGTCAAAGTTCTCGTTTTTTTTCTGCAATTGCATTGTTATTCTGATTCCTTCTACAGATCTCTCTCACGCTCTCTTGGTTGCTCTTTTCAAATTTTATGTCGTCACCCTCGTTTCGGTGAAAGTATAATATTTTAACAAAACCACCGCGGAGGCCGCTTAGCTCGGCGCCTAGCCCGCCTAGCACCCTTGCTGATTTACTGAACATTTTTGAAATAATCGAGGCGGCGGCTCGACGCCCTGCGCCTAGGCGGCCGCCCAAACTGCATTTTAGAACATTGCTTAGGTCCTTTTATTTATAGAGTTCCAAAGCCATGCTTTTGGATGGGTCTGGCCTTGATTTGTGTCTTGATTCATCCATGGAAGAATTTAGGCATATTTTGGGTCTTAATTTCTACCACCTTCCTCATATTGGCCGAAATTTATAGGCCTTGTTGCCTAATTGTGAGGAATCTTCAATTATTGCTTATTTTGTGAAGATGCTTTGGCTTTCTTCCCAATTTTGAGAGATTTTGGGCCCCTTATGGATTTTAAGGGGAATTTTCTCCCTTTTGCCAAATTTTGGGAGTATTTTACACTTCCTTTGCTTAATTTGTGCCACATGTCATTAATGACTTGTCCATTTGTGATGAGTCATATGCCACGTGGAGCTTTATGATGCATCATTTGTATGCAACGAAATTTACATGTCTACAAATGCCCCCACTTCAAGGCTCGTTGTACACATGTGCTTGTCACATGCAAGATATGTGTTTTGAAGTCCTGCAATGTGAATGTGCTAACTCAAGGGTCGTCGAGACTTGATCTTGAATTAGTTTGCTTCTTTAAGAGCCGTAAAGGCTTGATCTTGAATGAAATGAAAATTTCTTTTTTCAAGGGTCGTAGAAGTGTATTTCTTGAATTGAAATGATGAATTACGTCAAGGGCTGTTGAGGTGTATTTCTTGAATTGAAATGATGAATTTCGTCAAGGGTTGTTGAGGCGTATTCTTGGATGAAACATTTCTTCAAGGGTCATTGAGGCTTGGTTTTGAATGAAATGAAAATTTTCTTCAAGGGCCGTAGAGGCTTGATCTTGAAAGAAATTAAAATTTTCTTCAAGGGCTGTTAAGGCTTAACCTTGAAAGAAATTATCGAAATGAATAAATCGGCACATACTTATTGTGCGTATTGATTTTTCCATAATTTTGACAAAATACATTTGGTGTATTTTGAATTTTTTTTTTCCTTGTGGTTGTAGGAAAAAAAAAGTTTTTCCTTTCTTAGGTAGGAACCTCTTTCAATTTCCTTCAAAATGTTGGAAAGCTTTGGTGATTTCCTTCAAGGTTTTAGAAAGCCTTGATGATTTCCTTCAAGATTTTGGGGAGCTTTAATGATTTCCTTCAAGGTTTTGGAAAGATTTAATGCTTGTCCTTGGTTAAGTACGATATGCAATTTTTTTTCCTTTCCCTTTCTTTTTCCCACGGAAAGGAGGGTGTTTTTCCTTTCCCCTTTTGTTTTCTACGGTAAGGAGGGATTCTTTCCTTTGCCCTTTTGTTTTCCACGGCAAGGAGGGGTTCTTTCCTTTGTTTTTTTGGAAATTTGATGCCATTTCCTTATTTTTTGTTTCCTTTTCTTTTCTTTGCTGAATTTTGTGCAAAAACATCATGTATTTTTTCTTTGTTTGGAATTTGCTTCCTTCTTTTGGTTGGAATGTACTTCCTTGTTTTGATTTTCCTTCTGCTATTTGGGCATGTATTTCCCTTATAGCATTAGTGTCACGCCCCGATCCTGACATACGTCTAGGATCAACATGTGACATCATCAAATAACCATATATCTAACATACCCGCCTCCGAGATATGTACCAAGCACATCCCATGCCTTGACTTGTGTAGTAATTTTTTTTAACACTTTATGGTTGCGTCTAACCTCCTGTTAGACTGCCTACGTATCCTCAATAGAGATCAAGCCATTCGTAGTTCGTCATTTTACTACACTTAAACATCCATCACATAAATTGCTATGTCTCAACAATATATCACAATGCATACCATGCGATATGTCAAAGAACCAATGACAAAGCACAATATTCTTCTCAAGCCACATTGATCAACTAAAATAATCATAATAATAACATCCATATCCAAAGTCATTCCGCAATCCTGTCAATTAATCAATTTATGAATAAAAAATGCATGATCGTAGCATTTATTTACGTTAATCAATCAATGCGATAACTTATCATTCCACGAATTTAACTAAGTAACTCTATATAATTCCCTACTTGGATTATGAGTAATAAACATGGTAATTCTAATTTATATTCACAAAGTCTATTAGGGATAATTCTCATTCATTTGAATCTATGGTTCTAGACTAACCTTATGGAATTGAGCAAGAGCAAGGATTTCGGACCACTCAACATAACTAAAATACCAAGTTGCTTCTCATAATCACCCCAGACCTATCATATGTACAATCATGCCTACATCAAGGAGATGGCACACTGGGCAAATCAGACACTCGGATAAGCTGCGAAGCTCGAGTGAGTGACAATAATACAAGTATGTGATATCCAATAAAAACAAGCCACCGATCACAATCTATAAACATCGAATATAGAATCATGCTTTATGAAATCATAATCATGTCGCTGAAAACTCTGAAGGAGTCACCCATACATAAATAATATGGTCCCCCCTTATGGATTAACCAAGCAGGACCACTAGTGACCCCCCATCGCAAATTAACCAAGCAGGGTCAAGATAACCAAGTAGGTAGTGACCCCTTATTGCGGATTAACCAAGCAGAGTCACACCTACAAAACTGTTAGGTAGTGATCACCCATCGTGGATTAACCAAGCATGATCACTCCTAAGTATACATGGCTATAAGGATCGCCCATCGCGGATTAGCCAAGCGCGATCCATAAATAATATGGTCCCGCATCGCAGATTAACTAAGCATGATCATCCATGTACCACTGCTACATGGTGCTGACTTGGTGTCACCTAACCCCGTGACACTAGGGTAACGGTCCCCTACTAGCCCTCGCATTTCTCAACATTTCAAATGTATATTTATAACACAATTCATAAACATTTCAATATGCACTTTGAATCACTTTTTCAAAAATATTTCCAATCCATGAATCAAATCACATTTAATAAAAATAGATCGATGGCCAATTATAAAATCACATTTTAACAGAAAACACATTTATAAAACCAAGTCATATCCACAAAGGATACTAATATAAGAAAATAGGGTAATAACTAGACCTGGCATTCGTGTCGTGTTTTTCGTGTTCGTGTCATTTTCATGTCATACCCGATATCTTAACGGGTTGTGTCGTGTAACACCCGTTAAAATAAACGGGTAAAATGATTCGACCCGAAATCGACCCGATAATATTAACAAGTAATATGACCCGACCCGTTACCCATTAAGGAAAATATATTTTAAACCAATAAATAATCAAATGAAAAACATAATACTAAATAAGTATATACATTCCATATTATCACATCCAAAACATAAAAACGCAATTTTGTTTTAAGTATATTTTCGCTTACCTAAAGTCTTTAATAGTTTTTTAATTAATGTAGAAGTGTAAAACAATATAGAAAAAAATATATAAACACTCGTAATGACAAGCTTTATAACTTTCATGAAGAGCTTAACTTCGAAATTTGCCATTATAATCATATAAATCATATATCAAAATTTAACCGTTGATTGTTGTTTACATTTATGCTTCATTGTTCTCATCAAATTTCATTTTTTTAGATTTTCTTTTTTGAAAACATGATCTATTAGAGGGTGCAAGTAGATGAACGGTTTGGATCATTGATATTATATTTAGAGTTTTACGGTTAGTAAAAATATTGCTTGATGTTTATAAAGTTTCTACAAATTATATGACATTGACTCATATTTCAGTTAACCGTAAATATCGAAACGTGATATTATCTTCTTACATCCGCCAGATGATCATGTTTTCAAAAAATAAAATTTTAAAAATGAAATTCTATAAGAAGAATAAAACGTAAATGACAATCGACGGTTAAATAAATTTAAGGTTTCACTACTACAAAATTATCTATTGCTGGCGGTCCAAAAACTTTTTTCATCGATCCAACCGTCAAACTTATTTGTACACATTCCAAGATTGCATACGTAAAAAATCGTAAAAAACAAACATTCAAAGATTACGTAATGGAACAAAAGTTATCGACGGTTATAAACGAAAAATAACAATTTAATGGTTATTTTAGCTCCGATTTTGATGATTTTTTTACAGATACACTCCTCGACCCTATAATAATGTAATGAATAAGTTTGATCTTTAATTTAAAGTATTTACACTAGTGGATACCACAAAAACTTATTTTATACTTAATAGAAGTATAATATTAACTCTAAGTGTTTGTTTAATCTACCGTTTTGACGCAATATGCATTATACGAAACTTTTTTCAACGATCCAACCATCAAACTTATTTGTACACATTTCGAGATCGCATACGTAAAAAATCGTAAAAAACAAACATTCAGAGATTACGTAATGGAACAAAAGTTTTTTACGGTTATAAACGAAAAATCACAATTTAACGGTTATTTTATCTCCGATTTTGATGATTTTTTACAGATAGACTCCTCGACCTATAAGAATGTAATGAATAAATTTGATCTTTAATTTAAAGTATTACACTAGTGGATACCACAAAAACTTATTTTATACTTAATAGAAGTATAATATTAACTCTAAGTGTTTGTTTAATCTACTGTTTTGACGCAATATGCATTCTACAAAACTTTTTTCAACGATCCAACCGTCAAACTTATTTGTACACATTCCGAGATCGCATACGTAAAAAATCATAAAAAACAAACATTCAGAGATTACGTAACGGAACAAAAGTTTTCGACGGTTATAAACAAAAAATCACAATTTAACGGTTATTTGAGCTCCGGTTTTGATGATTTTTTACAGATACACTTCTCGACCCTATAAGAATGTAATGAATAAATTTGATCTTTAATTTAAAGTATTTACACCAGTGGATACCACAAAAACTTTTTTTATACTTAATTGAGGTATAATATTAACTTTAAGTGTTTGTTTAATCTACTATTTTGACGCAATATGCATTCTACGAAACTTTTTTTAACGATCCAACCATCAAACTTATTTGTACACATTTCGAGATTGCATACGTAAAAAATCGTAAAAAATAAATATTCAGATATTACGTAACGGAACAAAAGTTTTCGACGGTTATAAACGAAAAGTCACAATTTAACGGTTATTTTAACTCCGATTTTGATGAATTTTTTACAGATACACTCCTCGACCGTATAAGAATGTAATGAATAAATTTGATCTTTAATTTAAAGTATTTACACTAGTGGATACCACAAAAACTTATTTTATACTTAATAAAATTATAATATTAACTCCAAGTGTTTGTTTAATCTATCGTTTTGACGCAATATGCATTCTACAAAACTTTTTTCAACGATCCAACCGTCAAACTTATTTGTACACATTTCAAGATCGCATACGTAAAAACCGTAAAAAACAAACATTCAAAGATTACATAATGGAACAAAAGTTTTCGACGATTATAAACAAAAAATCACAATTTAACAGTTATTTTAGCTCCGATTTTGATGATTTTTTACAGATACACTCCTCGACCCTATAAGAATGTAATGAATAAATTTGATCTTTAATTTAAAGTATTTACACCAGTGGATACCACAAAAACTTATTTTATACTTAATAGAAGTATAATATTAACTCTAAGTGTTTGTTTAATATACCGTTTTGACGTAATATGCATTCTACGAAACTTTTTTCAACGATCCAACCGTCAAACTTATTTGTACACAGTCCGAGATTGCAAAAGTAAAAAATCATAAAAAACAAACATTCAGAGATTACGTAACGGAACAAAAGTTTTCGACGGTTATAAACAAAAAATCATAATTTAATGGTTATTTTAGCTTCGATTTTGATGATTTTGTACATATACACTCCTCGACCCTATAAGAATGTAATGAATAAATTTGATCTTTAATTTAAAGCATTTACATTTTTTTATATATGACTGATTGTATATATATATATTTTTACATTTTTTACACTTCTACAATAATTATTATTAATTTTATTAATTTTTCCCTCAAATAAAAAACATTATTAATGAGGGTTGATTTTAAAAATCTAAACGATAATATAAGTGTAAGAATTATCTATTCGTGGAGGAATAATGATAAATCACGAGTGTTTATATATTCTTTCACATTTTTCATACTTGTATGTATGTCTTCTTAGTTCTTGCATATACAAATACTATAATAGTATATTTTAATTTTGGACAAGAATATGTTATGTAAAATTTATCCTAGTAATGATAATAGGGAACTCTCATAATAAAAATAAATAATGACTAAAACTTTTTTTTTATTTTTTTTTATAATTTATATAGAACAATAATACAAAACTATATATTTAATATAGAATATATTGTATATATTAATATGACTATTGTATTTTATAATAAATCTTTTAGTAATTAAACTTTAAAATTATTAAAATAATTTTTTTCTTAACGGGTCGAAACGGGTTACCCACGTGTTACCTGCGTGTATACCTGTTAAGAACCCGTTATTAACGGGTCACCCGATAGTGACCCGAAAAGTTATCGTGTTGACCCGAAACCTGTTATTTTCGTGTCGTGTCAAAAACTGCCAGGTCTAGTAATAACCATATCACATATATTAAAGTCACTCACCAAGATAACTCCGCAAAGCCTCACTGAGTCTTTAGTAATACAAATTTTAGTAATTTAAATGGTTCAATACCTATTGACCAAAAGTCAATTTCCAATCAACGGTGGGGTCCACATCCCTACATAATTTGATCCAGAAGATCCGCACATCGGATTTTGGATCTGTAATCTTCTAAAATACACATTATGCCTCTAGAACAACACACTAAAATTTCATCGCGATCCGACGGTCGAATCATCGATTCATATTTTGATCAAGTATTGTATCATAAAGAAATTAGTTTCAAACAATCAAACCACATCATACGAATATCAAATACAAATTCAAGACATCTAATTGAACTTAGAAAGGCATTGTTGGCCCACTGGCCAAAGCGTTGCCGTTGGTGGCGATCGGCCGCACCGACTAGCTGGAAAATTCAACAATTTTCAAAAATTACTAAATTTTACAGGCAAGTATATCTCAGTGAAGGGAGCAATTTTCATACCTGTGGCCAAGTCCAATTCGGCTGGGAAGTGTCCCAATTTCATCCAAACCCACTGGAAACCTTAGAAATGGGTGTTCCTCAATTCATCGCCAAAACGAACTTTGATGCCACATCCAATGCTTGGGCATTGCTCTAGGGGTTGAGGGGAGTATATTGGTGGTGGTGATAGACGGTAATCATTGTCGGAATCACCGTAAAATGAGAAAACGCACCGGAAAACCCTCGGCACTTTATGGCTTTGACCTTGAAAAATGGAAATATAAAACAACATAGATGTAGGACTCGTCAAGAGCTTTCTATAGACACCAAGATCACCCAAAACGGAAGTCGGATGAAGGAGATATGACCGGTCAAAAATGGGGGTTCGCGGGTCACAAATGACCCATTTCGGGTCTCTCCTCTCCCCTCCTTTCTCCCTCTCCCATTGGTCACTCCTCCCCTCATTTTCTCTCCCACAACCTCATCTTCTTCTCTCTCCCACTACCACCTAGCAATATCCAGTTTTTTTTTTTTTAATACCAAAACGTCTCTAATTTCTTTGTTATAGCTCTGTTTCACGAATGGTTTGTGTCTACGCGTTCGTGAGATCGAGATCTATCTAAACATATAAATTGTGACCTCAAAATGCCTACGAGTTTTAAATAAATAATTTCCAAACTTCACTTTTTGTAACTAGTTTAATAAAAAATCTAAATTCAAACAAATTAAAATAAATTCTTGAAAAATAATATAAAATCTCAATAATATGAATACGTAGATTATAACAGTGAAATCCAGGAACGAGATTTCACAATTAGGAAGCAATTGACCCTTATTTATAGGACAATTGGGTGTGTGTTTTATCACAATTCACATCCTTGCAGTGTACTTACTGCTGTGCCTTGCCATGGGTTTTGCTGCTTGCTTGCTGTGGGTTTTACTGCTTGGAGCTTGTTACAGTGCGTCACTTTCTATCGTGTGGTGCTATGCAAAAGACTACTGTGGATTTGCGCTGTGTAGTGCCTTTTTGGTCACAGTTTTCCTTCGGTGGTGACATTGCTGTGTAGTGCAAGAAACTGCTTGCATAATCACTGCAGGGTTGCGTAGTGCGATTGCGTAGCATTTTGGTTTTCTTTGCTACTGTAGTGTGCGTTGAAGGACTGTTTTGTAGCTGCCCTCTTTGCCGTGCTCTTCAATCTTTGTGACTGATTTCTTCTCGTCGTTGCAATTTTATCATCATCATCCTCCAATGCTCATGAGGTTTGTCTCGCATGTCTTTCGCTTTAGTGAAGTAATTTTGTTTCTTTGCCGCCCCACTCTTATGCTTATGTTGCTTTGTTTATTTTGTTGCAACCATGGTGTTTTTCAAATACTTTAAAAGTAATAACATCACCATTATTGTGAATGAAGGCAATTCATAAGATAGGGGAACGACGTTCAAGCTTTGTGCACCGTTGACTGGCTCTAAGTCACTTATTCTTCCTGCAAAAGACAACACGATGCATATCAAGTCGTAGCCTTCTGACGTATCTTGGGAGGTGACAGATTTCGGTCAACCAAATACAAAGAAAAAGGCATGTACATCGAGGATTCTCATCTTGAATCCTTCGCACCATGCTTGTGACAATTCACCAGCTTTGTTTGAGCTTCTTGGCGATTGTGTCCATAACGAGGATGCAAATTGGAATAGTACTTTGTGGACTACTGGAGAAGCCGTCTATGTTGAGTTTTATTAGGAATGGCTTGAAGATGTCTTGAAATGATCCAAAGATGTATTTACCAACGTGGCATTTTATCATGATGTGTACGCATCTTTGTTTAGTTATGATTGTCATCATTCCATCATTCGTGCGTTCTTTGAGCATTGGTGTTCAGCGACCAACACACTTCACACAGCTCAAAGGGATATGTCGATTTCACTTTAGGATCTCCATAAGAGATGAGGCTTACTAATCCAAGGTAAGTTTTACGACGAGGTTATTCTTAGCGTGGAGGAATTTTCTCATTGTAATAGCTGATGATTGCCTGTGAGTTGCCGCTATTTGTTTTGGGCATATCATAAGCTTTCCTAGGAAGCTCAGGGTAAGTCAGGCGTGAAGATTTCTTTATGGATCCAATTTTGGTATTGGGATGCCATAAAGTACAAGAAGCCTTCGAAGAAAAGTGGCTGCAACAAGACCACTAAGCCAAAAGAAGGCTCAAAACCGTCAGGTGTCATTGGTTCAGTTAGGCACCACGCCCCTACCGAGTTGAAAGCGTTTGACGAACTTGGTGTAACGTCAGAGCATGTGGAAGAATCTTACCTAGCCGTTTTCTTAGCTTGTTGGCTTTGTAAGTTTGTTTTCCCTAACGACGATGTCGACTTTATCGGTCCCGGAGTTTTCAAAGTGGCTAGCAAGATGGCTGCAGGTGAATCTTTCAATCTTGCTATTCCAGTTTTAGCCAATATTTACAACGGCTTGAGTATTGTTTTGAACTCAACGAGCAGTGAAAATCATGTTGCTGTACTTCCATACCATTATGTGTATGGTTGGTTGGGTGAGTACTTTGGCATTCATTTTTCTTCATCAACTTTAGACAAGTCGGGGTCTTCTTCACCAACTTCAATCAAGTTGGGGCCTTTGATGACAAAGTACTTTTGCATGCTTTCTGCGAAGAGCTTTGATGATTTGCAGGCGCGAGCTTTGTTTAAAAGCTATGAAGGTTTGAGAATGGACCATTTATCAAAGGTTGGCTTGGTACGGCAAAGCCTTATAGATGATTCACATCTTTATTTCTCAGACTTGTCTTATCTTACAAGTCATCATTCGGGGTATGTTTCTTTGTGGCAATCAGATCGATGTATTGTTCAGCCATATAATCCTTACCGTTTCAGCAGGCAGTTTGGTTTTGTCCAACATATGCTAAGTAAGCTGAAGGAAAACACACAGTCAGAATCCTTGCAAGTCGTTTATATGCATTGAGAGTATTGTACCCATTCATGCACAAATGTTTCTGTTAGATCCCACATCGCCCAGGAAAGTGGATCTTCTATGCCTTATATGTACATGCTCACCTTCATATAGCACGAGGCCTTTTGGGAGCTCACTGGTTTCGGGTTTCATCAGAACTCCGAAGTTAAGCAAGTTCGCACGAGAGCAATCCCAGGATAGGTGACCCATTGGAAAGTTCTCGTGTGAGTTCCCAGAAACAAAACGGTGAGGGCGTGGTCGGGGCCCAAAGTGGACAATATCTTGTTACGGCGAAGTTGAGCCCGGGTCGAGATGTGACAATTGGATTGTGAGATCCCATATCGCCCAGGGGAGTGGATCCTCTATGCCTTATATGTACATGCTCACCTCTATATAGCACGAGGCCTTTTTGGGAGCTCACTGGCTTCGGGTTCCATCGGAACTTTGAAGTTAAGCGAGTTCGTTCGAGACCAATCCCAAGATGGATGACCCACTGGAAAGTTCTCGTGTGAGTTCCCATAAACAAAATCGTGATATGGTGGAGCCCAAAGCGGATAATATCGTGCTATGGCAGAGTTGAACCCGATATGAGGTGAAGCTCAAGTTCGGATATGACAGTTTCCATCACCCTGCCAGCCAATGATGAGTTCAAGAGTAATTCAGTGACCTGTGCCTATGTAGGCTGGTGGTCAAAGGTACATCATAAAGACTTGGGAACGGCAAGTGACACCAATTATTCTCATTCATGCAATGATAAGTCGAGAGAGGGTTGTTCTGCGGTTCCTATGCAGTTGGAACCTTTTGATTGCACGAGTGCAACTCCTTTACAAGATGGATTTACAGCTTTAGCTCCTCAATGCCCATGCTTGCCTTCTTAACATTCAGGTGCTTCTGAAGAGGCGGTTGACGAAGTTGATTCACACGGAGATAACCTTGTTTTGCGGCAGCATCAACAAGTTTTGAACAAGCAACCGCATAAAGGTGATATGGATGATAGTGACATTAATTTCCTTCATAAGAAGAAGAAAGTGTTTAGGCCTCCTCAGTTTGATGACCGTGTGTCACTTGAGAAAGATATATGTATTTCCTCATTTCTTGTGATTTCTTCTATTTTTTATTAGTTTAGCTTTTTGTTTCTAACACCTTTCTTTGTCTTCTTTGGGTTGTTCTTTTGACTTGGAGAACATAGGTGTTCATTCCTTTACGGAGATACTATTTGGAGGTAATCTACCTACAGACGAGGAGATTAGGGACCTGCCCGGTGCAGAGCTTGTTCCAAATCTGCCAAGATGCCCAAGTTTGTTGTGTGTGGGTAAAGGTATGCAAGAACCCGCCATGCGTCCAACACCTTTACCAGCTGGCTTTGAGATTTCTCTTAGAGAGCCGAACCTTAGTGGCATTGAGTAGCTTATCTATCGCATTAGCCTTCGCGCAACTATGGGCATCAAGAGCTACATTGAGAAGAGGATTGCAAAATGCCTGTTGAAGGACCTTGCGTTGCTCAAGGATGACTTGTTGAGGCTTGTTTCTACAATTGACAACCTTAACGTTGATTCTTCACTCTTGAGAGTCAAGATTGCCAAACTTATGGCCACCTTGACTGAGTATTCTTCCTTGCATGCTATTTCCTCGAAAAAGTTGAGTCCAGAGGTTAGAGCTCAATAGCTTGCGGCAATAAACTTATCAATTGCCCAAGTTCGATCTTCTCAGTAAGCTGCTTTGGAGGGTTATCAAGATATAGGAACTTCTTTGGCTTCCGTCCAAGCATGTCTAGAAGTGTTGGCGCGTGAGCGAGAGCAGTTGGAAATTGAAGCATCACGACTTCAAGGTGTTCTCTCGGAGGAGGAAGTTACACATTCTCAGCATTAGGAGGAGGTTTCATGCCTAGAGTAAGAGAAAGGCGCAGCCATGGAAATGTTCACCTTGTCTTCCACCGATGTACAGACTTTGAAGACTTTGGAAGGCTTCCTTTAAGATCGTTGCCGAAGTTTTAGGGCCATAGCTCTCAAGTAATGTCTTCCATTGGTTGTGCTTAAAGCCTTCTTTTGTTTTGTTTTTTTTTTTTTTTTTTTTTGCTCATTTTGTAACAAGGCTTTCTTCCTTTAAAGAAATAAAGTATTCATATTCTTGAATTTTCTCTTTATTCTTCAAAGTGTTTATGTTTTTGTTGATGATGTGACTGTACCTGAAGTTTTAAAGTTTCAAGTTGCCTACGTACCCTTAGTTGAGGAGGTATCAAGTCATGACGTAGTTCATAGAAGTGATGGATTTCTTTGATGGTTTTAACAATTTTGGTGATTTTGATTTTTGATTTTGCCGTACACAGTTTATGCTCTTGCAGGCCAGAAGCGTTAGGTGTCATATTTTAAGCTCGTGCGAACAAGGAGCATTGGGTGTTGCATTTTAAGCTCGTGTGGACAAGGAGCATTGTTGCCGTGTGTAGTTTAGGCTCGTGTAGGCGAGGAGCTTTGTGCCTTCTGCAGTTTAGGCTCATGCAAATGAGGAGCATTGGGTGTCGCATTTTAAGCTCGTGTGAACAATGAGCATTATGTGCTGCCTTTTAAGCTCGTCTGGACAAGGAACATTGTTGGCGTGTCCAGTTTAGGCTCATGCAGGTGAGGAGCATTGCTTGTTTGTTTTAGGGGTAGTAGCGCTTTAAGAATCTGTCGTTGATGGGGCCGATCTCCAAGCCATCTTCCATCATGATTAAGTAGGCTCCATTGGTGTAGACCTTTTGTATTACATAAGGTCCATCCCACTTTGATGTGAACTTGCCTTTTGTTTTGTTAGTTGTGATGATGGGCCTTCGTAATGCCAAGACAAGATCTCGAGTTTGGAAAGACCTTGGGTGGACCTTCTTGTTAAAAGCCTTATATAGCCGTGCTTGGTAGCATTCCAAGTGTTGTTGAGCTTCGAGCCTTCTTTCGTCAAGTGATTCCAACTATTAAGTCGTAGCTTTGCATTTTCCTCTTCAGTCAAACCTTCTTGTATAGCCATCCTTAGTGAAAGGATTTGACTTTCGAGTGGCAGAACAACTTCCATGCCATATACGAGAGAATAAGGCGTAGCTTGGGTAGGAGTCCTATATGTAGTCTTATATACCTAAAGTGTTTTGCTTATTCTTTCGTCCCAATCTCTCTTTGTTCAGCCGATCACCTTCTTCAGGAGGTTGCACAACATTTTGTTGAATACTTCCGTAAGATCGTTGGCCGGAGCATGATACATGGAAGACTTGTGCTGCTTGAACTTGTATTTCTCCTCTCCTAGAGCTCGTCCATGAGTCAATTGGAGAACTATTTTTCGTTGTCAGTGATGTAGCGAGGCACACCATATCGATAGATGATATGCTCTTTGATGAAATAGACGATAGTTTCCTTCTTAACTTCCTTTAGGGGTACAGCTTCAGCCGACTTGGAGAAATAGTCTGTTGCGGCTAGGATGTAGGCTTTTCCGGCAGATGATTTTGGTGTGATTGGTCATACGATGTCCGATCCCCATGCATTAAACGGCCATGAGGCAACTGTAGGGTGTAAAGGCTTAGGTGGTTGATGTATGAAGTTGGTGTGGAATTGGCAGGCTTGGCACCTTTTGGCATATTCCAGGCAATCCTTCACCATGCTTGGCTAATAGTAACCTATTATTTTGAGCTGGAAATGTAGCTTTAGTCTAGACTGATGTGCTCCGTATATGACGGAGTGTGCTTCTTCCATGGCTTGATTAGCCTCTTCCTCACCTAGGCATCTTAGAAGTACTCATTCAAAACAGCATCGGTAGAGTGTTTATTTGTAGTAGAGGAAGCGAGGTGCTCGTCAACGTATTTCAAAGCGGTGTTTATGACCGTCTAGAAGTTTTCCATGCTCCAAGTAGTATTTTAGTGACAAGTGGGATCACCCACTAGAAGTACTGAGATGACATTAGTGACAAGTAGTCTTCACTCTTCAGTGTCAACTAGAAGTACTGAGATGACATTTGTGTCATCTAGTAGCATTTTAGTGACAAGTGGGATCACCCATCTTTGGCAAACTGGCATGTCTGTAACTTCGTCTTCTCCTAACGCCATACTTGAGGCTAAGTTAGCGAGAGCGTCCGCAATTTGATTTTCTTTTCTTGGCACATGTCCTAACATTATGGCCTCGAACTTTTGGTGCAGTTGAGTTGCTAGCCAGAAGTATGGGACGAGATCATCTTTCCTCACTTCATATTCAGTCAAGAGTTGATTGATTATGAGCTTGGAGTTGCCATACACTTCTAGTGTTGTGATTTCCATGTCGATCGCCATTTGGAGTCTAATGATTAGTGCTTGGTAGTCAGCGATATTGTTGGAGCATAGTTCGCTTAGTTAGAAGGAATAAGGTAATACTTGTCTTTGTGGCGACATGAATACTAATCTTGCCCCTGCTCCGTCTGTTCATACGGATCCGTCAAAGAACATTGTCTATGTCGAGAAGATGTCGATGTAGAACACCTTATTGTTAGGCAAGTTGTCTGAGATTTTCCAATCGGCTAGGATTGGGTTATCGGCAAGGAAGTTTGCTAGTGCTTGTCCCTAGACGACTTTAGCTGGGACATAAATGATCTCATAATGATTAAGAATCAATGCCCATTTAGCTAGTCGCCCTGTCAAAAAATGGTTTGGACATGACGTATTTGATCGGGTTAACTTTAGCAAACAAGTGGATGGTGTAAGCATGCATGTAGTGTCTTAGCTTTTGGACGACAAAGACTAAAGCAAGGCACATCTTTTCAATTGGTGAGTAGTTGAGCTCGGCACCAGTAAGGGTTCTACTGAGGTAGTAGAGTGCTATTTCCTTTTGGTCTTCATTTTCTTATGCCAAGAATGCCCCAATGGAACCTTCTTGTGGAACAATGTATAGGATAAGCGGTTTTCCAGGCACAAGTGCTCCTAAGACAGGTGGGTTTGCAAGGTACCGTTTTATGCTCTTAAAGGAATTGTGGCATGCGTCATCCCATATAAATGAAGCATCCTTCTTCATAAGTTGACTGAAAGGTTGATAACGTCCAGCGAGGTTGGAGATGAAGTGTCAGATAAAGGCAAGCCGCCCTTGTAGACTTTTCAGCTCATGTAGATTCATTGGCTCAGGCATGCTTTGAATGACCTTGATCTTTGACTAGTCCACTTCAATGCCACTGTGCTTGACAATGAAGCTAAGGAACTTCCTAGAAGTGACGCCAAATGCACATTTCAATGGGTTCATTTTGAAGTTGTAGTGTCATAGTTTATCAAACACCATTCGTAAATCCTTCAAGTGATCAGATCTCTTCTTGGTTTTGACAACTGCGTCGTCTACGTAACATTCTACGTTTATGTGTAGCATGTCATTGAAGATCTTCTACATTACACCTTGATATGTAGCCCTAGCGTTCTTCAAGTCAAAAGGCATTACCTTGTAACAGTAGATACCTTTTGGAGTATGAAAGGCTGTTAATTCCTCGTCTTCGGAAGCCATGCGAATTTGATTATATCTAGAATAGCCATCCATGAATGACAATGCCTCATGGCCAATGGTTGCGTCCACCATGATTTTGATGATTGGCAAGGGAAAGCCATCATTCAGGCAAGCATCGTTGAGGTCTTGGAAATCTACGCAAACACGTATTTGTCCAGATTTCTTAAGGACAATGACGATGTTGGAGATCCATTTAGGGTATTGCACCTCTCGAATGAAACCTACTTTGATTAGCTTGTCAATCTAGGTCTCAATTTACGGGATAAGCTCGGATAGATATCGTCTTTGAGTTTGATTTATTGGCTGCATTCCAGGCTTGACTGCAAGACGATGTATAGCGATGGTAGGGTCAATGTCGGGCATTTCTTTGAAGGTCCAAGAAAAGATGTCTGTGTACTCCAAAAGTAGTTGGTAGTACTCCTTGATCTCGTCCACACTTAGTAGTGCACTTACAAAGATAAGCTTCGGTTCATTGCTTATGCCTAAGTTGAGCTGGCGCAGCAGTGACGTCCTCCTCGGAGATTTCGTCCTCTTTATCTTCTTGGATCATGATGTGGAAGACGTCTTGGACCTCATCTTCAGTGCTGTCCTCTTGGGCTTGTTGACGTGAAGATTGGCCAGTGTGGATGAGGATGGGCCTCCTTACCTTCAGTGGTCCTTTTGTGTTAACCTCCAAGGTTGCTTGGCGTTTCATTCTTGAAGGAATCGAGCTTCGAACATCGTCCTTTTCTGCTAGACTGTCAAGTTTTTCTTCCTATGGCGTTGTCTTCTTCTTTCTTGAAAGCTTATTGGTTTCTTCAAGACTTTTTAAGGTCGATCGTCATGGATGAGAGCTAGCCATGTTGCTTTGTTTCTTGGGTTTTGACAACCTTTCTAACACAGAGCTTTGAGGTGTTAGCATGTTAAGCTATTTGAAGACAGAAGTTCGGACTTGACCATCAATGCGATCAAATACTTAAATTCTGGGTTTTGAACAATTCAGCTTATCGAGGACTGACGTTCAAGGGGCAGGTTTAGGCTCCTCTTGATCTTGTTCAATGCTCATGCTGATGTGTTGAGCTCTAGCATTTTTCGCTTTGCTTGAAATCTTCATGGATGTATTTAGTGTGAAGCCAAGCCCAACTTTGTTGTTGTCAACTCTGTAACCATGCTCCTTCAACATCTTTTAAGTCTTGGTGAGGTCATGTTTTTTTTCGTTGATGGTGTTTGCATTCTTCTTTCCAAGATTTGAAGAGGAGGCGAAATCATACCCAACCTTTGACATGAGTTTCGGTGTTTGGGTCGAAACTTTCTTCGATCTTCTTGGTTGGAAGAGAGCTTGGTTCTGCCCCCTTTGGCAGGTTTTTACGAAACCTTATGGTGGTTTTGAAACTTTAGCGTTGCCTAGCTGTGTTAGAGGTAAAACTGCATTTGTCTTTAGCAGCTTTACATTGTCTTTGTGCAGCTGTGTGTCGGCTTTGCTTGTTCCAGTTTCAAATGTGGATTGCCTATTCTTTCTTCTCGACATGGAATGTATCGGAAGACGAGTATGTTTGATCCTTTTGAGGGCGTCACCGTCCCTTTGGTTGTTGTGGGTTTGGCAGGCTCATCATCGTCTTTGCTTGAAAATGGCATGACTTCCGCTTCTTGCTTCTTAGACACGGCTTGCCACTCTTGTTTCTTAAGTATGGTTTTGTTTGTGGATTTGATTTCTTTTGGAAGAGCTTCGGGCACCATGTCTTCATCCATGTAAAACTTGGCATCCGCGAAGTGTGATTGGGCTTCAGTGAATGGCTTGGTGTTGCCTTGTATCATCTTTACTCATTCTCGGTAGAATTTTAAGTATTGATGAAGGGTGGACGACACTACTCCATTCTCGTGGATCCAAGGCCTTTCTAAGAGCAAGCTGTAGAAAGGTTTTGCATCAATCATGTGGAATAGCGTGCTTGATTTAAGTTCACCAATAGTCATCTCCACTCGAATCATGCCTATCGCCCTTTGTCCTCCTTGGTTAAAACCTTGGATTAGAAGGCGACTTTGGGATAGTTCATCCACCTTGACATTGATTATGGTCATTGTTAAAATGATGTTTATGGCTGATTCATCATCCACAAGTATACGGTTGACTTTGTGCTGCCTTACGTACCCAAAGATGAAAAGATGACGGTTGTGAGGCTTTAACCCTAACAGTAAGTCTTCGTTAGTGAAGTTGATTGCGTTATGGGCGGCACAACATGTGGCATATTCATGTGGCCGAAGCTTCAAGCCTTCGTCCTTACTTTCTTGCACTTCTAATACTGCTATTAGTGATTTTCGCATCTCCTTGGTAACTGTAGCGCTTATTCGATGCTAAAGTATGTTATCAAGTACCAAGTGACAGGCAACGGTAATGCATTGTTGGAAGAAGTCTTTCAGGAAGTACTCGTGCAATGAGACGGGAATGCGTGGCTCTTGCTCCATAGGTTCCCCAGCGTATGTTGGCTTGGTAGCTCTTACGCTTCTTCTGGGCTTCCTATTGTTGCGACAACAGTGTTTTTTCCCTTGTTTTGCCTTTGGCTTTGTGGCTTATGGTCTTGGCTTCCTTGTCTTTTTGTAGGTTACCAGTGTCCACCCTTCTTCATCGTCAGTAGGTACATTTTAGTCGCTTATCCTTAATGATGGTTGTGCAAAAGGTGTTGTATTGTTTGAGCATGGACGGGAGTGGTCAGGCGTTACTTGGAGAGACACAGGATCGAAGGATCTAAACGCAATCATAGTAGTATGTGTTGCAACCATGTCTTCAAGGTTAAGTTCAATTTGCCTTTGTTGTGCAAGCTTCATGATGAGCTCTTTGAGGATGAAGCATTTGCCAACAAGATGGCTCACAATACGATGGTACTTGCAGTACCTAGGATCGTTAACGTGATTCGTCTCTTTAGGGCGCTTGCATTCGGGTAGCTCGATCACCTTCTTTTCCAGCAAGTCATCTAACATTGCAGCCATGTCGGAGTCAGGAAAATGGTACATCTTCTGCTTTAGTTCCCTCAAAGTGTTTTTGTATCTGTCTTGGGTGTGAGAAGGTTCACCTCTCTTTACCTCTTTCGTTTTGTTCTTGGATAAGATCTTGACAGGCGCATATGAGGTCTTGATGGGGGTAGTATGGACGACAAAAGCTTCCTTAGCGGGCTTCTTCCTAGTCTTGTCTACCTTTAGGGCGAACACCTTATCTTTCTTGAAGTCGATGATTAGCTTTCTTCCTATAATTGGTGATACTCAGCTCCATGTCGTGGGATCGAGTTGTTAGCTCCTCAAATGTTCTCAGCTTTATGCCTTGGAGGATGTAATGTAGCCCTCAATGCATGCCTTGAACACACATCTCAATGGTAGAGGTTTCAAAAAGTTGATCTTTACAATCCAAATTTAATGAACGCCACCTATTGATGTAGTCGACGATAGGTTCATGCTTTCACTGTTTTGTACTCGTCAGCTCCAGCATGCTTATGGTGCGGCGAATGTTGTAGAAGCGGTTGACGAATTCCTCTTCAAGCTGATCCCAACTGTTGATGGACTCGGGCTCAAGGTCGTTGTACCAATCAAATGCGTTACCTTTCAGCGATCGCACAAATTGTTTAACGAGGTAGTATCCCTCTGTCTCAGCGTTGTTGCAAGTTTCGATGAAATGGGCAATATGTTGTTTGAGATTGCCCTTTCCATCGAATTGCATGAATTTGGGTGGATGCTTAACGAGTCGGGTCGCTAACGGGTGAACCCGTTAACAATCTGTTAAATAACAGGTCATCTGTTAGACCCGTTAGGACCCGTTATAAATTATAACCACACCTTATCGGCAGGGGCCTTCATATCACCCAAGCTTTCCGACCAGACCCTCATTCGCTCATTCCACAATTTCTCCCAAGAAATCTTCTCTCTTGAGCCGTTCCAGTTCCTCCTGTGCCGCACCTTTCTCTCCGTGATCTGTAAGTCAACCCTCATCTCCATCATCTTCGAAGACATCATCCGCAGTCAGTACCTTTAAAAAAAATTCATGATGTTTATAGCAGGCCGAGAGCCTTCTTTATCTTCCTTGCATTGATGTTTCTTCTTTCTTCCTCCCCCTCTACTCTTTATCTCTCTCACCCTCTATCTCACTCTCTTTCTCTCTTTCTCTCTCTCACCCTCTATCTCTCTCTTTCTCTCTCTCTCTCTCTCTCTCTCTCTCTCTCTCTCTTTTGCCCCTTCTCTTATTCTTAAGCTCTCATAGAACTTTATATCCAAGTCAGTACCTTTTTCACTATCAGCACCCTTTTATACATCCTTGCAGTTTTGTAATTGTATTGAAATGCAATAAAAAAAAAGTTAACGGGTGAAACGAGTCGGGTTCAGGTGACCCATTAGCTTAATGGGTCGGATTGAACACGACCCAAACCCAATAAACCCGACCCGTTTACAGGTCTACCTACTGCTGCTAGATAGAGAGAGATCCTATGAGCGTCATTGCTTGGTCCAACTTCTCCTCGACTTCTTCTATTAGAGGCTCCTCATATTCGTCAGTTTCCTTCTTTTGTAGGTAAACCTTTGGGTTGACGAGTGTAGCAATCTGTAAATCCTTTTCCTCCACGGTCCTTATCAGCCTTGCGATTGCTTCGCTCATTTGTGCCAGCTGCTCCTTGATGGAAGTCGCACCAGTAGTCATGACTTGCATGGCTACGGGATACGAATTGCTGTTTGAGTTGGCATCAGAAGGCAATGACTCGAAGTACCTCTTCAAGCTTTCCTCCCTTAACGCCCTTAGCGAGGCCAAGATGATCATGGGCTCGTGCCTTGGTTGTTGGATTTGTATCAATGGATGAGATCCATTGGTCTGTAGGATCTCCACAAAATTAATCCAGAGAAGATCTAAATCTGTATTTATAATAGCTTAAACCCATATAACATTTATAAGGAGAGAAAAAGATAGAAGTATTTTTTCTTTTTGGATCGAAAGAGAGAATGATAGAATAGTCAAATTCTAACTATTTATAATGACCTAAAACCTATATGGCATTCATCATTGACTTATGCCTAATTAATAAAAATATATCATTGATTAAGTCCAAAACAAAAATATAGCATTGATATATGGCCTAATAGTAAAGTTTTTATTAACTTTTGGCTAAATTACCTAAATTATATTTGTTCTATGAAAATGATTCCCAATCAAACAATCAACACGAAAAAGCTTAAATTCTTTCTCTTCTTATTTTGAAAAGAGGGAGAATAATAAATAGGGGATAAAACTACGAAAATACCCATATAATAATAGTCCTACCAGTTGGGACATTTTTGGAGGGGAGGAGAGAGTCGTTGATTGTTTTCGTTGTTGGAACGACACGGTTTCGGAAGAAGAACAAGAACATCATCTTTCACCACCACCACCTTCGTCTCCACCACCATCTCCTCCTCTGACATCGTATCAATGGTTTGATCTCTCTAATCCCAACACATTATAAGTGTTGTTATTCTTTGAAAAACCCAATGAATAGATAAAAACCAACTTTTATTTTTATGGGTACTTTTCAGAGCTTTCGGAAGGCCTATGGAGCTCTGAAGGACTCTACCAAGGTTGGCCTCATCAAGGTCAACAGCGAATTCAAGGTGCGAAAAAGAACCGATTCTGGCTTGTGGGTTTTGTTTTGATGAGCTCTGTGAATGCATTTGCATTTTGGTTCTTTGATGAAATGCAATTTTTGCTGAAATATGGGTTGTGTTTTTTTGGAAGGATTTGGATATCGCCACTGTGAAGGCAACCAGTCACGTTGAGTGCCCTCCGAAGGAACGTCATATTCGAAGTGAGTTGTGTTTGATTTCCTACATTTGTGAATTGTATGATATGGATGTGTTATCTGATTGAATGATGAGGATATGAATCTGCATTATAAACTTAGTGTGGCCATCAGATTTGCAATTACGTTCAATTTCCTTGCATTTGCTAACATAATGTTTGTAATTCTATTTTCCAATTCTGTTTTGAATTCCATGGTCAAAATTCCTTGCATTGATGAGCTTTCCCAATTCAGTCATGTTCTCGTTCCTGATTAATATTTGTGTGTGTTTTTTATTTCTTGTTCTGCTGCCTAGAGATTTTCTCTGCGACATCAGTGAATCGTCCACGCGCAGATGTGGCATACTGCATTCACGCGTTGGCCAAGAGATTGTCCAAGACACGGAGTTGGATTGTAATGCCCTTTATTCGCTTCTTGTTATCGTTGTTTTTGTTGTCATTCATAGCTGGTATAACATGCATATAGGAAAAGTATGTCCAGTAGCAGTAGCAAAATGGTTGTTAAAATCTACCAGGTCACTTAACAAGTGACAAGTTTACAATCTACAGGTTGCCATAAAGACATTGATAGTTATTCATAGAACATTGAGAGATGGTGATCCTACCTTCAGAGAGGAGCTTCTGAACTATTCACAGAGAGGACACATTCTCCAAATTTCCTATTTTAAAGATGACTCAAGTCCCCTTGGTAAAACGCTTCCGCCTTTGATGACGGTATATTATGTAACATGTGGCCGATGTTTGTAACAGTCCCTTCTTACACCAACTTTTACCTTGCAGCTTGGGATTGCTCCGCTTGGGTTAGGACATATGCGCTCTTTTTAGAAGAACGGCTGGAGTGTTTCAAAGTTTTGAAATATGACATTGAGGCAGAGCGTTTGACCAAAACATTGCCAGGATCAACCAAGGTTTGGTTTATATTTGTCATTTTCATGATTTAAAATTTTACTTTTTTGTGTCTCTCATTGAATGTCATGTTCAACTTTAGTATAACAAAGATACCATTGAATCCACCAGGTCCATAGTAGAACACGAACGCTGAGTGCTGATGCGCTCTTGGAGCAGCTACCTGCACTGCAGCAACTTCTTTTCTGCCTCATGGGTTGCCAGGTAATAAGTTAATATGGATACAGAAAATCTGATCTGGCTTCGTTCTTTGAGCCAAATTATTTAATCGGTCCACTACATCCTCTCTTACTGAAACAGTCATGAAAGAACCATTTTGTTGGTTATATTGTTAATTTCTAATTTGCTCTTATTTTGCAGCCCGAGGGAACAGCTTATAACAATTACCTCATACAATATGCCTTGGCTCTGGTATGCATGAAACCTAAATTCCTTGAGAAAACCAATATATGCCTTTTTATTAGTTCCTTCTGAGCTTCAACAATGTTCTTCTCCATGTAGATATTAAAAGAGAGCTTTAAAATATATTGTGCCATCAATGACGGAATTATAAATCTCGTTGACATGGTAAGGCTCTTCTAGACTCATATTTCTCTGAGCTGAATCAGTTATCATATGATACCTCCATTTTTTATTTTAAAATTATAACAAATCGAGTTATGTCTTCCTGCAGTTCTTTGATATGTCAAGACACGACGCAGTTAAAGCCCTCGATATTTACAAAAGAGCTGGTCAACAGGTACACAATGATACGTTATTTTTGAATCTTTTTTATAACAATATGTTGTAGGGCAACATGTATTGCTGGAATAGATCTTTTCCCATAGTTAAATTAATTAGGATACCCTCAAAAGCAGTTTTTTCTCTATTGACCTACAGGCTGAAGCGCTTGCTGATTTTTACGAGTGCTGCAAGGGTTTGGATCTTGCTAGAACTTTTCAGTTTCCAACATTGAGACAGGTTCCACTTTGCCTTCTACTGGAATATTTAAGTTGACTCCATTGCATGGTCTCTCACAAATCTTCTTCTCTACACTGAACAGCCACCACCATCATTTCTTGCAACAATGGAAGAGTATATAAAGGAAGCGCCAGAGTCAGGTTCCGTTAACAGAAGACTGGTGAGATAGAATCCATATGAGTATGAACATTTGAGTACTGGATATGTATGTGCATTAACATTAAGACCCTTTGAAATATTTGTCGCACACAATTTCTGTTGACATGCTGTATATTCAACGGTCATGCTTATTTGTATATTTGAACTATTAGTTCTAATATTCAAATTTCTGATAATTTTGTTCCGGCCATAGGAATACCAGGAGACAGATGAGCAGCCTCAGAGACCTGAAGAACCTCCTCCCCCTCCAGAGCCTGAAAAACAAGAAGAAAAAGTTGAGGAGCCACTGGCTAAAACAGAGGAAGAACCCCAACCCAAGGAAGAAGAAGTCGAACCTCCTCCTTTGATATCAACTGAGGACATTGATCTGCTGGTACGATATTTTATATATGCGTTGTAATTCATGTTTTCTCTGATGTCAGTCTGTGGATTTTTTCCATTTATGTTGTGTCTTTCCTTTTCATTGTCTAGGGTCTAAGGGAAATAAATCCAAAAGCTGCAGAAATAGAAGAATGCAATGCCCTGGCTCTTGCGATAGTTCCACAGGGTAAGTTTCGTTGCATGGTATATTATTGAGGAAAATTTACACATGTCTGCATTGTCGAATTTAAAGATTTGTTCGCTGATATACTTTATGAATTCTGTTTTATAAAATCATATTTATACATTTTCAGGGAATGAACAAAAATCTGGAGCAAGTTTCAATGATTTTGCTGGGACTTCCGGTTGGGAGCTAGCGCTGGTGACCACACCAAGCAACCATACCAGCCAAGCGCCCCAAGACAGAAAGTTGGTTAGTCTTCTTTGCTTTTCAAAAAGATTTTATTTTTCAGCCCTTTCGTTTTCAGTGCAATGGTATGAAAGCTACATATGGATACAGATGAAATTTGTATTTAGGGTTTAATTCTTTGTTGATTGTTATTCTTCTCTTTGTCGGAGGATATATATTTATACACACAGCATCTCTTGTGGTACAATTAAAGGAATGAATCCTAACTAACTAGGAAATACAATAAACCAATAATTACTTTCCTAATCAAATAGGGACTCACACGCCAACACTCCCCCTCAAGTTGATGCGTAGATATCTCCTAGCCCCAACTTGTCAAGTGAGTCCTGAAATCTTCCGGCAGAAACTACATGAGTTAAGATGTCAGCCAATTGTTCTTCTGTCCTGACCAACGGAAGGTCAATGAGCTTAACATCCAGCTTCTCTTTTATGAAGTGCCTGTTTACCTCAATGTGTTTGGTTCTATCATGTTGTACTGGATTATTAGCTATCTCCCGCGCTACTTGATTATCACAGTATAACACCATAGATCCCTTTGGTGTGAATCCTATTTCAGTAAGTAGGATCTAAAGCCATAAGAGCTCACAAATACCATGTGCCATTCCCCTGTATTTCGCCTCTACTGACGATCTTGCCACGACATTCTGCTTCTTACTTCTCCAAGTCACAAGATTACCAGCCACAAACATGAAATAACCTGATGTAGACCGCCTGTCAGTAATATTCCCAGCCCAATCTGCATCAGTATATCTCTTCACCTTCATGTGTCCATGCTTTTTGTTCATTAATCCTTTCCCATGAGCCCCTTTTAAGTAACTAAGAATCCACATTACTGCTGCCATGCGATCCTCACTTGGTGCATGCATAAATCGACTTACCACACTTACGGCATAAGCAATATCGGGTCTCGTAAGTGATAAGTAAATCAATCTTCCAACTAACCTTTGATACCTTTTTTATTTGTCGGGACTTGGTCTTGATAAATTGCAAGGTGATGATTTTGCACGATCGGGGTATCCACGGGTTTACATGCCAGCATACCAGTTTCTGATAACAAGTCTAACACATACTTTCGTTGCGAAAAGTATATGCCTTCTTGAGACCTAGCAACTTCGATTCCCAGGAAGTATTTGAGTCCTCCGAGATCTTTCATCTCGAACTCAGAGTACAAGTATCCCTATAACTGTTCAATCTCCTTTGTGTCATCACCTGTAACAATCATATCATCCACATGTATAATGAGCAAAGTCACCTTACCATCCTTACGCTTCATGAATAAGGTATGATTTGAATTTCCTTGTCGGTATCCATAATTTTTCATGGCCTAAGAAAATCGTCCAAACCATACTCTAGGTGATTGTTTCAAACCATACAATGCCTTCTGAAGTCTGCATACTTTCCCATTGGAGTATTCAATGTCGTAGCCTGGTGGAAAATCCATGTATACCTCTTCGTCTAAATCTCCATGCAAAAAAACATTTTTACATCAAACTGTCTTAGAGGCCAATCAAGATTAGCAGCAAGAGATAATAGAACTCTAATGGTATTCATTTTCGCAACTGGAGCAAAAGTTTCCTGATAGTCAACACCAAAGATCTGTGTATATCCTTTGGTTACTAATCTTGCCTTGTATCAGTCGATCGTTCCATCCGCCTTATGTTTGATGGTAAACACCCATTTGCACCCTACTAATTTCTTGCCCTTAGGAAGTGTAACCACTCTCCAAGTCTTATTTTTCTATAATGCTTCCATCTGAATTTGCATTGACTCTGTCCACTTTGGATCTCTCAAGGCTTCTTCTACCCTGGTAGGAATTTTAATATTTTTCATTTGTTGAACAAGTGCACAGTATTTCGGCGAGAGTCGATGAGTGGAGACATAGTTAGCAATTGAATATCGCACCTTCCCTTCTGGTGAGTACCTTTCTGGTGGTTTTCCCCGATTATGTCTAGGAGGCAACACATAAACTGATTCGGTAGGTTTTGAGTGAGTACTTACCTCAGTAATTATATCTATAGGATTGACGTGTACCAGAGGAAGTTGAGAAGGGCTATTGTTGTCATTGTACGTCACACTTGGTCCAACTTCATCCCTTGCAGCATGCCCACGTGGGCACACACCAAACAAAAATTTATTTTGTACCCTGACAGCAGCTGGTCCACTTACTGCCGTTTGCCTGGTCATCTAGCCCACTTGGGCTTTCATTCCACTCAGTGTTGTTGCAATCGGTGCTGTCACAGTTAGCTGCTGCCACACGCCCATTTGGGCTTTCTCTTCCCATGTCATCATGCCCATTTGGGCTAACTGCAACTTGATAGTCGTCACGCCCATTTGGGTTACTAGCAGCTTCACCTTTTGGGCTACTTGCAGCTTCATTCTCACGGTCCGAGTTGCCAGCTAGGCCGACATCCACATCCACCCATCCATAATCTTCATCTCCAGTCGTCTCCCCCCTGAAGAGTATGGCTGGGGGAAAAATAAAGTTCATCTTCTGAGAAGGTCACGTCCATGGTGACGTAAACATGTTGAGTAGGGGGATGATAACATCTATACCCCTTTTGTTGAGGGCTAAAGCCAATGAAAACACATCGCACCGCATATGGATCAAGCTTACTCCGTTGATTTTTGTGAAGATGAATGTAAGCTACAATCCCAAAAACTCGCGATTCCAGATGAAGAGTGGAAGGGAGAGAGTCATGATCAGCGAGCACAGCCAAAGGTGTTCGGAAAGAGAGAACCCGCGATGGCATTCGATTCATGAGATAAATGGCATAAGGCACTGCATCAGCCCAATATGTTTTGGGTGCACACGCACCAATTAGAAGTGCACGGGTAACCTCAAGCAAATGTCTACTTTTCCGTTCAGCTACTCCATTTTGTTGAGGGGTCTGAGGACATGTAGTCTCATGAAGAATACCTTTGTCTTTGAAGAACTAGGACATGTCCAGATTGAGATATTCACCACCATTGTCAGATTGGAGAACTTTAACAGGAAGTGAATATTGTGTGTAGACCATGTGATAAAATGTTTTGAAGATTTCACCCACATCACTCTTATTTTTCATGAGATACAACCAAGTCATTCTAGTGCAATTGTCAACAAATGTGACAAACCAACGAATTCCATTCCGAGAAGTAACTGGAGACGGTCCCCACACATCAGAATGAACTAACTCAAAAGCAACCGTTCTTTTAATAAAACTTGGAGAATACGAAGCACGATGACTTTTAGCTAATGTGCAGACATTACACTTGAGGCATGAATCTGAAATGTTACTAAATAATGATGGACGTAATTTCCGCAAATATCTGATGAGGCATGACCAAGATGACGGTGCCACAATTGAACAATCTTTAACTTTTACTATCTTGACTTCGAACTTGATGAGCACAGCCTTGTGTAACATTGTCAACATAGTACAACCCCCTTCTCTTAATACCACGCGCAATGATCGCCTGAGTTCGGATATCTTGAAGTAAACGGAATGAAGGAAACATTAGCACAACAGAGTCTAATTGTTCAGTAACCTGTCCCACATATAATAGATGACTAGACAATGTGGGAACAAGTAAACAATTATGCAGGGAGAGAGTTGGAGTAAGTGCAATTGATCCGGCTCCTGTAACTGGAGCAACTCCTCCATTGGCAGTAACTGTACTATTTCGTGGAGGCAATGTTGTGGAATTAAAGAGAGTATGATCGTACGTCATATGATCCGTAGCTCCGGAGTTAATAATCTAACCTGTATCATGATCAATAGCCGCAATTAGGGCAATGCTTGTGTTACCTGGATCTTCAGATTCCTCGTTTAAAGTAATCATACTCAAGAAAGAGAGCTGTGGGCCCAGTTCATCTGGGTCGGCCTCCTGTTTTTTTCTCGCAGGTTGGCAGATTCGGCCCAAGTCACTGGCAGTATGATTTGAGTTGGCAGACTTGGTTGCTATTCCTTTGTCGTCAGCCATAGGTGGTGGCTTTTGTGTGCTTCTGATTCAAAGTTCTTATGAAAGTCTCTTGTCTCGAGACTTTCAAAGGCAGTCGGTGATTGTTTTTTGGTCTGTGATTTTGGCAGCAAGTCGAAGAGCTCGAGGCATTCTCCAGTCGGCTGGACAGCCAGCAAGAAAAAAAATTATATTTTCACGCTGGCAGTAGCTGGGATTAGGGTTGAGGCAGAGATAGGCCGAAACCTGCTCTGATACCAAGATGAAATTTGTATTTAGGGTTTAATTCTTTGTGGATTGTTATTCTTCTCTTTGTCGGAGGATGTATATTTATAGTACACACCGCATCTCTTGCGGTACAATTAAAGGAATGAATCCTAACTAGCTAGGAAATACAATAAACCAATAATTACTTTCCTAATCAAATAGGGACTCACACGCCAACAGATACTGTTGGGATCGGCTCTGGTTAGTCCTCACTCACTGAATCGGTCTGGTCTTGAACCACCTGGTCCTTCCTAGACAGTTTGGGATTGAATTTCTTTCAATGTTAAGTTAGTTGACTACGAGATTCAGTACACATACATACTCACTTTCACACTTTTTTTCTGAATCAAGGAATTGAAGAATCTGAAATCTAACTTGGTCTAGAGTAGAGTAGTTAAGTTTGCATTTAGATTGCAGTTGTTTGCGTAGCTAAATCTCAGTTTCGGCCCTCAATCACCGGACTTTTCTTTCGTAAAAAGGAGGCCAAGGGGCAATACAACTGGAGCTACAAGCCACTGCCGATTCACTAGATTTACATGTATAGATTACTACTCGTATTCTTTCAGTTTATATTCATGGACATCGTTTGGGTTTTATCAGGCTGGTGGCTTTGATAATCTGTTACTTAATAGTTTGTATGAAGATGAAGGTGCCAGGAGACAGTTACAACTCCAGAATGCAGGGTATGGTTATGGCACGACGAGCTTGCAAAATCCATTTGAACAAGCAGCACAGCAACCCGTACAAGACCCATTTGCAATGTCCAACAGCATAGCACCCCCTACAAACGTGCAGATGGCGTTAATGGCACAACAACAACACCAGCAAATCATGCAGCAACAACAACAGCAACACCAACAACAGCAAAACATGATGATGGTACCTCACCCGTATTATTCTCAATATTCCCAACCAATGCAATCCGCAGGCTCTGCAAACCCGTTTGGAGATCCATTCAGCATCCCTCCTAGTACAATGCCAAACCAGGGAAACCAAAACCTAATATAGAAGGCCACTTATTTCATGATTTTATCCCAACTATTCTTTCATTCTTTGGAGTAGTAGTGTGATTTTGATAAGCTCATTCTTTGTTTAATCTCTATATTGTTTTGGAGTGTCAATGGCAACAATGGAATGCATACCAATCGATCTGCTGTTTAGATCAAACTTTTGCTCGTTGTTCAGAGTTTACGGGTGCGTATCATATAGTTAGTATTTCAAAATTCCACACAACTCGAATGGAGGTATTTATAGAGAACAAGATACAAGCATAATTGAATAAGTAACCCCAATTTCTTGAGAACAAAGAAACCTGCATCTTAATAAAACAAAATTCTCTAGAGAAGAAACCCAAACCTCATCAGCATCATGCACACTTCGTCAACATCAGTTTTATTCAAATATGATGATTCTTGTCAATTGGTACTCGAGTGGTGACCAGTCCAAGCACTTAAATGCGTGTCAAAAAACTTTAAGTATTCCTCCACAACAATTCTTCATTTCACTCACCTGTAGCATTCAAGTTATGGAGTTGATCGAGGTGGTGGAGGTGATGGAATCTTGTAATAGAAAGTCTTTGCAATGCTTTGGAATCCATATAGGAGAAATAGGGTAGACCTTTAGATTGATTTTATTAAATTTCATGAAGTACTTTATAATTGTTGATCTTATTGGTTGGTAAGTATGGTTGGATGTTAATTGGATTATTGCTTTGGTTGGATTTTTATTGGTTTGATCATGACTTGTATATACGAGATGGAATTCGTATCATGCTTTGCAATAATGAAACGTATGAGTTGGGTGAGTTACGTGGGTTTGTCTCGTGATGAATTGGAATGGTTTAATGTATTGGAAAGATTGGATCGACTATGTCAAGGACCAGGATTTCCGGTAAGCATAACTGATCGGCAGTAAAGACGATCTTTATGTGAGAGACGACTTGATGACCGAGAGATGGATATTGTGGTTTGAAGGAACAATGGAAAGTGAATGGATATGTCAAGAGTGGTAATTCATATAACAAGACACTTGAGGTCAAAGCATGGTATGGGACGTGTGAGGTTGTGTGTTTTGGAGTGCGGATTAACGAGAATAGAGGTGGGAATGAGAGAATATTCATGCATCATTATGGAACCATTGCTCCTAATTTCTCATGACTGAAATCTATGACTATATGACTCTTAATTTAGTTTGATTAATTTACTGTGGTAAGGTTATGTCCCTATTAAGCTGTTGAAGCTCCATTGTTTATGTAGGTGTACGAATTAGACTCAATCAAGAGGGTGAATAGGATAAGATCGAATTAGATGTGAGGCTAGAAGTTTTTATTCATTTATTAATTTATTAATTTGGCCTTGTAAAGAATTCTGGATTGGTTTATAAGAGGAACTTATATTTTTCATTCATTTCTGCTTCTTTTTATTTCATTTACACATGACCATGCAAACAAAAGTTAAAGCACACAACTTCAAGACTATTTCTAATGTATCAACCATGCAAAGTTGAAATTAAATTACAAGATGCATACCAAAGCCTTAACCAAAAGAAATGTAAAAGTAACACTATCATTCATTATCCATATGAAAACCGACAATAAACTTTAAGTATAGTCATCCCAAAACTTATACTTATGTAAAATGAAGTGAGGAGGGTAATATGTGCATGAGCAAATTCGAGCTCAACATCAGGTTGAGTTTGGGTTGCCATAGGCGGGTAAGGCATCAACCCACCATAATACATGATCGAGTTGAGGCTGAGTGGGGTTTGTGCGGGTTTTCTTCTTCATTCTAACCTGCACGATTGGGTTTGAAATTTGGTTGGGCATGTGTAGATTCAAGTTAACCCAACCTAAGTTGCACCCCAATTGCTCACTACCCCAGTATTGCCACCACGTATATCCCACCACCACTAACACCTTTATTCTCACCACTACTACCACTACTCTAACCACCAATTGCTTTCCTTGCAACAACAGTATCACCCTCATGTTTAACTTGGATGAATCCATGTCCCCTGAGCATGGCTTCATCTACTTACAACACATCTCATAAATTGAAACAGAAGTAGTGCAATACTATTAGTGGTTCGTGAAAGTACCAAAAAAGAAGAGAAAAGAATGTATTAGTGTACAATGATAGCCAATTTCTCTCTATTCCTTCCTCACAATTAGTTACACGCATGTTTAAAGCATACAAAGATTTTTCATGCGGAAATGGTAAATTTCTATGTTTATGAATCTAGACAAGGGAATGATGCATGCTAAATTATAAATTATGACTTGTATCTAAATTCTAAGTTCACTGCTTTCATCCAAACGTAGTAGTGTAAATATATCTTTGTATAAAAAAGTAATAAAATATTCATAGTTTGTTAAAATAAAGAGATGAGAAAAATGCAAAGAAGTTTGATGATGAATGGCTAGATATGGGTTAATTTCAACGAAGAAAGATAAAGAAAATATTTCTTTTTTCAAATTCTAGAAAAGAAGAATTAAAGTTTGAAAATATTAGATTCAATCGATGTGGCAATAGAAAAGGCAGTAAGAATAAGTAAAAAAGCAGTCATCCAGGGTGATTGATTTAACCAGACTACTTAACAATGAGAAATTAGACTAGGAGATTAGCTTGCTTGCAAATCCTGCATAATCTCAAATGTTATCAGTTCCGTTACGTAGACTAAATGATACAATGCAAGCAAAAGTTCCTAGATTCATGTAGATATAGAACAACATATAATAGTCTGGTTTCTGAATTGGGTGTAAAATATGTCATTTTAAGGCAAAAAACGATCTTTTAGACTTTTAAAACCACAAAATATCGGACTTTTCAATTTCTATTAGAATTCATGCCGTTTAATTTCCTAAGACCCATGAGCTTCCCCAGGGGCTATGATTAAATATATTTAAGTTGTTTCGCTTCCAATGTAATGCATCAATTCAGAAATAATAAAAAAACCTTTTGGTTTTATCACAATCTTTGTGAGTTCCAGAAACCTTTGTTCTTCAAGATTTCCGCTTGTAATCCTTTTAACTTTAGGCCAAATCAGATAAATGGTCCCTATGTTCATAAGGTATTCCGAAGATAGCCCTTGTGGTTTAAAAATTCAGATTTAAACCCTTGTGGTGAAGCCTGTTAGGATTTATACCCACATTGAAACTTTTGTTTGTTACTCCGTTAGTAGCAAGCACCACCCTTTCTTACTCTCTCTTCCCTCTTCATCTTCCTTTCTTTCTTCTATCTCTGCAACCTACCGAACCAAAAACCGAACCAACGCAACAATTTCATCTTCCCGATCGTCGATTCGATTCCCCCATCTTAAATAGAAGCTATGGAAGCTACTCATTCTTCCACTCCATGTGCCCAAACCCGTAGCCATTTCCTTTCACCAATTGAGGTTTTTGAACCACCATTCCAGCCCAGGAACATGTTGTTCACAAAGATCCTTCGCTTTTGGCAGCACTTCTCTCTCACTTCTCTGATTTGAATTCTCATCTCCGAGCCTTCTAAATAGCTCTCAACCAACACATCGTTCTTGAATTTACTGCTCGTCTTCGATGAAAACTGTCCTCCACAATCTTAACATTAATCTTCAGAATTTCAGCCTCTTCATACATTCTTCTATCTCCATCTGAGTTTTTGAAATTTGGGTCATTTTTTTTTTTTTCCTTTTGGGTATTGCAGGTTATCAAGATTGCAGCAATACCTGATTATTTTGGTGCAATGTCTCCATCCGCTCCTCTTAGCCATGATGTGGCTATTCAAACTTCAACTAAACCTTTCTGATTTCACTCAAAGAATTCTATTTGAGATTTCATTGCTTCAAAATTGGGAATGGGGTTTTAGTTATGAACTGCTAAACTGTCGCGTTGGTTCTGTTTTTGGTTCGGAGGTTGCAGAGATAGAAGAAAGAAAGGAAGATGAAGAGGGAAAAGAGAGAAAGAATGGGTGGTGCTTGCTACTAACGGAGTAACAAACATAAGTTTCAAAGTGGGCATAAATCGTAATAGGTTTCACCACAAGGGTTTAAATCCGAATTTTAAAATGATAGGGGCTATCTTTTGAATACCTTATGACCACGGGAATCATTTATCCGATTTGGCCTTAACTTTATGATGCATCAAATTGGTATCAGTTGAGATTTGCCCTGTCCTAATGACAGTTGATCCTGGAAAAAACAATACCCTAAACGACGTTGTTCGTAAGAGAGTATTAAATCTTGAAGGGGATATAGTATGAGATTCACCCCGCGAACCTCACCTCGTTGATGTTGAAGATATTCTTATTTTCCTAGGAAGTGATTGCATTGAACATTTTTTTTAGGAATACTTTGGATGCGGTCCCTAATCCGTAACATTCTTTGACTAAAACCTTAATGGTATTCAAAGTTTGATCAAAGTCCCTTGACTTTGTACACCTCATTATATTACAATTAATATTTATATTTTTATAGTTTTGACATTAATTGTTTGATATTTTATGAGATTTATAATCCTATAAATTTAAAATTCCTCATTATAATATTATCAGAAACGGTTACAATAAAAAAATTCAAACATTTTGATTGAGTAAATGGATAAAAACTATGTAAAAATAAGAAATAATAAATGGCAAAAGAATGTATCCATAGTGTTAAAAAATGGTACATTTTACAAAAAACTTGGTACATTTCACATATAACAAAGTGGTACATTAATAAAGAAGAAAGAGTACATTATAAATAAATTAGGGTACAGATAAAAGATTAAAAAAATTATGAGTACAAATGAATTTTTAAAAAATATAGGCGCTAAAAGAAATTAATACATGGGTACAAAATAAAACTAAAAAGAAAATACTACAAATTTAAAAAAAAATGTTGCAAATTAAAAGTGGGTACAAACTAAAAATATAAATATATGATACAAAGTTTAGGCATAAAACATAAATATACCATATGTAATTTTTCTATCATTGATTAAATATAGAATGTCACGTGACGGTGTACACCTGGATACAAACACAACTAAAACCTTAAAAAATACGGGCACAAAAAGAAACTAATATATGGGTACAAATTAAAGATGAAAAGAAAATTGGTACAAATTAAAAATAGGTACAAACTAAAAATAAAAATATATGATAAAAAATTTAGCCATAAATATAAATATACTAATTTTAACACTAATGACACACCCCGATCTCGATCGAGGCATGTTGGCCATCACGTGATAGTAACGTAACCATGTGCACAGTGCAGAAGCAATAGAGATATAAGGAATTGTGGATAATAAAAACCAAATCAACTAGAGAACTAGCTAAGATAGAGTGCTAGAGAGATATTAAGTGTGAATTACACAACCAGAGCATAAATATCCTAAGTGCAGTCAAACATGACAAGTACTAATTATTCAACGTCCAAAGGTGATCCTACATTAATGATATTTTGTCAGAACCCCCGTCGAAATCCTCTTGATCCACCAAGCACTTCTACCTAAAACCTGGAGAGGTGCAAAACAGAAAGTGTGAGTGGGCAAAAACAAAGCTTTTCAAAATCATTTCATTTCTCAAAAGTTCTAACCCCTCGCCGAAAAGCCTGTATAATTTCCCAAAAAATAATAATAATAATAAGAAGTTGTATCAGGAATCATACTCAAGATGAAAATCCATGGAAGTATACCATGCCAAAGTATCTCAATGCAATGCCATAAGTAATCCAAACAAAATATATCAATGTCAAATTTTGCATCAGCCAAATCTCTCTAACTCAAACTGCACTGCTGAATATATAACTCATAACCAATCTCAATCATATCAAATCAAATCCTGCACATGAGTCAGAACCACCTAAAATGGTCTGTACAACAAAATTAGGTGTAAAGTAAATATGCTCTAGTGCTACGATTACGTGAAGGCTGTGCAAATAATCGCGGGTCACCTACGAGTGTGCACCTAACTTGGATCCAAGGTGAGCATATGGTGCGGTAGATGAACATCACGTGAAGGACTGTGCCCTAATTCTGGACGGGAGCACTAACACCGGGGTGCAGGTGTATGAGCTATCAATACATCACATCATATCTCACATAACTGAAGTAACCTCATATCTTTAATTTATGAACTTACCTATGCGTCAGCACCAATCATAAATATATGCAACTACTAATGCATAATAAAATAGATAGATACTTTGCATGGCATTTCAAAACGTATAATCATTCAAATTCATTTCTGGGAAAAACTCAAGTATATAGGTATTTACGGAAAACCAAAAGCCCACTCATTGATATGTCGAAGGGTCCTAGCCCTCGAGCCTCGATTGATGGCGCTCGTCCTCAGGATAGGTCTCACCTATATGCGAAATAACTGAATAAACATTATTTAAAGCACATACACAAAACTAGGAAATAACTTCTCATACAAAGCTCAAATGGGGTATTTGAATATACCACCATGATCTACTTAGCCTCAAGAACATCCCCATATTTTTAGAAAAATTTTCCAACCTCCCACGCGCCGGCCAAGGCACGGCCAAACGCGCCCCCACGCACGGCCAAACCCTAATTGAAGCTTAACTGCGTTATGAATATTCCGTTAAATCTTAAAAGAAGTTAACGGTGTTACCTGACGCCGTTAGAATATTCCGTCAGACTTGACGAAATATTCTTCTTCGTCTTCCTTGGATCACCGGAAATCGTCGTTGGTGTCGGTTTCTGGAAAAACAATCAAACCTTCATATCTTCTTCGGTTCTCAACCAAAATTCACAAAATTTATACCAATTTGAAGCTTAGGATGAGAGGAACAAAACCTTACCACTGTAAAGCCCTAAAACCGACGGGATTTTGCCGGAGAACCCTCGATAATCCGGCCAAACTTGAAACTCAACAAACTCAACTTCCAAACGTCCAATTCACTTCGTTTTTCTTCTCCGAGCTCCGTGAAGATGTCCTAAAGCTCACTAGCAGCTTAAAATCTTCTAAAAACTTCAAAATCACAAGTGCATGAACAGTGCTCAAATAGGAGATTATGGTTTCTCGGGTTTTTCAGGATTTTCACATCCAACCATCTTCGACTCCTAAGCTTGCAAGGAGTCCAAAAACATCGATCACAACCTTGATCTGTGAAGTTTGAAAGGGTTTTGAGGGTTGTCCATACAGGTTGTATGGAAGTGGCAACAAATCCTAGGGAGGGAAGAGAGAGAAGTCAACGAGAGTGGTGTGTGTGGTCCAGTTTTGGGCTACTAACAACCACAAAACCATAATTTTTAAGTTTTAAAAACTTAGGAACTAATTAGATTAGTCTAACACCCAAACTCAAACCACAACACTACACCATATACTCAACATCAAAGGGTATTCTAGTCAATTCACACCATCGAAAAAAAATATATTTCGGGACGGGCTGTCACAACTAAAGGAATATATTTAAAAATAAAAATATTTTATTATTCAAATAATTAATGATGTTATTAATATCCAAGGACCTTGATCAAAAATTGAAAATGAATAGGATTTTAATCAATGGAGTAGCAAAAAAAAGGATGTGAACCTAATTTCTCCTTTTTTTTTATGGGTTGAGGGTATAGAGAAGTTTTTTAGAGACAACCAATTTCAAAAAGGAAGATGGTGAAGATGGTAGCTTCTTGGTTACACGGTGATATGCGTTTAAGGTGGGATTAAATGCAAGGGTCTAGGCCATAAAAAGGTAAGACTCCCATCAAAAGTTGGTGTTAGTTGAAGCAACAAAATTGTTAAGCAATTCTTTTCCCATTTCAACAAATTGTATTTGGCAAGGACATGTAAGGCAATCATTAGAAAAGAAGCTAAAGTGATGAGGACTTATATTTCATTATGCCAAAACATGACAGTTCACAAGTGGAGACTCGAGAAATTCAAGGTATGAGTGTTTCCAAAATTGTTATGACTCTGGAGAATCAACAATCTTATAAATTTGAGTTAAATTACATTGCTGACCAAACAAGAAAACTTGGGGAGGAAAAATATTTTGATTCTTGATTGGCATAGTTTGGTCTTGTTTACACAATTAATTTCATGAATATTTCAACTAAGTACACTAAAAGTTGGGCTTCTCAAGTTGAAGAATTTATTTACTTAACCAAGCAGTTGTCTACTAGCTATCAATATCATTTCAAGATGAACTCGAGGTTAAGTTCCTTTCAAGTGGAGGAGTCTAATGTAGGACAAGATATGGGTCAATTCCGATGAAGAAAGATAAAAGCAATAAAATGTTCCAAATTCTAGAAAAAAAAGAATTAAAGTTCGGAAATATTGGATTTAATTGATATGGCTACAGAAAAGGCAACAAGAAATATTCTAGTGTCAGAATTGGACGTATAATATGACGTTTTGAAGAATCACGAGCAGAACAAGACTAATAGTTATACTGTGAGACCATCGTGTTTAAGGTAAAAAACAATCGGTTAGACTTCCAAAATCGCAAAATAAAGTTTGTAATAAATTTTCAACTTTTCAATTTTCGTTTGAATTCATGTTGTTTAATTTCCTAAAACCCCTAAGCCTTCCCAAGGGTTGTGATCATAGTTGCTAGATATGGAATACGGTTCGAGTCCGCAATTCGGCTTGGGTACGGGATTTGCTATTAACCTATAGTATCATTCGCCAGTAAGTAGACATACACATTACAATATTCAGTTCGATTCGTTCTAAATTTGTTAAAGAATGTAAATTAGTTTGTATATAAAATATTGATAATAATACATTCATAATTATATTTTATAGTATTACTTATTATGATCATTTTTATTTTGTAGCATTGATGATTTGTAACATGGTTGGATACATGACAAATGACATGGTTGGGTACATCAAAAAAAAAAAAAACAAACAAACATGGTTGGTACATGCCTCAAAATAAAAACAAAGAACATGGTTGGGTACATATATCGCAATAAAAACAAACATGGTTGATACATACATTGAAATAAAAATAAAGAACATGAATGGGTAAATGCATCGAAGTAAAAATAAATATGGTTGGGTACAAGTGTATCGAATGGTTAAGGTCCTTAGGTATATGTATTACAAAATACATTTAACCTAAGAAACAAATATGAGTGTAAATTTATGCACAATTGTTGTTTAGAAACCATCAAATTGAAAAAAATAAAAAAATAAAAAAATCTAAGATGGTTTTCAGCAAGAGAAGAATAGAGGAACCAGAAATACCCCAACATGATATCATCTTAGTGTCGTCCAACGAGAATGAAGACGGTGATTGCATAGAAATTCCACAATCAAGGGAAATACCAACGAGCCAACCTCAATCATCCAGGCGGACTCTGCAACAAACTTCACTGCCAGAAAATGCTAAAACAAGGGTGAAACCCCTATAATTAAGTGAAGTTACTTTTGAGATATCGAGTAAGACAAAGCAATGGAGGTGCAATTACTACTAGAATGCATACAAATCTTTTACTACTCGCATCAGTTATCATCTCATAGGTACTAATTATATTACAAAAATTCTATTTATTTACTAATTAGTAATTATTTTTGTTATTTTAAATTTTGATTTTTTTTTACTTTAGGTTCGCTAATTAGAAGAAGTGTAGATATTGCTCGTTGTGGTGTAATTTAGAATTACTTCAAAATTTGAGAAACAAACCACAAGAGGAGGAAAAGATCAAAGGTTAATGGCAAGGGTGAAACAATAAAACCGATTCAAGAAGTGAGGCAAACTATGCCTAGAGAAGCAGTTGATATAAAGGTTATTAGAGCGTTTTGCGCTAATGGCATACCATTCAATTTATTCAGGAATCCACAATTCCATGTGATGGTCACTATCATAAACAATGGACCTAAAGGGTACAAGGCTCCTGGGTATGAAAGAGCTAAAACTACTCTACTCCATGCATGCAAAACTAGTATTGAAAATGAGTTGAAACTTGTTAGAGAAATATGGCTCACACACGGGGTATCCATCGTGTTAGATGAAGGGTCAAACATGAAGCACAATCCACTCATTAATGGTGTTGTAGTAACCAGTTGAGGATGTATGTTCTTGTATGCAGATGATTTTTTAGGAGTAATAAAAAGTGGTAAAGAAATTGCTGATTATCTGCTTAAAGCAATTGAACAAGTGGTGGGGAATCAATGTCATTCAGGTTGTAATCGATAATGCAAAGAATTGTGTTGCTGTCAGACAAGAAATTTGAAAGGTACACAAACATATCTTTTGGTCTCCATGTGCTGTTCATACATTGAATCTCATCTTCAAAGATCTAGCAGAAATTTTGATTGGCTTAGGAGCACTTACAAAAAGGAAAGTCAATTGTCAAGTCTATTTAAACCATATTCAGACTTTGACCATGCTCAGGAGTCATTCTAAGTTGGAGATATTGAAAGTTGTGAAAACTAGGTTTGCATCTCATTGTATTTTGTTCAAAGACATTATGTGTAGAGAGGCCTTAGCAACTACAATTATTCTTAAAACATGGAAAGAGTGGTTGAAAAGTCAAGATGTAAACACATACACTAATGCGGCCAAAGTTGTTGAGCTCGTGCAAAGTGATTGTTTTTGGGATGAGGTAAATTCTATCATAAAGATCACAAAGCCCATATATTTGTTGGTAAATTTTTGCGATGGTGACAGACAAAATATGGGTGAAATTTATGGAAAAAAAAATGGTTAGTATGCTTGGTGAAATAAAAGATATAATGACAAGAGATAGAGTGCACGAAGAATATTTTTCTGATGTTGAGCAAATTGTGGTTAGTAGATGGGAAAAGATGAATTCCGTTACATTGTCTAGCATTTGCCTTAACTCCACGTTTCTATGATGGAGAATATCTAAGACAAATGGCACCAGGAGGCACAACTAGAAAGGCCCCTAATGATGATGCGGAAGTAACGAGGGGAGTACTTGAAGCTTTTGATATTATATGTGATGAATCCAAGTAAAAAACATCAGCTATTCAAACAATATGCCACCTTTGTTGACCAAGGAGGTATTTATGCTACTCTAAATGCACAAGCAGATGCAGTAGCCATGCCAGCTTTTGATTGGCGGTCAATCTACGGATGGGAAACCAGAGAATTAGCAAAGGTTGCTAAAAAGATATTATTTTAATTTAGTTACTTAATGTATTTGGTTCTTTTATATTAATTTTGGATTATAATTTTTTTTTTTAAGAAGCAAAAAGGTGTTGTCTCAACAAATATTAAGCTCATCAGCGAAAAGAGTTTGGGGCACATATTCATACATCCATAATGTTAAGAGAAATAGGTTGAATTGTACAAGAACTAATAACTTGGTTTTTGTTCATTCCAGCATCCGTCTTATATCACGGTTTTGCAAAACTTATGAAGCTGAAGCATATAAAAAATCAGATGTTAATCCAGAAGAGACAAATCTAGAGGACCATGTTGAGAGGTTGGAGGAGTTGCAACGGGTTTCATTAGAGGAGGAAGATCAGGATGTCGTTGGGAGCAGCTCAAGCAACAAGTCTAGGGATAAAGGGAAACGACATTCATGATGCTGCTCCTCGAAGTTATTAATGTTATTTAACATTTTAAAATTTAGTTTTAATGTTTCGTTTGTTCAATTTTGCTGGTTCATCTCATTGGATGATGAAACAAAATAAAGTGGTTAATTTATCTTTTTAATTATCATTTTGTTAGGTATTCATTGAACAAATAATTAATTTACTACTGGACCATTCATTTCCCATGGTTATTTCTTCATGGGAACATTTCATTGGAAGATGAAACAAATTCAAATGATTAAGTTATCTATTTAATCATTTTTTATTAAATATTTTTGAAACAAATAATTAATTTACTTGTAGACCTTTCCTTTCCCTTGGTTATTTCTTCTCACTGTCGCATTCCAGTTTTCTGTCCCTCCCTCATCTCTCTCTCCTTTTTCTCCTTCACTAACAAACACAAGGACGAATCGGAACCTGCCCAGTATGATGCTCTTCTCGAAGGGGGTGAGCAAGTCACCTGTGTTCTTGAGAAAGTCTCCCCGACAACCACATGGACGACATCGGCGAATTTTATAGTGACCCAAGTCCGTTTTTCAGTTCTTTCTTTAAGTATTAGTAACATAGCAAAAATGTGTTTTTGTCATTTTTCTTTTTATTTATTTATTATTTATTATCAATGGTGAGTTAATTAGGTATAGTATTCTCGTCCCTAATCAGCATATTTTTGTGTTCACCATCGAACTGCCAAAGTATTGGTATGGACATCATACCGATATGGAGTTCAGACACTAATTGGTCGATTTCGACAACTATTGTTGTGACTAGGGATGGGCAATGGTTATGCGGACGGGTAACCACGGTTAATTTACCCATAACCGTTTACCCGTTTGGTAATTGTCTAAACGATTATACCCATACCTATAACCGTTTATAAACGGTTAACCATACCCATAACCGTATACTCATTTAACCGTAACTGTTTAATACCCGTTTACCCATTTATTATTTTTAACCCGTTTATTTTTTATTTTTTTACCATTACTCTTTTTTCACCCGTCTACATGTTTTTTAACAACTTAAAAATTAAAAAAATTGGCACAACCCATTGAAGCTGCTTCTTTGAATTCAAGAAAATAACATACTTTTTCTTTGCTTCTCTCTCAATAAAACTGATAGCGATTTAAAGGAACGAACTTTAACACACAGAGAGATTCAGAGTGGGTTTTGGGAGGTTGGGAGAGGAGGGTCAAATTGGAAGAAGGAACCGACTCAGAGAGGAGAGAGGATGGGGGTTATGTGTAGGCGCCACAGCCATGTTGTCCCTCTCTAAAGAAGTAAGGAAAATGACGAAATGACGACGGCCAAACGCAGAGGCAGCCATGTATTAAAAACGCGCACTTTCGCTTTCTAATTGCTACTTAAGGGTTTGGTCATACATAATTGCTAAATAATTGAATATTGTCATAATTTTTTTTTTGACAATTAAACACCGTTATATGTACATTCATCGTACATTTTCATATTTTAATTTTTTAAATCCTTATACAATTCCAATAATTAAAATAATAGTTTATGAAAGATATTTTTAATTGTTACTAATGAAGGTAAATATAATATTTGCTAAGTATTATTAGGTTACAAAAATTGTTTAGAAGACATTTCTGTCAAAGTATTTCTGTCAATTTCACGGTTACCCGCAATGAATTTAAATTAATTTGGCCAATTCTTTGATGATCAGAATCATCATTTCTGTAGTAGTGTTATTGAGAGAATGACCGATGAATTCCTTACTAATTTATTGTGTGCTAAGTATTATTGGATCGAGAACATGGTTTGTGTTAGTTTTACATATATAAAATAAATGGGTAAACGGTTACCCGTTTATAGCCATGGTTAATACCCATAACCGTCCATTTAAATTTCGCGGGTAAACGGTTATACCCATAACCGTTTATTTATTTAAATGGTTACCCATAACCATAACCGTTTAATTTAAATGGACGGATAAGCGCGGTTACCCATAACCAATGGGTATTTGCCCCATCCCTAGTTGTGACTAAGTTTATTTAAGGCTTATTTTTAGCTCTGTTTATTGGAATTTGATTTCAATCCCACATTCCCCGCTAAAAATCAAAAGTTTGTTGTCTAGAACTAGATTTTAATCTCACTTTGCCCATAAAACTCAAAAGTTGTCATTATCCCTAAAACTCAATATTCACTCTACTTTAGCTTGTTTCTATGTATTCCATTACATAACCGTTATGTTTACTTATGTAGCATAATTAGGGCCCACTTATCGCAGACGTGGCACAAGTATAATGCTCACATATCCTATTAAATGGTGCCACATAGATTGAACCACAAAAAAAAAAAAAGCAAAAGAAAATTGAATTTTTAAACATTGTATAACATATTAAAAAAAACAGAAAAAAAATAGCAAAAACCATCTCACCGACCCCTCTGTCTCCCTTCTCTCGAATCATTTGCCCATTATTCATCCCTTCTCCTTCTATCTCCAGCCACCTTATCATTAATGCCACTACTTTCATTATTTGTTATGTTCTTAATGGAGGTGGGTGGTGATGAGAGAAGATGGTTATTTTTATTCTTTTCTACTATTCATTTATTTCAGGGAGAAATTTGGCATATTACCAATTATAAATTTTAAATGGATGAACTTATTTTAAAAAATAGAGCGAATTTTGAGTTTCAATGAGTAAAGTTGATAGTTTTGAGTTTCAGGGAGCAAAGTGGGATTAAAATCAAGTTCCTGAGAGTAAAGTGTGAGCTTTTGAGTTTTAGGGGCAAAATGAGATCAAAATCGAGCTTCAAGGAATAAAGTGACGACTTTTGAGTTTCAAGCGACAAAGCCGGATCAAAATCGAATTCCAAGGAGCGTAACTAAAAATAAGCCTTTATTTAAGCCGTTTGGCTTCCAATGTAATGCATCAATTCAGAAATAATCAAACAACCTTTTGGTTTTGTCCCAATCTTTGGTGGATTCCATAAACCTTTGTTATTCAAGATTTACGGTTGTAATCCTTTTAACATTGTGCTACGTCAAATTTTAACCGAGAAGTCGTGCTCTTTATGGAAGCTATCATCCGTCTAAAACAAAGTTCGAACGCTAAATTTATAAATTTCTGCTACGTCCTTTTGTCTTGTCAAATTTAAAGCGCTTCATTTTCTTTACTTTTCCCCGTAGAAATTTACCTCAATCTTGTCCTACAATATGTTATAAGTAAACCTATTTGGTAACTACATTAACTTTTCAAAAAATAAAAAATGAAAGCCAAATTGTGGAAACTCAAGAAAATAGTTTTTTTGTTTTTTAGTTTTTTCAAACTAAAAACGAAATGATTATAAAAAAAATTTGAAAACTGAAAATAAAATGATTGCCAAACGAGTTTTCACTATTCACTTTTTTTTTTAAATTGTTTTTAATTTTATTAATTTTATTTTATTCCACTATTCACTAGCTACACACTTGTTTTTGTTGGAGATATTACTCGATAATACCGCCTTCCCACAACATGCCGCGCATGCTCGTGCAAGATTCAGAGAAATTTTTTAGTGTATCAAAATACGATCTGGTACACTAAATATTGTAGTACTATTTGTTAAAAATTTTATTTTTTAAATTTCAAATAAATTATATTGTTCATGTTAGTGTACCAAAATTAGTGTGTTTAAAATTCTTCGATACGGTCCATATTTACATCCAAATATCTAGAAAATAAGAGAGATATGGAAATGGGGGTTGAAGTCTAAACTTCACCTCATATCAAAGAAACTCTTATTTAAGCTGAAATCGACAGCTATCGTCGATATTTCTTACACATCTATTAAATATAGTAGAAACCCTTATATTTCGTCCAACCCAATGTTTGACAATACTTAAATTTCATTTTAAATTTTCATTATTTCCATCAAAAGCAACCAATATCAATATTGATATTTAATATATCCGTTGATAGGGGTGGGTTCAAAAAATCGAAAACAGAACCAAAACCGAAAAACCAAAAACCAAAGCGAATCTCTTTACACTTTATGAATTTATGTCCATGATGTTTCTTTTGTGAAACTTTATTGCCAAGTTTGAAACTAAGCCTATACTTTTTTATGAAGTATACTTCGTTCAATTAGGGGAGGATATTCCATTGGTTACATGGCCGTCTTTGAGATTTTGGAGGCTTTGTGCGAAATTTGTAAAAGAGGCCCTCCTAAAGATAGTTTTAAGTTTTTAAAAAAGTATGACAATGTATTGATACAGAAAACATTCACTTAAATCAAAACAAAGCCACTTAGTACTACGTTCTAATGGTATTCCTCTTCACTTGGAAGTGAGAGATCTTAAGTTCAATTATCGTCAAAGGCGAATTTGAACCAAATAATTGTTAGCTCATTGTGAGGTTTAAACCCATTTCCCCACCCCTTTAGTGTATATAATACTTTAGCATTCACTGATTGCATGTTTACAAGTGTCCTTAACGATAAGTAAAAAGATCTATAAACATAACCTTCATTAAATAATCAAAAGCAGTTTTATCTTAAACAATCAAACACGAAGAAAAAAAAAAACTTCTAACAAAAGCAATATTTTTTTTAAATAAGAACATTATTACATGATGTTAGATTGCAAAAATTTAGGGGGCCCTTCAAATTTGGGGCCCTGTGCGACTGCACCTTTCGCTCCCCCTTAACCCCCCCCCTCTGATTAGTTATTGAGGAAAATTTTGGAAGGCTTTGGAACTTGGAAGAGTTTCTCTATTTGTTTGTTTTTGGAATGGATACGCTGGTCATTTTTTTTTTGCAATTAAAGTTATTGATAGAATATAATTAGTTTATATGATCTTGTATCTTTACAACTATCTTCCCGTTTTTTCCATTTTCTTATTATTAGTCTATATGTGACAACCCGTCCCTAGTTCTAGAATTTTATAAATTTTAAAGGTGTGAATTTACAAAAATGCCCTGAGAGGCGAGGGTACTGACTTACGTTGACCAACATATAGTGAGACGTATTGTTGATGCACAAAACCGGAGGTCTTGGAACAACGTAAATCCGACCGTGAATCTGCAAGTAATGTAAATAACACAAGATGTATCGTGGTTCACCCTAAGGTTTGGGCTACATCCACATTGATTGTATTTCTTTGAGAGTATTTGTGAGGGAGAGAGTGTGAGAGCTTTGCTCTAGATAGGAAAAGCTTAGGGTTTGTGAGGGTGAGGAGGCTCTTTTATAGAATAAGGGCTCCTCCCCTAATTACATATTTGCCCATTCCTTTATTACATAATTACATTTAAGTCCCTCGATTATTTATACGAGATCTAAATACGAGGCCCTAAATATGATATAAACAGTAGTCCCCCAAGTCTTTAGTCAAGAGAGTCTTTTAGCTAGAGACTTGAAATTCAGTCCATGTGTGGGCCGAAGTAACTAGATGCTGTCTTGAACTGATGCTCAATACGAGGCAGTGCTCAATTTGAAATGACGCTCAACTAGAAGTAGCACACGTTGCGAGGCTGCTCGGCTCGTGGCTTATGTTGCCTTCGTTGGCTCGGTTTACGGCGTTTGAAGGTGAGGGAGTCCCTTTTATAAAATAAGGGCTCGCTCATCAATACATGAATGATGGGTTATAGTTGATGCTCTCTAATGATGGTGAGGGAGTCCCTTTTATAGAATAAGGGCTCGTTCCTCAATACATAAATGATAGGCTAAAGTTGATGCTCGCGGCGAGGCGGTTGCTCAGTAGGCGGTGATGCTCTCTAATGATGGTGAGGGAGTCCCTTTTATAAAATAAGGGGTCGCTCCTCAGTACATGAATAATGGGTTAGGAGTGATGCTCGTGGCGAGGCGGTTGCTCAGCTGGGCGGCGATGCTCTCTAACGAAGGTGAGGGAGTCCCTTTTATAAAATAAGGGCTCGCTCCTCAATACATAAGTGATGGGCTAAGTCCCCCAAGTATTTTTCATGAGTGCTCTCTAATGAAAGTGAGGGAGTCCTTTTTATAAAATAAGGGCTCGCTCTTCAATACATGAATAATGGGTTAAGTCCCCTGAGTATTTTTCATGAGGCCCAGTTGAGGCCCAATATATGGTATATAATGTAATCCCCCAAGTCTTTGGTCAATAGAGTCTGTTGGCTGGAGACTTCAAATTGAATCCATGTATGGGCCAAAGTGGCGGTTGTTCAGGGGTGGTATTTGTATACCCTGCACTGAAGCTTTGCAGGTGAAGCTTTGCAAGTGAAGCTTTGAAGCTAGAGCTCTATAAATGACGCTTTTGAAGCTAGAACTTTGTAAATGAAGCTTTTGAAGCTGATTGACATGAGTGATGCTCATGAATGTTTATGTTGATTGACATGAGTGATGCTCATGGATGTTGTCATGAGTGATGCTCATGAATGTTAACATGAGTGATGCTCATGGATGTTGACATGAATGATGGTCATGAATGTTTATGTATGATTGTCATGAGTGATGCTCATGAATGTTTATGTATGAATGACATGAGTAATGCTCATGTATAATTTGGAGTACTGGGCGTACTTTTGATCACCTGGTTGGTGGCATGAAGGAGAGTACGGGTTGTACATTTCATCACTTGGTTGGTGGCATGAATGGCTAGTTGCCAAATGATATTAGAGTACGGGTTGTACATTTCATCACCTGGTTGGTGATATGAATGGCTAGTTGCCAAATGATATCAGAGTACGAGTTGTACATTTCATCACCTGGTTGGTGGTAATAGCGGCGGGTTGCCGAATAATTTTGGAGTACTAGGCGTACTTTTGATCACCTGGTTGGTGGTAATAGCAGGAGGTTGCCGAATAATTGTGGAGTACTGAGCGTACTTTTGATCGCCTGGTTAGAGCTATTTTGGGCTTATGAGCCTTTGCCCTCTACACAACATTCTAGCCCATTATTTTGGGCTTGACGTTTTTTTTTTTTGTTTTTGTTTTTTACTATTATTACCCTCTGATGGGGTTTATACAGATGTCTCCAAAAGATAAGAAAAATAAATTACATCATTCAAAAACGAGAAAAATAAATCACATCATTTTGGTGGGGTGTTTATCCCTTGCTTTTGCGGTGTGCTTTTTCTTTTCTGCTTTTGTTTCTCCCACTCCATTTCTTTCTCTTTTCTCTTTTGGCAGATGGCAAACAACGCCAAAGCAGAATAATAATGGAATTGTTGTAAGACAGCTTATCTTCTTCCTGTTTTCCATTAGTGATCGTGGTGTTCGCAGGAGATGGGATCTTGGTCGGCGACTGCCTAGACCGTGAGGACCTTCGTACCAATGGTGATGAGTATATTCACTATTTTTTTTTACAATCCTTCCTCCATCTATATCCACCATCAAGTATCTCAGCTTTCTTTCTCTTTCTCATCTTCTTTCTTTCTTTCTCATCGTTTTTTTTTTTAATTTTATTTTTCATTTTTGCTTTTCTCTTGTTTCCGTGCTTCTTGCACATCATGGAAAGAACCACCACTGCGGCCACCGAACCGAGACCTGACTGGCTACTTTACTTTAAGATGTGGTTTCTCAATCTGCTCGCCCGCCTCTGCCAGACTGGAAAAAGTTGGGCTGACGGATATCCACCTTCATCTCTGCTGGTCAAGCTGCTGCTCCAGAAAGGCTTTCGAGAAGTTGAAGAGGAAGAAGAGGTTGTTTGATAGTTCCAACACGGCAAGATGTTCGCAAAGGCATGAGGGGTAGAAGCCCGTGAAATGCTCTTCCGGGTGTCGGGCGCAGGATGTAGAGGGTCGTTGGGCTTGAATCTGAAGATGGTGTTCATGGCTTTGGCATCGAACATGCAGAAACCACAGGAGAGCTTTTTCAGGCCCTTACAGTTCTGCATGAACGAGGTCATTCCGAGGTTGGTGATTTCCCTGCAGCCGAGGAGCTTGAGGCGCGTAAGGTTTCTGCAGCGAATCGAGATCAGGACTGAAGTGTCATCGTCCAGGCTGATCGATTTGCAATCTTATCGACGAGCGAGCTTCGTGATCGAGTCGAAGTGGGCGAAGAGAGCAGGCAGGAAAGGTTGGAGCCCAGCCTGGCGTTGAGAGATAGATGGTGATGCTCTGGCTATCGACTTTCAGCCATCGGTGGTAGACGAGTGAGCTTTATTTCCGGTCTCCGCCACCGAGGAAGTCCACAAGGCTCTGAAAAACCATGAACATAGAAAAAAATTCTGAGCCTTCTTCCACATTCTTCTCTATGACCTTTATGTTGATGCCTGATGTTGTGAGGTTAAGCACCGTGACTCTATGACCACCGGACTTGAGCTTCGGTTTGATCTTGTACCAGCACCAAACCCCATGACCCGCGCTGTGTACTAGAACAAAATGCGCCTTCCGTTCTCCGTTTGATCCTGCCATTTGTTTCCGGTCCGTGACCCTTGGTCCAGTGGTTTTCGATGTCGAACTGGCCGAAAATGAAGTTATCTGGGCAAAAAAATCTGGCTGTATGGCCCAGATCTGACGTTGTTCATGGTTTCCAGCTCGAGATCCGTGAGGACGACACGTGGGACAAACCTCCCACAACTGGCCTCGTTGTAGTAGACATTGATGTGCTCGAGCTGGAGCTCGTTGTCGCCCTGGTATCGGCCGGAGGAATCGATGCTGTGCTCGGCGCAGACGACCTCCCAGAACTTGGCGCTGATCTGGTTCCCGCACTGGCTTCCCTAGATATGGAGAATCTTACGCATTTTGGAGAGTGGTGGAGGAGAGAGAGCGAGAAAGAGAGAAGAATGTTCTCGGAGAAAGAATTGGTCAGGGAAGAAGACGAAGTTCTGTGTACCCAATCGGATTAGACCGATTGGAAAACTTTGAGCTTTGATGTTTTGAGATTTGGATCTTTTCTGTTTCTGGGTTTTTTGTGATTTTGCAGATTCACGGTGGAGGTGAAAAAATGAAAGAAAACCGACACAACTGTTCGTATCGTTTCCCACAGCCGGCGCCAAATGTTGATGCACAAAACCGGAGGTCTTGGAACAACGTAAATCCGACCGTGAATCTGCAAGTAATGTAAATAACACAAGATGTATCGTGGTTCACCCTAAGGTTTGGGCTACGTCCACATTGATTGCATTTCTCTGAGAGTATTTGTGAGGGAGAGAATGTGAGAGCTTTGCTCTAGATAGGAAAGCTTAGGGTTTGTGAGGGTAAGGAGGCCTTTTTATAGAATAAGGGCTCCTCCCCTAATTACATATTTGCCCATTCCTTTATTACATAATTACATTTAAGTCACTCGAGTATTTATACGAGGTCTAAATACGAGGCCCTAAATATGGTATAAACACATATGACTTATTCTTTTAGCATATCCTCATAGTACTCATTGGTATGAACGCATAGGCGAAAGCTGTTTGCAAGTCCGAATTATAATGGTATAGTTACGGACGTTTGATTTTGGGTTATTCAAAGATTAGTTATAAATTATTTGAATTCCCACCTTGTGGGATGAGGACCAATTAAATTAAGGTACAAGGGACCAATCAAATAGAAGGGAACCAAGGACCAAACAACCAATAAGAAGAGAGATAACGGAGGGAAATGAGGGAACCAATCTCCCCCTTTTTGGACCCGTGTACCCATATCACCCAACCCGTTCGGCCGGAGTTATTCCGGCCAATTTCCACCAATTTTTCCGGCGATTCATGTCAAATTAACACTTAGGAAACACTCCATGACCTTTCCTCTACCAATTACAACCCAAAATTTATGGAGTTTGACTTTAATTTGATGAAAATCGTACCCATGGGCGTGATGAATCTGTGTCTTCAATCCTCCAAATCTGAAATGATTTCATCCAATTACTACCACCATTAGACTCTCCTTGAGGTCTAGAACAAAGCCCAAACAAGTTTTGGGGCATTGGAGTTCGTTCGAGGTCGAATGGAGCACACCCAAATTCAAGGGTTTCATATGGTTAGTGATGATTTGAGGTGTTTCTCGACCCAATTGGCCTTAGTAGCAGGTATAAATCGATTCCTCATGTTTTGTAGATGAATCCTCATGTTTGGATCGTTTAATTTGGTGGAGAAATGAGATAGTAATAACGATTTTAAGGTTGCCCAGTTTCCGGCGACCTCCGCCACTTTTGGGGCGTTTTCTGGCTAAAATACGGCGAGTTAGCCATTGCGTAAGGTACCAATCTCTTCATCTCGTCGAGAAAGTTATGGACATTGAAAGGTTGCCCAGAAATTCTGGCGAGTTACCAGTTTTCCCGCGGACAGTCGTCTTTCAAACAATTTTCCGACCACCTCCGGCCACTATTTGGACTCCAAGCCGGTATAATTTTGTTCTACATTTCTCTAGCTTCGATTTGGTATATTATGGGTTGAATTTGGTTGAAAAACAAGTGAGATATGGAGTTCCAAAGATCGCCCAGGAAATCTGCAAAATCTGCAGAATCTGGCAAAGTTCCACTAAGGTCCACCACTTGATTAGGATAGTAATTGACGATCCGACCGTTGGATCGTCACCAAAATTTAATACATTATAGTATGTAATATTTGAGAATCATAGAAACTTACAACTTGGGAATCCGACTTACAGATCTTCCCGAATTGGATTTGTAAGTTCATAAAATAAAATGTTATCACCACTTGGTTTTTGGCAATTGGCAGAGATCTGACCGTTGGATCGTAATGAAATTTTAGGATGTTGTTCTAGAAGGATAATGTGGATCTTTGGAAGTAACGGATAGGAAATCCATGATGCGGATCTTCCAGATCAAATCTTAGGGTTGTATTTTATGTAAATTATGTATTTTTATCGGTCAGAACTCTAAGATGTGATTTGATAATTGGTCATAGGTAATGATGGTTCGTGATATCTCGATATGCATGCTAGGAAGTCGTGGTGTAGACCTCAGGTGAGTGGGTCTATATATATATATATATATATATATATATATGATTATGATGGATAATTCCATAAACGTTTATAAATTGAATTATCTCATATAAGTACTGTGAATGCTTTGAAATAAGGCAGTCTAACGAGACGTTAGATGCATCCATACAATAAGTGAGATTAAATAATCGAGACAAAAGCTTTGTTTGGGAAAATGAGCAATGTGAAGGAATCTGGTGAAAAACGTGAGATTTAACCCTATGTTTTGGGTGAATAAATGTTGGTTATAAATCAACGTACGAGGAAACGAGAAATTGTGATTTTATTTTTTATAAATGCCATGCCATAATTAGTCTACATTTTCGTATGTGGTTTAGTACAACCTTGCACAGTGTTGCCCACCAATGCGGAGGCTAAGGTAAGTTCAAGTGAGTATATAATGTGGTAGGATTGATGAGATATGTGATTAGATATGAATATGTCGTACAGGTCACTAAAGGTGACTCCGACTTATATGCAAGCCTTGATTGATGAGATATGTGATGAGATATGAATATGTCGTATAGGTCACTAAAGGCGACTCCGACTTATATGCTAGCCATGATTGATGAGATATATGATGAGATATGTGATGAAATGCTAGCATAAATGTGGTGATGTATGATGAGATGCTAGTATATATATATATATATATATATGATGAATAGGTGATGAGCTAGCATATATGATGAGTTAGCATATGTAATGAATATGTGATGAGCTAGCATATGTAATGAATATGTGATGAGCTAGCATATGTGATGGATATGTGATAAGCTAGCATATGTAATGAATATGTGATGAGCTATCATATGTAATGAATATGTGATGAGCTAGCATATGTAATGAATATGTGATGAGCTAGCATATGTGATGAATATGTGATGAGCTAGCATATATGATGGATATCACATAAACTAGCATATGTAATGAATATGCGATGAGCTAACATATGTAATGAATATGTGATGAATTAGCATATGTGATGAGCTAACATATTTAATGAATATAGGATGAGCTAGCATAAGTAATGAATATGTGATGAACTAGCATATGTAATGAATATGTGATGAGCTAACATATGTGATGAATATGTGATGAGCTAACATATGTGACGAATATGTGATGAGATAGCATATGTAATGAATATGTGATGAGCTAGCATATGTGATCAATAGGTGATGAGCTAGCATATATGATGAGTTAGCATATGTAATGAATATATGATGAGCTAGCATATGTGATGAATATGTGATGAGCTAGCATATGTAATGAATATGCGATGAGCTAGCATACGTGATGAATATGCGATGAGCTAGCATACTTGATAAAATATGTGATGAGCTAGCATATGTAATGAATATGTGATGAGCTAGCATATGTGATGAATATGTGATGAGATATGGGTAAGTCGTACAGGTCACCATAGGTGACTCCGACTTGCGTGCTAGTATGAGTTATTAATCATATGATTATTTGATATTACTAATGAGATGCTGTGTTGTGGTATATTTATGACTTTTCTGGAAATTATACAAGTGTGTAGCGAGGGCTTATAATTTTTTATATGGTTTCTATTAAAATTTTACTTACAGGGCCACTCACTCTTGTCTTGTCTTCACCCTTCAGGTTTTATTAGCTGAGCTTTCTTATCGTCGAGGATTCGTAGCGATTCTTAGTATTGGAGAATATTTCGAGGGTACGATTCTTAATTCACTCTTATGTAATTGCTTATGCTCTAACGTCACGTGTGGAATGAGTTCATTCCCACTCGCTAGTGCACTCTGGTATTTAGGCACTCTTAGGTTTAAATTTATTCACAATTTTCCACATTATCACACTTTATGGCTTCGTCACCTTCCAGGTGTCGGCTAGCACAGCTCGATTCGGAGTCCTAGTAGATATTCTGGGTCAGGGTGTGTCACTATCAATATAAGCCTATTTTATAAATTCCATATTTTAAAAAAAATCAAGTTTTATAAAATTAGAAAGAAAAAAAAACAGAAACCAAACCGAATAAAAAACAAATCGAAACCGAACCAAATAAAACCCAACCCATAACTATCTGTTGATATTTATACCAGTGTTCTAAAAATCAGCCTAAGTGCTGGGAGGTGGCCGGCCACAGGGATTAACTCAAAATCGGGAGTAAAATCGGGACAAGAATTAGGCGGCCGCCGAGACGGCCTAGGAGGTCCAGGAATTTCAGTTTGTTCTGTTTTCAAGAATGCAGATCAGCTGCATATTGCCTTTCTGGGTTTCTGGTTCACGGTTTGGTAAAGAAGACGAAAGGCTGAAGATGATGAGAAATGACGTTCTCTCTCTTCCTTTCACACCGCGTACACTCTACATACTTTTATTATTTAATTTTTTTTTTTTTAGTTTACCTCCAATCAAGTTTTGATAGCATGCATCAAGTTGCTTGCTTTTTGTAAAAAAGCCATAGGCTATCAGTCCTATTTTTCGTAAAAAATAATGGGGTGTCAGTCCTTACACAAGTAGAGAAACCCTAGAACTGTCTGATCCACGTCCTTTGTCCAATAGGATCTAAGCAAGATTTTAGAGGATTCTTAAGACTTTTGATGTGACTTTGCATGGGTGCACAAACCAAAGAGCTATTGAAGCCTAAACCCTAAAGTTTGCTATCTCTGACTGCTTTTCTCACAACACCATTTAAGTCATGGCATTACTTTTAGGGATTTGATTTGCTTTTAGATTAATTGGTATGGCTCTCTTCAGTACGTGTACCATCGGGTATATTTGGCATCTTTATTTCTTTTTAAATTAAACATAAATTAATATGATCTCTAAAAAACATTTTTCCTTTTTTAAATTACTATGAACCTCCCATATATTCACATTAGAATTTTCTCTTTACTATGAACTACCAAACCCACTACGTGGGATTTTCACTTTTATTTAAAAAAAAATAGATATAATCATTCAAAATGTTTTAAGTTATGTGACATATATGCTTTATTTGTTTTTAAATTTTGGACTTGTTGAATACTTTTTTTTGCATTTTATCCATAGATTTTATACAAGTATAATTTTTTGAAAGTGTCAATATACACTTATTTACAAGATATACAAAAAATTTACCTAAATCCGCCTAGCCGCCTAGAAGCTACCGCCCGACTAACGTCTAACGTTTTTTAGTACGTGATTTATACATCTATATTGTCACACATACCGATACTTAAAAAACTCTCCGACCCGCGAGCAACCATCATTCCCTACACGCTCCACCTTCCAAAACTCCCTCTCCTTTCACTCTCTCTCTCTCTTTCTCTCTCTCTCTCTCTCTCTCTCTCTCTCTCTTAAGTCTCAATCAATCTCTCCTGAATTACACAGTTCCCACAGTCCACCGACCAAATGGCTCGACTTCTCACTCAAACTCTCCTTATTCTCCACTCCCTCATGCGCCGCCCTCTCCTGCCTTCCTATCTCAACCAGGCCCACCGCGCCGGCTCCTTCCGATCTGGCAAGGTCGAGTTAATCTAGATCGAAGTCGAGCCCTCCCCCTCATCGTTGCCAAGTGATTCAGAGAAATTAATGCTGAAGATGTTTGGGTTAAAACTTGAACTTTAGGCTCAAGAAGGAGTTGGCCCAAAAGGAGATCTGGAAGGGGGAAAAGCCCGAAGCCCAGCCAAAGCCCAGAAGGCAGAAAAAGCCTTTCCCGACTAGGTGCAGATCATTTGAACCACTTGCTCACTGACTTAGAGGTCAAGTGGTGTAGACCAGCCAGCTAATCAGCCCAAAAGCACTTTACAGTGGCAATACAAGTAAATAGCTGATGAGTCATTACCCTTCAAGCTGCATTTAGGCAAGATTACTGCTATAGGAGGCCAAGCCAAAGTGTCTATAAAAGAAGAAAGAGAAATCAGAGATAAAGACACTCAATCAAACAAACAAATACAAGTACAAACTCTGCTCAAAGCCAGATTTGCCTTCAAACGAAGCTGTAGTAAGCCCAAGCCTTCATCCCTCTCGGGATCAACCCTCACCCAAACCTTTTGTAATAGCTCTGCTACCTCGTCTTAAAACTTGCTGTAGTATCGATTTCTTCATGTAAACTCATCTCCCTACCCCCCTTCCTAAAGCTCTCAAACCCCTTGATAAACCACAAAGATAGGAAGTTGCAAGACGATCAGCCTTGCCCGACAAGGTGAAACCTTGCCCGACCCTCTTTGGTTTTGTCTTTTCATTCATTAGCCTAGCAATATGTTGTATACTTCCAGTTGTATTCAAGTTATTTCTAGTAAGATGACGATTAAAAGACTTTCTCAGTTCTTGAATCCGATTTGAATATGTCTTTATAGTTTAAATCAGATCTAAGTTCTAAGCTCTCGGGCATGTAAGATTGATCATTCAAAAGTCCTTGGTCTCAAGGCATAAAAAAGAACCTTATGTGGACTTAACCCATCCACGACAAGCTTTGATAAACAAGAAGTCCGAAGTTACTTGAGACGCAAGTAATCGACCTATCTCTTAGTTTTATTCTATTATATTATGATTATAGCAGAACGTTTGAGTATAGAAGGAATTCTGATGGGAAGCCTCAAGGCCTATATCTAAGGCCCTACAAAGGCACCTATTTGGGTTCATTCTGCTCTGCGGGCTCGGATAATCAGAAGTATAATGGTTATAACGATTCTGCAATCAATGAAACAGACATCGTATATTCAAGTGCTGGGTTAGTTCTTGATTGGAAGCCTCAAGGCCTACACCTAAGGCCCCACAAAGGCACCTGTCATAACTAACACAGCCGCTCGGGTATATGTACAACTAAAACTCAACATCCATTTTACATCTGCCATGCTAAAGATGGCAGTGGCACACTTGAGCACTTAAAAGTTAATCTTGATTGTGAGCCTCAAGGCCTATACCTAAGGCCCCACAAAGGCACCTTTCAAAGTTAACTCTGTCCTTCTCTTTCAGCCTTGCCCGACACGCCTTGCCTGATAAGCCCGCCAGTAAAGCAGAAGCCCGACAGAAAGCATCAACCGATGCCAACCTCTCGGGGAGCTGTGTGCTCGTCAGCTAGGAAACATCCTCGACGGAAATTCCAGCCACGAACATAGACTTTGGCACGCCCGGTGGGACCTCATTTGTTTTGATCTCGCATGTCCAAAAAGAAAAGCCATAAACTTTGCAGAAAGAATACGAAGGACGGTTCCTCTCAACCTTTGCTACAAATGGCAGATCAATCAGGAAATCCTTTTTCCCCATCAGGACAAGTGGTCTTGGAAAGCCCAACTTCATATAGAAAGTCTGAAGGAAAAGGAATTAGTGAAGAATTACAGGCTACTATGATACAAGTATTAAGGAGTATGGAAAAAATCTCTTTGGAAACTAAAGGGGAAGTAAGTAGACTGTGTACCTTAATGGGGAATCTACAGAGAAGATTAGATCTGGAGTTTTCCACTCCAAAAGGTGCTTAGGGAATTGGAATGAGCCAGGTTACCATCAGAAGTGAGCCAGTTATTCCCCTATTTCCCCTATTAGAAGAAGTAAAGGATAGGGGAAAGAAGAAGGTAGTTCTTGAAGGAAGTGAACCAGTTCAACCCGTGATAGAACCAGTTCTAGAGAAAGAATTCCCTAGCTTCCCATTATTATCATTTAATAATAGGAAGCAGAGCGAACAAGAAAGAACTAAGTATGGGATGCCCATAACAGCAGGATAGTCCAGTGGAAAGGAAAGCTTCATAACTTCAGATAAACCTCCTCCTTATAGGCCACCCCCGTTGGCTAATAAGGGAGGAGGAGCCAACTGGAGGAAGCCTGAGTCAAAGAAAGAAGCAGGTGCAGGCAATGACTGAAGCCCGAAGAACGAATCTACCCTTCTCTTCCAGAATAATAATATAGCTACTCAACAACTGAGGGAGGAGTTAGCTGAATTAAGGAGGACAGTGGCTCGTAATGCTCAACCACGAGCTCGTCCAGTGTTCAGGGTTACTTATCAAAAGCCTTATCCTGAATACATTGATGAGCAAAACCCATTTCCTCTCAACTTCAAAATGCCTGCATTCCCAACATTTACTGGTGAAGACGGCAGTGTGTCCTCTAGAGACCACATTTCCAAATTCTCCAATCATTGTGTGGCATATGAAGACAACCCGAACTACAAGTTAAGGTTGTTTGGGAATTCATTGGCGGGATTAGCATCTCAGTGGTATTCTCTATTACCCCTTAACTCTATTGCCAACTGGGGGCAAATGGAGATGGCCTTCCATGAACAGTTCTACAGAATAGAACCAGAAATGACTATTAATGATCTGGTTGAAGTTAAAGAATATGAGCATGAGTCCACAGAGGACTTCATGATGAGGTTCAGGAAGACAAGGATAAGATGATAAATTCCCTGTTAACCAAGCTCAGCTCATATCAATTGCTCAAAGGGCTCTGAGATTACCTTTGATGAAAAGATTTTATGATACACAATTCAACGAGCTGCAGGAATTGGTAATTGCTGCCACAAAGTATGAAAGGCTGTTGCTAGAAGAGCAGCAAGTGAAGCGTACTTCCAAAGCTCCTCCTTTCTACAAAAACAAAGCTGCAATTCATCGTGTGGAGGTAAGAGAAACTGGGCCAGAGCATGAAAATGGCCATGACAGAGAGGAAGTGGAGGTGTGTGCTGCTGAGATGACCACGCCTTTCAAACCACTGATGGTGAAAGGGTTAGTTCAACCCATCAAAGACCAGAAAATTGTGATGAACGATGGAGGCTTCGTCCCTATGAAACCTCTCAAGTACCAGAGTTATTCGTTTGATCTGGCCAAGGCACTTGAGATCTATGAAAAACTGGTGTGGGCAAGAGTAATTTTGCCCGACAATACTAAAAAGATGCCTAAGCCAGAAGAGCTGAGAGGGAAGAAGTATTGTAGGTTACACTACACCTTCAACCATTCTATAACCAATTGTGTCCAGTTCAGAGATTGGATACAGGACCTTATAGTGAAGGGAAAGTTGTTGCTTGACAAGCCCCAAGCTAGTATGATGGTTGATACCAATCCTTTCCTGGAAGCCCCTATCAACACGATCAATCTAAATTGGGTGGGGAAGCCAAGGTCATCATTTGTTGAAAGTGAAAAGGGGGCAGAGAGTTGTCCGAAGTAAAATCAGACAGTACCAAGAGCAGAGCAAGCAAGAAGCAAAACGCATGTCCATTCTGCTAAAAGAAGGGTTACAAATGATTCTAGTCTAATAATTTTACATCTTTACTCACGGTGATTATTCGAGAATGATATGTCTGCATGATTGCAAAAATCCTACTAGGTTCGGCCAAAACAGTATGGCTATTTGCAAGTTGAGACCTAGTATGTTCTAACTCCGAGTTTGACTTCTTCACTTCTTCGATTTGGTTTTTGAGGGTGCCAAGAAGAGTTGCTTGCTTAGCTTTAAGAACAACCAGTTGTTCCTCTAGCTTCTGGATTTCAGAAGTCACTACTCCGATCCTTTCTTTTGTCAGCAAACCCTCATCCATCAACCTTTCAACCTGAGCAGAAGTACTTGATTCTTTCTCCTGGAAACATCTTTCACGATTAGCTTGTCTTTCAGCTCTTTTATGTTAATCCCGGAGAGCCCTCAGGTTCTCGAAGAAAGAGAGAAATGAATCATGTTGAGTTTTGGATAGCTGACAGGCTTTGAACAGCTCTATTGTAACCTTCTCTATATCATGAAGAGCCTTGAGGCTGAACGAAGCTGAGAAGTCCTTCCTAGCCCATTCTTGGAATGCTCGTTGTTGCTCTCGAAGACTGGAAGATACGACAGAATGCTTTGAAGATTTCAGCCTTGTCTCAAGTTGCCCGAATTCTTCAAAAAGGTTGGGCAACTTAGCAGTTTTTGAAAATAAAGAAGAAGGAGGAGGATTTCGCACTCCAGTCTCCTCTAATGGAGTAGTACCCACTGATGGGGCAATTTCTGTCTTCCCGGTCTTCTCAATTCCAGGATGGGAAATCCCGGCACTTTCAAAAGTTAAATGAGGCTGGGGGAGCTTTGACTTACAAACCAAGCGAGGAGGAGAAGCTTCTTTCAGAACTTGCTGCAAAGACCAAAGAAGACCAGATTAAGACAAAAATACAGTTTGAAGCAAAGGGAAGCTTTGGGAAGAAGAAATATACCTGACTGAGCCCTAGGGCTTCACAAGGAAGAGTACCAATTCTTGGTTGAGGGGAAGACTCTCTACCACTGACAGGGGAAGAAAAAGCTGCGCCTAAACCTTCGCCAATGCCCTAGAAGTATCCAGGGATAACAACAATTGTTAGTAAGCAGATTGTAAGAGGAAAGAAAATACCTCCATACCTGAGTTTGACCCCGAGAAGAAGGAGGTTCATCGATGGTAACTGTCGGGCAAGCAAACACCTGCAAAACTGCTACCCCTGAGGTCACAGGAATCTCAGGGACTATGGGTTCATCACATATTGCCACTGACGGTTGGGGTGGTTCATATAATGGAAAAGGCTGCAAGAAATATGAATAAAAGTTAAATATGGAAGCAATGCACAGAAAGTCAATGTAAGGACAGTTACTCACCAAATTACTGTCCTTATCTGCAAAGTGCAACATAACTCCTGTGAATGGATCAAATTGAGAAGATGGAGTTGCCTCTAGGGTAGAAGGAGAAATCAAAGACTTCAAAGGAGAACCTTGACTAGGCAAGGGGGCAGATACCCCGACCTGGATGAAGATAGAAGAAGAGAAAGGTTCAGGCATTAACTCTAGAGACTAAAGTTACCCAAGGTTAGAGAAGGAAGTGAAGGAAAAATTTTGTCCTAGCTAAGAACATGTGAGAATGTTTGAACACATATGCAAACTATTAACACATTAAAGTAGGCATGCATTCAAAACAATTCTAAAACCCATGACTTCAAAGCCTAGTGAATGGTGAACCAAGAGACTCTTTAACAACATTAAAGAGAAAGAAGGTTTTAGAGATTCATTACCCTTGAAGCTCATCCTTGTTTACACAAGGGATTCACCCAAGTGGAGGGCCTTCAAGTCACCTCCTAGCTCCTTGGATCTTCCTTGTGATTTCCTTCCTTTTGATGCTCCTTTGCTCCTTGAGGATGTGAGGAAATGATCTCCAAAAACACCAAAGGTTTGGTGTCTCTAAGTCTCCACACCAAAGATGAGGTGTGAAGATGAAATGGATGACTTAGAGAAGAAAAGATTGCTAGCTATTTCTTCCCTATGTGGCTGGCCTCCTTGTAGAGAAAAAAAGAGAAAATGTTTCACCTCTTTGCCTCAAGGAAACCCTAATGAGGTAAAAGCTATAAAGATGCTTTTATATCTCTTTTCTTAGGTGAGTGGCAAACTTGCAATTAAGCAAAACTTCTCACTACCCTTGCTATGGCCGGCCATCTTAAGTGATTGGGCTATTTGCCCATATTTGTTTTAGTTGTCATACAACTTAAACATAATGGGCCTAGTGGACCAAACCCTTTTGGACCCCGAAACCCAAAACTAACTTAAAAGGCCAATACGAACCTTTCGTAAAATTAATTAACCTTGACCATTCTCAATTAAACCATTTAATTGCTTATCCATCTCATTTATATTTCTTCACTTTCATCCTTACTCGGTGTACGATCCATTAGGTTCCAATTAGCGAGGTAGTGGGTGATTGTTACTCTTAACGATCGATTGTGAATTGAAACAACATTTCAATTCTCCCTTTGTTGAAGATGAGTGTTTGCTAATCTCCAGGGCTTCCACAAACCATGAGTGACACCTAGCAGTATGTTATGGCTACCCAAGCTAAGTAGAATTGGTTGGAGAACCTATCCAGTTACAATCACAATGCAATACGGTCCTTCTCTTACAATACTCTTAATCACATTGTTTGAGTGATAGTTTGTTTCATGTCTACTATCCAATGTAATACTTCTCTATGTGATTCAATTGAATATGATTTGGAACATACTTCCTAAGTCATATTCGTATGCTTTGGCCAAAGACTCCCGAATCATATCTTAGAGTATTCTCCTTCCACCATGGAAGGTTAGAGATTCCTTGTTGTGCATTCATATGCCTACATGACTAGATAGCTTGACCCCAACAATGTCGTGGACACCCTCGATGGAATGCCTTTGACATGATCAAAGATCAAGGACCTAACCATTAGACATCTATGATGCCTCAGGTCAAATGACTACTTTGCATATTGCAACTTATGAGTTCTTACATGACATGTATGTTCGAACTCTCTTTTGATCGTTGTTCAATGTACTTGATTACTCTTTTAAGCACCTATGTGTTTGTCTTAGTATCCAACACTAAATGACTTGAGACTAGTCATACTCACGCTTGAGTTGACATAACACATACTAACCTTAGCGGATTGTCAATGCCCAATTGGCAATCCTATGGCTAGGAACGTTTTAGGAATGAACATAAGAGAAAGGTCTCGTTAATTTAAGTTACTTAAATCACTTCTCTCTTAGATCAAATACATTCCTTGGATTCCCTTATTGCTTAAACACATGATACAATAAATAGTGATTAACAATAAGCTTTGCCCTTCATTAAACATATAATAGTTTACTACATTAAGTATTCTAAAAGCTATTACATCAAATGAGTGGCTTTGTGGGCATACTTCCAACAGGAAGGGAATGCATCTCTGAAGGATTAACCCGGGGAGGAGAGAGGCTTGTTTCTCGGGCAAGTGGCGAAGAGGCCTCGGGCGGACAAAGCTTTTCCTCTCTTGCAGCCTGACTCAAGTAATCATGCTCAGGGTTTTGTGGAAGTAGGAAAGATTATGCAAACATAAACATAAACTATACCTCAAGTTCTTTAAGGGTGATATTTCGCAATTCTTCATCCTTTTTGTGCATTTTAGCTCCTAATGGATCCTCCTTAGAAGCAATGGTTGGTTTCTTGGATGCTTGAGGTCCTGTTTCCAAGGAAAACAAGGGTAATTAGATAAAGAAGAAGGGTGGCAATCTGATAAAGAAGAACAAAAACTCACTTGAAAACTTTTGCTTCTTCCTGCCTGCCTCAGAAACTAGAGTAGACGAGGCTGAAGACCTGGAAGTTTGAATAGTTCTTGCTCTCTTACTCTTCCTAGTAGGAATTGGTTGTTTAAGTTTGGGGGGGGAGGCAGGATCAGAATCTGAGGTCTCAATCATAACCGCTTTCCTTCGCTTATATATTTTGATCTTTACCTCAGCTTCTTCTTCAGCTCCTGAATCTTTTGAGACATCCCCACCTTCTCCAGCTTCTCGTCTTTTAGCCTCTGCTACAGCTCCATGAAGAACTGCTGCATTAGCTGAGTCATCCTCGGACTCAATGGGTGCCGATTCAATATCCACTTAGGCTGCAGGATCAAGCAAGATAAAATTTAAAAGGGCTTCAGAAGAGATATAAAATCAAGATAAGAAGAAGAAATACCTATAAGAAGTAACTGATTCTTCTCCTGGATCATCTCCTTCCAATTTTCAAGTTCGCCCGAACTGGGGTATGATTTGAGGGAAAGTTGACTGAAGAGGCGATAATCAGTCTCTCTCAAGTCTCCTTCATATTTCTTGGTCCATTTGTCTTCCCACCAAGAAGAGAAGAGTGAAGTGCATTCAAAATTAAGAATGATGGACTTTCGGGCAGCCTGACTCATGACTTCAAGACTACGTCGGGCAGCTCGAAAGGTCACCTCGGAAGGAGATGATAATCAAAAGCAAGTGCCACAATGGACAGAGTCGAAGAACGAGATGGGAATGGCTTGCCTAAAGCCTAACTGCCTGCTGCAAAAGTTAGGGTGATACACCTCTAACCCTCGATCATATCGATTGCCCCGAACTCCCCAGGCCATGTCTCTCGGTTGAATACAACTAATAAATTTTTCCCTGCAAAAGGAGGTGGCATCTTCCCCAGAAGCATCTTGAAAGGCTTGATCAGAAAACCAAGGATATCTCCTCAAGACTGACGCGCCCCATTCCAAGTCTGATCAAGTCCTACAAACTTTGAAGATGTAAAAGCAAGCGAAGGTGGAGTGATCGGTAGAAACAGCTTCAGCTAGGATTCGGGCAGGGGCCACACCCTCTGGGAACTCTAAGTTGGCAGCTCGAAACTCTGGAAAGTACCATTGAAGCCATGTTTGTATCATCCATATGGGTCCATTCAGGTTAGTCTTAAATGGCTCGCCTTGAGTCATTTCGAAAAGAAGATGGTAAAGATGAGAAAGAATGAATGGACCTGTAGCTACATCATCAAAGTTATGAAGAGCTTCTACCAAGGGGATCCATTCAACCTTCACTCCTTTAGACTTATTGGGGAAGACATGTTTGTTGAGCCAGTATAAGAGGAAATACATGTGTTCTTGATCTTTATCAACATGAGAAGAATCTACTCCAAAATTCTCCTTTACGAAAGGGATTTGGGGAAAACCAGTTATCCCTGGGCATATTGTCCTCTATCACTGCAGGGACCCGGGAAATCCACGCAGAACCCAACGATTGTGCCTCATGCATTTCAAAGAAAAGCTCAGAATACAAACCTGCTCGAGGGCGATGCAGTCCGTGGAGTAAACGGCGCAAAATGGCGATGCCTTCGCCAAATTCATAGGATAGTTGGAATTGGCTGGATCCTGAAGCCATTTAATGAAGTTTGGAAGGGGAACGGCAAGGAAGACGACAAGGTAGAAGATGTCGGGCAAAGAGCAGAAGAGAGTTTGAAAGATTTGGAAAAGTAAAACGTCTGGGAAGTTAGGAAATTTTTAATTGCAGAGGAATTTCGTGCTAAGAATGCAGAGGATTCGTGAGTTAGTGGAATGACCGCAGGAAAGTGATGATTATCTTTGAAAAGTGTGCAAATCCCGAGAAAGAAAGACGTGGGTATTAATGGGGAGCTTTTCAATCAATATTGGCGCTTGGAATTCCAGTCTGAATATTGATTGAAGGGGGCACTGTTTGGGTTAAAACTTGAACTTTGGGCTCAAGAAGGAGTTGGCCCAAAATGAGGTCTGTAAGGGGGAAAAGCCCGAAGCCCAGCCAAAGCCCAGAAGGCAGAAAAGGCCTTTCCCGACTAGGTGCAGATCATTTGAACCACTTGCTCACCTACTTAGATGTCAAGTGGTGTAGACCAGCCATCTAATTAGCCCAAAAGCACTTTATAGTGGCAGTACAAGTAAATAGCTGATAAGTCATTACCCTTCAAGCTGCATTCGGGCAAGATTACTGCTACAGGAGGCCAAGCCAAAGTGTCTATAAAAGAAGAAAGAGAAATCAGAGATAAAGACACTCAATCAAACAAACAAATACAAGTACAAACTCTGCTCAAAGCCAGATTTGCCTTCAAACGAAGCTGTAGTCAGCCCAAGCCTTCATCCCTCTCGGGATCAACCCTCACCCAAACATTTTGTAATAGCTCTGCTACCTCATCTTAAAACTTGCTGTAGTATTGATTTCTTCCTGTAAACTCATCTCCCTACCCCCCCCTTTCTAAGGCTCTCAAACCCCTTGATAAACCACAAAGATAGGAAGTTGCAAGACGATCAGCCTTGCTCGACCCTCTTTGGTTTTGTCTTTTCATTCATTAGCCTAGCAATATGTTGTATACTTCCAGTTGTATTCAAGTTATTTCTAGTAAGATGACGATTAAAAGACTCTCTCAGTTCTTGAATCCGATTTGAATATGTCTTCACAGTTTAAATCAGATCTAAGTTCTAAGGTCTTGGGCATGTAAGATTGATTATTCAAAAGTCCTTGGTCTCAAGGCATAAAAAAGAACCTTATGTGGACTTAACCCATCCACGACAAGCTTTGATAAACAAGAAGTCCGAAGTTACTTGAGGCGCAAGTAATCGACCTATCTCTTAGTTTTATTTCTATTATATTATGATTATAGTAGAATGTTTGAGTATAGAAGGAATTCTGATGGGAAGCCTCGATGCCTATATCTAAGGCCCTACAAATGCATCTATTTGGGTTCATTCTGCTCTGCGGGCTCGGATAATCAGAAGTATAATGGTTATAACGCTTCTGCAATCAATGAAACAGACATCGTATATTCAAGTGCTGGGTTAGTTCTTGATTGGAAACCTCAAGGCCTACACCTAAGGCCCCACAAAGGCACCTGTTATAACTAACACAGCCGCTCGGGTATATGTACAACTAAAACTCAACATCCATTTTACATCTGCCATGCTAAAGATGGCAATGGCATGCCTAAGCACTTAAAAGTTAATCTTGATTGTGAGCCTCAAGGCCTATACCTAAGGCCTCACAAAGGCACCTTTCAAAGTTAACTCTGTCCTTCTCTTTCAGCCTTGCCCGACAAGCTTTGCCTAACAAGCCCGCCAATAAAGCAGAAGCCCGACAGAAAACATCAACCAGCGCCAACCTCTCGGAGAGCTGTGTGCTCGTCGGCTAGGAAACATCCCCGACGGAAATTCCAACCACGAACAGAAGAAGCTGGTCGACATTGTTTAGACCATCGTCGTCCAGAGGGCCACCCCCGATTGGCTCCCCTTCGTTCCCGGCTCCTCGTTCTGGGTCCCACCTCGACACGCTCCGTTGAAAGTGGCCGACTTGATTGGCAAATTGGCTAACCAGCTCACATTTGAAGAAACCCTCTCTGTTGCTACCGATCGAGGATGGCCTTGCTCCCAATTTTTCATCAATGGCGGTATGGGCTTTTTTTCTTTTGGTTTCTGTATGCAGGAAATGTTTTTAATTAAGTTTAATTTGATGGGTTTGGTGGAAAATGGCAAATTGGTTCTAATTAGTTTTTGTTGGATGTGGTTGGTGGAAATGCTTCTTTTAAGAAGGAATTGAAGTGGCTTTTTAGTTTTATGTATCTACAAAATGTTTTTAGTTTGTTATTGTTTGATTGGTTTGGTGGAATTGTTGGGTTTTTTTGGATACCTTTAAAGGCTTCAAATAATGGGACCTTTTGTTTTTGGATACCTTCAAAGGCTTCAATTTTAGCTTCATTGGTGAACATATGTGGTTAATGATGGACATGGGAAATGCCTTTGGTATCTGTCTAGTGAAAGTTTGCGATTGTAAAATTTACAGAACTCAGCAGAAGAGTGTAAGAACAGCGGTTACATACTGCTCAATTCATGAAATGTTTAATTGGTTATCCAAAATTGACCTAGGGAAGAACATGAAATGACATCTAAACAGTATTTTTAATGCGCGGGATGAGTGATGTTTGCTTGTTTATCATCTTCTGTGCTGGTTTAAAAACAATGTATCTTTCAACTATGTAAGAAAATCCTCGTTTGAGTTTTATTTCTTAGCTCTTAGTGAATAAATATTTTGACATATCATTAATATTTGGTTGGCTGTAGGCATTGGAACTGCAGAAACAAGGGAGGTGGATACGGAGGCAGAAGGATCAACACCAATAGAGGTGGAGGTGGAGGTCAAGGTTTTGACTGATTCACAGAAGTCATCTCGCTGCAAGGATGATTAAGGATTTCTCATCTCTGTATCAGCCTGGTTGCTTGGGTGAGTTCCCCTACTCTTGACAATCACCGATGCTCCTTTGCACGCATATCATGACCAAAATAGTGTTGTTGTTTAGGTTTAGGCTGTTAGTTTTGGATGTTGGTGATATATCCGCTTGTTTGCATTGATGTGTTGTAATTATTATCTTTGGTGCTGTATAGTTTGAAATAATAACACCCAACAACAGAAGGGAATGAAATATTAAATGGTGAGCATGTTGTATATGCATCCACGTGATCACAACTTGATGCCTCAGACAAATAATCTTTATGTACAGAGTATCGTTGTATATTTAGGTGTATGATCTTGTGCCTTCTTTCTCTCTTCTATTTTTGGTTTGAATTTCTGGTGCTGCATGCTTGCTACAATGTTCTGAGTTTCAATGATGGTGCGTGTGTGTGTATCTGTGAACAGCTCTTTTAAACATTTTCAAGGCTGAGACTGGCAAGCTCATTTAGCTTTGTTAAGTATCTAAAAGCTTGAGAAATGAAAATTTTGGGCTCTAAAGAGCCCAGCAAGCTGAAGGAAAACTACATCTATGCCCTCACATTTTGGCTGGTGTCACTTTGCCGCCTAAGAAAAACTTCTACCATGCCCCCTTGAAATTTGAAGAACTTGCAATGTGAGGCCTACTGTCAATTTTGTCCAATTTCATATTAAATTTGTCAAGGGGCAAGCACATGACCTTATCCTGATGGTTAACATGACTCTCGTTATCTCCTCTTTCCCCCCTTCTCCTCACTCTTTGCTTTCTTCTTTCTCTCTTCTTTGCCTCTCTTCTCCAAAGAAACACTTGGATTTGATCTGAAACTTTTGTTGTGGGTATGAAATTTTGTTTGCAGAATCTGGCCTTTCTTCTCCCTTTTCTTTTTGTCATACCTCTGAAAATGTCTTCCCAGTAAAATTTAACCCCAAATTAGTATCATTAATGGACGGCACAACCTGGAAATTTGACCCCCAACCACCAAATTTCCTCCCAAAATATGCCTGTCTTCTATCTGTCTCTCTCATCTCTCTCTTTGATTGATGGGTTTACATATAACTGCTTTGTTCAGGGACGATGTGCATCAACTATAAAATCATTAGTTTATCACTTGTCAGATGAAATTTCCATACATGCGTTTGTCGTTGTCTTTACAGTTATGAATAGGTTTTATTAGAACTGGATTACACTCGTGTATCAACTGAACACTGGCCAATTTTAGGTTTAGCAGTAGCTAGGTTGGAAATCAGTCAGCCGGGTTTATCTTTTACCTTGCATCTGATTCAGAGTGTGCAAAAGTGAAGTGGCCATGTTTTAGTTGTTCGGCAGCACCATATTGGGACACGAGTGGCCAGAGCGGGACAGAACAGTGTGTATGGGTTAGGGTGGTGGAGAAGGTGGTGGAGGAGATAATGAAGTGTCATATCAAATTGGTGTTGTAAAATAGAGAGAATGGGGTATAGAAGATTCTTCTTCTCTTGTACAACTTAAGCAGCATTAGTATAAATTCATCTTTTAAATATTGAAGCATATAAACATTTGTGAACTATAACCTATAAAGTTGGATTGCATGTTCTTGATTTCTTGTACTTTAAGATTAAGATGTCCAAGTTGGCTCAAACTATAACCTATAAAGATACAAGTTATTCACGTTCTTTATGAGACGTTTGTATCCATGGATCGAGTTTCTTTTTCTTAACGACCCCAATATTTTGTTTGATTTTAGCTCGTTTCATTCACGAACCAAGCTTGAACAAGTTTTTTTTTTTTTTAGTACATCGATATTTTTACACTAAGAGGAGACAGAGTTCTGCTAAGCCACGCAATGGGCAGCCTAATTTGGTATCGAATTCATCATTTACGAGATTCGAACTTAAGACCTTTCACTTCCAAGTGAAGAGGAAGGTAAATTCATTTCTTTTCTTTTAGGAACGGAGCATGAAGCCAAATAAATGAACCCAACTTGAATTGCATTAAGCTTATTTACTAGGGGTGCAACTCGGGCGGGTTGTGCAGGTTGGAAAGTCAACCCAATCCTAATCCAACTTTTACAATTCGGGCTCGGGTTCAGGTAGAATTTCATTTGAGTTCATTTGGGCTCGGGTCTAATCGGGTGACGGTTTACTTGGGTTAGGTTTGAGTTGCCCAATTTTTTAAAGTTTAATCTTATAACAACTTAATTTCCAAGAATTCCTAAAAAAAATAAGCCAAGTAGCATCAAAGCTAGCTTAATCTAACTTCATAAATTAATCCACTATAAAGCTTTAGGATTTAGAGACTACGAATATGAGCTGACTAATCAAAGTCTCTTATTCCCTAAAAGCTTAAGTAATTATAAAGGGTAATTTATTAAAAAAATATTAGAAAGGACGTTGGTTTTTGGACTTGGCACACTTAAGTGTAGGATGAACATTAATTTATATGGGTTACAATCTGTTAGGTTGGGTTTGGTTAGTCGCATTAGATTGGGTTGGAGATGGACGAACAAATGATCAACCCAACTCAACCCAATCAATGAACGGGTTGAAATTAGGTTGGGCTCGGGGGGGGGGGGGGGTTATAACTAAAAAAAAAACTCGTTTGTTCGGGTTTAAAGTTGGTTTGAACATGAACGGGTTCAGATTGGCCCAACCCAAGTTGCACCCCTATTATTTACAGTTCTACACATAAACCAGAATTATATCTTGTGATAGATAAGCTCAATCAGAAAAAAAATTGTTTGGAAAGGAGGCGAGTTTACCCTTTTTTTAACGTGGCATTTGAGCTAAGGTTTGGGTAAGTTATGAACAAATGCATATTAAAATTATATTTTTGGCGGAGCCACTTGATACTATGGTTTAATGGTATTCTTCTTCACTTGTAAGTGAGAGGTCTTAGGTTTGATTCTCGCTAAAGAGATCCTTACTTTTTTTTTTAATGAGTAAATTGTAGCAATGGTTCCTCAACTTTAATCAAATTGGAGCAATGATCACTCAACTAGAAATCTAATATCATTGGTCCCTCAACTCATCAAAACGTGTAGCTATGGTTATTTTCATCAACTCCTTCAGAATTTTGTCAAAATGAGTTATGTTGGAAGGACCATTGCTACATTTGGGTTAAAGTTGAGGGACCATTGCTCCAATTGGATTAAAGTTGAGAGATCATTTCTCCAATTGAATAAAGTTGAGGGACCATTGATACAATTTTTCATATTTACCCCTTGATTTAGGTTCACGTGCATGACACATGACTTATTTTCAAACTTTCTAATATAGTTGACGAAAATGATTATAGCTGCACGTTTTAATGAGTTGAAAGACCAATGATAATGAATTTTTAGTTAAGGAATTATTGCTCCAATTGGTTATGCACTTTGCTGACTTTCACAAATAACGAGTTCAATTTTTATGGATTTGTGATGGATGGAAGCTGGATTTTGTTGATGATCCGATGATGTTGGATGTTGCAGATATCAAACTGCCTCACTCACACCCCTTGGTACCATGACTTTCTCAAGGCATGCATCCACAAACGGCAGCTGAATGTTCCTCCTGCTGCTTTGGCACATATTTTTGTTTCTTGTATGCTGAGTGTAACATGTGCTTTCGATGACACTTTCACATATTGCACTTCACAATGTAGATGCATATGGCTCTTGAAATTCCACTCATAAGATATAATGCATTTAGATTCAAAAGATTATTACAGAAACTCATATGTACACGTCTGTCATAGCGACTGCCAAAACCCCTATGGCGTAAGAGAAGAATAGTGGATCGAACTGAATTTATTTTGGCACTAAATGAATAGATAATTACAAAATCTATATACAGGTTGCTATAAATAATGCACACCTCACATCTCTGACAAAAGGTTGCTGATCTTCCGAAGCTCTGTTAGAGCTGCCATGGCCGTAACTTGTCCTTTGCCAACTATAGTGTTCTTTGATAAGTTCTCCGACGATCCAACCTGAACACCCCGGTCCTGCTGGAAAACAGACTCGATAATCTGCCATAGATGGTAGTTGAACAGTCAGAATGATGCAGACGTAAAATTTGATATGCTTAGAAGTGCACTTGGAACCAACTTAGAAGAAATACTATGGTTGCAACGAATCTAGTAAGATTATCATTGTCAACGATAAACGCTAGATACTTGTTTAGTTCATGGATAATGCCTCTACCGAAACATATCACCATTTTTCATTGGCCTCCTTCCTCTTCCACAATCATTTGATTTCCCATTTAACTTTAACTAGAACAGATAATAGTATAATGCTTTAGTTCCTATAAGAAGCATTACCTGAATATTTTCAATCATAGACTGCCCAAGATTCCTTAAAGTACCCACCACATGCTGGTCAACAGCTTCTCCTTTGTGGCTAACTAAAGAGCTGCAGGACCCCTCAGCCACAGAAGAGCTTGTTGCATTCTGATTACCTTCACAACGGGGAGATTTCATAGCCTCACTGGCATTGTGTCCTTTCTCGGATGTCCCTTCACCAGCTGCATTCCGTCCAAACTTCCAAAATCTCGGGAATTTACCAGAAAGAAGGTTACGTTCCTTTCCTGGCACTGAGTTTCCGGGAGAATGATTGTTGCTCTCCGATGTTTGAGAGACACCCTTGGGATGATCAGAAACCGGAAGAGGTGGCTCTTCCAACACATCCTGTGAATTATCATCATTTTCATCAATGGACAGATTTGATGCAACGCTACTTTTTTCTGATTCAAGTTCATGACCATTATCCCCAGTACAAGGACTTGTTGGATCTGAGAAAACAGATGAATTTTCTTCGCTGGCTGGATCTCCATTGAAACATCTGTTCTCGGTGGCAGAATTAAGGTCCTTGCCGAACCCAGTTTCTCTGTTGCCCTCTACTTCTGAAGAGAGTTTGTCCTCATGGGAACACAATGTCTCAATATCCTCCTCTGAGCTGAGTTCTCGAGAAAGGTCTTGCAGCAACCTTCGTCTAACAGAAAACCTGGGGTTCTTTTTGCCATTCTCAGATTTTGATGGAGATGGTTCAGACTCTGTTCTAGATAGGCTCAACTTTACTTTTTCTGTCCATCGCTTTTTATGGCTTGGAACCTGTTTCTTCATATCATTTTGCCTTAGTTCTTCTTCCCTGTGCAGAACTCTCCACTTCTCTTCCCAGTAGCTTTCAGGTACTAGACTTAGTGGTGTTTTTGGAGAAACAGAATCGACTGAAAGGCTATGACCTCTTGCATTCATTGATTTACTATGTTCATAGGGCCCACTATATAAAAGTAATGAGGGTGAGCTATTGTTCTTCAAAGCAAGATCCTGCAAAGACTTCGCCTTTTGTATCAGTTTCTTCAAATCTATGTTCTCAGGAAAATTTAACAATCTCTGAAGACACGCAGTAGCATTCTCAGCGGCAAGAAGGGAAGATCTCAAATAAAGTAACATTGAAACTGCCATGGCTGCTATATATGCTCCTCGAGGTGAAGTAAGGATGGCAAAGCTGGCTGCATCATCTTCAGAACATTTGTCTAATTTACTATTATCAGATGCAAATATTTCACCCCAAATTATCAATAAATTTGCAAGTGAAAATTCACGCCCAAATAAAACCCGTAGCCAGCGGAGTGCAAAATACTGGGGTTCAACACCAAGCTCAACAAGGTGGCTGTGTAGAGATGAATCAACAAGAGACAGCAAATGATACAACCCAGCAGATGCTTCAATGACAGGAGGTAAATTAGTATGAGAACCAACAGCAGGGGAGGGAGAGAAGAATTCTGCCATAGAAACTGAACCATGGGCCCCACTCATTAGAGCATCAAACATACAGTATGCATCGTGTTCCATAAATCTCTCGGACAAGACAATACCCAATTCACCTTCAGCACCATAAGAATCACTAAGCATTACAATGGTCTGTATCTCGGGATCAAGCTCGTCAAGACTCTTAACATTCAATGTACTTCCATCAGAGCCATTTTCATCTTCCATGGAATCAGGAAATTTTTTGAACTCAAAATTATATGTAAGATCATTTTCATGAAATGATAGACCATCAAATTTATCAGTGAAGTGATCTTCATATAGCTTTCGCACTTGAGATAGCCGCTCCACATCAAAATGAAGAACATACAATAGAGGAGCCAAGAGTTCATGCATTCCTATAGTGAAAACAGAAAAACCAAAGAAAAACAGTTAAAATAATAGCACGTTGAGGTTACTGAAATTGTATAATATTTTTTTTTATTTAAAAAAAAAAAAAAGCTCTAGTTGCAGCCGCAGAAGTCAAAACTCAGAAAAGAAAAGGCTGCCTAGCTACCAGATAATCAAGAATCTTTCACCATAAATCTTTCTGAAAATATAAATTAAAATAAATATACCATAATATTAATCATTTTGTTGAGACCAGTTGTATTAGATTTTTTATCAGGATATATTGTATAAAACCAAAACATGCATTATGCGTTATAATATGAGATTTCAAGACCAATGCCATTCAAGTCTTTAAACAAAGCAAGCAGGACACATGGTGAACTTTTTCGATGAACCATTGAAGAGAAAAATGCGTTGGTGGAAAATCTTTAAATATCTCACAACGCCATGGGACGTAGTGCAGGAAGTTGTCTAATGCCTATGAGAAACTTCGTATTAAGGAGAAATGCTGCAAGAGCATTAGTCTGCCTATTCCTAATTGGGATAACATGGAGAGACAGTGTGCTCTAAATGCCAAGCTCATAAGAATTAATCACTTTAAACATAAAGGAATGTTATATCCTGAAACCATATTCCAGGATCCCGAATATAACAAAATCTTAAATGAAAAGAGAAAATTAATGTGAGCATTTTAGCATACCTTGTCTGTAACCACACTCTGGATGTCTAAGACACCACAATAACAAGATTCTTCTCAACATGCCTTGGCATCCTGGAGTTTGAAAGTAGCTTCCATGTTCTGGGTATAAACGTGATAAATCCTGATCAACCATTTTCTCCAACTCGGCACTCCGGAAAAAGTGACCCCATGTGCTATCTGCTTGTGAGATTCACAATACAACACAGCATACATTAGTAATTGCATCACTCGTGAGGAGCTACAATGCCACCCATTGATTTGATTTGGTGCTGTACAGTCTGACACTGCTACAATGATGCAAATAATTATTCATTTGTTTTTTAGATTGTAACAGTTTCTCACAGGAAAATCTGAAAACACATTGGCACGTCAGTAGAAGAAAGCTGTTTCCCTTTCCAAAAGAGAGTCCACTTTCATTTACAAACATGCCTCCAGATTTGGTCATTTTAACAAAGCGGCTACATATAGAAAGCTAATAATGAATAAGTAAAACAAACACGACACACAAACGAATATAGCAAAATCAAGTTCAAGAAAATTGTTGGATTAACATGCTCGTGCATGTTTTTCGGTGGAGTTCCAATAGTTATATGGATCCATTGACTTTACCTGGGTTTTGCGATAGTGGATTGTCTATGGCAAGATCAGGAGAATTACTCCCATCCTTTTGGGGATGTGGATCAACCAGAAGGCGCCTTCTCAATCCAGCATACCTAAAAATGTACACAAGGTAAACTTAGCACAAGAAAACACGAACATAAAATTACCAACAAATCACCTGCAAGTCCAATATATATACTCAGACAAATTCAGCGATCTTAAAGTCATAATTCACATTAAAACTCGGATCAATCAGCTAAACTAATCGACTACATGTACCAAACGCAATCAAAAAATTCAAGAGGCCACCTTTTGAATCATAAAGATATAAGATGAAAGTAACAAGGTTTTCGTGTTTCCGAAACAGTTTACAGCTCATAAGAAACACATTACAAAAATCCACGGGCCGTTAACTCAACCCGGAACCAGTATCTTACAAACCCTTTCAAGTTTTTATTTTTCTAAGATTACCGTTAACACCACTTTACCATATTCCATCGATTAATGAATAAAAAAAAGATCAAATCAAAAGGGCAATCGTAAACCATGTAAGATTATCCCAGCAAATTCCATGCATAAAATCATTAATTCAGTGAAAAACTTAAAACAAAAAACAATAAAAAAACCTGCAGAAAATCATAAAAGAGAAGCTAAATTCACCTTCTTCTACAATCAGCTGAAACGCGACGAAGATCATCAGTGGAGGAAGAAGAGGAAGAGGGCAAAATCCCAAGATTTATACGCCATTGGACGCCTCTAAGGTCCTTGAATCGAGGATTCTCAGATCTCTCAGGAACATCAGGGGAGCTCAAAGACGACGATTCGGGAAATGCCGGCTCGATTGCAGCTGGCGACATGGCTTTCTCCCAATTCTCCAAAAACCCAATTACCAATTGAGCTGAAAACGATCAAGGTCTAAGCTAATGCAAAAAAGGAACGATTTTTTGCAGAGTTTGTGCAGATTTGTGAGCAGAAACAGATGAACAGGGTACGAATGCAATTCGGTTATTTTTTTTTTCTGGGCCAATAGATAATTTTGGGAGTATGAAATTTGGAAAAGAAAGATGAAGTTGCAATAAACAAAACCCCGAGAGAAGAAGAAAAAGAAGGCGTGGTGGAAAAAACGGCAGAAGTTGTGGAGGAGAAGAAAGACTTGTGAGTTGGGAGATGAGGATCAGACTCTTGTATTCAAGATAAAAGGCAACAATTTTTGCATTTTTTCCACATTTATTTCTTCAATTCACCAAACCCAATTGGAGAGAGAATATCAAGTTTGTTTGTTCAGAGAGGGAGGAGAGAGAGAGAAAGAGAAGTGCTCATTTGACCTCCAACCGCTTCAATCCAATGTTTAGGAAGGTGCGGTCGGTTGTCGTCTACTCACCGCTCTTCTGTTATTATTGAAGGGTAAATCACTAAAATGGTTTGAGATTTGTATTATTCATTACTTTGGTTCTTGAGATTTCAAATCGATAAAAGTGGTCTCTGAGATTCCAAATCGATAAAAAGTGGTCCCAGAGATTGTTCACCATCCATCATTTTGGTCCTTCCGTTAAAAACTTCGTTAAGTGTCTAGGAGCTCTTCGCCGGAAGTTTGGTCAATTTTCAAAGTTTCGTAACTCAATCGTTTCTTAACCAAATTCAACCCATAATAAATCAAAATGAAGATAGGAAAGTGTAGAATAAGATTATACTTATTTTGAAGCCAAATTGTTGCCGGAGATTGGTGGAAAATAGCCTCAAAGTTGACTGGTCCGAGTGAAAACTTGAAAACTCGTCGAAAACTTGGTAAAGTTTAGACGTTCATAACTTCTTCAATACTCAACGAAATCAAGTGATTCAAAAACAAAAATCACACTTCTCAACGAGACAAAGAGAATGGTACATTTTTTTATGGCTAACTCGCCGTGATTTAACGGCTCGAAAATGGCTTTCTTGGTCTCAAGTTAGCCACTTTCGAGCCATTTTTCGGCCAAACCACAGCAAGTTAGCCGTTAAAAAAAAAGTATCATTCTCTTCTTCTCGTTGAGAAGTATGATTTTTGTTTTTGAATCACTTGATTTCGTTGAGTATTGAAGAAGTTATGAACGTTTAAAGTTTACCCGGTTTCTGGCGAGTTTTCAAGTTTTCACTCGGACCAGTCAACTTTGAGGCTATTTTCCAGCCATCTCTTGCAACCATTGGTCTTTGAAATAGGTATAATATTATTCTAAACTTTTCTATCTTCATTTTGATATATTATCGGTCGAATTTGGTTAAGAAACGATTGAGTTACGAAGCTTTGAAAATTGCCCAAACTTCCGGCCAAGAACTCCGGGACACTTAACGGAGTTTTTAACGGAACGACCGAAATGATGGATGGTGGACAATCTCAGGGACCACTTTTATCGATTTGGAAGCTAAGAGACTAAAGTGATGAGTTATGCAAATCTCAGGGACCATTTTGGCGATTTACCCATTATGGAATTACAAAACCCACCACTAGCAGTGGTTCAAATAAAAACGAATTTCAAGTCCATATTGTACAAGGTCTTAAATTTGATTCCTAGTGCTAATAAATTGATGATGGTAGCTAAAAGAAGATTCAAATATCTCTATGAGTCTTCTAAGTCCTTGAAAAGGTGGACTGATGTGCGAAGCCATCAGTTAATCTTCTTTAAAAAAAAAAATTACAAAAGAAAATTTTCTCTTTCTCCTTACAAAATTAAATTCTAGTAAAATTGGAGAACAATATCGAATCAAATCGAGTGGTTATGTTTGGAAGAAAAACTTTGTTAGATAATAACAAGCTAGTTTTAACAAGTTATGCTTACACATTACTTATTTTTTTTCTCCCATTTTCACAATGTACTAGTTGGTGTTGAACATTAATATCGTATATTTGGTATTTACAATTATTATTACTTCGCTATTTCTTTCTTTT